>NW_025421987.1:15000000-16250000 GCF_011764305.1 Mustela putorius furo
TATTTATTTATTTGACAGACAGAGATCACAAGTAGGCAGAGAGGCAGGCAGAGAGAGAGGAGGAAGCAGCCTCTCCGCCTAGCAGAGACCCCAATGCGGGGCTCGATCCCAGGACCCCAGGATCACAACCCGAGCCAAAGGCAGAGGCTTCAACCCACTGAGTCACCCAGGCACCCCCTAAATGTATAGCCTTAAAAATAATATTATAAAAGTGTACTACTAAGCATTTTTTCTCATTCGTGAAGAGGACTAATATAAGATTATTTATAAAATACATTTTTGGGAAGCTCCTGGATGGCTCAGTCAGTTAAGTGGCTGCCTTTGGCTCAGATCAATCTCAGATCAATCTCAGGATCCTGGGATAGCTCTCTCTGTCAAAGAAAATAAGTAAATCTTAAATAAATAAATAAACAATAAATAAAATAATAAATAAATAAATAAAATCTTTAAAAATATATAATTTTATTGTTAAATCTTAGGACACACAAATGCTCACTTGATATTGAAATGTTTTAGTAAAAAAGGAGGAATAAATACAATTTTTAAACTCTATAAGCATGAATAACAATACAAAAGTCAAAGTAACTGCACCAAAAGAATTTTAGCAAAAGTTAAATGGGCTATTTGAAAGTCTGTAAGTTACCATTTCCCTGCATTGCATTACACAGAAAAATTGTAATACTACATTTATCCTGCATTTCATTACACAGAAAAATTATAATAGTGTTCTGCTCTCCATTTCAAAGCCATACTTTAATTAGAAAGCACTGTCTCTTCTAACAGTGTGTATAAGTGACCCATGAAAATTTAATATATGTGTATTGGCAGTAAGACAGACACAACCGTAGGAATCCTACAAAGGCTATCAAAAATTAAGGAAAACCAAAACAAATAGGCTTTTAAGATTCATCATCCATGTCATTCTCATCAATAATCGAGATATGTCCAGCAAGTCAGTCTAGATCCAATCCCTATACTGATAATAATTACAGTAATCAAAATTTTAAAATGTTATTTAGATCTGTGGGTACTATTATGTCTTGTCTGTTTCTTGTTTCAAATAAAGAAGGTAGAACCCTGATTATAATCAGTAAATATCCATTCACAGTCTGTTAATATGAGATAATTTAGTCTTGATTTATTAACAGACAGAACTATACTAGGGTCCTATTGCTTACAATCAAATGCTTTACTTAGCTTGCCAGGCATCTGACTTTTTACAACCTCAGTTGGTAATATCTGAGAATAGATAACAAGCAAATGCTAACAGCAGATTTGAGCAACATAAAAAAGATCTTAAATAAGATCTTGGGGTAACCTAAGTTGCAAATTTGAAAAAAAAAAGAAAGAAAATATAAAAATGAATATAGGACAAAACTGTTACAAAGTAGTACAAAATCTAACAGTTTAAGAGAGGTTTCTTGTTCTGTTTTGTTTTCATGGTCACTAGTTCGTTCGTTTTTTTTGTTTGTTTGTTTGTTTTTGTTTTTGTTTTTGTTTTTTTGACAGAGAGAGAAGGCACAAGCAGGCAAAGGGCAGACAGAGGGAGAGGGCAAAAGAGAGAGAAGGAGAGAGGAGGGACAGTTGAGCAGGAAATCTGATGCAGGGCTGGAGCACAGAATCCTGGGATCATGACCTGGGCCAAAAGCAAATGCTTAACCAACTGAGCCACCCAGGTGCCCCTCTTGGTCACTATTTCTAAGAATTTTGCGTATAATTCCTTTCTCATAATAAACTTTGGCATATATTATAGTATTACCCACATTTACTAGGTCATTATGATAGTGTCAGTGTCAGGACTTCAACTCAAGTATGTCAAAGATGATGCTCTGAATTACAATATTAAATTACTTCTTGGTGTCCTGTTTCTGGATTATATGTGAAATATCCAAATAGCTAAGTAGTCCTATATATGTTAAGTACAGTAAATGCAAATTTCTGTTCTTTTTAATAAGCTCTGTGAAAAAGAAATATATAAATGTTAATTATTTTTTTTAAAGATTTTATTTATTTATTTGACAGAGAGAAATCACAAGTAGATGGAGAGGCAGGCAGAGAGAGAGAGAGGAGGAAGCAGGCTCCCTGTCAAGCATAGAGCCCAATGCAGGACTCAATCTCAGGACCCCGAGATCATGACCTGAGCTGAAGGCAGCGGCTTAACCCACTGAGCCACCCAGGCGCCCTATAAATGTTAATTATTAAGCCAGCATTTATTAAATAGCATTGGAAACTGAAGCACTTTCAAAACTAGATTTTCCAGGTCATATGCTTTAAATGTTAAATTTTAAAACAAGATTTCCTTAAAGGATATCCTTAAGGATATTTTATTAGATTAAAATTTGCCAAAACTGATAATTTACTCCAATGTAAATAAACATAATTCATCCTGTTGATTCCATTATTACTTGATACATATATTATGCATGATCTGTAATTTTAACACAATCTTATGAGCAATAATGTATTGAGAATATTTTATGTATATGACTATAATAAATTCTAAGCACACTAAAAATGTTCTGATTTGTATGAATGATGAAAAATTGTCAGCAGGAATGTTTCATGGATAAAAATATTTATGATTTATTGTTAAAGTTGCATAATTACATAAGCATATGAAAAGGTAGGTAGTTACTTACTTATAAGAAGTAAGTTCTTAGGACCATGACACACATAATATTTTATGTATGTAAAATATAATATTTTAATTTATACTATTATATCATTATAGTATCAAAAAATCAAAGCATTATGAAAGAAAAAAAAACTTTTTTGTGTCTCTTCGAAAGTATATCTCCATTTCATAATCATTTAATATGGAAGAAGAAAAATGTATTACTAAATTCAGAAACATTATTCTGTAAAAGGAAAAATACAGTTCCAAGGCTCCTTCTCAGTAATCTCATCCCTAATAACACACTTCTTTACTCACTTCATTGATTCTAACTTCACTCGTCTCCAGTTTCATCTAGCCCCACATTCAGCAGGAAACCTCTGACCAGCAAGATCATGTCCTTTAGGAACTTTGGTCAAAAAAGTACAGGAGACGAATAGGGTAAGTAGTCTCTGATTTTATGTTCAGTCATAAACCTCCCCCCCACTCTTTTTGAACCCACTTGATATTTCTTTAGGAATAGCAATAATAATAGCAATAACAAGAAAATCTAGATCCTTACTCTATCTCTATTTCCCTTTTCTTCTTTTCGTCCTTGCCTTTCTGAAAAGCCATCTTGCAGGGAACTTTTGCTCCAAACCTTGAAACTCTAAAGAAACTCTTGGATAGCATTTGTTTAAGCAAAACAGAAGCCTAGATCAATTAATAGCCAGAAGCAACTGGGTATCATTCCATACAAGAAAAGATTTCAAGTATCATGAAATGGCAATGTGACATGTAATTTATATAAAATATAAATGCTTAGACTTTAGGCTAATATTTTGTGGTGGGACAAAATATGCCATGAATACACACATACACACAAATACATGTATTCATACCCTGCATATATCTTCTGAGTGAATAGTCTAATGCAACTTGAATGTGCTATATGCAATCCCTAAATGCCTGTTTTTGTCTTGAGAACTTAATTATTGACATCCAACCATAGAAGATTTCTTTGATTCAGAATACTTAAATTTTTTACCTCTGCCAAAGCTGCAACTTTAATGTCTTTGAGAACTACGGCTCTCTATGTGTCCCAATATATGTGATTTTACTGGCAGCAATGTGAACTTAGTTAAATAGTAGGAAACATAAAGACTCAGAAATATGGATAGTGAGTCACAGTATTTTTGTTTTAAAAATGAGAATGTGTCAAGAAGTGTTTCCCTATTCTATCATCAAATTTTGAATGTGGTAATATTGCACTCTTGCAACCAAAGATACTGTAGCATCTTGTTAGAAATTATAAAACACTTCAATAATACAATTATCAGAGTTTTTCTAAAATTCTCAATAATTAGAAGTAAATATTCCAGATAAAGTTTAAAATTCATTTTAACAAATTTTAGTTAACTAGTTATGACTTTTAGTTAACTAGTTAACTAGGTAACAAATTTTAATTAATGAGTTACAAATTTTAACCTTTATCTGGAACATTTACTTCTAATTGTTGAGAATATTAGAAAAACTCTGATAAATTTCTCTTAATTCATTGGATTAGAAAATTAACAAAGCACTAAAAAGTAATTCAAGGGAAAACATATAAAATGAGTGTATAATAAGCCACTTCTTTTTGTGTGCATGCTTAACATTATGCACAAGATAAGGACCATGTTTTGTTTTTACTCCAGAGAGTTTCATTGTGACTTTGAATTAATCATTACATGTAGTGAAAAATTTTTTTCACTATAAACATATAGCTAATTCTTAGGAGAATTCCCATGGACCCAAATTATTTTAAGCTACCTAAAAGGGAACAAGTTCAGTTATATAAACTATTGGAGAGGTTTAAGGTTTTACACAGGGAAAATATATCCAGAATAATCTCCTTATCACATGTGATTAGCTGTGAAGTTTTACTATTTTAATTTTGAAAATATTTATTATAATACTTCTCTTTAAACTGTAACGACTCCCTGGGAGATCCCCTCTGGTTTTCTGTGAACAGCATAGTTCATTAGAGATCAACTCATATCTTGCTCATTCAAACATAAAGATAATTCTGGAATGAAGTCAAGGATAGGTGTTACAGAAAGCAGACCTAAGTTTTAAGAAGGAAAACAACAATGTCTAACTGACTAGAAAATTATAAAAGCAATAAGATATGTGTTGCCCAATACCCAGTTTTGTCCAAAATTTGCTCTGCTTCAAATCAAGTTTGAAAGTCTTGTGTGAAGAATAAAGAGCTCTAGAAAAGTGTGGGAAGACATAAATTTATGAGTTTGGTCAAAAAACCTTTAACACTGGTTTAGTAAAGAAAAGTGTAAGAAGACAAATAGTCAAAATGCTTATGATATTTTATATTGTAGAAGAACACAGGCTTCCGTATTAATAATAGCATAATAAGATCAAGGAGAGCAATCTGAAGAAAGATTAAAAGTACATTAAAGACAAATGTACTTTAAAGAAGTTTGTAAAATTTATAGCAAATTACATCAAATGTGGGCAGATATGAAATTTGTATTACATAAAGAAATTGAAACAAAATTTGAGTAATAGTGCAATAATCTTTCAACTACTATAATCTGCGCCAAATCTAAACCTCCCAGGGAGGTTCCTCCCCCCCCCCCAGGGAAGTTAACTAAGCTCTTGAACTCCATTTCTCAGAGAATGCTGAGTACAGTTGACCCTTAATAATGCATGAATTAGGGGCCCTGACCCCTGAACAGCCGATAACATATATATAAATTTTGGCTTGCCCCAGATTTAACTACTAAAAGATGACTGTTAACTGGACACCTTACTGATAAATAATCAATTAACACATATTTTTGTATGTTATTTTATTATATACTGTATTCTTACAATAATATAACCTAAATAAAATAAAATGTTATTAAGAGAATCTTAAGAAAGATAAAATTTATTCACAGTATTGTACTGTATTTATTTAAACAAAAATCTGTATACAATTGGACCCAGGAAGTTGAAACCTATGTTATTCAAGGATCAAGTGTAATAGGATTTGTAGCTTTGAGAACCGTGTTTGGATCAGAGTCAGTTGGTATGAGTCCATGATCCGACTATACGAGGAGACACTAACTTGTATTTAGTAATTTATAATGACTAAAAAGGAATGGGTTTCAAGTCCAAATTCTTGTGAACTCAACACTGGAATGTCAAGCACAGGCAATCAAAACCTTAAAGAAAACTAACTAATTAGCTAACTAATTAAATTAATTAATTAAATTAAACACTGCCTTAAAACAGCAGGTGATAGACTTATAAACTCAATAGCCTCATGTATTAGTTTTTTATTAGTGCCACACCAAATTAAATTATTACATATTTCATGGATTAAAACATCACAAATGTATTCTCTTGCCATTTTGGAGGTAAGAAGTACCTAACTTGTTTCACTGGGGCAAAATCTAAGTATCAGCAAGGCTGATTTCCTCTAAATACTCTGATGAGAGAAGCAATTTGCCTTCTTCGGCTTATAGCAGCCATCTGTATTACTTCGCTGGTGACTCCTTCATCCATCTTCAAAGTTCATCAGTCCAATCTCTATGCCCATTATTATAGCCTCTGAACATAACCCTCCTATATCCCTCCTATAAGGACCCTTGTGATTACGTCAGATTCACCATGGGTAATCTCTCATTTTCAAGATTCTTGACTTAATCACATTTGCAAAGTCCTTTTCATGCTATGTAACATTCACAGGCTCAAGAAGTTAAGATACAGACATATTTTGGGGCCAATTTGCAGCCTACAACACTCCAACGTATGAACAGGCACACACACACACACATACACACACACACACACATCTATATCTATATCTATCTATCTACATATATATATGTGAATTAATAAGTTCATATTTTTTAACAACTGTATGTAATTTGTTCAGGATTTAGTTATATATACTAACTATATAATACACTAACTACATAATGCCACTGCACTGAAACTTGCTCTTTCAGAAAAAATGAACACACATATTCAAAATTTCAACCATTTATAAAATGGTATTAATGATAAAACTTAGAAAGAAATATATATATATATATATATATATATATATATATATATACATAGAGAGAGAGAGAGATCTATATATATCTCTATATAGATATATATATTAAGGGAAAATTATATTGACCTAGTTGGTTCAAGATAGTTTTTTTTTTTCCTTTTAATTGCATAACTTTAGAAAAGAAGGGGGAAATTTTCTGCTTGTGTCTTTAGTTTTCAGTGAATTCCAAGCTTAAGAGCTCAGGAATTACCAGGACAAAATCAAGCATTCAAGTGAAAATAGATTTATCTCTATTTGTTGTTTATGAATACCTAAAAGCTCTTAGAGAACAAACTAAAGAGAAATCCTTAGGGAAAATACTTCAGAGAATTCATTTTGGATATGAACAGAATAGCTGATGAGATCAAATTTTGGTTTTCCTTAAGGACACTATCAATTCTCTCACTGCTACTGTGGTCTTTTCAGATATTTAGTAGTTATAAGTTGAGCTCAATTTATTATTGCCATGTTCTTTAGAAAAATGCCATGCTTGCTATTTAATGTTATAACATTAACAAGTTCCTCCTACCCTCAAGAGTAAGAATGCAATAAAATAAACACTGTAAGTTTTTGTGTGCTTACTTTGATACCTGTTATCCAATAACATAACAATGGTAAAAATAACAAAACAAGCTCCATGAAAGTACAGGGGCACAGACAAGAAATTATTTACCTACTTGGTGGTTGGTTGGGTCCTATTCTTATCTGGGATTGTTCACATGTCCTCCTGTCTGTGCATCTAAGCCAGCATTGGCTGGAAAAACTAAGGTAACTTGACTCCTATTAAATCACTTGCCACCCAGCAGACTAGTCTGGGTACGTTCTCAAGGTGACAGTAGAAACACAAGAGAGAAAGCACAGCATAGAAGTATGTTCAAGCCTTTTCTGGTGTTGGGTCTGCTAATATTGAATTTCCAAGTCAAGTCTCAAAGTTAAACCTGGAATCAGAATGAAAAAAATGCAACCAAGTTATTAGAGGCCATTAACTCAATCAATATAGAACATCTCAAATTGGGAAAATGTGATACACAACTTTGAATATTTGCTCTAATAAATTCATATAAATATCAGTTTTCATAAAATAAATATCCAATGAAATATTTTATAAGCATAAGACTGGAGTGTCTTCTTGCTATATAATCTATGTGGAATTCCATGGTATCTTACTTAATTCATGAAATCTACATGATAAGATACATTTTTCCATGTTGATTTAGTAAAGCATTATCCTTATATTGATTCTAATGTCATATTTTCAAGTTTAAAAACGCCCTAATAATGCTTGCCAATATTATAATAAGTCAAGTGTTTATTAAGGATGGTATTAAACTGATAAATGACTTTTTGCTTCCTTGTTTGAAAACAAATTTATTGAAATATCATTTCATAAAAGTAATAATAAAATTTATTTTTTATTTTTTTGGTTTTTTAAATGGTTGTTTTTTGCAGGTGTTTTTTTTTTTTGGTATTTATTTATTTATTTAAGTACTTCACTTATTTGACAGACAGAGATCACAAGTAGGCAGAGAGGCAGGCAGAGAGAGGGAAGGGAAGCAGGCTCCTTGCCGAGCAGAGAGCCCGATGCAGGGCTCGATTCCAGGACCGTGGAATCATGACCTGAGCCGATGGCAGAGGCTTTAACCCACTGAGCCTCCCAGGCCCCCCGGTTTTTTATAATTAAATAAAACATTTTCTCAAGGCTTTCACAACTGCATACAATGGAAATTTCAGTTTTATTTTCTGTGATACTGCATTTGCTATGCCTTTCTTTTTCTGAAAAACTACCCTCATTTTTTCATTTACCAAATGTATATTAAATGTTTTTCAAAACTGTGGGTATACAGAAAAGAATACAATATAGTTACTGCTTTTGTTAAGTTTATGTTACCGTCTCCTTTCAATTTATGGGCCTATTTACTTGGTCTGTTTCTATTTTTTTCTAGTTTTATAAGACTGCCCTGTGTGTTTACATATATAGGTGTGTGTGCATGTATATATGGATGTGTGTACGTGTATGCATATTTAAAATGTTTACTTCTCTTTCTGAAACTTGGCCTGAATTCAAAATATGTTTTTGAATTAGTTAAAATTATTAAAAATTATGTTTTTAATTAGTTAAAATTATTTTATTTCTGTCTAAAATTTTAAGTATCTCCTATTCTATACACTGTTATGTAAGACAAATGGCAGAGAATTAATACTTAACTCATGAGTACATGTGTATGTGTTTATTGCATTTCTCACTCAAGTTCTATATAAGTTATAATCCCTTGTAAGAAAAAACATGTGAAAACAATTTTACTTTTTTTTGTGTATGGAAAACCCCAGCTTAAAATTAATATATTGTGTGAGTACATATTTCCTCAGGTAATACCTTTAACTAAAATTTGGAACCTGAATGGTCTGGTTTTGTAGCATCACTGTAGCCGAAGGCTCCTTCCTTCCTCTTGTTCTGCTTTATTTCATTATAAAATTATTTGTAAATAATAACAATTTGGTAACACTGGGTATACTGTGCTCTTCAACACATAACCAATTTCCCATCTTTGTCAAAGGGGTGAATAAAAATATGTCAATATTATTAAAAAGCCACTGGTATCTGAAAGAATTTATGCATCTTTTGGTGGACTTGATAGCAGTCACAAGCTTTATATAAATGACATTAAAGTTCTTTTATAGTCTCTTTTATGTTCTGTGACTATGTTGTTAAGATCTATAACTGTGTTGGGAAACTGACCCTCTTGTCTATCAAATGCTGGGTGACAGGCAAATTGCTTTGTTCTTTATCAATGAAATAAACTGCCTTTTAATATCTTAAACTAAAACTGACAGTAGCTTTCAAGGTTGATGCTGCTATTATTATTATTATTATTTTAAACGGGCTGAGTTTGGAAGACTTTTTTACTTTTTTCTTCCTAATAGCTATTCCTTGTATATATACTGGTTTCTTTTTTTTTTTTTTAAGTTTTTTTTTTTTTTTAAGATTTTATTTATTTATTTGACAGAGAGAGATCACAAGTAGGCAGAGAAGCACGCAGAGAGAGAGAGGAGGAAGCAGACTCCCTGCTGAGCAGAGAGCCCGATGCTGAAGGCAGCGGCTTAACCCACTGAGCCACCCAGAAGCCCTATATACTGGTTTCTACAGAAGTTCCCTGTTAGGTTGTATTTTATTGAATAAAGTTGAATAAAGTATTGCATACAAAAAGGTTGTGTTGTGGCAAAAATATTCTATTTTTTCATGCTTTTGCCATAGGATTTGCCTAATTCTTCAAAAAGAAATGAAGAATGCAGAGGAAGAGTAAAACCCTAGGAAACTAAACTCTGAGGTCCTCATTACATAATTATCCCTCAAACACTCCTAAAAGCTCTGAGAAGTATTATATTTAAACATATCAGCTACAACAACTTTAACTATCTGAAAAATTAGAATAATAAAAGAAATCATACCTATAGAGATGTTGGGAGATTGAATAAAAATAATCTCCATAATTTTTGCAAAAACTCCATTAGTACTAAAAACAAAAAACAAATTTAAAAAAGAGTCCTGTTTAAACTTGCTATTATGAAGGGCTCAGCTTGGGGAGTAGATCACTGTGTTTCGAAAGTAGTCCTTGAAAGTTAGTTCTTGAATTTTTTTTTTTAAATCATCAGTCCAAGCACAGGGACCATTTTTCTGTTTTGTGCCAGAGAGCTTGCTTTCTTTCTTTGTTTCTTTGTTTCTTTCTTTCTTTTTTCCATCTGTGTTTTTATTTAAATTCCAGTTAATAAACATATAGTGTAATATTAGTTTCAAGTGTAGGATTTTGTGATTCATCACTTACATACATCACCCCATGCTCACCACAAGTGCCCTCCTCAATACCCATAGCCCATTTAAACCATCCCCTTACCTACCTTCAAGCAACTCTTAGTTTGTTTTATATATTTAAAAGTATGTTTTACGGTTTGCTTTTTTTTTTTTTTTTTTTGGTCTACCTATGTTCATTATGTTTCTTAAATTCAATTTATGAGTCAAGTCATATGATGTTTGTCTTTCTCTGACAGACTTATTTTGCTTGCACAATACCCTCTAGCTCCATTCACATTGCTGGAAATGGCAAGATTCCATTCTTTCTGATGGCTGACCATCTCTTCTTTAGCCACTCATCAGTTGATGGACATTTGGGCTCTTTCCATAATCTGGCTGTTGTTGATACTGCTGCTATAAAAACTGGGGTGTATGTGCACTTTTAAATCCGCATTTTGTATCCCTTGGGTAAATACCTAGTAGCGCAATTATCGGGTCATAGGGTAGTTCTGTTTTTAACTTTTTTAGGAACCTCCATACTGTCTTTGTTTTTAATATTTTATTTATTTCTTTGACAAAAAGAGAGAGATCACAAGTAGGCAGAGTCAGGCAGAGAGAGAGGGGAAGCAGGCTCCCCACTGAGCAGAGAGGCCTATGTGCCGCTTGATCCCAGAACCCTGAGATCATGACCCGAGTTGAAGGCAGCAGCTTAATCCACTGAGCCACCCAGGCACCCCTTCCATACCATTTTTAATGGTAGCTGCACCAATTTACATTCCCACAAACAGTGCAAGAAGGTTCCCCTTTCACGACATCCTCACCAACATCTCTTGTGTTTTTATCTTGTGTTTTTAATTTTAGCCATTCTGACAGGTGTGAGGTGGTACCTCATTGCAGTGTTGATTTGTATTTTCCTGATGATAAGTGATGCTGAACATCTTTTCATGTGTCTGTTGCCATTTGTATGTGTTTGGAAAAATGTCTATTCATGTCTTCTGCCCATTTTTTAACTGGATTGTTTGCTTTTTGGGTGTTGATTCTGATAAGTTCTTTATAGATTTTTGGGTACTAATTCTTTATCAGATATGTCATTTGTAAATATCTTCTCCCATTCTGAAGGCTGCCTTTCAGTTTTGTTGACTATCTCCCTTGCCTTGAAAGGTTTATTTAAAAACAAAACAAAACAAAACAAAAACAGTTAATATCATCCTCAATGCGAAAAAAATGAGAGTTTTCCTGTATGGCCAGGAACAAAACAGGGATGTCCACTTTCATCATTGTTTTTTAACACAGTACTGGAAGTCCTAGCCACAGCAGTCAGACAACAAAAAGAAATAAAAGGCATCCAAATGGGCAAGGAAGAAGTCAAAGTTTCACTATTTTCAGATGACATGCCACTCTACACAGAAAACCCAAGACTCCACCAAAACATAGCTAGAACTGGTAAATGAATTCAGTAAAGGCACAGTATATGAAATCATTATATTGAAATCTGTTGGATTTCTATACATCAATAATTAAACAGCAGAAAGAGAAATCAAGGAGGGGTGCCTGGGTGGTTCAGTGAGTTGAGCATCCGACACTTTACAGCTCCAGTCAAGATCTCAGGGTCATGAGATTGAGCCTCCGGTGCTCCACGCTCAGCGGGGAGTCTGTTTCCTCTCTCTTTCTCAAATAAATAAACAATTTCTTTTTTAAAAAATGAAGAAAAATCAAGGAATCCATCCCATTTGCAATGGTACCAAAAACTATAAAATGCCTAGTAAATCTAACTAAAGAGGTAAAAAAGATCTGTACTCTGAAAACAATAAGAACACTGATGAGGGGAAATGAACAGACATCCTGTGCTCATGGTTTGGAAGAACAAATATTGTTAAAATGTCTATACTACCCAAGGTAATCTACACATTCAATGCAATCTCCATCAAAATATCATCAACATTTTTCATGGAGCTAGAACAAACCATCCTAAAATTTGTATAGCATGCAAAAGACCCCAAATAACCAAAGCAATCTTGAAGAAGAAAAGCAAAACCAGAGGCATCACAATTTCAGGCTTCAAGCTATATTACAAAACTGTAGTCATCAAGAAAGTATGGTACTGGCACAAAAACAGACACATAGATCAATGGAACAGAATAGAAAACCCAGATATGGACTCACAACTATATGGTCAATTAGTCTTTGACAAAGCAGAAAAGAATATCTAATGGAAAAAAAGACAGTTTCTTCAACAAATAGTATTGGGAAAATGGGACAGCCACATGCAGAAGAATGAAAATGGATCACTTTCTTTCACCACACAGTAGAAGAAATTCATAATGGAAGAAAAACTTATATGAAGACAGGAAAACACCAAAATCCTAGAGAATACAGGCAGTAACCTCTTTTACAATGGCTGTAGCAACATCTTATTAGACATGTCTCCTAAAGCAAGGGAAACAAAAGTGAAAATAAACCATTGCCAGCTTTCAAATGGTGAGATATAAAAGCACTAGATATCAATTCTATAACTCTGGGAATTTTTAAAGAAAATAAAGTATAAATATAAAGAGCCAAAGGACGGGTCACAGCCCTCTTTATACACATTAACTACTACAAGAAGGGAGAACTTTGTACAAATCTTATGAGAAAGCATGAATGGCTATAAGGGATTTTAACTCAGGTATTCATATCATCTATCCTATTCCTAGCATGAAAGAATAATAATTAATCGACTGACTAACATCTTTAGACACAAACTATAAGACTATTCTCACAGGTTTTTATATCATTCTATGATTAGATATATAGAGAACATATTTGGAAACTATGAAGAGAGAGGCTGGAGAGAGAGGGTAAGTTTGCTGATAAAAATGATAATTAATTGTAACTGAAAAACAAGGAGGTGGGAGCTGTCAAAGTATAAAAATAAAATCTCATAAGTAATAAAAAACTACATGTCCCTCAGGTAATCATTGTGAAAAGTAGGACTAGTCAATCAGATAAATTTTGGCTTTCTAAAAATATAAACACTTAAAATAAAAATTTCAATTTAATTCAAGATGTTCTTAAAAAAAAAAAAGCTCTGAAGTTTTTCACATTTTCAGGCATGTGAGCCTTTTTTTTTTTTTTTAAGCCTATTTTAAATATGCTTCTGTTGACTCTAGAAAGGTTCTTCCATTAAGGAATCCAGCATATTTATAGTTGGCAAATAATTATGTTTCTGCCAAAGCATGCAAAAGAGGTAGTGTTCTGAACAGTGCATTACATTGCTTCATGCTAACTGAAACTCACAATGTCCAGCATAGCATCTTCTAGAAATACAGGATTTGTTAGACATAAGATTGATAACAAAAAAGAAATGAGTACATATTCTCGCAGGGAATTAGGGCATTTGCAATACAGCCTGAGAGAAACATAAACAGTTGCAGAGCCTGACAATTTTTCTCTGACAAGCATCTGATGTTTGTTGATGTCAAAAAACCAATACCTCTTCAATAAAACCAAACAATACAGAAAATGTTTAGACTACCATAAGTCTAGATCTATCTGATTTTAATCCAATTTAACAATCTTACCCTGGAAGAAAGTACTCAAGCATATTTGATATCAGATTCTAGGAACTCTTATAAGAATTCTTAGACTTATCCTGTTTAATTCTGAACTACCTAGCCTCTTAAGGTCATTCATCCTCTTGTTGAATATGGAGAATATTTGAATATATGAAAGTATAGGCTTATGATGATCTGATCTTTTTGAGCTTTATATCTAAGCTGAGTTCCATAAGTTCTGGATAGGGCATACAGATAATGCTAACTCAGTTTAATCACTTAACAAATCTCATAAATCAGGAAATTTGATGGCTTATGTTTCATGCAACACTGAAAATGCCACATTTGGATAACAGAATTTTTTGTACAAGGTTCTGCTAAGCATGCTACATATTAGTCATTCTATGATGTAATTTTTTTAAAAATTCACAAATTGCAGGAGATTGCAATATGTGTGGCAACACCTCACTTGTGTAAGACTGTATTTGTGAAATTTAAGCCACTTACACTATTCTGTGGCTTTTTATAAATTCTTCATCAGTTATGGACGAGACTTAAATATTATAATTCTAAGTGAAGTAGGACCTTAGATGTGTCTGTGATTTGCATGATATGATAATCACATGGGTGATTTTGGCTTTATATTCCCTGGTCTTATTCTTAAATTCTGTTTGTTTAGACACAATAGAAATCATGAGGGTGCAGTCAAATCCAGGGGCTTTTAAAGAGATTGATATTCCTTATATTGCCCAAATTCATTTCTCTTAAGGAGATTTTTATCTCTGGGATAACAAATGGACAGCTGCTTCAAAAAATTACTTTTATTCAGCTGTAATTATCACAGTTTCATGTCTTCTAGAATAGATATACAAGGACTTGCAATTAATAATCTAAAGCAAAAGTGAACACACCACTTTCCAATTAAAACAGTACTGCAACACTCACTGATACATACAAGAGTTTTACAATAAGGACACCAGGTGTGTACAGAAAAAGTAGTGTTTCTGAGCTTTGGGGAACTGTTGTTTTTGTTTTTTGTTTGTTTGTCTGTTTTAAGTGGGATGAAGCATATTCTTTAATGACTAGTTTTTACTATGTGTTTTTAAAAAAAATAAAAAAAGAATTCTATAGGAATTCCCAGGTTATTAGCCCACTTTTTCTTCAATAAGCCTCATTTCTGAAATTGCAATTTTAATGTGTTCAAAACTTCTTCGCACACACATATTTTCACACTTTCTCCTGATGCTTATCCCTCCATTCTTATCTCAATATTTACTTATATTGACATTTGGTAGATGACATTTAATTGATATCATGGGTCTAATAAACAATTAAATACTTTTAAAACATATTATTAAAACTAAGAGCACTATCTTTGGACAACATCACCAAGCAGGTAAACAGTAACTCAAAAGAGTTTTTAGAACACCTGTGACTACTTTCAAATTTCCATAATTTCCAGTGGTGTAAATAGCCTCTCAGTGGAAGCTGATATTGTAATGCTACTTCTCAGCAGTAACTTTAGACTAATGATGTGAGAAAGACATAGAGTATTCAGAAAGTATTTGAATGCATTAAGCCACTTTGGGATAAAATAGAAAAAGACCAAATAATAGAACTTTTTTATTATGAACTTAGAAATACCTTCCAAAAGTATTCTGATATTTTCACCATTTCTTTTACAGATATTTTAAAGTTATATATGAATTATTACTGAAAAGCCATGTGTATAGCAAACAAATATATATTGAGTCACACTTTTTATTCTTAATATTAATGACGAATTTAACAAAATACATTTCTATCTGCTTAAGCTGCTGGTTTGAATACACAATTAAAACCAATTTAAGCAAAAAAATGTAAATATGTTTGGTGACAGATGTTAACAAGATTTGTTGTAGTGATCATTTCACAATATATATAAATAATGAATCATTACATTATACAACTGAAATTGTTAGGTTATATGTCCATTAGACCTCAACTTAAAAAAAGGGCAACTAAACACACACACACACACACACATTTAGGGAACTAAATGATTATCTCATGAAACACTCTAATTTTGCCAGTGCAAAAACTCAAAAACTAGCAACTTTGACCAAAACTGTTAGTGTTATATTCACTGTTTGATTATTCACTCTAAAATACAAGAGTTATTTTCAATATCATTGTCAGCTCACATAAGCTCCATTAACTATTCTATCCTACTCTGTCTCCTTGTTTAATTTAACTTTGTATCAACATATGTTACATACTTGTTTGTTTGTTTTCTGTTCCCTTACGATAAAATTAAGCTTCAAAAAAATAAGACATTTATTGATAATTTCTGTGCCTATCATGATGTCCAGGAAATAATATTTGAATTTATAAATCAAAAAAATGTATTCAGGAGTCAATACTTACTTAGAAGAATTATTGACAATTATTCAGTTATGTTATTTTATATAAAAATGAAGTGCTCTTTATAAAATACTTAATGTTGTATACAAAACTGTTACTACTGTGCATTGATTTTATATCCTGATACTTTACTGAATTCCTATATAAGTTCTAGCAGTTTTGGAGTGGAGTCTTTTGGGTTTTCCACATATAGTATCATATCATCTGCGAAGAGTGATAATTTGACTTCTTCTTTGCCGATTTGGATGCCTTTAATTTCCTTTTGTTGTCTGATTGCTGAGGCTAGGACCTCTAGTACTATGTTGAATAGCAGTGGTGATAATGGACATCCCTGCCGTGTTCCTGACCTTAGCGGAAAAGCTTTTAGTTTTTCTCCATTGAGAATGATATTTGCGGTGGGTTTTTCATAGATGGCTTTGATGATATTGAGATATGTGCCCTCTATCTCTACACTTTGAAGAGTTTTGATCAGGAAGGGATGCTGTACTTTGTCAAATGCTTTTTCAGCATCTATTGAGAGTATCATATGGTTCTTGTTCTTACTTTTATTGATGTGTTGTATCACACTGACTGATTTGCGGATGTTGAACCAACCTTGCAGCCCTGGAATAAATCCCACTTGGTCATGGTGAATAATCTTTTTAATGTACTGTTGAATCCTATTGGCTAGTATTTTGTTGAGTATTTTCGCATCTGTGTTCATCAAGGATATTGGTCTATAGCTCTCTTTTTTGGTGGGATCTTTGTCTGGTTTTGGGATCAAGGTGATGCTGGCCTCATAAAATGAGTTTGGAAGTTTTCCTTCCATTTCTATTTTTTGGAACAGTTTTAGGAGAATAGGAATTAGTTCTTCTTTAAATGTTTGGTAGAATTCCCCCGGGAAGCCGTCTGGCCCTGGGCTTTTGTTTGTTTGGAGATTTTTAATGACTGTTTCAATCTCCTTACTGGTTATGGGTCTGTTCAGGCTTTCTATTTCTTCCTGGTTCAGTTGTGGTAGTTTATATGTTTCTAGGAATGCATCCATTTCTTCCAGATTGTCAAATTTATTGGCGTAGAGTTGCTCATAGTATGTTCTTGTAATAGTTTGTATTTCTTTGGTGTTAGTTGTGATCTCTCCTCTTTCATTCATGATTTTATTTATTTGGGTCCTTTCTCTTTTCTTTATGATAAGTCTGGCCAGGGGTTTATCAATTTTATTAATTCTTTCAAAGAACCAGCTCCTACTTTCGTTGATTTGTTCTATTGTTTTTTTGGTTTCTATTTCATTGATTTCTGCTCTGATCTTTATGATTTCTCTTCTCCTGCTAGGCTTAGGGTTTCTTTCTTGTTCTTTCTCCAGCTCCTTTAGGTGTAGGGTTAGATTGTGTACCTGAGACCTTTCTTGTTTCTTGAGAAAGGCCTGTACCGCTATATATTTTCCTCTCAGGACTGCCTTTGTTGTGTCCCACAGATTTTGAACAGTTGTATTTTCATTATCATTTGTTTCCATGATTTTTTTCAATTCTTCTTTAATTTCCCGGTTGACCCATTCATTCTTTAGAAGGATACTGTTTAGTCTCCATGTATTTTGGTTCTTTTCAAACTTCCTTTTATGGTTGAGTTCTAGCTTTAGAGCATTGTGGTCTGAAAATATGCAGGGAATGATCCCAATCTTTTGATACCGGTTGAGTCCTGATTTAGGACCGAGGATGTGATCTATTCTGGAGAATGTTCCATGTGCACTAGAGAAGAATGTGTATTCTGTTGCTTTGGGATGAAATGTTCTGAATATATCTGTAATGTCCATCTGGTCCAGTGTGTCGTTTAAGGCCTTTATTTCCTTGCTGATCTTTTGCTTGGATGATCTGTCCATTTCAGTGAGGGGAGTGTTAAAGTCCCCTACTATTATTGTATTATTGTTGATGTGTTTCTTTGATTTTGTTATTAATTGGTTTATATAGTTGGCTGCTCCCACGTTGGGGGCATAGATATTTAAAATTGTTAAATCTTCATTTCTCTACACCAACAGCAAGACAGAAGAAAGAGAAATTAAGGAGTCAATCCCATTTACAATTGCACCCAAAACCATAAGATACCTAGGAATAAACCTAACCAAAGAGACACAGAATCTATACTCAGAAAACTATAAAGTACTCATGAAAAAAATTGAGGAAGACACAAAGAAATGGAAAAATGTTCCTTGCTCCTGTATTGGAAGAATAAATATTGTGAAAATGTCTATGCTACCTAAAGCAATCTACACATTTAATGCAATTCCTATCAAAGTACCATCCATCTTTTTCAAAGAAATGGAACAAATAATCCTAAAATTTATATGGAACCAGAAAAGACCTCGAATAGCTAAAGGGATATTGAAAAAGAAAGCCAACGTTGGTGGCATCACAATCCCGGACTTCATGCTCTATTACAAAGCTGGCATCATCAAGACAGCATGGTACTGGCACAAAAACAGACCCATAGATCAATGGAACAGAATAGAGAGCCCAGAAATAGACTCTCAACTCTATGGTCAACTAATCTTCGACAAAGCAGGAAAGAATGTCCAATGGAAAAAAGACAGCCTCTTCAATAAATGGTGCTGGGAAAATTGGACAGCCACATGCAGAAAAATGAAATTGGACCATTCCCTTACACCACACACAAAAATAGACTCAAAATGGATGAAGGACCTCAATGTGTGAAAGGAATCCATCAAAATCCTTGAGGAGAACACAGGCAGCAACCTCTTCGACCTCAGCCGCAGCAACATCTTCCTAGGAACAACGCCAAAGGCAAGGGAAGCAAGGGCAAAAATGAACTATTGGGATTTCATCAAGATCAAAAGCTTTTGCACAGCAAAGGAAACAGTTCACAAAATCAAAAGACAACTTACAGAATGGGAGAAGATATTTGCAAACGACATATCAGATAAAGGACTAGTGTCCAGAATCTATAAAGAACTTAGCAAACTCAACACCCAAAGAACAAATAATCCAATCAAGAAATGGGCAGAGGACATGAGCAGACATTTCTGCAAAGAAGACATCCAGATGGCCAACAGACACATGAAAAAGTACTCCATATCACTCGGCATCAGGGAAATACAAATCAAAACCACAATGCGATTTCACTTCACACCAGTCAGAATGGCTAAAATCAACAAGTCAGGAAATGACAGATGCTGGCGAGGATGCGGAGAAAGGGGAACCCTCCTACACTGTTGGTGGGAATGCAAGCTGGTGCAACCTCTCTGGAAAACAGCATGGAGGTTCCTCAAAATGTTGAAAATAGAACTGCCCTATGACCCAGCAATTGCACTATTGGGCATTTACCCTAAAGATACAAACGTAGTGATCCAAAGGGGCACGTGTACTCAAATGTTTATAGCAGCAATGTCCACAATAGCCAAACTATGGAAAGAACCTAGATGTCCATCAACAGATGAATGGATCAAGAAGATGTGGTATATATACACAATGGAATACTATGCAGCCATCAAAAGAAATGTAATCTTGCCATTTGCGACAACATGGATGGAACTAGAGCGTATCATGCTTAGCGAAATAAGTCAAGCGGAGAAAGACAACTATCATATGATCTCCCTGATATGAGGAAGTGGTGATGCAACATGGGGGCTTAAGTGGGTACGAGAAGAATAAATGAAAGAAGATGGGATTGGGAGGGAGACAAACCATAAGTGACTCTTAATCTCACAAAACAAACTGACGGTTGTTGGGGGGAGGGGGTTTGGGAGAAGGGGATGGTATTATGGACATTGGGGAGGGTATGTGTTTTGGTGAGTGCTGTGAAGTGTGTAAACCTGGTGATTCACAGACCTGTACCCCTGGGGATAAAAATATATGTTTATAAAAAATGAAAAAATTATATTAAAAAAACAAAAAACAAAACAAAAAAAAAACTGTTACTACTAACTTTGAAGATTCTTTCCTTTGTCCAAGTCATCAAAATCAATGTTGAAATAGTGGACATGATCCAAACAAGAACAGATGGCCAAGCAGCACACACACCTGACCAACTCTAGTAGTGTTCACTGGAGAGAATTTACAGACATAGGATCAAGAGTAGGTAATTCACTCTTGACCATAAAAAATCTGGCAAATCAGAAATTGGACTCTGGGAGGGTGATCTCAAACACTGAGATTTATACATTTTATGTGGCACAAATGGGAAGCACGGACTTTTCTTGCCATCAAGAGCATGAATAAAGATATAAGAACAATATAGCATGGTAGACACATGGCTTTCCCACAACGCAGAGTACTAACCACTATACAATCACGGCGCGCCATCTGCCAGGCGATGACATGGCTTTCCCATAACCTGACTACTCAGTATGTGGTTGGCAATAGCACCACTCCTTCTGTTTTGTGATCAGGAGCTGGTGCTTTGTTGATATCTTGGCAAGGTACAGGTAGAGTCTGCCACACCTCCTTTCTCCTGGCATAACTGGAGATAAAGTGTGGGGTGGAGACACCAACATTCATGTGCCATGGTTGTCAAGGACTATGATTTCCTTGAAATTTTGTTAAAAACTTTTTCTTTTCCTTAGAGTCTAAGCTATAGATAATTAATTTTGGACACATTAAACTTTAATATTGAATGAAATATAAAATGGTGATCTTACTGTCTAAAATATAACAGGGTAGGTTGTGGAATAGAGATGAGGTTTAAACAGAATCAGAAAATAGAATATGAGAATTCTTCCAAATATTAGAACTATTATGAGAGAAACTTTATAGAATCTTTTTCAGGTTTGTATAAATCATAACAATTTGCATGAAGCTGTTATTACGTTGTGAGGATGAAAAAAGTTTTCTAATTTCTAATAATAAAAAACATTTTGATCAACCATGCTCAAAGAAAATAAGAATTATGTTTCTCTTTTCTCTACAGAAAATAATATCATAGTTAGTAATATTTAATCAAAGTGTTAAAAACCTATTTTAGAGAAAAAGAAAACTACTAAATCATCCAAATATCTTCCTTTATGGCTTTTTGTGAGGTTTGTGGTTTTTGTTATCTTTTTTTAATATTTGTAATTTATTGTGACATATCACCTCATTTATAATTAAAAAAAATAAAGATTTCATCTATTTATTTGAGAGAGGGACAGCCATAATGACAGGGGTAGCAAAAGAAAGTACAAGCAGGAAATAGAGGGAGAAGCAGGTTCCCGCTGACCAGGGAGTCCTGGGCTCTATCCCAGGATCCTGGGATCATGAGCTGAGCACAAGGCAGACGCTCAACTGACTGAGCCACCCAGAAGTGCCATATCATCTCATTTTAAATAAATATTCACATTTATATCTACTTTTGTAATTTACATTCTGTATTAATTTTTCTTTAAAAAACCCAAAGCCTGAATATAATATTGTTACTAAGTTTTTAAAAATAATAATTTAGTTCATCTAGAGCTAAGATTAATTCTGACTTCTTTTAATAAAACTTATTTTTTTAACAGGTAAGTAAAATTTCAAAAGATAAGGCTGGGTGGACACTTTTATATTTTATTCAATAACTTTTTAATCTCAAGGTACCTCAACAGAAGGCTATATCTCTTAATGCACAGTAACCTGGAAATTGAACCTGTGGTTTCTCATTTCATCTAAGATAAGGAATAGGGTTGTCATATATATCACCTTCAACCTGCCTTAGCACAAAGGATAAAGGTTATATCCTCTTGGAAATGAAAATGTCAAAAATCAAAGTTAGGTCAGTTATCTCTAAAGAGAGATTTCTACAAATGGGCAATCACAATAGTGAAATTCACGAAATAGAATAATAAATAGTTCTGGTTTTTAAATCATCACTGAAATAATCACTGAAAGGGTATATAAGGCAGTATAAATTTCAGAGGAATAATTTAGAATGACAGCACATGGAATTCACTAATAAAGGAACAATTTATTCAGAGAATTATCATTTAAAATACATGGACATGATTTTCCTTTTCTGTATATACTTTTGATTAAAAGCATAAGTATAAGCATGACTACACAACAATTTGATTCCAAATTAACAGTAAACTATCAGTTATTTTTTATCTAAGGATGTCTACAACAAATTGTAATTTTTTTTCTATTTTAATATTGAGTTAAGATTTTAAGAAATTATTCAACTGTTAGTTCACTTCAATCACGGGTTTTTTTTTTTGTTTTCTCAGATGGAGTCCTAGAAACAAAGGAGGTAGTGCCTGACACCTATAAGCACTCAATAATTTTGTCCTTTGCCTTATTTGCCTTCACAAATCATTTGTAGATCCAGAGTGTCATCTTTTAATTGAGGTAGTTATTTAGATACTCAGCAACCACAGCGGTTCCTGTATCTTCAGATTAGCCTAAAAATTACCACAAAATTCAAAACAAAGAAACAGAAAAAAGGAGGAGAGTTCTATAAGGTCCCTGGATATATCAATATTTGATAGAAATAAATAGAATGAGTTGGGATGTGGAAACTTACAAACTTATGGATGCCATTGGCACAATGTGAAATACTTAAGAGTACCTGGAGTCTTGGATATTTTATCTCCGTGCCTAGGATTAGTTATAATATGATTGTGGTGTTAAATCTGGTTGGTTTTTCTTTTTCCCTCCTTGATTAAATCACTTAAGCAACAGTGGAATTTTCAAATTCTTGGGTGGAATGGCTACTGAGGAGAACTTGTATTATTTCTGATCTCAAGCAACTCAATACAATAAATACACTAGTGAACATATTATATATTTCTAGATTTACACTGGAGGTTAGGAAAAAACTTCAACTGGGCATTTATAGAAATTTCATCTGCAGTCAAGAAAGTGAGGCATATTAATATTAGTGATACTATATATAATATCAAAATATTAATACGCAATGTTAATATTAACATACACAACATTAAAATGTAGTCAGAGTGTAAGTAAATGACAATAAAATTTTGAATTATTTAGAAAAATTAAACTGAAGTGGGAGTAAAAAGAAACAAACAAAAGCTGGGGAAGTATTACATCTCTTCTAAATAATTTTATCATTTATTATAAACATATACATATATTTTCATCTCTAAAATACTCCTTTTCAAAATATACACCCTGACATTTAAATTTAAATTTGCAGAAAAATTAACTAAGATTATTAAATATTGCTGACTTTCAGCTACAGTTTTTTAATCAAATAACTAGTCAACTCAACTAGTTGAGTGGATTAGGATACCTGTATAATATTGTATAAAATGTACTGCAAAACTATTTAAAACAAAGTTCCTATAAGATAAGAAAAACATAAATTTCCCAGGAAATATTTCTGAAACATTGATCACATATGCTGATCAAGGAATGCTAAATACCGACAATTTTTTAAAGGAATACACTATCTAATTATTGATATTTTCATGTATTTCTTACTTCACAATTAAATGGACAATAAGATATTTTATGTTAAGGTACATTACGTGCACTTCAACTATAACAGAAATAAAGAAAACTATACTTGTTAATATATTTGGTAGTTTTTTTTTCCTATGACATGTAAACAATCCTATTTCCTCAAGCAGCATTATGTTATGAGATCAGATAGCTTGACATTAAGACAAATTCCGTTTGGATTGCTAAGCTACAAATGGGAACTATTTCTTTACCAAAGACCTGGAGAGTATTAATTATTGGCACAAATGGATAAACTAGGGCATTTGGATCTGCAGAGATGTCCTGGAAAATAAAGCCATGAAGGCATTCCAGGAACTTCCCTATGATGATTTTCTATTAGAAAATAGCCTTGGGGCACCTGGGTGGCTCAGTGAGTTAAAGCCTCTGCTTTTGGCTCAGGTCATGATCCCAGGATCCTGGGATCGAGCCCCACATTGGGCTCTCTGCTCAGCAGGGAGCCTGCTTCCCCCCTCTCTCTCTGCCTGCCTCTCTGTCTACTTGTGAGTTCTCTCTGTCAAATAAATAAAATCTTAAAAAAAAAAAAGAAAAGAAAATAGCCTTAGTTATTGTGAATATGAAGAATGGTTAATACAAAGTATCCAAGTAAAAATTTTCTGCTACGGGATTACTCCAGCTGGCCTAGAAAGGAGTAGTTTACTTTTGCAATCTATAAATTGAGCTTCTTACCTAATAAAACTATTAACTTTAAATGTTCATTTTATTTAGGAAATGCCAAAACAAAATTAATCTCAGACTCTAGAAACAATTCATTGATTGCCTGGAAATAAGACATGTTTGGTTCCCTGAACATCTCAACTGACTACAATCCTGGAAATTTAGGGGAGTTGCCATCCTCAACTTTTCAGAGGACATATTGTCTTTTCTTCAACAAGTGTTTATTATTCTTTATATTTATCATTGGTAAAAATGCCTATCTCAAAATATAATATAACCCACAAAATGCTGTTTTACTTCTATTACATGATAATTGGAGATGTGAAACTTTTTAAGTATTTTTTTATCATTTGAACTAATCTTACAATATTTCATTAACAGAAGCTTCTTAATCATAAATAAGCCAAAATTATATATCAAAAAACTTGAATCACTACAGTGATAAGAAAATACTCTAACTCAAGTACAACAGAGGAGATTTTGCATACTTTTAAACAAGGGTCATCTGTATTTTTGAGTATTATCTTAGTCTAATGAACATACAATTATGAATTTTCTATTGCTCACCATATGTGCATTGAAACACAAATTTTCCAATATAAATAATACAGTAGTCACTCAAGTGGTTGATAAATGAATTTGTATTTTACTCAAAAGAACTTGATGATAGGGGCAGGACGCCTGGCTAGCTCAGTTGGTAGAGCATGAAACTCTTGATCCCATGGCTGTAAGATCAAGCCCCCCAACTTGAGTGTAGAGATTATTCAAAAAAACAAAACAAAACAAAATATTAAAAACAAAACAAAACAAAATAACAACTCAATAAGGGAAAAAGGTAAAGTTAAAACAAACAAAACAAAACACCAAACTCTAGCAAATTGGAAAAACAAAAACAAAAACAAAAAACATCCTATTGGCTTAATTTCTCCTTGTAAACTATTTTATTATTTTATTATTTAAATATACTCTTCTAAAAATATACATCTAATAATTATCTATAAAACATTATCTTTGCAAGTATAATCTTAAATACACTGTGGGAACATTAACTGGACTAAGATTATATATTGGTGGATTCCTGTTTAAGCTATTCATTTGAATACACTTAATGTGTATCTATTTAGAATATTCAATAAAATGTCTTAAGACAACATTTAAATTAGAAACCGGCTACATAGTCAAAAAGTACTTTCTTAAATATTTCACATATATATTTTTTCTATATATAGTTTTCTTATATATAGGTACATATTTGTACCCTGAACCACTCTGAATCTGTAGGCATCTTTCCTAGCCCCCAAGTAAATTGTGAAACTCAGGGGAATGAATACCCAGCAGATGGCTACCTAAACATAGCACTCAAATAGTTGAGTAGTTCCTTTATATTGCCATCTGCCATGCAGTCCTCTAAGAGACTGAAATCTTTCAACTATAAAATGTTCTGCCAAGATTTCACAATGCCCATAATCCAAATAACAGGTAAGAAGAATTTTGCAATGGATGCAAAGTCTCTAAAACATTTCTTAATGCAAATTTTCTGGAAAATTATTAATGTATTTAAAATTAATTAAATGTGTCACTATGTCAAACTTTGTAGAACAACTATGTTTATATTTACATAGCCATCTGCTAGTATTTGCATAGTCATATCTCCTGGGTTACAAAAGCTTACTCCACAAATTCACACTGTTTGTCAGTATGCTTGCATACCTGTCAATCAGTTCTGGTCTCTAAATACCCAGAAAACCAAATGTAAAGAAGAGAAATCAACTTAGTTGTCTCAATATATCAAAAGTGATGGACAATTCCAGTCAATAGTAAAACAGAGTATTTTAAATTTCTTGTGACACAGGAAATTACTCTACATACTTTGTAATTAATTTAAAACATTTTAACAATTCCTAATATTAGTTTGTGCATTTTTTTAAATGAAGGGGACACACACACACTTCTTTCAGTGTGAGTTAAGTGTTAAGAAAATTGCTGACTGTTATGAAAATATTTTTGGTATCTTATTGCACCATCTACTCACAATACATATATAATTATATTTTCCTATAATGCAAGTATAAATGTAAACATATGCATTTATTTAGCCCTGTGGAACTAATCCAGAATATGATTTAAAGTTCAAATTTGCAAACTCCTGAGCAACAGCAAGTGTGTGTGTGCATTTGGGTGTGTGTGTAAAGTGCAAACACTGTCCAGTAATCATTTAGTATTTTTTTTTCTGGGAAATCTAAATAATGAAAGGATAACAAAGGATTTGCAATGTAAATTGGAAAATAATTTTAACTAGGTGGTAATGAATATTTGACATAAAAACTAGTGCAATGTAGTTTTTATACCTGTATTAGAAATGAGAATAGGTAAAAGATCAATGTAAAGAAGCTAAAATAAAATAGTATGTTGAAATCAAAGGTAGCAGGATGAGGAAAAGGAAAGTCAGCCTATAAGAAAAATTTCAAAAATCAAAAAGTTTATTCTATAAATGTTAATGAAAGAATAAAACTCTAAAAGACTGCTCTAGATAAGAAAAGAAAAAAAACATACATTAGCAGGAATGAAAAAGTGAAATGAAAAATGAAAAAGAGCCATCAAAATAGAGTCTTAGACGTTAAAAAGATGGTGAGAATATCTGATGAGAAACTTCATCCAATAAATTTCATGTTGTACATGAAAAGAACAAAGTCTAAAAAATCCAATTACCAAAATAATACATAAAAATAGAAAAACTAAACTATTACATATCTTTTATAGAAAATTGATTTCTATCTATAGACATTCCACAAAGCAATTATGATTCCGAAGACTTTACTGGTCGATTTTTCCTAACACTTAAGAAATATATATCAATTTTACATAATTTCTTCTAGAGAATAAATAGAGTAGCTTCCACCTCACTTTATGAGATCAGGAAAAATTCAGGCCTCATAAATCAAACTTGAAAAAGGGCATTAGAAAAAAACAAACTTACAGGTCAATATCTCTCATAAATTAGTCACAAAAATTCTCAACAAGATAATTAAAATTTAAATCTATACACCTAGAATATTAATAAAAATAAGTCAATTCCATCAATATAATAAGTGAAAAAGTGCATATTTCAATAGAACTATAGACCAAAATAAACACTTGTTCATAAAAGGAATTATAGAAATTTAGGAATGAGTGCTACATCATTAATTTAATAAAGAGTACAGATATGAAAATAAAGTATAGCCAACATCATACCTAGTTGTGAAATATTGAGCAGTATTCTCCTGAGTTCATGAATAAGACAAAATTTTGATTATCATTACCTCATTCAAATTATAGTGAATGTCTGTTAAAGCAAGAACAAAGTATAAAAACTGGAAAAAATCTGTATTTAAATACATTACAAACAGCATGATTTTGTAATAAAATAACTGAAAAGAATCTACAATATTTAAAAAATAATGTCAATTTAGCAAAGTCACTGAGCAATGCTATAAAAAACATTTGCCTTTCTATATTTTAAAAGCTAACAATTTTAAAGTTTCCTTTCTTTAAAAAAAACTAGCAAAGATGAGATATAGCTGTACATTAAAACTATAAAATAATTGGTTGACATGATACTACATAAAGAAACCCTAAAGATTCTGCCAAAATATTACTGTAACTCATAAATGAGTAAGGTTACAGAATACAAAATCAATACAAAGAAATTTGTTGCACTTCTATACACCAATAATGAAGCAGCAGAAAGAAATTAAGAAAACAATCCCATTTACAATTGCACCCGAAATAATAAAATATGTAGGAATAAACTTAACAGGTGAAATACGAGTACTCTGAAAACTATGAAATGTTGATGTAAGAAATTGAAAATGACACAAAGAAATGGAAAAACATTCCATGTTTATGGATCAGAAGAGTAAATATCTACACATTTAAACCAATCCCTATAAAAATACCAAGAGCATTTTACATAGAAATAGAACAATCCTAAAATTTTTATGGAACCACAAAAGTCCCTGAGTAGCCAAAGCAAACTTGAAAAAAGAATAGCAAAGCTGAAGGCATCACAACTGTGGACTTCAAGTTATATTACAAAGCCACAGTGATCAAACAGTATAGTACTGACATAAAAATTGATGCATAAATCAATGAACAGGATGGAAAGTCCTGAAATAAACTCCCAATTATATGGGAGTTTATTTATATGGGAATTTATTTAGTCAACAAAGCAGGAAAAAATATCCAATAAGAAAAGTCTTTTCAACAAATGGTGTTGGGGGTGCCGCCTGGGTGGCTCAGTAGGTTAAGCCTCTGCCTTCGGCTCAGGTTATGATCCGAGGGTCCTGGGATCGAGCCCCACATTGGGCTCTCTGCTCAGTGGGGAGCCTGCTTCTTCCTCTTTCTCTGCCTGCCTCTCTGCCCACTTGTGATCTCTGTCAAATAAATAAATAAAATCTTTAAAAAAAATGGTGTTGGGAAAACTGGACAGCTACATTAAAAAAAAAAAAAGGAAAGAAACTGGACTACTTTCTTACATCCTACACAAAAATAAACTCAAAATGGACTGAGGATCTAAAAGTGAGACCTGAAACCACAGAAATCCTATATGAGAGAATAAGTAGTAATTCCCCTGACTTAGTCATACATTTTTCTAGATATGTATCCTGAGGCAAGAGAAACAAAAGCAAAAATAAACTAACGGAACCACATCAAAATAAAAAAGTTTCTGCCAACTGAAGGAAACAATCAACAAAACAAAAAGACAATCTACTGAAGTGGAAAAGATATTTTCAAATGATATATCTGATAAAGGGTTAATATCAAAAATACATGAAGAAGTTATACAAATAAACACCCCCAAAACAAATAATCCAATTAAAACTGGGTAGAAGACATGGACAGACATTTCTCCAAAGAAATACAGATGGCCAACAGACACTCATCACAGAAATGCAAATCAAAATTACAATGAACTGTCACTTCACACTATACAGAATAGCTGAATTCAAAAACGTGGGAAACAACAAACGTTGGTGAGGATATGGAGAAATAGGAAACCTCTTCACTGTTGGTGGGAATGAAAACTGACAGTCATTCTGGAAAAGAGTATGAAGATTCCTCAAGAAGTTAAAAATAGAAATGCCCTATGTTCCAACAACTGCACTACTAGGAATTTACTCAAAGAATACAAAAATACTGATTTGAGGGGATACGTGCACCCCGATATTTATTTCACCATTTTTTACAATAGCCAAATAATGGTGTTCAATGACAAGTGAATGGATAAAGAAGAGATGGTACATATACAATGTAATGTTTTTCAGCCACAAGAAAGAATAAAATCTTACCATTTGCAATAACATGGATGAACCTAAAGAGTACAATGCTAAGCAAAATAAGTCAGCCAGAGAAGAAAAATACCACATGATTTCACTCATATGTGGAATTTAAGGAACAAAACACAAGAACAAAGGGGGGGGGAGGAAAAAAAAAAACAAACAGAAAACAGAGTCTTAACTACAGAGAACAACCAGATAATTACCCGAGAAGGGGTGGGCAGTCAGGGGGGAGGGAGAAATAGATGAATGGGTTTAAGAGTATACCTGCTTATGGTTTGTTGGAAAAAAAAAAAAAAAACAGAAAGCAAGATAAACCATGAGAGACTGTTGACTGGGAAACAAACTGAGGGTTGCAGAAAGGGAGGTGGGTGGGGGATGGGATAACTAGGTGATGGTCATTAAGGAGGGCATGTGATGTGAGGAGCACTGGTTGTTATACACAGCTAATGAATCACTGAACAATACATCAAAAACTAATGATGCATTGTATGCTGGATAACTGAATTTAGATCAACAAATAAACAAACAAATATCCTTAAGGAATTACATTAATTCTGGAAACTCCAAGCAGAACCTTAGAGAGAATTTATGTACAATTAAAACGAATATTTTAAATCATGAAAAAATTAGTATATTTATCTTGAACACTAATATATGAAATTACTGAATCATTATATGCCTGAAACAAATATAACAGTGTATGTTAACTACATTGGAATTAAAATTAAAAAGAAGATAATAATAACAACAAAAAAACTATAAGGTATTAGGGAAAATTGAAGAAGACTTAAAGAAAAGGAGATATATTATATTCATATATTTATGGATTAGAAAATTAAAAACCTATATTTGTCAGGTTTCTCCAGAGAAACCAAAGAAGACATATATCTTATATTTATATATATATACATATATATGTATATATATATATATCTTACATGTACTTGTAATAATCTTAAAGGAGAACAAATATGGGAAAACAGGGTATCAGAGATCAAGACAACATAGAGATAACAGCAATTAAGACACTGTGGTTTTGGGGGCACCTGGGTGGCTCAGTGGGTTAAGCCTCTGCCTTCAGCTAAGGTCATGATCCCAGGGTCCTGGGATCGAGCCCCACATCTGGCTCTCTGCTCAGCAAGGGAGCCTGCTTCCTCCTCTCTCTGCCTGCTTCTCTGCCTACTTGTGATCTCTGTCTGTCCAATGAATAAATAAAATATTAAAAAAAAAAAGACACTGTGGTTTTGGTACTAGGATAAAGAAGCCTATATACAGTATATATTTTGTATGTGAGTTTAGGTTGGTTATTGATATCACACATACCTTCTTCCAAGGCACTGTTTATAGTTTCACTCTACTAATAGTATATTTTGATGAATAGAACTCTGGAATTGTAATAAAGTCCAATGTATCAATTTCTGATTGTATATTAGTGATTTTTTGTGTCCTGTTGAAGACAATACATAAAAATAGTCTACTTTCTTTTCTATTAACTTTATTATCTTAGCATTTACATTAGACCTATTGATAATTACACTATGTATTGCATATATAGCTTAATATACAGATCATAGTTTTTTTGTTTCTGGTTTTATCTATATTCAAATTTTGGACACAGTACCATGTTTTTCAAAGAGCAATAATCTTCCACTGAACTGAAGTTAATTCATACTAGGCAATATTAATGAGAAGATTTTGTTTTGGTTGAGTAGACAGATAAAAACATAAATAAGAAGGCTTGACCCTAGGATACTAGCAAACAATGGAAATGTTGACCCTCCTGAAGACTTCTGAATTATTTTTAGAAGTAATCATTTGATATATGGTGTGAATTTAAGAATAAAAGACTGGCTGAGGATTAAAGAGGTTGTTTTATTCAGTTTGTCTTCAATTACTCACCTTGATTTCAGTCCTGCTTTTCATGACTTCTCCCTCAGGATACTGTACTCAAAGTCTCCTTGTGACTCTGCTTTAATTTACATTGCTAACACTCCAGGGACATTTCTGGAATATAATGCCTTCTCTAGGTTGCATGCCAAGACTCTCCTTTTTTGTGTGTATTGAATTATTGAAAATTATTGTATCAATATAAATTTTGTCTTACTCCAAGCTTTTGAAACATAATTTGTTTCTTTTTACCACTGTTTCAATAGAAGTTTATTAGAGATTACAAGTTGAAAGAAAAACATATCTAACGTGAACCACATATTTTATATAAACAGTATATTAAATAAAAATGAATAATCATTTATATGAACCAGTTTTCCTTTACATATTGTGATAAACATATTAATTGAAGTATTGAGAGTTGAGAACCAGAGGTGAAGGTATATATAATGCATATAAAATTTCTAACAAAAATGAAGCAGAAACAATTATATGTATAAGAAGCTAGAATGGTAGCAGTACACATATTTGACCATAATACTGTTGTAATTAAAATGAACTAATGTCAACAATTACTTGTGTATTATCTCACATTTTTTGAATATCAAAATTAGAAGACAGTAAAATAAATCAAAATATGTTTTGACCGGGGGCACCTGGGTGGCTCGGTGGGTTGGACCGCTGCCTTCGGCTCGGGTCGTGATCTCAGGGTCCTGGGATCCAGTCCCACATCGGGCTCTCTGCTCGGCAGGGAGCCTGCTTCCCTCTCTCTCTCTCTGCCTGCCTCTCCGACTACTTGTGATTTCTCTCTGTCAAATAAATAAATAGAATCTTTAAAAAAAAAAAAAAAAAAAAAAAAAAAAAAAAAAAAAAAAAAAAAAAATATGTTTTGACCGTATATCTAAATTATCAAAAATGTTTCTTTACATAAAGGTTAAATGAGATTTATAGATGCTTATATATTTTAAAATAAGTGTTTTCTCTCTGATTCACCATCATTAATATTTTATTAGGAGAGCTATTTGACTTTTGAGATATTTTAACATACTATGTTTCATTAAAGACAATTTTTAGAGCAGTTTTAGGAATACAACAAAATTGAAAGGGAAATACAGAAATTTCCCATATATGCTCTGCTCCAGCACATACAGATTTCCACATTATCAATATCACTCACCAGAATTGGTAGACTTTTTTGTTTGTTTGTTTTGTTTTTAACCAAGGAAGAACCTACATTGACACATCATAATCACTCAAAGTATATAGTTTACCTTAGTATTCAGTCTTTGAAGTGGACATTCTATGGGTTTTGATAAATACAAAATGACATATATCCATCATTATAATATCACACAAAGTATTTCCACTTCCCTAAAAATCCTCTATGCTATGTTGACTCATCTTTCCTCTCCTTTGCCATAGTTTTAAAAGTTCCTTGTTCTTTGTTTATTTTCATTTTTAATTAATTGAAACTATTTTGTTTATAAGTGAAATCGGCCTTACTACTACTAATGAGAGATAAAATAAATTGCCTTTCTCTTCTCCCTGAAAATGTATGAAAATTATAAATCACAAATATAAACAATCCTTAAATATGCTACACACTTAATTAAAGATGTAATTAAATCACCTCTACCTATTGTACTTTTCTTTATTTTTATGTAAATATTTTTCTACATTATTGGTAAAAATTTTAAACTTTTATAATCACACAAATATCTCATTTGTTGATTTTTTTCTAAAAATTAGAATGATTAGTATTATAATAACTTTCATAATCTTTGTTTTAAGAAAATAAAGATTTTTATTAAACTGAAACAATAATAATATAATTTCAGATACTTCAAATTGTCATATTTATATTTCTGAATACTTAAGATACTTGTTTTTTTTACTGGACACTTATAATAAAATTATTAAAAGGTTTTACTACATGAAATGACCAATGTTCAGTCCTATAACCAAATCACTTATAATTGAAGAGGAAAGAAAAAACAATGGCAAGTGGCCACAATACAAGCTGAATGGTGTTATGATGAAATAAAAATAATACATTTCCACAAATAAGTGAAACCATATGTTAATTGACTCTCTCTGCTTGACTTATTTCACTCAGCATAATCTCTTCCAGTTCTGTCCATGTTGCTACAAAAGTTGGGTATTCATCCTTTCTGATGGAGGCACAATACTCCATAGTGTATATGGACCACATCTTCCTTATAACAAATATCATGGAGGACAAGGGGTGTTAGAGAGGAGAAGGGAGTTGGGATAAATTGGAAGGGGAGGCGAATCACGAGAGACTATGGACTCTGAAAAATGATCGGAGGGGTTTGAAGTGGCGGGGGTGTGGGAGGTTGGGGTACCAGGTGGTGGGTATTATAGAGGGCACGGATTGCATGGAGCACTGGGTGTGGTGAAAAAATAATGAATACTGTTTTTCTGAAAATAAATAAATTGAAAAAAAAAATAATACATTTCCCCAAAGAAGACATACAAATGGCTAACAGACACATGAAAAAATGTTCATCATAATTAGCCATCAGGGAGATTCATTTTTTTTTTAAAGATTTTATTTATTCATTTGACAGAGAGAGATCACAAACAGGCAGAGAGGCAGGCAGAGAGAGAGGAGGAAGCAGGCTCCCCGCTGACCAGAGAGCCTGATGCGAGGCTCGATCCCAGGACCCTGAGATCATGACCCGAGCCGAAGGCAGTGGCTCAACCCACTGAGCCACCCAGGAGCCCATCAGGGAGATTCAAATAAAAACCACATTAAGATGTGGTATATATACACAATGGAATACTATGCAGCCATCAAAAGAAATGAAATCTTGCCATTTGCGACAACATGGATGGAACTAGAGCGTATCATGCTTAGCGAAATAAGTCAAGCGGAGAAAGACAACTATCATATGATCTCCCTGATATGAGGAAGTAGTGATGCAACATGGGGGCTGAAGTGGGTAGGAGAAGAATAAATGAAACAAGATGGGATTGGGAGGGTGACAAACCATAAGTGACTCTTAATCTCACAAAACAAACTGAGGGTTGCTGGGGGGAGAGGGTTTGGGAGAAGGGGGTGGGATTATGGACATTGGGGAGGGTATGTGCTTTGGTGAGTGCTGTGAAGTGTGTAAACCTGGTGATTCACAGACCTGTACCCCTGGGGATAAAAATATATGTTTATAAAAAATAAAAAATTAAAAAAAAAAAACCACATTAAGATACTACCTTACACCAGTCAGAATTGCCAAAATTAACAGAACAGTAAACAACAAGTGTTGGAGAGGATATAGAGAAAGGGGAACCCTCTTACACTGTTGGTGGGAAAATAAGTCGGTGCAACCACTTTAGAAAACAGTGTGGAGATTCCTTAAGAAATTAAAAATAGAGCTCCCTATTACCCTGCAATTGCACTACTGGGTATTTACCCCACAGATACAGATGTAGTGAAAAGAAGGGCCATCTCTACCCCAGTGTTCATAGCAGCAATGGCCACAGTTGCCAAACTGTGGAAAGAACCAAGATGCCCTTCAATGGATTAATGGATAAAGAAGATATGGCCCATATATACAATGAAATATTATGCCTGCATCAGAAAGGTTGAATACCCAACTTTTGTATCAACATGGGTGGGACTGGAGGAGATTATGCTGAGTGAAATAAGTCAAGCAGAGAAAGCCATTTATCATATGGTTTCACTTACTTGTGGAGCATAAGGAATAACATTGGGAGAAGGAGAGGAGAGGTGAGTTGGGTGAAATTGGAGGAGAAGATGAACCATGAAAGACTGTGGACTCTGAGAAACAAACTGAGGGTTTTGGAGGGGAGGGGAGTGGGAGGTTGGGTGAGCCTGGGGGTGGGTATTAAGGAGGGCAATTTTGCATGGAGCACTGTTGTGGTGCATAAACAATCTTGGAACACTGAAAAAAAAAATAAATTACAAAAGAAAAAAATAAAAGATAAAAGAAACCCTCCTCAAAAATAAAGAAATGTTGCACACATAAGAAAAAAAAATAGATATATATACTATGTAGGTCCTAAAAGAGATTATTATAACCAGGTTAAGAAAAAAATTTAAGAGGGTGCCTGGGTGGTTCAATCAGTTAAGCATCTACCTTTGGCTCAGGTCATTATCCCAGTGTCCTGGGCTGGAGTCCAGCTAGGGCTCCCTGATCCACAGCTCTCTGCTTCTCCCTCTGCCCCTCCTCCCACTTATTCTCTCAACCACTGTCTCTCTCAAGCAAATAAATAAAATATTTTTAAAAATTAGGAGGTGATTTATTGGGATGAAAAAGAGAAGGAATGTTTGGAAATAAATTTCATCAAAGGGGAAAAGAGGAAGGCATAAAAATTTTAAAACGATGAAGAACAAAGAGAAAAAATGAGTTTGAGGAAATGTAAGATAAAACTGGGTCAATGGTGTGTGACCATCTGGGAGTGGGGATTGAGGTGTGCAAGGTACAATTTTAAAACCTAAAACAATTTAGCATATACATTTCAATAAAAAACGTATAATCATAAATCTATGTTAAAAGCAAAAAGTTGCAGCTCTGAGAAGGATTGGAGTTAGGAGAAAAAGATATTGGGAAAAAAGAAGCTGTATTATCCCTACATTTGTGAGATATATGGCAATCAAAGTCAGAAGTGACGAAGAAGGGATACAATTTATTGATCAGTTTGAAAAATACTGCTTAAGAAGATCTTAAAATTTTTAACCTACGTTAATGTATATAATGAGGAAAAAAAAGTAGGCTATGTCTCATCTACCTACATTATGAAATTTTCTGGTTAGGAAATGGTAGTATATTTTATAAGGAGTCTAAGTGGCTTCACATTTGAAGTAGAAGAAACTATTATTGTCCCACACTACTTAGTAATTTTAATTATTACTGTTATAATTTCTGAACACTGCACTAAGTATAGATATAAAAATTCAACCTATATATGATAGTAGGAATAACAAAAACATTGATGGCAAAGGTGGCACAGAAAAAATAATAATGATAAAGATAACAAAAATAGATTCTAACCTCATTCTAACAATCAAATTCTATGATTAAAATTTTTTTGTAATGTAAAACTTAAAATCATTAAAGAAAACTGTAATAAAGAGATAGTGATATATGATGTGTCAATATTTAAATACAAGTATTTTTAATAAAAATAAACAAGGTGAAGCTCTGGACATTTAAATGCTATAGATATGTATCACAGAATAATAATTATGAATAGATGTAACTACATATAATTTAAGTTTCTAAATATTAAAAATATGATTAAAATACATTCAATAACAAGAAGTACTTTAATCAAATTATGACAAATGTTGATATTCTTATTAAAATGGGCACTCACAAATAAACTGGGATAAAAACATTTGGCAAAAGACATTAACAGTCTATTTACAAAAGAGACTATGTAGATGAGTACTAATATTAGAAATATTTTCAAAATACTGAAAAAAATTTTAATGCAAGTCTGCTTATTAGGAAAATGTTTGCAGCTGATAAAAGTTAAAATCATACACATTGAACAAAAATGGCATTCTTGGGGCTCCTGGGTGGCTCAGTCCTTAAGCATCTGCCTTCACTTAGGTCATGATCCCAGGGTCCTGTGGTCAAACCCCGCATCAGGCTCCCTGCTCAGTGGGAAGCCTGCTTCTCCCTCTCCCATTCCCCCTACTTTTTTTTTTAATTTTTAATTTATTTTTATTTTTTCAGTGTTCCAAGATTCATTTTTTATGTACCACACCCAGTGCCCATGCAATATGTGCCCTCCTTAATAACCACCACCATCCATTCCCCCTACTTGTATTACCTCTCTCATTCTCTCTGTTAAAATCTTTTTTAAAAAATGGCATTCTTATGGCTAAAATTAACAAGTCAGGAAATGATAGATGCCAGTGAGGATGTGGAGAAAGGGGAACCCTCCTACACTGTTGGTGGGAATGCAAGCTGGTGCAACCACTCTGGAAAACAATGTGGAGGTTCCTCCAAACGTTGAAAATAGAACGATCCTATGACCCAGCAATTGCACTACTGGGTATTTACCCTAAAGATACAAATGTAGTGATCCGAAGGGGCATGTGCACGTGAATATTTATAGCAGCAATGTCCACAATAGCCAAACTATGGAAAGAACCTAGATGTCCATCAACAGATGAATGGATCAAGAAGATGTGGAATACAATGGAATTCTATGCAGCCATCAGAACAAATGAAATCTTGCCATTTGCGATGACATGGATGGAACTAGAGGACATCGTGCTTAGCGAAATAAGTCAAGGGGAGAAAGACAACTATCGTATGATCTCCCTGATATGAGGAAGTGGAGATGCAACATGGGGGGTTAAGGGGGTAGGAGAAGAATAAATGAAACAAGATGGGATTGGGAGGGAGACAAACCATAAGTGACTCTTAATCTCACAAAACAAACTGAGGGTTGCTGGGGGGAGGGGGTTGGGAGAAGGGGGTGGGATTATGGACATTGGGGAGGGTATGTGCTATGGTGAGTGCTATGAAGTGTGTTAACCTGGTGATTCACATACCTGTACCCCGGGGGATTAAAAATATATTATATGTTTATAAAAAAAATAAAATACATATTACCAAAAGAAATGGTATTCTTAGGGTGTGCTGTCAGAAGAAAACATTTCATAAAATCTTACATCTTTTATAATAAAAATTGGAAGTCTCTTACATTTCCAACAAGATTTGTATAGGGTATGTACCTTGATTATTAGAAAATATATTGGCATTATACTTAAAATTTTAAATGAAGAATATTTCCTTAGGTAACACTCCATCAACAAATACACATATATGTAGTAAAAGATAATAAAAATGGAAACATTAAAAAGTCATATCTAGGTGTACGTGGTGGCTCATTTGGTTAAGTGACTGACTCTTGATTTTGGCTCAGGTCAAGATTTCGGGTGATGAGATGGAGCCCAACTTTAGGCTCTGCACTCAGCTGGGAGTCTGCTTCAGATTTTCTTTTCCCTTCTCCTTCTGCCTCTCCCCCTGCTCTCATGTGCTCTCTTTCTTGCTAAATAAATACAATCATAAATAAATAAATAAATAAATATATATATAAAATGTCAAAAATGTACTAAAGTTATGGATAAATTATATTGTGTCTTGCCATTATTGTGATTATTGTTTTGCTGTTCATTGCCAGATTTACTAAGCACAGTATACCAGTTTGTCTGCTATTTTTCCAAAGATTACTATTATTATTTAAATATTTTATTTATTTATTTGAGTGATCAAGAGAGCAAGAGCAGGGGGAAGGGTAGAGGGAGAGAGAAGTAGACTCCCCACTGAGCAGGGAGCCTGATCCAGGACTAGATCCTGGGATCAGGTTTATGACCTGAGCCAAAGGCAAACCGTTAACCAAATGAGTCACCCAGGTACCTCTGTCAGCTGTTTTTTTAAAGATTTTATTTCTTTATTTGACAGACAGAGATCACAAGTAGGCAGAAAGGCAGGCAGAGAGAGAGGGGGAAGCAGGCTCCCTGCTGAGCAGAGAGTCCAATGCAGAGCTCAAATCCAAGACCCTGGGACCATGACCTGAGCTGAAAGCGGAGGCTTTAACCCACTGAGCCATATGGGTGCCCTCAGCTATTTTTTAATACAACATTTCATTTACATAAATTCCATGCATGATATCTAGAAATCCCTATTTTGCAAATAGGGAACAGTAGAACTGAGGTAGATTTTATTCTGGGATTATCTTATTTCAAAACCCACGATCTTTGTCTCTGCAACTTTCTGTTTTCCTTTATTTTCCAGATATTCCGCATTGGTTTTGTTAAAATAGATACTGCTTATTAAATATCAAACATCTATAATGTATTACAAATGCTCCTAGACTCTCAGCACACAGTAGTAAAGAGAGAAAAATTAATAAAAGGAGGTATCAAAAACCACTCAGAAAATGTGAATAAATGGAAGGAAAAAGGACCCATAGAGGAATGTGTGCAATTAATGTGTGTGTGCAATTAATAATGTGTGCTTTAAAAAATATTGTGTGCAATTAATAATGATGAAGATTTTGAAAATTACAGGTATCTAAAATAATAAAAATTTGAAGAAATAAATTACAGGTTTTTTTCTACTAATAAATTGCTATTGGCCCCTTCTGACTTACCTCTACATTCTTCCACTTCAGAACGAGGCAGGAGTTAGATAGAATTATAATTGATCATTTCTTCAGGACTGTCAAGGATAGAAGAAACTCTAACTCCACTGGATCCAAATACTTCTATTTTTATTGATTCTTTAGGCATATTTTGATGTTCTATCAAAGAAAATTTTTCATTGTGACAAAAAAATAACTTTAATGAAGACCTTCCTACAAAGAGCAAATGTAAACAAAGATGAGACTTCAAGAGCAACAACAAAGCAATTTAAAAAAATAAATAAAGACAGAAAAGGGGAGCAGAAAGAATTGTACTTACCTACTATGGGTATTTTAAGAAAATAATGACCAAAGAGATAAAAAGTAAAATAGAATACTGTAAAGCTGAGCTGTTGAGGAACATAGCACTTCACTGTTAAGACACACAGTGGTTATTGCTGCAGTGTAAATAAACCTAAAACTTTTAATATCTTATTTGTATTCAGTACTGCCTGAAATTACCCTTTTGGGGGTAAAAATAAGCACAGAATCATACTACACTTACCTAATGGGAGCCTCAATGACATTGTGCCACTGAATTCAAGTGCCCTCACAATTTACATAGATGTTAAGGAATATTCAAACACACAGCAAGGAGTACCAACTAGTATGTTAGGAAAACATACCAACAACAACAACAAAATAATGAACATAGTTCCAAAATGAACTTAGAATTTAAGCAAATGTCAACCAGGAAAAATTGCTTTGATTAATAAACATCAAGAACACAACACTAAAAATCTTACCTAAAATCAGTCACTATAGCACAGGGAAGGAAACTGGAACCTAAGCAGGTAAAAAGATTCAGATATGAAATTTTGAGATTCCTTAATTTCTCTTTCTGCTGCTTTATAATTACTGAATATAAATGCAACAGATTTCTGTACAATGATTTTCTATCCTGTGTCTTTACTGAATTCATTTACCAGTTCTAACAGATTTTTGTGGAGTCTTTCAGGTTTTCCACATGGAGTATGATGTCATCTGCAAATAGTGGAAGATTTACTTCTTCCTTAATGATTTGGATGCTTTTTATTTCTTTTTGTTGTCTGATTGCTGTACATAGGATCCAGTACTATGTTAAATAACAGTGCTAAGAGTGGACATCCCTTTCTCATTCCTCACATGGAGGAAAAGCTTTCAGTTTTTCACGACAGGATATTAGCTGTGGATTTTTCATATGTGGCCTTCCTTTATGACGCTGAGGTATGTCCCCTCTAAATCTATTTTATTGGGGATTTTTATAATGGATGTTGTACTTTGCCAATTTTTTTTTCTGCATCTATTGAAATGACCACCCTTTCTTTTATTAATGTGGCATATCATGTTGATAGATTTATGAATATTGAACCACTCTTGCATTCCAGGAATAAATAACATTCGATAGTGGTGAATGATTTTTTTAATGTACTATGGGATTCAATTTGCTAGTATTTTACTAAGAATTTTGGCATCCATGTTCATCAGGGATATTGATCTGTAGCTCTCTTTTCTGGTAGACTTTTTGTCTGGTTTTCTATCAGGGTAATGCTGTCCTCACAGAATGAAATTGTCAGTTTCCTTCCCTTTTCTATTTGTTGGAATAGTTTGAGAGAATAGGTATAAAATCTTGCTTAAATGTTGTGTAGAGTTTTCCTGTGCAGCCATCTGGCCCTGGATTTTTTATTTGTTGGGAGTTTTTTGATTACGAATTCAATTTCTTTGCTGGTACCCGTCTGTTTAAGTTTTTTATATCTTTGTGTTTTAGTTTGGAGAGTTTATAGATTTCTAGGAATTTATCCATTTTTTCCATGTTGTCCAATTTGTTGGCATGTAGTTTTTCATAAGATCTCTTATAACTGTATTTCTGTGGCATTGATTGTTATTTCTTCTCTCTCATTTGTGATTTTATTTCTTTGGATCCTTTCCCTTTTCTTTTTGATAAGTCTGGCTAGAAGTTTATCAATTTTAGTAATTTCTTTAAAAAATCAGGTCCTGGGTTAACTGATCTATTCTATTGTTTTTTTGTTTTAGTTTCTTTATCATTTATTTCTGATCTAATCTTTATTATTTCCTTCCCTCTGCTGGCTTTAGGTTTCATTTGTTGCTCTTTTTCTAGGTTTTTGCTTTTTTTGTTGTTGGTTTTTTGTTGTTGTTTGTTTGTTTTTAGGTATAAAGTTAGGTTGTTTATTTGATACTTTTCTTACTTCTTGAGTTATGCCTTTATTGCTATACAGTTCCAATCCCATTGACAATTACACTAAAAATAGTAAAGATATCTAGGAATAAACCTAACAAAAGAAGTAAAAGATCTGTACTCTGAAAACTGTAACACTGATGAAAGCAATTGAAGAGGACACAAAGAAATGGAAAAACACCCCATGTTCATGGATCAGAAGAACAAATATTGTTAAAATGTCTACACTATCCAAAGCAATCTACACATTTAATGCAATTCCTATCAACATACCACTATCATTTTTCACAGAACTAAAACAAAGAATCCTAAGATTTGTATGAAAACACTAAAGACTCCAAATAGCCAAAGCAAACTTGATAAAGGGGGGTGGGGGAAAAGAAAGAAAGAAAGAAAAAAAAAAAGAGAGAGAGAGAGAAACTGGTGGCATAAAAATTCCAGACTTCAAGTTGTAGTACAAAGCCGTGGTGATCAAACAGTAGGTACTGGAACAAAAATAGACACATGGATCAATGCAACAGAATAGAAAACCCAGAGAAGAACCCACAACTATATGGTCAATTAATCTTCAAAAAAACAGGAGAGAATATCCAATGAGAAAAAGGAAATCTCTTAACATATGATGTTGGGAAAACTAGACAGTAAGATGCAAAAGAATGAAACTGGACTATTTTCTTACACCATATACAAAAATAAATTCTAAATGGACTAAACACCTAAACGTGAGACCTGAAATCACAAAAATATTAGAGGAGAATATAGGCAGTAACCTCTTTGACATTAGTTGTAAAAACTTCCTTCTAGATATGTCTCCTGAAGCCAGGGAAATAAAAGCAAAAATAAACTATTGGGACTTCATCAAAATAAAATCTTCTTCACAGTGAAAAAAACAATTACCAAAACTGAACGGTAACCTACAGAATGGGGGAATATATTTGCAAATGACATATCTGGTATACACACACCCACACACACACACACAATGGGATATTACTCGGACATCAAAGAATGAAGTCTTGCCATTTGCAAGGACATGGATGGAGGTAAAGTGTATTATGTTAAGCAGAATAAGTCAGAGAAAGACAAATATCATATGATTTCACTCATACATGGAATTTAAGAAACAGAACAAATGAGCAAAGGGGTAAAAAGAGAGAGAGGCAAATCAAGAAACAGACTCTTAACTATAAAGAACAGATGACCAGAGGGGTGTTTGTGGGGGGTGGGATATGTCAATCAGGTGATTAAGACTAAGGAGTGCACTTGTGATGAACTCTGGGTATTGTATGGAATTGTCAAATCACACTATACTGTACATCTGAAACTAATATTACACTGGATGTAATATTTCACTGGAGTTTACTTTTTTTTTTTAAATTATTTTATTTATTTGAGAGAGAGAGAGAGAGAGCAGGTGCATGCCCAAGTGGTGGGAGTGGTAGAAGGAGAACATCTCCAAGCAGACTTCCTGCTAAGTGCACAGCCAGATCCTGGATTCAACCTCAAGACTCAGAGATCATGACCTGAGTGGAAACCGAGAGTCGGTTACTTAACCGACTGAGCCTCTCAGGTACCCCTTCACTGGAGTTTAAATAAGAAATTTAAAAAAAAATAAATTTGAAAAAAAAGAAAAAAAGGAAATCCTGTGATAAACCAAAAGACCCATATTTATCTTCATTCCATAGTTTCCAAAAAGCTGGAAACTATGTGGACTTCCAAAAGTCCACAGTCCGGGCCTACGCCTATCCTCTTGGCATGCAATCCTTCTTTGTTTGAGCCAATCAAAACACAACTTCCTGTATATTTTATCTAAATTGCCCTTCCTCCTAGGTCTAAAAACCCTGTCTCTTCCTTTGGTGAAAAGTTACTCTTTGTCTGTGTTTTTCCTTTGTCCAAGCAGGAATCAAATCCATTTTTTTGTTGTTGCTTTGTTTTGTTTTTAAGAATGGTTTGATCATGATTTGACAATTTGAGAGTTTTCATACATATTAATTTGAAAAATCTTTGCCCAATAGAACCTTGGAATTTTACATATGAGCAGTATAAATTCTAGTAGCTTTTTTTTTTCTTTAAGTCTTTTTCATTCATGGTCCAACTTCCTTTGTTTCTTTTATGTTAAATAATTAGTTTAAAGGTAATCTGAATACTAATCACTATTTACCTCTCCATATACTAAAATTAGCAGAATTAATTTTGTTCACTGAGAATTCAAAGACACTACTACGATTATTCCTCTGATTTTGGCTCTTTGGCGAGTTCAACAGATGAACCTCTGTTTTACTAGTAACAGTTTTTATCTTCCTTTATGTTCATTTTATATCATCAAGTATTGTTTTGTGGTTCTATGGTTTCTTTGTCCTGATTGTTGTAATTTTTATAGGGCTGAGATGATTCTTCATCATCATTTCTCCAGTCCTGAGGAATACAGCAGGTATATGGGTCTTGAAAGACTGGTAAGCACTCTCTGAAGCAAACATTTTGCCAAGTCCATGTGGAGATTCTCTACCCTGAGTATAAAATATAATATTTTGATATTATTCATTTATGTTTTCTTTTTTATTGGAAAAACCACCAATTCTATTAGAGTTTTGAAAGTGCCAACTTTTGCCTTTTGACTCTATTTTAATTACCATAGCCTCTTTCTTTGATATTATTAAAGAAAGAAGATTCATTACTTTACTATTTACTATTACTTTACTTTACTATTATCTTTCTTCTATTTTTCTTTTATTCTTTCTTTGCATTAAATTCTGGGAAGAATAATTAATTCAGTTATTTATATCTTTTCAACTTTTTTAAAAAAGATTTATTTATTTGAGAGAGAATGTGCATGCTTGTGGTGGGGAGAGGCAGAGGGAGAGGGAGGGAATCTTGAATGGACTCACATGCTAAGGGTGGAGCCAGAAGTGGGGCTCAATCCCAGTACCCTGAGATCATGATCTCAGTGAAAACCAGAAGTTAGATGCTTAACTGACTGCACCACAGAGACACCCCTCAACTTTTTTCTAATATTCAAGGTTCACTTTTTCTCCAAGATGACTTTTAAAAGGTACTCTAAGGCTTTAAGAAAATATTTAATTACTATTAGGTCCAGGTATGTTCCAATTCTCATTATTATTTCTTCAATACCTATGCATATGGTTTTATATCTTTCATTTTTTTAAAAATATCTCAACTATAATCCCTGAGAATTTTTATCCTCTCCTTTCTTTTACTCTGTATACTCTGTTTTCTAAGCCTATTATTCATATATTTTCCATTTGTTATATTCCTACTTGTAGTTTTCATCTGTTTTTATGGATTTTTTATTAGAATTATTTCTTTCTTGCCATTTTCCAGTTTGCTAGTATTTTCTTCATCCAACTGTACTTGGCTGCTGAATGCCTTCACTGAGTTATTTTTTCAGTTCTATCTAGAAAATTGGTTACTCTTTTATAAAGGCTTCCAGTCTTATACAAAATTTCTCATATTTTATATCATTGAACATATTAAGATTATTTACTTAAGGCCTTTGTCTCGTGAACCAATTATCTAACTCTCCTATGAATCTCTTTTTGTGATTTCTCTCTGTTCTTCATTCCTGTGGTCCTTTTCTTCTTAGGCCAAGTTTGTTTTTTTATTATATATGGTGTTAAAATTATGAACAAAAACTGAAGTTTGGATGATATTTATATCATCCAGACTTTTGAGAATTTATATTTTTAATATTTTACTTATTAATCTGACAGAGAGAAAAAGAGAGCAGAAACAGAGAGGCAGAGGGAGAGGAAGAAGCAGACCCCCCACTGAGCAGGGGACCCAATGTGAGACTTGATCCTAGGACACTTGATCCTAGGATCCTAGGACCCTGGGGTCATGACCTGAGCCAAAGGGAGACACTTAGCTGACTAAGCCACCTAGCCGCTGGAGAAATTATATCTTAATCTTTCAAGCTGCTTAAGCCCTGGTATTCAAGTATACCTGAAAGCAGTTTCAGGACTGAAATTAATTGAAACTAGTTATCAGTCTTTCCATAAACTTCTCTACCTTTGCTTTGCCCTTGCTACTGAGTTTTGGTTTCTTAATTTTTCTACAGGACATATAGGGTTTCATAATTTTCTCACATTTGCAGTTAATGGACTTCCGTTACTTTTATTACTCCTATTCCTGTAAGACCCTCAAAAGTTTCAATTATATTCTTAATCTAATGACCTTATTTTGAAATTGTAAGATTCCCATCCAAGAAATACAGATGCAATCTACTTTTGCTTTTTTTAGTCTAAATATTATTCTCAAATCCTGTCATCACATATTTCAGTACTTCTTAACTTTGTAATTCCTCTGGATAGATATTTTAAAAATCTTGATCAGCTTTTTCAATTTTTAGTGGGAGCATTGATTCAAAGGAACTAATATAATATTAATAGGTAGATGAATCATTGAAACATCCATAATTTAGCTAATTTTCTCAAAGTTTTTCAGTCTGGATAAGAAAACATATCTAAAGAAATGTATGTAGAAGTGATATATGTAACTTCCAGCCTGTGTATTGAAATACAAATGTTCTAATCTTGTTCTTCCTTTTTTTATCTCTTGCATAATGAAAGTTATAAAGGGCAGAAACATAAGGACAACACAGCAGATGATTGTGAAGAAATGATACAGAAGGAAACTGTCCTAATTTGACCTCACTGAGCACAGTCTGATTGTTCATCTCTAGACTGCAATGTGAATAGACAATAAACCTTTATACACTAACACCACCACATTTTGAGATATCCCCATCACAACCTCTTGGCCTTTACTCAAATTAATACATCTAGAGAAATGTTGAGTAGGGGATTGAATATATGAACCAGGAGTTCAAAGAAGAAGTTAAGCTGGAGATAAAAATGCAAGAGCCATTCATATATAGAGGGCATTTAATGCCACCAAGCTGAATGATATCATTTAGATAGTGTATCTAGATACAGATGAGAACCAAGGACTGAGCCACGGGACATGTTAACAGTTTAGAAAGACATGATTATGAATAAGCGAACATGTCTAAGAAAAAGAGACCAATGCAACTGAGGCAGACACAAGATTGGATGCCATCTCAGCATCCAAAGATAAAAGAGGGTTTTTTTTTTTCTGTTTCTTAAAGTTACATCAATAGTATCAAATGCTGCTGACAAACTGAGTAAGAACTTATCATAAATTTAATTTGTGGAGGTTATCAGTGTCATCCCCAAGAGCTGTTCTGATATAATGGCATGGTGAAGACCTATTGGACATTGACTGATGAAAGAATGTTAATCAAGAAAATGATGAGAACAAATATATGTTAATATTCTTTTTTGAAGAATATTTGTGCTAAATTGAACAGAGGAACAGGACAGATCTTGGAGGAGGAAGTAGATTCAAAGAATGATTTTGTTTAAATATGATATATAAGTTTATCAAATTGATACAGAAAACAGGAAACAGTTGAAGAGCAGACTTTGTTATAATAGGGAGGTTGACTGCTTTAACAGAAAACAAAGTACACTTAGGGTGAGTGTAGGTATGTTAATAGATTTAGTGATGAGAATATAAGAAAAGTAATTGTTTCTACTGTTTCATGTTTTATTGTTTCTACCGTTCTAGTGAATCAAGGATAAAGATAAATATTTGACGGTAATCAGGGAGGACATATACTGGAGGCTAGAGAAAAATGGAGCAATTGTTTAGAGTACGATAGGAGAGTGAAATGACTTAGAAACTAGAAAACATACTGAACTTCTAATCTCTTAACCCATTTGAATGTACATGGGCATAAATTTCTAGTACACAGTGTGGATTTACCTCTTTCTCTAGATTCGGATTAAGAAGTAATAATTTATTCAGGTTAGTAAATCAGTTGTAATCAGAGTAATCAGTAATCGGTGGAGTAAAAAGGTTGGAGCAAGGGACAAAGAAGCTATTGATGGAGTAATTCATAGTGGTGGATGGTAGAATATAAGCTAGCTAAGAAAAACAAAAACAAAAACCTAAAAAACAGTGATTTAAGGGGCATGAGGAAGAGTAAAAAGTCATATGTCCAAAAGATTGAATAGTTTGAAAGGGTTGAGAAATGATTAGATTCAGAATCTGAGTCTGAGAACTAGATAAGGTAAACAAAAACAGGAGTCAGTCCTTGGAGAGGATCTTATTTATCAGCTTATGCCAGTGTTAGACGCAACAAGAGATTCAAATTTCAGCTGTTAGTGGATTTGGGTGTTTTCTTTTTGGTAAAAAATTCATTATCAATATTTCAAATAGATTGACTAGTAATCTATAGGATGTTTTGACCAAGTGTTTGTCTTGTTTCATTCCTTAAAGTACTTTTTAAAAAGATTTTACTTATTTACTTGAAAAAGAGCAAAAACAGGAGAGAGCACAGAGGGAGAGGGAGAAGCAAACTCCCCGTTGAGTAATGAGTAAGATGCGGTGATGAGGGAGGGGGTGCTCAATCCCAGGACCCTCCAGGACCCTCCAGGACCCTCCAGGGCCCTGAGATCACACTCTGAGCCAAAGGAAAGGCAGAGGCCTAACTGACTGCACACGCGCACCTCCTTAAAGTATTTTAATTGACATTTGAATAGTGTGCAAATGTTTAGGTTCTAAACAGATGACATCTCCACAGAATAATCTTGTTTAACATTTATTTTTTTATAAAGCCTAACTTGTTCAATTTTAGAGCTCTACTCCTTATGCTTTCAACTCTGTAATTTTCATTCAGTCCTTTGGTCTTCCTTTCCTCTTTATAAAATTTACAATGTACTTTTAACCTAAAAACTAATTCATTTATCTACTTGTTATGATATTCCAGGTAAAGTAATCCCAACATTCTTTTGAGGGTAACTTTTTGTTCAAGTTGGATATTTTATTAGCTGGATTTTGTAGTGTTTCTGTCCCTTGATTCTGTTTTTATGTTAAATTGCATCAAAGTATACTTTTATTGTAATATATAAGAGTGAATGCTAATTAAAAAGTCCTATAGACTTCCTAAAACTCTTCATCTTCTTTCAGAGATGAATAATGTGGAATTTTTCTCCTATAAAATGATGTATCCTACCTTTTGACATATTAGTATTCAGATATTTAAGACACTTTGTCACAGCATGCCTACATTCATATATCATATTACATTTTATATGAAAATTATAATCAAGGCACTGGTATCTAGTAATTGCCCACATTAGAAATGCAAAGTATGCTTCAGATTATAAAGCTTCCTCAAATGATTGGACCAAAACCAAACTACTCCCTTTAGTACATTTCTTTATTATCTGTCAAACTATAGATCTAGCCAGTAATAAAAACTCTTGTTTTCTCAAAAAAGAATATTCAATAATTTAATAAGTTAGTGATAAGTTTTTTTTTAAGATTTTTTTAAAATTTATTTATTTGACAGAAATCACAAGTAGATGGAGAGGCAGGCAGAGAGAGAGAGAGAAAAGCAGGCTCCCTGCTGAGCAGAGAGCCCAATGCAGGACTCGAACCCAGGACACCGAGATCATGACCGGAGCCAAAGGCAGCAGCTTAACCCACTGAGCCACCCAGGCGCCCAAGTTAGTGATAAGTTTTAATGCTGTTTGTACTTTGTCTTTGATTTTATTCTTTCCATTTCATTTCATATCTTTGGGATCTCCTACACTTGTAATCATGTCAATTAACTTTTCTATTTCTACTCTGTTTAGGTGTGTTATTCAGTTTTTTATGTTCCCTTTTAATCATAGACAGCATAATTAGGACAGATTTCAAATTTTACATAATCTCTAAATTGTAGTTATAATTAAAATAAAAATATTCTTTTATAAGGAATATTGGGTAATATATTTAAGGGTACAGGAAAACAGGTTTTGTGGGAAAATAGTAGGAAACAGGTGTTCCTAAGTTTAGGAAAATATAATGATTCAGTTAACTGGGTTTATCTTTCATTGTCCTAATGTCCCTATGTTAAATGTAAATCCATTACAGTAAATACTGTGATGTCTGTGTGTTTTGCATGTGTATAAGTGTGGTGGTAAGTTGCTTAGAGATATATCTATTATTAACTCATATACACACACCAAATCAATTTTTAGAATAATACATATTATAATTCAAATAATTTTTGCTAAATGAATTTTAAGACGTTATTAAGTCAATAACACTATGTGTCTGTGACTAATTCTCTCTATTTGTAGAATCTTTAAAGTACTGATCTCTCAGTTGTAATTTCCTATGTTTATACTAGCTTCCTTTATTAAAATTTTAGTGTTTTATTGATTCAGAGCCAGTTTTTAAATTTTCTTTTAGAAATTAAAGTCAATATAAGAATCTTGTTAGTATGTAATTACTACTAAGTAAATACCCCCCCAATATTTTTGGTTCTTAACATTATACCTTTAAATATCTTAACATTATTTTTTATAATTGCATATTATTCTCTTTCACCAAAATACAATATGGGAGTTTTTTATATTGAATTATAATTGACCTACAATATTATATTAGTTTCAGGTGTACAAACATAGTGATTTGATTTTGTATACATTATGAAATGATCACCAAGATAGGTCTAGTTACCACCTGTCACTATACAGAGTTGTTACAATATTACTGACTATATTCTCTATGCTGAACATTACTTCCCCTTGACTTACTTTTTATAACTGGATATAAATCCTTATCACTTATTTTACTTGCCCCCCCCACCTCTGGCAACCACCAGTTTATTCTCTGTATCTATGAATCTATTTCTGCTTTGTTTAGTTCCTTATCTGGCCTCCACTTAACTGTTTTGCTTATTAATTGTTGATTAAGCACCCTCTTTAAACTCCTAACCAAATACACAGCTACACACTGATGAGTGTTAAACTACTCTAATACAATCCACACTTCTACTTACACTATTAGTTGTTACATACCAATAGTCACTTGTGTCTATTCTCAGACAGTGATTTTATCAGGCGTAATGTTCTGAAATTATTTAGCTCAAGGATATATTATACAAATTCATTAAACATGAATGTGAAAAAAAAGAGAATGTTGACTTTATATAACCTTAGTTGAGTTCTTAGAAATGATATATAAAGTTGAAAGGACAGATAAGTTTCTGGCATACTCAGGGTGGGTGAAGAGACTGAGAGTTTGGGAAGGTTGGTATTACAATTCAGATTTGTTGTCACTAGATTTGTTTTGCAAGTGTCAAGAATTATGATAGCCTATCTCCACTTTAAAGTAAACTAGAATGCAAGAGATAGTATACTTTAGGCTGTAGAGAGACATTATTTGGACAAATGGTCTGGCTGAATAACTCACATTTTTGACCACCTCACAGGTTGGCACTCTTTGTACTGATCAGTATTCAGATCTCTAAGGTAGATTTTCCTTTGACAAGTGGGGTGTTTATGGGCAGAGACAAATATTTTGGATAAAATCTTCATGTTCTAAGTTTTGGCTGATGCAAATACTCAGAGGGAAATCCTTATGATCTAAAGCTATTCTTCACAATATGACAAAATTCCATATATGGAAGTAATCTTAAAGTAATTTATTCCAACTATTTTCTCTATGCATGTGCCTAATTTAAGAATATTTTGAGAAGTGTTATTTGAATGTTTAATGTTTCATTTTGTCTGTGAATATCTCAGAGGATTTTGTGCATGAATTAACTATTGCTGACATACAGATTACTTCCAAACATGATAACTTAAAGCAACAACAATGTAATATTTCCCAACATTCTGTGGGGTGGCTGGATAGAGTCCCTTTTGAATGTGCTAAGACTTACTCATGTGGATGCAGTCTGTAAAAAGAACAGCTGATCTAGAAGATCCAAGGTGGCCCCAGTAACACCATGTGCATAGAAGCTGGCTGTTGGCTGTGGGATGCTGGTCCTAATCACTAGTGACCTTTTAGCCTGCAGTAAACAAGACTAATTCCCTTATATATCAGTCTCGGGACAATATTTCATGAAAATCAAGCATGAAGGCTATAAGGTCTCTTAAGATTTAAGCTCTGGAACTTGCACAACATAAATTTAACCATGTCCTAGGGTTAATGCAAATCACAAAGCCAGCATAGTTTCAAAACATGGGGAAATAAACACCAATACTTAAGGAAAGAGCTTCAAAATATTGTAGCCTTGTTTTTTAATCTATCAAATTTGAAAGTATTTTTTTTTATTAGACGCAGATATTTGTTTAAGTCTTTACCATTTACCTTGTTAAAACATTAAAGTTTTATACAGACATAATCTAATGTTCAACATCACAGCTCTTTAGGTGTGTAGACTCAGCTCTGTGGTCATCAGCTGTGATCCACCCTCAGATACTTCACATCTGATAACAGGGTCGTGACTCATCTTCTGAATACATTTATCCATTCTCTTTTTAATTTTTCTGAAGTTTTTAAATAGCTGGCATCAAACTATTAGGCACCATGATATTTCACTGAAGAGTCGATCATTCCAATGACCTATTTCTAAAATTTTCAAACTCTACATGGGTTGGCATTCTCTTACATAAATCCCCCCTTCCTAAGAAACACTGTGTTCCAACAGAGTCAGTGAAATAAAGTAGATATATATTAGAACAAATGTAACAGTGTCTTCTAATCTTTTGTGCCTCATTTAAAAGTTATTTAGAAAGCAATACTTGCTGCAGTGAGGTTTACAACTTAGGTACATGTCAGCTCTTTACTGTTATAGATGAAAATCATATGTATAATACATAGTGAAAGTACTCCAGAAGATTATCTCCCATTTTACTAAGACAAATATCTACCAAAAGACATAGTTAACTAACTTATTTAAACTTTCAGAGATGCCAATAGAATAATCAAATATGTACTTAAAATATTTTATTACTTTAGAACCAAATACTTATATCACATATGTAAAAACATGCCCATTCAGATATAATATTTTACTTTTTCAACTGTTTATTTGCATATTTGAATGACTGTTTTCATGAAAATATCTCATAAGTCACTATAAAATGCCACTTTATAAAAGATTAAAAAATAAAACTATGAAATTGAAATAATAGAACTATATAAAATAAAGGCATGGATGATTTCTCAGGATAAAAAATGAGTTGTGGATAATTTCAAACACCATGACAAAGATCAAGATTAGAAAATACAAATGCACTGGCAAGATCTTCCAAGTAGCTGAGGAAAAGAATGGTTGCCTAAAACCAACTGTACTCACAAACACTCTAAAAACAAAACAAAACCAGGGTGCCTGGGTGGCTCAGTGGGTTAAAGCCTCTGCCTTTGGCTCATACCACAGTCCCAGGGTCCTGGGATGGCGCCCCACACCAGACTCTCTGTTCTGCAGGGAGCCTGCTTCCTCCTGTCTGTCTGCCTCTCTGTCTACTTGTGATCTCTGTCTGTCAAATAAATAAATAAAATCTTCTAAACAAAATAAAACAAAAATGGAATACAAGTGGAAGAACAGTATGCACATGTTATATATTCTGATGAAGAAAAACACAATTAGTATCAGAACAGAAGGGAGAGAGAAATGGGAAAAGCAGAATTAGTTTATTGATTGCTGAATAGGTAAAATATGGGTGAAAGGATACAACAGAAATGTAATGAATCAGATACTAAAAGCCTAAATAACAGGGAAATAAATGCACTTTAAAAAAATGAGTACATGGAAAATATATCACCATAGAAGCTAAAGGCAGGCTGCTCCAAAATGTGCCACTTTAGCATATTGATTATTTTAAATTAAAGTTACTTAAAAGTTGATGTCCCCATGAAAGCAGGAAATATATATTTTATATGAAAGGTACCCACCCTTTATCATGAGGTAGAGAGACACTCTTATCACTAAAGACAGGGAATTTTAATGCTGAGAAGGCTATATAAACAAATCTTTTTACTCTGTACCAATTTAATTTTTTTTTTTTTTTGACAGATAGAGATCACAAGCAGGCATAGAAGCTGGCAGAGAGAGAGGGGAAAGCAGGCTCCCTACTGAGCAGAGAGCCCAATGCGGGGCTCAAACCCAGGACCCTGGGATCATGACCCGAGCCGAAGGCAGAGGCTTTAACCCACTGAGCCACCCAGGCACCCCAGAGCCGAAAGCGCCCCACTTTGTACTAGTTTAATACTGCAGCCACAAGTTCTGTGCAGAATTCTTTAGTAACAGAGCCTCCCAAAGTTCAGCTTTCTTTGTCTTGTCAATTCCTCACAACTTATTGCCCATTTGTCTAAAAGTATGAGCTGTTTGCCTTGGTCTTTCCTTTGGGTCTTAATTTCATGATTGGTCTCCATGCATACATAATAAAACCCTGCTATTTTTCTCCTGTTAATCTGTCTCATGTCAATTTTCAGTCCAGCTGGAAAATGTTGGAGGGTAGAGGATATTTTTTCCTCTCTTTCACGATGATTAAAAACATATGACAAAATTGAGACTAAACATAGCAGACATATCAATAAATGTGCAAGTAGCATTGTAAGAAAAGTATTTCCAAATTGATTTATACACAGAAGATTCAACTATTTGCTTAATATAAGAGATAAAGTAGTTAAGAGAAGGCTAAATAAGAGATTTCCAAAGATACACCAGGTGAACTGAAACAATAGAGTTGCAAGATTTGTTATTTTCTTAATGAGTCCCCTTGCTCAACTATAGACCCCAACAGTTAAAACCAGAAAGAGACAAGACTGATGAACTCTTGTTCTAACTAAAACCTGTCATTTCTTATTTTATTATCTTGAAGCATTGATAAAAGTGTTTTGCAATGACTGGAACACCCCAACCACCAGACCAGAAAAGCTCTGATAGCAAAGTGATGCCTGAAAGACCACATCCCATTCATCCCTTATGGAGTGAACACATATCAACTCCCACCCATGATCACATGCACCTACTTACTCTCTTGTACACCACCACCACCCCCAACCTCTCCTTATAAAGACCTAGATGTCCATCTTGTCTGCAGAGAGATCATTTAAGTCTTGAGCCTGCTACTTTCCCTGGCTGTAGGCACCTGAAATAAATTTCTCTCTTTCTCCTTTTCAAACCCTTGTCTCTTGAGTTATTGGCTTCACTTGTGATAAGTTTATCCAAGTTCGTTCAGCAACAGTGTTGGCAAACCCAGCCAGGAGTTATGCTTTTGATTTGTCCAGCCCCCCTGGGATTCCCTGGGATAGAAGAGTTGGCTGATGCAGTGTGCTATGGCTTTCCCATTGCTTCCCTGGGTTAACAGCTGTGATAGTTATTGTTTGGTAACAATCTTGTACCAAAGTGTAATTCAAACAAAATAGCTTTATTCATGCAGATGATGCTTCTTTTAAGGCTCAAAGTGACAATTCACAATTTAGATGAGTATCTTTGTTCCATGTAACAGAGCATGCACCTTTACTTGGCAAAAGGAAATTCAAGGACTATTCACTACAAGACTGCCTAAGTAGACAAAATATAAATGAGATATAGAAGACATAACCAACATGAGTGATAAGTCATAACTTAAGCATATGTATCAAATATTAGAGAATATATCTTAAATGTGGAATTTCTAATCACTGTGGGAAGGGTGAACTGAATTTCAATATTGGTGCTGTGCCACCCACATTATGCAATGTTCTATATAATAACTGTCCTTTCCTCTACAAAATGCAAATATTCGGGAAGAAAGAAAAACGAAGAAAAATTTCCAAATCAGGAAGCCTAAAAAAAGACATGATAACTAATACATCATGTGATCCATGATCAAATTCTAGTAAATTCGTTTGCTTCCGAGACAATTGATGAAATTAGAACATCTTTGGACTATGTAATTAGTATTAATTTTCTTATTTTGATAATTACACTCTGACCAAATAAGGCATATGTAACTGACTCATTCTGAGCATATATGGAGAAAGAGTCAGACAGAGAGAGAGGGAATGGAAAAGGAAATGTAATAAACTGTGAGAATTTTTCAGATTCTTTTTGCAGCTCTTTTGTAAATAAAGCACTTCAAAATTAAATTTTTAAGTGAATTGTGGGATTTTTTTTCACTCAATTTATTTGCTTCCATTCATTTTGTAAAGGGGATAAAGCAAAGTGTCACAAAGATTAGAGATGAAAGTTTGAGAACAAAGGCAATGAAAATTAATTCAGGACATACAGGACAAAACGGGTTTTAAAAAGTAAAACATAAAGGAAAATGGGAAAGGAATTAATTAGAGGAAAGGAATGGGTAGATAAAAATTGAAATATAAAGGTCATAGAGGTTTTGGAGGGTAAGAAGTCAAGATTTTCATTTATATTATTTTTAAATTTATATATATATTTTTTTAAATTTATAAAGTTGTAACAAACATAGGCAAAATCTAACTCCACATTTTTTTCCTTATATGATTATGCAATGAAAGATAGAAAAGTAATTCACATATTCATGCAAGAAACTCTTAAACTAGAATAGATGTCCATATTGCTGCAAAAAGTGCACAAATTTGGGAGCGAGACAGATCTGCATTTGAATCCTACCCTTCCAATTTCTAGCTTTTTGAGAAATGTTAGTTCCTTTTTTACAGAAAAGAAAACTGGCTAATTTTGTTGCACTCTGTGAATTTTAAGATGTGTTTCAAAGAACACAGAAGGAATGGAAATCTGTAGTTTTTAAGAGGCTAGCTAGTTTCATTCAGTTAGCTGAGTCTTTGGCAGACCATGATCCATATTTATCTGCATAAAAATTTCCCCCCAGAAATTCTGTTTCAATGAATGTGGAGGAGAAGCCAAGAATCTGCATATTTAACAAGCACCCCCAGATGATTCAGATCTACATTATATTTTATGAATCACTGCTTTAGATGGAGAAGCCCCAAATTACTGCATTGGGCTAATCTTGCTCTAAAATATTAATGTTAAATGAATCTTTTCTCAAAAGTAATTTTCTATATATTTGACTAAATGGAAAAATATAGAAAGAAAATATTCTTAGAATTTTTTTTTATAATAGCATCATATTTGAATTAGGAGAAAGTTAATTTTTCTCTTTTAATGTATCAATTATTAAAAAAAAATGTTTGCCATAGTGTGGCCACTTGTATTTTAAGTCACAACAGTGAAACTGGAAATTTCACAGATTGATTTATAAATGGTAAGTAAACTGAAGTTGAGAGACTTATAGTAGAGAGAAAAATAATGCAATAGAGAAACTGAGTCATATTAAGGTACTTAAAGATACTTAAGTTACACAAAGGATTACTTTCAATAATAACTGTAGTAAGAGAAGTAAATTGTGTGGTATTGTAAAGGGAATGGATAGATAGGTTCATCATTATATAACATATTACTGGTGAGCACAAAAAATAATATAATATCCTTAATTATAAGAGTATTTCTAGATTTAACCACAGTTCTATTCTAATCAAGCATTATCAAAAAATAGAGTTTGATTTTAAATCTAAATATCTGTTTTACCAGGTAGACTGCAAGACCTGACTTTTACTGCTCACCTGCTTACATTCACAACCATCAGTCCCACATTTTTCCTTCAGCTCTTCATTTCTTTTTTTCTTTTCTTTTTTCTTTTTATTGTTTTATTTATTTGACAGACAGAGATCACAAGTAGGCAGAGAGGCAGGCAGATAGAGAGGGGAAAGCAGGCTCCCTGCTGAGCAGAGAGCCCGATGACGCGGGACTCAATGCCAGGACCCTGGGACCATGACCTGAGCTGAAGGCAGAGGCTTTAACCCACTGAGCCATCCAGGTGCCCCATCAGGTCTTCTTTTCATCTTATTTCCTAACTTAGGTAGGACTCAATGTGCATAGTATCTTGTGATGGAAATTGAAACTACCCCTCAAGAAATAAAGACTGACCATATTAAGAATTCTGATGGCCCAGACCACTCAAACCAGTATGGACAAAACCCAGCTCACCCTTGTACAGATGGACCATGGAATGACAGTTACTCTGATCTCATTATAATATTAAAATCTTTGCCCAAAAAGGAGCACAAACCTCATTTACATAATATATAATGTATGTATAGGGATGTTTCCTTAAGGCACATGTGCGACCTTATGCCCACTTCTTTACATGATGAGAAGGATCCCCTTCTTAAATATTTATCCTATAACCCTACATAAAAGGTGCTCATTTACCCTTGTTCAAGGAGTCAGAGCTTTGGAAGTAATTCCCTATGAACTCCTTATTTGCTGCAAATAAAGTTTCCTTTGTGTGAAGACACCATCTGGTGTCGTTTCTGTCTGTCACTCACCAAGGAAAAAAATTACATTAGTTCAGTTATATCTGCACTTTTTCTTCCTTATGTTGGGAGCAGCTACTCTTGGTGAATGAATATTGTTTTAACAAACTGAGGGTTGCTGGGGGGAGGGGGTTAGGGAGAAGGGGGTGGGATTATGGACATTGGGGAGGGTATGTGCTTTGGTGAGTGCTGCGAAGTGTGTAAACCTGGCGATTCACAGACCTGTACCCCTGGGGATAAAAATATATGTTTATAAAAAATAAAAAATTAAAAAAAAATGTGAGCAAACAGAAAAAAATTTCTTTTAAATAGATAAAAATTCTACAAGTTGAGAGGCAAATGGCAAAATATTGTATTAACAATACCTAACATCATTACATTTAATATGACCAGAGTAAATGCTATACATCATCAGTCCAGTTTTCTAACATAATCTCTCTTTGACAGTGGTCAAAGTGACATTTGGTGAAAAAGCCTGGTAGTCATCCTCCGTGACCATATCTCCAAAAATATAGAAGATTTTAGATGTGACACTGGTAGTAAGTGCCAACTCCATAAAATCCAATCTTCTTCTCTTTCTTAATTTGCTTTGTGCAGAGACATTAATGATGTACATTTTCTCAAAACAGTTCATGTATCTTATGGATCTCTTCAACTTTCTATGAAAAATGTCCTAAATATGAGGGAAATTATTGACCATCAAATAAAAATAAAAATCTATTATTTTTAGTGAAAAGGTTACCAATTTTATTTTTGTGGTATCAAGGAGGAATAAATTTTCTTCTATCTAAGGTTCTTCTAGCTGGACTAAGACTCGAATTGACATGAGACAGGAGAAAACCAAATTTAGTTTCCCACTGTAGGGGCCATGGGCAGGGCATCTCAAGATGGGCCACTTCGGCATGAACAATGTTTTGAGTTAAAAACAGTCCAAAACCAGAAAATGAGAAAAAAGTGCCACAATTGTCTTCTTGTACAGGAAGAGACCTATTAGCAGAGATTCTCCTTTATTGAAGGAACTTATCTGTGTAATAGGGAAAACTTTGTTTTCCAAACATCTCCTTTTACCTTCCTGCTAATCGTTTTTCTCCCCTTTCTATTCACCCTCCCCTTAGCTCATGTAAACATTATGTTGCTTCACTGTCTGTGGAATTTCCATCTCTGTGTATCCCCCACATGTACACAAGTAAATCTGACTTTCTTCTGTTAATCTGTCTCATGTCAATTTGATTCTTAGTTCAGCTAGAAGGATCTTGAAGGGTAGAATAAATTCTTCCCCAACACCATATGAATAATCCACACAGAGATGAAGATTCCAGTCAGGCAATAAAGAGGCTTATATGACATCCTGAGCTAAGGAGAGAGGTAGGGTCTGGGGATAAAAACAAGAGGAAGACCATTATCAGGAAGGTGAGAGATGCTTGAAAAGCAAAGGTTGCCCTCATATGCAGTTAGTTCCTTCTCTTTTTGGTATAGGTTCTCCTTTCCTATGTAAATTTAGGTCATTGAGGGGAACTAAAGGGTCTTTCCTGAATTTACTGGGTTTTGATTGTTTCTAACAGAAAAAAAAATTTACACCAAAGGGTCCATCTTGAGGGTTCTGCCATTGGTCCATACAGCGGGTTGGGTAGGGTGGGAAAAAAACCTTTTCAGTTAAACAAACAATACCTAGAGGTGCCTGGGTGGCTCAGTCAGTTGAAAGCTTGACTTGATTTCAGCTCAGGTCACAATCTCAGTTGTGGGATTGAGCCCCACATTAGGCTCCATGCATAGTGGGGAGTCTGCTTCAGATTCTCTCTCCCTCTCCTTTGTTTCCCCTCCACTTTCTCTCTCTAAAATAAGTAAATAATTCCTTAAACAGATAATATCTATTTTCATAAAAAATAAAATGTTTCATCTATGATTGACTACTGATTATTTATAATTTTTTGAGAAATTGCATTTGTCTGTTAAAATCATTGTATTAACAGCTATCTCATAGCATACAGTTTTACTTTTGCCCTTAAATTATAGTTAAGGTAATCAAGAAATACTGTCTACTGTAGTTTCATAATAAAATGATTTGGATATAAAATATGCTGTAGTAGAGTTAAATTTAAATCTTAAAAATATGAAGCAGAAATAAATTAAGGATTTTAAACAGTAATTTGGAAGAACTAATACAATAGTCACATAGTTTAGCTTGACATCTTAGGTTTAATGGCTTACCACTACTTTTCAGTTAAAAACTAAAATCAAATGGATGCTTCCCATGATGTATCTATTCAAATACGAACATATAACTACATGTGTAAAGTGTAATTATGAGAAACTATCATTTTAGGGACAGTAAAACCTGCTTTCACTGTTTCTGCATTGGTAAATAAATTGCCTTCTTTCTCATTTTCTCTGACTTTGACTTTGCAGTCATGCCCTCATTACCATATTCAATTAATTAGTGCACAAAGGTAATATTCTAGTGCTCACAACTCATGGAGTTGCATTATTGACTCCAAACAAATAGGGCAGATTCTTAATGCAAGGTGAGCATTCAAAAATCAGAAGAAACAAATCAAAGAACTTCATACCTTTGTGAAAATACTAATACTAAAAATTCATTATTTGACCAAGAAGACCTCCTACAAGGACAAAGAAACAGAGGAAAAAAAAAAAAGAGAGAGAGAAAAGGAAAGAAAGAAATGGAAGAAAGAGTACATTGAAACTGAGTGTAAAAATGAAGGTTGCATTCATTTTTATCTCACCTTAACCTGACCTGACTGAGTGGAATTAGAACAAAAATATTTCTTTAGAAACTTGCCATCTCACATTCTGATAGAAACAACAGGACTCTTTTACCTTTGTAATTTTTTGTGTTTATTATATATTTGTACACTAGTGCCAAAAGCATTTCAGTCTGTGATATTTTCTGCATGTTCAAGGTTTTCTTAATTCCTTGCTGAGTTAATGCAGGAATGTTTCACAGAGTATTTACATAGCTTTGTTGGGGGAAAAAATGTAAATGCCAATGTGGTATAAGATTTTTTAATCTTATATTGTTTTGCCCTGCCAGGAGAGTCATATTAGTCTGCAACTTGGAAATAAAGTCCTTCCTGAAATAAGCCTTAAACCATTGCCCTATGTTTCGTCTGTAAATATAGTCAAATGCAACTGCCTATAACAATACCCATAATCCCTATAACACAGACAGTAGATGTAATAAGCCACAGACTTACTGTCAGTCATGGTCATTTCCCCCTTTTCTGCCAATGATGAATGAACTCTTCAACACCTTTCCCATACTGCTACTACCTTAAGTGAACCTTATAATCTTCAGTAAAATGAGTCTTGTGATAATACAATAATATAGATACTTCAAAACGTTCCCTTCACTGTATCCAATCACAGAATTTCTGGTTCATTCCTGATATTTTCACAGTGAAATGGAAAGCATACTGTGAAGATTATGCAAATACCTCTCCTCTCTGAGTCTGCTGGGTTTTGTACTCCTCAGTAGCCCCTCCTTTTGACTCTAGGGATGATGTTTCCAGAAGAATTTTCTGCTTCTAAGTCCCTTACTTTACCACAGGAATGTCCAATGCTCCTTGCCCACCTTTTTTTGTCTTTGGAAATTTATTGTTAAAATGTCCCAGAAGGGAGCACTTAAACTTAAAAAAATATATATATATGTATATATATATACATATATATATATGTATATATATATATATATTTTATATATATATATAAAATTAAGGAGAGAATCATGGATTTTTTTTTAAAGATTTTACTTATTTATTTTACAGAGATCACAAGTAGTCAGAGAGGCAGGCAGAGAGAGAGAGGGGGAAGCAGGCTCCCCGCTGAGCAGAGAGCCCAATATGGGACTCAATCCCAAGACCCTGAGATCAGGACCTGAGCTGAATGTAGAGGCTTAAACACTGAGCCACCCAGGTGCCCCAAATCATGGATATTATATGCAGGATTTAGAGGTCATCAATACCTGTCTCTTTTCCTTGAGAAATTGACTTTTTTTTTTCAATAGTATTCTCCCAAAGCTTCAATTTTCAATCTCTGAGAATTTTGCCTAAAGTTTACTGTTAATACATAAAAACGAAACAAAATAAAGCAAAAAGCCAAAACAGTAGGAAAGACTTTAAAATCAGCATGATTAAGATGCAGATTTAGATGACTCATTATTTAATTACTATAAAAAAGTGTTGTACTTTTCCAATGTATTGTTCTAAATATATAACTTTACATGAAAACAGTTTAATGGCATAAAAATTAATTTCAATATATTTAAATTAGAAAAAAATAAAGCAGATTGGGGGTAGAATAATTCTTTAATCAGAGATGATTGTTGTCTAGACTATTTGAAACTGATAAAGCTATAAGTTTTAAATAGAAATTTAAATATTAAAAATGAACAATGCATATTTTAATTATCTGTACTTAAAAGCTCAAAGGCATATAAGAAATTTCAGCATGTAAGTATAAGAATGCCACCTTGTATAGCAGCAACACTTCTATTTCTTAAGTACTTATTCTTATGGGCATGAGAAAAAATATGGTGGGTAGGTGGAATCTTCCACTCCCTGCTGCTCTTTAATTTAAATATCTGGAGAAAAGCTTAAAAAGATTAGTTACAATTTTCCTTTTTTTTTTTTCACCTTGACTATAAACTTTTGAAAGTGACATTGTGTTGTACTCAAGAACAGATCTTGTTTAAGAAATGTTTAGCTGTTCTGTTCCCCCAGGCTGAGCGATCTCTTTCTCTCCTCAACTGCCTCGCATAAACAAAGCTTTCTGGCATATGCACCCAACTGAAACAAATTAATAACTGCCCTCAATTGCACAGTAACATTGTTTTTGCACCATTCATTACTACATTAGTCCTTCAGTCCTTCGGATGTGTCTCCCACATGTAAGGATTTGAAAAAGTGGCCAAATGTTTCTGCCAGAGCTTCATTCTGTTGACAAAGGCAGTAGCTTTTATATCAGAAAACTGTCAACTGTTGCAAAAACTTCAATAGTATGAATTTGGCTAGAAAACACATTTACACACACAGCATTCAGGCAACCTTATTCCTTAATGATAGGACTGATTATCTGGTGAAAGTCCTAGTAGGCTATTTCTTTATGACACACTATTTTTTTTTCTATGCTTATTACACTCACATATATCATCTTTCAATTCAGCTCAATGCCATTTTGGCTTTCCATTCATGAAAAGAAGAAAAGAAAGAGAGAGAGGAAGGAAGGAAAGAAGGAAGAAAGGGAGGGAGAAAGGGAAGGGGAGGAAGAAGAAGAAGGGAAGGGGGAGAGAGGTTTGGAGGGAGGGAACAAGAGACAGAGAGGGAAAAAGGAAGAATGAAATTGGAAGAAAGAGGGAAGGAAAGAGTTCTTTTTCTTTCTGGCAAAGACATTTTTTGTTCCTTCACCTCATCTACAAGTCTAATATTAGATGTTTGAGCAAAGTTGTTAGTGAAAGTGCTAAGTAAGAAAAAAGTTATCTTAACGTATCATTTATAAAAGAACACAGAATCATGTGTCTCTCTTCCAGATAGCTTAAACAAAAATCTTTGAAAATGTCATCCTTTTTTTCTCACACTGAGCAAAATCATAAATCATATGGTTTTATAACCAGGAACAGCCTTAGAAAAGAACTTCAAAAGAGGTACAGCTCTCCATGAGAGTTTCATAAATTTGAATGCCATCTTCTTTTTGATTCTTGTTTCCATGCCACTTTCTTCTTGTTTCTCTTCTTTGTTCTTTCCTTTTAATAAAAACATGTCCCTCGACTTAACTGAAGTCCTTTGTGTGGCACTGGTTCTGCTTGGCATGTATCTTGATTCCTACCCCTTGGTTTTCTTTAATACGATCATTATTGGATGTGATTTGATATTAGTTAGACTGAATCAAGATTTTTCTAGAAGGTAACTAAGTTATGTAGCCAAAGTGATTTTAATTTTCTAAATTTCAAAACAGGCAAAATAAAGATATATTCTATATCAACCTATGCCTATCATCTCCTGCTTTTACTAACTGCTCACAGCTCGGTCCAAAGCCCTCTGATTTTAACTCCCTGTCAGTGTGGAGCAAGTTCAATTGAGGCAGAAAAAGCTGAAGTATTCCTGTCCTTCCCCTCCCATTCTGAAAGGTCCTTTTGACCAGGTAAAACTTTGGACAAAGAGAATTAGTAAATGGATAAAAGGATATAACATGATGAGGACAGTGTAATAGAAAGGGATCTTTCAGGAGACTGTACTAATTATCATAGCCCCGTCCCAATTCAGCATTCCCAACCATCTGTGCATTTGTGTCCCAACTCTCTTTGTTTCTGTCTCTCTCCTCCACCTGTAACAGGATGTACAAGATCAGTCATGATTGTATGGTTTCATCTTCTCCCTCTCTTCACTGCTTTAAGGTCCAGCAGCATGCAATGAACTCCTTAAATGATGCTATGAATTTTATGCCTTGTTGGTGCCTAACTAAATAACAGATCTTCAGAATAGGGAGCCATTCATAGAACATGAAGCAGGCAGGGTGGACTCAAGTATAGATATTATTCTGTGTGTGTGTGTGTCCTGTGGCAGGGTGGAGGTAGGGAGAGGGAGGGAGGAGGTTTTGGGATCAAGGGAGAGAAGACATGAAGTAAAAGAAGATGTAAAAGTTGTTACATATGTGAAAACAGTTTTGAAAATCACAGTCAAGTCTATGACCCTCAGCCTGATCAGAATTAAGAAAGACTAGAATTAATTCCTTGACCATTTATGATGCTATCCATTCAATAAATATTTACTGAGTGTCTATTAAGTAGGGGGATATCAAGAAACAAAACATCAAAAAAAATTCTTCCCCTTTTAGGGTTTATATTCTACAGGAGACAGATGATCAATAAAAACAACAAAAAGTGTAATAACATCTTTAGCAGTGAATTTCCTGAGGAATCTTGAAGTGACAATATGTGTTTTGAATACAAGATTAGAAACAGAGGAGCAGGAAAAGAATCATGGGACTAAATCGGAGACCATACGGAAATGAATGAACTAAATGAGAGTCCGTAATAAACTATATTAATGGACACAGAGATAGCTAATAGAGAATGAGTATGGCAATAAAATCTGAAAGATATAAAGAGTATATATCATCAGCAGAAAGTGGACCAATTGATTGATTCATTGGGTTACCAAATGGTAAATCAAATGTCATCTCCTGTTAGAATCCCACCACCTGTCAGAAGCACAGCTCTGCATCTAGGCCACTTCCCCAGCATCTGTCTTGTTCCAAGAGCGTGAGAATAATGCCAATTCCTGAATCTCCCTCTCCCTGACTTATTTTGTCTTTTTATGTGCTGAACTCTGCCTCACTGCCAAGTGCAGATTGTGACCAAAGTGTACTTTCAGTGTTCTGAACACAAATTTCTATCAGAAGGAAATCCTTAGAACACTATGAAGGTGAGAATTAGTTATAAATTTTGTCACTACTTTGTAACTATAACAATGATTTTTGTATTTTATCAAATGCTTACTTCTCTACAAACAATTTTTAATATCCATATTAATTGATTTGTTATTTAGATGTGTTCTGGGTTAGGTTTTCAATTTCCTGTGTTTTCTTATTCAATGGTCAACAAATACTGCTGTCTGATAATTGTGGCAGGGGAAGGAGAGAAGAGTTAGCAAAAACAAAGTCTCTGACTTCATAGACTTACAGTCCGGTGAGAGAAATTGGTAATAAGCAAACATACAACAGTATCATCAACAACAACAAAGCAACTATTATGTAAGTTGGTATAAAAATACAATAAGAAACAAAACAGGATTAGGGGAGAGAAAGCAAAGGGGGAATAATATGAACAAAGTATTCATAAAAAGCTTATCTGATAATGTTCCATTTAAGAGCAGACTTGAATGAAGTGAGCCATATAGGTATCTGGGAGGAGTGCATTTCAATACAAAAATTTGGTCTGTAGTCACTAGCAGTGTACTCCTGGCTCAATACATTATTAATGCCTGTAGAATGGGGGCATGATGTCCAAAATGCATGACTCGATGCACTCCAAATACTTTTATTTTATTCCTCTTTAATTTGTACTAAATCTAGGATACCATATAAATTATTTTTCTTAAAAGTAAAATACAGAAATTTTCATTTACAATGTGAGTTAATCAAAGACTGATATATTTTTATTTTTGCATAGCTTTTAACCTTATACAACTCCTGCAAAGTGCATCCCCCATCTCTAAATACTTTGTATGGAATGCAGACACCATTTAAAAAAAAAAAGTAATATTAATAATGAGAGTAATTGGGATACTCTTATTTATAACTGTACACCCCTCACACACACAAGCTAAAAGATGAAAATGTGCTTTAAGATACAAGATGAGTGTAAAATACTGAACAAATACTTATAATCTAAAAGCCTTTATTTTATTCCATGACTCTGGGTCAATGATTTCTTTGCTCAGCATGTAGTTCTTCATTACCTAGCTTAATTAACCGATGACTCCAAAAGTTAATTAACTTAATTTTTATCTTATCAAATCTAACTGTGGAGAAGTATTTATAAGGTATGGATATAGCAGAGCATGAAATTTATTGTAGCACAGTTTTTACTGTTAATTCTCATTAATGGAGATAAAATAGAAAACTAGTGTGACTTGTTTTATAATAACTAGTGCCATGTTACGATACATAAGTACAAGTTTTATTAAGTATCAGATTTAGAAATTTAACTATTTCACACGTGTCAACTTTATATTATCTTAGTAAATTGTATTATTAGTTGTACTTTTGGTAATTCATGTGCCTTGGTCATTATTCAGATTGCCATTTGTCATAAAAGCAGTTTTAAGTATGATTTGTGTATATTTCTGGCACAAACTTGGTCAAGTGATTAACAGCATTGTGAAAAAAAAGTCTCAGACAAAGTCATATAGATCATTTTACCAGTAAACAATTACAGCACCAAATTAACTCATGCTAATAGAATTAATCCCTCCTGTAATAATGATATTAGAACAAAAAGGACAATAATTGACTTTCAAGAAGCTAATGTGTCTACAAACTAATCGTATCATATCTGATAACATCTTAGAGGACATAAAATTTCCCACAATATAGAAGTCTTAACATAATTCTGAATCCAAACACAATGTGACATCAGAGGCAGCCTTCACAATAGCACAACCAAGGGCTCTGGACACAGAGAGGTCCAAGTTTAAATGTTGGGTCAACTATTTTCTATGAGTATAAAAATTGAACAAGACATCTAATCTTGGAGCTTGTGGCTCCCATCTGTAAAATGGTCACCATTTTGACAATAATAGGTACACAATACCTAATACTGGATATGTGTGTAGCAGATAATTCACTATTAACAGTTTCATTTCACAGTAATTTTTTAAAAGATTTTATTTATTTATTTGACAGAGATCACAAGTAGGCACAGAGGCAGGCAGTGAGAGAGGAGAAAGCAGGCTTCCTGCTGAGAGCCGGATTCAGGGCTTGATCCCAGGACCCTGGTATCATGACCTGAGCTGAAGATAGAGGCTTTAACCCTCTGAGCCACCTAGGCGCCCCCACAGTAATTTTTATCATTATAACAGCCAGGTCATTATCAGTTTCCTATGCACCAAATATAATAAACACGCGGCTCACTGAAGACTTCAGCATACCCATAATGATAATAACAGAAACAACTTGTGCAAACATAGACCCAACTTGTTAAGCACACTGGTAAATACTTTAAGTTATTTTGTGAAGTATTGACAAAAATCTCATAATATTTTGTCCCTTAACTGAAGCCTTTTTCAAAGGACATACAATCATGCATGTGTGAAGAAGTGGCAGAAGCAGAATTCAAATATACTTTTCTCTGATATCAAACCCGTGCCTAAGGAAATACTAAATTTAGTCATGTTGTTTTTACTATTATGTATATGATACAATTTTTTTTAATTTTTTATTTTTTATAAACATATATTTTTATCCCCAGGGGTACAGGTCTGTGAATCACCAGGTTTACACACCTCACAGCACTCACCAAAGCACATACCCTCCCCAATGTCCACAATCCCACCCCCTTCTCCCAAACCTCCTCCCCCCAGCAACCCTCAGTTTGTTTTGTGAGATTAAGAGTCACTTATGGTTTGTCTCCCTCCCAATCCCATCTTGTTTCATCTATTCTTCTCCTACCCATTTAAACCCCCATGTTTAGTGAAATAAGTCAAGCAGAGAAAGACAACTATCATATGACACAATTTTTTTACTATTATGTATATGATACAATTTTTTACAAGTTACAAAAACACAGTTTTAAATAAAACAATGAAAATAATTAAACATTTTTTGAATAAAAAATTAAGTATAAATCACATAGGGAGGAATAACTTTTGTTCTTTGAAAACTGGTGATAGAAAGAACTTGTTTCCGACAAGCATCATCTTGCTGTCTTTAATTCAGAGAAGAATTCTGTCAAAACCGGCCAAGCTGTTCTAACAGACTTGATACCATTTTGACAAACAAAGCACAGCACACCCAGAGGCATTAGGGAGCAAGACTTCCCAAAGATCATGTGTACTTTGGCCATCTGTGTATTTTAAATTTTTGAGAACAATAACTCTCACAAAATTGGATATTTTGCACAGACTTTTACGTGTTTGCACATTTTTGATAGAGTTGAACATAATTTTATGAAACTGATATATCTCTAAAATATTTCTGTAAAGTCAGTTTCAAAATATAGAATCTTATTTTTCTACCAGTTTTACTGTATCACTTGATATGTCTCACTTGATATGTATCTAAAATATTTTTGCAAAACCAATTTCTGAATATAGGATCTTACATCCCACTGTGTTTTCTGACCTTGATCTGTATTTCTCTGAAAAACTAGTTAGAAATTTAAAAAATATAAAAACTCACATTTAAGAAATCTGAGTTTTAAATATATGTTGGATGTCAAAACAACAGTAGTGTTCAAAAGAATTCGCAAATAGAAACATAAGTGATGGGGAAGTGTTCTGACTTTTGTATCAATGGTAATTTAACATTCTAACGGAATAGCAAAATTATAAGAGAATTGAAAATAACAAAATGACCTCAAATTTGCATATGAAAATCTTTTCTTCCACATGATGTTATAGCAAATAAAATACTAAATCTAATACTAATAAATATTAGATTCTCACCATTGCTTTAAATTAATTATATGTTTTAATCTCCATAATAGCGTTTTAGGTTCTTTACTCATTTTTTTTAAAGATTTTATTTATTTATTTGATAGAGAGAGGCACAGTAAAAGAGGGAACACAGGCAGGGGGAGTGGGGGAGAGAGAAGCAGGCTTCCATGGAGCAGGGAGGGTCTCCACACGGGGCTCAATCCCAGGACCCCAGGATCATGACCTGAGCCAAAAGCAGTGGCTTAATGACTGAGCCACGCAGGCACCCCAATTCTTTACTCTCATTTTTTTTTTTAAACAAAAAGCATTTTTGAAGTACTGGACTAAAATTGATTAGTCAGGTTAACTAACTTGTCCATGGTTATATTGTTGATGTACTACAAAAATCAAATCATACATAATTTACTTGAATTTAAAACTCATGGTATTCATGGGATGCCTGGGTGGCACAGTTCATCAAGTATCTGGCTCTTGGTTTCCGCTCAGGTCCTCTGTGATCACAGGGTCATGGGATAAAGCCGCCCATGAGGCTCCCCACTGAGCCTGGGCTTTTTATTTTCACCCCTCTCTTTTTGCCCCTCCTGCTTCAAATAAATAAATCTCTCACATAAATAAATAAATCTTAAAAAAATTAAACTCATGGCATTCATCGCTTTCCACTAATAACCCAATATAATTCTTTGAGCTTACTACATTCTGATTCCTGAAAAATTACAGTTTCCTGGTTTTGTAATGAAATTTCAGAGTTACATAAAAAAAAATAAAATTTTAAGATAGTTCAAAAGGAGAGGAAACAGAAATAACTTTATAATTGAATGAAACAAAAATAAGTCTTACCGATACAATTTGTCAGGGGGATCATATAAGAATTTAAAAAATATATCATTTATGAAGATTCAACCTCTTCAGATAATCCATTTAAAAAGGTGTATTCCTTCCTTCTCCTAATGGGAAATCGGATAGGGAAAAGAACCATGAATGACTATGAACTCTGGGAAAGAACCTGATGGGTTTTAGGGGTGCCTGGGTTTCTCAGTCATTAAGAGACTACTTTTAGCTCTGGTCATGGTCCCTGGATCCTGGGAGTGAGCCCTGCATAGGTCATCAAGAAGCCTGTTTCTCCCTCTCCCACTCCCCCCTGCTTGTGCTCCCTCTCTCACTGTATCTCTCTCCTCTCTCTGTCAAATAAATAAATAAATAAAATCTTAAGACAAACAAACAAACAAACAAAAAAACAGGGTTTTGGAAGTGAGTGGGGAGAGGGGCTTGGTTAGCCCAGTGATAGGTATTAAGGAGAGCATGTATTGCATGGAGCCCTGGGTGTTATACACAAACAATGAATCATGGGACATTAAATAAAAAACTTATGATGTACTGTATGGTGATTAACATAACATAATATAAAAAAATAAATAAATAAATTGCTATCTTCCAAGGATTGATTAACTCAGTTTCTTACTGATCACATAAAGAATTTTTAAGGAATAATTGCACTTTACACATTCATTAACCTAAACATATGTATTAGAAGCACATTTTCACTGTACAAATAGTCAATAATTAGGAGATTATAGTATAAAATTTCATTTCTTACCAATAAGATAGTAGGACAATTTATTCTAAAACAGATAAAGGAATGGACTCTTCCTGCCTTCGTCTTTTCTCCAAGTTCTGAGCCAGAAGATCTGTCTTATTTCAAAATAAAAACAAGGACACCTGAGTATCTCAGTTGGTAAGGGTTGAATTCTTGATTTCAGCTCAGGTCATGATCGGGGTAGTTCAGGCTCCAGGCTGGGCGTGGCCCCTGCTTAAGAGTCTCTCTCTCCCCCTCCCTTTGCCATCTCCCACCCCACCCACCACGGGTCTCCCTATTATCCTCTCTCTTAGAATAGGTAGATAGACAGATGATAGATATAATATATATAAACAACAGAAACAGAAACAAGGTATTTAAAAAATAAAACAGGTCTATGTGTTTTTACGATTTGATGAAGATGAACTTGTAAGTGAAAAAAGGGTTGGTTTACCACATATACCATGTGCTGTTTGTTCATGATCTATTAGCATTTGGGCTGCCGCCTCAGTTAGGTTTATTTTATGATCTTGAGAAACCTGACACTAAAAATATAGTACAGGTTTTGCAAAAGGTATTAACACTTACAAGAACACTGGAATGATATAAACATAATAACACTTTCATAACACATGAAAATAACACAATGACCTCAAATTTGCATATGAAAATCTTTTCTTCCACATGATGTCATATATATATATATCCATTCTTCCCATACCAAATATGTATCAGGTTTGAGGAATTCAATAAAGAATAAAACAATTTCCATGACCTCACCTTACTTATAATTTATAAAGAATTAATTTTAAGGACAAAATAATTTCAGATAATAAATTCATTTTTTAAAAAATTATTAATACCTTATGGAGCAAATAGGAAATAAGCTAAACTTTGAAATAGATTCCTAATTTGACTATTTGGAAGGATTATAAAGCATCCTGGCCATAAGCAAAGTTGGAGAAAGAGGAACAAGGTCATAGTATTATTGAGAGTAAGGAACCGGGTAACAAAAAGGGCCTCAATTTATTTTCTATATTTAAAGCATGTTTCTTAAACTTACCTGAGAATATTAAATTAATATTAAATTAATTTAAACAAATAAATATTACTAAGATACTACTTTGAAATGGGAGCTATTTAACAGAAGCTTGTCTTCATTATTCCATACGATGAAATATTGTAGAGAATGATATAAAAACAGGCTCAGACTGTTAAAGGCATTTGGAAAACTGGCTAAGAACTTCAAAAAACAATACTGAAAACCACATAAAATGAAATAAAATAAAATAAAAACAATATTGAAGTTGTATAGGTTCTTGACATGTGATAATTAAGACAGTCTAACAGATGCCAAATGTGCAGCAGAAAGTTTAGTTTTATGAATATAGATCCTGGAAATATATAAAATATATAGAGAGATATCTCTAGTAGAACTGTAAAAAGATAATTACAAACAATTCAGCAAGAGTTAATGACACCAAAATATTTGAATTATATATTAAATTAATTTGCAGGTATGGATTTGTATTTATTGTAATGTTTAATCTGCTTTAAAGATGTAAAAACTTTGATATTGAAATATTCATCTTTGACTAATGTCAGGTAAGAGTGGGTACAATACAGGGATAATAGTCTCCATCCAGGCAGTTTTCTTAACCATCAAACTCAAGGCAATGTCTTCAAGGATGCCTTTCCAATTTCAAAATGTAAATGAAACCTGGAGAAGAAAATTTATTAAGAAACAAAATCTAAAAGGCCAAAAATTATTTGAAGAAATTAGCAGTGACTCTTGTCATTACACATCAATACTGGCTTTTACAGTTATCGGCAACTCACAGCTACCCACAAACATTCATTTGCCTGGTTCCTTTTATGTGCCTTTTCAAAACTGCACAGGATTTATGACTGCAATCAGTGCTGTTATAGAAAAGGAGAAAGCATAGAGATTTAGATTTGAATATGTAACACTGTATTTGGCATTAATAAATATCGAGTAGGGTATTTATTACCTGTGTGGATTTTGGAAAACCACTTAAATTCTTTTAAGATGATGCCTCAAATAAACAAAATAGAAATACCATATGATCCAGTAAGTCTGCTATGGGGTCTCTACACTAGGAAAGCAAAAACACTAATTAGAAAAGATAAATGTACCCGTGTTCATTGCGTTTTTTTTTTTTTCTTTTACAATAGCCAAGATACTGAACCACAGATAAATGAATAAAGAAGATGTGGTATGTAAATACAATGGAATATTACTTAGCCATAAAAAAGAATGAGATCTTGCTATTTGTGACAACATAAATTGACCTAGAGGGTATTAATGTTAAGTGAAATAAGTCAGTCGGAAAGACAAATATCATATGATTTCACTTACATATGGAATCTAAAAAACAAATGAGCAAACAGAGAAACAGACAAACTGAAAAACAGATTTTCAAATATAGAGAACTGCTGGCTGCCAGAGTGGAAGTGGATGGGGTATGAGTGAAACAGATAAAGAGGATCAAGAGGTGCAAACTTGTGATTACAGAATAAGTCACAGAGTTGAAAATACAGCATAGTCAATAATACTGTAATACATCATTGTATCCTGACAGATGGTGACCACACTTATCATGGTGAGCACTGAATAACTATGGAATTGTTGAATCAATATGTTATAAACTTGAAATCACCACAATATCATATATTAATTATACCTTAATACAAATATAAATAAAATGATTTTCTAATTTTTAATTAGAGTGAGATACCTCACAGTATTATTCATTAATGTCAAATGAAACAATGGAACAATTTCAGACTTATTACTTGATAAAAATAGTATTCTGTTATAATTTCTATTTTAAGTAAGGTTACTTAACAAAGAAAATTGATAGTCTTATAAACACAATTACTGATCAATGCACGATGTTTAACATGAACACCTAACAATATACATGTAAGTCTCTGTGAACATAATTATTTCCTTGATTTTAAACATTTCAGAGTCCAAATTTATATTTCAATAAATATTAAGCACCTTGAGAGTATATACCACATTTTTATTCTGATCTCAAAATTCTAGAAATGCTATACACATTGTTTATGTTAAAAAATAGAAAAATAAATGCATGGATGAAAATTTGTTTTCAAAAGACAACTGCAAATATATAATAGCATATTTATATTAATTTTACATTGGAGCATATGGATGCCTAAAATATTTTTGCCAATATACATAACATAAACATAAAACTAAAAATAATCATTAAAAAGTTTAAATTATTTATATCTTATTTTTCCAATGTAGCACTATATTATTTAAGGCTAGCTTATTACAGGGATGTTGACTCACTGTAACTTGGCTTTATAGGCTTATAAGGAGAACTACTTTATTTTTACTTACACTTTATATTTATATTTTTCCTAACAAAGAATCCATGGATCTGTTTGTGAGATTATTTCTAAGAAGAGCAACTCTCAGCAAACAGTAAACCTAATCAGAAAAGAAACTCTTGCTATAGTTCCATGAGCTATATTGAAGCACTCTGGATCACTGCTTGCTATATAATCCTCTTTCACCTGCATATCAAGGATATATTCTTTACAGAAGTATATGGATTAATAAAAAAGTCTCTAATAGTATCTTCTGTATACTTCCTTGTTCCAGAAGACTTCAGTAAGAGATATTTTTTGTTATTACTTAGAACCTTTCCAAAAGGCATACAGGTAACAGCAATCTTAGAGATAAGAAAACTAATTCAAAAGGATTAAAACTTCACCAATATGATGTCAAATATTTGCTTGAAAAGTGAAAAGTCAAAATGTTCAATTGGTTGTTTTGCTGGGTCAGCGGTAAAGGGAGTGAACAAGCAAGTCTTCAATAAACTGCTATTGAGAAAAGAGCTTTTCTTGATGAACACTATTTTAAATCATGACATCACAGAAGGACAACAGATCTCAGGAACATGAAAGAGTGAAATGGCAGCGTCCTCCAAGGACAGCAAGAAGAGCTCCTCAGAATTAATAAAAAGGCAACCATGGATTTGTAGTGTCTACTTTGGATATATTGTGATTTCAATAACTCCACACTTAAAGACTTTTTTAGCATTCATATATTTAAGTGAATGTTTCACTCAGCATGTATTCTTTCACACCTGTTTAAAATTTTGAATCAGCATGACAAATTTTTCTTGAAAGAAATATTTTTAATTAATTGTTGGCATTCTTGGGCACAGGTTATTGTTTTCAGTGAAGTCATTTTATGTCATCTTTCCCCAGAGTTTAACTCCCCAGTTGATGGTCCTGAGTTGAATCACTCAGCATCTTCTGGTCTTACTTCACCAAGTTAGAAGAGTCATAAACTCTTTTTTTTTTTTTTAAGATTTATTATTTGAGAGAGAGAGAGAGAGAGAGAGAGAGAATATAAGCAGGAAGGGCAGAGAGAGAGGGAGACAATCTCAAGCAGATTCCATGCTGACCTCAGAGCCCAAGGCAGAGCTGACCTGAACTGAAACTGAGAGTCAGACAGTTAAATGACTGTACCACCAGAGTCATAGACTCTTTAAAACTAGAAGGGAAAATGCATATTATCTTCTCCCACAACCTTGTCTTCTCTAGTTAATAGCAGAACGGTTTTTCCAAACTACTCGTGAATACTTTCCAAGTACAAAATTCTGCATTCACAACTGTATTAAAGAAATATTTTTGATGCTGACTTGAGATTTGTTTTTGTATCTTCTTTTTATTGTTTCTATTTCTTATCCTTGGTAAAAAGAAGTATAACAATTTTGCTTGACATGCCTCGATATCTGAATATTGCTCTGATGGCTTTCCTTCCCCCAAATCTTATCTTTAACCTATCTGCATTAATAAGGTATATTTTTCAGTTGTATCACCACTCTTATTATTTGGTAAATAAGCTTGAATTTCGGGGCACCTGTGTGGCTCAGTCTCTAGGCCTCTGCCTTCAGCTCAGGTCATGATCTCAGTGTCCTGGGATAGAGCTCTGCATTGGGCTCCTTGCTTGGTGGGGGGTCTGCTTTCCCTCTCCAGTCCCCCTGCTTGTGTTCCCTCTCTTGCTGTCTCTCTCTGTCAAATAAATAAATAATTTTTTTAAAATATCTTAAAAATATAAGCTTGAATTTCCTAAATTGTATTTGCCCTGTCAAAACCTTAACATAATGATTCAGATAAGGTTTAATGTCATTCTAAGAATGCAGACCTATCAGCCTCTTAATCTGGATTTAACTGTCAGCGTCAACAAAAACATTGTATTTAATGATTATATTTCACTTTTAGATCATATAAAATTTATGATTAATTAAAAGTTTAATAAACACTTTCCAGATAGCTGCTAGAGATGAACAGGATTCTCTTTGTGAAGTTTAATCTTGCTATATTTTGAACTTCGTTTCTAAAATGTGATGAACTTTTTATTCATGTATTTCCTCCATTTTTTATTAATATAGTTAAAAAGTGATGAATGTGCTTGATATGTGTTACAGGTGGAAATAGAATATGGTAGGGTTAAAAGCAGAGATGTGAATACAATTATTAAAATTTTCCCTCCCAGTGTGAAGAGTTACAACTATATATCACTGTATCTGTCCCACACAGAATAGTAGTGATTCAGTTTACTTTTTCATTTTTTGTTTTCTTCATAAACTCAGTTCTGTGATTCTTTACCCCACCAGAATTACGATTCTACCTCATGTTCAGTGTCCCAAGAAAGACCTGTCCTTTTCTAGGAAACACTGGAGCATCTATGTGTATTCAGTGGCCCATGGTCGTTTTTTATTTGTTTTTTTCATTTTATTTGTTCTTGTCACAATCCTCAGTTATCAATTTTCTTTGGCTATAGCAACACTTATTTAAAGGACTTGAAATATTGCTATGTGCTTATAACTATTGTAAAGCTTCAATATTCCATATTCCTTTTCCCTATCTTTATGATCTATAATGTATTCATAATTTCTCTAAAGATTTTATTTATTTGAGACAGAAAGAGACAGCATGAGCATGGGGAAGGGGATGAGGGGAAGGAGGAAGCAGACTTCTGGCCAAGGAGGGAGCCCAACGGCAGGCTTGATCCCAGGATCCTGAGATCACGACCTGAGCCAAAGGCAGACATTTAACCTTCTGAGCCACCCAGGAGACCCTATATTCATAATTTTTATAATTGTTATACTCTATAGATACATTACTCTTTATAGTTAGAGATCCTTTTTTTTTTTTCATTCTATTTTGCAACAATTTAACTCTGATTTTAAAAAAAAGAGCTAAAAATGATGGGTCTCAAGCTTCCACACATTCTTTGTGATCACAGAAAACACATTAGTTATAGGCACCCATTATTTCTTATTTCTACTTGGAGGATATGAATTAGAAACACTATTTAGTCCCAAAATGACCCCCATAGCTCAGGTGGTAGAGTATAGAAATGAAATCAATAGCTGACTTTGTACTTCCCTTGTTAATAAATACCTCAGAAAGCACCCTAGGTTTAGGTTGCTTTGATTCTAGAGAGAAGCTATTGGTGTACTTTCTTCCCATTCCTAAGAATCATTTTTACTGTAGGTCGTGGCAAAATATATCACTTCTTATAAAATTTACCCAAGACTCCAACTACAAATAGCAAATGTGCAGAAGAACTCAAATATTTGAGATGATCATTCATCTTTTCCAATTTTTTTTGCTTTCTGGCCAAAGAGAATTTTGAACACCTCTGCCTTCCTCTGAGCACAGAAAATTTTATATTTTTGACATGTTGCCACAACATTTTCATTATGCTAACTAGTAAAATGTCGGACTCCGGTAGGTTTTGCGGGCCGGCAGACACAAGGAGAGCCTCTGGGCCAGCCGGTAGCTCCCCTTGGGGCTGAGCGGTATGGCGAGTGTCGCGAGTCCAGGCGCATTAACGAACCACACCAGACTCGGGGATCTGTCGAAGCAGGATCTCACTTTATTGAGCGGGGTTGCAGCTTATATTGGGTAGGGGATGGGAAATGAGGTCAGCGGGGAGAGAGCCTATGGGGTTTGGTTACGTAGTCAGAGATATGCGGAACTGAAACCGCCACGTTGGCGCCAATACTGCCACGGTGGCGCCTTTTCTAGCCGGAAGAGAAGGCAGGCCAGCGCCATCTTTGCTGTGCCCAACAGTAAAATGTGTGCTTATCTCGTGCCAGGCACTGTGCTAGGATTTTACTTTAATTCTCTAGCTTTTACTCACTTATTTCTAAGTGAAGTAACTTTTTTAAAGATTTATTCATTGATTTGAGTGAGAGAGAGAGAGAGAGAGAGTGAGCTGGGGAGGGGCAGTGGGAGAAAGAGAGAGAGACTCTCAAGCAGACTCCCAACTAAGTGCAAAGACTGACACAGGACTCTATCTCATAATTCTGAGATCATGACCTGAGCCAAAATCAAAGTTCAATGTTCAGCTAACAGCCACCCTGGGCACTCCTCAATGAAGTACTTTTAAGAAGTTCACACATTTCCTGGGAATTGAGTATATTCTACTCTCTGGTATAAGTGTTTGTGTCAATATAAAGACACGTATTTGCAAATAAGTAATTTTGCTTTTTTTAGTATGTTTTGTTTGTGTTGTTTCATTTTCAGTATCAATCACTTTAGGAAAAGTGCTATCATCCTCTTAAAAGCAACATATAAGTATTCTCATAAATTTCAGAGCAGGTAGGAAGTGGTTGTCTCAAACAACTTGCTGGATTTATTCCCGGGTGTTTATTCAGTACTTTTTTTTTCTTTCTAATTTTTTTTAAATTTTTTTATTTTTTATAAACATATAATATATTTTTATCTCCAGGGGTACAGGTCTGTGAATCGCAAGGTTTACACACTTCACAGCACTCACCATAGCACATACCCTCCCCAATGTCCATAACCCCACTCCCCTCTCCCAACCCCCCTCCCCCCAGCAACCCTCAGTTTGTTTTGTGAGATTAAGAGTCACTTATAGTATGTCTCCCTCCCAATCTCAACTTGTTCCATTTATTCTTCTCCTACCCCCTTAACCCCCCATGTTGCATCTCCACTTCCTCATATCAGGGAGATCAGATGATAGTTGTCTTTCTCCACTTGACTTATTTCTCTAAGCATGATACCCTCTAGTTCCAGCTACATCATCGCAAATGGCAAGATTTCATTTCTTTTGATGGCTGCATAATATTCCATTGTGTATATATACCACATCTTCTTTATCAATGGATATTGATATCTGTTGATGGACATATAGGTTCTTTCCATAGTTTGGCTATTGTAGACATTGCTGCTATAAACATTCGGGTGCACGTGCCCCTTCGGATCACTACGTTTGTATCTTTAGGGTAAATTCCCGGTAGTGCAATTGCTGGGTCATAGGGTAATTCTATTTTCAACATTTTGAGGAACCTCCATGCTGTTTTCCAGAGTGGTTGCTCCAGCTTGCATTCCCACCAACAGTGTAGGAGGGTTCCCCTTTCTCCGCATCCTCGCCAGCATCTGTCATTTCCTTACTTGTTAATTTTAGCCATTCTGACTGGTGTGAGATGATATCTCATTGTGGTTTTGATTTGTATTTCCTTGATGCCAAGTGATATGGAGCACTTTTTCATGTGTCTGTTGGCCATCTGGATGTCTTCTTTGCAGAAATGTCTATTCATGTCCTCTGCCCATTTCTTGATTGGATTATTTGTTCTTTGGGTGTTGAGATTGTTAAGTTCTTTATAGATTTTGGACACTAGCCCTTTATCTGATATGTCATTTGCAAATATCTTCTCCCATTCTGTCAGTTGTCTTGACAGAATGGGAGAAAATATTTATTCAGTATTTTTAAAAATTAATCACCTATAAAGTCTGAAGACATACTTTGGTTTTGTGGGACCTCCTAAGAAGGATAAAACAGTGTTTCAAATCAGGTCAGTAGTTTAAAGATTTAAGAACATCATCATCACAGGAGCCTCAGGGGGTTAAGCTTCTTTCTTTTCTCAGGTCATGGTCTCAGGGTCCTGGGATTGAGGCCTGCATTGGGCTCTCTGCTCAGTGGGGAGTCTGCTTCCCCCTCTCCCTATGCCTGCCTCTCTGCCTACTTGTGATCTCTGTCTGTCAAATAAATAAAATCTTCAAAAAGAAGAAAAAAATCATCGTCTGGTTAAAAAGCAGAGTCCTATATCCTTTCTACTCTGGCAGTATTTAGAGCAGCATGCTCCAATGGATGCTATGTAATTTTAACAGGTCTCTTTAAAAAGACAGAGGGAAGAATGTTGGAAAATAAATATATTTAGTCAATTATGCACTAATCATGATTCATTTTTTTTGTATTTTTATTAGAACCGTTAACTGTTCTGTTACTTTATCAGAACCTTTAACTGTTCTGTTCACTATGTTAACAGTGAACAAAGAAAAGAGTAAAAACATATGCAATGTTTCCATAATATATTTGACCATGGGGCTACTGTTCTATTGAATACATTTTAGACATGCAGTTTTAAAGAAAAAGATGTTCTAATTTCTTTGTCTTTTCTACTAATGCATTTGGGATGAGTCACCTTCAAAAGAAAACAGAAAAAAAATCAGAATTTGAAATGAAAAAAAAAAATCACTCCTAGCTTTACAAAACAATGTTTAAAATGAGAATAAAAGTTGAAGACAGTGTTGCCATAAGGTCCATTTCTAGATTAAACTATGACACTTGATGGTTAGAAGTATACAATTTCTGTGCTTCAAGAAAGAAGACAGATGACTCAACCATCTCAACCAAACTGACAGGTTATTTGAAAAAAAAAAAAAAAAAGCCTGTGTATTTTAAGCATTTTACACTGATTAAATAGACAGAAGAAATGAGAACACTGGTGATAAGCAAAAAGATATTCAACATAAAGGCAAATCTAAAATCTAAATGAAAGATCCCATACAACTGGCATAGACAAATTTTTCCTGTCAATTTTGTCAAAGGCTATCCTGATTTTGCAAGTAAAATTAATATTGTACTAACTGTGTACTTCTAAGTAAAAACTGTAAAAACTAATGTGATTTAAGAGAGTGTCATTTGAAAAATATTAATACCAAAATGTTCCTTTCATTGATAACAACCTTGACTCTCAAATTTCACAATGAACTCACTTAAAAGTAACCCTAAAGATTTTTTTATGGTGTTAAATTTTACAATATTTAATATTCTATTCTTACACATTTCTTCCTTATTGAATGTCTATGGATTGTTTACAGTGTGTCATTTTGTAATTTAACTAGAATGCTCTTTACATCCAAATCACAGGTCAAAATTTTTTTTAGGAAAATACACATTAGATTTCAGTGTTTGAAAAGTAATGAGTGTCTTATACCATTAGCTCACTTTTACCTGGCAAAGTTTTTTTGTTGCTGTTGTTAAACAAGAGAAATGACAATTTTTCTGTCAGAATTTAAATAACCAGAAGGGGGAAATACAGTGACCCAAATAGGTATAGTTTTCCAGCCAGCTGAACTAAAAAATACAGTAATTAGACAGAAGTTTTATAACTAAAATTCCCTATTATCTATAAAGGTATGCAGATTGAGCATAATTAACCATGAAGCTAAATTATTGGGGCCTGGAAAGAAGAAAATGCATATCCATTAGTTTTCTTCTATCTACCCTGATCCAGACAGAGCCTGCATGCTAGACAAAAATAGAAATTCTATTCCAAATTGCCAAAGTAACTGTTTGCCATACAGTTTCGATTAGTGTAAAATGATCCAATTAATGTACCCCACAAAGGACTAAGAACAAATACCAATATCAAACACAGCTACAGAAAGAGACCTTTGAAGTGGCTGTTTTGAACAGACTATTAACAACATGAAATTTAGCTGAAATGTAACCAACCAGATGCTAGTGCTTGAATACAGCAAATAAACAAGATTGCTTTGCTATTAGAAAGGTAGCATAAATATCCCCTCTATGTCACTTAGTGCTGCCAAAAGACTGAAGGAAGATTTTCCCTAGGTCTTTTAAAATTATTTTTATTTCTGTTAAATTAATTGGTTAATTAGCTAATTTTAATTTAATTTTATTTGGTGGTACTGAGTGAATATTGGGAGATGAATAAAGTCCATATAACCTAGGCCTTTTAACTTTCAGAAAACAGAAAGAAGAAAAGAAGAATGCAAACACAAATGTACAACCATCGACACTGCTTCTGTGGGAATAAGAATGAAAGATGTTTCTCTTCCTTTATTCATATTATTTCTTTTAGATATCTGCAGTAAAGATTTCACTTTGTAATCAATGAAAACATCTCATTTAGAAATGAATCCTTGAGCACAGGAACATTTAGAGCAATGAAGTGACTATATGTGACACTATAATAGTAGATATGTAGCATTATACATTTGCCAAACCCACAGGATGTGAAATACAAAAAGAGTTTTAGGTAAAGAGTTAATGTAAACAAGGGACTTTAGTTAATAATTAATAATAATAATAATGTAACAATAGTGTTCACTGATTGCAGCAAACATGCAGATTATTAAAAATGTTAATAATAAAAGAAATAGAGGATGAGTGAGGAGGTATATTGGAACTCCATTTTCTGGAAACCTAAAACTACTCAAAATAATGAAGTCTACTATTAAATAAAAATTTAGTCCTTGCTAGTTAATATGCACCCTGGTGCATATTACACAATATGGGCAGACTCAGTATACAGTCTGGATTATGTGACTTCCCTGACTGTTTCACTGCTTAGAACTTCATGAATGTGGGTAGCTCAGACCAAAAACTCTCCAAAGCTCTTCTCAGAAATACTAGACTTTATTAGGTATTTAAACATTCATTTTATTTGTCTTAAATTTCAAAATATGTTTATCAAGGCATTTTTTTAACATTTGTGAGACATATAACCTTTGCTATGAACTGCATTGTGTACCCTCCCTCCAAATTCATATGTTGAAGCCCTAACCCCAATGAGATTGTATCTGAAGATGGGGCTTTTAGGAGGTAATCAGGTATAGGTAAGGTCATCAGGGACCCTCATGATGGGTTTAGTGTCCCTATAAGAGAGTTGCTCTCTCTGCCATATGGGAACACAGCAAGAAGGAGGCCTTCTGCAAGCCAGGAGAAAGCTGTCACCAGAACACGACTATGTTGGCACCATAATCTCAGCTTTTTGGACTCCAGAACTGTGACAAAATAAATTTCTATTCTTTAAGCCACCCTGCCTAACGTATTTTATAATGCCAGCACTAGCAGACTAAGACAACATTCCACTGAGTTTATGGTATGTCAGAGGGAAGTAGTGGAAAGGGCATGGAGCTAGAGTTCAATACATTGTCACACACACTATCTTTTTAAATAAATCAACTCTGGAACATGACCATTTATTTTATCTTCTTAAACCTGAATATTTCTGTGTTTAAAATAAAATTTCTATGTTTAAAATAAAATTGGTCTACATTGACCAATCTATCTCCTGTCTTTTCCCTTCAAGACAGAGCTGCTAGATAAATGAAACAATTATATTTGAATTTCAGATACACAACAAATGAACAACAACAAATAATGCACTATGTAGGGCATGATTATACTAAACATTTGTTATTACTCTGAAAATCTAATTTAAGTGGTGATCTGTTTTTTGTTATTGTTGCTATTGGTTTTTCTCATTTGGTTTCTTTTTGGAAGTCCTAATCCAAGTATAATGGTAGCAGATGAGTGGTTCTGCAAATTTGTAAGAAGGACCTGGAAGGTTTGGCAAAACATAAGAGTGATGAGATCCACCCCCAGATTCACTAAATCTAAGGAGAAGCCCAAGAATTTGCATTTCTACTAAGTTTCCAAGTGATACTGATGCTGAGGAAACTTTGGATTTAGATAGGGCTCATGATCTTTAATATCCCTTTAAACTTTTAATCTCCATTAATCCATATTTTTCTACCTGTGAATAATAGTTTATTAAATCATTAAATCACCATTTAAGATAATTTCAATTATTTATCTATAAATTTTTTGTCAACATATTTCATAACAAAGTAGAATATTTTAGAATAACTTAAAGTAATTTTAATGACCCTCACTTAAAAAGAGTACAATTAATATTCTGTACACATTTTTGCTAATATTTTCTCCAAGTTAGTACCAGTATAATATTAAATATGCTTTATAAATAAATGCTGTGTTATCTATAACCTTGACACACTCTTACTTTTTCTTCTTTCCTTTGAAAACAAACTTTCTAATGAACTTTGGAGTTATACACCTTCTGTAGTTCAAATAACTCCTGAAGAAACAAATAGCTTTGGTGATAAAATAGCCTTAAGCTATTTTGCCTTTTCAGTAGATTTGTACGTGGGAAATACGGTATGTCTATTGAAAAGTTTCTGTATCGCTTCCTGTTTCTCATGAAGCTTGTAAGTTGGTCTTATCCTAACTCTTTACTTCACAGCCTTTTTTAGGATCTTCTACATGTCTTAGACATGCCCATGAGAAATACATCTTGTGTATTGTGGCTCACTATCAACTTCTAATCCAAGATCTTTGTCCCTGTAAAAACATGTGAGTCACAGAAAGAAGCTCCAACTTTATCCAGAAGGCAAACACACTAATATGCTTGTTTCTCTTCAAATAAAATTAGTATCTTTTTGTCTGGAATTTCCCACCTCCAGTGGCCATCACAGATACAAGATATAGGCAAATACATTGTATTAAGACCTACTTCTCAAACCTATGCAACAACTGTGTTTATGAACTTACTTTGTTTCTCTATTCAATATTTATTTATGATTGATATTTAAAATTCCTCCCTGAATCCTCAGATTTGGCTTGTTAATGTTTACCCTTTTGATTTTCTGTTCTCCTGACCCCACCTTCCTGCAGTTTCCAAATATATGTTTGTGCTTTTCTATGTGAATTTCCTCTCTAGTCATTTTTAAGCAGTAATAGCTGAACAGACTTTCCAGCCATAACTAGTCCACCTACCTTGCATGTTTTCCCTGGTCCCATACTTTTCCAAATTCCCTGGTAATAATGTAGAGAACACTGATACCACCTATCATTGTCCTAGGTTTCATAACGAGAAGTACTAACTTCCATTACAAAAATAACGAGTTCTTTTCAGAAAATTTACCTCTACCAATCCATAAGTATAGCCATGGGTATCCATATAGGCTACTCATAGTTGATTGTTTGAATTCTGAGTCTTGAAAGAACATTCATTCAAAACATTATTGTAGCATATAAATATATACATATATGTGCATACATATACATATATACACATATGTATATGCACATACATACATATATACCCATATATACTATGCATATGCATGTACATGTATTTATATATAGTTTTATGTAGTAGTCTTTATGAGATATATGATTAAAATATATAATAGCTGATACATGTAAATATTATCACTCTGGATAAATATCTGACCAAGGAGAAGTAAGTATATTTACATATCATTTCCCTGAAATTTCAGAGATTTGTAAGTTACAGTATGTAGGAGCTATGTTTCAAGGGCAAATAAAACTACATAATGTGATGATATGCCCTATATAATGTTTCTTCTAAAATAGTTTCTATTTGTGAGTTTAAGCACAGACTAAGGAGTCAACAGTACAACCATCCCAGGATGTCAGTAAAAATGAAAAAGAAATAGCAAAAATACTTCTTTGGGGATAAAGTGAGGTTCTAGAAATAAGTGGGAAATGGCAGGAATGATAGAAGTTTCTGAGAAGTTGCCTGCCCTATGAACTGGAAAGCAGAGATCAAGAGTTCAGCTTCTTCTTATGAATAATCATGCAATGGGGGCAGGGGGAGAAATCTATCAATAGGAGCACTGGGAAATTCATCTTGTTTGTAGCCATTAACTGAATTGTTTAATGGCAATGATTTTTCAATATTATCAAAGTTACAACAGTTGGCAATAGTGGAGTATGAATAGGCACCAAAAATTGATTTACAACACTGTTTTATTTTATCCTCAACAAAACCCTCTAAGGAATGTGCAGTCTTGGTCTTATTTTCTAAATTAAAAAAGGAAGACTCAGAGAGGCTAATTAAAGTTTCTAAGGCTACATGTTGGGAAAGAAGCACATAAAGTCTCAGAATTTAGATCTTGCCATCTTAACTTCTATGCTAAGTAGCTAAATGGGAAGAGTTGAACCACTGCTTCTAAATACTGTACGATATAAATTTATTATTATGTCACTGGAAAATTCTTTTAATTTTCTGCTTAAATTAAGATGTGCTAGACAGAAAATTTCCTTCTGACCACGTTTTGTTTTTCTTTTTATGCTCTCTAACTATCACCATTTATTGGAACACAGAAGCATTTCTAAGGATATGTCAAGGGAAAAAAAAAAATCCAACACCCAGCACCAGGATCAAACTACAATGAATCTAACAACAGACTTTACCACATAGTTTTAAAGGTCATTTGTGTGCTCGCAAAATACAAGTTTAAAAGGTTAGATTCCATGAAGCTTTAAATAGCGAATCAAAGTTTTGTTTGCATTAGCTTTATTCACTGTGACTTCTATTCTTCCATTTCACTATAAACCTCTTCAGGAAATTTCTTCTTAGTTTTCTTTCAGAAGAAAGCCCAAAGCAAAGTACCAGAGAAATATTTAAAAATTCATTCATACCCCAAATTAAGTTATTTGTGTATAGCCTAACTCAACCCATTGAAGGAAGTTTATTATAATCAAATTATAATCAACATTGACTTTAAAATATGCTATCTAGAATACATATTCAAAAGTTATTAATTTCATGTTATTATTGTTATTAAAGATACTTGCTAATTTATTTTTTCCAATTGATAGCATAAAACTGATTTTTCTCTTTTCTTATAAAGTATTTATTTGTTGAACTTAACACACAAGCCTATTGACTTCAAAGTGATTTTCCATTTCTTTGATTTGAAAATTATCTCATATATTATGCTGAGTGAAATAAGTCAATCAGAGAAAGACAGTTATCCTATGATATCCCTGATATGAAGAATTTGAGAGGCAATGTGGGGAGTTTGGGTGGTAGGGAATGAGAAAATGAAACAAGATGGGATCGGGAGGGAGACAAACCATAACAGACTTTTTTTTTTAAGATTTTATTTATTATTTATTTGACAGACAGAGATCACAAGTAGGCAGAGAGGCAGGCAGAGAGAGAGGAAGGGAAGCAGGCTCCCTGCTGAGCAGAGATCCTTATGTGGGGCTCAATCCCAGGACCCCGGGATCCTGACCTGAGCCGAAGGCAGAGGCTTTAACCCACTGAGCCACCCAGGCGCCCCGAACAGACTCTTAATCTCACAAAACAAACTGAGGGTTGCCTGGGGTAGGGGGATAGAGAGAGGGTGGTTGGCTTATGGACATTGGGAAGGGTATGTTGTATGGTGAGTACTGTGAAATGTGTAAGCCTGACGATTCACAGACCTGTACCCCTGGGACTAATAATACATTATATGTTAATTAAAAAAATTTAAGTAAAAAATGAAAATTATCCCATAATTAAGGCAAAATCTCCTTTAATTTCTGTGAAAGATCTGCGTGGTTTTAGAAAGCCTAAAGTACATCAGTTGTGATGCTGGCAAGATCACCCCGTTCTTAACCAATTTTATCTCAGTTGTGAAAATGTTATCTATATTCATGGATTCATCTCAAGATACTCTAAAGAAAAAAACAAACAAACAAACAAACAAAAAAATCTGCTGGAAACCCAGATGATTTGCAGTTTGAGAGACATAGAAAACTGGCAAGAACCAGTTTTAATAACTGGTTTTCCATTCTATTTCCACTTAACCTGTTTGCAAAACATGTGATGAAAAATGATCTGAAAGATCAAAGTAGGATTATAACTTTTCAGCAAAGCAGAAACAATAAAAAATAATATGATATGTACCTAAGTGAATTTAAGAAGATCAGAGGGAAAGGTTAGTCTTTGGTCATCTGCTGCACACTGGGAAAAATTAAAACTTTGTAATTTAAAAAAAATTTTTAAAGAATTTATTTATTTATCTGACAGAGAAAGAGATCACAAGTAGAAAGAAAGGCAGACAGAAAGAGAGGGGGAGGGAGGGAGGGAGGCTCAGCAGGGAGCCTAACATGGGGCTCGATTCCGTGACCCTGAGATCAGGACCTGAGCCAAAGGCAGAGGCTTAACCCACTGAGCCACCCAAGTGCCTGTAAAACTTTGTAATTTTTAACAAAGATTAGCATGAACAACTCTACAAAGATATATGTGTGAACATCTCAGAAATGGGCAACAGAAAATAGTCCTGCACATTTTCTTCAGTGAGTACATTGAGAGTAAATGCATTTCCTTCACTATTCTGGATGTCAGATAGATGATAATTTTAGTTTCTTGTGTATCTTCAGGCTATACAGCCATTAAACAAGATTAACCCATAGGTACCCTTTTCTAAAATGTGATATGAACCAGGATTCAGTATGATGCAAAGTCTCACAAAATAAGGTAAATAAATTTATTTTAACAAGTACTCCATCCCTTAAAACACCATGTAAAACTGGGTGGCACATATAAGGAGTGAAATTACACAGTACTTTCAGATTCAAAATTCTGAGTTGATAGTGAGGTAGCTAAAACTATCCATTATAGATTCCTATTTTTTTATTTTATTTGTATAACTTTCTTTGGGAAAGTGATTTAAAAAGCAAACTCAAGGACAGCTTCAGAGAACACAGTTAAATCAAAATGCATTTTATTCACTAATCTGACCTTGAGTTATGCCTCATTTATGACAATATAATAAAAAATAGTACAAAGTAAATTACTAAATGAAAGTAAAATTAATTTGACCACATATATATAGTTTTTACTAATAGATCATTGGAGGAAGAGGAAATTGTAAACTAGGATTCAGAGAACACACAGAAGGCTGTTTCTCTTGCAGAATTCTCTTACAGAATTACTATAGTGCATTCTCTGCTTCCCTAAATCTGAAATTTAGCAACCTCTTTTGGTCCTGAGGAAAGCGTTTATACTTCTTCAACCAGATGGATTTACCTTACTCCTAAGATAGACTAGACCTGGCTGCTATTTTTTTTTTGTTATTTAATTGCAAAAAATAGTTTGACTTTTAAAAGTAAACATGCACCTTTATTTGAAATTTAATCATTTATATTAAAGGTCTGTAATGTCCTGCACATGTCACTTATAAAATCATATATAGACAAGTAGAGGAGTGGCTACTGCTAAAGTCAGAGTTAAAGCAAAAATGAAGTAGAAATTTTTATTATGTTTTTCTACTTCATAAAACCTACACATTATATAGCTTCTCCTTTCATATGTCACTCAACTATTCATTAAATTTCAAAGGAAATCAACATCACTGAAATTATCAATGTCATCGTTTTATGTTTCTCCAAACCAAGTAAAGAAGAATCTAGTGAACATTCTAGTTTAGATGACAACAATTTAAATTTGCAATATAATGAATATGTTAAAGGAACCAAAGAAAATGGAGACAATCTCAAAATATGTAAAATTGCAAATATACAGCAAACATACGAAACATGTAACAACCTGCTGACGGAATTGGGTCAGAATGCAGAATGCCTTAAAATAAAAACTATCAAAGTCCACTGATGTTTTAAATAGCACCAAGATATTCAGAATTGAAATAGATTTGCTTTCTTCAGGGCTTCATTGCTCACAAGGCAAAAGGGATAGCTGAACTCAGTTCTTAAATGCCTCAGATTCACTATAGGAAAAAAACATGCATAAAACCGTAGGATTCATACTTATACATATAAGCAGACATTAGCCCTTTCTCAGCCCTCCCTTTTGCCTATTACTCTTTAGAATAAAAGGTCTAGGTGATTTTTTATCTCTAGTCAATGCTCCCTTAACCCATCTTTGTGGGACAGGAATTTCTTTCTCTATAACCAGTCAGTCCCTCAGTTTCATATCTCTCCTTTTGGATATAACAGATCACAGTGGTAATTACTAAGCGTACAGTGTGAGCAGCAGATGTTTGGACAAGTGAAACCGCAGAAGCAGAACTGCTTGTGATGTGATATAGAAGGGCTGTGTTGATACTAACAAAAATGAGTCAGGAAAGGTAGTAGGCTAGAGTATCTAAATACTGAAGGGATTTTCCAAGTTGTGATTTGGGGTATAGGGAATTAATTAGTCTGCTTGCCACAGACTGGGTGGCTTAAGCATAAGAAAATTTTTGCTTACAGCTCCGGTGGCTGGAAAGTGCAAGTTCAAGGTTCCAGCAGGGTTTGGCTTCTGGTAAAGACTTTCTGGTAAAGGCAAATCAGATGACTGCTTGTCTTTCCTAAGTGTGTAGGTACAGAGAGAGAGATGACAAGCCTTCTGTTGTCTCTCTACAAGGACATTAATCTTATGAGATAAATTTCACCATTATGATCTTTTATTTTTTTTTGAAGTAAAGTACTTTATTATTGAAATTTTGTAAATGTAATTCATCAGTTTTTCAGAGATAGGTGTTTAAATCTCTAAATATTGCTGATGTATTTCATACTATAATTCTGTCAGTTTTTTAAAATTATGTTCAGTTAGCCAACATATAGTACATCATTATGATCTTATTTAATCTAATTATTGCCTTAGAGATCCCATCTCCCAATACAGCCACAGTGAGAGTTATAGCTTCAACAGACAAATTTGGGGGAGATGCATACTTTGGCACATAATAGGGAGTGAAACTTTTAAGTGGCAACAGCACATACTAGTGTAGGAAATACTCTGCCTACAAATACCCAGCAGCATGGCAAATAGGGACCTTTATCTCATTATTACTTCCTGGAGATGGAGAGTAAAGTAGCAGTGTGAGCGTGAGTTTCAGAATGAGTCTTAGAATAATTCCTGAGAGGACAGATGTTACTTGTTTCTTGCTTACTTAATTAAAATAAATTATTTGGTTCTCTACACTGTTTAGTCACTTCTGTTGCTGATTTCATAAGAAAAATACTGAGTAGAGACTTCAGAGGAGAGAAGAACAAGAAAGAAAGCTGTCTGTTGAATTTATAATGTCTTCATAGGGAAATCAGGAAAATGACTATTAAGAAATACAAAAACAAAATATACTTCATAACAAGGCACACTAGCAGTAATGAGAACTTGAAGCAGAAAACAAATTCCTCACTATTTTATCCAAAGTTTTATTAACATTTTTTATCTGCAGTCTTACATATACTGATGTTGCTAAAAGCCTTAAATATTTCTTGTGCCTCTTCTCTCACATGGTTTCAAATGCATTGAGTTGGTACGTATGCCATTCCTCTTGTACGCCCATCATGGCCTGTGGTTCCGATTAAATAAGTTTTGGTTCTTGGATTGTTTGTGGGTATCTCTGAGAGTATTTTGTCCTAGATTAAGGGAGAGTGAAAACTTAATTGAACAATACAGATCACTTTAGAATAACATGTGTTCCTTGATTGTTTGGCTTTCTATTTTATTAAAATATATTACACATTTTTCATGTTGCATATCCCTTCTATTCCACTTCTTTTGAAGATGTCTTGGCAAAGTTGTCTGCCAAGATTCAGTATTTCTCACTAAAAAAAGTTAGAATGCCAGTCTACATTAAATTCTTAGCATGATGCCTCACTATAATGCCTTGTGTTCTTGGGGGTCTTAACAATTAATGATATTGGATATAATTCATCTTGCCCAATAGTCATGACATATTTTATTCAGTTTGTCACAATTATATTTTTGTCTCATCAAATAGTGGAATACAGTGACCATTTTGTATGTTTGTTAAAAGTTACAAATTGGTATACTTGAATTCTGCAAGAAAAAAATAAAAAAAGAAAAAAGGGGAAGAGGAAAAAAAAAAGGAAGACAAAAAAGGAGGGAGGAAATAGCATTGTTTACTATTGAAGAGATTTGGTTTTATTCAAATACTAGACTTCAAGAACTGAACTACAAAAAGCACCATTTGTCCTGTGCTAAAAATTATGTTAAACACCTAGAATGACTTAAATTACTACTGAGTCTTCGATATTTTTGTAGAAATTTTGTAATTGTCAGCAATTTGCTGTCTCAAAAACAAAACAAAAACAAAAACAAAGCAAATAAACAAACAAAAAAGCATTTTACAGAAAATCCCAGATGAATCAATGATAACTTTTTGAGGGGAACTTGACCTCTCCTTAAGAAGAGAGCTAGAACTATGAACACTGAAAATGTCAGGGTGAATTTGAAGTATGTAAAAACTTTCCCTGAATCAGAAAGAATACTCAGCTTGGCTAGATACCAAACTAAGGTTCCTTGTCTAAAATTGGTTCCTTCTTAAGCCCTTGAAAAAAAGTGAAAATGTGCATCAAAACAAAACAAACTTTCACATAACTTCAGGGAATTCAAATATTCTTGAAGTTTTGGTATGGGCCTCAACATGAGAGTATTCTAGGTTTATCTGGAAATAGAAACCTTAGGAGAGTAAAAAATGTGTATTTCTCTTCACTATTTTTAAATTAAGATTTTTGTATTATCACAAATAAGCTTCTGCTTTTGGTTATTTTTATACCTCAAACACTAGCATACACAAATTCAAGTATGCCCACACATTTGCGCACACACACACACACACACACACACAGAGCCAATCTAAAGTATGAAACTATCAGAAAGCATCCACATACATGGAATACAAATCACTTGAACATTTAAACAATTGTTTTCATTCTTTTTTTTTTTTTTTTTTTTTTAAAGATTTTATTTATTTATTTGTGAGAGAGAGAGAGTGAGAGCAAGCACAGGCAGACAGAGTGGAAGGCAGAGTCAGAGGGAGAAGCAGGCTCCCTGCAGAGCAAGGAGCCCGATATGGGACTCGATCCCAGGACGCTGGGATCATGACCTGAGCTGAAGGCAGCTGCTTAACCAACTGAGCCACCCAGGCGTCCCTCATTCTTTAGATCATAAACATTTAGGATAAAATAAAATGTACTGAGGAAACTCCATGTAATAAATGTACACACTATTATGCTGCATGAGCCTGAATGCAAAATATGTGAGATTCTTTATAATTGCTGTGGGTTAAATTCAGATATTGATACTCAGTGCCAATAAAGTTTGGATGCTTATTCACATAAAAATAAAATAAAATAAGTAAAATAAAAGAAAAGAAAATGCACATAAACTGTATCATGGCTCTGAAACAATTTAAAGTGCTTAAATATTTTACTCAGCTATGGATATAATAAAACCTTGTTAAAAGTAGATGCTAGGGCGCCTGGGTGGCTCAGTGGGTTAAGCCGCTGCCTTCGGCTCAGGTCATGATCTCAGAGTCCTGGGATCGAGTCCCGCATCGGGCTCTCTGCTCAGCGGAGAGCCTGCTTCCCTCTCTCTCTCTCTCTCTGGCTGCCTCTCCGTCTACTTGTGATTTCTCTCTGTCAAATTAATAAATAAAATCTTTAAAAAAAAAAAGTAGATGCTAGATACTCTGTCCACATGTGTATAGGTGTAATCAAGAAAAAAGATCCTCACTTAAAATTTTGAACATCATTTTTTAAAGTTGCCTTTCTGTATCTCTTTAAAATGAAAATGAATGCATAATGCTTGCAAAAGTAAAATGAGACAGGGAGAAAGGGAGGGAAAAGAACAGGGAGGAAGGAAGAGGGTAGGAAGGAAGGAAATAAGAAAGAAAGGAAACAAGGGAAGGATGGGGGCAATTGGGTGGCTCAGTGGGTTGAGCCTCTGCCTTTGGCTCAGGTCATGATCTCAGGGTCCTGGGATCGAGCCCCACATCAGACTCTCTGGGAGTCTGCTTCCCCCTTTCTCTCTGCCTATTTGTGATCTTTCTCTCTCTCTCTGTCAAATAAATAAATAAAATCTTAAAAAAAAAAATAAGGGAAGGAGGGAGGTAAAAGTAAGAAGAAAACAAGGTATTAAAAAAAAAGCAGACCTTAATTCTACCAGTTAGTTGATTTCTTATGAAAGAACAATACACTTAAAAATTGAGGATGGTTGAACTTTTCCTTAAAATTAGTGGTTTATAGAAAAAGACCTGTCTTTTCAGTGAAAAGACTGAGGTCCCTTGAGGAAGAGGGAATTCTACTTCCAGACTGCCTTTGGACTCAAGCTGAAAAATCAACCTCTCCCAGGTCTCCAGCCTGTCAATTTACCCTGCAGATTTTGGGTTTGCCAGTCTCTATAATTACTGAGTCAATTCTTCAAAATAAATCTTTGTATGTACAGATATACATTATATTGATTCTGCTTCTCTAAAACTCCTGACTAATATATAAGTACTTCTGCATGTTATACCCAATAAATTCATCTGGAAAATTAATAACACAGCCAATTCAAAAATTCAAAAAATAGTAAAATAATAATCAGATGACTAAAGAAGCATTTCACAGGATACATTCAAAATTTGTCCTATGATTATTCTTCATATTATTTACCTCTTAATTTTTTATCATTTTACCACATTTATTTCATCTGAATTTTTTCCACTTTGCTGAAGGATTTTAGTTTTTTTAAATTTCTGATATTATATTATTTAAAAATTTTTCAGTGTTTCAAGATTCACTGTCTATGCACCACACCCAGTGCTCCATGAAATATGTGCCCTCCTTAATACCCACCACCAGGCTCACCCAACCCCCATCCCCCTCCTCTCCAAAGCCCTTAGTTTGTTTCTAAGAGTCCACAGTCTCTCATGGTTCATCTCCCCCCTCCACCTGGATTTCCCAATTCACTTTTCCTTTCTTTTTCCTAGTGTCCTCCATGCTATACCTTATGCTCCACAAGTAAGTGAAACCATATGATAACTGACTTTCTCTGCTTGCCTTATTTCAATCAGCAAAATCTCCTCCAGTCCCATCCATGTTGATACAAAAGTTGGGAATTCATCCAATCTGATGGAAGCATAATACTTCATTGTATATATGGACCATATCTTCTTTATCCATTCATCCGTTGAAGGGCATCTTGGTTCTTTCCACAGTTTGGCAACTGTGGCCATTGCTGCTATGAACATTGGGGTACAGATGGCCCTTCTTTTCACTACTTCTGTGTCTTTGGAGTAAATACCCAGTAATGCAATTGCAGGGTCATAGGATAGCTCTATATTTAATTTCTTAAGGAATCTCCACACTGTTTTCCAAAGTGGCTGCAGCAACTTGCATTCCCACCAACAGTGTCAGAGGGTTCCCCTTTCTCCACATTCTCTCCAACACTTGTTGTTTCCTGTCTCATTAATTTTGGCCATTTTAATTGATATAAATTGATATCTCAATGTGGTTTTGATTTGAATTTCCCTGATGGCTAATTATGATGAATATTTATTCATGTGTCCGTTAGCCTGTTAGTCTTCTTTGGAGAAGTGTCTGTTCATGTCTTCTGATGCTTTTTTGGCATGATTATCTGTTTTGTGGGTGTTGAGTTTGAGGAGTTCTTTATAGATCTTGGATATCAGCCCTTTGTCTGTAGTGTCATTTGAAAAGATCTTCTCCCATTCTGTGGGTTGCCTTTTTGTTTTGTTGACTATTTCCTTTGTTTGCAGAAGTTTTTGATCTTGATGCAATCCCAAAAGCTCATTTTCACTTTTGTTTCTTTTGCCTTTGGAGACATGTCTTGAAGGATGTTGCTATGGTTGATGTCGAAGAGGTTACTGTCTATGTTCTCCTCTAGGATTCTGATGAATTACTGCCTCACACTGAGGTCTTTAATCCATTTCGAGTTTATCTTTGTGTATGATGTAAGAGAATGGTCGAATTTCATTCTTTTACACATAGCTGTCCAACTTTCCCAACACCATTTATTGAAGAGACTGGTTTTTTTCCACTGGATATTTTTCCTGCTTTGTCTAAGACTAATTGACCACAGAGTTGCGGGTCCATATGTAGTCTCTCTACTCTGTTCCACTGGTTTATATGTCTTTTTTTTGCTAGTACCATGCTGTCTTGGTGATCACAGCTTTGTAGTAAAGCTTGAAATCAGGCAACGTGATGCCCCCAGTTTTGTTTTTGTTTTTCAACATTTCCTTAGCTATTCAGGTCTTTTCTGGTTTCAGACAAGTTTAAGGATTGTTTCTTCACTACTTTGAAAAATGGCGGTGGAATTTTAATTGATAGTACTGAAAATATAGACTGTTTTGGACAGTATGGACATTTTATTTCTCCGCCATCTTGACTCCTCCCAGTATGGACATTTTAACAATGTTTATTCTTCTGATCTCATGCACAAGAACAGAAATAATTAAGATTAGAGCAGAGCACAATGAGTTATAAATTAGAGGTACCGTAGAACACATCGACAAAACTAGGAGCTGGTTCTTTGAAAGAATTAATAAGATCAATAAACCACTGGCCAAACTAATCCAAAAGAAAAGAGAGAGGACCCAAATTAATAAAATTATGAATGAAAGGGGAGAGATCATGACTAACACCAAGGAAATAGAAACAGTCTCAGAAATTGTTATCAACAGTTATATGCCAATAAGTTAAGCAACCAAGAAGAAATGCATGCATTCCTGAAAACCTATAAACTTCCAAGAGTGAAACAGGAAGAAATTGACAGTCTTAAATATTTTTTTATTGTAGGCTTTACTTTATTCTTCCCAATCATACCTTTATATTTCTTAATATGGCATACATTAAGGTATGATACATATATTCATACCTTTATATTTCTTAAATATTTTGAAACATTTTTCTATATTAATTTGTTCTGTATTACTCACTTTGTTTTATGTGACAGAATACCCATATATTTCACTACGTAAAATACACATGAAATGATGAATATTCAGCCATTGGAATTCAGCAAAATAAATAACAAAGCTATTTTTTCCCAGTTTTTACTTTGAAGCAGAAAAATCTTAACAGATACATTCACAAATTCAGAACTAATTAAAAACTATATAAAGTTTTCCATCTTTATATTTCAAACAATATGAAATCACAGTTATTTATCTATGGTAAACTGTAAAAACTGTAAGGCAGTATTAACTATTAATGAATGGAATTACATTCATATTAAATAAATATGAAAAGTTTGGGGGCGCCTGGGTGGCTCAGTGGGTTAAACCGCTGCCTTTAGCTCAGGTCATGATCTCAGGGTCCTGTGATCAAGTCCCGCATCAGGCTCTCTGCTCGGCAGGGAGCCTGCTTCCCTCTCTTTCTCTCTCTCTGCCTGCCTCTCCATCTACTTGTGATTTCTCTCTGTCAAATAAATAAATAAATAAAATCTTTAAAAAAAAAAGTTTGAAAACTGTATTTCACCTAGCCTCAATCACATTTTGATAGAGGGATGCATCTCTTTAATATTTAAGACATTAAAAATATTGGTATTAAAGAACAAACAAAATTTTTTTAAACATTATATTTCTTAACACTACAATGGTAAAGTAACAGAAGTCACAATTTACATAACTAAATACTTTAAGAGAAAAAATTATTCCTTCAAAAAACATTCTTCAAAGAGCCTAGTGAATATACTTATACACTTGCAGTGCTATAGCATTAATGGTAATTAATATAATAAAAGTCATATTGTTTGAACAATATGTGTGCTATTTTTGAGATGCATTTATAAAAGAAATTTGAAGATGTATTATAGGACCAGTAGAGAGAGAGTCATGTAAGGAATTTCTTCTCTAACTTCCATATGTCTTATAAATTTTCCCTTTATCTCCAGGAAAGTTTAATTAAGATATTTAGTCACGTATTAAACCTTAAATTTAGAAACTAAGTAAGTGACTGAAGATTTTCCTAGCTGCATTATCTCACTATCATTAATGGTCTCTCATTAAAGACCAAAAGGAACACAGCTGCAGTTGTAATAGTGAACTACCCACACACTAGAATAACTGTCCAGCATCCCAATTAGAGGGTATTTGAATAAACTTACTCTAAGTTTTGGACTTATTTTCTGTGATTTTCAGGAGCATTTAGGAAGCAGGTATTTGTTCTTTGATTGGATTGGTTTTACTATCAGGAAGTGGGGGTCATTCCGTGATCGTGATTAAATCACGGAAAGGGAAACTAAAACTGTAATTAGCAGAGACAAGAGTCACTCATTCTGGTCAGAATAGGGAGAAGCTTGGTTATTTTTATGGTGTGGATAATGCTCATTGTCTGTGTTCAGACAGGCATAGAACCTGGTCTTGTTTTTATCTTGAACCATTATGTTCAGAGTAACTTTACAGATGTTGATATTCTGTGAAATTGTTCATGTGCAACAGAAGAACACTGAGCCTACCTGTCATATCTCAGATATCAAGGGCTACTTTTCTATTTCTCACTAATCTGTGAAAGATTTCTCTTAATTTATATATCTCTATCTATTGTCAGTCTCTTGTTTTCACTTTTAATCTTATTGTTTTCTCTTTCAGCATTTACAGGGATTTTAAAAACACATTCTGATCATTACCATTTCTCTTATAATCCTTCAATGGCACCTCTCTGCCTTCAGAATGTGGTCCAACCTCTTTAACGAGGTTTAGAAATGTCCTCAGTGCCTTTGTGCAGCGTTTGAGAGGTTTTACTATATCACCATGATCTAGCCAACATTTTGATATAGAAAACTGTCATTTACTCATTTTTATGAAAAGGGTGAAGCAAATAAATATATTCTTAAGCTTCTCTTTCTAAACAGATTGTTACTCTTAAACCCTTCATGTAAGCCCTCCAGTACAAAAGACAGTGCAGCTGTGTGTGTGTGTGTGTGTACATGCATGCACACACATTATCATCCCATCTTCTTCCAACTGTTATATAATTATTTTTTTTTCTTCTAAGGTAACATTTTTTCTTTTAACCTAGAGAATTAGCTCATTATTTACAATGGATTAGAATACTTCACAGCTGTTACTCCTGTTCTATTGTCTCATCCCTCCTCCAAACTGGATATTCTGACTCATCATTCATAGCTTAGCTTAGAAGTTATCCCCATTTATTTGTGGAATGAGATAACATAACAGATCTCTTTCTTCTATTAATTTGGAAGCTCATTGAGAGTACATGACATTTATGCCTTTGTATTTTTAATATCCAGAACTTCATTTGGTCTGTAGGAGGTGTGGTTAATAAAGTTACTATCATATTAGTAACAATTTATAATAACGTTTTTAAAATTTTTTTTGAAGATTTATTTTTATTTATTTGCCAGAGACAGGAGGAGAGCACAAGCACAAGCGGGGTGGAGTAAGCAGAGGGAGAAGAAGGATCCCTGCTGAACAAGAAGTCAGATGAAGGACTTCATCTCAGGACCCTGGGATCACAACCTGAGCTGAAGGAAGATATTTAATAGCTACCCAGGCATGCCTGGAGTCTTTTAAACTGAAATTATTTTCACCTTTTTTCCAACCTATGGTTATTAACATATATCATGGAGGGATGTACAATAATTATACTTTTTAATTCTTGATTTAACCTACCTGTTCAATGTAACATTGAAATAGAGGAAAAATAATGTATCCAAGTATGTTCTGTCCTTGCACTCATTAACCATCATCAATCACTGATATTTTCTGAGTTAATAATAATCAGGGATCAAGGCTATTTTATTTTGGTTCACATTAGCTTCCTTTTCTTTTGAAATATAAACACATAAACCTGCATCATAAAAAAAAAGGAAATTTTCAACAACAAATTAAGTCAACCCCACACAAAAGAAGGAAAATAATCAAGATTAGAGCAGAGATCAATGAGATAGAAACTAGACATACAATAGAACACATCAACGAAACTAGAAGCTGGTTTTTTTTTTGAAAGAATCAATAATATCAAAAACCACTGGCCAAACTAATCCAAAAGAAAAGAAAGAGGACCTAAATTAATAAAATTATGAGTGAAAATGGAGAGAACACAACTGACACCAAAGAAATAGAAATAGGTATCAGATATTATTGTCAACAGTTATATGCCAATAAGTTAAGCAACCTAGATGAAATGGATGCATTCCTGGAAGCCTATAAACTTCCAAAACTGAATTAGGAAGAAATTAACACCCTGAATAGACAAATATCTAGTAATGAGATTGAAGCAGTGATCAAAATCCTCTCAAAGAACAAGAGCCCAGGACCTGAAGGATTCCCTGGAGAATTCTACCAAACATTCAAAGAAGAAATAATACCTATTCTCCTGAAGCTGTTTCAAAAAATGGAAACAGAAGGAAAACTTCTAGACTTTCTATGAAGCCAACATTACCCCGATCATCAAACCAGGCAAAGACTCCACCAAAAAGGAGAATATCTGACCAATATCCCTGATGAAGATGGATGCCAAGAATATCAACAAGGTCCTGGATAATAGGATCCAACAGTACATTAAAAAGATTACCCACCATGACCAGGTGGGATTTATCTATGGGATGCAAGGGTGGTTCAACATTCTCAAATCAATAAATGTTATAGAACAAATCAATGAGAAGAGAGAAGAACCACATGATCCTCTCAATTGATGCAGAAAAAGCATTTGACAAGACACAGCCTCTGTTCCTGATTAAAATGATTCAAAGTATAGGGAAAGAGGGAACATACCTCAACTCCATAAAATCTATCTATGAAAAACCTACAATGAATATCATTCTCAATGGGGAAAAGCTGACAGCCTTCCCTTTGAGATCAGGAACATGACAAGGATGCCCACTCTCACCACTCTTGTTCAACAAAGTACTAGAAACAGCAATCAGAAAACAAAAAGAAATAAAAGGTATTCAAATTGGCAGTGAAGAAGTCAAACTCTCTCTCTTCACAGATGCCATGATAGTTTATATGGAAAACCCCAAAGACTCCACTGCCAAACTACTAGAACTCATACAGCAACTCAGTAATGTGGCAGAATACAAAATCAATGGACAGAAATTAGTTGCTTTCTTATATACTAACAACGAAAATATAGAAAGGGGAATTAGAAAATCAATTCCATTTACTATAGCACCAAGAACCATAAGATACTTGGAAATAAACTTAACTGAAGAGATAAAGGACTTGTACTCCAAGAACTACAGAACACTCATGAAAGATATTGAAGAAGACACAAAAAGATGGAAAAATAATCCATGTTCTTGGATCAGAAGTATAAGCATTGTTAAAATGTCTATACTGCCTAGAGCCATCTATACTTTCAATGCCATCCCAATGAAAATCAAAAGCACTGGCATTTTTCAAAGAGCTGGAACAAACAATCCTAAAATCTGTATGGAACCAGAAGAGACCCTGCATTGTTATGGAAATGTTGAAAATGAAAAACAAAACTTGGAGAATCACATTGCCTGACTTCAAGCTTTACTACAAAGCAGTGATCACCAAGACAGCATGGTGCTGTCACAAAAACAGACACATAGAACAGTGGAACAGAGAGCCTGCATATGTACCCTCAAATCTATGGTCAAATAATCTTCGACAAAGCAGGAAAAAATATACAGTGAAAAAAAGACAGTCTCTTCTATAAATGATGCTGGGATAATGGATAGCTATGTGTAAAAGAATGAAATTCGACCATTCTCTTACATCATACACAAATATAAACTTACATTGGATGAAAGAGTCAGGAATCCACCTGTATCCTAGAGGAGAACATAGGTAGTAACCTCTTCAGCATTAGCCACAACAACTTCTTTCAAGACATGTTTCCAAAGGCAAAGGAAACAAAAGCAAAAATGAACTTTTGGGATTTCATCAAGATCAAAAGCTTCTGCACAGCAAAGGAAACAGTCAACAAAACAAAGAGGCAACCTACAGAATGGGAGAAGATATTCACAAATGACAGTACAGACAAAAGGCTGATACCCAAGATCTATAAAGAACTCAAACTCAACACACACAAAACAGATACTCATGTTAAAGAATGGGCAGAAGAAATGAAGAGACACTTCTCCAAAGAAGACATACAAATGACTAACAGACACATGGAAAATATTCATCATCACTAGCCATCAGGGACATTCAAAGCAAAACCACATGAAGATAACACCTTACACAGTTAGAATGGCCAAAATTAACAAGACAGGAAACAACATGTGTTGGAGAGGATCAACCATTTAACTTAAAGCACACCACAGACTAGCAATTCCTTCTGAAGTTTGAAAACTTGGAAAGTCTGGGAAGGAGAGATTATGATATATTTCCTTTGATAATGTTACCATAATTATCTTCCTGTTTCAGATCAGACTTAGCAAACTATTTGTCCTTCTCATTCAGTTTCTTTTGTGAAATGAGGTGTTGGACTAGATGATATTTACAAACATTTGTGTCTCCAACATTCTATAATACAACATTTACAACACCTTTCCCTCAACATTCCATACTTGGATTTAAATAATTTATGGAAGTTCATTTATTGATTGATTTTTACTGTAGTTTTGGTTTCCTCTTGTGACTATCTTCAGACTTGGAATCCTCTTTGCTGTATTGGGTTTTCCTAGTCCTGCTTTGAATGAACAATTGAGTAAGAACCTACTTAAAAACTAAAGGAATTGGATGTGCAATGTGGAATCTCAATATCCTAGGAAAAAAAGAGAAGTCCTTAGCAGGAGAATCAATAAGGAACAAAACAGTGTAAAAAATTGTGAATACAGTCCCAGGGAGAGGAATCAAAGTGGCTCACACAAAGGCACAGCGCTGACCACATTAATCAACTGGAAAAGGTTCAGAGAAAAGACTTCACAATTCTCATAATAAAGGTAGAAAAAGTTCAGAAAAGGCTTTAAGAAAGTACTCTGAGGTTGGTTGATCTCCGAGAGGGCCTAAGACAGCTAAATGTGGAAGTGTTCATAAAACAAAGAGATAAAAGAAAACACAGTCTGAAAGATCTTTCTACTGCACACCGACCGAATTTACCACCTCAGAAATATTGTTGGGCCATTGATTTTAAATAGCTAAATAGAGGGAAAAGGACATTATGTTAAGCTTAGTCTCCTAGAGAAAACAAGCTACTGAGGCTGAGGAAAACTCTTACAGCTACACCAAGATTTATTTTATACTAAAGACTATATGGTAATACTTTATAAAATTTTAAAATTTATATGATCCTTTCAAAATTCCAAATACTAAGAAGTTCTTTGTAAACTGCTCCTTTCTGAAGCCTAACAATGCTTTGAAATTCATAGAACCTAAAAAAAAAAAAAGGGAAAAACAAAACAAAACAAAAAAAACAAAACAAAAACAAAAACAAAAAAACGGATTTGGCAATGCTAAAGGAACAAAAGATAAAACATGACTGAAATATCTAAATTGTATGATCCATTTATTTAAACAACCCACACTGGGAATCAGCAGAGAATGTATAAACACAAACCTATTTTAATGGTAAAGACAGATATTCAGAGATAAGAAAAGATCTGGTAAAATTCAAGGGAATGTTAATTCTGTCTCAACTTTAAAAAGTACACAAAATGTCCCTTTTCTAAATTTACAGAGTTTCCATTGTTTAAAGAGTTGAAAAAGATTTGCACTTGGGATCAAAACAGTATTTTATCATCTAATGGGACAGAGGGAGGAGGAATGAGGAGAGAAAGAAGGGGAGGGAGAGAGAGAAAGAGAGATAGAGGGATTATCTGAGATGAATATAGGTATTCTTTGATGAGCAGAACATAATGTGGCAGATCCCTGATAAATGAAAATCTGTATTTCAGAAGGAATATTTATAGTTTAAAATTTAAAAAGTATTCTTATAGTTTACCAAAGTCATCCTACAGGCATATTTTAATGCTTTAAGAGAGGCCAATTTAAATCTCCAATTTATTCACTTCATAAATAATATTCATGCATATTCATTAAAATTTAAGGTACTATGTTTTTCAGCAAGAGCTAATATCTATTTTGCAATGGAACCTTCAGTTTAGGTGCTAAGTTCTAACTTGTAAACCTTAAGAAAGCACTTCAATTTTCCATAATAAATAAATAATACAAAGATAAATGTTAAATAGCATTGAGTTCACCTTTTGTATAGGATATGCTAGACTAAAATGGACTCAATCTTGATACATGACCTTAATTATAAACAGTTTGAACAGTCTTTAGATTTGAAAAAGGTTAAAATTACAGACATTTATTTGCATTGTAATGGATGAAGAACAGAATTAACTCATTGAGCTACAACTAAGTTGTCTTCAGAGAAAATGGCAATAAGAATTACAAAATGAATAATAAATTGGCCTAAAGCTTTCACTTCACGTGAATAGTTAGCTATGAGGCGTCATAAAGATGCCAAGAAATTCTCAAAATCCAATTCATTTTCATTGAAAGAAATGATACATTATTAGGCACTTTCTAGAAGGCCATAAAAGGACAGTTATCTAAACAAACAACAAAAAAAGGGTATTACAATGTCTAAACTGAAAAAAATCAGCATTGTTTTAATTGAACTTGTACTTGTTTTAATGTGTTAAATAGGATCATATGTGTCTACAGTTATATACTTCATGGATATGTTTTGTTTTGTTCTGTTTTGTTTTAAGCTTGAAACACAGGCTGGTAGATCAAGAACAAAAAGAGGATTAAAGAAAGGATTTATTCTTGAGCCTTATATCTTTTCTTGAATCACATCACAATTCCTAAAAGGAGTAATTTTTAATACAGCAAAGTAAAGCATGCTTCTTTTGCTGTTGTTTATTAAATCATTTTCTGGTTTCATTTATAAAGTACCAATTTCTTTTGCATAATTCCTTTGCCAATAATTATATGATAACCAAGGCTAAATTTCTTGTCAAACTTAATATTTAGCTGTACAAATAAACAAATTGTATCTTGCCTAAATCATTTGACTTAAGGAACTACTGTTTGGATTATGATGTTCCCAGTTAATGTAATACATATAATAAACCAAATATAGAATTAAATAATGATAATTTCAGTATCTTTTTACACAGCAAGAGAGTTAGATTGCCTTATTTAAAGATTCCAGAGAATTACCTCAGAGCAAACACAGCTATGTTCTCCATAAACTAATTGCCTAGTCCTTATTTGTTTTGAATATATTTTATATAGGTAATACTATACAACCATTCTTTATTATTCAATTATCAACATTCCATATAGAGTAGTTTTTAAAATTTCTCTGTTAAATTGCATGGAATTAATCTGTGCATGTTTTTCAACTTCAATAAAGATCATTTTCTTTGTCTATCAAATACTTTAGTTAACCTTATATATAGTTATTATTTATAAGCAACTGTGAATATTTAACCCAGATTCTAATGCAAAACCAATTTTACAAGAGATGGAAGTTTCTGTAATTTCCCCTTGGGATTATACTCACAGAAATACTGGAAAGGAAGGGGTTGAGGGGAATTAAATCACATAGTAAAACACGAAGATATCTTGTGATGACTAAGTTCAAGGAATGGTGGTGTCCGTACCTTTGCACGCACATACACACACAGCTCTCTCCTTTCCCCACATCCTCCCGTCTCCTCTTCCTCTCTCTCCTCTTTCCTGCTCTAGTCTCCTCCATCTCGTCAACTTTCTTTCCTAATCCATCCATCCATCACACATTTATGAATATATGTCTGTATGTATCCATCCATCCAACCTTCATCTATCCGTCTAATCAACAGATATATTTGAAAATCGTTATTATAGTAAAACACAACCCAAATTTTTGGTTAATAAACTTAAGTTGGAAATTTACTTAAATATAAGGCTTGACCCTGGAGGCCATCAATGCCATGCATCAATTAGTGTTTATCTATACAGATCATGACATTTTTAAGACAGAAACTGTTTAATTAAAATAGACACATGCCCAAAACCATTGATATACCTAAATAAATTAACAATTATTCTAATAAGAAATATCTTGTCAGTGTTTTCTATGCTCGTATCTTATTTTTTTATAATGTGCTTTTATCAAGAACAATCACATCAAAAAATTTAATAAACTGCCATTTACATTTCTCTTGAATTTCTTTTAATTCATAATTATTCCTACCTATATATTGATTACTTCAAAAGGTTTTTTTTTAAGAAATTAGACAATTTATCCTGTTGAGTTGTGATTTTACTAAATCTCTCCACGCAGTGTCATTCAATATATTGCTATGTATCCTATATTTTCTTTAAATTGGATGCTAATTCTAGAGTCTTGATTTGATTTTGATTTTTTGGCCTTTTTTGTTTTTTCCAAGATTACTTCATAGGTGATGTAGTTAGGAAGCACATACATGGCGATTGTTATTTTTCCTACTGCATCACAAAATAATGAATTTAGCTACCAATATCTGTTATTTCAATATGGATAGCAAAATGTTGAAATTCTATCTTCCTATCTTTATGTTTAGCTGGATAATACAAAGAAAATTTTTCCTTAAAAATTCTTTGCTTAGGGACGCCTGGGTGGCTCAGTGGGTTAAGCGGCTGCCTTCGGCTCAGGTCATGATCCCAGCGTCCTGGGATCAAGTCCCACATCGGGCTCCTTGCTCGGCAGGGAGCCTGCTTCTCCCTCTGCCTCTAGCCTGCCACTCTGTCTGCTTGTGCTTGCGCTCTGTATCTCTCTCTCTCTAACAAATAAAAAAAAAAAAATTCTTTGCTTAAGGAAAGAGTCAACAAAACAAAGAGGGAACCCTCGGAGTAAGAGAAGATATTTTCAAATGATATTACAGACAAAGTGCGGATATCCAAGATCTATAAAGAACTTATAAAATTCAACACCCAAAAAACAGATAATCATGTCAAAAAAAGGGTCAGAAAACATGAACATACACTTCTCCAAAGAAGACATAAATGGCTAAAAGACACATGAAAAAAATGTTTATCATCATTAGCCATCAGGGAAATTCAAATCAAAACCACATAGAGATACCACTTTATACCAGTTAGAATGGCCAAAATTAATAAGACAGGAAACAACAAGTGTTGGAGAGGATGTGGAGAAAGAGGAACCCTCTGACACTGTTGGTGGGAATGCCAGTTGATGTAGCCACTTTGGAAAACAGTGTGGAGATTCCTTAAGAAATTAAAAATAGAGCTACCCTATGAACCTGCAATTGCACTACTGGGTGTTTACCTCAAAGGTACAGATGTAGTGAAAAGAAGGGCAATGTTTATAGCAACAATGTCCACAATCACCAAACTGTGAAAAGAGTCAAGATGCCCTTCAACAGATGAATGAATGCCCTTCAACAAACAAATGAATGAATCAACAAAGAAGATATGATCCATATATACAATGGAATACTACACAGCCATCAGTAAGTATGAATCCCCAACTTTTGTATCAACATGGATGGGATTGGAGGAGGTTATGTTGAATGAAATAAGTCAAGCAGAGAAAGTCAATTATCATATGGTTTCACTTACTTGTGGAGCATAAGGAATGACATGGAGGACATTAGGAGAAGAAAAGGAAAAGTGAATTGGGGGAAATTGGAGGGGGGTGACAAAGTATGAGAGACTATGGACTCTGAGAAACAAACTGAAGGTTTTGGAGGGGAGGAGTGTAGGGGGATGGGTGAGCCTGGTCGTGGGTATTAAGGAGGGCATATATTGCATGGAACATTGGGTGTAGTGCATAAACAATGAATCTTGGAACACTGAAAAAAAATAAAATTAAGATGTTAATTTTCTTTTTCTTTTTTTCTTTTTTTTTTTAATCTTAATCTGAGGCAGAGCTTGTACCAGGAAGACAAATTAAAAGCTTATTTCTCTTCATTTGCCAGAGTTCAGAATATGGAGCCATTTTCTAGAATCCTTCAAGATGACCTCTGTGTTATTATCATACATTTTTAAGTAACACAGTATCTTGGATTCAGATGTATTTAGTATGAAAGTTTCTTCTTCTAATGATTACATGTATTGATGATCAAAAGTGTCCCATAATTGGCCACTGTGAGAAAATACATGATAGCTATTATGTCTTCTTGACATGACCTATTCTTTTTGGCAGTTTCCTTCTATTCTAGTATGACAAAACATTTCTGTATTTTTTGTCACACAAACAGAATTAGCTATTTTAACATGGAATCCTCATTCATATTAGTGGGAATGACATTAAGAGGCTAGAATCTGTGTATAGTGATATTCATTGCTATTAAGTCATTGTTTCCATTCCTTTTCAGGGAAGAGAGCTAAAAACATACAAACATCAACAGGAGTCATAAGTTCATTTTGACATTCCTAGATCATATATACTATAACTTTTGATTTTTACTTAACTTTTCTGATTTTATATTTATGTGCTTTTTATACTTAAAAACTTGGTTCATAACCACATTCTCATAATTAATCATTTGCTTTACACGGAATTTTTTGCATGTATGCCACTTTCAGAATAAAAACACTAATATGATTATCAATAATATGATTAGTGAGAATAGTTCATTTATTACACCTTCTTTTTCTCTTTAAGACATGCCCCATCAAATTACAATATTTTAAAATATATTTACTCTATTTGTGCTATGCAACCAGGCTGATATAGTTAAGTTCATGTTTTATTTTATTTCAACTTTTCATTAAATTTTTAAATTTAAATCCAATTTAATTAACATATACTATATTATTAGTTACAGAGGTATAATTTAGTGATTCATCAGTTGCATATAACATCCAGTCTCACTACATCAAGCGCCCTCCTTAATGCCCATCACCTAGGTAGGTACTCCATCCCCCCTCCAGCAAACCTCTGCTTGTTCCCTATGATTGAGTCTCTTATGGTTTGTCTCCCTCTCTGATTTTATTTTTCCCTTCTTTCCTCTATGTTCATCTATTTTTGTTTCTTAAATTCCACATTCATGAAGTCATATGATATTTGTCTTTCTCTGACTGATTTTACTTAACATAATATCCCCTAGTTCCATCGACATTGTTGCAAATGGTGAGATTTCATTCTTTCTGATCACTGAGTAATATTCCACAATGTAGGCATGTGTGTATGTTTGTTTGTATACCACATTGATGGACATGTGGGCTCCTTCATATGTTGGCTATTGTGGACATTGTTGCTGTAAACACTGAGTTGCATGTGCCCCCTTGAAGCACTATGTGGTTCAATTTCTGGGTCACGGGGTAGTTCTATTTTTAATGTTTTAAGGAACCTGTTTTCCAGAATGGCTACAATAGGTTGCATTCTTACCTACAGTGTGAGAGGGTTCCCCTTTCTCCTCAGCCTTGTCAACATCTGTTGTTTCCTGAGTTGTTAATTTTAGCCATTCTGACAGATGTGATATGGTATCTCACTGTGGTTTTGATTTGGATTTCCCTGATTCTGTGTGATGTTGGGCACTTAATTGGATTCATATGTCTCTTGGGCATCTGTATGTCTTCTTCTTTTTTTTTTAATTTTTTTAATTTTTTCAATTTATTTATTTTCAGAATAGAAATGTCCAGTCATGTCTCCTGCCCATTTCTTGACTGGATTTCGGGTTTTTTGGATGTTGAGTTTGGAAGTTCTTTCTGGATTTTGGAAACTAGCTCTTTATCTGAAAAGACATTTGCAGATATTTTCTCCCATTCTGTAGGCTGCCTTTTAGTTTCATTGACTGTTTCCTTTGCTGAGCAAATGCTTCCTTTTTTTTTTTTCTTTTTCTTTCTTTTTTTTTTTTTTTTTTTTCCCTCTTGATGGAGTCCCAATAGTTCATTTTTGCCTGTTTCTCTTGCCCCTGGAGATGTGTCTAGCAAGAAGTTGCATAGCCATGGTCAAAGATGTTGCTGCCTGTGTTCTCCTCTAGAATTTTTTTTTTTTTGTCATTTTTTTTTTTAATTTTTTATTTTTTATAAACATATATTTTTATCCCCAGGGGTACAGGTCTGTGAATCACCAGGTTTACACCTCTAGAATTTTGATGGATTCCTGCCTCACATTTAAATGTTTCATCGATTTTGAGTTTATTTTTGTGTATGATGTAAGAAAGTGGTTCAGTTTCATTCTTCCACATGTGGCTGTCCAATTTTCCCAACAACATTTGTTGAAGAGACTGTCTTTTTTCTATTGGCTATTCTTTCCTGCTTTGTCAAATATTAGTTCACCATATAGTTGTGTGTCCATTTCTGGTTTCTCTGTTCTGTTCCATTGATCTGTGTCTGTTTTTGTGCCAAAACAAAACACTGTCTTGATGATTACAACTTTGTAATATAGTTTGATGCCTCTGGCTTTGGTTTTCTTTTTTGACATTCCTTTGTTTTTTGGGGGTCTTCCTTGCATCCATACAAATTTTCAGATTGTTTGTTCCAGTTTTGTGTAAAATGTTGATGGTATTTTGATAGGGATTGCATTGTGTATGTAGATTGCTTTGGTTAGCACAGACGTTTTAACAATATTTGTTCTTCTAATCTATGAGCATGGGATGTTTTTCCATTTCTTTTTGTCTTCCTCAATTTCTTTCATAAGAAAATAGTTACATAGTTTTCAGAGTACAGGTCCTTTACCTCTTTGGTTGGGTTTATTTGTAGATACCCTACTGTTTTAGTATAGTTGTAAATAGGATCAATTCCTTGTTCTTTCTTCTGTCTCATTGGGATATAGAAATGCATTTTGATAATGTATAGAAATGCAACTGACTTCTGTGCATTGATTTTGTATCCTGTGACTTTGCTGAATTCTTGTATCAATTTTAGCAAGTTTTGGGTCATTTGGGTTTTTTATGTACAGTATCATGACATCTGTGAAGAGTGAGTTTTGACTTCTTTCTTGTCATTTTGGATGATTTTAATTTCTTTTGTTGTAAGAGGCTAGGACTTCCAGTACTATGTTGAACAACAGTGGTGAGAGTGGATATCCCTGTTGTATTCCTGACCTTTATTTAACTCTAGGATTTGATCTTTTAAATAATTTGGTTTTAAATTATGGAAAATATTTATATATCCAAAGCTAACTATACAAAAACAGGGAAATGAGACCTTTCTTTATGCAGTTCTTACCCTATCTGTACATACACATTCATAACCATTCCATTTTATTTTTTTGGTTTATTTTTCTGTATTTGTTTTTAATATAAAGTATACACACACATATGCATGATTGTGTCATCCACCCTCCTTTAGATAAAGTGGAAGCATACTTTTACAATATTTTTATTTAATAATACATCCAGAAAGCTATTAATATCATTGTCTATGGAAAGTACCATAGTATTACGTTGGGTGCATATATTAAAATTTATTCAATTAATCCCTTGTTGAAGGATATCTAAATTTGATGCATTCATTCACTATTGGCTTAAATTGTTTCTTCTTCTAGCTATATTCATTATATTCATTATTCGTTTCTTTTTTGTTTTTACATCTTTAATAAAAATCTGTTTATTGTAAATTTTCTCTTTTAAACTTATTATCCTATAAATTCCATTTACATTGTTTTCATTATTTTTGAAGTGTTCTGAAAATTTAGCCTGCACTTTTCCAAAGACCCAACAATTGATTAATAACATCTTTGAAATTTCAATTTGAATTTGAAGAATGAAAATATGAATTGTTATGGATTTCTAATATTACTGAATTATGGTCAGAATGATCTGTCTAGTATTTCTTTAATTCATTTTTTTTTATTTTATTTACTCATTTGAGAGAAAGAACATGAGAGAGAGCATTGTAGGCAGAAGAAGAAGGAGAAGCAGACTCCCTGCCTGATGATGATGCAGGGCTCTATCCCAGAACACTAGGATCATGATCTGAGCCGAAGGCAGCTGCTTAACAGATTGATCCACCTAGGCACCCTTGTTATTTTATTTGTTAATATGAATCTTTCTTGTTGTTTTGAGGGACAGTCTTTATAAATATACCATTTGCAACTGAAATCTTAAACAAGAGAGCACCATCACTGCTACAGAAATTTCCTTCATGCCCCTTCTATTTCGATTCCTATACCCTTTACACTGAGGGAAAAAAATAATAATTCTGATTATTTTCTGGCACCTGGCTTCTTCTAGAAACTAATTGTACAATGAGTAGTTTAATATGTAATGCTATAAAGTTACTTTCAAATTTTTTCTAACATAAAATTTAAAACTATGAATTTAGCCAATTATTTTTATACCTGCATCCTACTGATTTTGATGTTATGCTTTCTAGTTCAAAATGTTTTCATTCCATGTATCTCTCTATGTGTGTGTGGGTTAGAAAGAGATCTTCAATCTCTGAATTATTTTTGTGTGTAGTAAAACTGAACAAAATTTATAGTTTTCAGACATATGTAATTGGTTACTCTAATTACATTTTAGTCACAAAACTCTGTATAGTATTTAGCTTTTTAAATTATTTGACATTTGCTTTAAGTTTCATCAAGTGATGTATCTTGCTGAATGTACCATGTTCAACTGAAATGACTGCATATCGTGAAATTGTTAGGTTTAATGTTCTATACTTCACAATAAATTTCAGGTGATTGAGAATGCTTTTCAGATTTTCTATGTTTCCCCTGCTTTGTTTTCTAATTGTTTTTATTAATTTCTGAAAGACAAAGTTAATATCACATAATCTACTTATGATATATCATGTTTCTCTATACCTATCAATTCTTGTTTCATATACTTAGAATTTCTTTTATTTGAACATACATATTTGTAACTGTTTGAAATTTCTGAATAATTCATCTTTCAACATTATGGAATACTGCCCTTTATTTCTTGCAATTTACATATGTGGTGAAATCTACTTTTGTCCCATATTATTCTAGCACACAGAGTCTACTTAAGCTTATTATGCTTTGGGTTGGTATTATTTTTCTATCCAATCATTTCCAACATATCTATATGACTTTATTTAAAATGTATCATTGGGGGCATCTGAGTGGCTCAGTAGGTTAAGCAGCTGCCTTCAACTCAGGTCACAATACCAGGGTCCTGGGATGGAGTCCCACATTGGGCTCCCTGCTCATCAGGGAGCCTGTTTCTCCCTCTCCCTTTGCCTGCTGCTCTGCCTACTTGTCCTCTCTCTTCAACTCTCTAATAAATAAATATTTTTATAAATTAAAAAAAAATGTAACATTTGTGGAATTATTTTTCTCCATTCTGTCATCATTACATTTAACTGGTATATTTCATTCATTATTACTTACTGCAATTATTATTGAGGTTAGATTTAATTTCAGAATTTCATTTTAATTTATTGCTTATTATTCTCTTTTTTATTTCTGTTCCTCTTTTCTTGTCTTCTTTTGAACTACTGAAATACTTTTAGACTTTCATTTTAGCTTATTTAATACCATTTTAGATAAAATTATTTGCACAATTTTTGGTGCCTGTTCTATGGATTAAAGTATACCTCCATATATTTTCATAGCTCCCCAGAAAAAAATGTATTTAAACCTAACAGAAAATGTGGAAATCTTGTGACCATATAAAACAATCTACCTACCCCATGTCCTTTACACTATAGTTGTTATATATACGTATGTTATGACTATATGTTTTAAATCCCACAAGACAATAATGCAATTTTGCCTCAAAACAACTGTATATTGTTAAAAATACTAAAAGGAAAATACATCCTTTTATTAATCGTTTTATCTGTTGTTATTTCCTCCAGATTCAAGTTTCCATTGCATATCATTATCTTCCATTTTATTCTTTTTTTAATTTTTTATTTTTTTAAATTTTTTATTTTAAAAAACTTCTTTTACCATTTTTTAAAGTGCAGGTTTTATGGTAAAGAAATTCTCTTTCATCTACATGAAAACATCTTTACATCAATTTCATTTTTAAAAGTCTCAGTGGCTGCAGAAATCAATTTCAGTGGCACTTAAAAATACACTGGTCGACTGTCTTCAGGCCTCTGTTGTTTCTGATAAGAAGTCAATGATTGTTCAAATCATAACCCTTTGTGCAAAACATGCTGTTTTTTTATTTATTTTGTTTTGTTTTGTTTTGTTTTGCTACTTTTAAGATTCATCTTGATTTTCTCTTTATCCTTGGTTTTAGTGGTTTAACAATATGCTTAGGTCATTTTCTTTGTTTTATTCTACTTGTGTTTTGGTCAGCTTCTCAAATCTGTTAAATTTGTATCTATCAATACTTTTGCAAAAATTTCACATATTATTTCTTCAAATATTACATATATCTCTCTGAGACACTGATTACAGATATGTTAAAGTTTTTAATATTGTTCCACATGTCCCTAAAACACTGTTCACTCTTGAATTTGCACAGAAAAATAAATACATAAATAAATGAAAACCAAAGCACTTTATCAGTCTAGGCTTATATAACTGATAATAAAGAATCAAAGTTGTTTTTGATAGGATAACATTTTAGCATTAAAAGTGGTGAAGTTTATTACAGTGTGTTCTCACATTCAAACAACTTCAATCTGTCTACTGATTTGTACTTGTATATATTATTAATCTTTAACAGAAGCTGGTAAACTATGGCCTATAGTCTGGTCATCTGTTTTTTCTAAATAAAGTTTTATTAGGTAACAGTTACATCCTTTTATTTTCATATTTTACATGGCTGCTTTTGTACTACAATGTCAGAGTTAAGCATTGCAACAGAGACCATAAAAACCAGATGCCTATGCGGTGTCTGTGTGGCTCAGTTGGTTAAGGGTCCAACTCTTCTTTTCGGCTTATATGATGATCTCAAGGTCCTAGGATCAAGCCCCATGTCGGGCTTTAATGCTCAACAGAGGGTCTGCTTGAGATTCTCTCCCTCTCCCTTTTCCCCTCCCCCTGCACACAAGCTCTCTCTAACAAATAAATACATCTTAAAAAAAAAGATGCATAAAATATTATTATTTGATAATCCTTAAAGGAAAAATTTGAAAAATTCTGATTGATCTAAAATAAAGATAGTTGGAAAATATACCATAATCTTTATATAAATGAGCTCAAAGTACTCAGATTTATTGTTAGAAACAAACCGTAGACAATTTTTTGAAAATAATTTGCAGATAATTAATTAATAAAAATGTAATTAATACTTTCTCCCTAAGAAAACATTTCATCCATTATCTATTTTAAAATACAAAAGACATCAGAAATATTCTTTCTTCAAATATGAAAAGAAAATGATCACCAGTATTAAATGAAATAGTAATAATTGAAAATTAGTCTGGTGAAATCCATTTTTTTTTTCACTTTATTTTTTTCTTTTTTTTTGGGGGCTGTTGTGTAAGGAAGAAAAAATAAATTTTAAAAAACTTGGGAAGAAGTCAGGTCAGTAGCTTTCTTGTCACTATTACTTGTCATTTGTCTAGTATCTGGATTAATTCACTTTAAAATTTAAAATTAACATTTTGGTGATATGGTAAATATGTTCAAGATTTATAAGTGCAATAAAAATATGTTTTCCTAAATAAAAAAGTTAGTAAGCAATATCATTAAAAGACAAAATTATGTAAAGAATTTCTTTCAAAAAAAATCAAAATAAACCATACATAAGACATTCCTATAAATAAGAATTCAGGATGCATCATTAGATTTCTAAGTACTGAATTTAATCAACATGTAAAAATCATCAAGTATTTTAAAGATATTAATAAATGGAAAAGTAGGTTCAGTGCACCCATTACATACAAATAGATTGCAGATTAAATCAATATAGCATTTCATATGAATAAAAAATAAGTTTCTGCAAGTATTCAGAAAGTTGGACAGAAAATAACTTTCCTAGTTGAAGAAACTAATCTTTGGCTCATTAACTCAGGAAAAGATCCAGAAAACCAGATTTACTCAGATCTGTGGATGACAGGTTCTAGAAGAAACTTTATCACATTAACAGGAAATGAGATTCTAGAACAAACTACCTTGAACTGAAAATTCAATCCCTTCATTTACAGTCAATGGAGGAGACTAACAAGCAGTTGGCCAAAAGTCAACCAAAATTTACTTAAGATCTTAATAATGACTGACTGTATATACATTTCTTTAACTAGCACTTGCTATATTGAAGTCATACTTAAAAGATTTTATTCATGTCAAAGAATAAGAGCTAACATTTATGTACTGCTTAATCTGCCTTAAGAATTGTTCTAAGTGCTTTAAAACAGTAAATTATGTAATCTTCACAAGATTTTGTCAGCTTCTCTATAAGCCCAGACCTCCACCATCCTAGAAACCTGTTCCTAACTCCTGCTCTACCCCAAAACCAAATTTTGAAGAGATAAATAATTAGTTTTGCAAAATTTCAGAGTCTCCAAGCCATCTTCACTGCTTACACAAACTACAAGTCTGGGGGTTCCCGAAACCACCTTCCAGTCTGATAATTTACTCAGACTCAAAGAACTCACTAAAAGCTGTTATATTCACAGTTACTATGTAATAGAGTGAAAAGATACAGATTATAATCAGCTACAGGAAGAGATTTATGACATAGAGTCTCTGAAATTTCCAAGTTTAAAACTTGTAGTAGAACTCTTCCAGGGGAGCCATGAAACCACCAACAGCTCCCAGGATTGAAGTTTAACAATATACATGAAGTATAATAACAACGAAAGTCATCCAAGTCTTGGTATCCAGAGTTTAATCGGGTTTCCGTCACATAGACATGCCTGACTGCGCATGTGCCTGACTTGTCTCCTACCTCTCCAGAGGTCCAAAGCTCACACAATAAATGACTGTCAACATATACTATCAGACATGTCTCAAGGCCCCAGGCCAATAAAGACATGCTATCAGGCAGGATATCCCAAGCATTTAGAGAAAATGAGGGCAACGACGAACCTCTCTTTGGGTGAGTTTAATTTTTTAACACTAGTTCACAGCAACAGTTCATCTGGGTTGGGTTCTTTGTGATCGTAGAAACATAAGATACAGAAGGAAAATATGTTTTAAGATTTTAATTAAAGGAAATAGTGATAAAACTAAATGGCAGATACATAAAAAATTACATCCAGTGGCACATTCCATCTTAACCAAATATGCTACTTCTTTAAACTGCAAACTTAAAATCCCTTCCAAATTATTATATGATTTCAAAAGTCTCCTGCACATTTTCCTGTGCTTAAAAATGGAAAATATCTTTGGTAAGGAAATACATACTCAAAATGATTATTATAACTTGTTCCCTTCCTGTCATATATGCAAGAGACTTCTAAGAAAGATACAACCTAAAATATAATAACAAGTTAGTATGCTGCAATTTCATGTCTTGCAAAACTATCATTTTCCTTAATTATTAATAACATTCTTATTAACAAAACATTCAGGGAAGTTGTAAAGGACTAGTATCAACCCTTGTTTTGTAGTCAACATAAGGTACAAGAATGACAAAGTAGAAAAAGCACAGCGCAGAGTAGCTAAATTGTGTAGGCACAATTTGTAATACTTTATATAAATATGTTTCCTGGCTTTATGAGTTGAAATTAAAAAGTAAATATACCTTTAAATGAGCTTACTATGCCAAACTAACCATGGTAAACTCCATGTATCAGTGGAGAAATACACATATTTGGTTATGTTATAAATGTGCATAAATCATATATTTTGCCTGTTCTGTATACTGTATGTAATGTGGTAAATGTGGAGTTTCATTTCAATATTTACAGTACAGCTATTAGGATATAGTAGCTGCTAGCATTCTGATATCTAGCCTTAATGACTACTTCCACTGAAAATAAAATGCATCATTTTGGACACTCATTTTCAATTTCATCTGCCAAGTGGAAAGGTATCATGTGTAAGATCAATAGAGTGATCTGACCAAACATACAAATCAGATTATACTCTTACTACCACTAAAATTTTAAACCATTGACAGCACATAATATATCATTCAAAGGTTTCCAATTTTTTGCAACATTTTTCTCCAGCACACAGGAGAATTTCTTTTAGCAAGCTAATGAAATCCAACTAATTGGATATTTTATTTAATACTAGCTTCATTGAGGTCATGTTTATAATGTCATTAATCAACTCCCTCAATTTTTATTAACAGATTCATGATAAGTAACACATTTTGTATTGTCTATTTTGTGAAGTGAACTTATATTAAAAATATATTTATTTTTCAGAGGTATCTCATATAAAGTCTCAAAGAGGCAATTATTACCTAGCCTAATGTATCCCAATTCTTTGGCTAAACACTAAAACTATAATTTCTGATTATTAAGCCAAAACCTACTTTTACAGATATTGTGTTGAGATTTATCTGTTAAACCACACAGTGGTTTGGGGGCAGGAAGGAGAGAATCACTCTTTTTTTAATATATTTTCTTCTCTTGGTAAAAACTGGTCATACAAAAGGTGGTGAATGAATAGATTTTGAATAAAATTAATTTAGATATATGCTATAGGACTTTAATAAAAGATATCTATGACCTGCCTCAGGCTTGTGCAAAGTGTTAAACATTTCTCATGATAACTAATCTAATAACTACTCAATAACAGAATGCAAGATTTAATCACAATCTATTAGTTTCCCTACTTTCACAACATTCATTCTGTGCACAGTTATCAAAGGTTAACTATCAGATATGCATATCGCTCAACACTTTCTTAAGATAACAGAAAATACAAACTATAGGTCAAAGTAAAATGTAGGCCACAACTGATGCTTCTCAATGTGTTTCACCATAAATATCAGAAAAGTGCATAATTCTAAAACTATGAGAAGAAGTTTGATTTAAGTGGAAATAGCATGTTTGTCACCCCAGAGATTTTTATTTTTACTTTTTAGATGGAAAGGTCACAAATGTATTCATTTGTATAAACTCTACAGGCAAAGATAGATGAAGTTAAATAGTGGGAAAATTCATATTAGCAGCGAGTAATCAGTAAGACAGTCAGACCAAATGTTTTATTTTTTAATTTAGAATTCTAGATTTTACTTATTTGCTAATATATTAATTTATTTGATTTTTTTCACAAATGTGACTACTTAATACAGTAAATAAATTAAAGTATTTTTGTTTTTCTTGAAGACTGAAAGAATTTTCTTTTGTTGCAAGGTATTTTATTATTTTATTTATTTCCCCAACCAAAAATTATTTTTGGTAAAAGGCAGAAAATTAGTTTTTCTACAAGGAAAATCTGTTTCTACATGATAACATGAGAGTCTTAATATATATTCTATATTTTAAAAATATAAAAATAATGGACATATGGGAATAACAGATTAGATAACTAACTTTATGAAGCCATGATTAAATCAAGAAGCAGCACATACATGGCTAAGTTATCCAAATTAAAAAAATATATATAATGAATAAGATCTTTAAAAAAATGTATATAAACAGCACAAATACTGTGACACTGAATCATTATATATTACATATACATGTAACTACTACTATTATTATTAAACCTCTGGGACACAGAAAACCTATTCTACAAGTCAACTGATGAGACTTTAAGTACCTTTTTTCTCTTGTAAGTTTTTAGATATAACACACAATGAGATACTTCATGGGGCAACAACAAATACTATGACTTTTAAAAGTGTTATTACATCAAGCCTTTAGATGGGGTTTGACTGATGAAACTTTATGATGTGCTTGAGTAAGACACCAAAGGGATCGCAAGTGAGATAATACTTTGCCCAACCACTGTAGACAGCCATTCAGATTAGATTCAATCCAGCAAAAGCTCATTACCATCTGCCCTTCTGTATTCTGCTTCCTACTCTTTCACAAAACTCATTCTTGTGGTGCACATCCTAGTTAGTTGATACACAACTTCAAAACTCTGATTAGCACACTGAGCAAGAAGAGCAGCAAATTCCTAGTTGGTGAAGATCTTCAGAGCACAGCCTGGTGGAATTTTACACTCTGCTGCAGTGTGCCAGCTTGATCTCTGATTACACTTGGGGCTCTGCACAAAGGCTACACTATCACTTAGGTACTCAGTGAAAAATTCCCTATTCATCTGATATAAGAACACTCCTATGTATTCTTTTCATTTCTACAATAGCATTTTGATTAATATTAGAGAATAATCCTGGGCAGAACCTTTCTGAGTTTGTTAGATCTGTGATAGCATCTACAATGAGTGAGAGCTGTAATGCTTGGAAAGTCTTCCCAACTCTCTGGTTTAATTCATGATATGCTACTGAACAGCAAAATACAGCTTCCGAGTAACTGGCTGCAAATTCAAACAATGATTAACAGAGAAAGAGTAATAGGAGGTAGTTCTACGGGAGATCCTATATCCATACGTTAGTTCATCTGCTGATCACCTATTTTTCCATCTTTCCTATACATCCAGGAAATGAAGTTTCCAAGATGTAATTACTCTGTGGCTTTGTTCCCACTGGGAAATTACTGTTTTCTGGAATGGAATAGGTATAATCTAGAGGTAGCAGTTCGGTTAGGATTTCAGTACTGAAAGTAAAACTTGTGTCTCAGATCTCTGGTGGTACTAAACATACTTCACTCTTATCCAACTGATCTATCATATTTGATGTATTAAGTCTCCAAATTTCAGAGCAGGTGCTTGGTATGGTAACACATTTAGTATTACAATTTTGAGTGGTGATGGTTTTGTCAAGCTCATCTAATTGACCTGTTTTCTTTTGTTTCTTCTCCAGAATTTTAACTGCTTTCTCATACTACTTTTCTGCTTTGGCCCACTCTTCTCTTCTCTACCTGCTCCTCCAGGTCTACCAGATGATTTCTTCTACCCCAGCTATGTCTTCACAACTGGTGGAGTAAATAGCAAGATGGACAAGTTCTTACCTAAGGCAGCAATTCACATTAAGAAAAGAGCCTCCTTTATGTAACCCAAAGCACTGCTGACCACCTGTCCCTCAATACCTCAGCCTGGGGCCCTTCTGTGGTCTCTTGTCTGCATCCTAGGTTGAGGCCTATTGAGGTCTACTGCCCTAATCCAAATTCCATAGTCAAGTCAGGAGTAGACACTTGCTCACCCCTTGGGAAGGCTTGGGGGCTGCCCCACAGGAAGGCCCAAAGGACCAGGCATACCCTTGAGCAAAAGAAGTTTTCACAGAGGGTCTGGTGCAAATTTGTTTTTAAAAATGACATGCACTGGGGCACTTGGGTGGCTCAGTGGGTTAAGCCTCTGCCTTCGGCTCAGGTCATGATCTCAGTGTCCTGGAATCGAGCCCCACATCAGGCTCTCTGCTCAGTGGGGAGCCTGCTTCCCCATCTCTCTCTACATGCTACTTTGCCTATTTGTGATCTCTCTCTCTTTGTCAAATAAATAAAATATTAAAAAAAAAAGATTCACTATACATTCATTTTTACAGATTTTAAAAAGCAGACTTTTTTTGAAGTATGCAGTCAACAAATAACGTTGTCACAAAAGCCATAGGAACTTTTATAAAATTAACTCTATAATACTTTGATTTGTATTCAAATTTTTAAAAAATAATTTAATTAAAACTTTAATTATAGTATACTATTAATAGCAGAATCCAACATGTCCCCATGCCATCACACACAAAATCTCCCATATTATAGCTCAAATCAGTGTGTCTGTATCTGAAGTCATTTATTCTCCAATACAAATTTGTCATGCTGGTGCTTTTTACTTTTGCTTTGTCTAAACCAATGATTATCAACAGCAACTACCCTAAGTCCTACCCAGAAGCCAATGTGTCATTATTCAGTGGCCTATTTCTTACCTCATGCTAATATCTAACAAACTAAATGTGGATTCTATTTTCTAAATACTTCCTAATTTTTCTCTTGTGACTTGCCACTAATTTCATCTTACTATCATTAATTCTCTGCTGAATTTTTCAAGTTATCACAGTTCCCTTATAGGCCACTCTCCGCATTTTATTCAAATTATAATTATAATTCCCCTTCCTTAAAAATATTCAGCAAAGCCATTCTTACCAAATTGCCATATGTCTCTTATTTGCTCTACTGACATCTCATGTAATTCACCACAGACACCAAAAAACATTATGATTGCATATTTGTTGTCTCTGTGTTTAGGTATTTAAGAATATTATTCTTCAGGATAGACTACCTTCCTAAGCTAAATGACTTCAAAAGTATCCTGAATATTTTTCTACACCTAAAAACTGGAAAATACCTTTGGTAAAAATAAGTAAGTTACATAATACTTTCTCTACATTAACTAATTGTGTAACCTTGCCAAGTTACTTAAACACTGTACATCAGTTCTCTCATTTATTAAACGGAGATAATAATATAATTCTCACATGGGATTGCTATGAAGATTTCATATATTTATATGTTAAAGAACATAGAACAGTGCCAGGAGCATGTTAAGCACTATAAAAATATTAAGTAGTGTATGAAAACAAGAAATACTTCCTACTCGTCATTATCTAAGAAAGTAGTTTATGCTAAATTACTATATGCTAATAGATATATACAATTAATGAATTCATAAATAAACTCAAAAGGATTATTAAATGAATCAACAGATGTTACTTTCTGACCTCCCCCCCCCCTGCAAAAAAAAAGAAAAGAAAAAAACAAGCTGGAGGATATGGTGAAATTCTCCATGCAGAATCATTATTATCCAAAAAAATTAAATACTTAATGCAGTGATATTTACATGTTATAAATATATTTAACTAAATAAGTATTTATCTTTATCAATTCCACCATCTTGTTCATAAAATGAACAGAAGCAGTTTTATTTCTACCATTTTTATAATTGGTTATATTCTTATTCAAGATAACCAAACTACCATGCTATTCTATAACTAAAGACATTAGGTTTCAAGACATAAAGATTTTTATCAATTACCATTAAAATAATAGGTTGAGGGGCGCCTGGGTGGCTCGGTGGCTCAGCGCCTCGGTGGCTCAGCCGCTGCCTTCGGCTCAGGTCATGATCTCAGGGTCCTGGGATCGAGTCCCGCATCGGGCTCTCTGCTTGGCCGGGAGCCTGCTTCCTCCTCTCTCTCTCTCTGCCTGCCTCTCCATCTACTTGTGATTTCTCTCTGTCAAATAAATAAATAAAATCTTTTAAAAAAATAATAAAAATAAAATAAAAAAATAAAATAATAGGTTGAATTCTTTTTCTTTATTTTGTAAGGTATCGCCCTGTATTACTTTAGGACTGGAATGTCCCTTGCACATAACTAAGCTACATATTTTAATGGTACAATATTTTAGTGGTGCTAACAAAAGTCCTTTTACAAGTACAAACTCCAATGTGAAATTATCATTTAGATATAGACTAAGTGTGTGAAGTAGGAGATTACTTCTAGACTTCAAATATGTTCATGAATTTCTTTTACCAGTCTCTTCTCAAAACATTATCCTAAAGCATCTTCTCTGGAAGAATGCCAGTTTTGGGGTTTTTGTTTGTTTGTTTGTTTAAGATTTTATTTATTTATTTGACAGACAGAGATCACAAGCAGGCAGAGAAGCAAGCAGAGAGAGAGGAGGAAGCAGGCTCCCGGCTGAGCAGAGAGCCCGATGTGGGGCTCGATCCCAGGACCCTGAGATCATGACCTGAGCCGAAGGCAGAGGCTTTAACCCACTGAGCCACCCAGGTGCCCCAAGAATGCCAGTTTTTATTACAGTAAGTTGGAGTAAATATTTTGGAATGCGAGGCACTCCCTGTAAAAGGCTGACCCAACAGTGTGGTTGCAGGCAGCCAGAGAGCAGCAGGAGATGTCAATATACAGTAACATTTAAGAATTCTCATTTGGGGTATGCCTGGGTGGCTCAGTTGGTTGGACGACTGCCTTCAGCTCAGGTCATGATCCCGGAGCTCCGGGATCGAGTCCCGCATCGGGCTCCCAGCTCCACGGGGAGTCTGCTTCTCTCCCTGACCTTCTCCTCGCTCATGCTCTCTCTCAAATAAAAAAAAAAAAAGAATTCTCATTTGGAATTTTGTTGTTGTTGTTTTTACAAGTATAATTAATAAATAATCTGTATCAGCTTCCTGCAACCCAATACTCTGTGATCCAATCTCTGTTCACCTAAAGATGTCACCCTGGGGAAGCTCATTCTGGAATCTTCTTCTTACTGCCAGAGCAACCCAAGGAGTTCCCCATTCCTACTGCTTACTTGAGGAAAATAGACCTGCATGCTCTTATAGAATTCTGAATATACTTTCAATAGAAACCAGGTTGCGATCTGTGGTAAGTAACAATAGAAATCCTGCAGTCAAATCTTCTATATCATCATAGTAAATAGGATTTGTGAACTTACTTCAATAATTAATCACCTTTTACAGTATTGTATATAAGAGGAACTTAAAAAACTGCATTTCAAAGTGCTAAACTTCTTTGCGGGCAGCTTTTAGAACATAACAAAAATGTTAGTGGGGAAATATTCCTAAATTAATATCCAACAATGAGAACTTCTACTATAATGTTGACCAAAATGTAATAAATTATTTGTCAGCTTTAACTGCACTGAATTCACTGACTGAGAAAATTACTGAGTCTGAGTGTTTACACAGCTACTTTTAAAAACACAGAACAGGGGCACCTGGGGGCTCAGTGGATTAAAGACTCTGCCTTTGGCTCGGGTCATGGTCTCAGGGTCCTGGGATTGAGCCCCGCATTGGGCTCTCTGCTCATGCAGGGAGCCTGCTTCCTCCTCTCTCTCTTTGCCTGCCTCTCTGCCTACTTGTAATCTCTCTCAAGTAAATAAAATCTTAAATAAATAAATAAGTAATAAAAACACAGAACAGTGAATTATGTCAAATATATTTGGCTAAAATCTTAAAGGGGAAAATCTGAAACATGAAACAATTCAACTGAAAACAAATATTAACTATAGATAGATTTGATTTACTGAAAACATCTCTAACAAATATCATAGATCATTAAAATTTAACTATTTGGTGGTAGTAGAGGGGGGTATGAGTCAATACTACTAAAGGATGAAGAAATTTGACATTTTTCTTATCAGGAACATACATAAAATAAAAACACTAAACAAATTTGGCAAGAAAACACATATTAAAGGATGTTCACTGAAGTTCTCCCCATCATCCAAGAATCATCCTACAATCACTTTGCTATAAAACCTCAGGTTATAAAATTTTATTAACTGTGAAGGAACTTAAAAAAAAAAAAAACTGTGAAGGAACTATATTGGGATTATTGGCCAGAACTTGCCATAGTTATTTTTACAGCACCAACTTCTCATCAATCAAGAAATTGTCGTTTTTGTCCCCCGCCTCACCCCATGGAGTATATTGAAGTTCAGACTGCCTAAATGTCAGTGTGAAAGAGACTTATTCTCTTTGAGATGGTGATCATGTACTTTCACTCTTGCTCATCATTTTCAACCATTTGACTATCTTTTGGCACTTTCCTTCTGGAAATGTGTGCACACGTGACGTAGCAATGGAGGATGAAATTGCCGGAGGCTTCTTTATATTCCAGAGAAATGAAATCCCCAATGCACTGCAAGCAGTATCTTAAATAAAATAAATTCCAGCATTAATTCATTGAAATAATTGAAATAATTTTCTTGAATTGTTCTGAGAGTGTCTATGCAAATAATTCAACCTTTCAAGAATATTGTTCAACATCTGTATAGATAAAAGATGACTGCTTGTATTATATATAGCATATTCCTTGCTTTACAAGTTTTCTTAAATGATAAGCCTAAGAGTATTTCTATCACTTAATAGTGATATATATAATAGTGACATAATATATATATATATAAATATATATATATAATAGTGACATAATAACATATATGTATGTTATGTATCCAACACTTTTTTTGCCTTAATTCTAAAAAATAAAAAGTATTTTTATATTTTGTCATTGAGTTACTTTAGGTTCACTAATTTTTTTAGTAAAGCATTAGTATTTTTATATATTGTGTATGTTGCATCTATTCTTTGAAATTTCAAAAATCATTGACATTTTATTTTTTATATCACAGGAAACTTTACAGTGTACCATAATCTTGAGTTAGATTTATTTGACTAATTATTTAACTACTATAAAATCCACTATAAAATTTCATACAAGCCTATGAAACTCCACACTGATCATTTTATCAAAAATATAAAAAAAAAATAAACCTATACATGAAAGTATAAATACATGTATACATACTTGTATATACTTAAAATTTGGGACTGTCTTTATTATATTGTATAAGAAAGTAATCCATAATTTAATACATTTCTATGCATGTGGAAAGGAGGAGGTGTTTTTTTCTTGGTATTTAGTTCAAGAGAACAGTGTTGTGTTTGTTTAGCACCTGCTGTGCTGCCACATACCAATCCATGTTCTCCTCATTTTTTATTTGTACAAACAGCAAACAGAAGGGACATAGAGTAGGATTATTTTATTTGAATTATAATTTCCTTATTACTAAATATCACTAAAAGTCATTATGAAAACCTACTTATCTTTCAAGTTTTAGTTCATCTCCCACTTTCTTAGTGGAGCATTCCTTACAGAGCTTCATTTCTCAGAAATGAATCACTAAGAATCAGTAAGCCCTTCAAATGTGTCAGTCCTTAAGTATCTTTTTTTGGTTGTTTAACTCTAAAATGTTGATTGCTTGGTGGTTTTGTATCTGAATCTGTTCTTTTTGCTTGGTATTTTGGAGAATTTATCTAAAGTATTTCTTGAGTAGTTCATATATAATTCCCCCCCCCAGTTGCATTTGAGATATAATTGCCACACAATGTACACAATGTACACAATGCCACACAATATACAACCTGTTGATTTTATACCCTTGTATATTGCAAAATGATTATTACCTTACCTTCAGGTCCATCTTATCACATACTTATCATTTCTTTCTTGTGGCAAGAACTTTTTGTTTTGTTTTGTTTTTAAGATTTTATTTATTTGAGAGAGAGCATGAGAGTGGGGGCAAAGGGAGAAGCAGACTCCCTGCTGAGCAGGAAACCTGATGCAGGGCTTGATCCCAGGATTCTGGGATTATGACTGAAACTGAAGGTAGATGCTTAATGCCTAAACCACCCAAGTGCCCTGTGATAAGAACATTTAAGGTCTACTCTCTTAGCAAATTTCAAGTATATAATCTAGTAACCTTAACCATAATCACCATACTATGCATTAGATCTCCAGAATTTGTTCTTTTATAAATGGAAGTTTGTACCCTTTAAACAATATCTCCCCATTTCTTTAACCATGTTCCCCTAGCCACTGATAACCACCATTCTATTCTATGAGTTTAGGGTTTTTTTGTTTTTTGTTTTTTTTTTGGAAGATTCTACACATTTTCTACAAATTTTTGAAGATTCTACACAGATTCTACAAATATTACACTATAATATAATATTTGTCTTTCTATGTTTGATTTATTTTATTTAGCATAATATTCTCAAATTCCAGCCATGTTCTTGCAAATGGTAGAATTTCCTTCTTTTTCATGGCTGAATACATGCACTTATTTATAAGAAAGATACATACATCTGATAGTTACCCTTTGATAAATGTGGGCACACTGAATGCTTTGAAAAGGAAAGGGAATTAATAATTGGTTGTGATGAAATCTTTCATTCTATTGTTGGTGATTATTAGATTAATTATCATGAGAAGTTAAACACTTTCTAGAAACCTGAGGCAGCCCAAGGGTATCTCTTCACGGAAGTCCTATAGCAAATAACTAAATTAATTTCATTTGAATATATTCATTCAACTTTTGTATGACCAATTCTTACTAGGAATTAGAAGGTATCAATAAACAGATATTGTTTAAAAGAAGATTAAGAAATATTTTTAAAAATCTCAATAAATACTATAACATGCATCTATATAGAAAAGGCAATTCACCTCATCTGGAGAAAAATCAAGTCAAGATCAAGTCAAGAGCTAATCCCGATTAAAACACAATTTATTAATGGTTTTGACTTTTAATAATTGTTCTAAAAATATTTTTGACAGTTGAAAAAATATTGAGGGTCTCTCATAAATATCTAGCATAACTTTACTTAGGAAGTATAGTTAGTTTTTACATGATACTAATGATCTTTGTTAGCAATGTTTTTAATGACAGAATAGTAACAAAAATGAGGAATAATGTAATTATTTCTTTTTAACTTGATATTCTAATTATTTTTAATTTTCCACTATTGGAAATAATACTACAATTTGTATGTCTATGTATAAACTCTTCTGTATTTCCCATTTCTTTGTGATAATGTTCCACAATAGGATTAGGAGTATAACCAAAATTTTAAAATTATCAGGATAAAGGATATAACACATTGAGGGGTTCTATGCATTTTGCTAAAGTGATTTATTTCCTAGTAACTGTTAACCAACTTAAAATCCCACCATCCAATTATTTGCCGTCCTACCAATTTTCACTTAAAATAATATTGTCTAGTTTATAGAATGAAAAAAGTATATAATTAAGACAAAATAGAATATTAATTGATAGAGGCAAAATTTTAGCACAAAAATGTGTTAACCCATCAACAAAGATAAAGAAGGGTGACTTAATATAGGAATGAAGAATTAGTAACTGCTATCTGTGTAGGGTTAAGAAAATTAATGAATAAATAACATTCTAACTTTCAAAGAAAAATTACAGTCAACTGAATGTTTTTATAAGTCACTTATATCCAATCTAGAAAGCAATATGTCCTGCAAGTTTAAAATAGATACATGATCACTGGGATTTAGATAGCACTTCAAACTTAGACAATGGAAGGTTTTGGAGAAAAGATGAAACTTGACAAGACTTAAAAGTATCATAGGATTTTCACTGTAAAACATTAAAGATGGAGAATATATGACTTAAAAAAAACCAGTAAATTTTAACAGAATAAAATAGAGAAAATGTTTAGTTTAGAGAGGCATTTCAATGTAGAGGTTAATGACATAGATTCTGGAGAGAAATGCTGTCTTCAAATGCTGCTCAGCTAACTTCTATCTCTGTTAGATAGAAACTTCCTGTGGTGCTTCCTGGGTATAATCTGAAACATCTCCATACTTGGAGGGCAGAGTCAGACCACAAGCAGCAGGCTTAATAAGCAAGGGAACTTACTTATGAGGCTTAAGTCAGGTGGCCATATGACCAGTAGACCTCCACACCAGAAACTTCCTATAGAAACATTATAAACATATATAAACATTCATATAGAAGCCTTAACTCCATTCAGTCATATACCCTTCTAGAGAGTTTCAATACTACATTTCTGTATCACGACATATACATGAGCTGTCTCTGGGAGTGCAGAAGGCAAATGGAACACATCCCAAGGAGAGAGGGCTTCCAATGGCAAGGGTCCAGTTTGGGGTCTTCTGCTGTTACATTTTCTTTATTACCTCCTCCAGTAATCTCTGTGACTTTGAGCAAGTTACTTAAGTAATTTTTGTTTCAATTACCTCTTATATAAAGTGATGAATATAATAGTATCTGCCTCTTTGAATAGGGATTAAATTAAATAAGTATTAAATTAAATTTAAATAAGGATTAAATTTAAATGAGGATTAAACTTGTGAAGGGCTCAGAATAATGTCTGACAAATGTTATATATGGCTGGACATTATTATTATTACTTTCATCATCATCATCAATGTGATTACTACAAATAAATAACCAGTAAAAGTAAAATCAGAAAATATATTTTAACCTAAATTTTAACCTAATGGAGGGCCTGGAATAACAAATTAATTAATTTAAATGATGTTCTACAGATAATAGAAAGACATTAAAGTGTCTTCAATGGGAATATATTCAATTAAGAAATGGATAAGTATAGCAGCAATGGAATAAAACAATGAGAAGAATGCAATGTAATTTTCATCCATATGTTCCCTAGCATACATCTTTAGTATAAGTTACACAGCAGATATTGTGCATGCAAAGGAGATGGTTATCTCAGACAGTTCTTTTAGGAAAAAAATGGGCATCTAAAGGTCCATTTAGACTTCAGGTCATAGACCAAGAGAAAAAAAGAACCAATACAATTGCTGTTTTAAAATGTACAGGTTCCAGGGATCCCTGGGTGGCACAGTTTTTTGGCCACCTGACTCTTGGTTCGATCGTGGTCTCAGGGTCAGGGCATCAAGCTCTACATTGAGCACCATACTCAGAGTTGAGTCTGCTTGTATTTTCTCTTCCTCTCCCTCTGCTCCTCCCCTCTAGTTCTCTCTCTCTCTAAAACAATAAATAAATCTTAAAATATAAAAGTCTGGAGTATCTGGGTGATTCAGTCAGCTAAGAATCCAACTCATGATCTGAGCTCAGGTCATGATCTCTGGGTCATGATCTCCAGGTCGTGAGATCAAGCCTCAAGCTTTGCGTCATGCTCAGTGGAGAATCTGCTGGAGATTCTCTTTCGCCCTCTGCCCCTACCTTACTTCCATGCATGTGTGTGGGCACTCTCTCTGTCAAATAAATAAATAAATCCTTATAAAATGAAGTAAAATATAAAAGTTTAAGAAGTGCCTGACTGGCTCAATTGGTAGAGCAATTGCCTCTTGATCATGGGATTGTGAGTTTAAGCCCCATGTTTGGCATAGGAATTAGTTAAAGAAAAAAAAAATTAAAAGTGAAAAGTTCAAACCCTTTAATACTTTTTAAATTCTGTTGATTCCAAGATGTAACTGCTGAAAATGTAATTCTCCAAATTATACACCTATCTGTACAGCAGCATTTAACAATCACTTTGATGTTCTTCTGGCATTTTCTCTTTATTTTTCTCTTTAAAGAGATTTTTTTTTAATGACATTTACACACACTTCCCCCCCCTTTTGTAATATAATATGGGTTCTAAAAGAGACTTTACCCTTTCTGAGACTTGATCACTGGTAATATAAGTCCCAACTATGTTCCAACAAAATTTTGCTTTAAAAACCTTAGAATTTATGATAAAGTTTAGCACAGTAAGACAATAAGTGAAATTCTCCTAGGTTAGCTCTTGGGTTTGAAAACTAAGTATAGTTCACTAGTAATTTTATTGTCACCAATATCCTACTTACAGAAAATACGTAGGCTTTGGTCTGTTCTTGTGGTTCTTGTCTTTATTATTTTACATGTTGCATATAAAAGCTAGAAGGTCTCCCTCAAAAGAAAAAAACTAAAATTAAAACATTAAAACATATAGTTTTTTTCTGGCAGACTGCAGAGTTTTGAAAACCAAAATGGCCTGATAATTAACTCAAATAAAAAATTAATCTAACTAAAAACAATGTTTAGTTAGTCCAATTATAACAAATAAAACAATCTAATGCTATATTATTAAATTTTGAGTTTAATTTCTCTCATTGTTAAGCTGGCTCCTTTGGTGTAAATAAATATAAATTAATGTCATTTTATAAAAATCTATGTGTTACAATGAATTAAGTTTAAACATATATTATGATTTTGAAATTGCTAATATTAATATTAATATTAATATTCATAAATAAGGGTTATCCCTTGTTAAAGAAAAAATGGTTTTGTCTATATAACAAATTATCACAAGGAAAATAAAGAAATTACAAAGAAATATTTATTATACACCTTGAGAGTGCCATTAATTCCAAAGTATCAAACTGATTGGAAGACTTCCACTTCCACTTCTGGAAGGATGAAGTAGACACACTTTCCTCTATTTTTCTTTCCAGTACAACTAAAAATCCTGAATATTACATACAAAACAAATATATGAAGATTCTGAAAAGCAGAGATAAGAAACCAAATCAACCAGGGATCTTGATACCAGAAAAATAACACAATGGTTTGTTCCTTGGATATTCTTTTTGCCTCATATACCCTGGACATGAAGGTAAGGAAGCCAACAACCTGGAAATGACAGTGGACATAGAAAAAACAAAAAGAGCTGCTCTCTTTAACCACAGAGAAAAGGGACAATTTTGTAAGAATAATCTTAGACAATACAAAATATACTCTGCTGCACACCATAAAAAAATGTTGCCCTACTACCATCTATGCCCACAAAACCCAAATGGGGAGTGTAAACTTCCATCCTCACAAGTGTATAATGAAATACCTGAATACCCCCTCTAGGATGGCATCAGAGAAAGCTCAGCAAGAGTTTGGTCTTTTACCATCACTTAGAGATTACAAGGACAATCCTAATGTGGTATCAGTAGAGAATACATACTAAGACAGAAATCACATTCCTGCAAAGTGGCAATAAAAAGACCTACTACATGGAGTATAGCAGAGGCTAAACCATGAATCTAGACATTTACATCACTTGGAAATATCAAAGTGGTGTTCCCTTCCTCCTGGTGAACTGTCAAATAACGAGTTAAAATAAAAAGTTTGAAAATATCCAGTCTTATGATATCTAATGTAACAGTTTCAATAAAAAATAACCTGTTCTAGAAATAAATAAATAAATAAATAACCTGTTCTATCAAGAAACAGGAAGATATCAATATGAATGCAAACATGTTGCAAACAGATAATCAATGGATGCCATCAAAGTAATGGCAGAATTATGTGACCATTATTTTAAAGCAGTCACAATAAAAGTGCTTCAATGAGTCATTATGAGGATCTTTGAAATAAAAATAAAAACAAAAACCTTCAGCAAACAAACAAAAGGAAGCAGTCAATAAATAGGAACATAGAAAAATAGAAACTAATGTGAGCAAGAGAGAAAATTGAATTTACAAAAAAAGACAAGAAACACATAAACATATATATTTATATATTATGTTATATATGTATATATTATTTATATATTTATTATATATTATATTATAGTATATTTTATATATTTATATATTATATATGTTATATATTTATTTATTTTGTTCTCTCCCTTGCATTTTTAAAATTTTTTAAAATTTATTTTCAGCATAACAGTATTCATTATTTTTGCACCAAACCTAGTGCTCCATGCAATCTGTGCCCTAATACCCACCACCTGGTTCCCCCAACCTCCCACCACTTCAAACCCCTCAGATTGTTTTTCAGAGTCCATAGTCTCTCATGGTTCACCTCCCCTTCCAATTTCCCCAACTCCCTTCTCCTCTCTAACTCCCCATGTCCTCCATGCTATTTGTTATGCTCCACAAAAAAGTGAAACCATATGATAATGGACTCTCTCTGCTTGACTTATTTCACTCAGCATAATCTCTTCCAGTCCCGTCCATGTTGCTACAAAAGTTGGGTATTCATCTTTTCTGATGGAGGCATAATACTCCATAGTGCATATGGACCACATCTTCCTTATCCATTCATCCATTGAAGGGCATCTTGGTTCTTTCCACAGTCTGGCAACCGTGGCCATTGCTGCTATAAACATTGGGGTACAGATGGTCCTTCATTTCACTACATCTGTATCTTTGGGGTAAATACCCAGTAGTGCAATTACAGGGTCATAGGGAAGTTCTATTTTTAATTTTTTGAGGAATCTCCACACTGTTCTCCAAAGAGGCTGCACCAACTTGCATTCCCACCAACAGTGTAAGATGGATCCCCTTTCTCCATATCCCCTCCAACACATGTTGTTTCCTGTCTTGCTAATTTTGGCCATTCTAACTGGTATAAGGTGATATCTCAATGTGGTTTTAATTTGAATCTCCCTGATGGCTAGTGATGATGAATATTTTTTCATGTGTCTGATAGCCATTTGTATGTCTTCTTTGGAGAAGTGTCTGTTCATGTCTTCTGCCCATTTTTTTATATGAATATCTGTTTTGTGTATGTTGAGTTTGAGGAGTTCTTTATAGATCCTGGATATCAACCTTTTGTCTGTACTGTCATTTGCAAATATCTTCTCCCATTCCAAGGGTTGCCTCTTTGTTTTGTTGACTTTCCTTTGCTGTGCAGAAGCTTTTGATTTTGATGAAATCCCAAATTTTTTTTTTTTTAATTTTTGTTTCCTTTACCTTTGGAGACATATCTTGAAAGAAGTTATTGTGGCTGATATTGAAGAGATTACTGCCTATGTTCTCCTCTAGGATTTTGATGGATTCCTGTCTCACGTTGAGGTCTTTTATCCATTTTGAGTTCATCTTTGTGTACGGTGTAAGAAAATGGTCGAGTTTCCTTCTTCTACATATAGCTGTCCAGTTTTCCCAGCACCATTTATTGAAGAGACTATATTTTTTCCACTGTATATTTTTTCCTGTTTTGTCAAAGATTATCTGACCATAGAGTTGAGGGTCAATATCTGGCCTCTCTACTCTGTTCCACTGGTCTATGTGTCTGCTTTTATGCCAGTACCATGCTGTCTTGGTGATCACAGTTTTGTGGTAAAGCTTGAAATCAGGTAACATGATGCCCCAGTTTTATTTTTGTTTTTCAACATTTCCTTAGTGATTCAGGGTCTCTTCTGATTCCATACAAATTTTTGGATTATTTGCTCAGCTCTTTGAAGAATACCAGTGGAATTTTGATTAGAATGGCATTAAAAGTATAGACTGCTCTAGGCAGTATAGACATTTTAACAATGTTTATTCTTCCGATCCAAGAGCATGGAATGGTCTTCCATCTTTTTGTGTCTTCTTCAATTTCTTTCATGAGTGTTCTGTAGTTCCTCGAGTACAGATCCTTTACCTCTTTGGGTAGGTTTATTCTCAGGTATCTTATGGTTCTTGGTGCTGTAGTAAATGGAATCGATTTTCTAATTTCCCTTTCTGTATTTTCATTGTAAGTGTATCAGAAAGCCACTGATTTCTGTACATTGACTTTGTATCCTGTCACGTTACTGAATTGCTGTATGAGTTCTAGTAGTTTGGGGGTGGAGTCTTTGGGGTTTTCCATATAAAGAATCATGTCTGATTGCTGTTGCTAGGACTTCTAATACTATGTTGAACAAGTGGGTCTTTCATAGATAGATTTTATGAAGTTCAGGAATGTTCCCTCTATCCATATACTTCGAAGTGTTTTAATCAGGAATGGATGCTGTATTTTGTCAAATGCTTTTTCTGCATCAATTGAGAGGACCATGTGGTTCTTCTCTCTTTTCTTAATAACTTGTTCTATCACATTGATTGATTTGTGGATGTTGAACCATCCTTTTAGCCCAGGAATGAATCCCACCTGGTCATGGTGGATAATCTTTTTAATGTGCTGTTGGATCTTGTTTGCTAGGATCTTGTTGAGAATCTTAGCATCCATCCATATTCATTAGGGATATTGGTCTGAAATTCTCCTTTTTGGTAGGGTCTTTGCCTGGTTTGGAGATCAGGGTAATGCTGGCTTTCAGAGTCTGGAAGTTTTTCTTCTGCTTCAATATTTTAAAACAGCTTCAGAAGAATAGGTATTATTTATTCTTTGAAAGTTTGGTAGAATTTCCCAGGGAATCAGTCAGGTCCCGGGCTCTTGTTTTTTGGGAGGTTTTGGATCACTGCTTCAATCTCATTACTAGATATCGGTCTATTCAGGTTGTCAATTTCTTCCTGGTTCAATTTTGGGAGTTTATAGTTTTCGAGGAATGTATCCATTTCATCTAGTTTGCTTAGCTTATTGGCATATAACTGTTGATAATAACTTCTGATGATTGTTTCTACTTCCCTGGTGTTAGTTGTGATCTCTCCCTTTTCATTCATAATTTTATTAATTTGGGCTTTCTCTCTTTTCTTTTGGATTAGTGTGGCCGATGGTCTTTTGATCTTATTGATTCTTTCAAAAAACCAGCTTCTAGTTTCATTGATACATTCTACTGTATCTCTGGTTTCTGCCTCATTGATCTCAGCTCTAATCTTGATTATTTCCCTTCTTATGTATGGAGTTGATTGGATTTGTTGTTGATTATCCAGTTCTTTAAGGTGTTGAGACAGCTGGTGTATTCTGGATTTTTCAATTTTTTTGAGGGAGGCTTGGATGGCTATGTATTTCCCCCTCAGGACTGCCTTTGCTGTATCCCATAGGTTTTGGACCGAAGTGTCTTCATTCTCATTGGTTTCCATGAATTGTTTCAATTCTTCTTTGATCTCCTGGTTGATCCAAGCATTCTTAAGCAAGGTGGTCTTATCTTCCAGGTGTTTGCGTTCCTTTGGAACTTTTCCTTGTGATTGAGCTCCAGTTTCAAAGTATTGTGATCTGAGAATATGCAAGGAATAATCTCAGTCTTTTGGTATCGGTTGAGTCCTGATTTGTGACCCAGTATGTGGTCTATTCTTGAGAAGGTTCCATGTGCACTTGAGAAGAATGAGTATTCTGTTGTTTTAGGGTGGAATATTCTGTATATATCTATGAGGTCCATCTGGTCCAATGTGTCATTCAATGCTCTTGTTTCTTTATTGATTTTCTGCTTTGATGATCTGTCTATTTATGAGAGAGGCATGTTAAGATCTCCTACTATTAATGTATTCATATCAATATGACTCTATCTTGATTAACAGTTTTCTTATGTAATTGGATGCTCCCATATTGGATTCATAGATATTTGCAATTGTTAGATCATCTTGGTGGATAGTCCCTTTAAGAATTATGTAGTGCCCTTCTGTATCTCTGACTAGAGTCTTTAGTTTAAAATCTATTTATTTGATATGAGAATTGCTACCCCAGCCTTCTTTTGAGACCCATTGGCATGAAAGATGCTTCTCCATCCCTTCACTTTCAGTCTGGGTATATCTTTAGGTTCAAAATGGGTCTCTTGTAGACAATATATGGATGGGTACTGTTGTTTTATCCAATCTGCAACCTTGTGCCATTTTATGGGCACATTTAGGCCATTCACATTGAGAGGGATTATTGATAGATACGTTTTTATTGACATCGTGTTACCTTTGAAGTCTTTCTTTCTGTAGATTGTCTCCATATTTCTGTTCAATGCTATTCTTGGGCTTTTTCCTCTTTTATAGAACCCCCCTTAATATTTCCTGCAGTGTTTGCTTGGTGGTTGCATAGTCTTTTAAGCCTTTTCGGTCTCGGAAACTCTTTATCTCTCCATCCATTTTGAATGTCAGTCTTGCTGGATAAAGTATTCTTGGCTGCATGTTCTTCTCATTTAGTACCCTGAATATATCTTGCCAGCCCTTTCTGGCTTGCCAGGTCTCTGTGGACAGGTCTGACATTATTCTGATGGGCTTTCCTCTGTAAGTATGGAGCCTCTTTGTCCTAGCAGCTTTTAAGAGATTATACCTACAATTATGATTCCTCAATTTGACTATCAGGCGCCTTGATGTTTTTCTGGAATCTATAATCTTGGGTGGAGACCGTTCTGCCTCTAGTACATGAACGCTTGTTCCATTCATGAGATTGGGAAAATTTTCATGAAGAACTTGTTCCACTATATCTTCTAGACTTCCTTCTTTCTCCTCCCCTTCAGGGATTCCAAAAATTCTGACGTTGGAACGTTTCATGGCATCATTTATTTCCCTGATTCTTTTTTCATGGTTTCTAAGCTGTTTGTTCCAGGCTTCCTCTTGATCCTTTCTCTCTATCTGTTTGTCCTCCAGATCACTAATTCTATCTTCTGTCTCAGTTACCTAGCTTTGAGATAATTTAGATTAGATTGGAACTCACTGAGAGCATTGTGAACCTCAGTCCCAGTAGCTTTTAGCTCTGCCCTAACATTGTGAACATCCTGTCTGGTCACTTTCAGCTTGGCCCTAATCAATTCCATTTGATCATCCATGGCTTTTTCCAACTTAGCTATTGCCTGGATAATTGTTAGCCTGAATTCTCTTTCCGACATATTGTCTATACTGATAGCCGTTAGTTCTGTTGCAGAAGGTCGATCCTCTGTATTTTTCTTCTGTTGGGCATTCCTACTCCTACTCATTTTGGTGAGAGATGACTGAACAGATGTAGCTGGATGTATCGACCATGGTGTATTCAGGGTGCACCCTAGAACACTTCTGAGCAATCATGATTCCCCACCCAAGTGAGAGAAAAAAGAAAAGAAAAATAAAAAGAGAGAGAGAGAGAGGAAATAAAGGGAAAATGAAAGAGAAGGTTCAGCCCAAATGGGCCCCAAGGTAAAATTTATGAGGTATAAAAACAAAAACAGACAAACAAAAAGACTGATAAAAGTATATAACAAGAGAAAAAAAAAATATATATATATACAAATAAAGGAAGAACCTCATCAAAAAGAACCCCAAGTGTAAGATTTATATACTATCAGGACAAACACAAAAACACAGAAACAGTGGTGGAAGAAAAAGATGGGAGATTGGTTATAAATTCTCAGTGTGGGCTAGGAAGGTGGTTTTGATTCTTCTTTGATGTATCTTGATATCTTTGTTAAAAGACTCAACTTTCCTAAAATAAAGGAGGATTAAAAATTGGTTTACCTATAGGGGTAGTATTGATTGGGGAAAGGGGATTATTTTGAAGTTTAACTCTATATGAATATTAGAAAATAAAAATAAAAAAGGAATAAACTAGACTAAACTAAACTAATTTAAAAAAAAGAAATTCAAAAAATAGAAATGCAAAAGAAAAACACAGGTGTATGTATCAAAAATTTCAGGTTAGAAGGTTATTATGGAATTTGATGTACTGGACAGCTCGCTTTGATGGTAAATATGCTATCTATTAAAAAAAAAAAAAGAAAGAAAGAAAACATGAGCCAGAATAGTGGGAACAAATTAAAAATAAACAATAAAAGTTGTCCTATGAAGTAGTGGTAGTGATTCTCTTGTAGTCTTTTTTTTTTCTTTTCTTTTTTCCTGGTTGGTTTTCTGGGGGAGGGGCCTGCCACATGGGTTTTCAGGCAATGATGTTCCCTGAGTTAAGTCCTCCAGTCCCCCTCAAGGGGGTGGGCTCTGAGGAATCCGGTGTTTTCAGGCTTTTGTTCTCTGGCGGTTTTTATGTTTGTTCACCTTTTTTTTTTTTTTTCCCCCTCTCATCTTGACTGCTTTTGATGGTTTTTGTAGGTTTAGAGGAAAGCAACCTGCACCCTGACCTCCCTCTCAGAGAGAAGCCTCAGTCTGTTCTTATGTGGGTGTTGCAGAGCCCATATAAATTTCCCTTTGGCTGCTGGCAGAGCAGGTTCTGAGTCGCAGTCCCTGGGGACACAGGATCTTCTGCTTGTACCCAAAACCATGGCAGGGGCAGCTGTCTGGGCAGCTCCAGGCTGCCAGAGAGGTTCCAAGCAGTGATTGCACACTGAGATTTTCTCGCTGGCCCGGGCTGGGAGTGCCTGGTCTTTTGGGGTCTAAGAACGCCTGGCTTGCGCACACCTCTTTCAGGGGAGGCTGTGGGTCGCACGTGTGTCTCAGGCTCTGAGAACGGGGTGTAGGTCCAAAAGCACCAGGCTGGGCCTTTGTACCTCTCTCAGGGGAGGATGAGGGGCTTGCGCATCTCAGGCTCTGTAGCAGGGCTCACGCATTCTGCCAGCCACCGTGGCTCCCATCCCCTCACAGGAGCCAGACCCCATGCAATCTCGGGCACGCTGGCAGCTCAGGGACCAAGGCCTTGTTTCTCCACCGCACTTTCTCTGGCTCAGTGCCAGGGGAGGCTGTCCTGGGACTGGGGACTTAAGCCCCTGTCCCTAACGACCGCGATTCCCACATCCCCCCCCCCCCACCAGGTCCTTTGCTTTTTTGGAGTGCTTTCAACCAGTCTCCAAGTTAATGCTGGTCCCCAGACGCAGGGCACTCTTGCTCTTATTAAGGGTATTACTTTCCAACTGGTCACCTCTGGTGTCTCCCTCCCCCTTTTGTTTATCTTCCAATATCAGTTCACTGTTCCCACTCAGCTTTACTTGCCCACTGGCATCTTCTGCCCCTGTAGAGATCCAGATGTGTATAATTCTGATCTAAGGCTGATTTCATGGGTGATCGGAGTTCTTTGGTAGGTGATCAGCTCACTTTAGGGTACAGGTTGAAAAGGCGCCTCCTCCTACTTCTCTGCCATCTTGTCCCCCTATGTTATATATTTATATATTAAATATGTTATATATGTATCAATATATATATGCTATGAATGGAATATGTGTATGTGTGTGTATGAAGAATGCCATATAAATATGGCATTCATAACATTCTAACTTTCATGTCATTAGAGAAAAAGATGGCGAGAATAAAAAAAAAATGACAGTTTTTGAAGAAATAGTGACTAAGAACTTCCCATTTGGAGTTACAGCAGCTAAAGTTACAGATTCAAGCAGCTAAACAGGTTGATTACACTGGACTGCTTCCACAATGGAAAGGGCAGCATTTTGTTCTTGCTGAACACTTAGTCATGATACAGGTTTGCATTTCCTGCATGAAATGCTTCTGCAACACCTACTATCTGTGGAATTACAGAATTTCTTGCCAATTATTATGGTATTCCATCCAGTGCTTCTGATCAAGAAACTTTTCAGAGCAAATGAAGCGCAGCAAGGGGACCATGCTTGTTCTGGTCTTTATCATGTTCCCCATCATCCTGAAGCAGCTAGTTCAATGAAATCATGTAATGGCCTTTTGAAGTTTTAATTATAGTGCCAGGTAGATGCCAAATATCTTGCAAGTCTGGGTAAGGATTCTCCAGGAGATGGTAAATGTTTTGAATAAGCTTCTAATATATATCACTGTTTCTCCAATAGCCAAGATTCATAGGTCCAGGGAAAAGGGGTAGAAATGGGAGTTGCACACTTGTTTTACCCTAGGAACCCCCTAGAAAAAATGTTGCTTCATGTTTTCTTGATGTATGCTCTGCTGCCCTAGAGGTCTTAGTTCCAAATGGTGGGATATTTCTAGTAGGAGGTATAATAATTCCATTGAACTGGAAGTAAAGACTGCTGCTACCTGGTCACTTTGGGTTCCTCATAACTCCAAATCAGCAGGCAAAAAAAGAGGGTTACTAATGCTGGCTGGGTGTGTGATATTAACACTGGAAAAATAGACTGCAACTCCACAATGGAGGTAAGGAAGAACACGTAGAGGTACAAGAGATCCCTTATGCTCTCTCTTAGTTTCGTTATATTTTCTATGATTAAAGTAATGGAAAAATAGAGTAACCCAATTCAGGCAGAACTACTAATGGCCCATAACCTTCAAGAATGAAGGTTTAGGTCATATCACCAGATAAATAACCATTACTTTATAGTACATAGTAAATAGTATATATATTATTAAATATTGTTAAATTTACTGTAAAATACTTAATTTTGCTTAACATCATGACTTTAAATGCTGTTTAATTTTACTTCATAGTTAAATATTGCTAACTTTACTTTAAATATTGTTAAATATCATTAATTTTACTTTGTAACATTTAAATTACAGGGCATCAAGGGAGAGTGAAAAATCACCAAAGCACTTCTCATTCACTTTTGGAAAAAGGCTTAGTGTGTTTTGGTTATACACAGGATGGTTGTATAATGTTAGGTGAAGTATGACTTTGTTATTGTTTTTATTTGGAGATTAGGTATTATTTAAAGAAATGTATATGGGTGCCAAACTGGTAAGAGATGAACTTGCAATAGTTAATTTTGTGTGTCAACATAGCTAGGCTATAGTACCAAAACATTTGGTCAAACAATAGTCTAAATGTTTGTATGAAGATATTTAAATTTATTAGACTTTAAGTAAAAAGTGTAAACAAATTTAAATTTAAACCTTTATATTATTAGGCTTTGAGTAAAACAGATTATTCTTCATAATATGAATAGGTCTCATCCAAGCAAATGAAAGCCTTAAGAGAAAAAAGGCTGAGGTCCCCTTCAGATTTGAGCTGCAATATCAATTCTTCCCTGACTCTCCAGTCTACTGGATATCCCTTGTTTGTTCTCTGAAGAACCCTGACTACTACATCATAGAAGTAGAATCATACAGAATTTGTCCTTTTTTGATTGTCTTATTTCTCTCAGCATAATCTTTTTAAGATTTATCCATTTGTAGCATGTGTCAAAAGTCTTCCTTTTTAAGGCTGAATGATATCCCACTGCATGTATGTAACATATTTTGTTTATCCATTCCATCCATCAATGAATGAAAGCAACTTGGATTGCTTCCACTTTTTTTGGCTAATGTGAATAAGGCTACTATAAACATGGGTACACAAATATCTGTTTGAATCTCTGATTTCAATTCTTGTGGATATACACAGATGTAGAGTTGCTGAATTACATGGTAACTTCAGTTTTAACATTCTGAGGAATTGCCATATCATTTTCCATAGTTGCCTTCCTATTTTACCTTCCTATCAACAACACACAAAAGTTGTAATTTCTCTGCATCTTAGTCAACACTTACTTTCTGTATTTTCTTTGTGTGTGTGTGTGTGTGTGTGTTTTAATAATAACCATCCTAATGGATGTTAAGTGGTATCTGTGCTTTTGATTCGCATTCCTCTAAGGGTTCATGATTTTGAGCATCTTTTCATGTGTTTTTAGCCATTTATATGTTTTCTTTGTAGAAACATCTATTCAAATCCTTTTTTTTAAAGATTTTATTTATTTATTTAACAGAAAGAGAAAAAAAAAAACATGAGCAAGGGGAGCAACAGAGGGAGAGGGAGAAGCAAGCTCTCCCCTTAGCAGGGAGCCCTATGTGGGGCATCATCCCAGGACCCTGGTATCATGATCAGAGCCAAAGGAAGACACTTAACCAACTGAGCCACCCAGTGGTCCACTTTGCTCTTTCTTTTATTTTTTTAATGTTATGTTAGTCACCATATAGTACATCATTAGTTTTTGAATGGAGATTTGTGAAGTTTTTGTTGTTGTTTGTAGGTTTTTTTAAAATTTTATTATGATTATGATTATTATGATTATGGTTATGATTATTTTATTATGATTATGATTATTATTTTTGGTCTTAGGAATTCTTTTTATTTTATGGGATTCAATCTTTAACAGATATCATTTCTGCAATTTTTTTTTCCTTCAGGGTTTCCTTTCCACTCTGTTGATAATGTACTTTTATGTACAAAAGTTTTTATTTTTGACATAGCCCAACTTATCTATTTTTATTTTTGTTCCCTGTGCTTTTGGTGTCATATCCAAGAAATCATCACTACATCTAATGTCATTAAGGGATCCCATGTGTTTTCTTCTAAGGCTGATACAATATTAGTATTTTCATTTAGGCCTTTGATCCATTTTGAATTAATTTTTGTATGTCATATAAGGTAACAGTCCAACTTCATTTTCTTCCATGTGGATATACAATTCTCCCAAAATCATTTGTTGAAAAGATTGTTCTTTCCCCACTAAGTAATCTTAGCAACTTTGACAGAATCATTTGAACATATATGTGAATAATTATTTCTCAGATCTCTATTCTGTTTCTAGATAGATAGATATCTGTCTTTATGTCAGTACTATGTATTATTATGTTACTGCAGTTTTGTTGGAAGTTTTGAAATCAGGAAATGTGACACCTCTAACTTTTTTTCCTTCTCATTCAAGGTAATTTTAGCTACTTGGGTTCCCTTGAGATTTCAGATGAACTTCAGGATTTTTTTTTTTTTTCCTGCAAGAGATGTGATAGGAATTTTGATAGTGATTCAACTGAACCACAGATTGCTTTGGGTAGTACTGACATCTTAAGGAATCTGAATCAACCAATCAATGAACAAGGGATGCCTTTCCATTTGATGGTGTCTTTTTTAATCTCTTTCAGCAATAATTTGTAATTTTCTGTACACAAACTGTTTACTTCATTGGCTAAATTCGTTTCTGAGTGTTTTATTCCTTTCTAATACTCCTGTATGTGGAATTGCTTTCTTAATGTCCTTGTCATATCTTTCATAGTTCATGTATAAAATGTAACTGATCTTTTATGAGTAATTTTGTATCCTGCAACTGTACTGATCTCTCTTTCTCTCTCTTTTTTTATTCTAACAGGAGTATGTGTGTAGTCTTTATAGTTTTCACCATAGAAGACCATATCATCTGCATCCAGAGATAGTGTTAATTTTTCCCTTTCCAATTTCAATTTTCTTTATTTTTCTAGACTAATTTCTCTGGTGAGGCCTTCTGTTACTATGTTGAATGTAAGTGGCAAAAGCAAGTATCCTTGTCTTGTTGCTGATATTATAGGATTACAAGAAAGTATTTCAGCCTTTTACCATTGAGGAAGTTGCTGAGGATTTTTTCAAATATGACCTTTATAGTCATGTATGTATTATTACAATGATGTAATGTTTTCCTATTCTTAGTTTGTTAATTGGTTTTATCCTGAAAGAGTCTTGAATTTTGTAAAATGCTTTCTCAGAATCAATTCAGGTGATCATGTATTTTTGCTATTGTTTTTCTTCATTCTGTTAATGTAGTGTATTACATTGATTGATTTTAGTATGCTGAGGCATCCTTCCCTTCCAGGAATAAACCCCATTTGGTTTATAATCCTTTTAATACACTGCGGAGTTCAATTCCTCCAAACCATGCCAAGCCATCATGGAGAATGGTTTAGGTAAGTCTGAGTAGAAATCTCACAAAAGTTCCTTACCATTTCGAATGGCTTTTTCTTGGCTGGGCATTTTTGTTGTTGTTGTTGTTGCTTTAGGTCTTTGACAGACTTCCAAAGATCCTATAAAGTTATTTACACCAGCCTCCAGTTGTTTATTTAATGCTTTTGTGGAAGAACAAGGCCTGAAGCCTCCTACTCTAATATCTTGCTGCTGTTTCCCGATTCTGTTAATTCTTTAAAAATGGTATTAATATATGCTAGCAATGAACATACACACATCGAAATGAAAACTCCAATATGGAATGAAATACTTAAATGTAACTTTAATAATCCTTGTTTAGAACTTGTATCCACTGTTCATGGATTGGAACACTCAGAACAGTAAAAGATGCTGATTCTTTCCAAACTGATGGGCAGATTTAACACAATCGCTAGGAATATTCCCACAAGATTTTTGGTATATATAGGCAAATTTACCATAAAATCTATATAAAAAGGCAAATAAATAAGTGCATCAAAATCATTTAAAAATAAGTACAAAAGAGAAAAATCAATCTACTAAATTTTAAAACATGTTCTACAGAAACAGTTATCAAGAGTCTGTGGTACTGATAGAGGGAAAGAAACATAGATCAACGAAACAGAATAAAGAATCCAGAGATATCCCACCAATTTTCTCAATTTTTAACAAAAGTTAAAAGGCAATTCAACTGAGGAAGGATAGTCTTTTCCATAAATGGGGTAACTGGACATCCATATGTCCAAAAAAATAAAATTAAACTCCATCAAATAGCACACCTTATGTAAAATTAACCAAACATGATTATAGATTTAAACATAAAATGTAAAATTCTGAGACTATAAGGCTATAAAAAAGAGAGAGAAACCTTGGAATCTAGAACCAGGTAATAACTTCTTAGAATTGAAACCTAAAGCATAATTAATAAAAGGGAAAGAGTGATTAAACTGCATTAAAATTAAAAATGTTTGCTATTTGAAATATTCTGTTAATAGAATGAAAGACAATTTACAGAGTGGAAAATATGTCTTGAAAATCATATATCCAACAAAATACTAGTATCTAGAATACATAAGGAACTCTCCAAACTCAACAGTGAAAAAAAAATCTAATTAGAAAATAGGCAAAAACATGAAGACACATTTAATAGAAGAGACTACACAACAGAAAATAAGCACCTGGAAAGACTTGCAACATTATTAGCTGTTAGGGAAATGCAAATTAAACCACAATGAAATGTCACTCTATGCCTAAAATAAAAAATAGTGACAGCACCAAATGCAACAGAGAAAGTGGAAAATTAGATCACCTGTAAACTTCTGATGGGAATGTAAGATAATATAATCATTCTGGAAAACAATTTGGCAGTTTAAATTAAAAAAAAAAAAAAACTAAAAAACTAAACATGCAACTACCATATAGTCCCATAGTTACGCTCCTGGAAATTTATCCCAGAAAAATGAAATTCATGTTTCCATCAAAACCTGTACAAGAACATTTATTGCAGCATTATTCTTAATAGCCAAAAGATGGAAGCAACCCAGATGTTCTCCAAGTGCTGAATGGCAATGCAAACTTTGTTATACCTATAACAGGGAATACTATTCAGAAATAAATAAGAATGTATCAATAGATACATTTATAAACCTGATGGATCTCCAGAGAATTTTGCTCAATGAAATAGGCCAATCCCTAAAGGTTTCATTTTATATGATTCCATTTATATAATGACACTATTGACCTGAAAAAAATTATAGAAATGGAAAACTTATTAGTGGTTGACAGAATTTAAGAAATGGGTGACAGTGGGAGAGAAGTGAGTGAGGTTATAAAGAGCAATATGAGAAAGATCCTTGAGATGATGGAAATATTTTCAATCTTAATTTATCCCAATATTATTATTCTGGTTGTGATATTGTACTATAATTTTGTAAGATAATACTATTGGAGGAAGAGGTAAAGGCCACAAGGGACCTCTATATATTATTTCTTAAAATTGCATGATAATCTATCATCTCAAAGACATATATCTCAAAGGCATATCTCAAATAAACAGTTTAATTTAAAGAATAGCTTTAAATAGTACAAGATGAGATGTCATCTATCAAAACTACAAAAGTAGAAATATTTTTTAAATCATGAAAATAAGATCAGGTACGTATCCTTAAACCCTTGTTTTATATAAGAAGATTAAAAAATAAAAAATAAAATAAAATGGTTAAAAACTAAATTTCTTTGTTGTAGAGATGACCTATAATAAAGAACAAAATATCAGAATTTCAAATTAGCTGCAAATGTCATTCCTTCATTTGATGACTACAACATGAATATGCTGTTAAATGATATTAAAAAAACGTGAAATAGGAGGATTTAAAAACTATAGTAAAGCAAAACTGAATAAATTTGAAGATTTATCTATCTTTTCCTTAATTTTAACAATAATTATAAGACAAGATTATATTATATATATATATATGGTCATAAAACAACCTAAAATATAATATAAACTTTATAGTTATACTCAGAAACTAATAAGACAATAAGCCTGAAACCACTACTTTAAAGATATGTGCATTTCATAAAATGATACCAGATATTACCGAACACAATTTTTGTATTGTATTTTGAATTAGAGGTATCTTTTTAAATCTCTATTTTGTAAATATTCTCAGTTATCAACATGCTAATATAGTTTTTACTAAATTCTAGGTATCTTCTAATCTACTATTTTATGAAGTGACATTAAAAGAAGTAATTTGGCTATGAAAATGGAAAAAGCTAATCCAGTCTTTAGTCAGATGAAGATACCATTTATAATATAGAGTACCTATTCATAAAGTATATTATTAACTCATGAGTATTTTTCATTTAGAAGATATTTTCTAAAATCTACATATAATCTTGATGATATTTATTATCTTAAGGGATGAGCAGTGAAAGCTCAAGTTCCTGTTCTCTGGGAATTATCCAAGATAAAAATTCATATTCTCCTCTTCCCTCCTCTGTAATAAATTGTAATTGTTCAAAAAGACTCCCCCCTTTCCAAAATATAAATAAAACAAAACCAATCCAAATTAAAAATTTTCCCAACAATTCTAACTACACAGACTCTGACATTTTCCTCCAACTGTTCTTTTGCAGCATTTTTTCTTTTCTCTTTTTCTTCCTCCCCCCTCCCCTCCTTTCCCCCCTCCTCTCCTTCCCTCTTTTTCTTTTATATTGTTGCTTGTTAGCAGTTCTGGCAGATGCATTTAGTAAAGATGACATCATGCTGAATTAGGGTGAGCTTACTTTCTTTTTTTAACATTTAATTTATTTATTTTAGAGACAGAGCAAGTGGGGCGAGGAGCAGAGAAAGAGGCAGAGAAAATCTCAAACACACTCCCTGCTGAACACGGAGCCCCAGAGCCCTACGTGGGCCCAGTGTGGGGATGGATCCCACAATCCTGAGATTAATACCTGAGCACAAATCAAGAGTTGGAGTTAAGTTTAACTAACTGAGCCACCCAGGCGCCCCGATTAGGGTGAGGTTTAAATCCAATATAACTATGTCCTTGTGAGGATAGACACAAAGACACACAGGGAGAAAAGCCATGTGACAAGGCAGGCAGAGATTAGAGTGATGCCTCTCAAACCAAGGAATGCCATATTTCCAGAAACCATCAGATGTTGAGAAGACGCAAGACAAGATCCTCCTCTAGAACCGCTAAAGAGAGCACAGCCCCCAACACTTTAATTACAGACTTACAGCTTCCTGAATGGTGAGAGAATAAATTTGTGTTGTTTTAAGCCAGTATGTGGTAATTTGAAAACTAATATACATACTTTCTGCATTTTTCAAGTTATTTTTTATCTCAATTCTCCCACAACATACCTAAATCTTTTCTATCTTCACATAAATACACCTTTTACTATCTATCTGAAATAAAAATTCAAAACCTAACCAGAGAAAGTCACGTCCTACTTGGACTGCAGGTGGAGAGAGGTAGGAAGTACGAATGGAAACCTCATTATACTGCAAGTCTGCCTCTTAGTATGTCAAGAATACCCAATTCAGTAATTGACAAGGAAAATGTATAAGGTAAATAAGAGGCTGAAAGAATATAATATGAAACAAGTTTTCAGAAATCACTGCCAATACATACTATCATCAAACCTACAGACATTATAGCTCTTATAATATGTTAAAGACACCATGCTAGATTTTTCTGGTCTAGAAATGGACCCAGGCTGAAACCCAGACCTACTGAAGCTAGAAAGCCAATTAAATTACTTATGCTATTTACTCAGTCTTTCAGTAATTACTCAGGATTGGGGGAGTCTGTGATCTGTTACTTGCACTTGGAAATAGGCAAGCTTCTTGTCAGTTTTAAAAACAGTGAGGAGAAGCAGAAGACTGTGTAGTAATGCCTAAGAGGAGAAAAAGACAAATTTCTTAATGAACATAACAAGATCTTCTTCCTGCTCAGGAATTATCAGAAGCACTGAGCAATTTTTGGACACTTGAAGGTCAGAAACAATGGTTCTTTGGACTGACATGTCCTGCTTTTATGTAACAATGTCACCCAATAAATCTCATTTTTTACTTAGCCTTATATCTTACTGTTCTTCGAGGCCTATAGATATCTTTCCAATAACCATCTTAAATCTTTGGGCAAACTGTGTATATGAAACAAAAAAATATATATAATAAGGTATAATGTCTCCCTCAACTGGCTTATGTTCTATCTGGGACTCAGAAACACCAACCTTATCATATTTGCAAATTGACATAAAAAATTAAAAAGGCCAAATGAGTTCTGACTTTAAAGTGCTCAATTCTAAGTGTTAAAGAAATTCTATAGAAGATAAGAATTCATCTGCTTTTAAGAGGAAGGACAGGAAGGATATAAAGAAATTTAGAGAAAAGATTGGTGTGGATGGAATAGGATTAGTGGGGATGGAAGGCTTATACTTTCTCATCACGTTAGTGATACTCATTATTTTAGTTGACTAACAACTGATGGCTCCTATATGCTTCATTTTAAGTATAAATAAAATAAAAATATTTAACTAAAATATATTTTTATTAGTATGGATCAAGGTTTGTTTCTTTAAACTTTGAAATATCTACTTGACCAAGTGTTTAGTTACACACGTACTCAATAGTTTCTCTTTTACAGAACAAACATAAGCCTTTTTAGAACTAAAGAATTTTGTATTGGTACAAATACGTTAACAACCACTAATTAACCTATCTTGCCAATAAACTGTAATACTGAAGTTGGCATTTTTTTTCTCTATAATAGATAATATGTATTAATATATGTTAATCAATTGATCACTAATTATAAGCACCAATGAGATTATTTTTTAAGATTTTATTTATTTATTTGACAGAAATCACAAGTATACAGAGAGGCAGGCAGAGAGAGAGGAGGAAGCAACCTCCTCGCTCAGCAGAGAGTCCTATGTGGGGCTAGATCCCTGGACCCTGGGATCATGACCTGAGGGGAAGGCAGAGGCTTTAACCCATTGAGCCATCCAGATGCCCCCCAATGAGATATTCAGCACTGTGCTAGTACTCTAGGAACTATATTAACATTATAAAATCCAAGATCTTACCTAAATAATCTTGCAATTTTACTGACCATAAAAAGTGACACACATCTACCTATTTGTATCTATCATCTATTCAGCCAGCTATCTTCTATTATTATCATCCCTATCCATTAACCATGTAACAGAAACAGTACAAATGCGCCAGCCTGACAGATATATACACAATAAGATCTAAATGTACTTGTAAGATTGTTTTAAAAAGCGTCGATTTGCTTAAATTACCAAGATGTCTGCGGAACAAAGTATAAATATGTCCCTATGGAATATAATCCCTAATATGGTTGAACATCTTCCTACTTCTTCAACTTTGAAAACACTCCCCCCTTTTCACAGCAAACTCTACCCATGCTACCCACAATTTCAGTGCTCAAATACATAAAGCTTGTTTTTTTTTTTTTTTTTTTTTTTCTGACTGAAATGCACCTCCTCTGACTCTAGCTATCTCTGGGTTCTTTCCTTAACATTTAAGAATCTCTGCCCATCATCATCCTTGCACCATTCCATGTAAAGTCATTTATTTCCTAGTCAGCTCTTCTCACAGCATAAAATTATGTTTGTTTCGGTGCTTACTTATTTATTGTTTGATTTTGGATAATGGCCTGAGTATTGTAGCTTCTGTAGATCCTGACCTAGATGGCACCTGGCATACAACATACACTTCATGAATTATTTGTTGATGAGATGAATGAATGATGTTTCAACCTTTATAAATCACAGGGCTAGATGACTTGTCTAAAACTAAAATGCAAGTTATTTTAAAGACTGGCTTCCCTTCCAGGAAGAAATGCGAGTTTTCTAGGGATTTATAGAAGATAAGGGTATTCCCCCGGATGTACAAATTAATGTTTTGCACAAGTTTAAAGAATATGAAATACAGTCCATGCTAATACTGAAAATAAAATTTTGGGCTATTTTCCCCAAATCAGTGGAGAAATATTTAAAAGCTGGCTGAATTAATTGTCACAAATATTATATCTATAACCAATATCAATACAGAGTGACTGAGACTACTAGATGGTCTTAAGGGCCAGACATTTAAAGTGACTGTGGTTCAAGATAATGGTAATTCTTTTGCCTCAATACATGATGGCTTGAGGCTTTCATTCACTGTGTGGAGAGAATGAAGGTTGTGGAAGTTCTCTTTCTCAAATTCCAAAATATTAACCCAAATGAAGATGAAGAGTTCTCCAATAATGTTCATAGCTTGTTGGGGGTGGGGGTTAAATTAGAGCAACAAAAGCAGTGACTAAAGGATAAATGCTTTTGGACCCTGTGGATTAGAAGACTTTTTTACAAGGTAAGCAATTATCTTCAGAGGTAATGAAAAAGGTGTGATTTTCAGTTATTCAATGTTGATAAAAATGATCCATGGACACAGCAAGTTAACTACAAAGAACTGTTAGTGGAAACAAATATAATCTCATAAACTATTCTTTGCCATAGGTTGGGTATTCAAAATGAGAATGTGGAAAAGTCTGATGAACACTCATACAATTTAATAAGTGAAATCCAAGAAATTGTCTTTCTTAAAAAAAAAAAAAGTCTTATTTAACCTTGGGAAATGAGAGGCATAGCATTAAAGAATTTGTGGAAATATCAACTGTCTTTTGTTATTCTGCTGATGTAAATGGATAATAACAAATTGCTCACATTTGAAAAACTGATACTTGGTAGATATACTGCCCCAGAACCTTGAAAAATATGAAACTACACAGTCTCAGAAAGAAAAAAAAAAAAAAAAAAAAAACCTCCTATTTCTTGCTTTATTGTGAGCATTTCATCAACATAATAGAGATTCTAACTGAAAATATTTTAAAATATGAAGGAACTAGTTTTGGTTATCTACTTCTGCAAAGAATGCAAGTCAAATCCAGTGGCTAAAATAACAACTTCTCTTTCATGCTTCTCTGGGTTGACTGAACTCAACTACGTGGTTCTCTCCTGGGTCACATCAAGTTGCTGTGGCCAGATATTGAAGTCTGAAGTGTTCTCAGGAATAGACACTGAAAAGAACTTATGCATATGTGGCAGCTGATATGTAGTATTGCATGGAAACTCTTAGGATGCTGTCTACTACAGCACCTAGATGACCTCTCTTATGATATAAGAGCTGGATTCCAAAGGGCTGTATCACAAAGTAAGCATTCCAAGAGACACATAACTGCTACTCTCTTAAGGACTGAGCCAGGTGCAGGCACATGGCCACCTCTTAACATTCTGTTGCCCTGAGAAATCATGAAATTTGCCTGATTTCAAAGTGAAGTGACATGGTACTATATCTCAATAAAAGAAATGTCAGAAATCTCATGGTAATTTTTAAATTTTTATAGTAAGTAACACTGTAAGGTGACTTTTAAGAATTATTGCATTCAAATAAGCAATTAGAAACAAAAATCTTGCTGACTTTTGGAGGATTTACTTCTTTTGAGCCACAAAGAAAATAACATTGGTATCAGTAACATGTCAAGTATCCATTTTCAAGCTTCATCTATGATGACATCGACTAACTGCATTGGTGTGTCCAACCCAGTGCACCACTGCTGAAATTTCTGTTCACAGAAAACAAACCAAAATCTATTTATATTGATAGTAGAATATTGTAAACAGAAATGTAATACCAAAAGCATCCTGACTTGCCTTTCTGAAATTCGATTGTAAGGAACACAGCTATATGTTTCTTTCATGAATGTGTAACAAAAGACTTCAGTATGAGAAAACAGTATTTTTGGTATACCCTGAGAAATTTGATTTCAGTGACTCTATGGAATTATAGAATGGAAAACACGTCAGAGACCTAAACTTAATATTATGTCTTCATTGTCTTTGACTCAATAAGGAAACTTAGAATGTACCCAGGAATATGAGTTCACTATTCAACTATATTCCTGTGTTTTCTGAGAGAGAGCTTCATGGGGGCTTTCAAGAAATACACACTAATATAAATCCAGGACAAGGAGAAAAACTTTGTTGTTGTTGTTATTTGTCCAGAACATCTTACCAAAGACATGCCACAAGGTATTTCTCAAGCGATCTTGAGAAATCATAGAAAATTAGATCAATTATTCAGTTGCTAGATTCCATTGATCTAAAAAGAATGACATCAGTGATTGAAACCTGGAAGAGTAGGAGTTAGAAACCCTGGCAGCATTAGACCAGATGAAAATGCTGGGTTGAGATGTATATTTTGAGAAGCAATTATTATTGTTTTATTTAGATCATTGTTATAATATGTGAGCTATTTTGAATTTCAAAGGGACAACAGTTAATTTCAGAACTTGGGCACAGGAAAGGAAAAGAGAAGAAAAGAAAAGAACAGAAAGGAAAGGAAATGAAAGAAAAGAAAAGAAAGGAAAGAAAGGGAAAAAAAGAAAGGAAGAAAGGAAGAAATGACTAAAAGATAGTTTTATGTACATATTAATTCAAAGAATATATTTAAAGGATGACCAATTATTGTGGGAATTTTGGAGTTTAAGAAAGTGAACTGAGAATTGAGTTCTCAATTACACAGTTGATAAAAACCTAATTGTGAGGGTAAATGTAACAATTTAAACAAACAAAAAAAAAATGAAGAAGAAGAAGAAGAAGGAAGAAAAAAAAAGAAATGGTACAATCTATAGCCACTTAGTGGCTTTGTTCAGAATCTGTAAAAACCTATATAATCTTTGAAAAACAAACACACAAGCATGTTGTCTTTCACCTAGATGTAAACTCCATGAAGGCAGAATATTTTTTCTATTGTGTATACCTCAATCTCTGATTTTTGTCTGGTATATAGTAGGTTTTCAAAAAATACCTGTTGGAAAAAATTTTGAATGGAGGTATGGATATGAAAACAAAAAAATATACTGCAAACCTCACTATGAAAAAACACTTTAATCTACTGTGTCAATAGCAATAGTATTATTACTACTCATTAGCCACTGAAAAGAACTTTTAAAAGGAAACAAAATATCCAAACCATCCATCAGAGTTGATGTTTACCTATCTTTCAATCCATCTAGATATAAGAGGAAGAAAGTGTTACACAATAAAATTTTAGTTGTTAAAAACCATATCCACAGGGACGCCTGTGTGGCTCAGTTGGTTAAGCAGCTGCCTTCGGCTCAGGTCATGATCCCAGCATCTTGGGATCGAGTCCCACATCGGGCTCCTTGCTCAGCAGGGAGCCTGCTTCTCCCTCTGCCTGCCATTCTGTCTGCCTGTGCTCGCTCTCTCCCCCTCTCTCTCTCTCTCTGATAAATAAATAAAATCTTAAAAAAAAAAAAAAACATATCCACAGCTCGAAATCATACAGAGTTTTATTAGATGAGGACTGTCTATTAAAGACCTTTTCATTGTATGTATGATGTGGTTAGTTACACACGTACTCAATAGTTTCTCTTTTACAGAACAAACATAAGCCTTTTTAGAACTAAAGAATTTTGTATTGGTACAAATACGTTAACAATTGTCCCTACTTCAAAATTGCTTTACTCCTTTCACATCTAGGTGTGAGGTGTGTCTCCCAGTGTGAGCTAGATAACCTCACACAGGTCTTGACAAATAGGAAGTCCTAAGAAGGAACCGTTATTCTTGAAACCAAGGAACTTTGTGCATTTTTTCCCTCTTTGTCTCTTCTTATCATAATCTTCCTCTTCAATGTTATTACATACTTTCTCTCTCTCTGCATCTCTATATATACTCCTTCATGGCATAATTGCACAGTATAAGGACGTCTTTCAGGGTTCCTAAAATCAAAGTTCTCTGAAGGGAGGAAACATTGTTGCCTGGCTAATGTATTGAAAAAACCAACCATAAGTATCCTATCAAATTAAGATAAATAAAATGAATTACAATTTATATTCAATTAAATAAATTTAATTTGTTAATTTAAATTTATTTAATAATAAATTTATTTAATATTAATAATATTAAAACCAATAAGTTAAATTCTAATTATTAAATAAATTAAATAAATAATATTAAATAAATAAATAAAATTAATAATAAATTTATTTAAATTTAATTAAAATTGAATATAAACCCAAAATTCGTCCATGGGCTTAAATAGGTGCTAAACTGGAGCCACAAATTTGTCTCTGAATTCTACTATGTAATATAATACAGGAACATCACTTTTTATAATATTTATTTATACTGTTCAAAAATAAAATTTTAAAAATATGCAAAGGATAAATGAAATTTTGTGTTTGAGGAAGAAATAATTATGTCATACGCTAACTCTTTCTTAAATAATGCTAAATATTTAAACTTTATAATGAAGCTTGTGTATGTCCAAGCCCATAGAGAAAAGGAAGTAGTTGAGCCTGCTTGACAACCGAGGCTAAATAGGTGAGATAAAAACAACCTAAAGACAAGCACTATTCCCAGCCTTAGTGTCAGGTCCTGTATTCTCTCATCTTTATGGATGGTCTTTCTATAGTCTCAAGTACTGGCTAAAAAACTTCTCAAGGCAGTAAGCTAGAGCAGTTCTATGGTTCACTTAAATTGCTTCCTGTTTCTCAGGGCTCACTTTCCATCATTGTCTGATATTCGGTATCTTAATAAATAGTTTCATATATTTTGTGTCATTTTTGGTTTTTGTATTTCTGTTTGCTTGGATTAAAGCAGAAGTTTCTCTCATCTAAGTCCTGTATACCTCAAGATAAAGTAAGTATACTATTACTTTCTACCTCCTAGGAATGCTGAATTCCAAATTATATAATTATAATTTATTATTTCATTTACAATTTGTTAACTAATTAAAAAACAAGATATAATAGTATTTGAAACATATTAAATATTCAGTAAGTATTATCTGTTATTAAATTACTCATTCTAGGCCTTACTCTCAAGCACCCTCTACTCACTGACAAAGACTTTTTCCTTGACCGAAGTTCAGAGAGACTTTTCAGAAGCCCTCTTTCCAAACAGGCCTTTAAAATTGTCTTCTATGTCCCTCCTGTCCAAGTCCAGTTTTAGCAAAAATCTTGTTAATTCAGTATGGTGAGAAGGCATCCATTCTTAATCACCCTTGATACCTGATCAAATACTTTATCTCCACCCTTGATACTTGATCACCTTCTGCTACCTTCATCAAAAATCCTGTTAAGTTGTATTAACAAGACTCTCCCTATCCTGGATGATTTCGCTTTCAGTAATTTTCTACCCACTGACCCCTCACTCTGCTATTGGCCACAAATCTGCAGCTATCTTTGCTGTATTTAGAGTTGACTCAGGTCTATCTCCCCTATTATAATACTCCTACTGTAATAATCTGGAATAAAGTCTTTCTTACTTTTTAACAAGTTTCAAAATAATTTTTTATTTAACATCACCATTTTTTTCTCTCAATTCAATAATTCAATTATCACTTAATATTATGGCGCAGTCGATGTGAAAACATTGAAACAGTGAAAACATTTCCAGCTAATCCTTTGGTAAATTTAGGTGCTCTCTTGTCCCTGTCAGTCTTCCAAGCCTAAGAAGGAAACTGAATCTGCATATGATAGGCTTGATATTTTGTCCAGTGGTAGAATGTTTCTTCTCCCACATCCATCCAAACTTTAATTCTAATGAAAATCTGATCCCACTATGACTTCACTACACACGCACAACTCAAACAAAAGGTCTTGTCATTGAAGTGTGGTCCTTGCTGTATACATATCCTTGTTGGCTAAAATTCAACTGTTATTTCTCGCCAATATTCTTTGAGATCTGCCATGAATTTCACCTACATAATCTTCTAGATTTTCAAATAGGTATTCAAGTTCTTTAAAACTCTGAGACTATCTACAAAAGTGAAAACAAATCCCTAAAATTAAGCTTTTCATATATTTAATTTTCAATTTTCCCATTCCATGAAGTACATTATTATTAGCAATGACTCACTATTTATTTCTTAAATTCAAGATGCAATCATAATCAAACATAAATAGTCTGTGGATATATTCTTATAAGTAGAATCAAATTATAAGAGTGGAGTAAAATTACAAAATTGCTTATTTTATGACAATGACCAAATTCCTTTATTTCTCCTAATTTTTTTCTTTTACTTTTCTTTTTTTTTTTTTTTTAGACATAATAATTCAAAGTATACCAAGAAAATATTTAAAGTTTGAAATATTACCTTGGACTTATGAAAGAAAAAAAATACCAGTTATTTGTATCTCAAGTTATATTTGTAAATTCTGAATTTAATATATTGCATTCTTAGGAAAAATGTTACAAGCCAGTTGGAGACTACTTGTATCCACAAGATGTTCTCTTCTGTCCTTTAAATATTACTATGACTTATACAAGCATCACTTAGATCCAGCCTTTTAATCAGTATATATTCAGTATCAACATTTGCTTTGTGATATGTCAGTGCGGATTTTGTTGCACCCTAGAGGAAGAAATATAAGTGTAGACGGACACATTCCAACTGAATGTTTTCATACTTGTAGGCTGAGTTTGAACCTTATAATTATGGAAAAGTAGATTTGTGTGTTTGGTATTCATTTTTTTAGGTATTATTGTATAAAAAAAGGAAATAGCCTTTCATTGACCTTGTATTGAGTTATGATTTAATGCTTTTGTGTGCCGAAATGAGACTGCCTTAATTAACATGTTCCTTTGTACTGAGCAATTCCAAGATCCACAGGCAGCCACGTTTGTGCAATATTCAATGACTCAGAAATGTATAGGATATGTTCCAAGGGTACATTCTCCTTTGTAATAATCAGTCATTCATCATAATCCAAGAACAGATTTTTTCCCCCTACAAAGTTTACCATATGTTGATATTAGAAATGAAATCAAATCATATGTCATTTCTGAAAAGACCAGAGAATTGTTTGACAACATGACCACAATTTCCAAGTCTCCCTGATAGACCATCATACTACATTAAGCAAATTAAAATATTAATTGTCTGATTTAGAATGTTGTCGTTATAAATTTTATGGCCAATTTTCTTTCACATTCATCTCCTAATGCTCTAAGGAAGAAATAAAATATTTACTAAGTGGAGACTGTTCTTACAGGTAAGAAGAAATAATATTGACTTCTTTCTATCAGTATCTTTCATACAATATGTATTTGGAGACTGTACTTTGTACTATGTATTTTGAAGGCAAAACATGCATAGGGATCCTAGTGTCATTCTGAGAAAGAAAAAAAATAAAATAACCTATGGGGATGTTTTAGTTTCTAGGATTAAAAGGAAAATTTATTTCTCACAGGGCTGTAGGGTAAAAGACTGAAGAGAAGGTGTTGGCAAGGTTGGTTCCTTTTGAGGGCTGTGAGGGAAAAATCTGTTCCATGCCTCTCTCTTAGCTTCTCATAGTTTTAATCATTCCTTGGCTTGTAGATAGCATTATCCCTGTGTCTTCAGATCATCTTCCCTCTCTGCATTTCTCTGTGCCCAAATTTGCCTCAACTTTTACAAGGGTATAACACTGCATCAAGATCCACTCTAATGAGCTCATTTTACCTTGGTTACCTCTATGAAGACACTATTTATTTATTTTTTATTTTTTTTAACATTTTACTTATTTATTTGACACACACACACAGAGAGAGAGAGAGAGAGAGAGAACCAGCAGGGAAGAGGTAGGCACAGGGAGAGAGAGAAGCAGACTTCCCACTGAGCAGGGAGCCCAATGTGGGACTTGAACCGAGGACATCTGAGCCAAAAGCAGGCACTTAACCAACTGAGCCACTCTGGTGCCCCTATTAGGGCACTATTTCTAAGTAAGGTCGCACTCACAGTTATTGGGGTTAAGACTTCAACACCTTTTTGGATTATACAATTCAAACCACAGTAGATAATAAAAGAAAAAAGAAAAACCTGCCCAGCAACACACTGTGAGATTATAGTTGTCAACACCTTCTAGGAAAGATCTATTGGCTTCACGAAATATTCAGGACAATATTTAGCAGATTTATGTTCATTACATTCCTCAATAATGAGCAATTGTGCTAGACAGTAGTTTTGAAATTAGTTTATCATTTGGCTTAAAGTATAAGAAACAGTCAGATTTTCAAAAAAAAAAAAAACAGAAAAGATTATCAAGTTCCCCCATCCATCACCTGAAATAAGATAAATCCCCACCATCCACTCAAAAGTGATAATTGAATGGTCCTCAGAGGAAGAGAGGAACAAAAGATCTACAAAACAGCCAGAAAACAATTACTAAAATAGTAACAATAAGCCCTTATCCATCAATAATTACCTTAAAGGTAAATGGAATAGATTTTACAATCAAAAGACATATAATGGCTGAATGGATTAAAAAAACAAGGCAGACTATATGCTACTTACAAGAGACTCAGTTCAGGTTTAAGTGAGGGATAAAACAATATACCTATGCAAATGGAAATCAGAAGAGATCAGGAGTAGCTATTCTTTTATCAAACAAAGTAGACTTGAAGTACTTTGTAGACTTCAAGTATCTGTAATAAATAAAGAAGGCCATTAAGTAATGACAGAGGTCACTTCATTAAGAGAATATAAAAAATTGTAAATGCTTATGTACCTAAAACTGGAGCTGAAAACATAAAACTCCTAGAAGAAAGCAGGAAAAGCCCCTTGACATTAGTCTTGCAGTGAGTTTTTGGATATGACACCAAAAGCAAAAGCAACAAAAGCAAAACCAAGTGTGAGGTGATATCTCCTTGTGCTTTTGATTTGCCTTTTCCCTAATAATTCACAACGTTGAGCACCTTTTCATGTACTTTTTGGCCATTTATGAGTCTCCTTTAGAATAAAGCTTATTCAGGTCCTTGCACATTTTGTAACTGAGCTGGTTTTGTTTGTTTGTTTGTTTTCTATTGAGTTGTATGAGTTCCTTATATATTTTGTATATTAACCACTTCTAGAATATATGGCTTGCAAATATCTTCTCTTATTGAATAGGCTCCCTTTTCATTTTGTTGATTATTTCTTTTGCTGTACAGAAGATTTTAGTTTGATGAAGTTCTATTTTCTGAGGTTTATGTTTTTCCCCTTTGTTTTTGGTGTCAAATTTAAAATAATCATTGCCAAGGCCAACATCGAAGATCTGTTTCCCTATAATTTCTTTGTTTAAATGGACAGCCAGTAATTGCTACAATTGTATGTTGTGATATATAATAGTATAATGTTAATATTTAACAGCATACTTGAATATAGATATTATAATCTATATTTGCATAGATAAAGAAGAAATTTAAAATGGTAGGAAAACTATTAAAATTTTAATGTAATTATTTTAGTGACAGGAAAAACTCAGCTCCTCTCTCATCTCCATGTCATTCAACCTATAATGAAGATATAAACCAATGTAACCAATGGTGATTTCAAGAAATGTAAGTGCTAGAATATTAAGCTATGTATAACACATATGGTGGCATACTCTCTGTCTTGTGCCTCCTCAGTACTATAGCGACTCATTCCTCTGGTCAATGACCAAAATTTCTGATTGGTTTACAGAAAAGGGAACACAATGATTAAGTCTCCATCATATACTACAGTCAATTATTTCTCCATGTTTTTTTTTAAAGACTTCATTTATTTATTTGACAGAGAGAGATGGCAGAGAGGGGGGGGGGAAGCAGGCCCCCTGCTGAGCAGAGAGCACGATGCTGGGCTTGATCCCAGGACCCTGAGACCATGACCTGAGCCAAAGGCAGAGGCTTAACTCACTGAGCCACCCAGGTGCCCCTTATTTCTCCATGTTATTGATAAGCTAGTTTGCAACTTTACTACAAATCGCAATGGTGCGTATATTTTTCTTTACACTATGGTTATCTTTAGCATACTACATATATATTGACCAAGATGTAAGTTGTTTACAATGAGAATTTGTTATAACATTTTCAAATACAATACTGATTTTATTAGCAAAAAAAAAAAAAAAATGATGATTTAACTTTCTGCTAGGTGGTATACATCAAATTGTATTTTCATAAGAATCAATTTATATACTTTATGTAATTACTAAAAAGAGAGAGATTCCAATGATCCATAACAAATAAATTAGTATGTATGGGAGTTAGGCCTTGATTCTGTATATTATGCAAACTACTACAGTAGTTTGAGAATCAGAGTTACAAGAATAACTGAAATATCCCTTATTAAGATATTTTATATGAAAGTCCTTAAATTCCTTCTTAAAATTAATCTAAAGAGTTTGATAAAAAAGACAGACAGGCCATATGCTCAGAGGCTCATATACCATATTTGTATTCTAACCAGCAGTCTGTATATTTTAGAAGTCCAGCAGTGACTTTGTAGAAGCACCATTAAGAATCATTTATTTTTTTAATAATTTTTTTGGGATTTATATGGCACTGATGGCTTATTCAAGTATACTAAATGTAAAATAAAAAAAATATTTATCAGTTTGGCTGACTAAGGCCATCTTTGATAGATTTCAGGTTAGGATAAATGAAATAACTGTTCGCTTTAATATTGTATTTGAAAGAGTAAACCAAATGGTGTTATCTGAAATGTTAAATTCCTCTTTCAAATCCCCACTTTTCAGTTCTACACATCAAAGGTTAGTTACTATTTTTCAAGCATTTGTTTTCAATGCTCCATAGTTCAATACAAATACAATAAACAAACAATGACAATGACGACAAATAAGAATAAGAACATATATGCAGTGTATGCATTAAAGTAAATCCTTTATCTGTATCAGATACATCAACCTCTACCAGAAACATTCAGAGGACATACACATATGATTTTTTTCATTTATTTTTCACAGAAAGAGATCATAATATTCTTGCTGTTTTGTATATTATCAACTTTCTATAGATTCTGGCAATCTTCCCATACTGAACATGAGTCTATTTGTTTTAATGGTCACATATTAATACACTTCACAATTACCAAATAATGTACTTAATCATCTCTTCATTTATAAATATTTACATTGTTTCCACTTTGATATCAGCATTTCAATAATGTAAAAATAAACACTATCAGGGGCACCTGGGTGGCTCAGTGTGTTAAAGCCTCTGCATTTTGCTCAGGTCATGACCTCAGGGTCCTGGGATCAAGCCCCGCATCGGGCTCTCTGCTCTGCAGGGAGCTTGCTTCCTCCTCTCTCTCTGCCTGCCTCTCTGCCTAATTGTGATCTCTGTCTGTCAAATAAATAAATAAAATCTTTTAAAAAATAAAAATAAAAATAAACACTTTCAGTTGTATACACTTGAGTATATATCTGAAAATTAAATTTCAACTACTGCTAAAACTAAAAGATTTTATACTTTAACTATGGCAAACCTATTGACAAATCACCCTCCAAAAATGTTCCAGATATCAATTTCTTCCCCAAAAGCAAAAACGTTCATTTTTCCACACGCTCTCACCAATAACGATGATTATAAAAAGTATTGAATTTTTGTCATTTAAATTTAAAAGGTATATTATAGGGCGCCTGGGAGGCTCAGTGGGTTAAGCCGCTGCCTTCGGCTCAGGTCATGATCTCAGGGTCCTGGGATCGAGTCCCGCATGGGGCTCTCTGCTCAGCAGGGAGCCTGCTTCCTCCTCTCTCTCTGTCTGCCTGCCTCTCCAACTACTTGTGATTTCTCTCTGTCAAATAAATAAATAAAATCTTTAAAAAAATAAAAAATAATAAAAGGTATATTATAGTTTCAATTTTCATTGCTATAAGTGAAATTAAGGTTTTCTGCCTATTTATTTTCTGTGAATTGCCTGTTTGTGTTATTTTGTAAATTATAAGTGTTCTCATTGTGTGTGCATATATAAAACACTAGTCAGTACTCTATTACATATAATAACTGAGCACTTCATAAAACTATATGCTTCATACATTAGAAGAAGAAGTGTTACATAATTTTATTACTTTTTGTCAAAATTCTTCCCCCCTTATATATGCCTACATAAAAGTTCCACCTGCAGGAGCATGCCCTATTTTTAATAAAATCTAGGCTTGGAGATGTTTGACTTTGCTCTTATAGCTGTTTGTGCTGATTTAGTGAAGTGTACTCAATGTGCTTAGATAAAATGTTTTTTGACAGAAAAAATAATATTGTTCCCATCTAAAATGCTTTGTCTCAAGGTAAAAATAGCCAATTTTAGTCTTTCTTTAGAAAAAAAATCATAGCATTTTATATAATAACAATGTGAGAGTCAAAGGGGTGGCTTACCAGGCTGTATTTCTAGGAGACTTCCTAAAGCCAGAGTTTCCAAACACATAGGGCCAGTTAAGCCCTTCATCTTCTTCTAGGTAGATAAATTGAGTGCCATGCACTTTGCTGTGCAGGGAACTTTTGACTGAAACCTTTTAAAACAAAGGTCTTGTTTGCTGTGAGTGAAAATCAAATGAAAGCCTTGCAGTTTTTATTAATAAAATAGGTTTACATGGGAGCTGATTCTGTTTTAGAAATTGCTTGATATTATTGACTATTTATATAATTTTGTAATATGATGAAAATTTATACAACAGCCCCTAATCAAATGTCTACTATATAGAATTTGATTTTTATCTGCATGTTATTCAAAGCTGTCTTTATGTATAGTAATAAAAATACAAATAAAAATGCTTTTAGGTTTAATTATTCTGGCATGCTGATAATGAATGAAATCACTTTTATTGTGGTATCCACAAAGGTAAAGTCATCTTTAGAAAAAACTAACACCATATCTAAGAGAGAAAAAACGAAGGTAAAGATTAAACATAACAGGGGTTCCTTGGTGGCTCAGTGAGTTAAGTGGCTGCCTTCTGCTCGGGTCATGATACCAGGGTCCTGGGATCGAGCTCTTTGGAGAGCCTGCTTCTCCCTCTCCCCCTGCCTGCTGCTTTGCCTACATGACCTCTCTCCCTATATCTCTCTGTCAAATAAATAAATAAAATCTTAAAAAAAGACAGAACATCCCCTGAAATATTAAAAAAAAAGAAGGATTAAACATAACAAAATTTTTAAAATGGCATCTTATACATGTCACATATTTGTAAAAATTATTCATGTTAAAATAAATGCTATGAAACTATTTTATTGTTCTTTTATTATAACTTCAATTGCCAAAAAATGACTCTGATTGGAATTTCCTCCATTAAAAAATAAGTATCATGTAATATTCAAGTATGCTATTCCAGAACAAGTAGAACTGAACTTTCTCATCTAATTATTATGTAAATTACTTAAATGACTAAACTTTAACCTCACAAAGTTGTTGTAAGAATCAAGTCAGATTTGTACATATAAAATCATTTAGCATACTGCTTACCACATTAATAAGAGCTCAAGAAATGTTAGCCATTATTATCAATGTGATAAATAGCTATCATTCTCTATGAGAAAAATCTAAATTTTCTGTAACAGAGCAGGAAAAGAGAATGTTGGTAGGTATATTATGCATGTATGTGCGTGTGTTTTGTTTCTTCAAGAAGTGGAGAGAGAGATATGAAGGTATGTTCTAGTTTAAGGTGAAAGATGAAAGAGATTACAAAGCAACGCAAAACAGAACAAAGAATAAAAGGGTAAGTAAATGAATTAAGATAAAGCTAACAAGAAGCATAAATAAAAGAAGATTAAATATCAGGAGAAAATAATGAATTTCACTTTAATATACATAAATCTGAGATTATATTAAAATAATTAAAAGAAAAGACAAAAAAAGGGAACATCCAACACTTTTAAAATTGTATGTTTTAGGGCGCCTGGGTGGCTCAGTGGGTTAAGCCACTGCCTTCGGCTCAGGTCATGATCTCAGGGTCCTGGGATGGAGTCCTGCATTGGGCTCTCTGCTCAGCGGGGGGCCTGCTTCCCTTCCTTTCTCTCTGCCTGCCTCTCTGCCTACTTGTGATCTCTCTCTGTCAAATAAATAAATAAAATCTTAAAAAAAAATTGTATGTTTTCTTTTTTTTATTTATTTATTTTCAGCAAGACAGTATCATTATTTTTTCACTAAAATTGTATGTTTTCTTGTTTGTAAATCATTTTAACCATCCTCTTCTATAGTAATCTACAATAACTACATTTGTGAAAAAAGGTATTATGTTTTCTGTTTAACAGATGAGAAATTAAGCTTAGAAATTTTAAGTGATATGACCAAAGTTACCATTCCAAGTAAAAAATTAAATCCAATTTTTCCTTAGTGTTTTTTCATGACATCAAATTGTCTCTGTAAACAAATCCTAATAAGATGGATCATTCCAAAACTTTGGTGAACACCTATCATATCCTAAGAGTTTTATCACACACTGCAGACCTCTTATCACTTAAAACCTGCAATAATCCTGTGACTATGTTACAGATTTGAGAACACAGAAATGTTTGGTAATTTACCTTATATTATAAATATCAGCTTGTAAATCATGGATCTTAAACTTGAATACCACTATAACTGACTGCAAACTCTCATCTTTCTCTCTGTGTCTCCTAAAGGAATGGTTTCCTCCTAATGAAGTCTCATTGGCATGTAGTAGTCACTCCATAAATACTTGTTGAAAGACCAAACAAGCTAATAAATAAAAGAGTGAATGAATGTGTTCCAATGTAAAATCTCTGCACCTCTACCACAGATATCTGGGAAGCAGAAATAAGAGAATAATATGAACTACATAAGGAGAAAAGAGTATAAAATTACTACACAATCACGTATCTCAAGTTACTGCACTCAAGGAAAAGTGTTTATAATATTGTTACACAGGAATCTGTTTATCATTTATTTTTACTTCAAAAGAGATTTATTCTACATGCTGACCTCAATTAGACAAAGCCTTTTCTGTCAAATGAGGTGGGGGACCATAGCCTTTCTATTCGCTGTGGCAAGGTAAAAAGCTGTCTAACTAATAATTAACCTCTTCTGAATGTGAGCTCATTCAGAACAAGAGTGTCTGTCTTACTCAGTTCTACATCCCTCAAAACTAGAATATTTACTTATACATACGTAGAACCTAGAATACAAATATATATGTTGAATAACCATTCATTCTACAAAGTTCAATAAAAGACAGGCATTTTCCCAATGTTTTATTTCCCTACTATACTTTTCTTGGCTACAGGGGGGAAAAAAAAGTCCCTAGAAGCTTTGCATAGAATTGAACATATATATTTATATATGTTCATTTATATATATATATATATATATACACACACATATATAATTGCATAGAACAAAACATATATATATATATATATATTCTCTTTTTATTGTCTCAAATTCTGTCTTTAAGTAATCAGTCCTTTTACATTTACTGATTCAGAGTTAAGATCAAAACATGAGTGTCAAAAAAAGGGGTTGCTTTTTTTAATAACCATAATTATGAAGTTTCTGAAATTCAGAATCACTAGAATTATCTATTTTACAATTAGCAATAAGGAAAATAGGTTTCTTTCTTTTTTTTAAAGCTTTAAGGGATTCGGTTTATTCAGAATCAGCACTGGAAGAATGTATTCAATTAAAAGATTATTTAAGTATAAGCATATGAGATATTCTGTCTACCTGATACATTAACATTGTAATTTGAATTTATGATAACTATGAAATTTCTTTCCAATTGTCAGATAAAGTAGCATATTTTCTCCTTGTTTTTATATGCTGTTCTTCAACTCCCTCTCTGATAGCATATTTTCTCCTTATTTATTTTTGTAAATTTTCTTAAAAAATTATTTATTTTGAGAGAGAACACAGGAGTGGGGGTGGGGAGGGGCAGAGGCAAAAGGAGAGATTCTCAACCAGCCTCCATGTAACCACAGAGCCCTTTGCAGAGTTCAATCTCATGACTCATGAGATCATGACATGAGTCGAGACCAAGAGTTTGATACTCAACCAAATGAGCTACCCAGGCACCCCTTTCCTTGTTTTCATATCTGAAATATTCAATAAGAATGTTGAACACAATATTATTTATCTTAGGAAAAGCAGTTTAAGCTACTGAAAGGCCATGCACAATTTCAAAACTTTTGATACGCTTTATCACATTATAAAATAAATCATATGAATCTCCCTTAAAAAAAATAAACAAGGGGCGCCTGGGTGGCTCAGTGGGTTAAGCCGCTGCCTTCGGCTCAGGTCATGATCTCAGAGTCCTGGGATCGAGTCCCGCATCGGGCTCTCTGCTCAGTGGAGAGCCTGCTTCCCTCTCTCTCTGGCTGCCTCTCCGTCTACTTGTGATTTCTCTCTGTCAAATTAATAAATAAAATCTTTAAAAAAAAAATAAAATAAACAAGGTAATACTGACATTGGCCTGTTTTTGGACCTCATTTTCCACAAGTACAGTCATATTATATTGAAATGAAAGTTTTCATTTCCTCTTTTTCCAGCTGTATGTGTGGGAAATACAGTTTCCCTTGGTACTGCAAAAGACTACCAAGGTAATCCTTATCTCCTTGTATGTGATACAAAGATAAGCCTCAGAGAGTTAAATAGTGGAAATAATTATAGACCTAAGTGTGGGGTCTTGTAGCACTGGGATTTAAACTTGACATATGGTATTTGAAAAATATCTACTGTATTATTATTTTTCTTTCAAAAAATTGAGATTAAAGGCATGCTATACTTCTATAACAACAAAAAAGAATATATGTTTTTGTTCAGAATATGAACTTTTTAGTCCACAAAACAGGCTTACACATGACTCTAATTTTCTTTCCTTTTTTTTTTTTAAGATTTTATTTATTTATTTGACAGAGAAAGAAAGATCACAAGTAGGCAGAGCAGCAGGCAAAGAGAGAGGGGGAACCAGGCTCCCTGCTGAACAGAGAGCTCAATGTGGGGCTGAATTCCAGGACCCTGAGATCATGACCTGAGCCAAAGGCAGAGGCTTAACCCATTGAACTGCCCAAGTGCCCCGACTCTAATTTTCAAAGCCCAATTGAACATTTTCTTAATTGTTTTATGTTGTCTTCTTTGTAGCTATACTCTGCAAAGCATACAGTTAAAAATAATATATTTTAAACAGCTTCATTTATTTCTGGATTTAAAAAGAAACAACAGGTATTCAGAATGGTTATTTTGACTTTTCAAATACCTTTGTAAGAATATCCAGGCAAGTATCATTTAAGTGTATTATTAAAAATTCATATTGATTACAGTGACGTTTTTTGTTTAGAAGAAAGTATGGTTTTATTTATTTTCTCATATTATAGTCTGACTAGGTAAGGTGGTCATTTCTAACTTTGTTTTTTGAAAGCTATTGCTTTTTTGCACTTTGTGCTCTACACAATTATTATTTTGGGAAATCGTAATCTAAAACTTTTACACTTCTTGAAAAAAAACTTGTGGCATAATATGAATGAAATTTTTTTCTTGGCTAGAGAGCCAATTTTCATTTTTCAGAGTTGAAAAGATGAGAATAAAAATCTATATTCTAGTACTTTGATTTTGGAAAACTGAGCATTAATTCATAATAGCCTCTTCTCGCTATCATCTATTTTAAAAGTACAGGCATTTTGAATATATTATATTAGAATAGACATCTTAAAATAAAAGTAATGCTTTATAGGATCTGTTACAGATACATATATATTTTTCCATCTGTTTGGTAATAGTTAAAATGGGATAAATGAACCCAGAGGGAATGGCTTTACTATACGAAACTAAATATTAGTACCATGCACTAATGAAATTTTAAGCTCCAAATCAATTACGAATGCTGAAAAATAAGCAAAGAAAATCAAGGCAATTTCATCAGAAACAAAAACCAACATTATCAACTGATCATGTGATCTGATATGGTTAAGTTTGGTGTTCTTTAAGCTTAGTTTATTCATACCCAATTGAACTGTAACAAAAAGTATCAACAAGGTGCGCCTGGGTGGCTCAGTGGGTTAAAGCCTCTGCCTTCAGCTCGGCTCATGATCCCAACCTGCTGGGATGGAGCCCCACATAGGGATCCCTGCTTGGCAGGGAGCCTGCTTTCCCCTCTCTCTCTGCCTACCTCTCTGCCTACTTGTGAATTCTGTCTGTCAAATAAATAAATAAATAGATAGATAGATAGATAGATAAATTTTAAAAAGTATCAACAACCTAAGTGCCTATCCAAGGATGAATGGGTAAACAAATTGTGTGTGCATGTGTGTGTGTGTGTGTGTGTGTACACATTGGAATACTATTAATCAGCCAAAATAAAGCATAAAATCTTGTCATTTGTGTGGAAGAAATCAGTTAAAGGGAAAATGGTTTAAATAAATAAATAAATTTTAAAAATTAAAAAAAAAAACTACCAACAATGATAAAGGCAAGAAAACTAAGAAAGGTCTTAAGAGATTAAATAACAAATCTCAGGATTAGATAACTGAATGGAGCTAGAAGTTGAAATAGGACAAGTCCAGAGTTCTTTCCACTAAATAACATTACCTAACTAGTTTGATTCTTAGTCCTCTACTTACTAAATGGTAATAAAAAGGAGTATTTCCACATTTTATGATATCATGATAATCCATGAAATCACGAAAAGTCTATGATCTATTAAAAAAGAAAAAGAAAAAGAAAGAAAGAAAGCAATGTTCCAGTATTTTATATGGGCTTCTCACCATCTTTATAGCAAACAATAGAGTACTTAGCTCTTCAAAGTTCTTTAAAATTCCTTAAAATCTCTTCCCTTTCCCACTGTTCAGGTCTGTTTAGAAGGTCAGATAACATGAGAAAATGTTTGTGAAACGTTAAGTCCTACTCTTCTCCATTCTGGTACATACTATGAAGAATGAAAGGGAATGTTTCAGTGTATACTATTTTTACTCATTCCTTTATTCATCCATCCATTCATTCATATTTTACAAAACAAATCATACTGTAGTCATCTTTACATTGTAAATTTTTTTCACCTTCCATGATCTCATGGACATTTTCACATTTTTCATTTTCAAGATTACTTTGGTGAAGTAACCTTTGAAAACATGATTTGTTTATTGTTGTTTGATACTTTATTAAATGGATAAACCATAATTTATGTGACAGGGATTAAAAAGTGGTGTGGGAAAACTGGTTATCCACATACTAAAGAATGAAATTGGACTCTTACCTTACACAATACAAAAAATCCAACTCAAAACAGATTAAAGACTTAAATTTAAGACCTGTAAAACTCCAAAGGCGGGGGGGACAGGAGGAAAGCTTCACAACACTGGTCTTGGCAACAATTTTGTGGTTATATCAACAAAAGCAGAAGCAACAAAAGCAAAATAAATAAGCTGAGTTACATCAAACTACAATTTGTCTGCACAGCAAAGGGAACAACTGACAAAGTGAAAAGGCAACCTGTGGAACAAGAAAAAAAGTATTTGGAAACTACTATTTCATAAGGGGCTATAACCCAAAATATATAAGGAATCCCTACAACCCAATAATTTAAAAAAGAAAAAAAAAAACAGTAATACAATCTGATTTTAAAATAGCAAAGGACTTGAATAGATATTTAGCCACAGAGAACACACAAACGTCCAGTAGGTATATGAAAAAATGTTCAACATCATCAGGGAAATCCAAATTAAAACCATAAGAGATATTACTTTATACCTACTAAGATGACTATTAGAAAAAAAAAAGAATTAAAAATGAAAGTGTTGGTAAGGATGTAGAGAAACTGGAATGCTGTACTATGTTAGGAATGTACAATGTGCAGCCACTATGGAAAACAGTATAAAGGTTCCTCATAATTACCATATGATACAGTAATCTCACTTCTGGACATTTACATGAAAGAACAGGAAATAGGATCTTGAAGAAATATTTGCATTCCCATGTTCATTGTTGCATTATTCACAGTAGTTACAATGTGAAAGCAACCTAAATGTTCTTTGATGAGTGGATGAAGAAAATGTGGTTCCTTTCAGCCTTAATAAAGAAGGCAATTTTATCATATGGAGCAAAATGGATAAACCTTGAGCAATTATGCTACTTGAAATTAGCCCATGACAGAATATTGCAGAATTCCACTTACATAAGGTATCTAAAGTAGTTAAACACACAGAAGCAGAGTAAAATGGTATTTCCCGGTGGCTGAAGGAAGGAAGAAATGGGAGTTTCTGTTCAATAGGTTAAAATTTCAGTTATGCATGATGAAAAAGTCTGAAATTTGATGTACAGCATTGTGATTACAATTAATAATGCGCTGTACACATTAAAATTTGCTAGATGGTAAATCTCATATAATTTTTTCCACTATAAAAAATAAACAAAAGTACATGTATGGGGGCACCTGGGTCGCTCAGTGGGTTAAGCCGCTGCCTTCGGCTCAGGTCATGATCTCAGGGTCCTGGGATCGAGTCCCGTATCCGGCTCTCTGCTTGGCAGGGAGCCTGCTTCCCTCTCTCTCTCTCTCTGCCTGCCTCTCCATCTACTTGTGATTTCTCTCTGTCAAATAAATAAATAAAATCTTTTTTTAAAAAAGTACATGTATGAAGTGGGGAAATGCCAAATTATTCAGAGTGGAGACCATTTGAATTACTAGAATTGCTTTTTGAAGGAATTTTTTTATGACTGTGTAATGATGACTGGGCTTTGGGAATCAATGATGGAAGAGTTTAAGAATTTTCCACAGCAGTAATACAGACTTTCAAAATATCCACTATTTTTTATTTTTGGTTTTATTTGCTCCTGTTAAGCACAAAAGTGGTAGAAAACTTATGGAATATGGTTACAGGGAAGTTGAAAGAATTTTAGTATTTATGTTTTAAATACTAAATTAAAAAAATTAAATGTAAAATTTGGTTTTAAAATCCATATTCACATTTTGAAATATACGGAATTATAGAAAGTTGTTGTTGTTGTTGTTGTTCATGACCAAAGAAAGAACCATTTGGCGTAGGTTCCAAACACATGCATATACACAAACATATACAAAAGCTCCAAATAAATTGCCTACAAATAAGTTTTGCCCAGATCAGAAAGCTTTTTTGTGACATTATCATTATATAATGAATACTAAAGAATAAACTTTATATTGCACTGAAATAATGCCAACTGTCTATCAGCTCCCAAGGATTGTTTTATTTATCATTTAAAATGAATGATGCTACCTCACGATTTCCTATAAAAATCTCAATTTTCTATGAAGAACTTTTATATAAATGCTGACAGATTTGATGCTGCCATTTTATGAGATGACTAAATCAGAACTCATACTGACAAGTTTGCATGCTAAAAAAATATTGCTATAATATTGTACGTCTTGATCTACTTTTATATTTCATTCCTCATTTTGTATCATTTTATAATATACATTTGAACATAACAAATTCTGGGCAAGGTTGACTCTGATGTTTCATGGTATTATTGAATATCCCCAAACTACTATATAATATATATTTGAATGATGTTTCAGTCTTTTCAAGCATTGCTCATGTTTTACTTCTTACAGCATTTATTCTATCTATGGGGGAATAAATGTCTTTTGTCTATCACATTGCATCTTAAAGTAAATAACTTCAAAACATTGGTCTTTTGAAAAAGTGCTCCATATCACTCGGCATCAGGGAAATACAAATCAAAACCACAGTGAGATATCACCTCACACCAGTCAGAATGGCTAAAATCAACAAGTCAGGAAATGACAGATGCTGGCGAGGATGCGGAGAAAGGGGAACCCTCCTACACTGTTGGTGGGAATGCAAGCTGGTGCAGCCACTCTGGAAAACAGCATGGAGGTTCCTCAAAATGTTGAAAATAGAACTGCCCTATGACCCAGCAATTGCACTATTGGGTATTTACCCTAAAGATACAAATGTAGTGATCCAAAGGGACACATGCACCCGAATGTTTATAGCAGCAATGTCCACAATAGCCAAACTATGGAAAGAACCTAGATGTCCATCAACAGATGAATGGATCAAGAAGATGTGGTATATATACACAATGGAATACTATGCAGCCATCAAAAGAAATGAAATCTTGCCATTTGCAACGACGTGGATGGAACTAGAGCGTATCATGCTTAGCGAAATAAGTCAAGCAGAGAAAGACAACTATCATATGATCTCCCTGATATGAGGAAGTGGTGATGCAACATGGAGGCTTAAGTGGGTAGAAGAAGAATAAATGAAACAAGATGGGATTGGGAGGGAGACAAACCATAAGTGACTCTTAATCTCACAAAACAAACTGAGGGTTGCCGGGGGGAGGGGGTTTGGGAGAAGGGGGTGGGATTATGGACATTGGGGAGGGTATGTGATCTGGTGAGAGCTGTGAAGTGTGTAAACCTGGTGATTCACAGACCTGTACCCCTGGGGATAAAAATATATGTTTATAAAAAATAAAAAATTTAAAAAAAAAATTAAAAAAAAATAATAAAAAAAAATAAAAAATTAAAAAAAAAACAAAAAAAAAACCAAAAAAAAAAACATTGGTCTTTTTCTCTAATACATAAACATCATGTATTATTTGTGTGTTGGCAATTAATAATAGCTTGCCAATTCTTAAACTCAAAAAATATGTCATTTTTAAAAAGCACACATGTAGACACTAACTGAACTTAGAGTGTCTACTGACTAGATATTATTTCTAATATATTGTTGCTGAAGATCTTCTAATAAAATATATTATACCAGGTATAGGGTAACCTTAATATAAGATATGCTGCTCTCCATAAATGAACTATTTCAATGGCTATCATTAATTCTTCTGAATCACCATGATTTATCTGACCAGTGCCATTTTATGAGTAGTGCTTAGACATTATTGTATATTAACAATTGTCATATTCAGTGGGATGGAGAGAGAGATTGGCTTGGGTTTCTCTATTATCTCCACTGAAGAAAATATAACTCCAAAAGGAATGTAATAGTATGAAATTCATCCATTCCACCCACCTACTGGAAATTTCTGACCTGATTGATGACACACAATTCCACACCTTGTGTGGAGAAAGTGCTTTCAAATGGATTTTGAAGAGAAAGAGTGTGACATTCTAAACCATGCAGCCAGGAGAAAGCAGTCTTCAAAGCATAAGGAAAATTGTGAGGAATCATTCAAAGAATAAATAGTTTGCTCAAAATAAAGGATTCATACCACAAAGAAATTGAGAATATGTTTGTAAATATAAAGGAAGTATATTATTCTTAGGTTTCTTGGGAATCTGTATATCATAGGATCTTGGGAAGAACAGAAAAGGTTTTTCTTAAATTTTTGGTTAATGATTGGAATATTTCCCTATCTAAATATGTGGGGAAGGAGGGAGAGATGGATTCAGTGATAATCTGAAAAATAATTGTAGCTTTCCTTCATGTAGTTCTAGGCCGTGATGATAATAAAGTAAATAGAAAGGAATGAGTGCTCATAAAAGATACGTACAGAAAAAAATAAGTTTATATAGAAGACTGAATTTAGGGATGAAGAAATAAAAACTCAGAAATGGCTAGAGATTCAAGATTATCAGAATAAACACAAATATATAATCATAAAGCATAATATCCATGTAAGTGGTTAACAGATTTCTAAACCAAAGCTGAAATTTGGAAGCTGTAGAATTGCTTAGTATTCACTCACAATGTATATTTGTTATATATTTGCATTTATTATTTTTGTGGAGCCTGAGAGGTCTGACTGAAGGGCAGAAGAATAATTTGAGAATGTTTTCTCAAAATGTGTTCATAGGGACACTCTCACGAACATAGTTGTAGGTATTCATCCAGATGTGATCTGTGTATCATAACCAATCCAGCTTTTGAAGGATCATATGTAGGTATGTATCAGGCATTTTCTTTCAATCTCTCTCTCTGTCTTAATCTATCTCTCTCTCCCTCTCTCCCCCCACCCCTTGGTGTCTTATACTAACTCTACGATATGTGGATGAACAAGTCCCAAACCCATTAAGAGTGGTAATTAAATATTTATTTAACCTCCAGCTGAAGTTCTAACTGAAGACAAATGAAAAGTGAGATGGACAGAAGAGCAAGAAAATTGAAAATATCACCTTGTAAACACCTTGTAAAGCAACAATAAATTAAGTGCTTATTTTGTTCATCCTCCCTTTAAAAGTATAATAAATGAGGTAGCATTTGCAAGTTTACTATAAATAAATAAATAAATAAATAAATAAAACCAGGAATGTTAGCTTCTAAAATAGATGTATTCTTTTTAAATCATCTAGTTCTGTGTGCATATGTGTGTGAGGTCATATATCTGTCTTTATGGATCAAACACTGATGAGTTTTAAGTTTTATACTTAAATATATAATATGCACAAGTTTGATGTTATTAGTATATCCCATACTGTTATAAGCATTAACTAGATTAAAAGATCATTGAGGCTAAAAAAAAGTACTTTTTGTATGTACCTTTGGGTCTCTTAGAAAATCTACCTTAATGCAATTGATAAACTTGTTGGAAATGTAAGAAATGAATGAATGCATATTAACTCTCTGTGACTTAAAAGATAATCCTCCAAGATAAGTATCTAAGATTCAAAGTGAAACTTTCTTTAGATTTAGATTAAAAATTAAGTTTTTATTTGTGTAGTGTCAGATTAAATATATGACCTTAACAATCAAATTTGCCATCTCAGGAATGGCAAAAATTTTGTCTTTGTATAATGGTAGATTGAGATGAGCTTATTGAAATTCTTTGTTTAAGTTCCTTCAATTATTAACACAAAAAAGTACACAGATCAATCAGCAATGCCTGTAATTAACTCCAGATATTGGGAATAGAAATAGTCATACTTGCTGACTCCTACTGAATTCATTTATAAAGCAATTTCCTTAATATATTGAGTAATATTTCACAACATAAAAAGGACGTCTTGGAGCTCCTGGGTGGCTCAGTTGGTTAAGCATCTGACTCTTCATTTTGGTTCAGGTCATGATCTTAGGGTTGTGGGACTGACCCCCACATTGGTCTCTGTGCTGGGTGTGGAGCCAGCTTAAGATTTAAGATTCTCTATCTCCCTCTGCCTCTTCTGCCCCACCCTGCTTTGCCCCACTCAGCTCATGCTTTCTTAATTAAAAAAAAAAAAAAAAAGTTTCTTATGATAGTAGCAGCTCAGAAAAGAGGGAACAGTATAATAATGTGTGAGCCAGAGGCCAGACAGGGAAGATAAAGAAGGTATGGCCAGGCTTTTTTGGTTTGGTGGAAATGTTAAAACACAGGAGAAAATGTTAAGTGTAAAAAATGAATGTTAACTATAGAATACCTATTCATTGGGCATTAATATCAGGTATAGGTAAGTTCCATCTAAGAATAGATAGTAGTATTAAGTGTACATTCAAATACCTTTCTCTGCTGGCCTTGTGCCTCCTGACTTTCATTACATTTGCTTTATTTCCTTAGTTATGACTCTATTTTTCAATATCTCTTCCCTTATAATTCTTAAAACAAAACAAAACAAAACAAAAATTGTGATTGCTGCTTCCCTTCATCCCTTTCTGTTCTTCTCAAGCCATGTTCTTTTACTTTAACATTCATTCTTAATGAAATTGTTTTCTTGAAGGTTACCCATGATCTCCAAATTGCCAAATTTGATAGCTGTGTTATCATGGTGCTTAGATTCTCTGAAGAATTTGACAGTGTTAACAATCTATTTCTAAAAAGTCTGTTCTGTTTTTCATCCATTAAAATTTATTCTTTTTGTTCCATACTGAAATTTCAGTGTCTTTTATAGGGTCTTCCCAAATTCACAGTCTTCTTTTTATTTCTTTAGCACTATGTATTGAGGTCCGTATTTGGCAGGATTCTTATAAATATGGAACATTAAGCTTTGCCTGTCCTCAGTCAAACCACACATCAAGTAGGTTGTTAGGAATACAGAGAGCTACACAACAGGTAAGTGCAAGAATATAAACCCACATTTGTGAGGTCACAAAAGACAATTGCTACAGTTAAAAAAGCTTAAAAACTAAGTTACTACATGAAACAGAAGATTATGATAATTCCCTACTGCACTTTCTCTCACTTGTCCACTTTGGGCACCATCTCAGGAGGCATTTTCATAAGTGTGAAGAACGCATTTACCACTTACAGAGAATCTATGCTTATAAAATTGATTAAAGGTAAGTATCCCTAAAATTTTCTAACTTATATAGAAACTTACAGTCTATACATACATTTTCGTCTACTTCTCAGAATAATTTTAAACAAACTGTGTGACTGGTGCATTTAAATATGAAAAATAAAGAAAATAAGCAAAATTTCAGGAATTTGGCAAATAAAGTAATATGTTTTCATTGCTTCTCTAGTTTTCAAGTAGTCCAAAAAGTTTTCTCAAGGATGAATTAAAAAGGTCAAGTGAACTGATTAGTGGAAAGAATGATACATTATATGCATAAGGTGATCTGCAATTTTAAAATCACAATCAGTTAAAAACCTGTGCAGGAAATTTTTTTAAAAGCATATTCTTCCTTTTTTCTCTTTCTTTCTTTCTTTCTTTTTTTTTTTTTTTGAAAAGTAGTGGAACTTTATTAAGTTATTAAGTGATGTGTTCAAAATAACACAGTCATCCAGTACAAGAAGAAAGAATAAAACAACCATGTCCCTTTTTACTGTTCTGTGTTCTTGCCATTTTTCTGTGCTAATCTTACTGAGGATAGTATTCTTTTAAAAAAATAAAAATGTCAATTTTCCTAGTGAATGCAAGCCTTTCTTTGATCAAACAAAATGGAATGCAGTTATAAAGAAAATTTCACTTTGATAAATGTGAAATAGAAATATTTCAGAGGAGGGGGACAAATATGGCAGAGGAGTAAGGTTTAACTGGCCCCCTGAATTGAGCTGGATATCTATGAGACCACTCTAAAATCCCACAAAATCAGCATGAGATGTAAGAATATATTTTCAAACAGAATATTCATGGTGGTTTGTTTCAACGTATGAAATGGGAAGCCATGACTCTGTGGGCAGATATCAGAAGATAAATATAAGGGAGAGGGAGCCTCTGGGATCTTGTGCCACCAGACCACAAAAGGCTCCCCAGCTGAGGACCAGACATAGACTCACAAACCAGTAGCAGCTGGGAAAGGACATTAGGGCAGCCTCAAGACTGAAAACTGGAGCTGTGGGGTTGCATGTACAAACTGGTGTGGCTGGAAGTTTTAGAAGCACAAAAGACACAGGTGTGCCTGGAACTGGAAGCAAAAGCTAATATGGCTACTATTGAAAGCACAATATAGGACACTGGTTTTTAGTGGCACAGACAGAAATGGAGTCATTGTGGCCTTGGGGGGCTCTCTGGAGATCAGACTGTGATCTCTCTGTTTTGAGACAGAAGCTTGGATATGGTCCCTTCCCCATCTCTTGGAAGAGATGTGGAAAGCTGCCAAGGAAAGCCTAAAAGATTAAAAGTACCTCAAAACTGGTTTTCACTGAGCCCATCCCCCTCTCCACAGGGGGCAGTGGAACTCTGCCCAAACAGCAGGGTTGCCTGAGTAACAGTGTGGCAGGCCCCTCCCCCAGAAGACAAGCTGGAAGAACAAGAGGCTGACAACCCTAAGTTCCCTATAAAACAAGTGCATCTTGCTTTGGTATAGTCAATAATCTGCACTCTGTACATTCCCTCAACCATCTCTTTTTTTTTTTTTTTAAGATTTTATTTATTTATCAGAGAGAGAGAGAGGGGGAGAGAGCGAGCACAGGCAGACAGAATGGCAGGCAGAGGCAGAGGGTAAAGCAGGCTCCCTGCTGAGCAAGGAGCCCGATGTGGGACTCGATCCCAGGACGCTGGGATCATGACCTGAGCCGAAGGCAGCTGCTTAACCAACTGAGGCGTCCCTCCCTCAACCATCTCTTAACAGAATGACTAAGAAAAAGAACCCCCAACACAGGAAAGATTCAGAGACTGTGACCTTTACCACAGAACTAATGAATGTGGATATAGGCAAGATATCAGAAACAGACTTCAGCGTAATAGTAATGCAGACAATAGCTAGAATGGAGAAAACCATTAATGGCAACATAGATTCTCTAAGACAGAAATAAGAGCTGATCTGATAGAACTTAAAAATGAGATCCAATCTAATCTAGATACTCTAATAGCTATGGTAAATGAGGCAGAAGAATGGATTAGGGATTTGGAAGCCAAACTGATAGAAAAGAAGGAACTGGAGGAGGACTGGAAAAGAGCTTAAAATCCATGAAAACAGAATTAGAGAAATAAATGATGCCATGAAATGTTCCAATGTTAGAATTATTGGGATCCCTGAGGGGGTGGAGATAGAGAGGACTAGAAGATTTATTTGAGCAAATCATAGCTAAAGACTTCCCTATTCTGGGGAATGAAACAAGCATTCTTTTCCTAGAGGCAGAGAGGTCCCCTCCCAAGAACAAGGAGAACAGACTAATGCTCAGGCATGTAATAGTGGAACTCGCAAATCTTAAAACCAAGGAAAGCATCCTAAGGGTAGTTAGGGGAAAGAGATTCCTCACATACAAAGGAAGGAACAACAGAATAACATAAGACTTGTCCACAGAGGCCTGGGAAGCCAGAAAGAGCTGGCAAGACATATTCAGGGTACTAAATGAAAAGAACATGCAGCCAAGAATACTTTACCTGGCAAGGAAGTCATTTAGAACAGATGTAGAGATAAAGAGCTTCCAAGACCTGCAAAAATTGAAGGAATATGTGACCACTAACCCGGCCCTGCAAGAAATGTTAAAGGGGGTTCTATAAAAGGAGAAAGACCCCGGGAGTGATATAGAACAGAAATTTACAGAGACGATCTACAGAAACAAGGACTTCACAGGCAACCTGATGACAATAAAATTGTATCTTTCAATAATCATTTTCAATACGAATGGCCTAAATAATCCCATGAAATAGCACAGGGTTGCAAATTAGATAAAAAAGACAGGACCCATCCATATGCTGTATACAAGAGATTCATTTTGAACCTAAACATACATCCAGAAAGAAAATGAAGGAATGGAGAACAATCTTTCATGCCAAAGAATCTCAAAAAAAAAATCTGGGGTAACAATTTTCAAATAAGACAAATTAGATTTTAAGCTAAAAACTATAGTCAGAGATACTGAAGGACACTATGTCATTCTTAAAAGGTATACCTAACAAGAAGATCTAACAATTTAAATATCTATACCACCAACATGGAAGCAGCCAACTACATAAGCCAACTGTTAACAAAATAAATAGACATATTGATAATAATACATTAATAGCAAGAGACCTCAATACTCCACTCTCAGCAACAGATAGATCATCTAAGCAGAAATTCAACAAAGAAATAAAAACTTTGAATAGCACACACTGGACCAGATGGACCTCATAGATTAATACAGAACATTCCATCCTAAAACATAAAATACTCATTCTTCTCGAGCACAAAGGAAACTTTCTCCAGAACAGACCACACACTGGGTCATAAATCAGGTCTCAACCAAGACCAAAATATTGAGATTATTCCCTGCATATTCTCAAAGCACATATTCATAGTGCTTTGAATCTGGAACTCAATCACAAGAAAAAATGTAGAAGAAATCCAAACACTTGGAAGCTAAAGACAATCCTGCTTAAAAATGTTTGGGTCAACCAGGAAATCAAGAAGAACTTAAACAATTCATGGAAACCAATGAAAATGAAAACACATCAGTCCAATACCTATGGGATATGGCAAAGGTGCTCTTAAGGGGGAAATATATAGCCATCCAAGCCTCACTCAAAGCAAACAAGCAAACAAACAAAAACAGAATAATCCTGGATACACAAAATAATCTTTACACCTTAACGAACTGGAGAATCAACAACAAGTTAAGCCTAACTCATGCACAAAAAGGGAAATGATTAAGATTAGAGAAGAGATCAATGAATAAGAAACCAGAAATACAATGAAAAAAAAAATCAATGAACCTAAAAGCTTGTTCTTTGAAGAATTAATACAATCAATAAACCACTGGCCAGACTTATCCAAAAGAAAAAAGAAAAGGATTCAAATTAATAAAATTATGAATGGAAAGGGAGAGATCATGACTAATACCAAGGAAACAGAAACAAACATCAGAAAATATTATCAACAGTTATATGCCAATAAATTAAGCAACCTAGAAGAAATGGATGCATTCCTGGAAACCTATAAACTACCAAGACTGAAGCAGGAAGAAATTGGCAACCTGAATAGACCAATAACAAGAGTCCAGGACCTGATGGATTCCCTGGGGAATTTTACCAAACATTCAAAGAAGAAATATGACCTATTCTCCTGAAACTGTTTCAAAAAATAGAAACAGAAGGGAAACTTCCAGACTCATTCTATGAGGCCAGCATTACCTTGATCCTGAAACCCAGCAAAGACCCCATCAAAAAGGAGAATTTCAGACCAATGCTCTGATGAATATGGATGCCAAAATTCTCAACAAAATCCTAGCTAATAGATTCCAAGAGTACATTAAAAGGATTATCTACCATAACTAGGTGGGATTTACCCCTGGGATGCAAGGGTGATTCTACATTTGCATATCTATCAATGTGATAGAGCACATTAATAAGAGGACAAGGAAGAGTCACATGATCCCCTCAACTGAGGCAGAAAAAGCATTTGACAAAATATGGTATACTTTCCTGATTAAAACTCTTCAGAGTACGCAGTAAATGCACCATTCCTCAATTTCATAAAATCCATCTATGAAAAACCCACAGTTAATATAATTCTCAATGGTGAAAAGCTGAGAGCCTTTTCCTTAAGATCAGGAAAATAACAAGAACATCCACTCTCTCCACTATTGCTCAACAGTACTAGAAGTCCTAGCAACAGCAATTGGACAACAAAAAGAAATACAAGTTATGCAAATTTGCAAAGAAGAAGTCAAACTCTTTTCTTTGCAGATGACATTACATGATCCTTTATGTGGAAAATACAAAATTCTCTACCCCCAAATTACTATAACTCATACAGCAATTCAGTAATGCGGCAGGATACAAAATCAATGCACAGAAATCAGTTTCTTTCTTATACATTAACAATATAACTGTGTAAAGAGAAATTAGAGAAAAAATTCCATTTACAATAGCACCAAATACTATAAGATACCTTAGAATAAACATGATAAATGATCTATATTCTAGGAACTACAGAACACTTATGAAAGATTCAAGAAGACCCAAAAAGATGGAAAAACATTCCATGCTCATGGATCACAATAATAAACATTGTTGAAATGTCTATGCTGCCCAGACCAATCTACATTTTCAATGCAATTTCCATCAAAATATCAATGGCATGTTTCAAAGTCCTGGAACAAACAATCCTAAAACTTATATGGAACCAAAAAAATCCCAAGACGCCAAATAAATGTTGAAAAGAAAAACAAAGCTGAGGCATAATACTGCCTGATTTCAAGTTATATTACAAAGCCATGATCACCAAGACATCAAGGTACTGGCTCAAAAAACAGACACACAGACCAGTGGAACAAGATAGAAAGCACAGATATGAGCCCTCAACTCTGTGGTCAAATAATCTTCGACAAAGCAGGAAAAAATATTCAATGGAATAAAGACCATTTCTTCAATAAATGGTGCTGGGGAAATTTTACAGCTACATACAGAAGACTGAAACTCGACATTTTATACCATTCTTTTATACCATACACAAAGATAAAATCAAAATGGATGAAAGACCTCAATGTGGGACAGGAATCCATCAAAATCCTCAAGAAGAATATAAGCAGTAACCTCATCGGTGTCAGTCACAGCAACTTCTTTCAAAACATGTCTCAAAGGCAAGAGAAACAAAAGTGAAAATGAACTTTTGGGACTTCATCAAGATCAAAAGCTTCTGGACAGCAAAAGGAAACAGTCAACAAAACAAAGAGGCAACCCATAGAATAGGAGAAGATATTCTCAAATGACACTACAGACAAAGGGCTGATACCCAAAATCTATAAAGAACTTATCAAATCAACACCCCCCAAAATAATCAAGTAAAAAAAATGGGCAGCAGACATGAACAGACACTTTTCCAAAGAAGACGTACAAATGGCTAACAGACACATGATAAAATGTTCATCATCATTAGCCATTAGAGAGATTCAAATCAAAACCACATTGAATTAGAATGACGAATTAGAATGACAAAAATTGACAAGGCAAGAAACAAAAACTGTTGGAGAGGCTGTGGAATTCCTACCTATACTGTTGGTAGGAATGCAAGTTGGTATAGCCACTTTGGAGAACAGTGTGGAGGTTCCTCAAAAAATTAAAATTGAGCTACTCTATGACCCAGCAATTGCACAACTGGGTATCTATCCCAAACATACCAATGTAGAGTAAAAAGGGCCATATGCACTCCAATGTTCATAGCAACGATGTCCACAATAGCCTAACTGTGGAAAGAGCTGAAATGCCCTTCAACAGACACGTGGATAAAGAAATGTGGTCCATATACACAAAGGAATATTACTCAGCCATCAGAAAGAATGAATACCCAACTTTTGCATCAACGTGGATGGGATTGGAGGAGATTATGCTAAGTGAAATAAGTCAAGCAGAGAAAGTCAATTATCATATAATTTCACTTATTTATGAAACATAAGAAAAAGCATGGAGGACATTAGAAGAAGAAAGGGAAAAATGAAGAAGGGGGAATCAAAGTGGGAGATGAACCATGAGAGACTAATTCCCTGCCTTAGAGATTACTACTCTGATATTATAAACAATAATATCTGATGATGAAAACAAGTTTATTATAAGCTATTTCCTAAAGTATCCACAAAGACTTAAAGCTCTTTATTGCTATACCCAAGACTAAAGACTATACCAAACTAAAATCTATTTAAACAATGTGAGGTAGGCTCTTTCAAATATAGCTCCTCTGGGGCGCCTGGGTGGCTCAGTGGGTTGAGCCGCTGCCTTCGGCTCAGGTCATGATCTCAGGGTCCTGGGATCGAGTCCTGCATTGGGCTTTCTGCTCGGCAGGGAGCCTGCTTCCTCCTCTCTCTCTGCCTGCCTCTCTGTCTACTTGTGATCTCTCTCTGTCAAATAAATTTTAAAAATCTTAAAATATATATATAGCTCCTCTGTGAATAATTTCATCCCCAAATAGATGAACGGATGTTTTTCCAACACTATTTTGAAGCTACTGAGTTCATGTGAAGTAGCACTGGAGATGACTCCTACAAGATAAAAACAAAAGAAGTATGGATATTCTACAGGATAGTGTCAAGGAGCTCCATCAACTTAGCAAAGAATATCTCATATAATCTTTAAAATATTTCATCATTGTCATTTTGCAGATGGAACAGTTAAAATTTGAGGAAGTTAATGGCGATATCTATAAGGGTTTTTGTTTGTTTTGCTTTTTTGTTTTTGAGTAGGCTATACACCCAGCATGGAGCCGGATATAGGGCTTGAACTCACAAACCTGAGATCAAGACCTAGCTGAGATCAACTTAGACACTTAACCTACTTATGCCACCCAGGTGTCCCTAAAAGTCGGTTTAATATAAATATGCATGACTATCTTAAAAATGATGAAACTGAAATTAAAATAAGTGTTCCTGTCACTCAAACCAATGAGTACTCTTTTCTTCCTTACGACACAAGCATACGAGTCACCTTTTAAAAATCATTGGTAAGGAACACCTGTGTGGTTCAGTCATTAATTGTCTGCCTTCAGCTTAGGTCATGATCTTAGGGTCCTGGGATCGAGCCCTGCATCAGGCAGGCTTCCTGCTCAACAGGAAACCTGCTTCTCTTGCACCTACTCTCCCTGCCTGTACTACCTCTCGTGATGTCTGTCAAACAAATAAAATCTTTAAAAAAAATAAAAAGCAAATAAATATTACTGGTAAACCAAAAGGTAAAAAACTTCTTTACATGTTGGTCTCAGCCTAGGATCAATTGTAGAACTTGATTATCAAATTATCAATATGACATAACATTATAACATACCCAAAAGAAAGGTAAACGTCTAAGTGAACATTTTTGTATTAATTGAGGTCACTTTGCAATTCACCCCTCATTGTTTAATTATTTCAAAGGGAAACTTCCCACCTAAATGAAACTGTTTAAGACTTGTTTTACTTGCCAATATATATATGAGAAGACAGAGTTAGACTCGTTTTGTTGCTGCTGATATTGTGTCTTCTGATCCACTTTCTGCAACCTTGTTTACATTCTGATATTGAGGGAATACATGCTTTACCTGTGTGTGAGACAGTTAAAAACAAGAAGATAGATAATGATGGTGCCTACTGCAAACTGTTTAACAAAATACCCTTCCAATAGGCAGTGATCCACATCAGGATCAGGAAGAAATGTAGAAACAGATTTCAATATTGTCCTTGAAGCAAAGATGGAGTAATGATTTCATATTTTTGGTTAAAGGAAGATTATAAAAGAACACACACACACACACACAAACAGGAACAGCTTCTTGTGACATCTTCCACAGGAACAATGTAGTCAATTTGCTAACTGAACAGATTCTGTGTGGAAGCTATGTTTATTTTAATCTTAAGTTGTTCCCCATTTTATCCCTTTGCACCCATAAAGCCTTGATTTGCATACCTTCTTTCAAAAGGGATCATGTTCTCTGTGTGGCAAATTCTTTAAAATAAATATACACACACATACACATAATATACACAGAAAAATACTTAGAATTTTACATGAAGATTTCTTAAGACTAGACCACTCAAATATATTTAAATTAAAAATGAAGCAAGTTTATTAGTATAGATATTTGACACATGCCTTATGTTGATTTTCCATATTATGAGAGTTTCATGTTGGTGTGTAAGTTTATTTAATTGGAAGCATATTTAATATAGGAAAATGTTATTTCCTATAGATATTCCTGATCTATCACTATAGCTGCACTGTTTAGATATAATCTACTTTCTGCATAACTAAATTTAATCACATATTACACAATCAAGATTTTCGACATGTGGTTGTCCTTAAACTAGCTTTGTTTGCAGTTCTGCTTGCAAACTTAATATCAGGCATAAAGTATATTTAAAAAAAATGATCCATTAGGTAGCAACAATTCTTCTGAGCACGTCAAGATCAAACTCACCTTAGTGATTATATTTCATTTGCTTTTGAGTACAGGTTAGGAAGATCATTTTCATTTTAAACACTGTCAATTTTACTTTAAAAGTACAGAACTATTTCCAGGTAATAAAACATGTTTACCAAGTTACATCGCCTCAAGGCTATACCACCTACACCATACAGAGATGGTCAAATGAAACCACCATTCTTTACAACAGTCCTGTCATAAATGTTTACTGGAATGATGCTGTCAAGCTATCTTAAATAAAGTAGGCCAGAATCATTGCACACAACATTTTAGACTTCTGTTCTGTGACTACTGTGTGTCATCCCAAAATCTTGTCCCTGACGTTACTTTAACAAAAACTGGGATTAAAGCAGAGCCTTAGTCAGCAGATCAGCAATATCTCAGCCTCCCTTATTTGAGAAAATGGAATGTAGGCCTATATATTGATACCAGAGTAACAAGAATTTGAGAGCAAACTTTCCCAATGGAAGACATAATTCATTATCAATGATTTTAACTGAAGCACTGCACATTGTATTTTCATCTTACACTTTTGAATTTTTTTGTCTAAGGCAGACATTCACATAATGATGAATATAAGTTTAATATATGGAATAGTTGTTTTAAAAATTGATACAAGTGTGATATGATGAGCACTGGGTGTTATACATAACTAATGAATCTTTAAATACTATACCAAAAACTAATCATATACTATCTGTTGGCTAATTGAATTTAAATTTTAAAAAATTGAAACAAGCTATTTTTTAACTATAGTATAAAAAAACAATTCCTATATGAACATTTTTCCTTCTGTAGTTTACACAGAAGGAACTAGAATTATGTCATGGTCTTAGAGCTTCATTTTCTCTTTGCTTCTCTTCACTTTTTGTTTTTACTTCCTCTTCTTTCTTCACCCTTTCCTCTTTTCTGCCAAGTTATGTTAAAATTTGTTTGTGAAAATCTTCCCACTGAATTAATATCTAGGTATCTATGAAAAATAAACTATTTCAAAAATATCAGATTATCAAGCATTGCAGGGGTGCACTGCTGACACAATCATACACCCTTTCTTTGCTAGCTTAAATTTTAGTTGGAAAGATGACAGATTGGTCAGATAAAGCCATTTGAAACCAAGTACTGTGTCTTATATTTGTATTTTATCTGAAATTCTATGAAAATAAAAGATATTAAAATATGTCAAACTGAAATGAAAAGGAACTATTTTCTTTCTAGATAAGACTAGGTAAGTAAATGTGCTTTAGCTATTAGCTATTTAAAATATACATACCAAATCAAAAGCAGATTCTATATAGAGTTCTCCATCTAGTAAATAGTCTATTTTGTAGGAAGGTCAGCATACATGGGAAACAATAAGTCATAAAAATAAAATCCTTCCTTACTCTCTGTTATGTTTAAGCTGAAACTGTCCAAGGATGCCATATTTCTATACAGTTGTTGATTCAGTAGCATTAAGAAACCTAGTAATTTTTCAAATGTGAGATGAGGATCTCATTACCCTGTCTTAAATGTAAAAGCTTATAAACCATAAAATTGAATGATTCAGTAAATCAATCCTTGAAGAAGCCTGCCAAGAGGATGTATTGGTGATTTATGCATCTTTAAGCATATATAAAGGACTACCCCAGGGATCTTGTTATGAAAGGAATTTTCTAGTACACTCATCAATCCAACTACTATTTTGCTCATTCTAGGCATTTTCTACTATACACTTAGGACTTGGTATGTGATGAATAGTGATTGATGTTGGTAGGTAATCTCTTCCCCTCTGGACCCACACATCACATTAAAATTCTCTAAATTGCACATTTGGGGGAACATTATGCATTATGCTAATCTCATTTTATGTGTTTGATGCTCTGGTAGTACATTACTCATCAGATAAAATTTGATCCAGGGAAACATACCAATCTGTAGAGTGGGCAGCATGTACTAAACAAAACAAAACAAAACAAAATGAGAAATATAGCTAAGAGTCCATACTCATTTTAAAATAGAATTTAAGAGGTTCCAAATTATCATTTGTTTTCATTTAATATTATCAGTTACTGGATACTTTTTAGGGAGATTTCAGTGTTCACAGTTTGATACATCATGTAGTTTTCTATTCTGAACTTAATTGAGGCTAACTGAGGTTTCCATAGACAAAATTTTGGTATTTTGAACCACTCTTTAAATAAAACTCAGAAGCCCTCTTTAAAGTGACTTAGAATCAACTTTAAGAAGTCAAAATTTTAAAAGCTTTATTTTTCCCTTAATCTCTCAGTGTTACTGCAAAACACAGGAAACAAAACCATAAATTTTTAATTTACTGGGCAGAGTAAGTGAGTAATGGGTGTTTTTTATCAAAGGTTAACCCTATAGTTCTATTTCCCACTCAAGTTTTATGATTTTAACCACTCTCAATCTGACTGAAAAGCTGTTTTCCAGTTATTATTCAAATAAAATTCTCACCAATAAAAAATGAAATTGTTCTAATAAAGTGAAAGTTTTTATAGTGCAAAGGAATAAAATCATAGTTACATGATGTTGTAAGGCAATTCCATCATTTACTTTTTTTCCTCTCATAAGATAGGGAAAACTTTTTTGTTTTGAAAAAGACAATCTTGTGATAACTTAAAAAAGACTCTTTATTCATAGATATTCAAGGACCAGACTGTATTATAACGATACATGGCTACCTGAATGTCTTAATTTTATTTTTTAGTGCCTAAAACTATGATATTATTAGATTATAATTATTAATTTTCCTGGTGGAATGTGTTTTTGCACAAAACCAAAAATTTTGAGTCAATTAGAAAATAGATCAAATGACCTTTGAATTTGTCTTTTGTTTTTGAATATATTTTGCTTTCGGCTGTAGTTTTGCATATATTTAGCTTTTGGCTGTAGTTTTGCCAGTGTTCCCACTAAAATATTAAATACATCACATTAAAACTATACTTTAGTAACAAACTTTAAAAAATTCTAAGTAATTTATATAATACATACTGCATACCTGACATTCTGTTATATGGCCTAAGAGACTATTTATGGTCAAGTTATAGAGATCAAAGAACATACAAAAATCCTAACATGTAATCTGAACAGTACTGATTACAGGACTTTATACTAGTATTCAAAATTAGTAATATCAAAATTAGTAATATCGAGATGGGTAGAAAAACCAGAAAAGTCTTCACAGAGAAGTTAAAGCTTGCTGTCATAAAAATAAAACACTTACTAAATATTTACTAACATGAAATGAAGCACATTCTTCTAATTCTCTCTTACCTAGATCATTGAAGCAAATTTGAAATTGCCTCCTTGACAATTTTTCCTTCCTATTCATCTTCTGCACTACTTCTAGAGGTATTAAAGATCAAACTGATCATACCATGTCCTTTTAAGTTGTCTGTCTGCTGACTAGTTGATAAAATCCAAACTTTAAACTGAAAAATATAAAAGTTATTTCCATCCTACTGCAAACTAAATTTTTTTTTAAAGATTTCATTTATTTATCCGACAGACAGAGATCACAAGTAGGCAGAGAGGCAGGCAGAGAGAGAGGAAGGGAGCCTGCTGAGCAGAGAGCCCCATGCGGGGTTCGATCACAGGACCCTGAGATCATGACCTGAGCTGAAGGCAGCAGCTTAACCCACTGAGCCACCCAGACACTCCTGCAACCTAAATTTTTATTTCTCTTATGTGTAATTACCCCACTGACTCTTCAACATTCAGCTCAAATGGTACTTCCACTAATGAACCTTTCTTGGCTCCACAAGTGAGAATCAGTGACTCCACTGTTTCTCAGCTTATGAGTACACACACACACACACACACACACACATACACACACACAGATGCCTCCCATACTTCAAGGACAATCAGTGGTATTGTGAGACTGGGAATATATTTACCTTTGTCTTAGTCCTGGGCCACTTGGTACTATCTAACAACTTAATATATTCTGGCAGTGTTATGTTGGTGGGAAAATTTGGCTTAGGTCTAGGCTGAGGAATAAAGATTGAGATGTAAGGAAGAGGAAAATACTATACTTTAATAAAATCTGCTTCTAATTTTGCTTGCTATCATATAGTAACATATATGTAGTCTGCAGAACTGTGAGAAGTAATCTAAATATTAAAAATGTCCATAAAGCAGGTATTTATGCACAGATTTTCTATTTAAAATACCAGTTGGGTATGATATTCTGTTACTATTTTAAACATATTCAATCAGCCCTCAAATCTTCAAAGCAGAGCTTATAATTAATGTGAATATGGAATATGAGATTTTAAAGATGATATATATTTTAATATCTCTTTGTAAGAGAGTTCCCCGTGAATAACTGAAAGAGCTTTACCTTAAAACTAAGGAAGGTGTATTTTCTATAACTTTTCTTCTGGAAATAAAATAGGAAACAACCAACTAAATAATCAATTCACCACATATGAGTTTGCCAGTTTCAAAATGAGCAAGAGCAGACATAATATGATTATGAGGTCTCAGAGCATCCAGGACATACAGCTGAATCCCACATAAATTGCCAGCCAAAGGGAAATGTTGTTGGATGGCCTACTAACAGGGATTTACGAAAATCAAGCTTTTCGATATGTGTTTCCATGGTGAAGGAGATGCCATGTCCAAAAATTAGACTTTCATAATCACAAATTCTGCCAACATTTTAGCTCATTACCTCTAAACAAGTCTTCAATAATTACAACATTAATACTATTGGGCATTTAGTACATTAAAGCATTTGCCATTGTTGTGAAGATTTTCTGGGAAAAAGAAGTTGCTTAAAGTCATCCCTATTTAGATAAAATTAAGACATGAAATGTTTTTCATAATGTGATGTAATTCATTAGTGCAAGAAGATATGCAACAGAATTAACATAGTAGTGTGTAGGGTAATATTCAACAAGAAACATAGCAAATAAGAACAAAAGAAAAGTGTTTTTCCTCTGATTTATGAATATTTCCATGTATATGTGCATATATGTATGCATATTTATACATGATATATAATATGTAACTTTTATAAGTATGTAGATATTAAAATCACAGTGTATACAGCACTCACATGCACACATATACACATATATTTAATGCATATACACCTAGAATTCCTTTATTGTAGAAAAATATCATTCTGGTAAGTCAGAAACATGAATGTTACATTCTACATATGGACAGCACAGCTAAACCTTTTAAGTTGTGCCCGAGAGAACATGATTTTATATTCTGTATGTAAACTAAACAGCCATAAGTCCTAAGTCAAGAGAAATAAGACAAAAATGATTAGTCCCAAATTTTAGTAGCAAATGCCAGGAAGATGCACAGGAATGGGAATATTCCTCAGTAGATATAAACTGGAATACAACTCCCTCCACAACTGAGAATACACAAGGAGCAGAATGAAGCCATTAATCCAGCAGCTCTACATCTAATGCCACATGGTCAGAAAACTTTTCCTATGTCAGAGAGAGTTTCAACATCTTTTTAGGGACTTGAATAGTGAACTGGTCAAATAAGTATCCAAAATGGTATTTTTACACAACAAAAAAGAATGAGCTACTACTTAGCAAGTTTTTCAGGCATGTGAAGGATGGCTAAAATTCTTGGTATACGGTATTTTACTACTAAAATAAGAAATAATCAGTCTATTGATAAGTAATTATTTTCATAATTTGTATTCTTATTGTTCTAAATGTGCTCTCATTTTTAGTATGCAATGCTGTTTTTTATAAAGAAAAGCCGTCAGCCACTTGTTTTGTCTCAAAGATGAATCTGCTACCATTTTTTTGAGATTCATCTCAAAGATGAATCTGCTACTTTTTTATCTTTTTCCTATGCTATAAAGGTACAGAAGTTTTATCCCTCTTTGACTTTTAGAAGGAAAAAATAAAGCAATTTTTTTTTTCTGATTGTGAGTCCAATGAGAAAAATGTTCTTTTATTTTGAAGACATCACTAAACATTTTGGCACTTCTTATGAATTACTCCTCCATATTTTCCTTGGGGAAGCTACCATATTTTCCTTTGTGCTATTAAATCATTTACTCTCACTATGACACAGGATACAATTTGACTCGTAGTATTTACCAGCCATAAAATAATGAAGCATGTTAGTAAGAATATTGTGATGTGTAAAATTCATGATTTCTTAGATTCTATATTTATATTAACCTCAGCTACAATTACCTCTGGACAACTCCCACCTTGATGTATCTTTACATTTTTTTTGAAAGACAATATAGTGATTTGAAAGGAGCTCCTAACTAGCAAGTAACAAACCCAGACCATTATAACCTGTGATTGTGAGAAACTTTAATTTTTACTTTCAGAATCATAATTTTCCTATTATAAAAATGAAGGCGATTACAGACTTTATGTGTTTGATATATAAAGTATGTGAAAGTATGTGATGTTTAAAAGTATGTGAAAACAGAGACTATTCCTTCTGTATCGAGGAATGGAGTGATAAAAGTTCTCTAAATCTAACTGTTCAGCTTTCTAAGGTAGATGAAAGACACTGTGTCTTCTCTAACCATGTAAGCATGAGAATAAAGCATACTTTATGTTTTCTTTAAACATTCTCATAGGGGACAAATTATAAAAGAAACACAAGAAACAGAGAATGAATATATAGACAGGAGAAAAGAAACACTTACAATATGCCATATCAACTTTGGTATTCATAATTATGTAGTCCAAGGTCTATAATCCTAACACATGCTACTTATTATGTCTACTTTCAGGAGAAAATGGAGTATAAATCAGTATATTTTTCATAAAGTGGAGATAGGCTGAATATGAAAGAAAACTTCTGATTTGGAAGAAAAAATATTTTCTAAAGAATTTTGTAAAGAATTGAGTTTTTAAAATCATTTTATAGAAAGGAATCTGAAAAAGAAGAATAAAGCCCACAGTGGGTAAAAGGAAGAAAATAACAAAAAATAGAGCAAAAATAAATGACATCGAGCCAAATACACACACACACACACACACACACACACACACAACCCACACACAGTTAAAAATAAAAAGATTCAATAAAGTCAGGAATTCAGGAATTCAGGAGCTGGCTCTTTAAAAAGACAAAATTGATAAACCCTTAGCCAAACTCCTCAAGAAAACAAAAGACCCAAATAAACAAAATCAGAAACAGAAAAGAGTAACAACTAACACCATAGAAATACAACGAATTACAAGAGAATACTAGAGAAAACTATAAGCCACCAAATTGGACAACCTGGAAGAAATGATAAATTCCTTAAAATATACACTCCTCCAAAACTAAATCAGGAAGAAATAGAAAATCTGAACAGACAACTACTATTAATGATATTGAATCAGTAATCAAAAAAACTACCAAAAATAGAAGTCCAAAACAGATAGATTCACTGGTGAATTCTACCAAAGATTTAGAGAAGAGCTAATACCTATACTCCTGAAACTATTCCAAAAGATAGAGGAAAAAATAAAAAAAGATGAAGAAAGTTTCCAAACAAATTCTCAAAGGCCATCATATTCCAACAACAAAGCCAAAGACTCCACAACAGCAATAGCAAAGCAAGAGAGAGAACTACAGATAAGCACAAATGCAAAAATCCTTAACAAAATATTAGCAAAGTGCATTCAACCATACATTAAAAGGATTATTCACTATGGTCAAATGGGATTTATTCTAGAATGTTTCAATGTTCACAAATCAACATGGTATATACCATATCAACAAAACAACGGCTAAAAATCATATGACCATTTTAATATATGCAGAAAAAAGCAAAATTCAACATCCATTCATGAAAAAGGCTCTCAACAAAGTAGGTGTAGGGAGCATGCATTAACATAATGAAGGCCATATAGGACAAGCTTACATATAGCTAATATCATACTCTATGGTGAAAAACTGAGAGCTTTTCACATTAAAAATCATGAAAAAAATTATAGACAATAAAATTTACCAATCTAGTGTATAGTTCTTTGAGTTTTGACACTTACAATTAATTATATCACATCAGTCAAAATCAAGATTAAAAAAAAATCCCACCATTATGGACATTGGGGAGGGTATGTGCTTGGGTGAGTGCTGTGAAGTGTGTAAACCTGGTGATTCACAGACCTGTACCCCTGGGGATAAAAATATATTTTTATGAAAAATAAAAAATTAAAAAAAAAATCCCACCAACACCAAAGAACAAAAAGCCACACTTATTCACCTCATATTCTCTGCTGCTGACAACCATCAATCTATTTTCTGTCCATATAGTTTAATCTATTCCTGAATATCATATAAGTATGGCGAAGATTTTGAGTCTGGTTTCTTTTCTTTAGCATAATGCATTTAGGATGCACCCATGTTATTTCATATATCACTTCCTTTTTATTGCTAAGTAATTAAGAGTATTTATGGATTCACCATAGTTTGTTCATTCATCAGCTGAAGGGTGTTTAGGTTGTCCCATTTGGATGGATAATTATGAATAAAGTTGCTATAAACACTTAAATATTGTTTTTTGTGCAACATGCATTTTGTATGTGTGTGTGGTTAATTACTTAGAGTAGAATTGCTTAGTCATATTTTAAGTATGTATTTAACTTAAATACTTTCAAACTGTTTTCCAAAATTCTGCATCATGTTTTAGTCCCACCAGCAATATATGAGAGTTAAAATTGCTCCAAATTTTTGTCAGTATTAGTATTGTGAGTTTTTTCTATTTTACTTTAGTCATTCTACCTTAAATGAGTAGTGTTACCGCACTGTTTTTTTTTTCAATTACAAATGATGATTCTTTACTTTTATATGCTTATTTGACATCTCTCTATATAATATATAATGTGAAGAAGCTATTTAGAGTTTACCCACTTATTCACTGAATTATTGGTTTTATTATTATTGATTTTTAGAGCTCTTTGTACATGCTGGATTTAAGTCTTCTATGAGACATGTGTTTTGCCAAGTTTATTCTTTTAACTCACATCTTTCTCACGAGTACTTCTTAAAGAATGGAAACTGTTAATTTTGATAAAGAAGATTTATCTTTTTTTCTGTAACTGTCATGCTTACAGCATTAGGATTAAATATTTTTTAAGTCAAATGTTAATACATTCTATGAAAAGGGGGTATTCTTAGAGCACTGAATTTGGAACCAAATAGACCTACTTAAATAGATAAGTAAGTAAATAGACATTCTGACTTTGTAAATTTGTGAATGTCCAAGTTTATTTTCTTGATATAAATCTTTGGTGTAATAATCCTGACTCCTCCATGAAATCTCTAGCAGGATTATAGTAGAAAATAAGTGAAAAGGGGCCTAACTCAGTGTTTTAAATAAATAAAAGCATGCTAAACATTGCTGCCTCCTACCAGTTTACCACAAGAGTAGAAAGGTAAAGAACTCAGTATTCATTCATACATTCATTTCATTAAAAATACTACTTGAGGACCTTCTGTGTGCTGATATAACTATTTGCTGATAATGCACTAGTTGCTGTAAATTCAATGACCAAAAAAGAAGACTTGAAAAACTGGTAAGGTTATAAAGAAAAGGACTGTATGTCAAGAGAAAATAATAGGGCCTTCAAATTTAGATTGAAGGTTAGAGAATAGCTTCTTTGAATATGAATATTTGACCTAACATTTAGTGAATTATTAAAGATAACTATTATTAAAGTGGTAGAATGATAATGAAACAATAATTTCAAATACAGGAAATACCATGTATGATGCCCCTTCTGGGGAAAGAGTGTAACACATGGGAAATGGATGGGAGAACAGTAGGACTAAGTATAGAGCATGGAGAGTAATTTGAGGTTGAAATAAAGGAGAACCAGGCTCTGCAAAACCTTACTGGTCTAAGGTCTATCACACTTGTTCTGTGATAGAATGTGATATTTGCAACTTTCTTGTGGATAATCTTTTCAAGAAAGGTAAGGCCAACTTCATGAGATTTTTCTTGGAGGATAATGATAGAACCCCAATCCAAGGTTAGGGGTCTCATTAAGCTCTTTAACTTCTACTATTAGTGCATGGTAACTCATGCTAACTGTATTGTCAACTGGACATGGAAGTGCTATACTGGATCATATGAAGGGACATCTGAAGGGACTTTGGATACCATTGCCCAGGGAATCAGAGAACAGATGAGAATAACTGAGTTACTGCTCCAGGGGTAGGAAGACAATCACAAGTGCCTTTAATATACAATATAGAACCACAAGTGCCTTTAATATAATATGGGACCACGTAGATTCATGGTTCAACCAGTTCATGGAACAGCATCCATTTTTTAAGCCAAAAATCAAAAGTTTAATTTAGCAGGAATCATTTCTTGGTGACACACAGAAACTACATAGACCACCATCTGGACCTTGAAGATATGATGTTTCTGAAGCTGTTGATACATCAATAAGCCAACTAATGTTTCCAAACCTTGCCAACTGCCTCTCCACCTTTGCCATAATGTCCTGGTCATTTTAATGATGAGTGGGGCAGTGGGAGAAGGGTAAACTGGGGCCTTTTACCTTTTCCAAATGTGAGGTTGAGGAGTAGAACATTATTTAATTCCAATCTTCATTTTAACTAGTCAGTCTTAATAAATCTGTATTACCTTAACCTCTCCCCTCCTTCAACACACTGCACATACCGAGAATGAAAAGATATTCTGAATGAAGACTGAAGAATCTATGTATATACAAAAAAAAAAATCTTTCAGGGAAAATTGCTATGAGAGTGACTAGGAAATTAAAAAAATAAGGCAATAAAGAGATATAGGATGATGAGAGACTTGTAAATGGGAAAAAAAAGAAACTTCAATTGATACAGTTGTAAGGGAATTCTTGAAGATGTAGGAAAAGAGGGCAAAAATTGAAGGTGTGAATTCACTAAAAGCAGAGAGTATGGGGTATTAAGCAAATGTAAAAGAATTGGCTTCCACTAAAAATAAATAAATTAATTAATTAATTAAATTAAAAATCCTTTCTCCTTCTTAAAAGTAGAGAAAAAAATAAAGCCTGGGACGTATGGCTATAAGTTCTAGATTTGCTATTAAAGAAATAAGGGAATTCCCATAGGATGTCTTCTATTTTTTACACTGAATTCTGTGGCAGTATCATTGGTTGAACATGTGTGTTGGAGGCATTAGAACTAAGATGTTTGAGAATGGAATGAATATATATATAGAATGGCAGAGTCTTTAGGGAATGTAGGAAAGTAAATTGCAGAGGACTGAATTCTCTTTTAACCAGTTTTGAAGAAATAATTAGCTCTGGATCTTTTTTTTTTTAAGGAATTTTGTTTTGGCACTTGGGAATACAAACTTATGTTATGGTTCTACCCCAAGAGAAATAAAATGTAGGTATTAAGATATAGCATGGTACTCTGAATAAGAAGAGAGAATACAGCCACTTACTGGTTACACAATTTGGACAAGTAACTTAACTTCCAAGTTTAATATTATCTGAACAAAATCTATAAATAGTAGTAATTCTCATAGAGCTGATATATTAAGGGACTTAATAAATGTAAAACATCTAGCATAAAAGCTGGTACATATTGAGACTTCAACAACAGTATTAGTAAAATCACTAGTAAATGATTTCAGACTCACTTTATTAGGACAGCAGAATTCCTACTATGCTGGTCTGCTTTAATTCCTTTCTTTCCAGATATGCTTCTTCATTTCAATCTTGTGTTTTATAGTCTAGGTAGGCTCAACTATGTACTATCCCAGTGCCATGATACCTTATACATACACACCTTTGCAAAGGTTTTCTTTCTGCCTAGACATATAATCAAGAACACTAGCACACCCATTAAAACACACCCCACTCTTCTTTTGCCAAAGAAGTACTTATTCTTTAAAATTCAATTCAGCTATCTTAAAAAAATAATAATAAAGAAAACCTTTGCCGAATGCAGGGTAGTGGCCATTCCTCTGTTCATTCTTTTGACATAAAGTGTCATATAATATTCTATATTGGAATGCCAATCAACTGTGAGTTGAGAGAAGGGGTAGCTTCTACGTATTAAGTACTCTAATACATACTCAGTTAAAGACAAACGAAGGGCTTCAGTCATAGTCATCCAATTAAAATCTGGAACTTCAGAAAATAGAGATAATTCCATGCACACTTTATGGAAGGCTTCAGAGACAAATATTTTGCATAAGAACAGTTTGGGGATGAAAATGACTGGGGCATTTCCAAGTATTAAAACCCCACCAAATGCACCACCAACAGTAATGGTGGTATTCGCAGAATCCCAAGGTGGTGTCAAGTTTATTAAGAGGAAAGATCAACGGCAATTCTGAAGGAGAATAAACTACATGGAATAGGCAAAGTCACTACACAGGTGAAAGCAAATAAGAGCAGAGTTTTCCAGGAATAAATGCTCCAGATCACAGAATTCTTAACAACCAAATAAAATGAATAATGCAACAAACCAAAATTCCTTTGGAGAGAGAGTGATGAGGGGTATCAGCTTTCCCTTCCATGATAGGAAAAGTCATAAAAAAAAAAAAAAAAGCTCATAAAAACTAACATGGCATTCTGTGCCATTTCTTATTTGGGGTAATTTTGTATATTTTCAAATTCTATTTTCTGACTAGCATTTCATCTATGTCTGTTTGGGATTTGAGAGGTTTCCTCTTGCATGTTTATTTAATTGTTTTGTGCTAGACTTCAGTGATAAATGTTGGGTATATAGCTACCCTGCAGGTGGTTAGTAGATTTCCCCATACTTACAAAGAATTTTGCCCAAGCCCACTCTATAATTTTGCCTCCCATTTTAACAAAATGCATTATCATCTCAATGACCCAACACAGTGTTACTTCTTATAAGCAAAATCATGGATTTAGAGATAAAAAGAAAAAAGAAAAGTCAAGTAGATTAAAAAATTAAAAAAAAAAACCTTTGTCTCATTATCTACTGTAATTTTTAGCAAGAATACAACAAAAAATATACAGTTTGGAGAGGTCCTTATCATAAAAATGACTATTTAAAACACAGTAGCTGATATGTAACAACCTTCTTTTCATTGTTAATGCATAGTATAGTTCCCCTTCTTTTCAATTTGTTTAATGGGACTTGCTAGAACTAGTTTTCAGTGTTTTTAAGTTTTTATCATGACTCACCAACAATACTGTCTCACCTTTAATCTCAAGTAAGACTTAACTGATGGAAGGTTGCTTAGATAGACAAGAGGACATTGCAGACACACACTAGTGAATTAACTGATTTTCAGATAAAACCTGTGTTGAACAAGGTCAATTCTTCCAGATTTCCAAATGGTATTCTGAGTGTCCCTTTTGTTACATTGGTAGTATTATAGAACTCCTGTCAGTAGGAGAAGACACAGGCATGATCTCCTTTTAGAGGGAGAGACTGTTATTAGTTCTTGAATACCATTAAAAGAAGAAAACAGAAATATTTCAAATAACCATTATTTAAACAATTAATTGCACATAGCTAAGGTGAACTAGGTTGTTCATGAAAATCATAAACTGATTTAGTTCCAATTCCATTTGAAAAATATGATATTGCATATATTATGCATATATTGCATAAATTAGATATTGCATATATTATGCAAGTCTAGAGGATACAATGCTAAACAAAATAAGTCAGAAAATGACAAATACCATATGGTTTCACTCATTTGTGGTATTTAAGAAACAAAACAAATAAGCAAAGGATAAAAGAGAGAAACAAATCAAGAAACAGAATTTTAATTATAGAAAACAAAGTGATGGTTGCCAGAAGAAAGGGGGAAGGAGATGAATGAAATAAGTTATAGGGATTAAGGAGGACCCTTCTGATTAGCACTGGGTGATGTATGGAAATGTTGAATCATTATATCTTACACCTAAAATTAATATGACACTGTATGTTAATTACACTGGAATTAAAATAAAACTTAGTAAATAAAAAAATAATCTACCTTGTTATCATTTAAAGGTCCTTATGTACCAAGATCTCTGCTTTCAAGAAAGATAATTCTGTCCTATTGTTCAAAGAAAATTATGAGTTTTCTGAAATCTGCCTTCTACAGTTGGTTGATAGTCATGGTAAATAATTAAAAATGAGTTTACACCTTTGGTCTCAAAATTGCTTAATCCATTAGGTATGTATTGTTTCATAGTCCTTAATATGTATAGATTATAAATCAAACTAAAGTAATATCTTTAGGAGTGGTGTCTAAAGAATTGTAAATATTAAATAATATATTGGAGCAAAATCCTTTTGATAAATTTCAGATAGCATTTTTCTTCCTGATGGGTAGGAAAAAGATTCTGTTCACTCACACACATGCACATGCGCCTTTATATTCAGTGTCTTCACATTGTATTAGTGAATTTAAGTTACTGGGGGTAACTTTCTGAGGAAGAGGTAGATAACTAACATTTAATATCTTATATATATCCGGTTCCTCATTAGTATTAGCTCTCCAATCTTCAGAATGAAGTGTTTATTAGATCTCAGTTTTATAGATGAGGAAACTAAGGTTACAGAATAAGTGATTGCTTAAAGTTACACAAGTAATATATTTCATTGCTAGAATCTCAATATTATCAGAAATCCCACTCCAAAGGCTCTATGACACAGTTCTCAATTTAACTCATAGGTTTAGTTCCTATTTCTTAAAAACATATTCTCAGTTCCTTGGTGGGTTGTATGTTCAGGTTCCATCGTGCTCTCTAGAGTACTCTCTTGGTTTCTAAATCATGATATTTGAATTAACTGGTTAACATTGTATATTCCTGATGTTACAGAGACCTAACATCAATCATAAGCAAGGTAAAATATGATTGAATTGGGATTAGTTTGATGAACAGGCATACCTGAATCTCCTCTTAAGTCCTACACAGATATTTGGTTTTAACTTCTCATGGTGCAATAGACTCGTATGGCATAGCATTTGTGTACAGAAACATTTTAATGTTGCCCTTGTCATTCTACTACTTAATTTAGAATGTTATTTGTTTATTATATTTGTATGTATTTCGGACAGGAACATATTGCCACAAATAGGTAAAATTTATTTTACATGATCAAGTGTACAATGTTGGACTTAAACTCTTTAATTTGGAGTTTCATTCCATGCCATATAATACATTGCACAGTATGTCAAGAAGGATTGATCAGTGAAGGTTTCTGCTTTGTCTTCCCCTATTAATTGATGGTACATTAGCAAACTGTAATGAGACTGAATGGACCATAATTTGTGACTATCCCACTCTTACTTTAACCTAGACTAGGACATTGCCTGACTTCCCTTGTGTGATGGACTCCGTGCATTAATAAAATCTCCTAATTTTCTCCTATTAAATTATCTCTCTTTTAATTACCCAAAAGAACTATTTCTACTAGAATTATGGTTCCTGATAACATTAGTTTCCTCCTTCACATTTTCTAAGTAATCTCATGCAAACCCATGATTTAAACTCTTCTAGTTTCCAGAAGAGGTCCACTTACTAATTTTTAGAAACATATAGTCATCATTTATAAGGCCAATTTTATATGCATGTTCTCTTAAATCCTTAAGAAAGCTCTTATTTTGCTTTCTTTAACCTCTATGGAAGGATTTTTTTTTAAGTATAGAACTAAAAGTAAAATAGTTCTTTTGAATGAGTGTCCCTTAAAAAAGTTAAGACAAATAATGACATAAATGATTAGCATATAGTTTGCCTCACAGGATTACTATTGTTAGTAATCTACTCTCCTTTGAAAAGGTCAGACTGTTAGGCAGAAAGATAGGCATGAACCACAGGAGGATGGACCTTAGACATCCTGACAGAGAACCCCAACAAAGGACCACCCAGGAACCATGTCATTCTATCCATTTAATAGTCAGTCTGAAGTTCCAAGATCTTGGCAGGGGAAGAGTTCAGTTTGTTGTGCTTATTACTCTTGTGCAGAAAGCAGTGCTTGTCCTTATATGACCTGTGTCTCCAGAATGGAAATAATGTTGAACTTTCCCATAAACATTTCTAATACATCTTGGGAAAATACATGCTTAGTTGGCTAGTTATATAATTCAGGCCTGTCACTCAAATGCTGGGACCACAGGACCCACCAAAAAGAAAACATTGATGTAAAACCACACCCTGGAGTTTCTGGGACCATTGTTTGTCTTGACTGGCCCACTCTTTCCTTGGAATGTACTTTAATAAAACTTTGTTCTGGGGCTGGGGAAAGAACCAAGAACTTCTTTCCTTTTCCATATCCCTCTCTGTAACAAAGTCATTATTTCATTGTTGTTGTTTTTTAAAAGATAATATTTATTTATTTATTTGAGAGCGACACAGAGAGAGAGAGAGAGATCAGGGGGAAGGGCATAGGAAGATGGAGAGAGAAGCAGACTCCACACTGAGCTCATGGGGCCCCAAATGGTGCTCAATCTCATGACCCTGATATCATGACCTGAGCCAAAACCAAGAGTTTCATGCTCAACTGACTGAGCCACCCAAGCACCCCTAAAGCCATTATTTTAAAAGAAATTATTCAAGGAGCACCTGGGTGGCTCAGATGGTTAAGGGGTTAACTATTGGTTCTGATTCAGGTCATAATCCCAGGACCTTGGGTTTAAGACCCTTGTGGGGCCCCACACTCCGTTTGGAGTCTGCTAGTACCTCTCCTTGCCCTTTTCCCTGTTCATGTGTACCCTCTCTCTCTCTCTCTCTCTCTCAAATAAATAAAATATTCAAAAAAATAAAGAAAGAAAGGAATTATTCAAGGTTGTGTACTCTTTGTGGCAAAGGAACCTGATGGAAAAATTCCCTTCCTATTAAGAAAAAGCAGTAATTATTTTTTGAGTTAACTTTCTAAGAAAATCCAAATACTAGAAGAGCTAATATTGATTTGAAGAAATCAAGCCTTCTTATGGTAATCAGAGTCATTAAAAAGTAAGGGTCGATTATTTGATGTGTGTGAAGTTTTGGTTATGCTAGATGAATAAGTTCTACACATCTGTTATGCAACATAGTGCCAGTGGTTTCCAACACAGTATTGCATACTTCAAAATCTGTTAAGAGAATACATGCCATGATATGCATCTTTAACACACACAAAAAGGATACACAAAGAAATTCTGGAAAGTGTTGCATATATCTATTACCTTAATTATAGTGATGGTATCATAGGTGTTTGCATATGTCCAAACTCATCAATTGTACATACTCAATATGTACAGTTATTTGTATATCAACTATAAAAGTGAAGGTAAAAGAAATACAGGGAAGGATGGTAGAGTAGGAGGCACTAGGAATCTTGTCTCTTCACCCATGCAACTATTGAATTGGCAGATCTGTATCATATACTATTTTGAAACTCTAGAGTCTACTGAAGCCTTGGCAATCCCCACAGAAGGTTTAGGTAGCTAATTTTTATTAATTTCAGTCAATGTTAGGTCTCAGCACAGCAGTAGCTACTCCCCATCCCCTTATCCCATGTCAGGTAATCATGCATGCATTCCTGAAGCTGCTTGCATCAACTTATAAGAGCCAGGGTGAACAAAAAATCGGGGATCTTTGCTCTGATCACTGATTGTTGCTTCTGATCTCAGAGATGTAGGCAAAAGAGGGAGGGAGGTATTGTTGTTCCACTTGCCATCACTGTTGCAAGTCCCTCCCTCTCTGGCTGAAGTGATTACTATGTGACTTAAAAAGCTAATGCTCTCAGTATTCTTCATTTTTCTCTTTTTCTTCTCATGGGAGCCAGACATTAAAGATTAGAACGTTCAAAAGCCAGTGTACATATGTGAAAAAACTTTAAAGTCATCACACATGCCCAAAGAAAGGCATAGGCTCAAAACTTAAACAAATCTTAAGTTTATATCTCAGGATAATCCTTGCAACCAACAGGGCTTACAGCAAACCCCTCCCCCCAAAAACAAATAAAGCAGTAAACAATAAACAAAATGAAAAAGATCAGACCCTAGGAGAGGGGGAGAATCTGACTTTCATAGTTAGCACATCAGTAGGTTTAAATGTCCATTTAAATCTTAAATGCCCAACCACAACAAATCAAGGCATGCAAAGAAGTAAGAATATTTGAAGGAAAAAAATAAATAAACAAAACCTGCCATGATAAATATCTAATGATGGATCTACTACTCAAGGACTTTAAAACAACTATTTTAAAACTGGGCAAAGAATGGGATGATATAAAATACTTAAGAAAACAGTGTATGAAAAAAATGGAAACATCAATAAAAAGACAGAAAACCTAAAAATATACCAAAATTTAATTCTGTCACTTAAAAGTGCAAACAAAATGAAAATGTACTAAATGAAGAAAAAAAAATGTATAAAACAGATTTGAGCAGGCAGAGTAAACAATAAGTAAACTTAGAGACAGGACAATGTAAATCACTGAGTCTGATGTAATTTGGCAACCAACTAGATAACCAAGAAAAAAGAAGTTAATCACACAAAAATTGTAACTGAAGATAATAAATCTCAAAGAACACCATAGAAAATATATTGGAAGAGTGATCTTGGATGAAGAAAGACTTGTCCAATAACCATCTTTATAAAAGAACTCAGTGTGTGGACACTGAAAATGAAAATGAAAGCAGAGAGAATGAAATGAATGGCAGATACATATTTTCCTTTCAGTTCAATTTATCCATTTATTTCACATTTACAAAACATGTACTATAAATACAATAATGAGATTATCTGCATTTTCTATTATTCCAACACAAATTCCATTATATATTATATAATTTATTTCAAACACTTAATTTTCAAAATCAAATTAAAATATCATGGCTAAATTTTCTTTATTCAGGGTAATGACTCTTGGCACTGTGAAAAACAATGAATTGCCTGGTCTGAAAATGGAATTAATTAGTATGATTCGAGGCTATGGAACTGGAAATTTGGCTTATTTAATGAGGGTTGTAGTCTACTACATTTTCACATAAAACCAATTCAGCTGTTAACTTTCTTAAATACAATAAAAAAAGAAAGAAAGAAAAAAAGAAAAAGATTCCTGAAAAAAGCCTCCTATGTGACTGGGTATTTGTAAAATTCTCATGAAGTGACCACTTTTTCTGTCTGAGTGGTTTTGTTTTGTTTTGTTTTGTTTTTAAGTTTGGGTCTAGTCCTTGGAATCAAAGCAAACTCACAGGACCAATACAGCCATTTGAACTTTGCTCTAAAAATGAATGAAATGAAAGTTCTGTTTGTAGAGAAAAATCATGTTTTGTTTACATAGAGGCAAAGGCAGCAGAAAATTCTTCCCCAGGGAAAGACATTCCCTGTTGATTTATTTCTATGACAGGAGAATAACTTAACAGATGTATATTGCCTGGAATAAAGTGTAGACTGCATACAAATTTAAATCACATACAACTTATGTCTTGTGGTACAGTCGTGAATTATACATTTTTGTTTCCATGTGTAATTAGAAAGTAGAACAGATGTGAAGGTTAACTTTAATATTCCCATTACAAAGAAAAATATATACCGCCGCCCAGGGAAAGGAGTTTTGACTTTCCTTGTATAGACATTTTGCTTTAGTAAGACATACCAAATACAGGGAAGTGGAATTTAGGACCCCATTTATGGGAACATGCACATTAAGAGGCACCGCAAATAATGTCAACACTAATTTATGAAGCATACTCTGTGTTACAAAGTTGGAGCTCTCTGCCTTGAAACTTTAGGTTAAATACTGCTTGAACTAATACATTGTTGCACAAGATACTCCTACTTCTAGTGGTTTACTGTGCACACCTGTTCTTCAGGAAAACATCATTTTTTCTCCCCCATACCCAATAACAGGATTAGAGTACAAAGCAAGCTCACAGATAGACATTTACTCCTTTCAACTGTGTATATTTTGGCTAGGGCTATCTCCAAGCCTGTGGTACCTGTAGGTTGGCTATGTCTTTCAGGAAAAGTAGATGAAATGATCAACCCATGGTAAAAGGGCCCCAGAGTACACTCTGGTAACAATTTTCAACTTTATGTTTGCACCTCACAGTATAAAATAGGCTTGTGTGTTTTTCTTATCATTAATTTAATTCATACCCACCAAATTTTATGTTTCAATTTGCATTGGTAGGCAAAAATAGGACTGATTATGATCTGCCACTTTTACCCTAAGATGTAGAAAAATGCTTTAAACTAGGTGAAGAAATTGCCAACTAAAAATATTTTGTACAAGATCATTCTGTCTTCAGTTGAAAGAAGGATTTAGGCAAGCTTTGTTTAAGGGCCAAATTCCATCTGCACATGCCATTTGATCTTTTGGACTTATTTTCCATACTATAGAAATTATTAATTTCAGAAAGGTAATCTCCAAAACGCACTCCTTATATCCTAAACAACTAAGACAAAATTAGAAAAGCATTTGCTTCAGAGCATTCAAGAAAGCAATTAATTGAATATTTAAATAATGAAAAAAAGCCTTGTAAATGGTTCTAATCATGATTAAGATATATAATGATATTTTAATTTAAATATTTCTTAATTTTAAAGATCTGTGATAAGACTAGTAAATAAAGTTTTGTACAATATACACGATAGTGCTACTAATTCAATGAGAACTGGTCATTAGTTCTATGGTGATAAAACAAATTATTTCCAAAATACTGTATTCAAATGGATCAGAATGCCAAGATAATGATAAAACTTGTCATTCCTGATGTGCTTTTTAATATCATTAACAAAGGGTATATTCAAAGATTACCAGTAATTGTCTAAATCCATGAAATTCAAAATAGCGCATTGTTTCCTCATCTATTATCTGTATAATATGGATGGCAATACCAATTTTGCCCCTTTTTATTTGAGCTCAATAAAAATATTGCATTAAATGAGACCAACAAGGCTGCTTATTGAAGGTGCACTCACCCAGGTTTGCACCCTCACCACATGGCTCCTTTCTCCACATAGACATTTACTGTGTTTCAAATTTACATCTCAGGGACAGGAACTACTATTGTTTGTAATGAATTGGCATGATCATTAAATCTACAAATGTTTAAACTTGCTATCAGAGATTCACCCTCAACTTTGTCCTTTAGGTCTCCCTCACTGCCCAGTTTTTCTAAGGGCAAAGAAAGCTATCCAATACCTGCTATAATTATCCCTGCTTCCAGCTGCAATGTGAATTACAGTTTTATTGTTATTTGTTCTACACTCTTGGGCCTGAATAATCTTCATTCTTACATTTGTTGTTTGATTTTCAATTACTAGACTGTAGATTATATGAAGATTGAATTAGATAAGTACAGGTACAGTTTCTTATTTAAAGCTCTGTGGGGTTTTTCCTTAGTAAAACCACAGCAAATCCTAATAGTTCCAAATAGATGTTATTTGCTAACCTGCAAGAGAACAAAGTGAGTCTTAACAGCAGGCTATGGCCACCGTATTCCAATGAGGACGACATGAGCGATGGGTGAGGGATTGAGCCTAGATAATCTTGCCTTTGTGATGCTGTCCAACTCTGTAAATGACTTCCTCACTTCATTCAAACCCCTCCATCCAGCCATTGGCCAGCCTATTCTATTTAAATTACCCTGTCTCAGCTTCTGGTCTAATCAGAATGGTAGTCAGTACTGCTCAACTCATTGCTCCCGCAGTGCTTAGCTCCATAGGAGCCAAAACATAATGGACCTGCATAATGGATGACTGAATTGGAAATAAAAATAAGCTATTTGTTTGAAATTTACCTCCCATTTATTATATACTTGCATAGGAGGTCTACTAAGAATCTGTAGGAAAGCCTTGCCTGGAAAAGTTATACAATATATATTTATGTGCTGAGAGTAGAATACACATGTGATTACCATAGTGTTTCACAGTACTGATTTTTTTTTTAAAGTAATACAGCCTTGAGAAAATTGGAATGCAAGTCCTGTCACCAAACACATGCCTAAATAACATACTAGTTATAAGAGAGTCATGCAGGTATACATGCATAAAGACATAAATCACAGATGATAACTGTACTTCTAATCATTAGGGGGTTTGAAATGTTCTTCAGCTGTGCAGTGTGCATAAGATGATCTTATCAAAACAAGCGATTTCTCTATGCATACCATGAGCTCTGTCAAGATTGAGAGCCCATCATCATCTAATGATTTAGAATTAAACATTATAAAGATCCATTCTCCATACTCTGAAAGAGCTATTACTTCAAGTGTAAGTGCTGTTATTGGTAGGAGGAATTTTACTCATATTTCACCCTGTGTATCATTGAAAACGCACTCCTATACATTTTACATTATTATTATTACCCGATGGCCATTCAGCATGCAGCCATCAAAGTGCAAGATATATGGCTCTCCAGTTGAACACCAGAAAGCAATGAGGTAGCGTAATTTGCCAGCTCTGGAGAGGAATGTCACTTGGAATTTATGACTCTTAAATGGAAATTAAGGATGATATACAAGGCTTATAGGAATAGTTTCCTCTACAGGAAAAGGGTTAACAGTGGTAGTCGGACAGGTTTCAGGTATTTCCTTAAAGTCCCTTAATAATAAAATCCCAACTATTGAATACTCTATATGGTAACTTATAAATGCATCTAAATTGTGAAATATTTTTAACTTTTAAACAAGAGAGAAATTTTATGTATTACACAGGTTTCAGGTATCAGTATAAATTATCTCCATTCATGTTAAATGATACATTAGATTATTCTACAATTTAAAAACAAATAGACAAGCAAAACCTATCAAATGTGTGTGGATGAAGACTAGGTTAGGAAAGTGCACTGCTTCTAGCAATGCAAAGCAAAACATAAAAATTAATCAACTCATCCTGGTTTCCCTGGGAGTTTTTTTTTTCTTGGTTTTAAAATTGAAAGCTCTGCCTCCTGAACTCCTTTAGTAGTGAACAAAGAACAAAGAACAATCATTGGTCACTAGACTAGAAAATGACAATAGTTCTTTATTGGAAGCTTCTGGTATCTAACAACATGCCTAGAAAGTTAATGTATTTTGACTCCATACTACAGATGTGCATAAACATATGCAATGGTTGAATAGGATCAAAGAATTAGGAATTAATTAATTAATTAATTAGGAATCAGAAACTAGAAAATGACTGACACACCAACAAATTCTGAAGGCAAAACAAATAAATCAATACTGCTCACCTCATCTGGTGCTTACAAATTATGAAGTTCAACTCTCATAGCAACATCAGAGTGTTCACTTTAGCACACTCTGATGGTTAAGAGCATGATCTTTGTGGGATGGATGGATGACTCAGTTGGTTAAGCATCTGCCTTCAGCTTAGCTCCATGATCCTGGGGTCATGGGATCAAGTACCATATCAGGCTCCCTGCTCAGTGGGAATCTGCTTCTCCTTCTGCCCCTTACCCCACTCATGCTGTCTCTCTCTCTCAAATAAATAAATAAAATCGTTTTTAAAAACAATCTTTGGAATTGGATTGTTTATAAAATACAGATGATGATGCATGGGTTTTGATTTATAATATGTTTTAGATAATATACATATATATTTAATATGTATAAAATACCCAGAATATAATAAATGTCAGTATTATCCCTTCATCTTCTGTCATTTGATAGGAGTAAGAGTATCCTTACCACTTGGTCTTCTCTATAATTGAAACATTTATCTCTTGGAATTGGGATGGCACTGAACAATAGGATAAACAAACATGAAGTAATATATATTCATATATTAATATTTATTTTTAATTTTTTTAAAGATTTTATTTATTTATTTGACAAAGATCACAAGTAGGCAGAGACACAAGCAGAGAGGAAGCAGAGAGGAGGAAGCAGGCCCCCTGCTGAGCAGAGAGCCCGATGCGGGGCTCGATCCTAGGACCCTGAGATCATGACCCAAGCAGAAGGCAGAGGATTAACCCACTGAGCCACCCAGGCGCCCCTCATATATTAATATTTAAAACTGTCCTTGCACATTGTTTTCATATTACTTCACTTTTAGGCTACCCTAAGACACATATGATCAGATTTCCTATACAGTAGGTAGTTCACTTTGAGTTGACAGTTGCATGGTTGACCTATGTTCTAACGACCACAAATTCAACATCACCAGTGCTTTCTGTAACACACGATTACAATATCTAAAAACATTTTAAGGAGGGTACATGTTGGAATGAGCACTGCGTGTTATATACTACTAATGAACACTACAACAAAAACTTATGATGTACTATATATTGGCTAACTGAACATAATAAATAAATAAATAAATAAATAAATAAATAAATAAATAAATTTTAAGTGTTCATTTTCCCACTTTTTGCATAAATCATTATTTGATCACATGCAGAGGTCCTAAAGTATCATGTTAGGATAAAAAATGTCAGAACGAAAAACAAATTAAATGAAAAAAATTGGTCTAATTTTTAACTGCAGCTTTGATAAGTGTTTCTATGAATCTTTGTCTCTTCAATGAAACTCACTGATAATATTGTGAAAGCTAATGCTTGTTATTTTAATATATAGATAAGATGAAAGAAATAAATAGTATAGAAGGCTAAGTAAATGGTTGGCTTGGAATGAACTAATGAACCATAGTGCATTTGTAAAGTAGATATTTTCTTTCTATTTAACTTGTACAAAATGGTGAATGAAACATTTAAGAATCAAGATCCATTCACTACATCAACTAGGATAAATTTTAAACTAGTCAAGGTCATGAGCTGCAAATATATGAGGGTCCAGTCTCTTTACCTTTTATAATTATCATTTCAATCAACATCATGGTTTATTAAGAAAAAAATGTACAAAGAAAAAATAATTTGGATTTACAGATATAATCAAAATTAAAGCCAACTAGATACCACTTGCTCTTTGAATCACACCAGGGATTAGGGGTGTTGATCCCCTGCATAGCTGAAAATTTGCATGTAACTTTTGACTACTGTTGACTGGAAGACTTATCAATCATACACACAGACAATTAACATGTATTTTGTATATGTATTGTATACTGTATTCTTAGAATAAAGTAGAGAAAATAACATATTATTTAAAAATTCATAAGGAAGAAAAATAATTTATATTACTGTAAAAAATCTAGGTATAAGTGAACCCACATTATTCAAACTCTTTATTCAAGGGTTGACTATATTTGAAGAGACACTGTTTTCCTTCATACTTCATCAGATATTTATAAGAATCAGTTCTGATTTCTTAGAGAATGCTTTACTAGATTAACCCCACAGAGTAGGATTTTTTTTAATTTCATGACTATTATTAGTGCATAATTCAGTTGATGTTATGCTTGTATTCACAAGTTACTGTAAGTTTTATAGATACATGTGTATACACATTTACTTAGGATAAGGTCAATTATTTATGTCTTCGAAGATGGTTGTTTCCTGAATTAACATATAAGCTAAACTGACATTTAAAGTTAGGATTGCTAACATTAAAAATACATTTTATATGGTTAGAGGAACTATCTCTCCCATATGTACACATACACAAAATGACTCTACAAAAGATGCTGATAAAGAAACAATCCTGAAATGAAATTAAGGATGGTACTCTCAGATCCAAGAGCGATGGTGAACTGGCACTAGCTCTTGTCCCTTTTCACCATAATCTACTCTGCAGAAACTACAGAAAATATAGCTCAGCATGAGCCCAGGGAACTACAAGGAACTGTGGGAAGTATTTGCAAAGACTAAGGTTCTTTAAACTGGCATAAAAGGAGAAGTATGTGCCAACAGCTAGGGATGTTTGGGGATAGGCTTAATGGAGGGATACAGTGGATGAAAGATTAAATTTCTGCACTTGGAAAAGACATTGTCTTTCCCATTTCCAAAATAAGGTGGAAATAGGCAGCCATAACTCACATCATTAGAAATAAGTTGTATAATATCCAACAGTGCTAAGACTATTCTGGAGAAAGTAGCTGATGAAAACAAGTGTGGACAATTGACTGTGCCCTAGCTCTTCTGAATATTCAAATTTTGAGGAGAGTAAGGAGTCTTTTTTTTTTTTTTTTCCCAGTGACACACTTCAAAAAGTTTAAGTGAGATTATGTGATTAAAACAAAACAAAACAACTAAAGCATTCTTTGTAAATTAAAAAAAAAAAATTACATGAGGATGTGTTTGTAAACTGCATTGGTCAATAGTTAATCTGTGATCATCTAGAATTATTTAACCATTGTCCCTACAATCTTCTTAACATCACCAGCAGGGAAAAAACTGGGGCCTGAGATTCTGCTCCTACTCCATTACTCTATCAGAGATAGGGTAGCTAAAACCTTTGGGGAACATGAGTTCATAGATCAAAAATAATTAGATACCTGGAATGACATATGATCACAATAAAAATAAGCAGCAAACAAAGCAATATATAAGCAACAAAGCAATGGAACAGAGATGCCAAGGGAAACACATATAATATAATGACATATATATAAGTGGGGTATGTGTGTATGTGTGTGTGTATCCAAATCTGTATATATACACTTATAAATTAGGGGAAGACATTTATTTTATAAAATGAATGAATTAAGTCCAAAATTGGGAAAGGGAAGATATATAGGATGAATAGAGCCAATGGAAAAATTAAAAACAAAAGCTGAAAGAACAATTATAATAACTGTTTCAAAAAATATCAAATGAGAATAAAAATAAAATGTAAGAGAACAGCTAAGAATCATGAGAACGGTAGAAAGATCATCATATAAATAATAGAAGTTGTAGTACATAGGGAAAAATGATGATAGAAAATGTTTGAAGATATCATGGGAAGAACTGTCTAGAATCAGATGAAGATGAAGATATAAGATTAAAAGTGCTCAACAATGCCAAATAGTATAGAAAATAAAAGTGTTTATTAAGACATATTACAGTGAAATTTAAGAAATTAAGAGGGACAAAAAATTCTAAAATCATTCAGAGAGAAAATTCAGATCACAAGTAATAAAAGTCAAGCAATCCTTGATCTAACATAAAAAAAAGTTTCCAATATGTAAGAAGACATTACATTTGAATACACATCCTGTAAAACAGTATCCTACAAAATTGTGATTTATCTATGTATGTGCAATAGAAATAATCCTTTAAGCATTCAAGGCCTCAGAAGTGTCATCACAGGGGAGGCCATAAAAAAACACTCCTGGAGAAAGAACTGAAGCAAGAACAGAAATAAATTCCTCCAAAGCACCACCAGAAGTAACATTTCAATCTTAGACTTACTAATGATAAAATGAGATACTACCCTATAATAATATACAATAAACATTATTTCATGAAATATTACTATGTAAAACAAAATTAGCTGGCTATAACCAGTACTTTAGATCAATATAACAATTCCCAGGAAATGCAAGAAGTAGGAAGACAAGTTAAATTATACCATTAAGAAGCAATCAACCTATAGAGCATGGATATTTGAGAGCCATGGTAACATGATTCCCACTACAAAGCAATGGATAAAAATAGATGAAATTTTTAAAATGACAAATAAAAATGCCAAATATGAATATGAGCAAAACAAAGTAAAACAAAGAACATAGCATATCTGTAGTGGACAAAATAAAATTCAAATTAAAATGGAAAATTTTATACTTCTAAAAGAACAAACAATAATAATGAATATTTCTTTTTATATATATAAAATAAATAACAGAAGACTCAAAAGAAATGAACATATTAGTAAGTATATTTGCAGAAGCCAACTTAAATCATGTCAATAGCTATGATTATATATATTGGTTATTGATGAAAATTCAATAAAAATTGGGGCATAACCAAGAAAAACAAAGTAAGTAATATAGATACATATATGAAGAAAAATAAGATATTATCATTTAAAGATGATTAAACTATTTACGTACAAAATACAATATGAAATTAGTATCAGTGTTTTCAGTACTTTTAATGCAAGATCAATTACAATATGTGTTTGAATATCAACTACAAAAATCATTAACATTTCTCCCAAAGAATAAAAAATAACTTATATAATTAAAAGTAATATATACCAATATGAAGAGCAACAACTATACAATATCTAAATATCAAGCTTAAAGTATAAATTTATTTTTTTTTTAAGATTTTATTTTATTTATTTCTTTGATAGCAAAAGAGAGATCACGAGTAGGTACAGAGGTCGGCAGAGATAGAGAGGGAAGCAGGCTCCCCCTGAGCAGAAAGCTCAGTGCAGGGAAAGATCCTAGGACCCTGAGATCATGACCCAAGTGAAAGGCACCCCTTAAAGTATTAATTTAAAATAAAGTTTAAGGGGCACCTGGGTGGCTCAGTCATTAAGCATCTGCCGTGGACTCAGATCCTGATCCCAGCATCCTGGGATCGGGCCCCCCATCGAGCTCCCTGCTTGGTGGAAAACCTGCTTCTCCCTTTCCCACTCCCCTTGTTTGTGATCCCTCTCTTGCTGTGTCTCTCTCTGTCAATTAAATAAGTAAAATCTTTAAAAAATAATAAAAAATAAAGTTTAATATGTCCCTATAGTGGACATATTAGTCATATATTAGTGAAAAAATATAAATTGAACTTTAATAAGAGAATGAATCCAAATTATTGGATAGAACTTAAAATGATAAAGATGTTAATTTTCTCCAAGTTTTCCATAAATTCATTGCAATTCCAGTAAGTATTTCAGCTTGATTTTTAAATAACTCAACTTAAATATTTTGATATTTTCTTAAAAGAATACATTTCCATGAAGAGCTATGTCCACATGGAAAAAATGATTTATTTATAAACAATAAAAAAAGTATACAATGCACATACTCAAAAGTCCCAAAACAAAAATGATAAGACATGGAATTGATGCATCTGAATAAATCAAATGTAAAGAATTTCTGTCTAAAAAACATCTTTGTTGATAAAAATTAAACATATGCATCCTGATTTAAAAGAAATGAGTAATTCTTTATATTTTTAAAATAACTGAATTTTATTGGTTATTATAAGTGCAGTAGGATTGTTATAAAAATCAAAACTATACAGTAGGTAAGGATATAGAAATAAAGACATTCTTAACCAGCCACTCCCTCCTTCCCTAAAATATACCTAAACTTTATTAACATCTCACTATGGTCCAGACAGAATTTAAAAGTCATAATTAACAGTTGAATGTTCATTTCCTAGACATTTTCTGTATATACACATTCACAGCCAATACAGAAACATTAAATTTTTTTTTTAAAGATTTTATTTATTTATTTGACAGAGAGAGATCACAAGCAGGCAGAGAGAGAGGAGGAAGCAGGTTCCCTGCTGAGCAGAGAGCCCAATGCAGGCCTGGATCCCAGGACCCTGAGATCATGACCTGAGCCGAAGGCAGCGGCTTAACCCACTGAGCCACCCAGGCGCCTGAGAAACATTAAATTTAAAAGTTTTACAAAATGCAAAATTTTTTACAAAATTAAAATTTTTGCAAAACTTTCTTCTTTTTTACTTAATAATATAGAATTGTCATGTTTTGTATAATTCATACATACCTACCTTACTCACTTTAATAACTACATATTATTCCACATTTTGTGTTTTTATATATCTAATAAGTCCTACTAATGAATACACACATCTATGCTTATGCACATATAAATATATCAATATAAATTAACATAATTATATTATATTGATACACCATAGTCATATTATTATTATAATATATAACTGTATACTAATTATTGCATAATAGTTACCATGTATATACTAATAGGTATGTGAATGGTAGTGACAGTCGTTTGTAAAGTACTAAGATCTGCAGATACAGAAAACTTCGGCTTTATAAATGTAATGTATTTATTTTGTAGTGATAATATGTTCATATCTTACCTGTGTTACTAAAAAATAAATAGTAAGGAATGAGTTCACTGTAAGAGATTACTGTAGCAGCAGGAATTTATTTGTTTTCAAATTCAGGTCATAGTCCCATTAATTAATTTATTTATTTTAATTGGTTTCTCTTGAACTGGAGGATTTTCAGCTGCTATCTGTATCATTTCAGGTTTCATATATTCAAAATACCCATCATTTTTTAAGGGCCACTATTACTCTTGATGTTTCAATCAGTCTGTATTCAAATATCTATTATGTTGCCATTTCAAAATTAAAACTGAAATTTTAGTTGATGAAATTAAATGTTTTGTATGCTTTGAGAAGTTTTTAATATCTCTATTATATAAGTCATGAAATAAATCTGCCTGTTTTATAATTTTTTTTAGATTTCATTAAAGTTTTATTTTATTTTCATGTAATGTTAGGTGTTTACAACTTTGCCATAATCAACTTAAGGATAAGATTATCATGAATCGTTTTGTTGACTAGAAAGAAGAAGTAATGTTTGAGTTGGAGCTGATCATTTAAATGACCTAAACCAAGTTTTTATGATTTTTCTTATCCACACAATTTTGTAATTTTGTAATTGGTAGACTATAATTACAGAGAAATTACATTCACCAAGCCAGGGTAGTGCACTCTTAAATCATGCAGTATTCACCAATCAGATAATCTGAAATTCCTAAAAAAATTAACTGAACATATGATGACAAGCCCTACTAGGAATTTTAATTTCTTTAAGGCTTAACTGTTACTGTTTGCATTACAGGATGTCTTTTAGCGAGATTTCCAAAACAGTACTTTAACCACAGCAATGGTTTCACAGGTTTAATTATATATCAGAACTCACCAAATGTATGCTTTACATATTTTTAATTTATTATTTATCAAATAAAGCTTTAAAATTTATATGTGACAAATAATAAATAGAATATTTGATAATTTAATAGAATAATTTAAAAGAAGCAATATGAATCAAATATGAACCAAAACTATTATGATGTACATCTGAAATTTTGTTGCTAACATTTTTTAAGTTTTTATTTAAATTCTAGTTTGTTAACTTACAGTATAATAATAGTTTCAGGTTTACAATACAGTGAGTCATCATTTCCATACAAAACCCAGTGCTCATCTCAAGTGTTGTCCTTAATCCCCATCACCTACTTAACACATACCCTTACCTACTTGTTTCTACAGTTAAGGGTCTGTTTCCTGAATTTGCTTCTCTCTCTCTCTTTCTTTCCCCTTTGTTCATTTGTCTTGTTTCTTAAATTCCACATATGGGTGAAATCACACGCTATTTGTTTTTCTCTGACTGACATACTTCATTTAGCATCATACTCTCTAGCTTCATCCATGTTGCTGCAAATGGCAAGCTTTTGTTCTTTACAGCTGAGTAATATTCTATTCCATATATATATACAACATTTTCTTTATCTCTTCATCATAAATATGTGCACACTAATAAATTTTAAGTTAATGATCTTATTAAGTCCTTAGAACTTGAACTGGTAGTTCAGGAGAAATCTATGATGATAACTACCACAAGCATTAGATAAACACACAACTTAAAAGGATAGAATAAAGGAAAGAACTTATAACTGCTCTCAGTAAGAAGATGAAAGTTAACATCCACTGAAGGGACATAGGCTTAGAAGTTATAAAACTTTTCAAAAAATGTTACTTTCTAATTTTTCATTCTCTATTTTCTTTGAGAACTAATGATTTGTCTTCAAAAATAAGAATTAAAAAAAATCATATACATGGCCTACAGTGATTGGAAGGAAGTCAATCTGGGTAAAGGCAACACCTAGCTATTCTAAAGTGCTGTGTAGATCTTATATTACCAAAGTTCTCTGCTCCACTACTCCAACTCTTCTTTGATGAATGAACCACCAAACATCATAACTGATTATTTGACACTATAGGATGTTATTCTCAGCTGAAAGACTCGTCAATGAAATACACATTCCTCAGATGCAAGTAATAGATTCTGGGAGTGACAAGCCTCTATTAATATGAAATGTCATGAAAATCTGAGAAATTCAAACTTATAGGCTTTTTAAAATTCCCCTGCATTTTTTTTTTTAAATTTCCATGCAGTGACTATCATATACTCTTAAAATGTTGTGACCAAACACAAAATGAAATCTCTTCTGGCCCACATTTAGATTTCTATTAGCTTTTATATGATTGACACAGCATCATATCAAATCAACTGTGTCCAGGGTAATTAGGAGATGATTGGCAGTGAATAAAATTAACAGTATAAATGGCAGAAATAGGGGAGAAATAGCGGGAAAATGGGGACAGAAGGGAGAGAGCATATGACATACATCTCTATTACTCTAATAGCAATATTTCCATCACTGATAAGGGATTACTCTTTAAACTAACTCCATAATTGCATATGATTCCTATAAAGAAAAAATAATCTGATAAATAATCAAAAAAGTAAAAGCTGCGTCCTTAATGGCATAAATAATTTTATCAGAGTCTGGAGCTCAAATGCAGTTTCAATTCTTCCAGAATTTGAAGATGGTCACTCAATTACATATGTGGACAATTATGTTATTATGTGATATAATGTCTGCTAGGATAAATATATATATTTGATTGTTAAGTATATACACACACATACATACATATATACACATATGATCTGAGTGTTTTACATTATAACCATTAATTATTTCGTTTTTTTCTTTTTTTTTAAAGATTTTATTTATTTATTTGACAGAGAGAGATCACAAGTAGGCAGAGAGGCAGGCAGAGAGAGAGGAGGAAGCAGGCTCCCTGCTGAGCAGAGAGCCCGATGTGGGACTCGATCCCAGGACCCTGAAATTATGACCTGAGCCGAAGGCAGCGGCTTAACCCACTGAGCCACCCAGGCGCCCCAACCATTAATTATTTCTGAATGGAAATACATATTTTAGTTAGCCTGCCCTTATTCCACCGTTGTACTGATTATATATTGGATGGCTAGAAACGTAGTTTGTTTTTTTATCTTAAATTTCTGAGTCAAGAGAAACACATTTTAGATACACTATACCTGCTGACATCACCTGCTGATGATGAAACCTGAATGATGAAACCTGAATACACACCCAGACCACAACATAAAGCTGTGTTTTCTTTTTTTTTCGCCCATCCTCATTTTTATTTTTGAGACATCTTATGCCAACTTTTTGCTATTAATGCTTTTTTAAAGACATATCATTATTTTTATTTACATATAATGTATTATTTGCCCCAGGGTACAGGTCTGTGTATCATCAGGCTTACACATTTCATAGCACTCATCATAGCACTTTTGTGTCTTTTTCTTGTAAGTTATGAGTGAGTATGTCTTACCTTTGGTGACCAGAAGGGTAAAATTTTCAGAAAATAATTCAGATTTCCTTCTGTTCAAACACAACAGGATTATACTCCCCTCCCTCTTTGAAGGTAGGTGAAATCATATGACTAATTTGATTTGACACACGATCAAAGGGATGTATGTCTTTCCTGGACAGAAGATTTAAGAGTGAATGAAAAAGTCCATAGGTCTCCTGTATCTGTTGACTCTTGTGGGCACATACATCAAGATGGGGGTCTTTGGCAGCCCAGACCCTTGTTAATTACTATCAGACAAGCTTGTCTCCAACTCAACCCACTAATTTGCAAAGGACAAGGAATATGACTGAAATATAAACCCTTCTTACACTCATGAAGATTTTTTTTTTTTTTGCTTTTGCCAGTATTTTAGCATAACCCAACTTAACCTGATTGATGTATCTTTCCTAATGATGCTTCTCCAAACCATCTAAACAAGACAAAATGTGAAAAAAAAAAAAAAAAGACAAAAACCAGTTTCATCTTGCGGATAACAGAGTGTAATAAACAGTGAAATCACTAAGTAAGAGTAACAGAGGCATAACTGTAACTAGAAATAATTATTATTAGTAAATTAATTTATTATAATATAAATGATAATGCAGTAATTAAAATTCTGGCGTCTGCAAAGCAGAGACAGCAAGATTCACTAAATAGAACAGATAGCCCAGTAACACAGCTGGTATATATAGGAATTTTATACTTGTAGAAGATGCCATGACACACTTTTACAGAAAAGGTAAATTATAAATATAGCTAATGCTAGCAAAGTATTTAGAAAAAAACGCTTAAATTTCTTGTCTCACAGACAAACAAAAATAAATTCTAGGGACGCCTGGGTGGCTCAGTTGGTTAAGCGGCTGCCTTCGGCTCAGGTCATGATCCCAGCGTCCTGGGATCGAGTCCCACATCCGGCTCCTTGCTTGGCGGGGAGCCTGCTTCTCCCTCTGCCTCTGCCTGCCACTCTGTCTGCCTGTGTTTGCTCTCGCTTCTCTCTCTATGACAAATAAATAAATAAAATTAAAAAAAAATTCTATTTTGCTCAAAGAAACAAACATTTAAAAACCTTCAACATTAAAAGTAAGTGTGGGTGCATATCTAATTTCAACATAAGGAACTTCATTGTAAGTGAAAGACAACAGAAAAAGACAGACATAATGGAATAAAACTAATTACATAATTTTTGAAACATATGTATGTCAAAAATGAAAGGATAACAAAACTGGAAAGAAATAAAATAACCGCAACATATAAGAAAGATAAAGATAGGTAAGATTGGGAAAAAAAGAAAAAAAAAAAAAAAAAAGCTAAGGACCTAAATCGGGAATTTCTGAAGAAATGCTTCTTTATATGGGAGATGGTGGGGGTGAGGAGCCTTTTCTTACTGAAACAAACAAACAAACAAAACAAGTAAAATGATGATCTTTGACTTTTATATATTAAAAAGTATTTGATAGACATGGAAAATTGCTTCATGTAAAAGTATGCTTAAAGAAAACATATTACCATATCTTGGAAAAAGGGAAGTGGTTTATATAATTTATTTAATAAGTAAACATACTTAATTCTGGCAGGAAATATGGAGCATTATCTACTGGTTACCTGTATGGTATGGCTGTAACATGTATTTTCTTTCCCATTTACTAATTAAATAACATATTTATAATTTTTTAAATTTCACAGAAGTTTCTCTCAGTTAATTCTTATAATTTCTATCATGGTATGTTTTAAGATGTTCATTGGTCAAACAAACCTCTTTTGTTCAGATGAACCTATAGCATTAGCATGCCTGTTTGAGAAATGGCTATAGAAAAAACCTTCAACTATGCAAAAGCTTCTCTGCTTGACTGATTTTCAGGAAACAGCAAAAATATCTGATTGGTTTTCTAAAGTTCATCATCCTCTCCCTTTTATACTATGAATATCAATAAAACACTAAAATATCTTCATATATATATTCATATATCTTCATATAAACACTAAAATATCTTCATATTGGGGCACCTGGGTGGCTCAGTGGGTTAAAGCCGCTGCCTTCGGCTCAGGTCATGGTCCCAGGGTCCTGGGATCAAGCCCCACATCGGGCTTCCTACTCGGTGGGGAGCCTGCTTCCTCCTCTCTCTCTATCTGCCTGCCTCTCTCTCTATCAGCCTGCCTGCCTCTCTATCTACAAATACTTGTAATCTGTCTGTCAAACAAATAAATAAAAATTTAAAAAAAAATTAAAAAAATATCTTCATATATATTCATATATATATATGAATGTATATATATATGTATATATATCATATTTTATATATATCATATTACATATGAGATATAGATATACCACACTTACTAAATACCTAAGAGAATCAAGTGGCTCAAATCATAAAATATAGATTCCTGAATATTTGAAATCTTTAAAATACAAATAAGTAAATATCATCCTGTTTTCTAGCCCAAAATTGATATTATAAAACAAAGAAAAATTTTATCTTTTTTTTTTGTATTTTGTTTTTACAATAAGTAAAATCATACCATAATCCAAAGAGGCTTTTAAAAACATTACAGTTTCTTGCATTTCTTTCCTTTAGAAAATGTTATCTCCTGACTCATCTATATGAAGTAAAGTTCATAATTTTAAGCTTTGTCTAATTCTAAAACACCTATCAAATGACCTATGACCACTATGGGGAAAATGTAAGGATTTCTCATCATCCAACACTAATGAATACAATTTGTATTTCCTAAAGTATATTTCTTTTGGATATTTGTATTGCTCCTTGAACATTTCCATCTTAATTTGCTTGGGAGTACCTTCTCATATACTGCTAGAACAGAAAGGTCTGGACTCTGTGTGCTGCGGCTCAATACTGGCTTAAAAATTTTGTGATCCTAGGCAAGTTGTTCTTTTATTTTCTTTTGTTTTGTGAAATGTTTTTCATATGTAAAATAAAGATAATATAAGTTCAACACTTAAGTAATGTTTCTCTTCCTTTGCCTCTCTCCCCCACTAGTCTATAAAACTTCTCTCCTCTAAGGGCAGAGACCCTTCTCATTCACTGCAGGATACTATCCTAGCTTCCTTCCTGATCACAGGCCCTCTGTAGCTGGGGTGGAATGTACAGGGTGTGTCCTGGCATCTCACATCTCCCTCTCCTCTAAGCAGAGTTGGAGGAATATTCTGAGATGCCTAAAGGAACTGCACATCCTGGGCAGCATAGCCAAGGCATGCTAAGCACATGAGCTCCCAAATGGCAGGATCCAGAGACAGCCACAGAAACAACCTACAGCAGGATCGAAACCTGAGCATTTGTCTGGGTCCTGTCACCAAATCCCTGTATGTCCTTGGGCAAGTCACCCCATTTACCCTCTGGAGCACTTTAGAACATTTCCTTTGGTATTCAGTATTCCCATCTATAAAACGGGAAAAGCTGGACAAGAAGAAATTTCTTACTCTCTGACAGTCTACCTTCTCCTCCAGAGAACACAGTCCCCCCAAAATATCATTTAACAGATTATCAAACTGCTCAATTCTTCTGTAAACAGCATCAGAAGAGAGTTTATACCTTAAGTTTCTGAACCCCTTGCTTTAAAATCCCTCTTACAATGTCTCTCACCTAAACCATTAAAAAAAAAAAAAAGATGATCACTACTAAGCATTTTTCTGGTTATACTTTTATACATTTCTATGAGTAGACAATCTACTCTATAAATACATTATTTTCATTTATCCATGCTTTATTTTTCTCTCTGTATTTACCTGAGGTATTGTTTCTGTGCCCTCTATGAGATTAAAATGAAATGCTACTACTCCTCAAGAGACTTGCTTAGCTTATGAAAAGTCTTACATAAGAGAGATAAATGCTAGTGTCTTCATTCTCAGTTGATTGTGCAAATCACTTTCCTAAAGCTGGGTGGAAAATTGACTTAGTAACGAAAAGCATATAGAAAGGATTTTCTCCCTATCTTTTAAGAGAAAATAACTCCAGATTGTTGTTCTCCTTTGAGATTTCAGCCTGTAAAATACTATTGCTTAAACAGAACTTTAAAACCTCCCATTATTAAGAGGGGAGGAGTACTCATAATGTACCTCCAAACTATAAGAATTTTTGCCTAAGAAGTGAAATAGTGGGGGCACCTGGGTGGCTCAGTGGGTTAAAGCCTCTGCCTTCGGCTCAGGTCATGATCTCAGGGTCCTGGGATTGAGCCCCGCATCAGGCTTTCTGCTTGGCAGGGAGCCTGCTTACCCCTCTCTCTCTGCCTCTCTGCCTACTTGTGATCTCTCTCTGTCAAGTAAATAAATAAAATCTTAAAAAAAAAAAATAAAGAAGTGAAATAGTGAATATGAGCTCTGGAAACTATTCCTTCAATGTCTTTGTCTTAAGAATATAATGCTTTGAAGAAGTATACCTTAAATATGAATAAAATATAAACTATTCAGTTTTTTGTAGGAAACAACTGAAAGATTTATTTGATTTATATGGATGAAATCTAAAAAAGTTTTACTCCATGATTTCAGAAACATTGTTCCTTATATAGATAGATAGTAGATTAAAAAAAACAACATTTTATCTGGACACTGTAATTGTGAAGGATAGAAAATGTCAGGTTCCAAAATACTAATGTCTAGAACAAAGGTAGTGGCTTCTGAAGGAAATATGCCATCTTCATTCATTCATATTTCTGGTGTCATAGTGGGCTTAACTCAGGCAATGGCGAAGGAGATATCTGAACTGCCAATTTTTAACAGCAGCTGAAGACATTTGTGGCACCCTTAAGACACCATGATGAGTATCAATGTGGGAAGCTGGAGCTTCATCCCTGGGAAGATCAAGCCAAAGTGCTACAGCAGACAATGAAGCCAACACAATACTTAACACCCTCAGGACAGGTCTTGGAAGCCAGCAAACATAAAAGCAAAAGCAAACCCAAAAGCCCATATTATCCTACTCTAGTAGAAAACCTTAATGTACCTGTCCTTGAATACTCCAAGCACTTTTGGTCATCACATTTTTTTTTTTTTTTTTTTTTTAAGAATGAGTATTAGAGAAGGTCCAGAGAGGAAAAAGTAAATAGAGGATAAAAAAGCTGAATGAACGTAATGTTACTCCAGTGATGGGGGGGCGGGGGGAGAGTAAGGCACAATTTAAAAATATAATACTATAAGGCAAATTTTAAAATATAATAATTTAAGAGGCAAATATAAAGGAACACAATAGACAGCCCAGAAATATATCAATGCATACATGGTCATTTCACTTACAACAAAGGAGGAAAAACATGCAACTGGAACAGTCTCTTCAATGAATGGTGCTAGGAAAACTGGATAGCTACCTGTAAAAGAATAAAACTGGACCACTATCTTGTATGATGTACAAAAGTTAACTCAAAATGGATTAAAAACTTGAATGTAAGACTTGAAACCACAAAATTCCCAAAAGAAAGCAAAGGTGGTAAGTAAATTGACATTTGATTTAGCAATTTTTTTAACCTAACTCCAAAAGGCAAAAATAAACAAATGGGACTACAAAGCTTCCATACAGTAAAGGAAACTATCAATAAAATGAAAAGGCAACCTACTAAATGAGAAACTTTTGTAAATCACATATTTAATAAGATGTTAATACGCAAAACATATAAAAAACTCATGCAACTTGGGGCACCTGGGTGTTTCAGTGGGTTAAAGCCTCTGTCTTCAGCTCAGGTCATGATACCAGGTTCCGGGGATCATGCATCGGGCTCTCTGCTTGGCAAGGAGCCTGCTTTCCCCTTTCTCTCTCTCTGCCTACTTGCAATCTCTGTTGTCAAATAAATAAATAAAAATCTTTAAAAAAAGCAAAGAAAAAAACAAACAAACAAAAAAACTCATGCAACTCAATAACAAACAAATGAACAAAGAAAACCCATGAACAATCCAATTAAGAAGGGAGCAGAGAACCTGAACAGACATTCTTCCAGGGAGGATATACAGACAGCCAAGAGGCATAGGAAAAGATGCTCAACATCACCAACCATCAGGAAAATGCAAACAATGAGGTATCACCTCACACATATTAGAATGGCTATTGTCAAAAAGAAAAACAAAAAACAGAAAACAAGTTGCTGGTGAGGATATAAAGAAAGAGGAATGCTTATACACTGGTGGTGGGAAATGTAAATTGCTATCGTCACTGGAAAACAGTATGGAGGTTTCTCAAAATATTAAAAATATAAAAAAAAATATGATCCAGTAATTCCACTGCTGGTTATTTAACCCCTCCCAAAAAATAAAAACACTAATTTGAAAGATTTTTTGTACCCCTATGTTTACTGCAGCATTGTTAGCAATAGCCAAGATATTGACACAACCCAAGTTTCCATCAATAGATGAATGGATAAGGAAGATGTGGTGTGTATGTGTGTGTGTGTGTGTGTGTGTGTATGTATGTGTGTATATAGATATGTATGTAATGGCATATTACTCAAAAAGAATGAGATTTTTGCCATTTGCAACAACATGGATGGACCTAGACGGTACGATGCTCAGTGGAATAAATGAGACAGAGAAAGACAAACACAAAATTACTTCACTCATATGTGAAATTTAACAAACAAAACAAATGAACAAAGAACAAAGAGACAAAGGTAAAAAAAAATCTTTTAAATAAGAGTAAAAACTGGGGGTTGCTAAAGGGGAGGGGTGAAATAGTAAAGGGAATTAAGAGTTCACTTGTCATAATGACACTGAGTGATGCATAGAATTATTGAATCATATTGTACAACTAAAATAATATAAACTGAATGTTAATTATACTTCCATACAAATAATAAAAAATGAATAGATAGATGCATCTCTATGTTCACTGCAGCATTCTTTACTATAACTAAGATATGAAAACCACCTAAGTGTCCATCAACATAAGAATGGATAAAGAAGATGTGGTATCTATTCATCCATAAATAGGAATAAAATCTTGCCATTTATGATAACATGGATGGACCCTGAAGGTATTATGCTAAAGGAAGTAAGTGAGACAAAGACAAATACTGCATGATTTCACTTACATGAGGAATCTAAAACAAAACAAAACAAAACAAGCAAAAAAACAAGCAAGCAAACAAACAAAAACCCCAGACTCATAGATACAGAGAAAAGACTGGTTTGCCAGACAGGAGAGAGTTTGGGAGATGGGAGGGCAAAATGGGTGAAAGGGGTTAAGCCCATGTTTCCAGTTATAAAATAAATAAGTTGTAAGTCCCATAAGGTACGGCATGAGAAATACAGTCTTGAATGAAATTGTGTTAACTCTGTCAGGTGACAGATTGCAACTAAACTTATTGTGGTGACCATTCCACAATGTATACAAATGTTGAATCATTATGTTGTGCACCTGAAAGTAATAGAATATTATATGTCAATTATACCTCAGTAAATTCTAAAAAAAAAAAAAAAAAAGATTTAAGGATGTAAATTAATTAAAGTAGGTGAGTACATTATAGCATTCAACAAAAATATAGAATGTCTTACATTATTGTATAATCCAAGGAAATGTATAGTTTTAAGATGGGCTTAAAATGAAAATGAAACCAAAAACAGACAGTCTTCAGAAGGGTCACAAATATCAGCAAATAAGATAATTCATGATGTTTACATAACCTGATCATGTACTTTATTATCCAAACAGGGATGATGTTGAGAATAAAAGAATAGTTAGAAGTATACTGATACATGTGTAAACCAGGACAGTCAAATTGGGAAGTACTCTCACATGATATTTAAGAAATACTTCCTTGAACCTTTAAGTTAATATAAGGAACAAAACGCATCTGTCCTACTAGAGCATAGAAAAATATCCTTGCTTGCTACTGTTAAAGTAAATCCGGACTTTAAATGCACACATTAGAGACTGTTAGCTGAGAAGTGTGATGTTTTAAGACGAAATAGTACTAAGCTACAGCTAATAGATTTTGAAATGCCATGCTTAGAGTTACTTTCTTCAAAGAAGAGAAAAAGGAGTTTCTCTTTTCTACCTTGTTTCAAATGTTTCTTTTGTATTCTTAGAGTAGATAACATATTAATTAAGTTTATTATCGTATGAGTATAACTTCTAAGTATGTTTTTATTTCTGTAGGAAGAAGGAGAAAAGAAAATGCCAGACTCTGAGAAAGTTGCAGGGTATGATTCTGAAGAAATACTATATTGAAATAGATCAATCTAATATACATGACCTAATTTCAGGAGAAAGCTAAAACTGTAAATAATACTTAGAAACTGCTAATTCAATTTAAAATGTACTTTGAAAAATGTAATATGTTAAGGTGTAACTAACTGATATAAGTACCCACATAGATAAAATAACATATCCTGAACTAAATTTATAAAATAAACTACTAAAAATAATATTCAAAGGAGAAAAATATCCACCTCATATATCTCATATATATCCAAGACCATACTTAACATTTCAACTTGGAAATGTCAAAGGCATTTAAGAATCACATTTCCAAAATTCACTTACCTTCTCAAGCCAGACAATTGGAAAGAGAATTTCAGACTCTGAAAAAGCTATATCCCTGATACATCACTTTCACTAATTCCTCTGTCCAATAATTCACCAAGTTCTGTTGATTTAACTTAAGAACAAAACAAAAACAAAACAAACAAAAAACAAAAAACTCTCATCTAAGAACCCCTATCCATCTTCATCTCCAACTACCAAGACAAAACTACCAGCATCTCTTGCCTCAATTACAGCTGGTAATTCAAATAAATGTTCTTCCCTATGTACATGTCTTTTCCCCAATCCATTGCATACCTTGCAGCCAGTGTAAACTTTAAATGTAAATAAAGACAATCATATCAGTCCTTACCAATAAAAGCTCATCACTGTAAGGATAAAGACAGACTCCTACTATAGTTTGCAAGACCCAGAACTCTGTTCCAGCTTCTCTGTTTAACCTCATTTCAAGCCAGTATTTCTCTTAATCTCTCGAATCTAATAGCACTAGCTAACATCAATGTTGCTATACTATCATACCTGTGTTGTCACATTTTACTTCTGCTTGAAATTCTACCAAGCTCTTTCTACCACGTCATCCAGTTACTTGTATTCAGCCTTCATTACCAGCCCAGAAATTATTCATTAACACCTCCAAATTAAATGATGATGCAAAAAGCTCTTTGAATTTTTTATTATTAATATAACAATTTAGATTCAGATTTTAAAGATATTATTCGATTAGTATTTGTCTTTAGACATGTAGTTCAATGAAAAAAGGCTTATGTCTGACATATTAAAAATGTAAATAAATTGTTTGGAATAAAAGTGTGTCTACAGGGCGCCTGGGTGGCTCAGTGGGTTAAGCCACTGCCTTCGGCTCAGGTCATGATCTCAGGGTCCTGGGATCGAGTCCCGCATCGGGCTCTCTGCTCAGCAGGAAGCCTGCTTCCCTCTCTCTCTCTCTGCCTGCCTCTCCATCTACTTGTAATTTCTCTCTGTCAAATAAATAAATAAAATCTTAAAAAAAAAAAAAATTCCAGCTGTAAAAGCTTGGTTTAAAAAAAAAAAAAAAAAAAAAAAAAAGTGTGTCTACAGAACCCATATCACCAATATTTAGTGTCTTGCCTAACATATTGAATATGTGAATAAGTATTTTTGAATAACAGATAGCCACTAAATAGAGTCATTAACAATCTGTCCCTTCACAGTACATGCATTTTGACTTGCATTAAGCAACAGAATGCAGCGCAAGTGCTGTTCTGTATCTTCCAAATCTAGGCCTAAAGAAGACTGTCAGCTTCCATTTCTCCTATTTTGTAAAACCAACAACCATGCTGTAAGCAAATTCAGGATATTCTGCAGGAGAAAGAGAGAGACAACAAAAAAAAGCTTTGGAGAAAATGATACAAGGAAAGAAGATGGCCATGGGGAGGAATACAGAATCACCCAAATACTGAGTGAAGCCTTCCTGGACCGTCCAGCCTAACCCAGTTGCCAGCAGAATGCAGCTGAATAAATTTCCCAACTGGTTTCATAGAATAACCACCTGGAAAAGTACTGCCCCAAATCCCAATCCATACTGTCTCAATAAATAGTAGTTCACTGGCTTGTCACTAAGTTTTAGGGTAGTTTCTTACATACCAATTGCAAATGGAAAAAATGAACACCCATTATTGAAGTTCTCAGAAAGATATGTGTTCTTTAAAAATAGCATTTAAGGTTTATTCCATTCTCAAGACAATATAGGAGGTCATGGATATAAGAACTGAAGCACAGAACACGTTTTATGTTGAATAAGCAATGGGAATCTAGTCAAGGATTTTTTAGTAGAATAGTGATATTATTGAAAGTACTCCTTAGAGGTCGCCTGGGTGGCTCAGTGGGTTAAGCCTCTGCCTTCGGCTCAGGTCATGATCTCAGAGTCCTGGGATCGAGCCCCACATTGGGCTCTCCGCTCATCAGGGAGGCTGCTTCCCCCTCTCTCTCTGCCTGCCTCTCTACCTACTTGTGATCTCTCTTTCTCACTCTCTGTCAAATAAATAAAATCTTAAAAATAAACAAAGAAAGATAGAAAGAAAGAAAGAAACTACTCCTTAGAAACATTAATATCATGATACATGTATATTTATTTCTATTTGCTTAAATACCATTTCTTATAGGACTGAAAAGATTTGATGAAATACAGTAAGATAAAATAAAAATAAAATATATGGGAAAGAAAATAGGAGGAAAAAATGAGATTGAGCCAGAAGAAAATAAATTTACAAAATATACTCTTGGACTTTTACTATAAGATCTCTAACAGCTCCTGTGGTCTCTTTGGAGGTGGTCTTAATTTTAATTAGGTAATCCTATTCAAGAGATAATTTTCCTAAGGAACCAAATTCATATTAGGCCTAGACTAAATTGTTAATAGTCTGAACTAACTCTTCTTTTACATAGTTTATCATAGCTTTTTCCTATCCTTTAGAATCCTAGATCCATAAACTGTCATAACTCTTTTTTCTCAGGAAACAGAGGGTATGCATGCCACCAATTATACTCGTTACATTTTCTGTATACTTTTATAAATCCTAGGTAGTTTTCTAGTAGTCTGTGTAATTCCTTCTCTATCTTCAGATGTGAAAGGGTGTTTCTTTTTTTTTTTTTTCATTTTATTTTATTTCTTTTCAGTGTCCCAATATTCATCATTCATGCACCACACCCAGTGTTCCATACAATACATGCCCTCCATAATACCCACCACCAGGCTCACCCAACTCCCAGCCCTCTCCCTTCCAAAACCCTGTTTGTTTCTCAGAGTCCACAGCCTCTTATGGTTTGTTTCCCCCTCCAGTTTCCCCCAACTCATTTCCTCTTATCTCCCAATGTCCTCCATGTTATTCCTTATACTCCACAAGTAAGTGAAATCATATGATAATCGACTCTCTCTGCGTTACTTATTTTCACTCAGCATAATCTCTTCCAGTCTGAAAGGGTGTTTCTTAAAAGAGTTCCACAATCTCTATTCCACACACTTGGTGGTAAGTATATTTCAGAATTCAAAATCTGGATATTACAGAAATGTGAAATTGCCCACATATTGTATTTTATGTAAGACCTATAGGGGGTTTGGTGAGCACTCCATAACACTGCATATTAACATTTCTGCTGCAAATGTATTAATATTCACATAAAGTAAGGTTTGTAAAGACTGTAAGTAACCTCTAGTCATCTTTTCTCCCAATGGAATTCAAGTAAAGTCATGTTTTGCTTTCAAATAGAGTTATTAAAGACAGTTTGTTTTCTGTGCACTTCAGATAGAACTAAGCGTTAAGGAATGTGATTTTTAATTTCCTGAATCCTATCTCTCCCTAGGGTTGTCATTCCAATCTTCTCCTTAAATTGATTCCTTTCCTTTTTTATTAGACATCTTTGGTCCCCAGTCATGTTCTTTCACCAAGTAACCAGTCAAACCTCCTCCTTTATAACTTTGTCTTTGAATGAAGTTAGATTTGATACAAAGTTGTCTTAGATATACTCCCTCTTTTTAAATCTAAATTAGACTACAGGTCTAATTTATCCCTTGAAGATTCAAGTCTCCTTTAAAGAATTTCCCCTACACTTTTTTATTTCTCCATATTTCTCTGCCTGCACCACTCTACTACTGAAACTATTTCCTGAACCACTTTTATTAATTTCAAGTATCCTGTAATTTCTCTATCTTTTGTTCTACTTCCTTGTGCTATGCCTAATTGCCAAGTCACTTCAGAAGAACTACTCTGTAAAGATAACTTCTTGGTCTTTACATAGTTATGAAGTCATCTGGCTTTATTTCAAGTAGATCTTCTATCTCTGACATGGTAGGGTCACCTATTACCTTTTATTTTTATGTCATATGTTTCTGAAAATAAAGCCTGACTATTGATCTCAAATATTCATGAGGAAAATTAGCAAAGGGTAAATGATAGAGGCCTCAGAATGATTTCAAGGCAGACAAGCCACACAATTTCTGGACCAATGCCTGGACACTGGATAAAGGTCAATGCTTACAGTTTCAATACTAAAATTTCCTCATGATCAAAACCTCACAGAAAAGCCATTAGACTGAGTAAAAATGTTAAATCTATCGATATTTGTAAAGGCTATGAAGAAAATTTGCCATAACCTAGGCCTTAAAATAAGTTCAAGAATTTTGGAGCCTAGAGGCTCCACCAAAAATCTCACTATTTATTATTTGAGTCTGCACATTTCTCTTGCTTTTTTATCTCTGAATAGCCCCAGATCAGGAATCAGACCAGTGTAATCTCTCCTGTACCCTAATTAACCATCTCTCTACTTAGTGTAAATTCTGAATCAATAAAACAAGCAGGAAAACACATAGAAGTCCAAATATTACCTTTCTTATTGATACAATCTAGAGTGAGGGATGAGGCTTAATGGGATTACTATAAACAGTCTTGCTAACAGAAACCCAAACAAGAATTAGGCCTCCCTAACCAGAAATAAAGACAGGGAATTATATTAATTTGTATTTCTGCATAGTGAATGATCAGAAACTTAGTGGCTTGAGGAAACAAACATCTACTATCTTACAGTTTCCATGGATCGAGAAGCATGCATCATTTAAGGTGGCTGCTGTGCTCAGGACCCTAATGTTATTCACCATACTGCATTTTCATCTAGACGTATACCTAGGGAAGGATCTCCTTCCCAGATTTTTCAGTGTTAGCAAAATTCATCTCCTTGCAGTCATTTGACTGTAGGTCACAGTCTCTTACCAGCTGTTGACGAGAAGCTGCCCTCTGGTCTTCCAGGTCACTGCAGTTTCATGTTTCTTGGCTTTTCTATAAGAAGCTATGACTATTTACTGCTATGCTATGACTATTTACTTCTTCAAGGCCAGTAGTAAAATTTTTCATATCAGAATCTTATGTGATATATTGCAATTACAGGAATGACATCTCATCACCTTTGCTATATTCTATTTGTTAGAGGCAAGTGATAGATTCTTCCTAAACTCCAGGGGAAGGGCATATACAAGAGTGTGATGCAATGAAGTTCCCTTGGTGTGTATGTATCACAGAATTTATGGTCAGTTACGGATTCATGGTACCAATAAAGCAAAATAACAGACTCAAAGCAAGCAAAGAAATTAAAATAATCTTTTCATATGTATATCATATATTCCTGGTCCTAAAGATGGCGGGGAAAAAAAAAATCTGACGATCATTAAGATTATATGAGCTCTGTGGTTATATAGGCCAATATTATTAATCAACTTGGCTAGGATATATTTGCCAATTATTCAATCAAACACTAATCTAAGTTTTGCTGTGAAAGGTAATACATGTATCTGATTAAAGTCTATAATCAGTTGACTTTAAATAAGATAAATTATCCTAGGTAATCTGGATAGGTCTGATTCAATCAGTTCAAAGACTTTAAGAGTAGAACCAAGGTTTCCCCGAGCAAGTATAAATTCTATCTATAAATAGCATCATTTCATATTTGAGAGTTTCATTCTGCCCTTCCTGATGGCCTGCACTATGGATTTCAAACTTGTCTTGTTCTCCACAACTGCCACCTACTAAGGGTGCATGGAGGAAGAATGAGGCACAAGAAAGTCAACTGTAAGAGAAACAGAGCAGGGGATGACATCTGAAAGGACTGTTGCACTGTTGCCCAGAATAACTCCTCAGTCCCATATTTATTAGATTCATGATAACACCAACAGAGAAGAAGAAGGTTATACATTAAATCATGGGTCTTGTAGGTAAACAAGAAGGAATATGAGTCACATGTTGGTCACAACCAAGTCTTATAGGTAAACAAGAAGAAGAGTAGGGTGTGCCCAGTCAAGCAGCATGGAATTTATACTTGAGCAAGCACACTTAAAGGGATTACCTTAAAGCAGGCTTTCTCTGAGGCAGGGAAGACACCATAAAAGGGAAGAAGGTGGTGTTTCACCCTGAGCCAGCCAGGCATCCCCAGTTGCTAGGCTTCAAGGATGTGTATCATCCTCTCCACCAGAGGCCTGGTGCCAGTACATGTTTTTCTCAAGGTCATCTTTAAGCATGCTTGTGTGACCAGTACAACTCCTCATTAGTTATATTTTAAGTAGTATATTATGCTGAGGGATGGTTACACACAACCACATAAGCCAATTCCTTAGAACAACTCTCTCTCCCTCTCCTTCTTTCTCTCTCTCTGTAGATAGATAGATGATAGACAAATGGATAATAGATGATAGAGATATATAAAACATACATCTATATATAAAATCTCTCTCTATATATAATATATCTTTAAAATTTATATCTATATCTACATATAGTACACAAATTAGGTCTTCAATTAGGTTGAACCCTGGCTGATACTGTAATAAGTCAGAATCTTAAATACATTTGGTGTAATTATAGTACAACCTTTCACATAACATAACTCAATGTAAATACCTACCATAATAACACAACAAATTTTTATTTAGAAAAGTTTGTAGCACGTTATACAACCAGTTTCAAACTAAAGTACACACAGAGAATGATAACCTTGTATTTGTATACTATCCCTTGGTCCCTAAATCCTTATGGACAGAGAAACCAGTCTGAAAGATCCAGCCCTCAAGCCTCTGTGGTCCCCTCAAGAGATGAAGAAATCATCTCAGTAAAACTATGATCTAGAGAGTCACAAAACATTGGCTTGGCAGTCCTGCCTTAGGACCAAAATAATATGATCCAGGCACACCATTCTTTTGTGGATTTACTTAATCCAGAAATAAGACTTCAGAATAAGAATGAAATACATAGTTGGGAAAATTGGACAGCCATAAGCAGAAGATTGAAACTGGACCATTTCCTTGTACCATACATAAAAATAGACTCAAATGGATAAAAGACCTAAATGTGAGACAGGAATCCATTAAAATCCTAGAGGAGAACATAGGCAGCGATCTTTTGACCTCACCACAGCAATTTCTTGCTAGATATGTCTCCAAAAGAAAAAAAAATAAGGCAAAAATCAACTACTGGACTTCTTCAAGATAAAAAGCTTTTACACAGCAAAGGAAACAGTCAACAAAACCAAAAGATAATCAACAAAATGGGAGAAGATATTTGCAACTGACATCATCAGATAAAGGGCTAGTATCTAAAATTGATAAAGAACTTATCAAACTCAACACCCAAAGAACGAATCCAGCCAAGAAACATACAGACGAAATGAACAGACATTTCTGAAAAGACATACAAGTGGCCAATAGATACATGAAAAAATGCTCAACATCACTCGGCATCAGGGAAATACAAATCAAAACCACAATGAGATACCACCTCACACCAGTCAGAATGGCTAAAATGAACAAGTTAGAAAACAACAGGTATTGGTGAGGATGCAGAGAAAGGAGAACCCTCCCACACTGTTGGGAGGATGCAAGTTGGTGCAGCCACTCTGGAAAACAGTATGAATTCTCCTCAAAAAATTAAAAATAGAGCTACCCTACAATCCAGCAATTGTACTACTGGGTATTTACCCTCAAAGATACAAATGTAGTCATCCAAAGGGGCATCTGCATTCCAATGCTTATAGCAGCAATGTCCACAACAGCCAAACTATGGAAAGAACCCAGATGTCCATTGATAGATGAATTTATAAAGAAGATGTGGTATATATATACAATTAAATATTAGTCATCAAAAGAAATTAAATCTTGCCCTTTGCAATGACATGAATGGAACTAGAGGGTATTATGCTAAGCCAAGTAAGTGAATCAGAGAAAGATAATTATCATATGATCTCAGTGACACATGGAATTTAAGATAAAACAGAGGATCATAGGGGAAATGAGGAAAAAAGCAAAAGTCAAAACCAGAGAGAGAGAGAAAAATCATAAGAGATTCTTAATCATATGAAACACACTGAGGGTTGCTGGAGGAAAGTAGGGTGGAAGAATGGGATAACTGGGTGATGGACATTAAGGAGAGTAAGTGGTGTAATGGGCACTAGGTATTATATAAGACTGATGAATTATTGATCTCTACCTCTGAAACCAACAATACATTATATGTTAATTAAATAAATTTAAATTTAAAAAATTAAAAATTTTAAAAGAATGAAACACATAACTTTAGATAATTATCAATAAGTATTTATTCTCTTAACAGTTTTGATCAGCATTGCACAAAAATAAGATAAAGGTTACTGATACAGATAAAGAATTAGAGTTCAACTAATCTATGATGCTTATGAAGAAAAAGCATATGTGTTATGTAATGTGCTAAGTGTAATTTTAGAATGTATTATATAAGGATATAAGTTTTGGTCTGCTTCAGTACAAAGACGTATGACTTATCATCAAGCAAAGATTTATGTTAAAGCCATAATAACTAAATGCCTGACTTTAAAAAAGCATGTATACTTTGTTAACTCTTGAAAAATATAATACCATGAACCATTTAAGATTATCCAGAGAAAAATATACCTACACAACAGAATGAGGTGTTTTTTGTTATTTGATTATTATTGTCTTACATAAGATTAGACTATGAGCCAGGAAAAATATTATGAGACTTCCACTGAAAATTATGATTTTAGATTTAGTATAGTCAAAGGGTCAGTTTATATAAGATAAAAAGCAAAACAAGTTGATATAGCAAGAAAAAGTGTGGATTCTGTTATACTGGCTCACAGAGATCCACAAATATTGGATATAAAAGATTCTAATCATGAGAAGCCTGGGTGGGTGGCTCAGTGGGTTAAGCCTCTGCCTTCAGCTCAGTTCATGATCCCAGGGTGCTGGGTTTGAGCCCCACATCGGGCTCTCTTCTCAGTAGGGAGCCTGCTTCCTCCTCTCTCTCTGCCTGCCTCTGCCTACTTGTGATCTCTCTCTCTGTCCAATAAATAAATAAAATCTTTTAAAAAAAGAAAATAAATAAAAGATTCTAATCATAATGTAACAGTAAAAACTGTAAAAAATTGGGGTTTCTAGGTAGAAACAGAAGCTTAAGAAAACCAGATTTTTCACATCTAGGTGACTTTGAGAACGGTATTGCTTTAAGAGAAACAGTAAAAAGGAAGAAGACTATAGGTGAAGGATGGAGTAGAAGAAAGGACAGGTTCTCAAGTAATGGCAATCCTAGGACCTCAAAGTGGAGACAATAAGCAATGATCTAGAATTTAGGTTCATTATGTAAGGATAGTTTCTATAAGAAACACAGATTCTGGAGACTTCTGCCCAGATGTGTTACTTAAATGCAGACTAAATCGGGTGGAAAGGACTTATAAAAACCTGGAAATGGAGGCACAACCCCAAGGCAAAATACAAAAGTTAAGGACTCTACAGAAGAAATAACTGCATTCTGCCACCCAGGGAAATAGAAGCAAAAGCAATAAGGCAAAACACAACAACCCATGATCCTGAGAGTAAGCCTACCTCATTAAAACAGAATCTAATAACTTCTGGATTGTGGGGAATCCAGGACAGCAGCAATTTTTATACACATGTTTCATCAGGTAAAAACATACACTTTATAAAAAGGATTAAAAACAAACATATACCAAAAAAAAAAAAATTGCGAATGGCAAAGGCTAACAGTTTTAACTGCTCATAATAAATGTATACATTGTGAATGTGCTGTAGGAACTTTATAATCCTGATTTGGGTCTTTAAAAAAACCAACCAAGTGGCTGAGTCCAGCATGTTCCCTTACTTTACAGAAATTAACCAATCACTGTTATTACCACTTCCCAAAATGACATAAGTAATTGGAATTACATTATTTGAGCTCTGTTTACAAGATAGACACATCAGGAGTGGGAAAGAAGCATTGTCCACAACATAATAAATAAAAATTATTGGAAGTTTTTTCTTAAACAAAAGAATTCATCAAGATCAAGATTCAATTGCAGTTGAAATGAACTACAATTCACTGACACTGGAATTAGACATTTAAAAAGTTTTCACATTGATGTGTAATATACTGTCATTCATATAATTATCACTTAACACATTCCTTATTTTTTGGATTACATTTATTCATTCATTCATCTATAAATATTTATTGAACAGAATGTATCTCCCAAGTAGCTGAAATGTAAGGGGGTGGGGGAAGATAAGCTTTACTCTCAAAAGTTCTCAATTCTTAAGGAGAACAGACACATAAACAGATAAACAATATTTATTATGGAAATCACAATGACATAAATAGGTAAATATGAAGATGGCTTCTGTAAAAAGTTTACACCTGAGCTGAAACCCAAGGATTTAACAGCAGTTAGGCAGATAATGTTTGGATGGGGAAGATATTCTAGATCGAATACAAAAGCAATCCCAGGAAGATGAAAAATAACTAGGAATGTGCAATGATTTAAGAACATTTTATAATTCCCACAGTATAAAATTAAAGGCTAAAGAGAGATGTGGGGAAGCAAACGGGTTAGAATGATATGTTAAGAGTCCTGACATCTATCTTGGAGTCCATCTGGAAAAGCAGATTTGCAAGGTGTTAATAGATATTATAAATGAATAAAAGGGGTTCATTGTTAAGCAAATTTTTTAAAAAATTAATGAAACAAAATTAAGCATCTTCAAATTTTTAATATGCCTCTATGCTTTGTAAATTACCAAACATAAACTCATTTTTTCCAGGTAATTTTTAAAAGAAGTATCTTCAAGGACAAGGATTCCATAAAAAATTCTACTACCAGAAAGGATAGAAAACACTGAAGATTTCATATGTGGAAATAACAAGATCATATTTACAATTTAGAAATACTTCTTTCAGGATTTTTGTGGAGGCTTGGCTACAGGTTAAAATAAATGGACATATGAAGGCCAGGTAATTGACTACACAGGACAAATGGTAATGATGTAGCACAGAGAGCAGTAAACCAGAGAAACAAGGGCATTATGTTAAGGAACTGGAATCCATAGCATTTGTGTCTGGATGAAAGGGTAAAGGAAGAAGAAGAAACCATTACTTCTGGTCCTCTAGATGAGAAAGTGATCACAAAATGACAGAAATTATAGAATCTTTTTAGGGAAAAATGATGAGTTAAGATTTGGAAACACAAAATGCAAGGCACTCTCATAAATAGCATTGGTAATGCCCAACAAGCCATATTTACAAAACACTGAAGCCTGTGGGGAAAAATCTGTCACAAGAGGATTTCTGACATTGGTAGCTTGGTTTTTGTGGAATTTCTTCACAGAAAAATATCATTTCCATTTATTTTTCTGAACTGTTCTCATTCACATGATGGTATCATTCCATTTGCTCACCCACAGTTTAGATCACATATCTGTTTATACTTACTTAACATATACACACCCAGTGTATTTGCACCACTGGTAAATATTTCAGCTACAGAATTGGCATTGGAGTAATTCAAGATAGACTAAGTTATCCTTCAGTGCCTCAGTAATAAATAGTCCAAAAAATCAGTGCTTTAAATAGCCAAAATTGGACTACGAGTCCAGGCAATTCTCTAAGGGAGGACCCTCTAGATGATGACATCTCATTCCAAAATACTCTAAATTTATATACTGTCTGTATCAGTATGTACTTCCATTGTCATGGTGACCTGGAAAAAAGAGCCTGAAGAATCACCAACTAGCTTTTAAATGTTAAGCATTTCTACCTAAAAATGAAGCAAATTTTGCTTTAAAAGCAATTCACTATGCCTCCTATAACTTCAAAGAGATGGGAAAATGCAAAAAAAATGAACCAGAAATATTGCTAAGCAGGAGTAGACACTATTCTAAATTAATTACCTAACTGACCAAGTTTTATTTAGGGTTTAGCACAGTGATAGCTCTATAATAAATATCGTGCATGTCTAAGAAAAGGGAAGTTGATACAATAAAAATGTTCCCAATTATTCCCTCAATACCAAAGAAGACATTAATTATGAACAATGATAATTTAAAAAAATAACCCCTGGAATTTATTTTGGAGAATATATTACATACTACTGCCACCTCATCTCTGACCATTTAGAATCTGACCACTTCCGTCTTAGTTGAAATGTGGAAATGTGAAAGCATCCTGAGTACTACCCAGAATGTGATTTTATATGAAAAAGATGTACTCTAAGTTCGTCAGAAAAATCACAAATGCCTAATGATGACAATAATAATAATAATAATAATAATAAAAATATGTAAATAAAATAATACAACTGTCATGTTCCACACATTTTGTCAATCACTCATGAATGCCCAAGTCTAGACTCTAGAGAAGAATTTTTTTTTTATATCATTAGAAATGAAACCAGACATTGTGTGCCTGGCAAATAATTTTTCAAATGTACTACAATTATAATATATGGTACTAATTCTGTATTGGGGGGAAAATACCAAAACATGTATATATAAATAGGTTTTTATATTTCTCTCCTATGTTCTGCCATTGCAGGAGAGAAGCCAATAGAATCATTATGAAACACACTGACTCTTTTAGGGAAGATTAACACATTTGACATCTAGAGATTCCTCCTTTGGCCTTAGATTCTATATTTTGCAGAATCATTTTCATTTTAGGAAACTGGTATTGTAAAGTGTAATGTGTCCTCATGTGATTTCTCAAACAAATGAGAGTTTTTAAAATATCACTTTGTAATAATAAAAACATATTCATAGCCTTGAATTATTATACTGTTTATAACTATTCCCTTGGTGTGAATTACTTTGTAACAATTCAAAGCCTGCTCACTTGGCTTAATTAAAGTGTTCCCATTCTTACGAAGTGCATAAGTGAAGTAGAATTATTTTAAATATGTCATTTTGGGGGAAAGAGTCTGATTAGTATTTGATTTAGTGGTAAAGAGAAATGAACTTAGCCATGGGCAGCAGAGCTCTGAGAACCAATGAAAATGTTGGGTAAAGTGAGACTATGAAGAAATAAAAAGAAAATACTTTCTGACTTTAAGCCTATTTCCCCAAATCATAAGGGACAAACTAATGCTAAGTCTTCCAGTATTTTTTGTTTATTTGTTTAACAAGCAAGTCACATTGATAATAAATGAAGACCCCTGTACCTCCTGAGTTCCACAACCAACATGCAGATTCCAGGTTTAAGATGGTATCCTAGATTTTAAAATTTTCATAAACTTGATTTGTCATTGTAGATCATTTTAAGTGTCTATACTTACGTAATGTATCCTTGTTTAAAAACTTTTTTTTGGGGGGGGGCGCCTGGGTGGCTCAGTGGGTTAAAGCCTCTGCCTTCGGCTCAGGTCATGATCCCAGGGTCCTGGGATCGAGCCCCGCATCGGGCTCTCTGCTCAGCAGGGAGCCTGCTTCCTCCTCTCTCTGACTCCCTCTCTGCCTACTTGTAATCTCTGTCTGTCAAATAAATAAATAAATAAAATTTAAAAAAAAACTTTTTTTTTTTAGTTTTTATTTAAATTCCACTATAGTTAACATACAGTATAATATTAGTTTCAGGTGTATAATATAGTGATTCAACACTTTCAACACCCAGTGCTCATCATAATAAATGCATTCCTTATTCTCCATCACCAGTTTATCTTCAGTGAAATTTGTGCACAGAGATATAGGAAAGAGATAGGTGATCACTAGTAAGTGATAAAGAAAAATTACTCTTTTTCTAAAGATCGTCTTTGGGTAAGAATTGAAAAGCTAGAATATCACATTAACCTTAAAAATTGCTTGCTTTAAAGAAGACTATAGTTTAGCTTCCCACACACACACAAAAATACACATTTGAATACAAAATATAAATTCTTATCAACATCACATATATTTAAAAGTTACCTTCATAACAGAAATTCATTGGCCAGAAATGCAATTATAAGTAAAGTACTGCATATCCAATTTCTATTATCCATGCATTCATTTGGAAAAGAATACCATGCTTAAAGTTTGTATTCATTTCAGTATTAACCAATATAAATAGGGAGAAACACATGTAAGTCTAATAGAGGTTTTTGTTTTTGTTTTTGTTTTGTTTGTTTTTAAAAATAGCACAGACTAGATTATTTCTTCATGTAAATTATGGCGCCTCTACATGACTGCCCTTCATTTCAGCAGCAATACAGAACAAAACCTCTAGACATCAAAATAATAAATAATTTTCCTACTCATCAAATACCTTTCTATATTATACACTATACACTTTAAAAGGGCATCATTTCCTAGATATGCTGAGAGTGAACTAAATGTTTTAAGCATCATGATATGTGTGTTGTAATGGGCACCGGGCTATATTATCCTTACTTCAATACGATCAAAAGCTGGTTCTATATCTGAGATTCTTGGAACAGAACTGAGAGGATCACGAGGATTAAAGACATATGAAATGTTAAATCCTTAATCATTTTTCACATTTTATGGCTAGCCTATCTTTTCTCATAACTCAGTAAGGTTGAGATGATGAGTAGTGGAAAATAGTCAACTAATTAAATTTTAGACTTTAAGAAGGTCAAAATAGTACCGCATATTACTATACTTCAAAGCATAAATGGAGCACACAAATGCCAATACTCCATTCTAGGGACAAAACCAGAAAAAAAAAAAAAAAGTGGAAGGAAATTGAACAAAATTGTCTCACTGTTTCAGGTGTGGCAATCAAAATTTAGCTACAGGGGTGCCTGGGTGGCTCAGTGGGTTAAGGCCTCTGCTTTCCGCTCGGGTCATGATCCCAGGGTCCTGGGATTGAGCCCCACATTGGGCTCTCTGCTCAGCCGGGATCCTGCTTCCCCTTCTCTCTCTGACTGCCTCTCTGCCTACTTGTGATCTCTCTCTGTCAAATAAATAAATAAAAAACCTTAAAAAAATTAACTACAATTTTAAGTGCATAGTGAGGTATTTGCTAGAAAACAGCAAAAGTTGTTTTGCTTTTTTTGATAGTTTATTTTTACAACTGTCCCTTTGAAGTTACATCTAGATTGTACTTCTTGAAAACAGTTCAAACTACAGATTATAGATTATAAATGTTCTTTAGAGGATAAATTTTAATCCAAATTTCTAAAATCTATACTTAGAAATTATCATATGATATAAATTCTCCCTTAGTTACATGTCAAATAAGCTATTCTTAAAGTTCTCTTTAACAGTCAAGTGAATTTCCATCTCTTATCTATTTAATGAACAACCATCAGTATGGTCAGATGGGATAAAATAGCCTACATAAATAGCACACCAAAAACAATGACAATACTATAAAACGTGCATAGTCATATGTATGTATTTTATCTTAACACAATTCTTAGTGTTTCTAATGTTTTGGTATTAAAGAAAAAAACACACTAAAAACAAATGCACCTGTGGAGCTTCTTGCTGTTTTTCTTGGTATTCTCTAGCAACCTAAATGTCATTTATCACCCATCTCTCAAGGCTTAGTTCTTCCAATTTTACTTAAAAAACAAAAAACAAACAACAAAAAAAAAACAAACTGTCCTTATGAGTGAGTGATGTTTTCCTTCTTTAAAATGCTAGCTTATAGCTGATCTCAGTAAAATTGTTTTAAGTGGTCAATAAACAATGCAAGTAAAGCACATATCACAGGACTTGACAGAGACCAGATGTTTTTTTAGAAGCATGGCCTTTTATTAGATATGGCTTTGAAGCATGACCTACATTAGCTGGAAATTGCAATCACAGTTCTTCATAATTATATATCCTTTAGAATATTATAAAACCACTCCAACTAAGCATCAGTTTCTAAAGGTATAGAATGAATAAACTGATACCTCCCTGATATATTCACTGTTCTCAGGGATTAGGATTCAGGTATCTTTGAAGGGATCATTTTTCTGCCATCTATACCCTGTGTGGACTCGTGTTGTAAGGCCTGTCTTTTGGTCACATTATATTCAGACAAACACATTGTTTCAAAACTTAGTCTGATTTTCAACTTCACACTGAGGTGATTGCTATAAAATAGCACTATAATAAGCTCATAATTTTAATATACAAATCTATTTAGTGGTGTGTGCTTATATACACATCATATATATGCATGTATGCATTGTATACATAGAGATATATAAATACAGTCAAAACTATATATATATATATATATATATATACATATGTATGCTAGAAATGATAACACTCTAGTATAAATCAGCAAATCTAGTGTTTCATTTTGCTTTCTAAACATCATTCTTCAATAAAAGGAACCATGACTTCTTAGAGACATGAATGACTTCAGGGCAAAAGAAACACAGTAAAAGCTGGAACATCTCATATTGTCAGAAAGCAAAGAAGTGATCTAACAGGTTAGGGGCTTGTGGGAAGAATTCAGAAATCAATTAATCTAAAGAATCTCCTAACGGCAAAAGTTGGGGAAAATTTTAAACAGCAAAATAATTGATGGTATTGGATTTTAACCCATAGAAGAAAATAAATATTTATAAAATAATTATTAAATAAATATATGGAGGGTGACAAACTTCTTTCTTATTCTACAGTTCAAACTGATAAAGATGATAAGAAGAAAAGAGAAAATAACATTAAGCAAACACCACAGCAGTAAAGATCCACAGATGGATGCTAAGATTATCAGGCAGAAGTTTGAGGAGAATCCGTTTTTCATAATCTCAAAGTGTGTCCACAAGATATTTAGTAAGTGCAAAGGGAAAGACAGCAACTTGGTCATGGAGAAACTTGAAAGAGGCCACCTTACCCAAGTGATCAAGGTTAATAACATCTACAGCAAAACACATTAATTAACTTTATGATAAACTCAGAGTAAAGGACATTCAACAAAATAACTGATCAGTAGTCTTCAAGTGTCAATGTGATGAAAGATTAAGAAAGGCGGGGAAAATCTTACAGACTTGGAAGATACCAAAAAGAAATAACAACTATAAATAATGTAGATCTTAGATAGAAACCTGAAACAGAAAAAGGACATTTGGGAAAAACCTGATGTAATTTCATTAGGCCTGTAATATGGTTGATATTATTATACTACTGTTAATTTCCTGGTTTTGACAATTGTATTATGGTTATATAAAATGCTAACAAAGAGAAAGCAAAATGAAGGAATAAAGAAAAACTTCGTGTTATTTTGGCAACTATTATGTATGCTTTAAGTTAATTCAAAATAAACAATTTAAAAAACATGTAATATAGTAAATGTTATTAGAACCATTTATACACAGGCACAAACTACTACTCTGCGGGTGGTAATAATAATGGTAATATTATTAAGAACGTATTATTTAGCAATCATTAATTTTAGTGTTTTTATGAAGTAATTCCTGTAATACTCATAGCCACAGCATACAATAAGGACTTATAACAAGCCATACTCTACATTTTAGGAAACAGAGGAAAAGAGATAGTATTTTACTTTCAAACCAGGTGAAGCCCAAGCTTTTATGCACTATGCTACATATTCCCCTACAACATATGGAAGCTTAATAAAGACTTCATTAAGCTGATATCTGAACTAAAAGTTGTACAATTAAATTATTAAACTTTGAGAATAGAGTTAAGCAATAAATTAACATAATTTCAGAGTAAACAATGCATGCAATATATCAAAAATATATGTTAATTTTAGCCATTCTGACTGGTGTGAGGTGATATCTCATTGTGGTTTTGATTTGTATTTCCCTGATGCCGAGTGATATGGAGCACTTTTTCATGTGTCTGTTGGCCATCTGGATGTCTTCTTTGCAGAAATGTCTGTTCATGTCTTCTGCCCATTTCTTGATTGGATTATTTGTTCTTTGGGTGTTGAGTTTGCTAAGTTCTTTATAGATTCTGGACACTAGTCCTTTATCTGATATGTCGTTTGCAAATATCTTCTCCCATTCTGTCAGTTGTCTTTTGATTTTGTTAACTGTTTCCTTTGCTGTGCAAAAGCTTTTGATCTTGATGAAATCCCAGTAGTTCATTTTTTCCCTTGCTTCCCTTGCCTTTTGCGTTGTTCCTAGGAGGATGTTGCTGCGGCAGAGGTCGAAGAGGTTGCTGCCCGTGTTCTCAAGGATTTTGATGGATTTAAAGACAACTATCATATGATCTCCCTGATATGAGGAAGTGGTGATGCAACATGGAGGCTTAAGTGGGTAGAAGAATAAATGAAACAAGATGGGATTGGGAGGGAGACAAACCATAAGTGACTCTTAATCTCACAAAACAAACTGAGGGTTGCCGGGGGGAGGGGGTTTGGGAGAAGGGGGTGGGATTATGGACATTGGGGAGGGTATGTGATTTGGTGAGTGCTGTGAAGTGTGTAAACCTGGTGATTCACAGACCTGTACCCCTGGGGATAAAAATATATGTTTATAAAAATAAAAAAATTAAAAAAAAAAAAAAAAAAAAAAAATATATGTTATATAATGCATAAAGAAGTTGTTAATGAGAATATTTTCATGTCAGCTTCTATTCTTCTTCCTTCAACTTTTATTTCTCTGTGCTATTTAAAATATGCAATTAGCACCCGTTTTCTTTCTGTTTAATGTTCCTGTGTCTCAGATTTACATTACTCTTCTCTCTGCCTTTTCTCTATTTTCTGTCCTTTCTCTTTCTCCAGCATTTCCTTAAAAAGACCGTAGATCTATCTTATGTTTGCTCCGCCCCCTTCACTTACTCTGTTCCTTTTTATATCTTATATAACTTGCTCTGGCTGGGAAGATAATGTGCCTCAACACTGTACATTTCCTCACGTCACAGCAGCTAACAGAGTAAGCATTAATTTTCATCTTAACTATCAATATAAATCTCACTTTAATATCATTCTAAAGTGTTCCAGTAAAATCCTTATTTTTCCAGCAGGTCTTTTTCATAACCCCATATCCATGATGCGTTTAGGCAATGACAAACAGCAAACTGTGTCGAACTCTGCAGTGGCTCTGACTTCCCCTATTTCCTCCCTTTATCAGCCTCTCTAGAATGAAAATGACAAAATTCACTGCTGAGAACCTTATAAAATTTACATTGTACTTTCAAATATAAAGTAACAGTTCTTGTGGATAGGGGGAAAAAGAAAAGAACTGGCTTCTTTCTACTTTACTAGTTCAGAGACCGTAAGTATTTCACATTGTTGAATGGTTATACTAAAAGAAGAGAGTGTTGTTACCAAGCCTGAAAACCCAACTTGCTTAGTCCTACTGCAAAAATGATAGGCAAGACTACATACCACACTAGTCCAAAAAGAGACCTTCTTCGGGTCCCTACTCAAGTGTTCTTGTGTGACTAACAGAGGTTTCTGTCGATTTAGAGCAAGACCAACTTCTTTCCATTTGTATGGATCAATGGGCATCTTTTTCTTTTTCCAGTTTTACTGTAGTGGAATTCACAAACAAAAAGTGTGTATCTTTAAGGTGTAGAACTTAATGTTTTAATAGATGTATACATTGTGAAATAATCACCAAATCAAGCTAATTAATATATCCACCACCTCACATAAACACCATATTTTGTTTTTTTTTTTTGTGGTGAGACCAACTTAGATACAGCCTTTTAGCAAATTTCAAATATACAGTAATATTAACTAGTCACCCGACTGTACAGCTGTCCATTAGATCATTAGAACTTGTTCATCCTGCATAACTGAAACTCCATACTTTTTGACCAACATCTCCCATTTTCCTCTCACCCAAGTCCCTAGACACCATTCTACTTTCTGCTTTTGATTATTAAGATTCCACTCATAAATGAGACCATGCAGGATTTGTCTTTCTGTATTAGGCTTATTTTACTAAGCATACTGTCCTTCAGGTTTCTCCTGTTGTTGCAAAAGGCAAGATTTTCTTCTTTAAGAAAAAGAAAAGAAAAAAAATTAAAAATTAAAAAAAAAGAAAAAGAAAAGAAAAGGAAATGAAAGGGAAAAAAAGCAAATCATAGCAAGGCTGAATAATATTCCAGATCAGTGGGTATCTTAAATATATTAGTTAAATAGGGGTGGTTGGGTGGCTCAGTCACTTAAGCATCTGACTCTAGATCTCAGCTCAAGTCTCAGTCTTGGGATCATGAATTCAAGCCCCATATTGGACTCCAGGCTAGGTTTAAAAAAAAAAAAAGAAAGAAAGAAAGACAAAGAACATCTCAGTGTCAGCCACCTTTGCTCCATCCGTCTTAAGTATCTCCTTCACAGTCCACCATCCCTCACTGACCTCTCTTTCCTTTGGCCCAACATGCGTAAATAAGCTCTTTACTAAAACTCTCTTCATTTGCCCCTTTTAACTACACCATCTGTTTCCTACTGGGTCCTTGGCCAATGTAATATGCGATTTTCTTGTATAAAATACTAATAATCTAAAAAATAAATTTCTAGCAACAATTAGAAAAACTCTATTTACAGTTCATACATGCCATGCAAAAATGCAATTTAATTTTATTGAATACTAATGGATTTTGTTTTAATTTTTATTTAGCACCTTTTATGGACCTAAGAATAAGAGAAAATATGATATATGTTGCTTATAATGTGTTCAGTGTTCAGAAGACTGGTAATGCATCACCTGGCCAATAACATATTTCTTTGTAGCTCAGCTGAACCAGAGAGACGGGGCTTTTTGTAAAAGGCTGCAAACTTGTGCAATGCTTAAATATGCATGTGCATTTCCTTTTCTATTTAAGGTTTTTATGAGTAGTTGCCCTAGTTGTACTAGAGTCTTATGTGCTTCCTGGCTGGGTTCATACTAGCTTTGAGCTTTCTCTCAATGAAAAAAGTCAAGATTTCGCTATAGGAGGGAACTTAGAACATGTGAAAATTGGCAATTGCCCCTACAAAAGGAAACTGAAGACACAAGGAATAGTTACCTACAGAGAATGAGGAAAAAGTATCTTGGAATCTTAGTATCTGAGGGTAAGTAAGTATCATAGTATTGAATAGAGAATGGAGAGAGAGAAGTGTGTAGTCATGATTTCTCCCTCTGGTCACTGGCTTCATAAAAATCGGTTGGTGTTGTGGCGCCTGGGTGGCTCAGTGGGTTAGGCCGCTGCCTTCAGCTCAGGTCGTGATCTCAGGGTCCTGGGATAGAGTCCCACATCGGGCTCTCTGCTCAGCAGGGAGCCTGCTTCCCTCTCTCTCTCTGCCTGCCTCTCCGTCTACTTGTGATTTCTCTCTGTCAAATAAATAAATAAAATCTTTAAAAAAAAAAAAAATCGGTTGGTGTTATGGCCAGCTGAGGTAGGGTAACATTTCAGTTGGCTCTAATTGCACACAGCACTAGTGACTAATCAACAATTCAGTACAAACTGTTAATGTAGCCTCCACACTTACTCCACACTTACTAGTTGTCTGATTGGAGCTAATTATATATATATATATATATATATATATATATATATATTTTTTTTTTTTTTTCCTTCTATGAAATAACTTAAACGTACAAAGAACATTGAACAATACCAGGCTCAAAGAAATTCTACGTATTTTTGTTGTTGTTGTTGTTTTTGTTGTTGTTTTTAGCAGCAGCAGCACTAAAAGTCCATGATTTAAAAAAAAAAAAAAATTCAAGATCACCTACCTTGAACCTAGACCACCAATGCTTCCTACGAATCCTACAGTAATTCTTCAGTTAATTTCCTCTTCTCCACAATTGCTATTTCAAAAGTTTTCTAATATCCTGCAAGCTTCTATCTCTCCACCAAAACTTTCCAACTTTTTTAATCAGATGAGCTTGCCTCCTAAAGCATGTTAAATATAAACTATTCAACTGGAATTTCTTCAAATTCTATCCATCCCTCCCCCCAAACTTCTGTTTTAATAAAGGAAGTCTTTCTTATCAACAGTCGATATTTCCATCTATGCTTTGGGTCTCATACCTCCCAATTTCTTAGAAACATTAGATGCTTAATGAACTATTTTTAATCCATCTCAATATTACTTAGCATTTAAATGTTATTTTATCTCCTACTATAAAATAATTCCTGGATTTCACATCTCTCTCAGACTTCCTTCTTCGTACAGCCAATCTCTTTGAAGGAATCACAGAATTGCCTCTTTCCTTCCACCAAAAAAATTAAATTAAATTAAATTAAATTAAATTAAATTAAATTAAAATAGTGGCAACCGTATCACTAACCATGATGTATATTTCCAATCTTTTTATCATTCCATCTCCCTAAAAATGATCAGTGATGACCTTTCCCTCTTTGTTGGAACTTTTTTCTCTTGCTTCTATTGAATTATCCTTCAATACTTTCTTCCCTGTATCACTTCCTATTCATTTCTGTCTTGCTTATTTTTGTTTATTGGGTTGTTTTAAAATAATGTGATCCTTTACCCAGTCATTAAAAGTTGGGTTTTCTCTAGCCTAGATTGTGGACTGAATCAAATGCCTGGATTTCTAGTCAATCTCTTCCCTACAAATGGAAGGCCTACATTCAAATAATTTCAAAATTTATATTTTCAGTCATATCTTATTTTCTTTTCGATACTGGTGCAACTATTTGACAATTAGCTACTTCTAATTTTGCATCTATCTGACTACCTCACATTCAGAAAGTCATAAACCATATTTGTGATTTTTCCTCCCCTCTACTCCACACCACTCTCTCTACTGTTCCAGTGTTTACAACATCAAGGAATCACATGACCAAACTCAATCTGAGCTTCAGGAACTGGAAACCTGTAAGCTTTTCTGACTCCTATTTCTCTCTTGCACCCAAATTCAATCTTTGATCCAATAAATATTAATTGTATGTGTGCTTTTGGCCAAGCCCTGATCTGTTCCAGGGATATAATAGGAAAACAAATAAATAAATAAAGTCCATGCCATCATGGCATATCATTTCGATGAGGGGAGTAGGGAGCAGGAAAGAAAGACAGCCAAGAAGTAATGGAAGAATCTGTCAGCTCATGATAGCTTCTTTGTATTAAAATAAAGCAGGTTGTATTTGATAGTAAATAATGACTACCTCTTTTATACTGGATAATCAAGGATGGCCCTTCTGATAGTGACTTTGGATCAGCTTTTGAAATTCTGTACACTTTTTCTCAGATTTATTTAATTAACTTCATCTCAACTGCTATCATCCTTACTCAAAGTATGACATTTCTCCCTTGGGTTTCAGTATTAGACCAGACTTTTTGTTTGCTCTGGACCTCTCCTAACCTATGCTTTAAATGATGATATTTATCCTTATTTATGAAAAGAAAATGCAATCCAGCCAGGTCTCCAAAATTTCATACATAATTATCTCTTCCAGTTTTTGTATCTTCAATTCACATTTTTAATGACTATTTTTCTTCATATTAAAACTCCCATAATAATTTCTATATTCCCTTACAGTCTTTAACACAGTTGAAAATTTACCCCTTTTTTTTTTTGAAAATCTGAACTGCTTTGCTTTTTTGTTGTTGTTGTTGTTGTTGGAATACAACTTGCAGATGGTAGACCACCTTTGCCCAACCATGGTGTGGAATTCCACCCCTTAATGCAATATTTATCATATATTAGGCTTACAATAGATATTTGTTGATAAAATGAAGTAACATCCATACTTTTTGAAAAGAGACATAATTTTTAAATTAAGGAATTAAGATACTTACCTGCAATCCTCCTTCAAAAAGATTTCTTTTGATTTACTGTATAGCAGTAACTATTTACACATCTCTGAATTCTACAATATTTACTAAGAGCCTTGCACGAGTATATTCTACAATATTTGTTATGGCTACATGAAGAACAAGAAAGAAAAGGTTCACACACTTACAAAGCTTACATAATTTATCAGTATAGGGAAAGACAACCAGAACATATATATATATATATATATATATATATATATATATACATATACACATAATTTAATTACACATATGTATTATATATTTTTATTACATATATGTATATTATACACATGTATATATGTGAATATGTATGTATATTATTAATACTTAATATGATTCTACAATAGAGAAATAACAAAGGAAGCCCACTTTGGATAGGATAATCAGGAACTGTCTATTAGAGATGACATTTAAAATATATTACCTTATATAGAAATGATTCAGGCAAATAAATTGTCAGGAAAAGAGGCAGTCACAGAAAATAGCAAGTGTAAAGATGCTGAGGAAGAAAATGGTTTGGTATACTCTAGGAACTGGCAGAAGAAATGTATTATTGGAACTCAGTAAACAAGGAATAACTGAGAATAACCTGAGCCAGAAAAAATGAGCAGGGGCTGAACCAAACCAGGAGTATGGGAAAAGCATGGAGATTGCTATAAATTTAATGGCAAGGCTTGTAAACACAAAAGTGGCATTATCTGATTTATACTACTTTTATTTATTGACTAATTAATGTATGTATACCATTATAAAAAGGAAACTTTTGTTATTGAAAAGAAAATGTATAGACATGGCAAAAAATATCCAATGCATAAAAAAGATTTAAGAAAAATTAAGTTCTTCCATTCTATTCTCCCACTGTAGCCATGACCACACCAGTTTTATTCCCCGAAATAACAGTATTTTGTGTGGACTTGAAAAAATATATACATTTTTACATAAAATATATACATGTTTACATATAAACACTATTCCTTTTTTAAGTTTTTTTTTTTTTATTTTAGTATAGTTAACATACAGTGTTAGTTTCAGGTGTACAACATACTTATTCAACTTCTCTATTATGTTATGCTATGCTCACCACAAGTGCAGCTACCATCTGTCACCGTACAATGCTATTATGATATCATTGACTATATCCTTATGCTGTGCCTTTTATTCTAGTGACTTATTCATTCCACAACTGGAATCCTATTTCTCCTACTCCCTTTAACCTTGTCTCCAACCCCTTATCATCCAGTAAGCGGTTAATATAAAAAATATATAAAGAACTCATACAATTCAACACCCAAAAAAGCAAATAATCCAATTAAAAATGGGAAAAGCACCTGAAGACACATTTCTCCAAAGAAGTCATACAGATGGCCAATAGACACATGAAAAGATGCTCAACATCACTGATCAGGGAAATGCAAATCAAAACCACAGCCAGATACCACTAAGAAATTGCAAGTGCTGGGTGCCTGTGTGGCTCAGTTCTTTAAGTGTCTGTCTTTAGCTTAGGTCATGATCTCAGAATCCTGGAATCGAGACCCATATCCAAGCACCTGTTCAGCAGGGAGTCTACTTCTCCCTCTGCTTCTACCACTCGTTGTCTTTCTCTCTTTCTCTCAAATAAATAAATAAAATATTAAAAAAAAAAAAAAAGAAGTAACAAGTGTTGGTGAAGCCTCACTGATAATTCATTTTGGTAAAGCTTCTTGGTCCTTCCCAATAAAGCTTACTTCTTCCATCAAACACACCAAGTTCTGGGTAGGGTAAATGAAACACTACTCATTGCTTTGAAATTTTGCCCCACAGATACACTTGTTTAAGATCATACTTTTTCTGATATATTCTTTTAAGGAGAAGTGCTTCAACTTCTTTTTTTTTTTTTTCTGATATATTGTATCTTTTCTGATTACCTTTGAAGTCAAACAAAGAGTATCATAGAAACAAGTGAAATCCGTAATTATATTTATTGGTTTAGTGTGACACTGGTGCATCTGAAACTTTGTTTCATAAAATGCCATTTGGGTTTTCAGTGGACTAATCCTGTCAAGCAAATTAACAACAATAATTCATGTAGATATGTTTATAATCAATGGGAGAAATATCCCAAAAAGGGCAAATGCTATGGGCTCAGTGAAACCGAGTGAAAAGTTCCCAGATAAAGGAAATTATAAAGAATATTTAAAATGAAAACAAGCAGAATTAAGGTCAACATTTACTACAACACTGCCTGCCAAATGAGAATCTTTGAATAGAGAAAAGTTTTCAAATTTCAATTATTGTTGTACTTTCCAAAACAAATTAAATATGTTTTAATAACAAAATGACAATAAACATTAGTGCTCACGGAAACAGATACTTAAGATCTTCAAGATACTTAATTTTTTATTAGAAAGTCAATATTGCCTAAACATATTATTTGAATATTCCTCATGTTATTATATGCCTCATATATAACAGAACCAAAGATCTGGAAAAGATACTGATAGATCGTAATAATATATTTGTTAGTGTAGAGTTTGACTTCAATTACATATATCTTTCAGCAAAAACTGTATAACCACAGGTAAAAATAATGTAGTTGCTTAATAAAATTTTACTGCCTGATATGTGGGTGGTATTTATGTGATTTATAATGCAGGAGAATCATTAAAATCAAACCAAAATTAAATTATAAACCATAGAAAAGATCAATGTGTATCTCAGATTGTGAAACAAACTGGGGCATGGATTGTACAGGGCTTAGGAGAGAGCATTTTATGCTCTTTAGTCATTTTATGACTAAAATGTATTGAATTTCAGCTACGTGTCACAAACTGTGATATCTGCAGCACACATGTTATCTCTTTTATAATAAAGAAAACCTATTCAGAGTTTCAAGGAAAAGCTAGTGAGAAAAGTGAAGAGTGTAGACACTTGTGCTAGACAAAAGCCTGATGGGTCTAAAACAATCTGATGACATGAAGAAAGTCTCTATTCAAGTTGCTCTATTCTGCAATTAACCACTGGCTGCCCTAAGCCAGGCTCCTTGCCAAGTGCTGAATGTACTTATGTGGTTGTGTACTGATTGTACTGGTGAATGTACTGGTGAATAAGAGAGACACAGTTCCTTTTCTCATAAACCATGTGGCAGGCAAGCAAACACAAGAGAAACACTTAAAACAGTTTATAAATTGGGAAACTGATTGGAATAAATCTGAGTTTTCTGCAATATGGCAGCTTATATACTCTGATGGTTTTCCAAATTAAATAACTAAAATTAAAAAAACAGAAATTAAAAAACAAAACAAAACAACAACAACAACAAAAAAATATGTTTGTCAACTGCTGAAGTACATTGACAGAAGCCCACAAGTGAAATAAAAACAAGAATCCTGTTTAAGGTTAAAAAAAGGTGAGAGGTGAAGGTGGCTTTCCCCCTGGGGTTGTTTGCTGTACTCTGGGACCAAGACTTCTGAACTGACATTTGAGCACAGGGAAACAGAGACAAAGTGAAAAGCTATAGAAACTTGCTGTAGAACTTAGCATTCAAAATACACCTTCAGGTTAAGATTCAATAAGAAATAAGCTGTACTAAGGTAGATACAGACAGGAAGCTCAACTTTGAAAGAATAAACAAAAATCCCTTTTGAACATTCAAAACCCTAAAATGGCTCTAGCACTGACTTTTCATCCCAACAGGCTACTTGTGTTCTCTCAAAAACATCAAATATCAAAGGCAGAATTAAAGTTTAAAGCAGTCCTGGCTGTTAGTGGCCCTAGGCAGGAGACAAGAGCAAATGCAAATACTTTCTGGAGAAACTCAAGTCAAGAAAAGCCTAAAATGGTCACAGATTTAGTTGCATAAAGAAACAAGCAACTCACAGGCAAAAAATTACACAAATAAACAAGTCACTAGTGAGTAAATTTTAAAATCAGTCATAAAATGTATTAATTATGCCTAATAAGTTCAAAAGAAAAAAGAATAACTTGAGTACACTTGCAGGAAATAAAAAGAAAAATGATTAAGATTTCAAAAATAATCACATGAGGGGCGCCTGGGTGGCCCAGTGGGTGAAGCCTCTGCCTTCGGCTCAGGTCATGATCTCAGGGTCCTGGGATTGAGTCCCACATAGGGCTCTCTGCTCAGCAGGGAGCCTGCTTCCTCCTCTATCTCTTTCTGCCTGCCTCTCCACCTACTTGTGATCTCTCTCTGTCAAATAAATAAATAAAATCTTAAAAAATAATAATAATGATCACATGAATACTCTAGAAATGGCACCTGATATAGTAATTGAATAATATAGTAATTAAAATTAAAAAATAAAATGATGGGTAGCTTTAAAGATTTAAAAAAAAAAAAAGATTAAAAGAAATTTTCTAGAGCACAGCCTAGTAAGATAAGAGATACTAGGTCTGAAAGATAGGGTTAAAGCCATGTAGGGTGTTACAATATGATTCTACAGTCTGTCTGTGCTTGCTGTGGAAGAGGAGAAAGAGAATGGCCCTGAAGAAAAGATAATTGTGAGAATTCTGTAAACAAACAAAAGACATGTAGCTAAAGGTTAAAGAAAAGCAACAAATCCCATCAGGTTGAGTAAAACAGAAATCAGCAGATACCTGTACCATAGAGAATGTGGGATTTCAAGAGAAACCTAAAACCCTAAAATGAAAGACAGATTACCTTCCAAGATAAAAACTTTAGATTTATACAAAAAAGTTCTCAGTCACAATATACATCATAAAATTACAGTGAAATAACACTGTCTAAAGGAAGAAAGAATGTATCTGTCACCCTAGGTTAGCCATGATAGATTAGGTCATGGTGTTGTAATTTAAATATACAAGTTATTTGCATTCCTATACCCCCACTTACAAGTCAGATAAAACAGCTTAAGAGGGAAAATAATCACACCCATTAAATTCAGAAAGAAGAATGGAAGATATGCAAAGGCACTGATACCTACCTATTCTAGAATATCTTTGGGCAGTCATGATCCTCTAACATGAATTATTATTAGGTCTGTTCCTACTATTTAGAAAGGAACTCTATACAAATTTGTCCCATGATGCCTGGTTCATTCTCGAGAGCAGAATTTAGCAAACTGTAGCCTTAGGGTTAAATCTACCCCTTGTCCAAACTTACTTTTAAATATAGTTTTACTGGAACGAAGCCACAAACATTGATTCAAATATTGTTTATGGCTACTTTTATGGCAGAATTGAGTCGTGATAGAGACCATATGGCCCTACAAAGGTAAAATATTTGTTAGGTTCTTGCTGATCCCTTCTCCAAGAGAATCCCACTCTCTTTTGCTTTAGCTAAAGTGGTTGTTGGCTTAATATCCTTTCTTCCTTGGAAGCCACCTGGCCGGATCATAGGACCATGGGACCCAAGGGTTATTTGAATACTTAAGTGATCACAAGATTTTTTTTTTAATATTTTTTTAACTTATTTATTTTGAGAGAGATAAAGAGCACAAGGAGGGGAAAAGGGCCGAAGAAGAAGCCAGGGAGCGCATCCCAGCCTAGCAGGGAGTCCTACATTGGGCTGGATCCCAGGATCCTAGAATGAAGACCTGGATGGAAGGCAGACGCTTAACCAACCAAGCCATCCAGTGCCCATGATAAAAGGATTTTTAATTCCAGGCTCAAGCAATCCCTAACAGGACAACTGTGTATATAAAAAGAAAAGAAAAGAAAACAAACAAACAAAAAACTGAGGAAAAAACTTACACAACTAGTAAAGAAGAAGTAGGTCACAATAAGTCTAAGAACCAGAAAAGCAAGGCAAATCACAGCTAAACCATTGTTTTAAAGAAATGGATGGCTGTGGAAGAAATGGGGGCTTATAGAAATTAAAATTCATTCTTACCCATTGGCGATTTATACAAATGAAGGGATTTACTGGATGCCTTCCCTGCAAAAGAATTTTCAACTTTATCTTATATAGCAGTTGTTTCTTCCATACTTGGAAAGGTTCCAAATTTATGGAACCTCAGTATTACCTTTCCTTTTTATGTACAAAATTACTTAACTTTTCCCCAAGGTATTTACTTTCTTGTAATACAATGGTAAAAGCAGAAAATAAAATGGAAACACTCACTACTCATATTTTGTTGTCCTAACTCATTTCCTAGCATTATTCACATGTTAGACCTCCTCCTTGCGGAAACCAGTTTTACAACAATTTCTGTCCCTGCAAAAACGAATTGTGACCTTTCCAATCCTTGGCACAAATTCTCTTACTATCCATTCCCCAACTGCCTTTCAGTTTTTCTTACAACACAGTGATACCAATCACTTATGCTCATATTTCCTTATACAGAGCTATATTAATATGCCCCTGCCCAACTGCAGCTAAGGTCTTCTATGTGCCTGAATGAGGGGGAAAAAAAAAAGTTTGCTACAACCTGCAATGTTATATTCAAATGGGAAAATGTGTTCACAAGGCTTTAAAAAGATACTTCCAGGGCGCCTGGGTGGCTCAGTGGTTGAGCCACTGCTTTCGGCTCAGGTCATGATCTCAGGGTCCTGGGATCAAGTCCCGCATTGGGGCTCTCTGCTCAGCAGGGAGCCTGCTTCCTCCTCTCTCTCTCTCTGCCTGCCTCTCTGCCTACTTGTGATTTCTCTCTGTCAAATAAATAAATAAAATCTTTAAAAAAAAAAAAAGATACTTCCAGAAAATAAAAATAAAAAAAAAAAATGAAGAGAGCTTGAAGTTTTGTGGAATATTTAAAGAATGTTGTATTTCAAGGGCACCTGGGTGGCTCAGATCATGATCTCAGGGTCCTGGGATTGAGCCCCTTATTGGGCTCTCTGTTTGACAGGGAGCCTGCTTCCCCCTATCTCTGCCCGCCTCTCTGTCTGCCTGTGGTCTCTCTCTCTCTCTCTGTCAACTAAATAAATAAAATCTTCTTAAAAAATGTACTTCAAGTAAGAAGGAATATATCTCCAAACTGAATATCTGAGATGTAAGAGGAAATAAAGATCAATGAAAGTGGAAAAAATACAGGTAAATCTAAACACATATAGAGTGTATAAATCACTAACAATGCCTTATGAAGTTAAAATGACAACAGCAACAAGATAAATAGCAACAGTAATAATATACATAAGAAAGTGAGACTTTATATTTTGCTAAGACCTTGTATTATAGGCATATAAATATCATCAGTAAATTTAAATTTTGAAATATTAGGTATGCATGAATTAATTTCTTTTTTTTTTAAGATTTTATTTATTTATTTGACAGACAGAGATTACAAGTAGGCAGAGAGGCAGACAGAGAGAGGAGGAAGCAGCCTCCCCGCTTAGCAGAGAGCCCAATGTGGGGCTCGATTCCAGGACCCTGGGATCATGACCTAAGCTGAAGGCAGAGGCTTTAACCCACTGAGCCACCCAGGCGCCCCTGCATGAATTAATTTCTATATTAACTAAAACAGCGGTAGAAAATACAACTTCAAAAGTAGTTCAAGGAGAGGGCTCCTGGGTGGCTGGCTCAGTGGGTTAAAGCCTCTGCCTTCGGCTCAGGTCATGATCCCAGAGTCCTGGGATCAAGCCCCGCATTGGGCTCTCTGCTCTGGGAAGAGTCTGCTTCCTCCTCTCTCCTGCCTGCCTACTTGTGATCTCTCTCTGTCAAATAAATAAATAAAATGTTAAAAAAAAAGAAAAGTAGTTCAAGGGGGAAAAAGGAATGATAAAAGTAACAATAAAAAGGGGAAAAGAAAATTTTACATAAGAATAAGATATATAGACGTAAAACATAATGGAATATAGCATTCATATTTATTCTCATATTTATAATTTCTAGGTTTTTTTAATTCTCTTAAGTATTTATGATGACCAAAAATGAGACATTAGAGCTATATATGCCTTCTTTTTTTTCTTTTTTCTTTCTTTCTATCTTTCTTTCTGTCTTTCTCTCTTTCTTTCTCTTGTTCTTTGTCTTTCTGTCTGTCATTCTTTCCTATCTACTTATCTAATTATAGAATTAAATGATATGAAGGAAAGCAATGAACTGTCATTAAATCAACCATTTTATGTACAGTAATTCACTAAATTGATTAGATGTAGAACATTAAAAAATACTTAAGCATCACAGAGTCAGGAAAGGTAGAAAGATTAATATAAACTAATGAGTAAAACAGAAAATAAATAGCAAAAAAGCAAACCTATATTAAAAAAAAAAAATCAATGCCCACTGTTTTGTATGGAATGGGTCCTCCCAAAATTCATCATGGTAAGGCTGAAGCCTTAATCCCCAGCGTGGCTATATTTGAAGACGGGGACTCCAAGGAAGTAATTAGGCTAAATGAGGTCATAAATGTGGGGTCGTGATCCCACAGGATTATTGTACACGTAAAATAAGACACCAGAAACCTCCCTTTCTCCCTTCCACTCTCCCTCACTATCAAGCCCCCTCTGAGCCACGTCTTTGCTCTTCTTGTACACTCACTGAGGAAAGACCAAGTGAGCACATATCAAGAAAGAGGCAGTTATCTAAGGAAGAGTTCTTTTCAGATATATAATGGCAGAATCTTGATCTTGGACTTCTAGGCTCTAGAACTGTGAGAAAATAAAAAATTTATGTTGTTTAAACTACCTAGTCTATGGTATTTTGTTTTTTTAAGATTTTATTTATTTAACAGAGAGAACACAGTGAGAGAGGGAACACCAGCAGTAGGAGCAGGAGAAGGAGAAATAAGCTTCCCACTGTGGAGCTGATCCCAGGACCCTGGGATCATGACCTGAGCCTAAGACAGATGCTTTAATGATTGAGCCACCCAGGTGTCCCCATGGTATTTTTTTTTAATGGCAGCTCAAGCTGACTAATATACTTACATGAAATATAAGTGGATGAACACTCCAATCAAAAGGCACAAATAATCAGGTGTCTTACAAAAGCAAAAATCTATTATTTACTATCCATAAGGAACACACTTAAGTACAAAGACATAAAGAGGATGAAAGTAAAAGGATGGAAAAGGACACAATATGCAAACAGTAAATATAAGAAAGCTAGAGTGTTTTTGTTAATATCAGGAAAAAACAGTCTCCCAAACAATGACAAAAAGGGGCAATACATCAAGGGGATATAACAGTAAGAATGAAATAAATAAATAAATAAATAAACACACACACACACATATAATTTGTGTACACACACACACACACACACACACACACATATAAAATAATAGAGCTTCCAAATGTATGAATACTGATAGGATGAAAAGGAGAAATAGAGAAGTGTACTATCATGGTTGGAGACTTCAAAGCACTTCTCTCCATCATGTAATTGAAGATCTGAGCTATATTATCAATTTCCTTAACATAAGTGATCTTTATGCAGTCAATACCTCCAAAAACTGCAGAATTAATATGCCTTGCACATTTATATGGAATACAAAGGTAAACCTATGCTAGGCAACAAAGTAAATCTTAATACATTTAGAAAGGAAATACCTTTATATAGATCCCCTGAATGAAAATAGAATATAATTATAAATCAACAACAAATAGAATAGCTAGAAAAGCTCTAGATACCTAGAAATAAAACTACAAACTTATAAAAATATATTAGTCAAGGAAGAAACTAAAATAGAAATTCAAAAATATTCTACACTAACTCATTATCAAAACAAAATATCAAAATTTATTAAATACAGCCATGGCAGTAATTGGAAAGAAATTCTTTAAAAATTTATATTGGAAAAGATAAATTATCTAAATTTAATGCTATAAACTTCTACCTTTAAGAGCTAGAAAGAGAAGACTCACTTAAATCTAACATAAGAAAAAAAATTTAATGGGCAGCAACATCAAAAAAGAACAGTCAATATACATATAAAATGAAAAAAACAGGTTAAGTTTTTAATAGACATTACTAGTCGTTAGGAAATGTAAATTAAATGAACCACAAGTGTTGGTAACGAAACAACTTCAATCATCAAACATCATTAGTGATAGTGATACATGGATAGAAAGACTCAACATTTTCAAGATGCCATATCTTCCCAACTTGATCTGTAGTTTGAATGCAATACCAATCAAAATCTCAATAGGGTTTGTGTGTGTGTGTGTGTGTGTGTGTGTGTGTTTGTATGTGTGTACTGACAAATTGATTCTAGAGTTTATAAGGAGAGGCAAAAGACCCAGCACAGCTAACATAATGTAAAAGGAGAAAAACAAATTTAGAGGACCAGTACTACTTGACTTCAAGACTTATAAAGCTATAGCAATCAAGACAGTGTATCTTAGCAAAATAACAGAAAAATAAACTAATGGAAAAGAATGCAGAGGCCAGAAATAGAACTCCTTAATATAGTCAAGTGATTCTTTTTTTTTTTTTTTAAGATTTTATTTATTTATTTGACAGAGAGAGATCACAAGTAGGCAGAGAGGCAGATAGACAGAGAGGGGGAAGCAGGCTCTTCCTGGAGCAAAGACCCCAACGTGGGGCTTGATCCCAGGACTCTGGGATCATGACCTGAGCTGAAGGCAGAGGCTTTAACCCACTGAGCCACCCAGGCGTCCCTAGTCAAGTAATTCTTAACCAAGTCAGTTCTCTCTCCACATGATCCCACTGCATCCTGTATTCTATTGTTTGTTTACTTGTCTGTATGTCTTCTTAGCTCCATGATGACTATAGTCATTCCTGCCTGGTTTTACTTATTTTTCTTTGTATCCTCATAGCCAACAGAGTGCCTGTAGCATGTTAGATATTCAGTAAGTATTTGTAGAATAAATAAACAAATAAATGATTCCATAAGGATAGAGGAACAGACAAGGAAAAAAAGGAGACATTAGACTCCCCAAGTATAAAGTAGATAAATGCACTACATGGGAGGTAAAGAAAAGACAACAAACTCTGCAGATGAAGAGTATAATTTTGCTTGAGATGGACTTCCTTTATCTTCATCTGGTCAGAAAGTATTTTTTCCACCACTACAAAAAGAGACATTTCTGCTTTATACAATTTATGTAAGTGCCTTTAAATGTTGTTGCTGTTTAATATGACTGACATCATTTATAGCAACTCCTACCAGAGGGGTTTCTATGACAGAAAAGTCACTCCATCCCCAGGACTCCTTCAAGTGAGTCAACTTAATTAGATACAATTTGATTGAATATTCTTTTTATTTACTTTCACAATTGAATTGCTGTAATATCCATAGATATTATAGCAATAGGATATCTATAATATCCATAGACAATAATTTTAAATATCTAAAATTAGATATTTAAATATCTAATTTTTTTGAAATTCCATTTAAAATATAATCTAAATCCCTTATGCTACAATTTATGTTCAATTCTTCCAGGCATGTTCAGAAGAATTAGAGAATACAATATAGCATTCTCTGTATAATTGCCTGTAATATTCTTAACAGATAATTCTAACTTATCTCTTGGCTTCCTAGTCTTTAGGTTAAATAATCACAGTCCCTCTAACCTTCTTTTGGAGGTCATATATTTAATCCTTTAATCATTTATGGAACTCTCTTTTAATCCTCTGTAAATTCCCTTTTAAGTTGCAGAGCCAAAACTTAATGTAGTACCCATGAAAGGTTTTAACCATGCTGGGATGCTGAATATAATGGGAGATTTATCTCATGGTATCAACGCATTCTTCTTCTCACCATGAATCCTAGTACTGCGCTGTTTTTATAACTAAGGAATGACATTGTGCACTCATGTTCATCTTGTTAGTTCATCTTGTTACCCACTGCTAATGAATAGCTCCCATTGGGATTATGAACCAGAGAACCAAAGATGTCACTTCATAAGATCAAATGTGAATTAAACATTCACAATAAAAGAATAATCATGCAAATCCAGTGACCTTCCTCAATAATGAAATGACTACCAATTATAGCTTACCCTGGATATATTATCTACTGGTGTGGGGAGTTTGAGATTCATTTTATCTTCTATCACTATAATGAAAGGTCTGGGCAGCCCATTATGGAGCAGAAAGAGATGGGTGGATTAATTTTAAATTAAGCAGTATGTTTCTAACAAATGCCTGACAGTGATTCTGTGTTGCTCAAACTAAAAATCACTTTTCTTTAATAACAGTTTTATAATATTTTTACCACCAAGGGATAAATGTTTATGCAACTTTCTCATGAATTCCAACAACTTCTTATGAAGGGGTTCCCAAATGCCAACCAAGGCAGGGTCAGGAGGCTCCATAAAAGTTACCTGAGAAGACTTTGTTTTGGTTTTTGTTTTTAAACTTTATTTTTAAAAGTAATTATAGAATTACAAGAAGTGTCAAAGAAATACATAGAGGAGTCTGATGAACACTTCTTCACCCAGCCTTTCCCAGTATTAGCATCTTGCATCAGTACATCAAAACCAGGAAACTGACATTACTACAATTCAGAGCTTAACCTGATTTCACCAGTTATAGATGCCTGTGTGTGTGTGCATGCACATGTGTGCACATGCATTCCATGCAATTGTATCATAAGTACAGCCTCATGTAAACTTTGCCACAATCAACATACTTAACTACACTATGATACGATTCACTCATGCTACCCTTTTATTTTATTTTTAAAGATTTTATTTATTTATTTGACAGAGATCACAAGTAGGCAGAGAGGCAGGCAGAGAAAATGGGGGGGGGGGTAGCAGGCTCCCTGCTGAGCAGAGAGCCCAATGTGGGGCTCAATCCCAGGACCCTGAGATCATGACCTGAGCCGAAGGCAAAGGCTTAACCCACTGAGCCACCCAGGTGCCCCATCATGCGAACCTTTTATAACCACATTCTCTTCCTCCACTGTCTTCCTTTAAATCTTAGCAATTACTAATCTATCCTCCACGTCTTTAATTATGTTATTTCACAAATGCTATACAAAAGGAATCATGCAATATGCAGAATTCTAAAAATTAAAGAGCTTTTTAAAAATAATATTCCAGAGCTTCAGGACCAAGAGATTTGATTCAGTAGATCTGAAATGACAGCATGAATTTCACGTTTTAAAAGTTGTTGAAGTCCTTTGGCAATTCACCTAGTATTGTCAACACCAGAATAACTGACAAATGACAGAATCAAGAGTCTGATAAGTAAGACTCATTCATAATGAATTGGGCTTATTTTATAATAAGAATCCACAGAATCTTCTGTAAATATCATTTGACATACTGCTGGGAAAATTCCCAAATATCGGAGTCTTACATGCACTATAACAAAATAATAATTCATAATTCACTCTACTGTACTATATTTTATATATACAAATGATATAATTAGAAAATTTTACACAATTCATTCAAAATTATTTATTGTGGACTACTAATGTACAATACTAACGTTCCGTCTTTACACATTTTTTTAAAAATAAGTGGAGAAGAATACAACTCTCACATCTAATGCAGAGATAACTACAAACATAAATTAAATATTTGCAAATAATATGATTGTTTATGTTAGAAAATTCCAAGGAACCTACAAATAACTTCTAAAACTAATAAGTGAGCTCACCAAAGTATAGAATATGCAAAATACAAAATCAATTGCATTTATGTATTCTGCAATTATGTATTCTGCATAGAAGCAAAATTAAATATATAAAACTATTTACATAATTCAAAAACAAGGAAATAATTAAACATAAAGCTAACAATGCATGTACATGCTGAAATTGCAAAATACTATTGAAGGAAATAAAAGATGACTTAGATAAATGAAAATACATATTGTATTTGTCAATTTAAAGTCTCTACACACTAAAGACATCATCTTTAAAATCCCAGCAATACTTTGTAAATAATGATAAGATTATGCTAAAATGTATATGGAAAACCAAAGGAATGAGAATCACTAAAACAATTTTGGAAAAGCAAAATAAAGTGGGAGGACTCACTCTAACTACTTTTAGGTTTATTATATAGCTATAATAATCAAGAGTCTGTGATACTGATGGATGAACAGATACACAGATCAATGGAACAGAATAAAGAACCCAGAAATAGACACACACACACAAGTATAGCCAACTGATTTTTATATGATGGTGCAAAAGCAATTCAAAGGAAGAAGGATTGTCTTTTTGACAAATAAGTGCTAGAGAAATAGGATATCTTTATAGGAGAGGATAGTGTCAAGAAAAGAATGAGAAGGGCGGAGAGAGAAAGGGAAGGAGAGGTGGGGAAGAAAGGAGAGAAAGGGAAAGGAAGGGAGGTGAGAATAGAGAAAAGAAAAACAAAACTTTGGGGTGCCTAGGTGGCTCAGTGGGTTAAGCATCTGCCTTCAGCTTGGGTCATGATCTCAGGGTCCTGGGATCATGCCCTGCATAGGGCTCTCTGCATAGGGAGAAGTCTGCCTCTCCCTTTCTTTGTGATCTCTCTCCCTTTGGGATCCCTCTCCCTCTGTAATGGTTTTTGCTCTATCTCAGATAAATAAATAAAATCTTAAAAAAAAAGAAAAAGAAAAGAAAACCAGAACTTCAACCTAAACCTTACACCATTGCAAAAATTAACACAAAATAAATTGTAAATCCAAATATAAACGTAAAAATATAAAACATTACTTTTTAAAAATATATTTATTTATTTAAAATATACTTATTAGAACTGCATTCAGAAATTTTTTCAAGATTTTATTTATTTTATGCATGTATGTATGTATGTATTCATTCATTCATTTGACAGAGAGAGCACGCAAGGAGGGGGAGTCGGTGAGGGAGAAGCAGGAAGACTGATGATTAACTAACTGAGCCACCCAGGCTTCCCCAAAATATAAAACTTTAATGGAAAAACAGGAGAAAATCTTGATGACCAGGGTCTGGTGACAAGTTCTCAAACATGGCACCAAAAATAAAATCCATAAAGAAAAACAGGATATAAAGGATTTGACTAAAAATATTTTTTGTCTCCATGAAAGATTCTGCTAAGAGGATGAAAATGAAAAGTACATATTAGAAAAAAAAATTCAAAGTACATATATGATAAAGGACTTTAAGTCTAAATATAGAGAAAATTCTCTAAACTCAACAGCTTTAAAAAAAAATCTAAATACATATCAGCAGAAATATCCTTCTCAACCTAAAAATGATAAAAAATTATTTGTAATCTTACATTTGCCAAGAGCAACCAGTATTATTTTCATTTAATTAACTGAAAATAAAGTTGATAAATTATATATTTAGATAATCTAATAAATTAATTTATAGAGAGGAAAGTCAGAAAAATCTCATAGTCAATAAAATATTATATTAATAAGATATAATTTATTATATTTAAAATGACACATTTTTAATGATTTTTTATTTATGTTCTCATGTGTCAATATTATCTTTCCTGTATTTTATAAATAACAATTAAAAAAAAGAGAGAGGTATAGATAAAATAAGGAAGTTAAAAAGAGAAACAGTGTATTATTCTGCCTAAAGTATCAGGGAAGGATTGATGAAGCAGCATATGGGCAAGATTATAAGGCTCATGAAAAGCAGTAGTAAAAAGTAAAATCAGAAAGGTGATTTGGAATCAGACTGTGGAGTGACTAAAAAACAAATTAATGTCTTTTAGTCTTTATTCTACAGACAATGGGAATTCAGCAGAGGTGTTCTACATTATACCACTTATCAGATAAATGTTTCAGAAAGATTCATTTAGTAACTATGCATAATAAATTGAAAGACATACAGATTAAGGATAGCCCAACAGTTAAAAAGCAGTGTTGACCATTCAGCTATAAAGAATGAAGATTTAAACTAGGAAGTTGGATGCAATGATAAATTGAAGATAAATGAAACAAGAAAATAACAGCTATGGCAGAAGAAAGAATGACAAATGACTGCAAATGGTTTTCAAGGACTAGAGAGTACAAAGATTCTCTGGTACTTTAAGTCTCTGCCCCATTAAGAGCAGTTAAAAATACAGTATTGGAAAGTGAAGCATTATTATAGAAGATTAAAAGATGAGTGTATAGTAATGAAATAGAAACAGATTACATAGACTGATCTTTCAAGAAGTTTAATGATTAAAATAATGAATGGTTGTAGAACTGACTAAAAGATTTTATCAGGATAGGAGAGACTTAAATAAGTTAGAAAATCAGGTGGAAAAAAAAATCAGTGGAAATGGAGGAAATAAAATGTCAAGAACGAAATGATATAAAAAGCAAAACTGAAGAAAGGAGGTAATCCCCAAGACACAGCAGAGTGATTTGCCTTGGGGAGAAGAAATGATAAATATTCTACTGAGATCATGACAAAGGAAGAAAAGGAAATAAAGATGCCATAAAATCTGTAAGAAAGAAAATGGAAAGTGAGTTCCTACCACATTGTGTCAATGTTCCCCCAAAAATGGGGAATTAGTTTGGCTGACAAAATTGCAGTTGTGACATGGAGAGCTCAGTAAAGGTAGAAAAGGTTTAAAATAATTTCTCTGACAATATCTGCAGATTTGTTCTCCTTTAAAGTTTCATTTATTTTTTGTTTGTTTCCAGAATTAAGTACAGTCAAGTACAGATACCATGTATTTTCATTTGTTATATAACTCCCATATTATACAACATGGAATTATATGTCAGTTTTTCTATCTCAAATCTTAAATACAAATAAAATGCAAATGTCCCACTGAAAAATCTAGTTAGGACATTAAATTTTGCATTATATTTGAAACTCACTTAAGCTATGCAGTGAACCTACCACTTAAAGATCGCAAGGGAAGGTGTTCTCCTTACATAACTTCTGAGGAATCAGTAATATCCTGTGAAATTCCCCTCCACCCTGACGTTTCAAGAAGTCCCAGAGAACTCCATGGTGACACTGGAAGCAAATGACTTCTAAGAGTTTTCCCACACATGCTGAATTTGATTTCATACCAACTTCCCTACAGATATTTTGTAACTGAATATAATTGGACTTGCTCTGGCTAAATATAGGTTCCAAATGAGTGTGCTACAGGAAAATGCATTTGTATATTCTTTCATTTTGGTTTACCCTGTTCAGTACATCTTACTCTTACTTAGCAGTCTCTGCACCTCCAAATTAGAGAACCATCCGTAAAAGTATGACATGTTAGTTGTTTTGTCATTTGCTCTGTCCTTTCTCATTTTCTCAGATACTCTTAACATTTTCAGTTCTGTTTACTTTTTAGGGGGGGGGGAAGGTAAAAATGCCATAGGAAAGAGAGATATACTTAAATAAAAGAACAAATGGAACAAACAGGTAAGTTGAGAAAACTAACCAGATTTCTCTCATTCCTTACACATGGAGTTTTGTTCATTTGTCTTGGCATTATAAGATGCCATCTGTCAGACACATACATGTCTTATACTAAGCAAAGACATTTTTTCAAAACTGAGAAAAATGAAATTAGTAACAACCTACAAAAAGGTGACTGCAATGTCTATGTGTAGATATCTTAATCTTTCTGATATTCTCTCCGAAGAGAAATAGATAGATATATTCCAGGATGAACTTCCATAATATACATAAGAAAAATAGTTTTTCAATCATGAACCAAATAAAATGTATTTGATAATACCTGCTTATTTTTATATCAGCTACATTAGATTCAGTTACAAGTACCTGTTTATTTTTACATAGATAATCATTAAATTTTCCTGTAAATTTCCTTTCTTGTAATTCTTGTCAGGTCAATATTAATATTATAGCAGCCTCATAAAATGCAATGAAAAAATTCCTTCATTTCCCATTCTCTAAAATAATATTTATATAATTGGCATTATATCATAATTGTTTGGTATCATTCAGGGTTGGCCCATCTAGGCCTTAAGTTTTCTTTGTGAGTTTTTATATATAGATTTGATTTCTTAAATAATTACAAGACAAGTTTGAACTTCTATAACAATTTCATTTGTATCAAATTTAGTTATATATTTTGCAATATTACCTTGGTGATAAATGTAAAATTAGCCTCTGTTATTTAACCTCTGGTGTTGTTATTCTGGTTATCTTTTTTATTTTATTAATGTGATGCTTCACTTAACTCTTATTTTTAAATTCTATATACCTTATATGTGAAAAATTGTACAGGTTATGTCATATACTTACAGATAATAATATATTCCTCAGATAAAATTTACTTTTGCAATTGACTAGGCTAAAGGTCCTATAAATGCCAAGTCTACGTATTCCAGTCAGGGATTCAAAGAATTCATGTTTGGACCCCAATTTCATTGGAGTTTATCTACTTCATATTTACCCTTCCTCCTAAAATGTAGGCCTTTGGAGTCTCAACCAAAGCCCAAATGCAGACAGGAATCTGTTTCTGGCAGATTGAGATCTTTAATATTTGACCCATTAGCTCCCTAAGAAGGTTGAAAGCACTGTTCAACTTGTTAAAAGCAAATTTCACCTTCTTTAAGAAATAGAATGTTTGGGGCGCCTGGGTGGCTCAGTGGGTTAAGCCGCTGCCTTCGGCTCAGGTCATGATCTCAGGGTGCTGGGATCGAGTCCCACGTCGGGCTCTCTGCTCAGCAGGGAGCCTGCTTCCTCCTCTCTCTCTGCCTGCCTCTCTGCCTGCTTGTGATCTCTCTGTCAAATAAATAAATAAAATCTTTAAAAAAAAAAAAAAAAAAAAAAAAAAAAAAAAAAAAAAAGAAATAGAATGTTTGGTCGTAAATGGAAAACCTATAGATTTGGAAATAAAATGAATATTTTTCATATATCAATTCAAAGGTATATTCAAAGACTAACTTCAGAAGTGATATTAAACTGTGATATTTATCTTGAGTCTTTCATAAATTAATAAACAAGCATAATATAATAATAATACAGTAGTACAAATGTATAATTTATATAATTACACATTTTACACATATACTGTATAGGTAAAATAACCACAATTTGAATTGTAAATATAATAGTATACAAGTCATTAGTAGGATTTACCAAATCCTTATAGCTTTCTGCTTTCTGAACATAGAGTAGAATTTTACTTCTAAGCCATCTGAAAAAATTAGGCATTACCATGTGACTTACCTTTGTTACTGAAATGTGTGTCATTTCCAGGCTAAAATTTTAAAAGGTAGATCATAATTTGCTATACTGTATCTTTTTTTCCACCAAGCTCCTAAATGAGAATGAAACAGAATAGAGTTCCCAACGAACACTACAGGGATTTGTTGTAGGAGTAAGAATTAGATTTTTAATGTACTAAGCTGCTGAAATTTCACTTATATGCTTCCTAATTTTACTTCTGGCTTATTCTTTTCTTTTCTTTTTTTTTTTTAAGATTTCATTTATTTATTTGACAGACAGAGATCACAAGCAGGCAGAGAGGCAGGCAGAGAGAGAGGAGGAAGCAGGCTCCCCGCTGAGCAGAGAGCCTGATGCGGGGCTCAATCCCAGGACCCTGAGATCATGATCTGAGCTGAAGGCAGCGGCTTAACCCACTGAGCCACCCAGGCGCCCCATACTTCTGGCTTATTCTGACAGATACAGAAAAGTGTGCTATTCAGGAAAGGATTAACTCAGCAGAACTGGGTTGCTCAAACATGCACATTTTCTAAAGAAAGGCCCATTTTCAGGACTGGCCATTGGTCAGCTTCTAAGAAGGAAGCTCCTTGAATGTTGTGGTAAGAGCATTTTAGCAGCCTGGGCCAACTGTATCCCAGTTTGTCCAGATGGTATATACTAACAGTGTAATTTATCCTGAACACCTACTTACTCTCCAGGGGTCTGGAGCTGGAATAACTGATGTCAGTCACTCAGACCCTGTATTCCTAAAGGACTAACTCCCAGAAAAACATCTAAGCTCAAATGTGCTTCCTTAGTTGGCAACATGGTGCACATGCTGTCACACAGCACTACAGGGGAGTTAAGCATGTACTACTATGTGACTACATTGGGAGGGATGCCTAGAAGCTTTGCCTGTCTTTTTTTGAATTTTGCTCCATGCATCTTTTCTATTTGATTTTGTCTGTATCTTTTAGCTGTAGTAACTATAACCATGAGGATAAGAGTGAGTCTGGGGATGTCACTAATTCCAGTAAATCACTGAGTCTGGGGATGCTTCTGGGGTATCCCATCACAGGTACCTATTTGTAGAATGAGGCAGTAAACACATTTACATCAGAGACTGGAAGGAAGGCAATATATGTTATGTTGTACAGGCATATTTGGTAAATTTTCCTATAATAATACTGATAGCAAATAATTTGCTTAATGTGTTTATAGCTCTTAGGAAAGAGTCTTAAGATAGAATTATAATAGTACATTTAGTTATTTGCTTTTTAGAAGTATTATAAAAAGTAAGGTCAGAATCAGCCAATATGCAAAAAGGCATACAAATTCTCAGAAATAATCCAGAAATTAAGGAATTAATAAATTTGGAAGAGGCAACTGTCCTTTAACCCCAAATGGTAAAAATTAAAGTTGGGAAATAGTTACATAAACTAAATCTAACTAAAAACTCAGCTCTGCAGAAAGGATCAAATAGAAAGTGTTATAAATTTAACAACTGGTGAATTGGAATGTTAAATATGACACCAATATATCTTGTTATTTTAACATATAGCTCACTAAACATGAGATTTTTCTCAATAAAGCCCATGAGGTCCAATTTAGTTGAGTATAAAAAGAGGCATGTAGACAAAAACATACACATACAAAAAATGTCCTACTGCAAATCACTAAATTATGTGCAGAAAATATATCTCAGAAAATTAAGCATTAAAAAGAAAAAGAGAAGAAAACTACAAAGTTTGTAAAAGATCTGTACAGTAAATGACTATGGGCCTGGATTCAAAATAGAAAGTGATTATTCAGGAGTTAAAATAACTTGAGGGCTTCTCCAAACTCCTATCACCAGAAGCAAAGCAGAAATGGAAATGGAATTTCTCCAATGATCACTTTGAATGAGGCCATAGAGCTTAGAGCTTAAATGAATGACTACCCAAAGTTCCCTTTCTTGAATGTGAATGTTTTTATAATTATCTTGTCCCTTTTCCATTACTATGTATTGGTTTCATTTATGTCAGAAAAGTTGCATATTCAACATATAATAAGGCTCTCAATCATAAGGATCCATACCCGCCTTGTGGGACAAAGGGGTAAGTTAAGAGAGAGGCACAGATAGTGAATCTAAGGGTTAAAATAGAAGGTATCCACCACAGAAGTAACATTAAGGAACTCTCATTGCTCCTGGTACTATAACAAACCACCTTTAATCCAAAGACATATAATATGGGTTCCAACGTTGGATCTTGGACCCAATAAAGGACAGTAGTAAAAACCTGAGGAAGTTGGCTGAATGGTATACTTTATATTAAACTTTCAAATTTTTGTAAGTCTAAAATTACTTCTAAATAAAATAGTTAATCAACAATAATAACAATAAATTATTACCTTTCATAGTTCTAAAAGTAGACTGTGTCTAACTAAGTAGTTCTTGCTTGAGGATGTTGGCGGGACTGGAGTTATCTGGAAACTAGGGTATTTCCTTCTCTGAAAGAAAGAAACAAACAAAAAATACTGAGGAAATATCTCTCCATTACTATTTGGTCATTCCATATACTGTCTCCAGTATGGCAGCTTCAGAGTAGCTAGGGTTCACAAGGTGTGTAATCTGAGGGAAAGAAAGTCAGGAGAAAGCCATATTTGCTTATTGTGATCTAGTTTCAGAAGTCATATAACCCCACTTCTGCTGTTATCTGTTGGTTGATGTTATTAGAAAAGTCTGTCTCAGTTTAAAAAGAATAATCTCCACCAATTCAATGGAGGAATGCCAATATCACATAGAAAGTAGAACATATGTAATGGGATAAGTTGTGTGCTGGAGTAGAGTCATATGGGCATAGCATTACATCCCAACTCTACCTTCAGTCGCATGGAAGTCTGACATTGATAGTTTGAGATCAGGCATGGTAGTAGTATTTACACCATGAAAACTGACAAACACAACAAATGTTATATTCATCTCCCATCCACATATTGTCAATTGTTAAACATTCACCAACATAGTACATTAAATGTGCATATATATACAATTATCTTTGAAAAATACTATCTACCTTACAAAATTTCCCTATGATTATAATAGAAGGGATCAGTTTATAAGTGGAGGGTGTCAAATCACCAACAGTAATCAGATTCTGGTGGTATCCATAGCCATGTGGGAAGAAAGAGGTGAAATATGGGGAATTTTGATGGCCTTGAGAATGGAGAATACAGTTAAGTGTCAGCAAGAATTTACCCTTTAAAAAGATGTTTTTACTCTGCATGAAGAGCCTGATAGGTCCTTCTGACAAGAGCAACTGACATTAAGGGATGTCTCACAGGAAACCTTTCATAGATTTGACTTTAGGAACACCTAAATGTTTCACATGACAACAAAACAGAATTAAATTTTAAATGAAATCTCTAATCTCTAAAGCAAATGACAAAACAAACTTGTGCATGTAGTAGGTGGCTAAATCATAAAGAAAAGTTATAGTAACTTTATAATCTAGAAATTTGATGACAGATCTCTAGTGGGCTATATCCAAGGACAGAAAAACACAATTGAAAAAAATGCCTAAATTATTTCCAACAATGGTACTTACCTAATAAGGAAATGAGAAAAAAATACAAATATAAAATAACTCAAGAAATGCTAATAAGACTTAGAAACAATAGCCAGTGTCATGAGCTAAACTGTGTCCCCTGCTAAACTCCTATGTTGAAGACCTAACCTCCTGTATCTCAGAGTGTACTATATTTGGAGGAAGGGCCTTTAAAGAAGTAACTAATGTAAAGCAAGGCCATATGGGTGGGCCCTAATACAATCTGACTGATAACCTTTTAAGAAGAAGAAATTTGGACCCATCAAGAGACGCCAGAGATACACTTGCAAGAGGATGATTTTGTGAAGAGACATCAAGAGGGCCTCCATCTGCAAAACACAGAATAAGGCCTCAGGAGAAATCAACCTTGATAGCATGCTGATCTTGTTCTTTCAGCTTCCAAAATTGTGAAAAAATAACTTGTGCTTTTTAGGCCTCCCACTCTGTGGCATTTTGTTATGGCAGACTTAGCAAATTATTACAGCCAGTAACAATGAGGAATCATTGCAGTCAGGTGATGGACAATAAATCCTATGTTCCCCTACCAAAAGGAAAAAGGATTCTATGGGATTCTAATTCCATGTCTGGGCAGAAAAAGTGCATGATAGGCCTACTATAATTTGTCATAACAAAAAGCTATAAAAATCTACCAGAGCTAGCTTAAAAAGATTTGGTGGTCAACTCAAAGAAGCTCCCACTGTCAAAATATGTTAATGTAAGCATCATTAAGAAACAAAACAAAACAAAACAAAACAAAACACTTCCCTTTCTAAAATAAACAAGCTCTGGAAATAAAAAGTACAACACAGGGAATAAGCTAATAATACTGTAATAATGTTGCATTGTGACAGACGATGACACTTGTCATGGTGAGTATTGAGTAATGTATAGAACTGCTGAATCAATATTTGTGCACTTGAAACTAATATAACACTATACATCAATTATACCTCAATAATAATTTTTTAAATCTTTAATAAGTTGAAATAAATCAAATATATTTAAATACATGTATTCTTAATGGCTAAAAACATAAAAACAAAGCAAATCAAAAGAGAGAAAACCTTCTTTGGTTACCTTTCGATGATGCTAGGAAACTGACACCATTTTGATTTTTTTATTAAATAAAATAATTTTTTTTTCCTTACCAGTGTAAACTGTACCACAATGTAAGCAAATAGTTGGAGGAGGGATATTTTCCCTTTATAAGTATAATCTGTATAGATATAATCCAGCTAATACATGGCGAAAATGGTCTAAAATGAGACTTCTGCCATTTTGCAATCCAATGAAATAAAAGGTTTAGGTTGCTACCGAAACAAAGAAGTAGTCAGAGATTCTGTTCTTTCTGATAAGAGAACACAATATGACCCATGGTGTTCTCTGGCCAAAAAAATGAAGCCAAATAACAATAATAGTAATAATTAATTCCAAATCTGTTCAAGTCCATGTATTTGAGTACCAAGAAAAACAAAGGTCAGAAGAACTTGATATAATAAAAGATGACAATGCAATCACTCTGAATTTCTGATAAGCAAGCTGGTTTCTCAACAAATAAATTTGCAAAGTAAAAAATAGAGAGAGAGAGGGCAGAATACCTACAGATTAAAAAAAGAATAAGAAACATACTAAACAATTGCATTATATGGTCTGTATCTGCAACTTAACACACAAAAACTAAATAAATATGAAGCAATCAGGAAACTTTGCATTTTGAACACTGACCACACCATGTTAATATTAAGGAAATCATTTTAAACATATGACAGTATTGTGGCTATATTTCTAAAAAGATCTTTGCCTTTCAGTGATATATAAGAAATATTTACATACGAAAGTCAAATATGTTTGCTGTTCCTACTATCTCTATAGTAGCTTGGTTTCTTCTGTGTCTGGCAATTTTTACTATGCGTTAACATTTGGCTGATTATGTTTTTTTTTTTATTTACATATTAAGAGACTTGCATTTAGATATAACTTTTTCATGTAATATTTGTGTATTTGCTTCTAGTAAGAAGGGCATACCAAATCTGATTATCTCATTCATTTAATGGCTTGGCTTAGCCTTTTTGTTGTTGTCAATATGAAGCACTTAATTACTATAGTAAAGTACTGGCATGGATATAGGTTCTCACAGAATATAATTAATATTACTTTTTATTTTATTTTATTTTTTTTCCTGGAACTGAAGGAGCCAGTCATTCTCTTTGCAACATGCTAGACCTTGTAAAGCCTATCTTGCAGTTATTCTTTGTGTCCCAATATTATTTCTGTTCCTGAACTTATCTCTACAATTTCTATGTCCAACATCCAACATCTGGTTTCTCATTCCCTTAGAAATAGAAAATATAATACAAATTTCTGTGTGAACAAAGATTTGGGGGAGGCATTGAGCATTACTGAAAAAAATCATGTAAAGTGCTGAAACCTCAAATCTAGGGCCTTCTCCCTCAGTGAGATCTGTGCTGATCAGTGCTTTTCTTTATCCTTATCTAATCTCTTTATTCATCTCTCTCAAGAATTAGCCATAAACATTAAAACTCTTCAAAACATTCCTTTCCAACCTCCACCACCTTTAATTTCAGCAAACATCATTCCTTATCTCCTTCATACCATTAAGAAGTTCATGCATGAATACCCTCAACCCAAACTCTACTAATGCCTATAAATTTATTTCTATCTCACTTACTTCCTCCAATCTTAAACTCGAGGTCAAGGCCAATTTCTATCTCTGCATCTTGATTCAATCTCTGCGTTTTTTCTATTTCCTTCAGAATAGCATAAAACATGAACATAAACTCCACCTATGTTGGTATGCTACCTCACCATAAATTTATGTTCACGTGGTCACAGTCACTTCCTACTTCCATTTAATATAGTTGTGATTCTGAGTCAATCTACTCCTGTGTCTTTGGAACTTTATTCTATCAATTCTGTCTGTGCTAAACCCTAACATTGACTATCCCTTTTTAAATATTCCCAATTTTTCCCCACTACACGCAACCCTACAAAAACAAAACAAAGCCCCCCCCTCCAAAAAAAAACAAAAAACAAACACCAAAAAAAAAAAAAAAAAAAAAAACCCACCAGTGATTCCACTCCTATCTTCAAACTTTTTGATGCGTCTTTTACTTCACTAATAAGCTTTGCCAAACGTAGTATGGCACTTATTGGCGTCTCTTCTTCACTGAATACCTACTCCAACTCCCAATGCAATTTAACGTACCTCCCTACAATACTAAAATTGATTCTAAACAGTCACTAATGATTTTTTTTTAACACTGAATCAAATGAACAAATATTTAGTATCTAAACTTATCTGAATATATTTGACACTGTTATATGTATGTTTTTTTCCCCAGTAGCACTACTCTCTTATACTTTTAAACTTTATCATTTTGGAATGCTTGCTTTGGGGACTTTTTTCACCACTATAGAAAGCTAGAAGACAGGTTTTCATGAGTTTTTCATGTTTCTGCATGTCTTCTGGGCAAAACCACTGACAGATTTTGTTCATGGCCATCTTTGTGTGGTAGGCAAAAAAAATGGGTTTCCCTAAGAAGTTCCACACTCTAATCCCTAGAACCCATGTACACACTGATCAAGGCAAACTAGACTTTCCAGACGTAATTATGATTAAAACTAAAAATAAGGAGTTCATTCTGGTAAGCACAATGTAATCATGAGCTTAAAGCAGAGAACTTTCTGGACTGTAAGGAAAAAAAGTCAGAGATATTCCAAGTGTGATAAATACTGTATGTGAGGGGCACCTGAGTGGCTCAGTGGGTTAAGCCTCTGCCTTTGGCTCAGGTCATGATTTCAAGGTCCTGGGATCCTGCATCAGGATCTCTGCTCAGCAGGAAGCCTGCTTCTCTCCCCCTCTTTTCTGCTTGCTGGTAGCCCACTTGTGATCTCTCTCTCTTTCTCTCTGTCAGATGAATAAATAAAATCTTTTAAAAACTAATACAAAATTAAGTAATAATAATAATAATCATAATTTTAAGAAAAAGACTGTATGTGATGTCTCTGGCTCTGAGATACGGAACCCATGGATAGATCAATAAGAGGTCTCTATTTGCTAGGGAAGCCCACAGCTGACAAACAACAGGAAAATGGGAACACAAGGAACTCAATTCTGAAACAACCTGAATGAGCTTAAAAGTCAGTTCTTCCAAGAGGCTCCAGATAACAGACCTGGTGGTCAACATCTTTATCTCAGACATGTGAAACCTAGAGCAGAGAAACCAACAGTTAAGCCAACTCAGATGTTTGACCTACATAATGGTGAAGTAGAAGTTTTGTGTTATTTTGAGCCTCTAACTTTGTGATTTGTTATGGCAGTAACAGAACATGAATATAGTTTTCAAGGACTTTCATGTATCAAGCAGCCTTGGAAGATAGGGATGATGTCTCCCTCCAGGGCAGAGAACAGGTTTGTTTGCTGTCCAGTATTATATAGACAGGATCTACATTCAGGGCAAAAATCAGGCAGATTTTCTGGCAACCATTATAAAAAATTAGGGTCTTCTATATCCAAGGTCTTCATCTGGAACACAAACTCCACTACATGAATAGCATCCACCTATGCTCAACCACATCAACCCCTGTGGGACTTGAGGGGCAAATGGGGCTCATGCAATATCATTCTTTATCTCTGACCCAGAAATCTTGTGTGTTATTGGAAGTGTGGAAAGTTCTCAAGAACTTCAGACCCGTACTGTTCTTGGTCCTCACTTTTTAAACATTGGTATGCAACAACCTCTGTCTAAATATATTATTATCCTTATATACCATGCTGTCTCTGAACAAACACATAACTATTGTGGTTATAATATGTTCAAGATGCCCTAAACCACATGTTTGCTCTGTTCACTCTCCCTATAGTCACACAAAAGCAAGTAAATTGTTTGGGGATAATTATGTGATGGCTAATCCCCAAGATATTTGTAAACAGTTATTGTCTTCATGTACTCACACTTCATTGCCCCATAAGAGGCAGAGTCTCTTCTTCCCCTCATCTTGTACCTAAGCTCTTCTAGTCATATGCCTGATAAATAAGGTACAGAGGAAGTGGCAGCCTAGGTCTTGTTACCTTACAACTTCTTCCTGAATCTTTCAGAATGTCCATTCTGTAGAAAACAAGCCACTAAGTAAAATGTCCAAATACCATGAAATGAGCCATTTTGCTATGAGAAAAAACAAAACAAACAAACAAAAACAGCTAACCACATAAAGAGGTTCCATACAAGCATTCCATCCTAGGTTCCAAACCTAAAAGAACAAAGCCATCTGCAGTGTTCAGCCCATTCAAACTTTCAGCCACCATCTAAAATGGTAATTGGGAGACTTCTAAGAAAGAATTGCCCTGCTGGGCCCAATCAACATCCACTACTGTGACAGACAATAAATTATAGTTTCAGTTCTTAAGTATTTAGATAGATTGTTACACATCAATAAATAACGGAAATTGCCATTATTTGAGTGACCTATTTTAAAATCGATGAGATAGAAAGTATCTTCCACCACTGAATTATTCATTCTCTATCCAATATCTGAGTTCATCAACCACTACACATTAATTTACATACCTAAAAAAATCTCTGGATTATCCTACATTCCTTTTACTTTTCAAACGACACATCTATTAAATATTAAAGTTCAATTTATCTTCTTAATGAATCTGTGTCTTTAAATCCCCTTCTACGAAAATATTGCTAAATCATGTTTTGATTCATTGTTAAGTTCCTTCATAGTTGGCCTCTTCAGATCCTTCACCAGTCTATTTGTTTCCATAGAATGTTACCAAATCTGGTAAGGGTTATCCTCTAATTAATACACTTCCATGCCTAACCAACTTAAGCAGGTTAATGAGAAACTTTATGTGGAAGTATGCAAAGCACTCTTGCCTTCTTCCCGAATTCATGTTGGCATCTAGTGGTTGACATCTTTCTCTATTTTAGAATTTCAAAATATGCTGTCATCAATGTATTCCACTTTATAGGAATAAATATAATTTCTATCAATGCATAATTGATAGTATTAACAAAACAAAGATCCCTATCTCATTGAACAGGAAGGCCAAAGGGGGGAAAAATAATAAGGTCTTGTCATGATGTATTTGTGGTCCACTAGTACATTTATTTTTTCTGTTCTCTTTTTCAGATTTGAGGAATAATTGACAAATAGAGTTGTAATAATACAATGTGATGATTTGATATATGTATACACTGTGAAAGGATTCCCACTTTCAAATTGATTAAAACATCCATCACCCCACTTATTTACCCTTTTGTGTGTGTGTATGAGAATAAATTATGTTGTAAGTAAATTTCAATTATACAAATAATATTATCTATTATAGTCACCAAATTATGTTTTAGATTCTAAGATCTTATTTACCTTATAACTGAAAGTTTATATACTTTTACCAATTTCTAATTTCTTCTACCACCTAGCCATAACTACTTTATGAGGACATAAAGTACTATTTTTTAGATTTCACATATAAATGATATCATGCAGTATTTGTCTTTCTCTGACTTTTTTCACTTAGCATAATCTCTTCCAAGTTTATCCATGCTGTCTCAAAAGACAGGATTTCCTCAGTTTTGAAGGCTGAATAATATTTCATTGTTATTGTTTCACAACCTCCTCAGGAGCTTCCTAAGTGAAATCTGAAGCCCACCCCGATATGTGGAGAGCAGGGAGACCGAAGAGAGAGGCAGGCCACTCCAGATTGATAGATGGCATGTTTAATAAGCAAGGGAACTTACATATGAGGCTTATTATTAAGGGGCCACAAGATGAGCAGATTTCCACAGCCACTTGCCAAATCTTAAAGGTTGTGATAGATGCTTTAAATGGGTTCAATCATACATACCAAACAGATGGTCTCAATACGACATCACTGTCTTCAAGGCAGATTCTGGGAGTGGGTAAAGCAAGTGGAATGCACATTCCAAAATCAATGGAAGGGGTAATGAGACTGGTGGTCACATCCTCTCAGTGATCTCTGACAACAACTGGATATGCAGATTAGATAGATAGATGATAGATAGATAGATACTATTTATTTATACATATATAGGTATAGATACATTCATGCACATTCATCCATCAATGGACATTTAGGTTGTTTCCATATTTTGGCTATCGTGAATAATGCTGTAATGACCATAAGAGTACATATATCACTTCAAGATAGTGATTTATTTCTTTTGGAAATATACCCAGAAGTGGAATTGCTGGATCATATGATAGTTCTACATTGAATTTTGAGGGGAAACTGTATTTTTTCCCTCGTGGCTGTACCAACTTATAACCCCAGCAACAGTGTATAAGAGTTCCTTCTTTCCACATCAATCCTTGTTATCCTTTTTTAAGAATATTTTTATTGGGGGACACCTGGGTGGTTCAGTGGGTTAAGCCTCTGCCTTCAGCTCAGGTCAGGATCTCAGCATCCTGGGATCGAGCCCCGCATCAGGATCTCTGTTCAGTGGGGAGTCTGCTTCCCTCTCTCTCTGCCTGCCTCTCTGCCTACTTGTGATCTCTCTGTCAAATAAATAAATGAAATCTTTAAAAAAAAATTTTATTGGGGGTGCCTGGGTGGCTCAGTTGGTTAAGCATCTGCCTTCAGCTCAGGTCATGATCCCAAGGTCCTGGGATTGAGCCTCATGTGGGCTCCCTGCTCAGCAGAGAACCTACTTCTCCCGCACCCTCTGCCTTGTGCTCTATCAAGTAGATAGATAAAATCTTTTATACACACACACACACACACACACACACACACACACGGAGCACTGGGTGTGGCATATAAACAATGAATCTCGGAACACTAAAAAAATAAAATTAAATGCAAAAAATTCCTAAAAAATAAATAAATAAAAGCAAGTCATAGGTAATATGTATATATTAAACATATACACATATATATACCTTTTATAGAAGTATAATTGACATCTAACATATACATTCCAGATATGTAACATAATGATTCAATATCTATATATACTGTGAAATAATTGCGACAATAAGTCTAGTTTCAACCCATCATGATACATATTTACAAAATTATATTTTTCTCTTGTAATGGGGACTAATAAACTCTTAGTAATTTTCAAATGTGCAATACAGTGTTATTAATTATAGTCACCATGCTATCCATACTTCACATTCAATGATTTTCTTATTTTATTTTTTTATGATTCAAGTTTTTATTTAAATTCTAGTTAGTTAACATGTAGCGTAATATTAGTTTCAGGAGAATTTGGTGATTCATCACTTACATATAACATCCAATGTTTATCACCAGTGCCTTCCTTAATACCCATCATCCATTTAGTGCATCCCCTCACACACACTCCCCAACCAGCAACACTCTACAAATCAAACTACAATGAGATATTACCTCACACTCGTCAGAACTGCTAAAATTAACAGAGTCAACAACAGATGTTGGCCAGGATGCAGAGAAAGGAGAACTACCTTAGACTGTTGATGGGATGCAAATTGGTACAGACAACTCTGGAAAGCAGGAAACTTAAATAGAACTACCCTACAACCCAGCAATTGCATTACTAGGTATTTACCCAAAGGAGACAAAAATATTGATTTTAAGGGGCTTATGCACCCCAATGTTTATAGCAGCATTATCAACAATAGACAAATTATGGGAAGAGCCCAAATGTCCACTGACTGATGACTAAATTAAGAAGAGGTGGTGGTGTGTGTGTGTGTGTGTATACATATATATATACATATATAAAAAATATGTATATTGTATACATATTATATAAAATGTGTGTGCATGTGTGTATATATGCATATATGTATATATATATTATATATAATGGAATATTATTCAGTTATGACTTACTTATTTTATTAAAAGAAATTTGTGCCTTTTGACTTCCTTCACCCACTTCACCCCACCCCTACCTACCCTCTCCTCTCACAATTACCAATCTGTTCTCTGTATCTATGAGCTTGGGTTTATTTTGTTTGTTTCCATACATAAGTGGGACCATATGGTACTTTTTTATGTCTGACTTGTTTCACACAGCATAATGCCCTGAAGGTACATCCATGTTACCATAAATGGGAAAATTTCATTCTTTTTTATGACTGAGTGCTCCATCATATGTGCATGTACATATGGCATACACATTTTCTTTATCCATTCAGCCACCAGTGGATATTTAGCCTACTTCCATAACTTGGCTATTATAAATAAGGCTGCAATGAACATGTGGGTAAATATATATTTTTGAATAAGTTTTTCACTTTCTTCAGATAAATATCCAGAGGCAGAACTGCTGGATTATAGGACAGTTTCATTCTGAAATTTGAGCAACCTCCATTTTATTTTTCATAGTGGTTATACCAATCTATGTTCCCACCAACAGTGTACAAAAGTTTTCTTTTACTAATTTCTTGCCAACACTTACTATTCCTTCTCTTTTTTATTACAGTCATCAATAAGTGGTGTTAGGTGATCTCATTACAGTTTTGATTTGCCCTTTCGGATAATCAGTACTTACTGGTCATCTGTATGTCTTCTTTGGAAAAATGTCTTTTCAGATATTCTGCTCATTTTTTTTTTTTTTAAGAAAGGGAGAGTGAGGTTGGTGGGGCAGGAGAAGAGGGAGTGAAAAAGAGAATCTTGGGGTGCCTGGGTGGCTCAGTGGGTTAAAGCCTCTGCCTTCGGCTCAGATCATGATCTGTGAGTCCTGGGATTGAGTCCCACTTTGGGCTCTCTGCTCAGCAGGGAGACTGCTTCCCTTCCTCTCTCTCTGCCTGCCTCTCTGCCTACTTGTGATCTCTGTCTGTCAAATAAATAAATAAAATATATTTTTAAAAAAAGAGAAAGAAAGAAAGAAAGAAAGAGAAAGAAAGAAAGAAAGAAAGAAAGAAAGAAAGAAGAAAGAAAGAAAGAAAGAAAGAAAGAAAGAAAGAAAGAAAGAAAAAGAATCTTAAGTAGGTTCCACATCCAGCATGAAGCCCGGTGCAGGGCTCAATCTCACAACCCTGAGTTCATGACTTGATTTGAAATCAAGAGTCAGACACTTAACTGACTGAAGCACCCAGGTGCCCCTTCTGCCTGTTTTTAAATCATATTTGTGTTACTTAGAGTTATGTGAGTTATTTATATATTTTTGGATATTAACTCCTTATCAAATACATGATTTATAAATATTTTCTCCCATTCAGGAAGTTACATGAAATGAATTTTCTTTTTAATGATTTCCTCTGCTGTGCAGAAGACTTTTAGTTTATAAAAATATAAATATACTCCAACTTGTTTAATTTTGCTTTTGTTTTCTTTGCTTTTGGAGGCAGATCCAAAAAATCATCACCAAGACCTGTATAAAGGAGCTTATCTCCTATGGTTTCATTTCTTACATTTAAGTTTTTAATCCATTTTGAGTTAATTTTTATGTATGGTATGAGGTAATAGTCCAGTTTTATTCTTTTGCATGGGGCTATCTAGTTTTCCTAACACCATTTATTTAAGATACAGTCATTTCCCCTTTGCATGCTCTTGGCACTTTTGTCATAAATTAATTTACAATATAGGCATGGGTTTATCTCTGGGGTCTCTAATTCTGTTCTGCTGATCTGTTGTCTTTATGCCAACAGCATTCTGTTTTTTGATATAGAACTTTGCAGTAAAAGTCTGAAATCTAGGGAGAATGGTGCCTTGACACAAGATTTCTTTTGGCTACTCAGATTCTCTTGTGGTTCCATTCAAGTCTGGAAATTGTTCTAATTTTATGAAAAATGCCATTGGAATTCTGATAAGGATTGCACTGAATTTATAGATTGCTTTGGGAAATATGAACTAATTAAGAATATTAATTCTTCCAGTCCATGAATATGGAATGTCTTGCCATTTGTGTCTTCTTCGATTTTATCAATATTTTACGTTTTTCAGTGTAAAGATCTTTTACTTATTTTACTTACTAAAATATTACTTTAGTAATATTTAATTACTAAATATTCCTGAGTATTTTTTTGATTCTATTATAAACACAACAATTTTATTAACTTTTCAGATAGTTTGTTGTTAGCATATGGCATTTAGATATGCAACTGATCTTTGTATATGGATTCTGTATCCTGAAACTTTACTCAATTTGTTTATTAGCTCTAATAGGTTTTGTAGTGGAATCTTAGGGTTTTCTATATTTAATAGCATGTTGTGAGCAAACAGAGACAATTTTACTTCTTCTTTTCTGATTTAATTACATTTATTTCTTTTTCTTGACTAATTCTGGCTGGATTTCCAGTACTATGTTGAATAAAATGCTAAAAGTAGGTGTCCTGGTCTTTTTCCTGATCTTATAGGAAAAGCTTAACTTGAACAGGATGTTACTGGTGGGATTTTCCTATACTTTTTTTTATGTTGAGATACATTTCCTCTATACTCACACTGTTAAAAGTATTTATCATGAAAGAATGCTGAATTTTGTCAAACATATTTTTTCATCTATTGATATTATCATATATTTATCCTTCCTTTTGTTAATAATGTGTATTTGCCAATGTGGAACAAATCACAGCATATGATTCCTTCGATGTGCTCTTATATTCAGTTTATTAATATTTTATTGAGGATTTTTGCATCTATGCTCATCAGGGATACTAATCTGAAAATTTCTTTTCTTGTAGTATCCTTGTCTAGCTTTGGTAAAAGAATAATACTGGTCTCATAAAATGAGTGTTCTCTCTCTCTTCCACTTTTTTAGAACAGTTAAAAAGGATTGGTATTCCTTTTTTGAATGTTTCGTAGAATTCACCAGTGAATCCGTATGGTGAATTTAATTACTTTGTTAATGACTCAAGATCCTTACTAGTCAGTAATTGGTGTGTTCAGATTTTTTTAATTGAATTATTCATTTGAGAAGGGAAGAGGAAGAGAAGCAGACTCCCCATTGACACAGAACCTAATGCAGGGCTAGATTGCAGGACTATGAGATCATAACCTGAGCCAAAGTCAAGAGTCAGATGCCCCTGGAATTTTTTTTTTTTTTTTAATGATTCAGTCTAGGTGGACTTTTTCTTATTATAGGCATTAATTGCTATTAACATTTATCACTATCACATTTGGACTACTTGTCCTGAATCCCATAAGTTTTGGTATATTGTATTTCCCTTTTCACTATTTTAAGATAATTTTTTATTTCTTTTTTGACCCATTTCAACCATCCTTTTGATTTCTTCTTTGAACCATTGGTTTTCAAGAGCATGTTGTTTAACCTCTATGTAGCTGTGAATTTTCCAGTTTCCTTTTTGTAACTGGTATCTAATATTGTGTGTTTAGAAAAGATGTTTGATATGACTTCAGTCTTCTTAAATTTATTAAAACTTGTTTGTAAAATATTTAGTCACATCCTTTCCAGGGAAAGTCCAGGAGATGAACATGACTGTTGTCTCTGCACTGAGCCCTGGGGTGATAGCTTTAACAAATGCTCACATGAGCTTTAACAAATGCTCACATGTACTTCATCTGCTGCAGTCCTGTGGGATTCAAGAATGCAAGCTCCACTGGGTATCAAAGCCCTGTGATCAAGGCTTCCATCTTTCAAATGGCATCTATAAAAGTTGGGGTGCTAGACATGTGGATAAGTTCCTTCCAGAGATATGCTGGTGAGTTGATTTTTAAGAACCAAACTGGTGGGAAAATGTGGGGAAGTGCCTACCAACTGCCCTGGGTTTTGGAGAGAATAACAGCCAGTACCTAGACATATGCTAATTAGAAGTTAGAACTTCAGGTATTAGCCTGTAAAGTATGTATTCAAGGCCCTTTTAGAGAAGACTGGGTTATGAACATTTTTGTCTGTGCCCTTTGCATCAGGTCCTGGGCAGATTGCTAAGGACAGAGCTCACACACCCATTAACAACTGTCTCTTTGTTATAGTCCTGTGGGACTCATGAATGCAAGCACCACTGGCTTTCAGAGGTAAGTGATTTGGAGGCCTGTTCCTCAAGGGGACCATTAAAAGTTAGGGCACTAGATGACATTCCAAACCATTTCCTCCTCACAATGAAGCTGGGAGTTGGGGGTTCCCTCCCCATCATGTGACACTGTGCCAGCAGTGATATTTACGACAAAGCTGTGTCTCACCCTTTCCTGCCCATTTTAATGTAGTTATTTTCTTATTCACCCAAAGTGTAGAGGTCACTCAACTAGTTTCCAGATTTCTCTTACAGGAAATAGTTGTGTATAGTGGTACATTCAGTGTCTCTCTGGGAAGACAGAAATTTAGGGGCCTCCTAAGTCACATCTTGGTCAGGAGCCTGATGTCTACTTTTTTTGTTTTGTTTTGTTTTTGTCTTATCACTCCAAAGAGATTTTTTCCCTTGCATCTTTAAGTTTATCTGACTTACTGCAACTCACACATACATATACATACACACACCACACTCACATATCTGAGAAGATCTTTCCAATACAAGAAATATGTTCCATTAAAATTTAAGAAGCTGTGGGTATATGCACAAGTAGTAAGAGTCAGCAAAATAAAAGAGTAACTCAATACTTGAGCATCCTAGTATTTCAGGATTTTTGACAGACTTCAAAAATGTTGTTAAATTATTATCCAGGGCTTCAAACTACAAGGTCTTTAGCTTTGAGAAGGCTCTAATGGGAAGAATCAACCATCATTCACTGAAATAGATAAAACTATGAAGCTAAAGTGAAAAACTAAAATTGATTTTTAAAGAGCATGAAGAAAAGTACTCTATCCAAGTAAGAATTTTCAGACTGAGAAAAATGCTTCAGAAATTACTAAATGCTTAAAAAGACTCAGGCATTTCAGAGCAGGGATGAGGAAATGATTGAAAGCTCTAGAACTGAATGCCCCAAGGAAACATTAAACTTGCAATTCTATGCAAATACATTTTAGCTGTTTCTCTTTTAGCAGACACTGAAAAGGCATTTTTTTCCAGAAATTTTAAGTAAAACATAAACCTTGACTTTCTCCATATTTCTCAATAGTGTAAAACCTAATAATAAGTTACAAAATAATAAATAAATACTTTCTGTAAAGGATTTATTTACATATATCTTTCAAGAACATCAGCAATAAAACATGACAGACTGCTAATAATCACTCAATCAGTAAATATATATTGAGAACATATGATATACTTGATATTCTAGTTGCTAGGAAAACATGAGCATAAAAAACCCCAAATCTTATCATTCAAGGGGTTTACATTTTATTGGGAAATGACAAAAACAATACCCAAATAATTGATACAACATCACAGATGGTGATCAGTATATAAAGTAAAGTAAAGCAATGAAAGGTTATATAGAGTGGCAAGGAGTTAGTTGGTTACAACAGGTTAAAGAAACTAGTATCTTATCAATTGGTCAGTTGACTGAAAGAAAAGGAATAAATAGCCTTCGATATAGCTTAGTTGGTAGAGGGGAGGAATGTAGTGGTATGAATAGTGCAATTTCTCAAATCTCTAAATACATAGTACCCTGGTGTGTATTCCTATGAAATAATAAATCTGTTGTTTCAAGTCCCTGTTTACTGTAAAATTCTTGCCATCCAAAAGAAGTTGTAACAAGTACTTAAAATGCTCAAAATGACAAAGAAGACCTTATTAATTACTGGTGCAACAGGAGAGCTTTAATGCAATTAAAAAGAAGGATTGAATTTAACTCTTCCTGAAATAAAAGACAAGAAGATATTTAAAGGCTGGTGCCAGCTGATAGAAAAGTATGGAATAAAACTAGGGGGATGATTGGGCAAGATGATAAGGTCATCTGCCATCTATGTTTGCTGGTTGACTCTTATGTAAATTAGGCTCCTTCTCTCAACAGATTAGGAAATAGAGACACTATTTTAATGATTACACTCCAAAGGGATGGCTCAGGGGATTTGAGAAAGACATTCCTGGGTTGCAGAAGATTTACATTTAAAGGACAAATAATTTACTAAAAAAGGAAGTCAAAGGCCTCTAGTTGTTATGCCCCAGTTTTTGTGTTGAGAAACCACCAAGATGCCAAGCACAGATGCAATCACAGGAGGGTTTATTTGACAAGCTTAAGCTTGGGCCCAAGTATACCCAACGCAGTAGAGTAGGTACTTGGACCCTGGGACTAGTTAAGGCAGGGTTTTTATGGGTCATTACAAGAGACTTGGGGGTGGGTGGGGGGAAGGAGAAGTTTCAGACTTTTCTGCAGTAAGCTGATTAGTTGTTGCCGGGGTGTTGCAGGGTGGGGTACATTCTTAGAACTAAAGCAGGGTGGGGGTCCCTGGAACTAAAATAAAGTAGGGTAAAGTTCAGCCCTTGGGCCTGAGATGGCTGCCGAAGCTAAGATGGCTATTGTGCTAATGCTAAACCTGAGGTGGGATGGCCTTAATTTTCTTGGCCTCCACACTAGTCAGGAATACATGTCTAAAGTTTGCAAAAGTTGACATGCACATTGATAATGACCATGGTCATTACATAGCAATAGATCACTAATATATTAGCTTTCAGATGTGTAACATAACCCATCTACTAGTTAAGGAACTACTACTATTCCATACTCTGTCCCAGATAAGTCAAAATACAAAAGAACAAAAAGAACAAAAGACCATAGAATGTATGGTCTTTAGACCTTTAAAAATGATTAAATCATTAGTCAAGTGTGACCCTATCACAACTTATGCCCTAAACTTATAATAAATAAACTTCCCCTAAATCTACCTGTCTAATTTGGCCTAGAAATCCTCACCACTGATCTTAAAAGTCTGTCAGATTCCAAAATGATTGAAATACCCAGTACTTCTTGGAAGAGAGTTTAGGCTATCTCTCTCAGCATTGTTACCTTAGAGCAATTATTTTGTTAGTCCAATAATGGCTTTATTTTCCTCTAAACTTGAATTTCTCCAAAATTTCTTGGAAAAGAATTCTTGCTAGAAGCTTTATTTATATCACCAAGGCTTTCTCATGATTATGAAGAACCTCCAGGAATATTATTTTATATTGATTCAGACCCCTAAACTAGCTCCTAAAATCCTCTCAGAATATGTAGCACAGCACTGACATAGCAGGGCCTGGGCTCATCAAGTCATTATACATGTTTTTGTCATTGAATATTACTGGATTTGTGCACCCCAAAATATTCTTTTGTTCCATGAGCCTGTTACATATTTTCCCATTGAATTCAACTCCCTTCCATAAAGTTTCTATAAACTTGCATTGCCAGAAGGGTGATTTTGTAAAATATGGCAACCAAATAAGATCTAAATTCTTATCCCTTAATGCTACCTTAATTTAATTTCTACTTTCCTTAAATACTTTCTATCTAACTTTATATTTGGTATAATCAACAGGGATTGGGAGTAAACCAAGCTTTGAATTAGTCACATGGCAGCAAACTTTTTTCTCATTATACCAGGTAACATTGTGAATTGTGGCTCCAAAGAGTACAGAAACTCTGCTGGTCAGAACTCTCTGCCCTACACTATTCAAGGTTAGTATGTGATTCAGGATACAGAATATTATTTTATTGCTCCAGATTATCCAAGCATAGGATTTAGGCAGACCTATATAAATTACCAGACATCTAATTTTCCTTCTGTGGAAATCACAGATCTCCACCGAGGTTTTCTCTTAGCATCAGCTATTAGATAGTAACCAAACAAACAAACAAAAAACAAAACAAAACAAAAAAGGTGGACAGTTATTCTCTAGATCTGAGGAACTCCCATGGAAATGGCATGACTGACTTCCTTCCTGGTACTCTTTCCCACTTATAAGCATTCCTCCTGTTTACAGAATCCCTTAGGTTTAGAATTTGTCCTCCTGGCTCAGCTATACTTCTTACCAATAGGGGAGACAAAAGTGACAAATACTTTTTATCAGAAGCACTTGAGATGGATGCCAATGGATTTGACTGGTAAGAAAACAAAAACAAAAACAAAAACAAACCAACCAACCAAAAAAACCCAAAAAATAAAACAAAAAAAAACCCTACAGGATTGTCTCTTGATGGTGATAGAGTTGTAATCAGAATTAACCCAATCTGGTTGGATATATGGAGTGAAATGATGATGCATTCCACAATACACTGCTATCAAATATAACAGCATAGATAGTGTATCTTCTGTATTTATATCAACTTCTTTGGATATACACAGATTCACACCTAGGCCTGGAACTACAGGATCAGGGAAAAAAAAAAAATCAAAGAATTTTTGAGGAGAGAAAGCTAGAAGTTCTATGCTTGCATCCTCCCCCATTCCTTATTCTCAAGTTTGATCTTTGAAATCTTTCCAAGCAAGTCCCGAGCTTACTTCAGTTCCCATGCAACATGAGGGTACACTTATTTAAAAAATCGATACTTTCAATTAAACATTTTCATCACACATTTTGAGTAACAGGTGCTTCAATTACTCATTTTAACTTTAAGTGAGATCAGAGTTCTGAAGATATAGTAGGAATACGGTGTGTCCATGTACTATGTTTCCTTGTTTTTTCCCGTTCTTTGTTTCTTCCTTTCTTTTGTTTGTTCATTCTCTTTTTATATTGGTAGCAGTGAAATGTATAATATGACAGAAAATTTGCTTTCTCAAACTTTTTATTATCCAAAGTTACTTCTGTTAAAGGTAAGTAAAGCATAGATTAAGTATCAATCCTACCTAACAACAATTTGTAGCAACCTAGAATTATTGGTATAGATCCAATATAACTGACTTGTTAATATGGTGGAGTTCTTGACTGGGCCAAAAAATTTCCTCAAATCATTTTCAATTGAATTTTTTCCTACTGAAAATGGGTACAGTTTCTGTTCCTTATATAACTTTCATAGGATGCCAGGGTAATACATATTTTCTCTGACAGTGAATGGTCAGTGCCTGTGTTTCAGTATGTTTCATATAAACCTAGGGAGGAAGACTTGGAGGTCTCACACAGGTATCAGCTTTAGCATCCCAATCCCTTTTGGACTTGGCAAATGATTTTTGGGTGTGATTGTGTTTGTGTTATGGTTGTGTGGGGTGTGTGCATAATTATGCACACTACATGCAGAGCTGTCTACATGAACCACTTTAATTCTTTATATAAACTCTCACAGAAACTTCCATTACTAAGAACTCCATAGGACAGTGTTTTTATTGTCTAAACATCTAAGATTCTGTTTGCCTATCCATATTACAAGGCCACTAGCTACTGCCCAACAGTCTGTAAATATTCAAACAGTGCTCCAAGCACCCAAGCCTAATTTCTCTTCTACTGCAAAATAAACATCTCTCAGCTCTGACCTTCTGTCACTAAGATTTTACCATCTGCAGGGTGTACTGCAGATGATTTCCAATCTACAAGGAAAACCTCCTTTGGGATCCAGGAAATTTGTTTTGCCTCATTTGGGGAAAATCATATTGTTCAGCTTATGGAGCAATGGAAGCAGGAAAAGTCCTTGGAGTGCTCTATAGTCAGTCCAATGGGCAATGAATTAATCCTCTCATGAATAGGTAACTTCCTTTGAATGTTCCCTCAGCATGCCCAGGGATATACTATTTCCATTTTATGAGTAATCTTTGCTAAGCATCATCATTTGTATTTTAATCTCTCTTACTTCAGCCACCCAGCATCAGTACTTTTGGTTCCTGAACTATCTGATGCCCTTTTATAGTTGGGGCAGTTTACACCAACATCCTATCACAAGGCAGTGTATGTCTATCTAATGAAGAGCAGTTGCACAGACAGTCTTTGAGTACAGAACTTCCAGGAATTTCACAGACTCGACTGACATTTGAATTTTTGCTGGATTGATCAGTTATTCTCAATTTGTAGTAGTAGTGATCACAGTCCTTAACTCTTCCTAAGCTTCTTCATCACCAGAGGCAAATCATGATATCTTCAATGTAGTGTATTAACACACTTTAAATTATTACCAAGTCCTGTATCACTAGAGTATGGCAATTCAAATATCATTGTACCAAAACAGTAACTGTATACTAAATTCCAATCTAGAAGAATTCCACATAAAGTTGCTGGATAAAATACATTATTTGTCACATGCAATATCTTAAGACATACCAAAATAAAAAATATATATATATATATATATATATTTTTTAATCTGAAATTCAAATTTAACTGGGCTTCTATGTTTTATTTCAAAATCTGGCAATCTTACCTTTGTGCCTGGATGGAATCCACATTTGTATGGAAATGAAGGCATTAGCCTTGTATCCTGCTGTCCCCTCTAGCTTGTGGCATTTCCAATGGAGCTTATTCTATTTCAAGTACAGGTGAATTAATCTAAGGAATCACCTTGTTTAATTCTGTTAGTCTATTGTCAAACTCCTGGAACCATCTATTTTGCATACCAGCCATAGAGGACTGATAAAAACGACTTTGGGGTAATTAAAATCACCCTTCAACGATTTCCTTAATCATAGCAGTAATCTGTCACTGTCCTTCTAGAATACTGTATTGCTTAATGTTTGCTATAGAGGAGAGATGGGACAAGTTCAACAGTTAGCTTGACCAGTTAACTGGTTGAAGAACAGATTTAGTCTATGGAAAAGGTAAAAGAAATGTCCCATTTACACACAATATCCACCTAAATTATTCACTCAAGTGAAGTCTATGTGACCACAGACTAATCTTTCCAGTTCAATGACAATTTGTTATTCCAGCTTCACTTTTATTTCCTCTACCACACATCTCCACATGCTCCCAGTATAGCCTTCACTCCTATCAGAATATCATCTGTATCCATCACGGGGCTTTTATTGAACTCCTACATCTAAAAATCTAAGATGTGTTGTATGCCATAACCTGGACAAATCACTCAATTCTTTGCATGGTCAAGAATCTGAGGTGAAATCAGTCACTATAATTTTGAACCATTTTATCCATGACAATCAACATACAATTGTATCCAATTCTTACAACTCTAATGATGTCTCCAGGCTATAACCAGAGTCTTTTTAGAAACATACATTTGATAATTGTCTTCTCCTCATAGTTAATGGTTTTCTGCTTTTAGGAAGATGAAAAATCTTTCTATGGTCTTTACCTAATTCTCCAGCCTTATTTATACCTCTCTCTAGTTGTATCCATTCTGTTCCTCTCTTCTTAAACTCAACAACATCTTCTCACTAACATTTCTCAGCTGGTGACATTTCTTCTTATTTCATTTTCAAACAGAAGACAGCTTGCTGAAACTCCCACTATGTCCCTGTCCCCCATCATAGGTACATTATCCACCTTCTCTCTTTACATTAAAAATGAACAGTTTGTGCTGTAGTCCAAAGACAACTATTCCACTTGTGTACCAGTTTCTATTTGAGCGGTCTATATTGTCTATCCAAGGACTTGAGTTGTACAGAATTTTTTCTCTGTCCCTCACCATCAACTTTTCAACTCTACTAGATCATTCCTGTCAGTTCACAAGTAAAATGTTATCTCTCTCACATTATAAAAATCCTCTTGCGGTTTCACTGCTTTTTTAAAAAAATATATAGTATAATTCCTTCAAAAAGTCATTGATACTTCTTTTCTCTGATATCTCTCTTCCCATTCACTCTCTCTTTTAATACTGAATAAATTATCTGGGCTTTTTATTTTTTTGGCCTTTTATTATAAAAATTATCATATTTACTAAAAATTAACAAGAATTATGTAATAAATCTACACATATACATCACCCAGTTTCATTGATTATTAACTTATAGACAGTATTATTTTGTCTATACCCTCACTCTCTTTCCTCATGTTTAATTCTTTTAAAGCAATTTCTAGATATGGCTAGTTACCCATAAACATTCTCTCTTTTAGAGAGAATGTCTCTCTAAAAGATAAAATCTGCAATGCCATTTTAAAACAACAACAAAATTATTTATTTAATAATAAAAGGTTCATCAGTGCTTGAAATTCTCCATATTTTTCACAAATGTGTTTCTTTTCAGCCTATTTGACCAAATCAATATCTGAGAAATTAGTAAACACTTTGTAATTGATTGTAAATTTATTGTCTATTTTGATCTATTGGTTTGGCTTTCATAGTATTTTTTTTCTTTCCATGTATTTATTTTCAAAATTGAGTTATTTTTCCTACACTCTGGGTTTTGCATGTAGCAACCCTATGGTGCTACTTAACACATTCTACATTCAGGTTTAATTTTTCTGCAGGCCTACTTTACAGATGGTGATGTGAGTATCTATTATGAAGTCTATAATCTGTTATTGGATCTTTTTATGTTATCAACAAAGTGATCACTGCTTGATTTTATTAATTAGTCATCCTTTCTTTAATTTCATACCAATTACCTTTTCTGACCTGGCTACTACATAGAAAATGCTCTTGTTAAGGTCATCAAAGACCTCTATTATTAAGTACAATGGTAATTTTCTGTCCACAACTTACTTTGACATGTTAGCAACCTCTGACACTGATGTTCAGTGCTCATCTTTTATATGTTTCATTACTGGCCTTCCTGCAAACCATACTCCTATGGTTTTTCTCCCACCATACAAGCTACTCATACAAGCTTCTGTTTTCTCTTCTGGCTTCTCTTTTTCCCAGAAGCTATTGCTAGTGTGTCTCAATCCACGGATCTGCTCTTTTATTAATAATCAGCTTATGATTGATATCCCATCCAGTCTCATAGCTTTAAATGACATTTTACATATTACACACTGACAACTCTAAAATGTAGATTTCCAACATGAATCTTTTCTGTAAACTTCATTTGTCTCTCTCTTTTTTTTTCTTTGTTCATTTGTTTCATTTCTTAAATTCCACATATGAATGAAATCATATCTTTCTGATTTATTTCACCTCCATTACAACTTCTAGATCCATCTATGTTGTTGCAAATAGCTAGATTTCATTCTTTTTTATGGCTTAGTAATATTCGAGTATATATATGTGTGTGTGTGTTTGTATGTGTGTATGTGTGTGTGTGTATATATATATATATATATATATATATAGTATATATAGTATGATATCTTCTTTATTTATCTATGGATAGACCCTTGGATTCTTCCACATCTTGGCCATTATAAATAATACTGGATTAAACATCACAAATCATCAGGGAAATGCAAATCAAAACAACAGTGAGGCATCACCTCATCCCTGTCAGAATGGCTAAAATCAAAAATATAAGGAATAATAAGTACTGGAATGCTCATACATTGTTGGTGGGAATGCAAACTGGTGCAGTACTATGGAAAATAGTACGAGGTCCCTTAAAAATTTAAAAATAGAATTAATATATTATCCAGTAATCCCACTACTGGGTATTTACCAAAGAAAATGAAAACATTAATTCAAAAAGATATATGTACCCCTATGTCATTGTAACATTATTTAATCCCTTCGTTTGGATGACTAATAGACATATTTTATTTAACATGTTCATAATAGATAACAGAGTCAGAATATAATGATTCCTAAATCTTGGTAATAAAACATAACTTAGCAATGAATTTGTACAGACAATTATTAAAAAAATATGTATATGTATATATATATCCAATAAGCATAGGAAAAGATGTTCAACATCACTAGTTACCATTAAGTAAATACTCACAAAGAAATTCTACTACTACTATGTTCCCCATTAGGGGAAAGATAGATAATAACCAGCCTGAGCAAAAATTCTGGCCAACTGAAACTCTCATACATGCCTGGTTGAGAGGCAAAATGCTATAATGACTTAGGAGAAATTCTTTAAAAAGTAAAACATGGGGCGCCTGGGTGGCTCAGTGGTTAAGCCGCTGCCTTCGGCTCAGGTCATGATCTCAGGGTCCTGGGATCTAGGCCCGCATCGGGCTCTCTGCTCAGCAGGGAGCCTGCTTCCTCCCCTCTCTCTCCCTGCTTGTGATCTCTCTCTGTCAAATAAATAAATAAAATCTTTAAAAAAAAAAAAAAAAAAAAAGAACATTTAAAAAAAAAAAAAAAGTAAAACATGTATCTAATATATGATCTGGCCATTCCATTCGGAGATATTTATGCAAGGGGATAAAAATATATGTCAGTATTCATTGTAGCTTTATTCATAATAACTCCAAATAATAAATAAGCCAAATCTGTATCAAGTAGTGAAAGGATAAATAAATTACTATATATATATATATATATATGTATATATATATATATATATGGTATCACTTAACTATACAAAGAAATAAACTATTGATATGGGCAACATTAACAGATCTCAAAATGTTATGATGAACAAAAGAAATGAAACCTCAAAATGACATACTGTGTGATCTCATTCATTTGAAATTCATTAATATGAATTATAGAACAGATAAAACCTATGACAGAAAGCAAATTAGTGGCTGTTGAAGCTTGCATTGGTGGGGTGGATTGATGGCAAAAGTGAGTAACAGAAGTATGAGGGATGAAATGTTCTATATCTGGATTTTGAAAGCTCAATGAACAGCAAACTAAAAATCACTATGTTTTGTTTTATGTAAATTATGTCTCAATAAAATTGATCAGGTTGTGTGCATGCACATACACTCACACACATTTACAATCAAAGTCTGAATACTTCATTGATATCTTCATGGTCACCTCTGTGGTCCAAGCAACCATTTTCTCTCATCCAGATTATTATTTTAGCCTCCAAACTACTCTGCCTCCCCCAACTTAGTCCCCTTAAAGTATATTCTCAACACAACTCTGGAGATCCTTTTTTTTTTTTTTTTAAGGTATTTATTTATTTATTTGTCAGAAAGAGAGAAGGGAGCACACAAACAGGGGGAGGGGTTGGCAGAGAAGGAGGCTCCCAGGAGAGCAGAGAGCCCCTATGTAGGACTCAATCCTAGGACTGAAATGACCTGAACAAAAGGCAGATGCTTAACCAACTAAGCCACCTTGGCATCTGTCCCTTCAGTGATCATTTCAAACGCAAATCAGATTGCGTCACTTTCTGCTCAGAATCCTCTACCAGCACCCCATTTTATTTAGAATGTAAACCCTCTACCTACCCTTATTTTTCTACCTTTGTCACTATTATTTTCTTTTCTTCTTACTTTGCCCCAGACACACTGGTTTACTTGCTTTCTTGAGAATGCCAGGCATGTTCTACTTCAGCATATTTTCACTTACAACTTTCTCTCACCTGAGAGCTCTTTCCTCAGATCTTCACAGGGCTACTCCTGGAGCTTCATCCAAGTCTTTGCTCAAATTGCTCCTTTTTTTTTTTTTTTTTTTTAAGATTTTATTTATTTATTTGACAGACAGAGATCACAAGTAGGCAGAGAGAGAGGAGGAAGCAGGCTCCCCGAGAAGCGGAGAGCCCGATGCGGGGCTCGATCCCAGGACCCTGGGATCATGACCTGAGCTGAAGGCAGAAGCTTTTACCCACCCAGCCACCCAGGCGCCCCAAATTGCTCCTTTTTGAGATACATACCCAACAACCCCCTCTAAAATGCCAACCCACTACTCTGTTATCAACATCTATATATCTTGTACTTTTCTCTAAATTTTATTTTCTCCATTTAATGTACCAACTTCTAATGTTCTTATAACTTATGTATTGTTTGCTTTCTGTCTCTTTCCTTTATAATGCAAGCTCCTTGAGGGAATGGCATTTACTTTATTTTATTCACTGCTATAACTCTGTAACCTGCAATAGAATCTAAAAGATAAAAGCCAATTGTAAAATATTTAAATGTATTAGAAAAAAACTACCATGAATTATGTACAGAACTATACTTTCAGATTAATTAATAGTAATAGCAAAAATGTATTGAATGGTGTTAATTTTTAAATAAGGATTTGTAGTATTAATGCTTTTTATAAAGTGACTGATAATATTTATAGAAAGGATATATTCTCTTCAAAAAACAGAACAAGTAATTAAAAATGTAAAAATACAGAAGCCAAATATCATCAAAAACCCCAACATCCACATTTTTCTTCTACATGGCATTGATGGAGACAAATTTTACCTAATCTTTCCACTATGGCTGACTTACTTTTTCAAATAGGTTTCTGAAGAAATCTTCATGTTTGAAGTTCAATAATTAAAACAAGTTATGTTTTGATGGTAATTATTTTAATTTCCCCCATCATTTATGTTGTATCCTACGGGACTGCATATCTTCCTCTGATTTCTAGAACATGTACCTTTTGTATTCTAACTTTCAGCACTTTTTCTACCTTTTTTCTTCAGTTATTTTAATTCAACAATGACAATTATCTTTGTGTTAGATTATCACACAGAACTACTGTCCCCTCTTTAATGTTTTATTCTTTGCCTTTTTTTTCATATACTCAATATGATTATTTTAATTTATTCCTCCATGCCACAATTCTATTTTTCAGCTCCCTAGTTATCTCTTGGATGTTATTTATTGATTTATTACATTAGCATTGCTTATTTTTCTGAATGGCTTTCAACTATATACTTGTCATCCAATTGTTTGTAATTTGTTTTATCTGGATTTTGAGTTCTTATTTACTATCTCTGCATTTTTGTTAAGTTTGTGCATACAATTATCTGTGTGATATGTAACTTATTACCTGAAGTTATATTTTCCTACAGACTGAGTTCATCTTCATGATGCCATTTTTTTTCACTGCTTTATAGGAAGAAATCCATAACTGCCAATAATTTTTCCTATCTTCTTTATGTATGCTTAAGTTATGTTGATAGCTCTGTCCAGAACTTCCCCATTTACTCTCATGTAGCACAGCATGTAGCAACACTCTCCTCACTTGGTTAAGATCAGTTTATTTTCCAATGTCAAGCTAGAGTTTGAAGGCTAAGTCTTGTTTTCTGTCCTTATTTCTGAAACATGAAGGCATGAGGGACTGGGGAAAAATGGAACTGAGTGTCACTTGGGATGTGCAATCCTGGGCTATGCATTCTCTTTGGTCTTAATAAATGCCTTCCAAGAATTCATTCCATGTAGCAAAGGCATATTTAACTTTTGAGACCTTAAATTGTTCCATTCACATCTATTTACCTCCTTTGTATTTATTCTCTCCAAATTGAAACCTGCAATTGAGGATACTCAACACTCTGCCAATTCATCTTCTCTGCATCAGGAAACTGAGATGTTACAAGGAGTCTCACCCCACCCATGCTGAACCTCACGGTTAGTTTTTTCAAAATGCATACTGTATGTTTATATTCATTTTCTCTTTTATTATTGCCAGTAAACTTTAGATTATTTTTTTCTCAATTTTTAGGGTCACCTTGTTAAATTATAAAAGTATTTTCTCTGATTTTTAAGTTATCTCTGTATCAATACCTGATTGACCCTTTTCTATACTATAAAACTGAGCTATTAGCAGTCCTTATCTTATAGACCTGTTCTGAATGTTACCTGAGTAATGAAATGTAGTGTTTGATAGATAGCTCTATGCAATATTGGTGACACAAATCAAGTTAAACTATTGTTACTATTCACTTCTAAGTAAGGTATTGAAATTGACATATACACAAATAGAATTAAATTAGAGAAAAAGATGGTATTTCAAAATGTGTTTATCATAAAAGTTTCATTTAGATAGTTTCTTGAAAGAAGACATTAAGTATATTTTTAGGCTACATAAAAAAACCCCAGACATATTTTAGAATGGGTATGGAGAAAAACCTTGCCTTCTAAAGTAAAAGTACCATATTTAATTTTGGAAATTGTATTCTAATGAAGCAGATGGAAAAGCTGTAGGTAAACTTTAACTGCCATTAATTATGTATATTTGTTGGATTTCAACAGCTGGTATCATTATAAACATTATTAGCCTTATTAGGTATGTACGTAGCATTTTATTCACAAGATGCTTTATCTTTAACTAACGCATAATAGTCTTAAGAAATGGGTGAGTTTTTTTGTTTGTTTGTGTTTGTTTTTCTAGCAGTGGAAGCCAAACTTAAACGATTATCTCTACAACTAATGCTGTTGGTATTTTAGGTACAAAATGAATTCAAATTCCTAAATAAGCACTTCTAATCATATTCTATGTTTTTGAAATCTACCTTTTAACTAAATATTGTAATGCTATTTTATTACTCTCTCATTTTCATGTTTCTGACATGACTTTCCCTTCATTCAGTGCTTTTTGAATAAAGTCCTTTTTTGGGGGGCGGTATTTTTTTTTTTCCTCTCATGGAAAAAAGTTCACATAGGAAACCTACAGCAATATAGTAAACGTAACTTACTGCATTAATTTTATATTATAAATGGGGAAAAGGCATAAGCTTATGGATCATAAAATATTAAGGTATAACTTCCAAATACCTTTTTTATTGAAAAGTATCAAAGTTCAGTCCACAACTTTGATAACAATTACATGTATTAAAAAGAATCTAAAACTCAGGATTTTCAAATGCATTTATGGTAAAAGCTCAGAACTTCTGATGTTTACAGTAATGTCCAGTCAGTTTGGGCTGATTGACTAATTAATACCCAGTCAAAATTGAATGACATTGCTCTAGAAGTCAGAAGCTCTGGTCTCAAAACTCTAAACCTAACAGTGAGGATTGGATTGTGGAGATAATAACTTTTGTTCTCCTTAAAACAGTGAAGACTCAAGGATCTATAATTCTCTTTATAAAGTTTCAGGCATATTTAAACACTTTTAAAGTACTTTAAAACTATTTGATGAGTATATGACAGTCAGAACATGTATGGTTAGTAGAATGACTTATCAAGTCAAAAATGATAAAATAACATATATATTTGACACTATAAATACAAGTTTAAATTAGTATGTTTAGACCATTAACTCAGATGTTAATTAGCTAGTTATAAATGATTTAATATATTCTCTACTTTCCTACACTTAATATCTTCTTCTCCTTTATTAACCTTCTCATGACCACAATCTATTGAAAATTCATACTCCACACAAGGACAAGTGTAAGTTAAAAAGTATAGAGAAGAAAAATTATAAAGAGTTACTGATGCACAGTTCTTATTAAAACAAACAAAAAAAAGAGATATACCATTTCTATGCTTACTGGAAGCGTCATCAGGGTGAATTGTAAATTATCATATGGCATTATTAACTCAGATAGTGCAATTGAAGTAAAAGCTAAATTATATCACATAATGCAGTCTTATATTGCCTCAGGGAAAGTACTGTACAGTAATTATCACCTCTGGTATTTATTAAATATAATAAATATCTGGTATTTATTAAGTAGCCATTTATAAACTAGTACTATCCAAAATATCACAAAATAGGTTTCAGGAGTGATACCTGTGCCCTAAGGACACAATAATTGAGATAAATATAATTTATATAAATTCTGTAAAAATGCCTAGTAAAGATTAAAATATTCACTTTCACTAAGACAAAAACTTAAGTGTACTATGTAGGGCAATGAAGAATATGTGACCTTTCCATAAATCTGCTATTTCAATTCTGAAAAGAACCTCAAACTCCAGCAAAGCCAACACTTAAATAATCAAAATAAATAGGGTTGTGTTTTTAACTTCAAAAAAGGACTTATATTTTGAAACTGGATTAAAGACAAAAGTGTTTATAATATGGTTACTTTTAAAAACTATAAAATTAAAGGTGCAAACATGTTAATAACATAATTAAAATTGATTTTCAATTACAAATGTATTCACAATCTCTTTAAAGAGAAAACTTTGGAAATAAGTCTATTATCTAAATTATAAATCTTTGAATTATGCACTTTTCAACAAATATTATTGTTCAACAATATATTTTTTTATTTCATTTTTTTTATTTATTTATTTTTTCAACAATATGTTTTTTTAAAAGGAAGCCTGAAAAAAGTTAATTCCTCTTTAATAGAAATAAAAACTATCAATGTAATTGACTTTGGGTGGGTGAGTCATGGGTGCCAATAAGTTATTATTGGTGATAGATAATGCATCTTAGAACAATGGTTCTCAAAATTTGCTGCTTATTTAAATCACCTGGGAGAAGACTTATGAAAGAAATTGAGGAAGACAAAAAGAAATGGAAAAACATTCCATGCTCTATGGACTAGAAGAACAAATACTGTTTTAAAAATCTCTGTGCTACCCAAAGCAATCTACACATTCATTGCAACCCCTATCAAAATACCATCAGCATTTTTCACAAAGCTGGAACAAACAATTCTAAAATGTGTAATGAACCAGAAAACACCCAGAATATGACCAAACAAATGTTGAAAAAAAAAAAAAAAACTGGAGGCATCACGATCCTGGTCTTCAAGCTGCATTACAAAGCTATAATCATCAAGACAGTTTTTTATTTTGGCACAGAAACAGACACAGAGACCAATGGAATAGAATAAACCAGAAATGGATTCTCAACTCTATGGTCAACTAATCTTTGACAAAGCAAGAGAGAATATCCAATGGAAAAATGAGTCTCTTCAATAAATGGTGTTTGGGAAATTGGACAGCCACATGCAGAAGAATGAAACTGGGCCACTTTCTTACACCATATACAAACTCAAAATGGATGAAAGACCTAAATGTGAGAAAAGAATCTGTCAAAATCCAGAGTAGAACATAGGCGGCAACCACATTGACCTCGGCATCAGCAAATTTTTGCTAGACACATCTCTAAAAGCAAGGAAAACAAAAGCAAAAATGAAATACTGTGACTTCATCAAGATAAAAAGCTTTTGCACAGAGGCACCTCTGTTGTTCAGTGGGTTAAGCCTCTGCCTTAGGCTCAGGTCATGGTCTTGGGGTCCTGGGAGGGAGTCCCATGTCAGGCTCTCTGTTCATCGGGGAGCCTGCTTCCCCCTCTCTCTCTGCCTGCCTCTCTGCCTCCTTGTGATCTCTCTTTCTGTCAAATAAATAAATAAAAACCTTTAAAAAAGAAAAAGCTTTTGCACAGCAAAGGAAACAGTCAACAAAACTAAAAGGCAACCTATGGAATAGGGGAATGTATTTGCAAATGACTCATTAGATAAAGGGTTAGTATCTAAAGCCTATAAAGAACTCATCACACTCAACACCCAACAAACAAAATATATCCAGTCAAGAAATGGGCAGAAGACATGAAGAGACATTTTTCCAAAGAATACATACAAACAGCCAACGGACACATACAAAAGTGCTCAACATCACTAGGCATCGGAAAATACAAAACAAAACCAAAATGAAATACCACTTCACACACATCAGAACAGCTAAAATTACCAGCTTAGGAAACAAAAGATGTTAGCAAGGATGTGGAGAAAAGGGAACACTCTTGCATTGTTGGGGCAAATGCAAACTGGTGCAGTCACTCTGGAAAACAGTACAGAAGTTCCTCAAAAATTTGAAAATAGAACTACCTGATGACCCAGCAACTGTAGTACTAGGTATTTATCCAAAGGATATGAACCTAGTAACTTGAGGGGAATATACACCCCAATGTTTATAGCAGCAATGTCCACACACCCAAATATTTGAAAAAGCACAGAAGAGGGGGTGCATATATAATGGAATATTACTCAACCATCAAAAATAATGAAATCTTGTTATCTGCAACAACACAGATGGAACTAGAGGGTATTATGATAAGTGAAATACATCAGAGAAAGACATACACCACATGATTTCACTCATATGTGGAATTTAAAAAAAAAAACCAGATGAACACAGATGAAGGGAAGAAAAAATAAAATAACATGAAAACAGAGAGGGAGGCAAACCATAAGAGACCCTTAACTATAGAGAACAAACTGAGGGTTGCCAGAGGGAGGTGCGTGGGGGAATGGGGTAATTGGGTGATGGATATTAAGGATGGCACTTGATATAATGGCACTGAGTGTTATATGCAACTGATGAATTACCAAATACTACCCATGAAACTAATAATAGTATATGTTAACTAAATTGAATTTAAATATTTCTAAAAAGTCCATGTGTAAGTTGCACTGCAACTTAGTTGCCTATTAAATCAGAGTTTCTGGAGTTGAAAAAGCATCACTACTTTAAAAAAAAAAAATCTGTGTTTCCAATGGTTAGCCAAATTAGAGAATCAGTTTCTTAGAATATTATTTGATGAACTTAAAATGCAATTTTTAATCTAAAAAGTCTGAGCCAGGGCCAGAGAGGCTGGGTTTCAAATAAGCTTCCATGTTACAACATTGCTTCAGGTCCTTGGACTTCACCTTGAAAAGCCACATGAATAAAGCACATCTATCAATACATCACGTAACACTATCTCAAAGTCTAACACAATATGTATTTTTCTGATAGAACAGTGTTCTGTAGAATCTGTGATTTCTTTATTCTAAAAGTGGTCATTTAGCATAGCACTATTAATGTTAGCTTTATTAAAATTTAAAAATTTGTTGACAAGCTTAAATTATTTTTCACATAGGTATTTAGACATACTTCCTAATGTGAAGACATACTATGATCTTGGTAGATGGTTTTGTGTATTAATCTTGTTCAAATTAACTAGAAAATGTAATTTTTCTATGGTATTTTTTAAAGATTTAGGACTTAAGATTTGAACCCTTGAGTCACAGAAGTGTGAAATGATTTCACCAATATTTTTAGAAAGTTTGTTCATGTGAGTCTGATTTTTCAATGTATCATTTTGTTTGAGTCAACTAAAAAAGATCCGGGTCCAGATTATCTTCTTTCATAATAATTACAAAAATAATTTATTATGAATAAGGGTGCCTGGGTGGCTCAGACAGTTAAGCATTCAACTCTTGGTTTTGGCTCTTGGGATCTAGATGGGCATTTGGATCTGTGCTCAGCAGAGAGTTTGCTTCAGATTCTCGCTTCTTTTCCTTCTATACCATGCCCCCACTCACACCCCTTCTCTGCTTGGGCTCTCTCTCTCTCCTCTCTCTAAAATAAATAAATAAACAAACAAACAAATAAATAAATTAATTAATTAATTAAATCTTCTTAAAGAAATAATGTTTATGAACTCCCTTCATCTGAAAATTTCAAATCGTAAAGCCAATTTCTTTGTAATCTAAAGATGGCTTAATAAATTCTACTATACTTTGACTTGGATATTGTAGGAGTAATTAAAAAGCAATACAACCAATATGTAACCTGGGCCTGTAATTCTGCATTTTTTTTTCTTTTACTATATGCTGAGGAGACACTAATAGCGTTAATTTGCTTCTTTAAATTTACTTTGCTCCTGTTACTAATATTCAGTACAAAAATCTCATTTACCTTCACTTAATTACATTATATTAATCAAAGCAATACATCTATGCAGCCATTTCTTTCCTAGTTATCTTCATATCTGATTAATATAAGTGGCTTTTTAAAATGCTCCTGGAAGTATATTAAACATTAGGTGAAATGGTAATTGAACCTATTTTGATTTTGAATATTGACATCCTGGGTTAGAAGAGGAATATATTATAATTCTCTTAAAGTGTTTCTTAATCAGGCTACTTTATAAAGTTGAGAAGAATGTACATTATCTCTAATTAAGTACTCTATATTTTTGATTGTTCGAACTACTACCACCACTACCATCACAACACCAATAAGAAAAGTGAAAAGTCATCTTTCCTTTAGTAAGGAAGGGACTATTTGAGAAAGAACAAGTTTTGTTGAATTTTTAATTAGGATAGAACAGTCAGACAGTCTTTTTAAAAATATATGAGCCAGGGGGGGAATGGGAAATATATCAAATTAATGTGTATTAATATCACCTATTGAAAGGAAACCTCAGGTAACATTTCCTAGAATTGTAAAACTTAGGTATTGTAAAACTTAGCCACTGGGTGGCTCAGTAGTTAACCTCTGCCTTCTGTTCAGGTCATGGTCTCAGGTTCCTGGGATCCAGCCCTGCATTGGGCTCTCTGCTCAGCAGGGATCCTGCTTCCCCCTCTCCCTCTGCCTGCCTCTCTGCCTACTTGTGATCTCTCTCTGTCAAATAAATTAAAAAAATCTTAAAAAAAAAGTCATCAAACACAATGATTCCATCTCCCCTAATCAATAGCATTGTGTTTTCTCAGATCTTAATATTCTTTCTAAAAAGATTTTCATAAGCTGAATTTTGGTTTTGAACAAAATTTATCTTTAAACTTTGAGAATTATAGAACTTTATATATCTAATGATATAATAATTGTAACTGAAAAATTATACATGAACAATTTTGGGTATTGTGTATTTAAATATAAACTATGGGGGCACTAAGAGCAAGAAAACATCACAATGTGAATAAGGTTGAAATTATAAGTAAATTCCACAGCTAAAAACTAGACTAAATTTAAAATTCTCATGTCCTTTATGTTTTCTTTTGAAATAATTTTGTATGTATAAAAAAGATGCAAAATAATATAAACATTTCCTCTGCACCCTTGACCCAGTTTCCCCTAATTATTAACATCTTAAAAAATCATGGTATGATTATTAAAATTAAGAAACTAATATTAGCACCATGGTAATAACTAAACTATAGATTTTATTTAGATTTCATCAGTTTTTCTTTTTTTCTATTTTTTTTTTTTTGACAGAGATCACAAGTAGATGGAGAGGCAGAGAGAGAGAGAGAGAGAGAAAAGCAGGCTCCCTGCTGAGCAGAGAGCCCCATGCGGGACTCGATCCCAGGACCCTGAGATCATGATCTGAGCCGAAGGCAGTGGCTTAACCCACTGAGCCACCCAGGAGCCCAGATTTCATCAGTTTTTCCACTAATATTCTTCCTCTGTGCCTAGGACACTGGGGATCATGACTTGAGCCCAAGGCAAAGGCTTAGTGGACTGAGCCACCCAGATGTCCCATGGCATCCTCTTTTAACACCTCCTCTCCCTTCTTCCCCTTTACCTCATTTCTCCCTCTTCTTTCCCTTCTCCCTGGTCTCCTCTCTCACATCTGTACTCAGCATCCCCAAGAAGACACTCATTCTATAAAGTAGAGGAGATATTCTCCACCTCCAAAGAGGAAAAACTGTCCCCAGTCAGCCTCCTAAGGGAGATCTAAACCATCTAAATCACAGCAATGCAGAGGCTGCCATTCTTCACAAAGCTTCCCAGTCACCGAGAAATATTTGCCTTCATTATCAGAAAAGAGTAAGAAAGGGTCTTCTCTGAGTCTATTTATCCAAGAAGCACTATCACTATAACCATCCAAACAGCACTTGCCCTCATCACCAGGTGGAGTCCTCAGATCCACCATAACCCCCCCCTTTCACCTCTTCTTCCCCCACTTACTCCCACCTTAAGAATAGCAGCAATAACATCATAAAGAAAGGGTCCACATCTCCAAGTCCTACTTAGGGCCAAGACACCAGAATTCCAAAACGTGAAAAAAAACAAAATGAAACTAGGCAGCACTGAAATGCCCCCAGTTTAGAAGGAGGGTATCAAGCTTCAGATGTGTCTCAGGATCTCATGATCTGCAGCAACATCTATCCTTGGTACCACCCAATAACACAAGAAAACACAAAAGGAAAAAGACTGTGGCTATTCTCTGCAGCCATTTCTATTCCTGCAACGTTTTCAGCACTGGGAATTCAAGAGGCAGAACCAGAGCTGAGAGGGACACTGAAAGTGAAGCAGAGGACCACCTTGAGGTAGAAAATGCACTGAGATCAATGGGGAGAAATGATGGATTCCCCACATATGGAAATACTTGGTATGATGTAAATTTTATTTAATTTGTACAACATGGATTTACATCACAAAAGGTGTTCATGGCAAATTACTGGCATTTACTGAGAGTGGAAAAATGCATTTAGAGTGAAATATTTTAAGCTCCAAATTTCTTTTCTTTAAAAGGGGTTTACATATGCTTGGCATTCTTGTTTCCTCTGAATATTCCCAGAGGATTTTCTTTTCTATTTATTTACTTTATCTCATTTGAGCCTAATGCCCTCCTAAGTTATGAAGATTCTGGCCCTTTCAGTTTGTGCTCTTTCCTAGAAATCCGACCTTTGTTGAACAATGAATATATGAACAAAATGAGCACAACAATCAACAAAATTACAAATGAATATTTTAATGCCTCAATCTTTAATGTTTATAAGCAGTCAAAATATAACACCTGTGCTATACAACTTTTTCCAGAAAATAGAAGAAGAAATACTTCCCAACTGATTTTTAAGAGACCACAATTATTTTAATACCAAAATATTTTTGGTAATATCTTTCCAGAATTGAAATTAGAGACCCATAGGGCTTGGAAATACACTATATCTAGGTGTGATGTTTTCTTTAATTGAAGGTTTTCAACTCTGAATTAAATTTATTTGGTAGTTTTGGAACTATTAATTATTAGTTTCCTCTTGAGTGATTGGCATTGATGTTATTATATATTTTGAAGTTTAGTAAGTAATTACCACATTGCTTTTCAATAAGGCCATTATTATTCACTTTTCAAAAGCAATGTGTGAGAATTTTATTTTCCCTGATATGCTAAAGAGGTAGTAGAAATCACAATTTTTAATATTTACTAAACTGATGTTGTAAAGCATTATCTCATTGTAATTTTACTTTACAATAACATGACTAGTTGTGACTCAGTAGTACTTGTGACTACTTACATTTTTTGCTATTTTGAATTTACTGTTTTACGATTTGCATAATCACCTTTGCAAAATTTTCTGCTATGGATATTTATGTTTTCAATGACATATATTACTTCCTGTGTACATGTATTTAATCATATTTATTTACCAAATATATTTGTCTGCATCTGAGAAAATTGTGGATTGTGATATGTAAATCTCATTGAGCAGGAATCAGCATATGAACCAAATCTGGTCTACATTTTATTTTTAAACATAAAGTTTACTGAACTACAGCCATATTCATTTCTTTATATATTATCTACAGCTGATTCTGCACTACAATAGAGTTGAGCAGAGCTGAATATTCACAATAGGAACTATATGGACCAAAACACCTAAAATAATTACTCTGCGGTCCTATACTGACCCCTGTTATAGACCATAGGTAAGGGGATTTAGAACTAAAAGGAAATAAAATATATATTTTGTTTTTTACTTGTAAATAAGGAGACAGAATTAAAGCATAAAGTAATTGGCCTAATTGACTGTATCTAGTTAATCTAACCCAGGATGAGAACTCTAGCTTCTTTTTTCTTTTCTCTTTTTTTTTAATTCGGGTATCTTGATTTTTATTTTCATCATTTCTGTGCCTGTATCTATTTTTCAAAATCTGTAATTATGGCCAATTACTATGTAAACAGTAAAGAAAATAACTTTTTGGCAAGAAAAACACTCAACAGCAGCAAAGATTTTTACCATAATAGTATCTTGCCTGAAGCCCAAGTAGTGATTATAAAAGATTGATTACTAAGTTCTGTAAAAATATATGATGAATATGAATACCTTGTATAGAAACTATAAATTAAGAATAGGATTAACATCTCAAAACAACACTAATTGTTTGTGAAAGTAAAGGACATTCCACTAGGGTGCTTGACAGTACTTACAGTTACTGTTTAAATATAACTCATGTAGCATAAAGAATTAGAGATAATATATTAATAGCACAGATAATGTAATGAAGAATAAGATAGGTTAAAGAAAGTCAGGAGATGACATCACACCTCTGTCCTTATTTTTCTTCAAGGATTCTACTACTAATTCTTTTTCCATGGTGAACTTTGTATAATAAGCAGTTTTTAGTTACCTTCTTTTACTTAAGATAATTGAATATATATGTATTAGCTTACTAGGACTGTTGTAAAAATACCATAGACTGGGTTATTTAAATAACAGAACTTTGTTTTCTCACAGTTTGGGAAACTAGGTCCAAGATCAAGGCGTCATCAGGTTTGATACATTAGGGTGATATTCTAGACTCATAGATAGTCGTCTCCTTTTGCATTCACATAGTCTTTTCTTCATGTGCCTGCATGTCTGTATCCAAGTGTACTCTTCCTATATGAGTATCAGTCATAATGGATTAAGGCCCTCCCCTATTACCATAGGCACCACTCATTTTACCTTAGCTATATCTCTAAATACCCTGTCTCCAAACACAGTCACATTCTGAGGTACTGGGAGTTAGGACTTTGACATATGAACTTCAAGGCAACATGATTCTGCCCACAACAATATATGACCCTTATTGTCCCACATTATTCAGTGATATATTGGGACTATTTAAACTATGTATTCATGAATGGGATTGCAAAGTCTACATACAAAAATCTGAAAAACAAAGAACTATTCACCAATAAAATCTATATCTGGCAACAATGTATTAGTTCTTAGAGATCAGTTGTTGTTTTGTTTTGTTTTGTTTTCCTTCTTCCTAGGCTGTGAAACAAGTATCTGTGCCTTTATGTAGCAAAGCTTTCCCAAAGAAGGGATGTTAAATTGTGGACTTAGTGGTACATTCTCAACAGGAATAATTCAGATGATGGTTCACTGCAAGTTGTGTTAGATTTAACTTGTGCTAGAGTCAAACATAAAGGTCATTTAGATACATTAAATATTTACATGATATGGAATGAAGCTAGGAAAATATATAACTAAAAGGATGTTTTGCAGATGTAAACTTCAGGATATGAAGGAAAAAATGGGACTGTAAAAAAATTGAAAAGAAGCCAGGGTGAGAAGGCTAAGATCTACACGTGTAATTAAGGTGTCTATTCTGAGTTCTGTTTATATAGTAAAGTGATCTATTGGGCAAAACATTGTTGGATTTTGTTTGTTTGTTTGTTTGTTTGGTAAATAATCCTTAAAATGGTTGTTGAATTGGGCCTTCTGGTTCTAAAATGATCAGTTCCTTCTATATGACATTTTACTCTTTTCTCATTCCAAATTTTCTCTTATTATTATTTCCATGAATTTAAAGCTAATGTGAACACAATCGATCACTAAAAACCACACAGAAAAGAAAAAAAAAAAGATAATCATATTTATTCACATGCAAAAGGAAACTATTCATTTCATAGTCCTAAGATTGGCTATATACGTAATGTCAGATCTACTGTGATTTACAATGTTTATGTTCCAATGTTATTATCAGTATCTTTTCAGTTGCCCAGTTTATTTCCAATCAGCCATTGATTTTGCTGACTTTGTTATGCTTTACCCTCATAAGAGTTCTTTCCACATAGGCAACATAGATTATCTAATAATTAACATTATTAATAATAATAAACAGCATCTAAATTTTTGTGACACTAACTATTGTTTCCATATTTAAACCATAAAAGTTTTCCAGATGATTTTCAAATGACACATTTGAGTTATAATCATCCAAAAATAAAATGAGATTCACCATACAAAACCATCAATACCTCTGCTAAAAACCCAGTATTACATACCTGGAAAGTCGATGAATCTACATTATGAGGATTCCTGTAGAGTTCCCTGTTAAGATCACTAATTATCATGGATAACTGTTTTTATTTTATAGACTGGGAAGCAAAGGGGGTGAAATGATTTACTTGTATACACATAGTAGGAAAAAAGACTAATCTCCAGTTCACTTGCCTTCTTTTACATTTGCATTGCATGGAATCAAACAACCTATTAAATCACTATTCTAAGAAACATATCTTCAGGTTATTGTTTGCAATTGTGTTGTCATTATTTCAACAATAGAGAAGTATTCCAATATGTACAAAGTGAACAGCTAAATTTGTTTAAAGCCAAAACTCACTTTTATAGAATTTCTGAGGTTCAACAAAATTGTGTATTAAATTTGGTGAAAATAGCACACGCACATTTTTTTTTTTTAATTTTACTTAGCTAGAATGGCCCAAAACTATTCAGGTATAGAAGAATTAAATGTTTTATAATGGTGCAATATATAATGCAATATTGATGTGCATTTATTTTTTTTGACTGGTTGCTATTATAAGCTTTTATTTCATAAGAAATTAACTGAAAATGAAATGTTCATGAGTGACTGTCCTTAATCATACTCCCTATAAAGTTTCAGAGCTGTGGATACTGTATTAGGTTCATTCCAAAAAAATAAAAAAAGAGAGAGAGAGAGAGAGAAAGAAAGAAAAAGAAGCTTAAATCCCTACAGCTATCTGTAGCATTCAGAATCTTTGTTTTCATATGAAAAGGCATATCTGAGTACAGACAATAATCTTTTCAAGTTTTAGGTTGCTGTGAGCATTTGCTCCTACTGAGGATCAACTGCCTTGAGCTGCAAAGAAATCACACCCTTCAATCCTCCTGCTAATAAGAAAATCCAAAATGGCAGAAGAGATTTTGTAGTTTCTAAGAGAACCCATGAAGACCTTAACTGCTTGAAAATTCATCCTGTACAGGGCAATATATAGAATTGCTGAAAGAAAAAACACAACCAATTAAAGAAAACCAACTCCTAAATACAATTCAAAATGGAAAGTAATAGGAAGCATGATAATCTTATTTTCCCAAATTAAATAAATATCATAATATAATCTGGTTTTTATAATATCAGATTTAAGCATGTTTCTAGTAAACTGAAGTTTTTGTATAATAAGATTTTTTTCACTTGGCTTTCAAAGAGAGTTTAGCACTTTCTACTGTACAATATATATGGAAAGAATAATTATTTTATAACAATAGTAAGTTACATAATTTTTAAAAAATATGTATACCACACAATAATCTATTTTATATACATACCTCAGTTCATGCAGAATGTCTAGGTAATTATAACTAAAATGCTAGTGATAATAACATAACTTAATTTTTTGTGTTTGTATTTTTGAAGATTGATGTTTGTTTTATCATATTGATGTTTTTACAAAACAAATAAGAATTGAGATTCCCCTAAAGATATGTTGAAGTCCTCACACCCACAATCTGTGACATGCTCTTACTTGGAAATATAGTTTTTAAAGATGATCAAGTTAAGATGAAGTTATTAGGATGTCCTAATCCAATATGATTGGTGTCTTTATTAAAAAAAGACAATTTGAATATAAACACAGACATTCACAGAAGGAAGAAAGTATATGAAGATATCTATGTGATGAGGGAATCAGAGATTAGACTCATGAAGCTGCAAGCCCAGAAATGTTAAAAATTGCTGGCTATAGCTAGAAGCTAGTAAGTGGCAGTGAAGGATTCTACCCAGTCTCAGGGGAAGCGGGATACTGCAGACACCTTGATTTTAGTCTTCTATACTCTCAGACTGTGAGACAGTAAGTTTCTGTTGTTTTAAGATACCCAGGTGTGGTGCTTTGTTACAGTAGCCCTAGCAAACTAATACAGTTATTATCTAGGGCATTAGGGACATATAAATCTAAATTTTAAATCGTATGTGTCCAATAAGGACTAAGTTCAGCAACATGTAATAGAAAATTCGAATAACAATTTAATTCATTTTGAATATGTATTTGAAAAACTTTATTACACTATAAAAGGTCCAGTGCTTTTATGATGGATCCAGTTTTTCATGAAAAATGTAGAGCCATTCTAGCTATCTTCTACACCATCCGTAGATCATGGTCTCTCTGTTTTTATGAGAGAGCTGCCCAGTTTAAACAACATACTTACATTCTAGAACATTCTAGAACATATCTTTTGGGGAATCTCAATTTAATCCTTAATACTGCTGCTAATGATTTTTTTCTTTAACCTGATCTTTGCACTAATATAGCCTAATAATTTTCTTTGTTGAATATTCTAAGTGTGCCCTTGTCTTGGAGCCTTGGAATGGTGGATAGAATGGTGGCCTCCAAATGACTATCCCATAATTCTTGGAACCCATAATATGACTTTATTTGGAAAAGAATCTTTGGAGGTGTAATGAAATTAAGGATAAGATAAATGAAGATGAGATGATCCTGGAATATCTGGATGTGCCCTAAAGCTAATGAAAGTGCTCTTATAAGAGTTCTCTTGGGGTACCTGGGTGGCACAGCTGGGTAAGCATCCAAATCTTGGTTTTGGCTTAGCTGGTGATTTCAGGGTTGTGAAATCGAGTCCTGCACAGGGCTCCATGCTCAGTGTGGAGTCCGCATGGGATTCTCTCTCCATCTCCTTCTTATTAATTATTAATTAAACTATAAGTACACTTACCATAATAATGTCAGAATATATATTTATTTTTAAAGTTTCATCTCTTTAGCATAGCATCTTTGTCTCTTTTTTTTCTTTTTTTTAAGATTTTATTTATGTATTTGAGAGAGAGAGCGTGAGTCAGAGGAAGACAGAGGGAGAGGGAGAAGCAGACACCCTGCCAAGTAAGGAGCCTGCCAAGGGTCTCAATCCCAGGACCCCAAAATCATGACCTGAGCCAAAGGCAGACACGTAACCAACTGACCCAGGCATATTTATTGTATTATACATTTGCAAAGATGCATGTGACCACTCAATATTTATTCATTATTTTTTTAAAAGATTCTTCCACTGATGCTATTTTCAGAATTCAAAAAGCTTCTTGGCCAACAATTCTCTTTTCTCTGTGCTCTTTCTCTGCATATCCATACTTTTTCCATGTCCTGTCTCAAGGCCCTTCCTAGTATCAGGACTCAGCTGGCAAATTGATGAGACTACAAATGAAAGCATATATATATATATATATATATATATATATATATACACACATACAGAGAGAGAGAAAGCAACATGGCATTGACATGAGTAACTACTTTTGTGTAGCTACTTAGTATAAAAATAAATATATGATGTTTCACAAACTTAGTAGATTATTTTATATATAACATTTATATGCTCTATATTTTCAAAAGATGAAATTAGGACACCTGAGTGGCTCAGTGGGTTAAGCCTCTGCCTTTGGCTCAGGTCAGGTCTGGAATTGAGCCCTGCATCAGGCTCTCTGCTTCACAGGGAGCCTGCTTCCTCCTCTCTCTCTGCCTGCCTCTCTGCCTATTTGTGATCTTTCTCTGTCAAATAAATAAATAAAATCTTTAAAAATAAATAAAAAATTAAAAAATATTATTTTTTAAATATTCTATAAAGTTGTGTGTATGCATGTGTCTACATGCTATGAGAACTTTGGGGAACAGTGAGCATTTGTTTATCTGTTAAAATATTTTAAGAGTAATTTTAATATACAAAATTTACTCAGTATCTTAAAATATGTTTTACCATATCTTTACCAGTCCAAGAAGAGTATTTATGAATAAATGTTTATCTTTCTAAAATTAAGTTTCATGAAATATGAGAAAATAAACAGTGACATAATAATTTATCATGTAAAAAGAAAACCTGCCATTTAAAGAAAAATGTATAATTTTAAAATTATATCTTAATATAGATTAATCAGAATTTCATATTAATTTTTCCTTAAAATAAAGAACTGGTATATACAAGTGGTCTTCCTAGAAGTTTAAATGTATCATTAGGGCTCTTTACATGAAGATAGATAAATAGATATATTCTGTATATATTTATGCACAAAAGCATACATAAATGTACCCACACATTGAAGAAGCCTTTTTTTTCCCCCTCATTCTCATTCATTTTAAAATAGAAACTAGAATAATTTAGAGTGAATTAGTACATACCATCAGGGACAACACTAAAGGCACAAGTGTTTTCATGTCTGCTGTATGGGAGCCAGAGCTATTCAGTTTTGCTTCAAGCTTCTTCCATAAAAATAACCCAAGAGACTACATTCTTATTCCACTTGGGGGTACCTCTGATGGTACATATTAATTTATATTGGCAGGAAGAGTTGGAAGTCAGCCATTTGCCAGCATTCCAAGTACAAATGGTACAGCTACAGATGTTGCAGCAGTAGGTAGGTACAGAAAAGAAGAAACCATGAAAAATAAAAATGAATTACTATTAATTTCTTAGAGTTTTTATGTAAATAATTGGGGGTTGATGAAATTTTCAAACTGAGAGTCTAATTTCAAAGCTGATTTGAACAAATTAACCTATATGTAAATAAAATAAATTAAGCTTTATACTAGTGCAGACATATAAGTTTAAAATTTGGATCTACAAAATAACTGGCAAGAAAAATATGCCTATTCAAAAAATAGAGTGCTGCTTCGGCAGAACCTTTGCTTGTTCAAGAATTCTCAATCTGTCTGTATAAAGGTATATAAAACCATTAATACATTTTCAATGTTATTGGCAAGAATCCCATAAACTATCATTCTATTCAATGGTTTACAGTTAAATGGTTTTTAAAATACGAATTTTGGGGGGAAAGAAGGAAAAAAATGAGATCTATGACCTGAATTGCTCACACAAAGATATCATTTTAATAGAGTTTTTAAAAGCATTTTATTCAATCTTAATATCCCAAATTTAAAAGATAATTAATCTATTTCAACTATTCATACCTCCTCATAACCCAGTTTAAGCCAGTTCCCATAAGAAATAGTAACTCTCATTATTACTGAAAATTGCATGTCTTTAAATTAATCCATTGATTTTCTAATTATACTCTCTACTCTAGAAAATTCTGTTAGCTTCACTAAAGAACAGAGGGAAATATTAGGATGCATTTTGAAATCAGATTTTTTTATGCATTGAAATAATAATTATATTTATAAGTTATGTTTGTGATATAAATGTTATCTTTGTGTCATTGAGTATGAATGATAGAGTAATAAATATATTGTTTATAGCAAAGAACAGTGCAGGAAAGAACAATAGCCTTCAAAACAACCACCTTAGGAAGCTTTACATTCTTTAATATCCTTATCATTTGTGGTCACTGTATTTCAGTGTATGAACTTTTTAAAAATTAGCTTTAAGGTCTGACTGTATCAATTATTCTTCCTTTGAGGGAGAATATGATTTTTGAAAATGCAAATGCACTAATTGAATAAGTTTATGGTGAATAACAACATGTGCACTCTTGGAGATAACAGTATTAAGGATCCAGTAGAGTTATAAACCTGACTATAAGTAAAAATAATATGGCTTTAAAAAATTCAAAAAACTTTCAGGTTTAGGATCCTCTGCAAAATGGACAACTTATATCAATTTACTTTGTTTTCAAAGCTGAATTTAAAATTATTACATTACTTATTACATGCAAAATAGATTGCATTTATTTAAATATTGTCACATTACAAAAAAATGTTACAGCATATGAGAAAAGAAGAAAAGTGAAAGTTCCCTGCAATCTTTTTGTCTTGCAAAAACTTGCGTTAGTAAATATCTATATCTAATTTATATCTATATTTATATCTATGTCTATAAACACTAAAGAAAAAAGTGAAATTTTTAATAGAAGAAGTAAATATTTTCATCTTTGGACTAACATGGAGTAATAAGAACAGATTTACCATCCTAACAAGCAAATAGAAATCTAGATAACATTTGAAAAACTGTTTTTAGACATTAGATAGCACAGAGCTTAAGATCCTGACAGAAGGTGCCTCTGCCCCAAAAATAGATATGCCCTGAGGAGAAGGAAATACGAACTTCTCTTACAATAAGAGTTCATTGAAAAATAAGGCAGAAAAACAATAAGGACATAGAAGACTAAAACAATTTGTCCTAATTAACATTTATAGAACACTACAATCAACAGTGGTATAACACAGGGTTTTCCCAAGTGCAGATGGAATATTCACTAAGATAAGCCATATTCTGTGTCATAAATCAAGTCTCAATAAATGTAAAAGGAAGAACATCATCTGATGTGTGTGTGTCTCTGAACACAACAGAATTAAAAAAGAAATTAATAATGGGAAATTATCTGGAAAATGCCCACATATTGCAAATTAATCAACAAACTTCAAATTAATCCACACATTTCAGAGGAAATACCAATAAAAGTTAGAAAATATTTTAAACCAAATAAGGAGACATGTTTAAATAATAAAATTTGTGAGATACAGCTAAAAGAGTATCTAAAGCAAAATTTATAGCATTGAATACATTTATTAGAAAAGTAGAAAAGTTTAAATTCAATGAGTAAGATTTCACCTTTAGAAACTAGAAAAAAAGCAGACGGAACTCAAAACAAACGGAAAAAAGAAATTAATAATTTTAAGAAGTAAAATCAATTAAAATCAATGAAATAAAAAGCAGAGTAGAAAAATAAACCAGAAACTTTTTTTTTGAAACATCATTAAAATTGATCAAGCTGTAACCAGTCTGAAAGGAAAAAAAAGACCAATGTTAGAGAAAAGGGAACAGCACTGTAGGAGCTATAAGCATTACATAGGTAATAAGGGAATATGAATTATGACATTCATATCAATTATGAAAAACTTTATGGTAATAAACTCCACAAGTTAGATACAAATATATTATCTGAAAGATTAAACTATCAAATAACAATATACAGCAATGTAACAAACTGTAGAAGAAATTGACAATCTGAATAGCCATATATCTACTTAAAAATGGAATTCATAGTTAAAAGCATCCTACTTAACATTTAGTGCTAAGTTTTCCCAATCTTTTCCAGAAAACAGGAGGTGATAATGCCCCCCATTCTTTTTTTTTTTTTTTTTTTTTTTTTAGTTTCTTTGTTTTTTAAGATTACCTATTTATTTATTTATTTATTTTGAGATAGAGAGAGAGAGAGAGAGAACCCACCAGTTGGGGGAGAGGCAGAGGGAAAGACTCTTCAAGCAGAATCCCCACTGAGCACAGAGCCCATTGCAGGCTCAATCTCACAGTTCATGAGATCATGACCTGAGCCCAAACCAAGAGTCAGACACTTAACCAAGTGAGCCACCCAGGTGTCCTCCACCCCCGTTTTTTTTTTTTTTTTTTTAGTTTCAGTGAGTTACACATGAGAGTACTCCTATATGCTCCTTCTTTCGCCAAGTAATTCCAGTTATTAAGCATAGTAAGATTTAAATGTGACATAGTAAACCATCAAAATCCTAGAGGAGAGCACAGGCAGTAACTGCTTTGACATCAGCCATAGTAACTTCTTACTAGATATGTGTCCTGAGGCAAGGGAACCCAAAAACAAAAATAAACTATTGGGACTTCGTTAAAATAAAACTTCTACACCACAAAGTAAAAAATCAGCAAAACTAAAAGGCAAATGAAACAATGGGAGAAGATATTTGCAAATTTCTTATCTGATATATCCAAAGTATATAAAGAACTTAAGTGAAACCCCCCCAAAATAACTCAATTAAAAAATGAGCAGAAGAGATGAACAGATGTTTCTCCAAAGAAGACATTACAAGAAAAGACTAATATAGACAATTATCCCCCATGAATATAGACCAAAAAAACATTAAATTTTTGGCACATGGAATTCAGTGATTTATAAAAAGTATAACATGTCCTGGCAAAACTGAGTTCATCCCAGAAATGCACAATTAGTTTAAAAATGAAAAACCAATGAATGGATTTATAACATTAACACATCCAAAGAGGTACCATTTGAACATTTCTATAGATGCAGGAAAAATATTTGTAAGAGTTTAACACTCATTCATGATAAAATTCTCAAATTGAATGAAAATTCCTTAACCTGAAAAAGAATTTCTATAACAAATGTTTACCTAACCAGCAAAACGTTGAAAGCATAAAGGCCTTACCCAAATTTCAAAAACAAGGCAAAAATATACTTCATATCCTAGCCAGTGCAATCAAAACATAAACAAAAGTCAATGGAATACTGTTTGGAAAGGAAAAAGTAAATGTGTTCATATTATTGGATGGCATAATTTACATAGAACAATTGAAGAAATCCATGTGAATGCTCTAAGAATTAATAAATTCAGCTAACTTGAACAATGTACCAAACTCAAGCTGTAGTTTTATATAATAAAAAATAATTGGAAATTGAAGTCAAAGTATACTACTGTTTATAAGATATTTAGGAGCATAATTTTTTTTCAAGTTTATCAAAATATGTAAAAGGTTCATTAACTAAAAACCACAAAAGTGTTGCTAGAAGGAATTAAAGACAATGTAAAAAATAAAGAGATATACCATATTAGGAATGAGTACAATTCCTTATTAAAAGTACAATTCACAAAAAGTTAATCTCTAAATTGAAGCTTTTCAAATGAAAACCCAGCAGAGTAGATTTTTAGGGGAAGGGGAGGTAAAAATTGACAATTTGGTTGTTATATGTTTATGGAAAATGACAAAATGTAAAATAGCAGCAATTTTTACCATGGAAAACACAAAGTTCTAGGACTTTAGTTTCCTGATGTTAAGACTTCCTGCAATGACAATAGGCTAGTGACATCAGGATATACACACAGATTATCGAGGAAAAAATAGAAACCCCAGAATAGATTTACCTGTATAAGGTTAATTAATTTTCAGCAGAAGAGCAAAGGAAATTCAATTAGGAAAAGATGGTCTTTTCTAAAAATGTTGAAACAATTGAATATTCATATAAAAAAAAATCATAAACTTTACCTAACACCATATACAACATTTAACTTAAAATTGATCAAAGCTATCAATACAAGATCATACAGCTGAAGAAAACTTATAGGTGCTAGTGACACAAGGACAGAAATAGAGATCTAAGGGACAGACTAGAGAATCCAAAAAATAGAAATAGTAATATGCAATTTAGAGTAAAATTTCAGAAATTATATAAAATACTTAAAAATAAAGAGATGGTCAATGATAAGTGGAGATTGTTGCATTATCATAACTTAAAGTAATTTGACTGAGGACTGAGACAACCTGCATCGATGTAACCATTTGCTCCAAGATATTCTTACTTAGGAAGTTAAGTATCTTCAGTGTTTGTTTCAGGAAATTCTTCCAAACCACTTTATACAGGTATACACTTTGCTCATCTGGGAAAATGGCTGTCTAACCAGAGCATTGGTTTGTTCATTGAGACAAATAGTTCAGTTATCTGAGCAAGAGTTTGACCACTAAAAATTGCTTTAGTTTTGCCTTCCTAGCACATACTTTATCTAATTCCAATTAATTTCTGACAATGAAAGGCTCATCTTAAACTCATTTGCTCATCAGCAAATCCAAAAAGTCTCCATCTTTCCTTCTTTCCGTTTGACACACCCAAGAGAATGTCAAAATGATTTTCTTCATTGCTACAGTAAATTACTAAATGTAGCTCGTTTTATCATCAGGCCTTATGGGTTGGCCATATGAAGGTAGACATCAAAATAAAGCAAAGCTAATGTGATGGTATTAATATCAAGATCAAGGGGTGCCTGGGTGGCTCAGAGGATTAAGCCTCTTCCTTCTGCTCAGGTCATGATCTCAGGGTCCTGGGATGGAACGCCTCATGGCGCTCTCTGCTCAGCTCTCTGCTCTTCTCTCTCCCTCTGCCTGCCTCTCTGCCTATGTGTGATCTCTCTCTCTGTCAAATTTAAAAAAAAAAAAAAAATCCTTTAAAAAAATTGAATTCCAAGTAAAAACATTAAATAGAGCAGAAAAAAAAAAGCTGTATGTTGCTATAAACATTTCTATCTATTGAAGAAGTACTTAGTTGGAAAATGTAGGAATATATTGAACAAAATCTCATATTTATATAGGAAAATTAAGGGACAAGTTACATTGAGAGAGTACATCACTTTTTTTTTTTAATTGGCAAGTCAATAAAAGCAAAATAATAAAAATAAAGAGTATAGGAATAATATAACTAAGAAGCTTTATTAAATAGGCATTTGACATATAAATCTGATGGTTACAAAATACATTTTAAGGATCTTCATTTAACATTTTTATTAGCTGATTATGTAAACAATGAAACTTCTTAGAAACAAAAAAATATATACATAAGACAAGATTAGACCTCTGGAAAAAAACACAAGATTTGAATTTGACACAGAAAAAAATGCTAAAGTGAAATCATGTAAACATTTTAAGGATTCACTAAAAAATTGTTTTGGAGTTCATGGGTGTGTCAGTCAATTGAGCATTAGACTTTTGATTTCAGCTCAGGTCATGATCTCAGGGTCCTGAGATCAAGTCCTGCATCAGGCTCTGGGCTAGGCCAGGAGCCTGCTTCTCTCTGTCTCTCTCTTCCTCTCACTCTCCCTGTGTCCCGTCCCTCATCTGTCTCAAATACATAAATAAATCATTTTTTTTTCTTTAAGGAATCTGGTTCTCACTCATAGAGAAAATTAAATGTCCCAATGGGAACTTGGATAAATAAAAACAGAGCATTTCAAACTTTGTGGCATGTAGTCAAAACCATGATAAAATACAATGTAATATAGTATAATGTAATAAAATCAATACAACATAATAAATATATAATCCCTCTACAGACATCATTGTGTTTATAAATTTGAAATTTAGTGAATGAAGTTTTCAATAAAACAGTTATTAGAATAATATTTATAAACTATCAGTAATTAGTAATTAGAAATGAACTAATACAGCATAAAAGTAATAATATTGCTACATAAAACAAAAGGTTAGTGTTTTCACATCTCAGGAAAAAAGAAAGAAAACACAGCATTAAGAAGGAAAAAAGATTTAGTAACAAAGATATTAGAGAATTTTTTAGAAAGACTCTAGGAGAATAAATTAGAAGATGTAAAGATGATTTTCTAGAAAAATTAAATTACCAACAGAAGGTAATTAACACTGATAGGCCAAAAAGTTTCTCAAGAAAGAGAGAGGAAGAGAGAGGTTGATTTTAAATAAATGAATAATACAGATTCCATGGCCAGAGGCACCTGGGTGGCTCCATTGGCTAGGTGAGCCTTTGATCCCCCCTTTACTTTTGCATTTTATCTCCAGGTACAAAGAAATGAAGTATCATTCAACTCTACTTTCCTATGTCATCATCCCCTTTTTCATACCTGAACTCTTCCAAAGAATAATCCATGTAAGCTGCTTTCACTTCAGCCATTCATTCATTAACAACAACGTTTCCACCTGTATTAACAGATAATAAAAACAATTCTTTGCCTTTCCATCATTCCTCATGTGAACAGCATGGGCTAGGGACATACTAACAAAAATTCAAGTCACAACTCTGGGACCTTGGATATGTTCGCCTCTACACTGTTTTGGTTTTGTGTATGTAAAATTTATTCATTTCACATAATTATTTGATAGAGAGAAATGCATCTGTAGAAAGTATGGATCATGTTATTTTACTTTACAGATTTTGAACTTGCTTTTGAATGTAAACATTCTCTTCTAACATTTCACAATTCTGTTACTCTATGGTCTGTTTTTGATTAATTTAATCAGGATTATTCATTGAAAAATTAGGATTCTAGAATGTCAGTAAATAGAACAAAGGCAGGGAGCCACTGAATACTACAGTTAGCTATAAAGGGAAGAGGAAGAATGCAGTTGGCCTGAAGAAGGATGGAACTAAATTACCAGGATCAAAATCCAGTGCTATCTATAAGGTAAGTCGTACAGAGAGGCATATAAGGAAGTCCTATAGATATACATATAAGGAAGTCATACAGATAGGCATAGTGGAAGCAGTATCATGGAAAATAAACTAAAGAAATGTGGTCCAAGTGTATGCCAAAAATCACAGCGTATTTAGGTAACATATATCTCACTGGTAGCTGTGACATGCAACTAAATATCCTAGTAGATAAGGAAAAGCAACCATAGCTTATGTTCAGGATGGCTTGAAACCCAAAGAACAGACAAAGTGTAAAACTTGAGGATTTAGAAACAATTGCTTAAGGAAATGGAGTCCAATCTGAGATACAAAGCCTTTTGTATTTAAGAGGAAAATGTGCATTCCTTTTGGGTGGAGAGTAAAAATACTGCCTTAAAAGAACTTTATATTTGGTACATTCAAGTGTGGTGAGAGTGCCAGTAAAAGAGAGATAGGGTAGAGAGGTCAGTTGGTGCTAGGTCATGATGGGCTCTGTGTCATATTGAGGTACTTGGACTTATCCTTAAGCAAAGAGGTGACAGTGTAATCTCTCATTTTTATTTATTATTTATTTTTATTTTTATTTACAGGTTATAGAAGACCATAGGCAGAAAGTATATTTCTTGAGAGTCTAATTTATATGTGTCAGATGGGACATCAAGTCATCTTACGATCTGATGATCATACCAGGAAGCCTACAAGTTTTGCTCTTTGGATAGCTAGAAAAACCCATGAATAATACTTCTACTAGTTCTACATTATAATGATAAAACAAGAGTTTTAAAACAGAATAAAAGTCTCTGTCTTCATGCTTTATAATAATGATACAGAAATCCCAAGAAGAAAGAAAAGGATATTAGAAGTAGTTATTTCAGACTAAGAAGCATCAACCAGTCTCAAATTCTACTATGAGAGGGTTATAAAATACAGAATAAAGGGGCTATCCCTATATATCTGGATTTTAAAAACTATTATTTACCTCTATTTCCATCTCTTTATCCAGATGCCTGACTACAACTTTATGAAGGTTTAACAGAGTTACCTTGAATACTTCTGTCTCTAAAATTCCATGTTGATAATTTATGACTATTAGAATTTATTCATTTTTTGAGATTCATATTTATCCTTTGAAAATAATTGGCATGATTATAAGCACCTGTATTTTCTGGAAATGACCCAGGAATACTAAAAAAGGTAAATAAATTGTTGGGAATTTACATCAATATTATATTTAATATTATCTTGTATCTATTTGCTTTTGTTGACTACTTCTTTTTTCCAATCCATCCATGTGTTGAGTCATTGCATAGTTAGCTATTCCTGAACTCTTAATTATAATCACTGTTAGACAAGAGTAATGCGTCATGATGATGACTTCCTAATTTAAAATTTCCTGGCTTACTGAACTTCCTTTTATTTTTAAGAACAACAGCATTTTGCTCATTCCAATGCTTCTATTTATCAAGTTTGAAAAACTGAGACTTTTGTACTATAGTTTTCTGTGGAACTTTGAACCTAACCTACTTCAATAATAGCCATCTGACTGAGGTCTGTCTAGAGGATCTAATTGGTATGAGTGATGCACAATAGAAGAAGCAGCTCAATTTGTATGCAAGCCTCACTTTAAGAAGTGTGACACTCCTAGTGAAAACAGAACACAGCAAGCCAACAGTTCAGGACTAGTCATTCAAATATACTCAAGGTCATTTCCTTTTGTCTATGGTTTTTTTTTTTTTTTTTTTTTTTTTTTACAAAGAGTTACTTAGAGATGGGAAATTGAAGAAATGAATTTTTCATGTAATATAATGCCTGAGGTACAGGAAGAAAAATGTCTCTTCCACTGTGTAGACCTAGAGCAAAGCAAAGCCAGTTGGCTACAAAATATCCTGGGCAAAGACTGACTCTTTCTTCTACCACACAGTTGGATGAATGAATCTGGGCAGTGAGTAATAATGTATCAATTTCCCTCAGGTATACACCTGGATAGTAAAAGAATATAAGAACGTCTTTTCATGCTGTCATCTGTACTTAGGGAACGATTCAGATTTCCCTATATCATGATCAAAATCTAGAATTGTTTATATTATATAGCACACTACATTAATTTTTAATACTTGGAAATATTCACGCATATTTTTGTTTAATGTTTGGAAATTTTGTAGTATTTTGATTGTATTTGTAATATAAGCAATTAAATTTGAACTCATAAGGGACATTCTAAGGAAGTATATCAGTAAATATCTTCTTCCTTATTGCTAGTAATTCTTTTAGCAATTTCTGTAGGTCCCACTGTGACTCCTGGAATCTTATGCAGGGAAGAATAAGAGAGAAATGGACTTTAAAAATAAAGAAGGAAAAGAGTGAGAAATAAGGGGGAAAAAAGGAAAGAAATAAGAAATAAGAATAATAAGAAATAAGGGAATAATAAGATAATAAGATAATAAATAATAATAATTATTATAAGATAATAAATAATAAGAAATAAGGGAAAAAAGGAAGGAAAGAAGGGAGGGAGGGAAAAGGAAAAAGACTGACTTTAAAATAAAGGTATATGATTATATATTGGTAAGAAATTAAAAAATAAGTCTGTGTGAGTGTTATAATGAGTAAATAATATTTTAAGCCACTCAAGAGTCATATACATTTAAAATGTTGGAATAACCATCTAAAATGAAAACATATTTCTAGAGTTACTTAAGTAAACATAAGTTTATTCCCATGAATATTTTTGATAAGTTAATCTACATCAACCCTGCTCATATCTACCCATTTAACATTGAATCCTAACATAAATGAACCCTATTTATGTGAAACTTGGAAGATTTTCTGTTATTAAATTATTCCTCATTTTTTTCTTTCTCTTCGTTCCTGCCTTCTAACTTTGATTCTTTTTTTTTTCCTTTTATTTTACCTGCTTCCCTTCCTGCCTCCTTTATTCTATCTTCCTTCTTTTAATTACCCATGATACATACCAGATAAGATTTCATGTTTTCCAATTGGAGGTCTTGTTAGGGTTATTATTAGAAGCTTGGTCATAATCATCCATATTAACAAAGTAACAAGAGGCAAAATGATTTAAAAGGCCTAAATATTGGCAGATAATTAAATAGATAAATGAAATTAACTGGAAAATCAACTTGAAATAAAGAGCAGGTAAATTAGATAGCACCTGTTTTTTTTACTAATTGCTATTGGTTTTAGCGCTTAAAAAGATGATCTGGTAAATTCTGTTACTTTAGGAAATACAATGAAGATGGAGCAGAGCTCTTTCACATGAATATAAGCTATACTTGAAGAACTTACTGTAAGGATGTAAGGATAGGTTCAGCTTTAGTTAAATTTGACACATAATTTTATTTTATTTTATTTTTTAAAGATTTTATTTGACAGACAGAGATCACAAGTAGGCAGAGAGGCAGGCAGATAGAGAGAGAGAGAAGGAAGCAGGCTCCCTGCTGAGCAGAGAGCCCAATGTGGGACTCGATCCCAGGACCCTGAGATCATGACCTGAGCTGAAGGCAGTGGCTTAACCCACTGAGCCACCCAGGCGCCCCTGACACATAATTTTAGTATGAAAAGCAACAAATATCCTGAGTCAAAAGTAGTGGAAATGTTATGATTTAACAAAACAAACAAACAAAAACCCCACCAAAGATCAATTTATCACGATTAAAACAAAAACATATTAGAGCAGAGTGACTGTTAGTCATTTTCAATCTTGTATCAACCACAAATGCGAAGGCATGGAACTTAGGCATCTACTACACATAAATTCCCAAGAAAGTTTTCTATAAATATATTTAATTTGTTTAATTGTAAAGGATGACATCTGAAGGAAATTATTTCAGTCTTAAAACATAATTTTCTTTAAATAGATAGAGGTTTAAAATTCCCTGGATATATGATATTGAAAGTAAGAAGCTAATTTTGGCGACCATTTTCACATTTTAAAAAAATCACTATTTAAATCCCCAGTTTCCAATTGTATCATGTATATGTCTCACACATTCTAGCTTCTAACTAATGGATCTATCGGGAGTACTTTTATAAAAAATAAAATTGCAGTAGCATTCCTTTCAAATTATAATTCTTCTACAAGGAAAAAGTCTAAATATGATGCATATGGCATTTCCTCTCCTCTCCTGGAGTATCTGACATAGGTCAAATCAATGATTTGGTAATTTTCTGCTACTTTATCTATTACTATGTAATTCCTTAGCAGCCATATTCTTGATAAGTATAAAGTATGTATGAGGACTCATCTATAGAACACCCATAAAAGGTTTATATAGATTAGACTTGTAATTCCTATAATTCCCGAAAAATATTAAATAATTTTGTATTTTGTACTTTTATTGAACTAAAATTTTATGATCTTTATTTTTCAGGAAATTATTGTATAACAAGTTTATCAGTTAAAGACAGCTCTATGCCCTCTGTAAGTCTGTTATCTATAAGAGCAGAAGGATCCTGTTTCATACTTCTCTCTATCTCAGATCCAACGATAGCCCTGGGCACATAGTAGGATCATCTGTTTAAAACTACAGAGTACAGCGGCACTATACCTATTCATTTGTTTCCTTTGTACCTTCCATACTGAATAAGAATACAACTGTTAAGAGCATTTAATTGTGTGAGTTCACGGAATGGAACCTCACATCCTCTTGTGTGTGTTGCTGGGAGACCTAGGTTACTGCCTACAATTTGTTTTTGTACTGAATAAAGCTACAGAAACCCAATCCAACAGTTTTTGGCAAGGAAACTCCTTTTCATCACGCATCTCCCTCCCTTGGGATTGGACAGTTTTCTCTTCTTGGAAGGTTTATGTGTTTGTTAGTTTTTACACCTACTGTGTCCCTTGAGATACAGTATTTTCCCAAATTTCAGAAGAAAAGTTGGATTGACATTTTCTCACATTATTTTTTTCACACTTCTTCCAACTTTCAAGAAAATAAGAACTACTTGATAGCAACACGAGTGCAGTTGCTGCCTCTGTTATTAACTCTTTACTATATTTACGACTACTTACTCTACCTTAATGAACTTGTCATCTTATCCTTTGCTTCTATCAAAATATTCCTTTTGGATTCACCTGAGTTTCTTTGACAATTCTCAATATGTGGCTTACCAATTCCAGATAAGTCAGCATGAACATTATCTCTTGGATCTTTATCCTTTACCTTCCAAAATTTTACAGTTTTACCATGAAAATAATGATCAGTTTCTCACTATTACCAGTAATGGTACTTTTGATTAGGGAAGTATTTTACACATGTGTTGCTAAAATACTGTAGCCCTAACTTATTTAGAACCTGTTTATTCTATTTTGTGTGCTACAGAAACAGGGAGAGAGTAAAATTATTATGTGCATTTCCCTAGTTAATAGTTAAAGCATTTGGGGAATCTTCTCAAAAATCAGAGCATTATATAAGTTTCTCTGCTAATGTACTTATCTTCCCCAAAACTTACACCGGGAATTGGCAAACATTTTGTGCAAAAGGCCAGATGGTACATATTTTAGGCTTTTAGGCCATATGATTTCTATCAAAACTACAACTCTACCTTTGGAGTATAAAAACAGCTACAGAAAAGAAACAAACAAATGAACATAGCTGTTTATTTGTTTTTTTTTTTTTTAAAGATTTTATTTATTTATTTGACAGAGAGAAATCACAAGTACACTGAGAGGCAGGCAGAGAGAGAGAGAGGGAAGCAGGCTCCCTGCTGAGCAGAAAGCCCGATGCGGGACTCGATCCCAGGACCCTGAGATCATGACCTGAGCCGAAGGCAGTGGCTTAACCCACTGAGCCACCCAGGAGCCCTGTTTATTTGGTTTTATTTCTGAATTACTTTTATTACTTTGCTAGGGCTGCCATAATAAAATGCCACTTATTGGATGCATATGTGCTGAAGGCTACAAGTCCAAAATCAAGGGATCAGCAGGGTTAAATAGCAAAACTTTAACTGAGTAAATTTTAAAGATCTAATGGACTTTATTAAATAATTTATGAATCAGCAGCATCCTATCTAGTAAGCAGAGGGAAGCTCTGAGGAGTTGTACAAAATGTGAAGTTCTTAAAGAAGGAAGATGGGGCAGGGAATTTACTAGCAAAAGAAAAAGAATATTTCAGGCAAGGCCTCAGAGGGAAAAGCAAAGGGTCTTACGCAGATGACCTCATCATTCTTTAGGGGATGGAGAAGATACATATGGCAGACTCATTGGCATCTACCAGAAAATTCCCAATTGACTGGTTAAGAAACTATTTCTTGGGGAAGGTCCAGATTGCAATTAGGTTAGGAATTAAGTTTCAGTTTGGGACTTGTTCTAAAGGATGTCTTTTAGACCTGTAGTTTTCTTTTTAACAGCAGGTTTGGTTTCTTCTGAAGTCTCTCTCCTTGGCTTACAGGTAGATATCATCCTCCTATGCCCCAACATAGTCTTTCCTCTGTGTGCCTACATCCTTGTGTCTCTTTGTGTACCCAGATTTCCTTTTACTTCGTATTATTATCCACCAGCAGGTTGCATTAAGGCCTACCCTCATGGTCTCATTTGAATTTAATCACCTCTTAAAGGCTACATCCCAATACAGTCAATGTTTTGAGATACTGGGTTTTGAAGCTTCAATGTGACAATTTGGGGAACACAAAATTGAACTCATAAAAACACTGACTTGATTTTTACATAGTTTTCAAGTATCCTAAAATATTATTCTTTTAAAAAATATTTTCCAAACATTTAACAGTTTTAAAAAACAAACAAACAAACAAACAAAAAACCTTTGTTAGCTCTCAGGCCCTACAAAAACAGGCTGCAGGATAAATTTCACCCATAGAACTTAATTTGCCAAACCTTGTCCTAGAGAATCATTCCTTTCCTTAAATATTTCACTTGCATCTGAATACAGTAAGTCAAGTTATATACAATTTATAATACATTGATGTTTTCCCATTAAGAAGACACTGTTTTCATTATAATTTAATTTTATATCTAAACAACAAAATAACCCAATACATACTATTAATACTATTATTAATAATAATAGTAATTATTATTAATACTATTAATAATAATAATTAATAATAATAATAGTAGTCTGATATTTAAAAATAAATATCAGACTACTTGTAGAGAGTATAACTTAGTTTATGTTCATATTTTAACTGTTTTTACAAAAACATGCATGTAATAATAATAATGTAATAATAGCTTTACATATGTATATTAAAATTTACTGTTTAGTTTAACATTCTTTATATCATTTGGTTCTCATATTTTTTGCTCTTGAGTGTAACAATAGTGTGTTGCTTAATTATCTTGTCAATGTTAAATATCCAAGCATAGTTTCTGCTCCATTGTTGATGAGCAATGTGCATAAATAAAAGAAATAAGGCAGACATCATTCTCAGATTATGTATAGGTAACCTAAGGCTTAGAAAGTTTAAATTATTATTATACAATGAGTAAATTCAAAGCTTTATTAGGGACAAGAGATTTCTGGTATTTTTGTATTACTTTATTACTTTATTTTGTATTTGCCAATATGGTACTATAATATAATTTGCCAATATAGTATTCTAATATTCCAGAATTAAAAGGTGCATTGTTTGTGAATACTTACCACTATTTTTCTGTATTGAATGATAAAATATTCAGGATATGAACATAAGATTAATATACATTATTTTAATAATTTATTTTTATCATTTTGTTTTGCTTTTTAAAGATTTTATTTATTTATTTGGCAGAATGAGAGAGAGGCAGAGCATTAGAGGAGAGAGGGTCAGGGGGAGAAGCAGGCACCCAGCTAAGCAGGGATCCTGATGTGGGACTCTCGATCCTGGGACTCCAGGATCATGACCTGAGCTGAAGGCAGTAGCTTAACCAACTGAGACACCCAGGCACCCTATTTTTATTATTTTTAAATATTTTATTTATTTGAGAGAGAAATAGTGAGCACAAGCAGTGGGGAGGGGCAGAGAAAGAGGAAAAAGCAGATTCCCTGCTAAGCAGGGAGCCTGATGTGAGGCTTGATCCCAGGACCCTGAGACCATGACCTGAGCTGAAAGTAGCCGTTTAACTGACTGAGCCACCCAGGTGTCCCTCAATTTATATTTTTAAACCATACTATGTTATAAGGACCCAGAAATTATTAAGACATGATCTCTCAGTTTTCAAAATAGGAGAGAGTCATGAAAACATATGCTTACAATATAATAAGAAAAGCACAGATATAAAGCTATAAAAAGTTAAATTGCACATCAAAAATATATATGCTTTGGGTCATATCTGTAGAAAGTTGACAAGAAAGTAATATTTGAATAAAACCCAGTTCATCATGACAGTCTGTGCATAGATATTCAGGTCTCTTTTCACCTCAATTCACATTCAAATTTCATGAGAAATTAAAAAAAAAATAAAATAAAATGTTAATGTGGCAGTTCTGAAAATCCAAGAGGGATCTTGTAATCATACCAAGACATTAAACAATTTCTGAGAGATACTATGCGAGTGCCTGAGAACATACAACTCCATGCCAAGGAAAATCTTGAAAATGTAAGTTTACTAACAGAAGGCTGGAATTGCAATGAAATCAACACCACCACTCTGGAGAATGGAATGAATTACTATAGTCATCTGGGAGACTGAATAAAAATTAAGGTAACAGGTAAGACATAACTAAGATAAATGAAATAAAAAGAATTGTGAACGAATGTGTTTTCATATGTTGACATCCTAGTTTTCCAAAGAGTTTCATTTTATTTGTTTCTCTGAAACTTTCCTTAATTGTATATACATAAACTAACCCATGATGAAAAGATAACATTAGAAAATTTTGTTTAGATTTATCAAAGTCTATTAACTATAATTACTCCTGCCTTTTCTATTCATTGATAATATTAGGTATGTGAAAGTTTGACTTTTATACTGTTGTTTCTGTGATTTTACAACTCTTACCAATCTAAAATTTTCCTTTTTGACTTCCCAAATTTAAATATACTCAGTCTGGATAGGAACAAGTAGCTATTAAAATGTAAATCACTCTATATAGCTTCAAAAATTAATATATCCCTATAATTCACCAATATCCCAAATGTAAAGCATAAGTAACAGATAATGAAAACATTATATATATAATTATATATATATACACATATATATGTATATATATACACATATGTGTATGATTAACAAATTTGGTTGCAGCTCTGAAGTTCCCAGCAAAGAATAGTGCAGTTTAGGAAAGGTAGTGTGGTTGTATCAAACATAAATACCGTCAGCTAATGTCACTCCCAGAAGAGGACTCTCTTTTGAGAGGAAACTTACTAAGGATAGTTCCAAAGCTTACTGGATCAGAGCACTAGTTTCAACAGAGTTGAAAGGAAAGAACTTGGGAAGTATAAATGACCAAAAGTACAAGTCTTATGGATCAAATCTTTTTGAATTAGAGGGAAGAATTTGAAAGGGACAGGTTTCCAATGAAGGTTTGGTGATTTAAAGACAACAAGAATAACAACAGACTGTATTGTTCACTTCTGAACTATAAAGGAAGAAGAGGAAGAGAAGAAGAAGAAGGATGAAAAGGAAGGGGACGGAGACGAGGAGGAGGAGAAGGAAAAGAAAGAAACCAAACTTATTTTAGGGCACAACTTATTAAAAAAGTTTCACTTCTCTTAAATGAACTTTCAAAGAAAGAAGCCCACCTTCCAGAGGTCTAGATACTATTGTCCTTGTAGGAAAAACTAGCATTAAAAAAAACATTATCATTGACAATTTTTATCTATTATTTTTATAACAAAACCATACAAAGAGTTAGTCTAAGTAAACAGAAAATTAAACATGGAAGAAAAGTGTGAATATAACAGTGTGAAGTGGAAAAAAAACCTAGCAATCTATACAAATTTAATATAATTCTCCAACAGTCATATATAAAAGAACAATACAAATCAGGATTCAAAACCCAGAATAAAGAAGGAAAATCAACAAGAAGAGTTGAAACGAGAGTTGATTGAACTTAGGGTAAGAAAAGATAAAATAAATCATAAACAATGATAAATTACAAGATACCCAAGAGTGAACAGCTGGTTCTAAAAGTTTAGTTAGAGACATAAATTTGGAAATTAAAAGACTTGGAAAATGAAACCAAAATTCTGAAAGTAGTGAAAGTGTCCATATAGCAACTTATAAATAGGGAGGACAGAAAAAAAAAGTCCAAAAGAAATCAATGTTTGGAGTTACCAGCAAAGAAAAACATAACAGTGAAAAAGAACTAATATTTAAAGCAATAAATCCAGGGAAAGAGGGAAATAAAAGAAGCACTGAACTACCTTTTAAAGGGACCCCCAACTATATGGATTAAAAATGGCTCAGAGAGTCAATTTTAAGATATAGAACATATAAGTTTTAAAGAAAAAAAAAATAGCTAGGCTTCCAAGAAACACAAGCCAATCTAAAAGCAAGAAAGCAGTTAATGAAATAATTTTATTAGCAACACACAAAGGAAGAATATTTTAAAACAACATTTTCAAGAAAATTGAAGATAAAATGGTTGAACGAAGATATTTTTATTGATCTTATTTATCCTTCCACTAGCAGAACTAAAGAAAACTCTGTAATGGAAATATCCCTCTGCCTGATGTGCAGCAAAGCCAAACACTAAGACATGAGGTTTGCAGCAGGCAAAGTGTTTATTTAAGAGGCAGCTAAAGAAAGAGATCAGAGTGCCAGCCTCAAATCTGTCTCCCCATAAGGGAGAGAGAACAAAATTTTTTTTTTTAATCATACAGGTTGAGATTACACACATATTGATGAAAAGAAAGGGGAAACTTCTATGACTATTCATGAGGAAATATGTAGCATGCACATTGTGCAAACATATGTAACAGCTTTCCCATGTCTGCTTTAGAGAGGAGACAAAATTAGCCCCTAACCTCACGAGGGAATCTGAGAACAAGGTCAAGGGGTGAAAAGCATGCTCTGATTGCTGGTGGAAAGTGGATGGGGTTTCGAGTTCCTTAAATTGACTAAGGAACTGTTATCAGTTGACTGAGAGTCCAGGCCTCTGCAAGACAGCTAGTGGATTTGTTAGTGGGCTCTGAAATGACACAATAGCTGATTAGGGAGAAACATGTCTTTGATAAACAGGTTTTAAATGAGTTTCAACTTCATTAACCCTGTGAGGCATGGTTTCATCACCATTATTTGATATATAAATACACAGAGAATATTATAGTGGTGACCTTTCCTGGTCAATCTGCTGATGAATGAACATATACAACCGAGAGCTTTGAAAAACGGATGAATCATTGAACTCTACATCAAAAACTAATGATATACTATATGTTGGCCAACTGAATATAATAAAAACAGTAAAAAATAAAGCCTCCCAGGATATGCCCTCCAAAAAGAAAAAAAATTGCCAATGATCACTGAATATATTTAATTAAAATCTGAAACTGAAAAAGTGGTTAAAATGTGGAAGAATAATATGTAAATGTTATGAAGTCTGAATAGAAAGGAACCTTTAAAAAACACAGGAAAAATAGGAAAGAGATTCAGAAAAGTCAAATATGTATTTTTTTATCATATAGATAAGAGCTGGAAATAAAGGGATTATTATTTACAACCACAAACCAAATAGAAGAAGACTTAATAAGGGGGAAAAAGGGAGGACTAAGAGCATCATACAAAGTTCTTACCAGAACTTCACTAAATATCAAAAAAGCAAACCAGAGCAAAACCAAAATATAGTTAAAAAACAAAAATATAGTTTAAAAAACATTTTAAACATAAGAAAACAATATTTATTAAGAAAGACACATTTTAACATAAAATAATAGATCTAATTCACTTAAATGAAAAAGAATTTCAGACGTTTTCTTTGCAGTTATCACAAAAATAACAAAAATAAGAGAAATGTCTTAAAAATAAAGGGAGGGGAAAAATACTTGAGAGTTCAGTTCATGTTAGTAGGAAATGTATAGCCTTAGTTAAGTGTATCAACTAAAGGAATGGTTAAAACATAAATAAATACCTAACAGTAAGGATTATTAAGGGATAAAAAATAAAGTGGAAGCAAAGAAATAACAATAAAAGTAAAAATTACCAAGTTACAAACAGAAAAAATTAGAATTATAAATAAAGAAAACTTTTATCTTTGAAAACCTCAGTAAAACAGATTAATCAGTACTTAAATTAATGATAAATTGAAAAGTAACCACAATATACCAAATAAAAATGACTAAGAGGACATGATTAATTAAATTTAGATTGAGTACATTTTAAAATATCATGACAAATCACTTTGTACAATTCTATCCAAGTAATTTTAAGAAGCTATATGAAGTAAATAGAAATAAATTTTCTAAGAAAACAAAGTTTACAAAAGTAGATTACTCTTCAGATGATAGGTTTAAACTGACAAATTTCCATGGAAAAAATTGAAGCAGCCACTATATCAGACTTCAAAACACATATAAAAAAATCAGATAAGTGGATTTCTGTCACATCTTCAAAGAATAAATAGTCTTAATGATGCTTAAATTGATCTATAACTTAGAGAATGTGAACTTTCAATTTCCTGTGAAGTAAGTAAACCACTGTATGGTGTTTGGTTAAAAAAAAAAAAAGAATCTGTAATATAGAGAACAACAGAATAATCTTCATAATGTTAGATTGGAAGTTATCAAAAAAAATAACAACAGAATCCAATAACAATTTAAAAATATTTTATGACCACATTTATTTATTCCAAGAACCTTTAGATTATTCCATGTTACAAACCAATTCATTTTAACAGATAATAAAAAATATTATATGACAATTTCCATACACCAGAATAAACTGAAAATGTCTCAATGTCTTCTTACTGCTTCCCATAAGTAGGGTCAGAAACAAAGAATTGGGGGAAACTTCTGGAAGTGTGTGTGTGTGTGTGTGTGTGTGTGTGTGTGTAGAACAGCAGAAGGTGAAAGGAAAAAAACACAGTATAAAATTACATCATCAGTATCACCTCACACCAGTCAGAATGGCTAAAATCAACAAGTCAGGAAATGACAGATGCTGGCGAGGATGCGGAGAAAGGGGAACCCTCCTACACTGTTGGTGGGAATGCAAGCTGGTGCAGCCACTCTGGAAAACAGCATGGAGGTTCCTCAAAATGTTGAAAATAGAACTGCCCTATGACCCAGCAATTGCACTATTGGGTATTTACCCTAAAGATACAAATGTAGTGATCCAAAGGGACACATGCACCCGAATGTTTATAGCAGCAATGTCCACAATAGCCAAACTATGGAAAGAACCTAGATGTCCATCAACAGATGAATGGATCAAGAAGATGTGGTATATATACACAATGGAATACTATGCAGCCATCAAAAGAAATGAAATCTTGCCATTTGCAACAACATGGATGGAACTAGAGCGTATCATGCTTAGCGAAATAAGTCAAGCAGAGAAAGACAACTATCATATGATCTCCCTGATATGAGGAAGTGGTGATGCAACATGGAGGCTTAAGTGGGTAGAAGAATAAATGAAACAAGATGGGATTGGGAGGGAGACAAACCATAAGTGACTCTTAATCTCACAAAACAAACTGAGGGTTGCCGGGGGGAGGGGGTTTGGGAGAAGGGGGTGGGATTATGGACATTGGGGAGGGTATGTGATTTGGTGAGTGCTGTGAAGTGTGTAAACCTGGTGATTCACAGACCTGTACCCCTGGGGATAAAAATATATGTTTATAAAAATAAAAAATTAAAAAAAAAAAAATTACATCATCAGGGCGCCTGGGTGGCTCAGTGGGTTAAAGCCTCTGCCTTCAGCTCGGGTCATGGTCCCAGGGTCCTGGAATCGAGACCCACATCAGGCTCTCTGCTTCCTCCTCTCTCTCTGCCTGCCTCTCTGCCTACTTGTGATCTTTGTCTGTCAAATTAATAAATAAAATCTTAAAAAAAAATTACATCATCAAAGGAATGGGGGTGGAGAGAGTGATTTGAGCAAGATGGCAAAATAGGTGTTTTCAGGCCTAATTACCTTATAGAAATACTGTTTTGACAACAACCGAGGGATGAGAATTCCTTTATGGGAGCCTAATAGTCTAGAAGGGACATCCCAGCATGCCTGCTGGAGCATAAAATCTAAGAGTAGATGCATCTACTCTCTGTTCTGGCTGACTGGTGAAGGTTTCTCTCTCTCTCTCTCTCTTTTCAGTTTTTTGCTTTGTTTTGTTTTTTTTAATTTAATTTAATATTTTCATTGTTCCAAGACTCATTGTTTATGCACTACTCCCAGTGCTCCATGCAATACGTGCCCTCCTTAATACCCACCACCAGGCTCACACATCTCCCCACTCCCGTCTTTTCCAAAACCCTCAGTTTGTTTCTCAGACTCCACAGTCTCTCATGGTTCATCTTTCTCTCCGGTTTCCCCCAATTCACTTTTCCTTTCCTTCTCCTTGAAGCCAGTCAGCAAAGACTAGAGGAGCTAATTGCTTCTTTGAATGTGAAGACAGTAACACAAGACTTCAGGAAACACACTGGAATCAAGGAACCATGATACCACTAAAGGAACACAATAATCCTCCAGTAACCAACCCCAAGAAATGAAGATCTACAAATTGCATGACAAAATTTTCTTTTTAAATATTGTTTTAAAGAAGCTCAGCATGAAAAGAGAGAATACAGACAACTCAATGAAATAAGGATGGCGATTTGTTAACAAAATGCAATGTTCAACAAGGAGATAGTATCTTATTCCATCAAGATGCTATAACAAAAATTCTACAGACTGGCTGCCTTATAAACAACAGAAACTTATTTCTGGAGGCTGGGAAGTCCAAGATCAAAATGTTAATAGATTTGGTGTTTAGTGAGAGGCTGGTTCCTGGTTCAGAGGCCATCTTTTCACTGTTTCCTCATATGGTAGAAGAGGGGAAGTTGCTTCTTTTAGAAAGGCACTTATCACATTCATGAGGATTCCACCCTCATGACCTGATCAATTCCTCAAGGACCCACCATCAAGTACTATCACACCGGGGATTAAATTTCAACATGTGAATTTTGTGGGATCCAGATATTCAGTCAATGGCATTCTACCCTGTTTAATCTTCCTAAATTTGTTAAGACTTGTTTTGTGGCCTAATATATGGTCTACCCTGGAGGATATTTTGTGGGCACTTGAGAAGAATGTAAATTCTGCAGGTGTTAAATGGAACATTCTACATGTTGGGTTTATTAGGTCCTTTTGTTCTAAGTATAGCTGAAGTCCATTATTTCCTTAGTGATTTTCTTACTTGATGATCTGTTCATTGTTGAAAGTCAGGTATTGAAGTGCCCTACTATTATTGCATTGTTGTCTATTCCCACTTTCAGATATCTTAATAATTGCTTAATAGATGTAGGTGCTCCAGTATTGGGTACATGTATATTTATATGGCTACTGGGGTCCTTGGTGGCAGAGGCTACTAGGGTTCTCCTATTTTTTTTTTTTTAATTTTTACTTGTGCGAGGAAGTTTTGTCACACTTGGATCACTCTTGGAAGCATTGATGCCTAGGCACTTATCATAGCAGCAGATCCAGGATCCTGGCATCAGGTGCTCATCAAGCAACTGCAGTGCTCTAGTCCTAGGGCACAGGTCCACTTACTATAGCAGTAGTGCTGGTATGTGTAGCTCTGCAATGGAATTGGGTTTGGGTCTCTGGGATTTACTGCAGTAACTCAGGAACTAGAGTTGGGAGGAGGAGATACAGCAACAATACACACTGGGGATTGTGGGTCCAAGACTATGCCAGCACAGCTTGGTGATAGTGGGCCAAAGCTATGACTTATGATCTGGGGGTGAGGGGCTGAGCAGCAGCAAACCAACTCCAGTTATGGAAGGTCAAATCTTTGACTTGGGACCCAGTGGATGGAGTGCAGAACAGCAACAATGGGCCCCACTATTGACATATCAAAGCCATGACTTAGGACGCTGGGGTGGGGTGCAGAGTAAGATAGCCTCAGTTATGGTGCTTAAAGCCCCAGTTTAGAACCCAGGTATTAGAGAACAGAACTTTGAAAAGCCTGGTCAAATAGACAGTGAGGAGTTGTGGCAACAGCTTCCCAGAGAGCAGGGCACAGCAGTGTTTGAGGCCTTTCAGGGCAGATCTCACTGCAGCAATATCTTAGGCCCCAGGGAAGAGACTAGTTGGCAGGGGCTTCAGAGGTTTCTGTCAGTTGAGCTCAACACTGGTAAAGTCTGTGGCAGTTCTCAGTAGTAGAAGATGCAAGCATCACTGGCAGTGACAAGGCTTGCTGGGGTTCCCCTGCTTTCCTTTCTCTGTGGGATAAAATCCCTCTTAGGGGATCCCTCTTGGCATGGAATTGCTCTGAACTGGGGACGATGCTAAAATGCTTCCTATGTTTTTCTATGTGGCCATCTTTGGTTTTGAGCTACACAGGATTTCTGCTGCTTCTTTGTTATAGCCAAGAACTTTTCTAGAACTCTTTTCATCAGTTAGTTGTTTATTTATTGTTTTTGTATGGAACATGAATGTTGGGAGCTTCTAGCTCACCATCTTTCTGATATCCAGGTTCTAATTCATTCTGTGAGGCCGTTCTGTCCCCAAACCAAAACCAGGCAAAGATATGATTTAACAAGGAAACTATAGACCAATATCTCCTATGCAAAACTCCTCAACAAAATACTGGTAAACCAAATTCAGCAACACACAAAAAGGATTATACATGATAACCAGTGAGATTAATGGCATGACTGCAAGGTTAGTTTAACCTTAATATTGTGAGGATGGCAATCAATTCCAAATTGATCATTGGAGTCAACATAATGCCTCTCAAAATCCTGAATTTTTTTCCCCAGAAAATAATAAGCTAATCCTATAATTCTTATAGAGGTGAAAAGAACCTAGAACAGACAGAATAATCTATATAAAGAACAATGTTAGAGGATTCACAATTCCCAATTTCAAACTTTGCTCCAAAGCTACTATAAACACCATAGTATGGTAGCAGTCTAAAGATAAACATGTAGATCAGTGGGATGAAACTGAGAGCTCAGAAACTAACTCTAATTATAAACTGATTTTTGAAACTAACTCTAATTGTAAACTGATTTTTGACAAGGGTGGTAAACCAATTCAATGAACAAAGAACAGTCTTTTCAACAAATGGTGCATGGCCAAATGAATGTACACATGCAAAACAATAAAGTCAAACTCTTGCCTCACATCATACACAAATATTAATACATCTATCCTAGTTCTAATTTTAAGAGCTGAATCTATAATATTCTTAGAAAAAGAAATAAGAATAAATCTTTAATACCTTGAGTTAAGGATTTTTTTTCTTATAAATAATATCAAACCACAAAAGATTATGGGAAAACAGATAATTGAACTTTACCAAGATATAAAAATACAATTTCAAGGACATTATTAAGAAAGTGAAAAGATGATGCACAACATGAAAAAAAAAAAAGACTATTCACAAATAACATATCAGATGAGGAATTTGTGTCTAGAATATACAAAAAACTCTCATAACTCAATTATAAAAAGAACCTAATTTAAAAAGACACAAAGGATTTGAGTAAACATTTATAGTGGAATGCTTTTTAACAGTTTTGTTAAGATATAATTTATTATATGTTATTAACTCATTAAAAGTGAAAAATTTAATATTTTTTTTGAAAAATTTAATATTTTAATTATATTCACAGATATGTGCAACCACCACCATAGCCAATTGTAGAATATTTTCATGATCTCAAAATGAAACCCAGTACTCTTAGCTTTCAACCCTCAGCCACCCAGGCACCCCTTCAGAGTTATTTATAATGAATTTAGTAAGCATTTAGTTATTATTTCATATTTTAATAATAATTTTAAAAAGTGTTTTTGGGAGAGATAGAGGGAATATGAGGGAGAGGACAGACAAGAGCTGGGTGAGGAGCAGAGGGAGCAGCAGACTCCCCACTGAGAAGGGACCCTGATGTGGGGGCTGTCCCAGGACTCCAGGATTACGACCTGAGCCAAAGACAGATGCTTAACCCGCTGACGCACAAGGCGCCCCTGAATAATAATTTTTAATTAAGGCACTCAAAAAAAAAAATCACCAGTGGTGGTAATCATGAGGCCAAAGTCTCCCTCTAAAAAATTGATAATTAAAATCATAACCACTCCTTTCCTTTTTAAAGGAAGAAGAATAGTTCAAACAAAACTGCAAAAGAATGGCAGATAAATTTAGAAACAATGATAAATTAGAACATCATGTTTTCAACCTATGAGGAAATAAGTGATTCATATAATGATCTTCAGAAAACCCTAAAAAAATGTCAGTGAAAACTTAACAACAGACAGAATATTTGCAAAGTTCCAAAGTATCCCCCAACATGGCACTTCCTAATTCTAGAAGGAATGATATTCTTTTACATTTTTGAGATCTGGTAGTCCTTTCTTTAAAAAAAAAAAAAAAGTGTTCAAATTAGCATCACTAAAAATGAGGCAGTCTGGTATCAAGCACCCTCTGATGTGATTCAGCACAAAATGCCTAGCATCATCCCTCCCCCCACCATGTCTTTTCAGCAACCCACAGTATGTTCTCTATAGTTAAGGGTTTCTTATGGTTTGTCTCCCCCCGCTTCCCCTTCCCACATGTTTGTTTTATTTCTCAAATTTTACATATGAGTAAAATCATATGGTATTTTTCTTTCTCTGACTGACTTATTTTGCTTAGCATAAAACTTTCTAGTTCCATCCACATCAATGAAAATGTCAAGATTTCATTCTATTTGATACAGAGTAATGATACTCCATTGTGCAAATACACCACACCTTCTTTACCCATTCATCAGTGGATGAACATTTGGGTTCTTTCCATGGTTTGACTATTGTTGATAATACTGGTATAAAGGATGGGGGTCATAGGCCACTTCAAATCAGTATTTTTTTTTAAAAGATTTTATTTATTTATTTGACAGAGAGAGATCACAAGTAGGCAGAGAGGCAGGCAGAGAGAGAGGAAGGGAAGCAGGCTCCCTGCTGAGCAGAGAGCCCGATGCAGGACTCCATCCCAGGACCCTGAGCAGCAGCTTAACCCACTGAGCCACCCAGGCACCCTCAAATCAGTATTTTTGTGTGCTTTTGCCCAGTAGTGTAATTGCTGGATCATAGGGTAGTTCTGCTTTTAATTTTCTGAGGAAACTCCATACTGTTTTCCAGAGTGGCTGCACCAGTTTGCATTCCCACCAGAAATTTTTTGCACTCCCACCAGAAATATTTACCTGGTATTCATTCTGTTCTTTAGGTAGTTAGACTGATCTGGCTTCCAGTCTACATGATATACAGGAAATGGGGAAAGATATTAAGTAATACCATGAGAAAACAATCATACAAATAGAGAATATGGGCCATTCTACAATCAATTAAAGAGCTTTTTCTCTTTACTTCAATGCTATTTTTTAGAAAAGTGATGTCAATAAAATGTAACAGTCAAGTCCAATAAGTGAACCTATTTGAAAATGTGTATATCATTGATATTTCCATCATGGTAGTGCATTTACAGACATTTAAATATGAACTACAAATTAAATAATTTTAAGAAATAATTCTTAAGTAGATTTAAATTGGATAATGTGAATGGAGGAAATTTTTTAAACTAGAATGCCTACTTCATGGTGAAGTATGATTTTGCAAAATTTTTCAGATAAATTCCAAATGAATAGCAATACTTACATTTGTGATTGCCAAACTATTTATCTTTGTATATTTATATTTAGAACTGTAGATGTAAATAATGCATACATGTCAAATGTTAATGATTATTAAATATTACATCATTATGTTATTCTTTCCATGAATTTTTAAGTTTGAAATTTGCATAATAAATAGTTTTGAGAATATTGATAAGTTATTAAGTCATAATGACAGTTTCATGTTTTTAAGTAGAAATGAAACAGAACATACCTAGTTATACTGCAATAACATTAGCATTATTTAGAAATTGAAATTAGCATTAATAGTAAAAATAGACTTGAAATATTTTTTTATTGATTCAAATTCAACTTTCAAGGGCACCTGGGTGGTGCAGTCAGTTGAGCATCCAGCTCTTGGTTTCAGCTCAGGTCATGATCTCAGGTTAATGAGATCAACCCCCAGGTTGGGCTCTGTGGTCAGCATAGAGTCTACTTCAATTCTTTCTTCCTCTCCCTATACCTTTCCATGCTCTCTCTCTCTCTCTTTAAAATAAATAACTTTTTAAAAAATACAACTTTCATTGTAGAGATGATATCAAAGCAGAATTTGAGAGTTTTATAGTTTCCCAAATTATTGATATTTAGTATGACTATATCCTGCTCCAAGGATCAACAGAAGCAGTAAAGAAATTAGTGTCTACATGGGGTACTATAAAGAAAAACTAATTCCATTACATTGCCTCACCAGATGGTAATAATAGCTTGTACAAGATTATTGTCACTTGCCTTTTCTTTTTGTTCCAGTCTTTTCTATTGCAGACTGCATTAGGTTCTGAAAATAGCCATTATTACATCATACTTTCTTTCTTTAAAGAATGAATGGACTAACTTCTGATACAAAACAGACAGATTGAATTAAGAACTTTACTTAGGCTTCTTGTTAGAAATATGTTTGGAACAATGTTATGAAAAGTTTAGAAATTGTTGTGAACTGAGTGTTTGTGTTCTACCTAGCCCCCAATTCCTACTTTGAAAGGCTTGATCCCCCAAATGTAATGGTATTTGGGATTAGAACCTGTAGGAGATAATGAGAATTTGAGTAGGAGAGAGGCCTCTTATCAAGAACCACATCAGCCAGCACCTTGATCTTGGCCTTCTCAGACTTCAGAACTGCGAGAAAAAATTTTTTTCTGCTATTTCAGTCACTCAGTTGATGGCATTTTGTTATGGCAGCTGGAGATAACTAATACAGAAATCAAGAATTGGCAAATATAAGAAAGGGTAAAATTTATGATTAACATCACAAATAAAAAATAATAACATTAGATAATGGTAAAAGGTAAATACACTAATAGTATCAATCTTTAAAACAACTAATAGCATAAAGATAAATTTATTAGATATGTGAAGAGGGGTGCCTGGGTGGCTCAGTCAGTTGACGACACTTGATTTTGTCTCAGGTCACGATATCAGGGTCAAGAGACCAAGCCTCTGCATAGGCTCTGTGCTGGGCATGAAGCCTGCTTAAAGATTCTATCTCTCTCTCTTGCCTTCAACCTCCTCTTCCCTTTCCCCCACTCACTCTTTCTTTATTAAAAATAATAATAATAAATACAAGGATAATTAAGTATGAATAAAATTATGGCCAGAAGTTTAATTTATCTCCTCAATAAAAAGAAGTATCTAGTGGATAGAGAGGTTATAGAATAATTTAATTAAAGAAACTCAGTTTAGTTTAATATATTTATAACTTTTCCTTAGAGAATTAAAGGATCTACCTTTCACTTTCATATCCATGGGATAAACACAAAAGGAAGTTGTGAACTTTGCCATGAGTAAATCTTAAAATTTCTGAGAAATAAACGTGTTTTGTTTTTTTCTTTTTTTTTTTTTTTGCCCTAAACTTGTAAAAGATACAGTAGAGCAACAAGTGGTATCTTAAATAAATAACATGTAGACAGATAAATCTAAATTCTGTTTCTTCTAGAATGCTGAAAAAGTAAAGAATAAAAACAAGGGAAAAGCAGGAAGACAAAATATACAGATTAGTAAGTAGAAAGGACACAAAAACAAGCAATCAGTAGAGCTTAAAACAATAGAAGAATGCTAAACACAATTTTATGGGGATGGTTATTTATTGTTGTGTAACAAATTAACTCAAAACTCAGTGACTTAAAACAACATTTGTTATCTTACACTTTCAGTTTCTCAGGGATCCAGGTGTGAATTCACTGTGTTATTTGGGTTCAGAGTCTTTCAAAAGTGTGCCATGAAGGCTTCAGGTAGGACAGCAACTAACTCAAGGCTCAACTGAGGAAGATTTCCATCCATGTGAAAGCACTTATTAAGCTATAGTTCTTCTCAGGTTGGAATGAGAATCTTAAGTTTCTTGCTTGCAGTTAGTGGAAACTCCTCAAGTCTTCACCACATGGGAGACTCTGTGGGGAGGCTCACAACATGAAAGTTTGTGTCATTAGAATAAGAAAGCAAAAACAGCAGGGGGTTGGGGGGGGAGACTGAAGACGTAGTCTTTTGATAATCTCAGTTGTATAATCACACTATAGAGGAGGTGGTTAAAGAAGAACAAGAGTACCAGGAGTCAAGGATCATTGGGAGCTATTTTCAGAAAGTGCCTATTACACATGATAAATTCAAAAACCCAATTTCAGGAATGTATTTCCTAACAAATATAAGCTATCAAAGCATACACAAAAAGGTATAGGAAGCTTAGATAAACCAGTTGATATAGAACACTTTTCAAATATGATTAATATTTTTGAATCAATATTTCATGGCTAATTTCTTCTAGAAATATATATATATATTTATATATATATAAATGTCTCATATATATATAAAATGTCTTTTATATATATATATAAAATGTCTCTTTTAAGCTAGAAAGAAATTAGACATGAAATATTGATACATATATAGATATATATTGAAATATTGATTATATATAATATATATTATATATGTGTATATGTTATATATAATATATATATATTATATATATATATAATATATATATATTTGATTTCTTTTTATACTCTTCCTTCTTCCCCCAGATTGGAGTCTTTTCTGATTTGGTTCGCATACATTTTTGTGGGGTCTTTGTCACCCTCTTAGTATTTTATTCTCTTGTTCATATATTCTTATCTGGATAAAATGACAAGGTGTAAAAACTTACCACCACAACCACCACCACCACCTCCACAACACACCACAACACCAATAACAACAACAACAACAAAAAAAAAAAAGAAAGAAAGAAAAGAAAATAAAAGAAAAGTAAAAGAGGCGGCAGTACCAATGGTTAAGGACCTGATCAATTCAGACATTGCTAATATGCCAGATCTAGAGTTTAGAATGATTCTCAAGATGCTAGCTGGGCTTGAAAAAGGCATGGAAGGTATTAGAGAAACTCTATCTGTAGAAATAAATCCCTTTCTGGATAAATAAAATAACTAAAATCTAACCACGTGGAAATAAAAAAAAGCTATAATGAGGTGCAATAAAAAAATGGAGGCTCCTACTGCTAGGATAAATGAAGCAGAAGAGAGAATTAGTGATATCGAAGACCAAATTGCTCAGAGAAGCTGAGCAAAAGAGACACAAACAATACTGGATCACAAGAGGAGAATTCAAGAGGTATGTGATACCATAAGGAGAAACAATATTTGAATAATTGGGATTCCAGAAGAAAAAGAAAGAGAGAGAGTGGCAGAAGATATATTGGAGCAAATTATTATAGAGACTTTCCCTAATATGGCAAAGGGAACAAGCATCAAAATCCAGGAGGTGCAGAGAACCCTACTGAAAATCAATAAAAATAGGTCCACACCCTGTCATCTAATAGTAAAACTACAAGTCTTAGTGACAAAGAGAAATTCCTGAAAACAGCTCAGAACAAGAAGTCTGTAAGATACAATGATAGAAATATTAGATTGGCAGCAGACTTATCCACAGAGACCTGGCAGGCCAGAAAGAACTGGCACCATATATTTAGAGCAATAAATGAGAAAAATATGCAGCCAAGAATACTATATCCAGCTAGGCTATCATTGAAAATATAAGGAAAGATTAAAAAGTTTTCAGGACAAACAAAAACTGAAAGAATTTGCAAGCACCAAAACAGCCCTACAGGAAATATTTAAAGAGGTCCCCTAAGCAAAGAGAGAGCCTAAAAGCTGTAGACCAGAAGGAACAGAGACAATAGACAGTAACAGTCATGTTACACACAATACAATGACACTAAAATCATATCTTTCAATAGTTACTCTGAATGTAAATGGGCTAAATGTCAAACCAAAAGACACAGAGTATCAGAATGCATAAAAAAAGAACAAGACCCATCGATATGCTTTCTACAAGAAACTCATTTTAGACCCAAAGACACCTCTAGATTTAAAGTGAGGGGTAGAAAACAATTTACCATGCTAAGAGATGAAGAAGGACACTATATCATACTCAAAGGGTCTATCCAACAAGATCTAACCATTTTAAATGTCTATGGCCCTAACAAGGGAGCAGCCAACTATATAAACCAATTAATAACAAAATCAAAGAAACACATTGACAGTAATAGTAGGTGACTTTACAGAAATGGGCAGATCATGCAAGCAAAAGATCAACAAGGAAATAAAGGCTTTAAATGACACACTGGACTAGAGGGACATCACAGATATATTCAGAACATTCTATGCCAAGCAGTAGAATACAAATTTTCTCTAGTGCACATGGAACATTCTCAAGAATAGATCACATACTGGGTCACAAATCAGGTCTCAACCAGTACCAAAAGATCGGAACCATTCCCTGCATATTTTCAGACCACAATGCTCTAAAGCTAGAATTCAATCACAAAAGGAAAGTTGGAAGGAACTCAAATACATGTAGGCTAAAGAGCATCTTATTAAAGAATGAATGGGGAGGGGAGGAGTCAAGATGGCGGAGAAGTAGCAAGCTGAGACTGCTTCAGCTAGCCGGAGATCAGCTAGATAGCTTATCTAAAGATTGCAAACACCTGAAAATCCATCGGCAGATCGAAGAGAAGAAGAACAGCAATTCTGGAAACAGAAAAACAACCACTTTCTGAAAGGTAGGACCGGCGGAGAAGTGAACCCAAAGCGACAGGAAGATAGACCCCGGGGGGAGGGGCCGGCTCCCGGCAAGCGGCGGAGCAACCGTGCACAAAATCAGGACTTTTAAAAGTCTGTCCCGCTGAGGGACATCGCTCCAGAGGCTAAACCGGGGCGAAGCCCACGCGGGGTCAGCGTGGCCTCAGGTCCCGCAGGGTCACAGAAGGATCGGGGGTGTCTGAGTGTCGCAGAGCTTGCGGGTATTGGAACGGGAAAGCCAGCTACAGAGACAGAGCCGACAGTAAGCTCGCAGCTCCGTGTTACCTTGAACCTGTCGCAGGCTCGGTGAGCTCGGAGCGCGGCCGGAGGTCAGGCAGACGGAAGTAACTGGGCGCGGTTCTCTGAGGGCGCACTGAGGAGTGGGGCCCTGGGCTCTCGGCTCCTCCGGGCCGGAGACCAGGAGGCCGCCATTTGTATTCCCGTCCTCTGGAACTCTACGGAAAGCGCTCAGGGAACAAAAGCTCCTGAAAGCAAACCCGAGCGGATTACTCACCCCGGCCCGGGTAAGGGCGGTGTAATTCCACCTGGGGCAAAGACACTTGAGAATCACTACAACAGGCCCCTCCCCCAGAAGATCAACAAGAAATCCAGCCGAGACCAAGTTCACCTACCAAGGAGTGTGGTTTCAATACCAAGGAGAGCAGCAGAATTCCAGAGGAGGAGAAAGCCAAGCACGGAACTCATGGCTTTTTTCCTGTGATTTTTTTTAGTCTTGCAGTTAATTTAATTTTTTCTTTTTCATTTTTTTTTTTTTCTCGCCTTCGGGTAAAATTTTTTTTTTAACTGTTACCTTTTTCTTTTTTAACGATTTTTTACTAGTTTATCTAATATATATATTTTTTTTTTTACATTTTTCTTAGGTGTTTTCTTTTTTTTAAAATTCTTTTCTTTTTTTTTCTTTTTCTTTTCTTTTTGTTTTTTTTTTTTCTTTCTTCCTTTTTGAACCTCTTTTTATCCCCTTTCTCCCCACTCACGATTTTGGATCTCTTCTAATTTGGTTAAAGCATATTTTCCTGGGGTTGTTGCCACCCTTTTAGTATTTTACTTGCCCCTTCATTTACTCTTATCTGGACAAAATGACAAGACGTAAAAATTCAACACAAAAAAAAGAACAAGAGGCAGTACCGAAGGCTAGGGACCTAATCAATACAGACATCGGTAATATGTCAGATCTAGAGTTCAGAATGACAATTCTCAAGGTTCTAGCCGGGCTCGAAAAAGGCATGGAAGATATTAGAGAAACCCTCTCGAGAGATATAAAAGCCCTTTCTGGAGAAATAAAAGAACTAAAATCTAACCAAGGTGAAATCAAAAAAGCTATTAATGAGGTGCAATCAAAAATGGAGGCTCTCACTGCTAGGATAAATGAGGCAGAAGAAAGAGAATAGTGATATAGAAGACCAAATGACAGAGAATAAAGAAGCTGAGCAAAAGAGGGACAAACAGCTACTGGACCACGAGGGGAGAATTCGAGAGTTAAGTGACACCATAAGACGAAACAACATTAGAATAATTGGGATTCCAGAAGAAGAAGAAACTGAGAGGGGAGCAGAAGGTATACTGGAGAGAATTATTGGGGAGAATTTCCCCAATATGGCAAAGGGAACGAGCATCAAAATTCAGGAGGTTCAGAGAATGCCCCTCAAAATCAATAAGAATAGGCCCACACCCCGTCACCTAATAGTAAAATTTACAAGTCTCAATGACAAAGAGAAAATCCTGAAAGCAGCCCGGGAAAAGAAGTCTGTAACATACAATGGTAAAAATATTAGATTGGCAGCTGACTTATCCACAGAGACCTGGCAGGCCAGAAAGAGCTGGCATGATATTTTCAGAGCACTAAACGAGAAAAAAACATGCAGCCAAGAATACTATATCCAGCTAGGCTATCATTGAAAATAGAAGGAGAGATTAAAAGCTTCCAGGACAAACAACAACTGAAAGAATTTGCAAACACCAAACCAGCTCTACAGGAAATATTGAAAGGGGTCCTCTAAGCAAAGAGAGAGCCTACAAGTGGTAGATCAGAAAGGAACAGAGACCATATACAGTAACAGTCACCTTACAGGCAATACAATGGCACTAAATTCATATCTCTCAATAGTTACCCTGAATGTGAATGGGCTAAATGCCCCTGTCAAAAGACACAGGGTATCAGAATGGATAAAAAAAACAAAACCCATCTATATGTTGCCTCCAAGAAACACATTTTAAGCCCGAAGACACCTCCAGATTTAAAGTGAGGGGGTGGAAAAGAATTTACCATGCTAATGGACATCAGAAGAAAGCAGGAGTGGCAATCCTTATATCAGATCAATTAGATTTTAAGCCAAAGACTATAATAAGAGATGAGGAAGGACACTATATCATACTCAAAGGGTCTGTCCAACAAGAAGATTTAACAATTTTAAATATCTATGCCCCCAATGTGGGAGCAGCCAACTATATAAACCAATTAATAACAAAATCAAAGAAACACATCAACAATAATACAATCATAGTAGGGGACTTTAACACTCCCCTCACTGAAATGGACAGGTCATCCAAGCAAAAGATCAGCAAGGAAATAAAGGCCTTAAATGACACACTGGACCAGATGGACATCACAGATATATTCAGAATATTTCATCCCAAAGCAACAGAATACACATTCTTCTCTAGTGCACATGGAACATTCTCCAGAATAGATCACATCCTCGGTCCTAAATCAGGACTCAACCGGTATCAAAAGATTGGGATCATTCCCTGCATATTTTCAGACCACAATGCTCTAAAGCTAGAACTCAACCACAAAAGGAAGTTTGGAAAGAACCCAAATACATGGAGACTAAACAGTATCCTTCTAAAGAATGAATGGGTCAACCGGGAAATTAAAGAAGAATTGAAAAAAATCATGGAAACAAATGATAATGAAAATACAACGGTTCAAAATCTGTGGGACACAACAAAGGCAGTCCTGAGAGGAAAATATATAGCGGTACAAGCCTTTCTCAAGAAACAAGAAAGGTCTCAGGTACACAACCTAACCCTACACCTAAAGGAGCTGGAGAAAGAACAAGAAAGAAACCCTAAGCCCAGCAGGAGAAGAGAAATCATAAAGATCAGAGCAGAAATCAATGAAATAGAAACCAAAAAAACAATAGAACAAATCAACAAAACTAGGAGCTGGTTCTTTGAAAGAATTAATAAAATTGATAAACCCCTGGCCCGACTTATCAAAAAGAAAAGAGAAAGGACCCAAATAAATAAAATCATGAATGAAAGAGGAGAGATCACAACTAACTCCAAAGAAATACAAACTATTATAAGAACATACTATGAGCAACTCTACGGCAATAAATTTGACAATCTGGAAGAAATGGATGCATTCCTAGAAACATATAAACTACCACAACTGAACCAGGAAGAAATAGAAAGCCTGAACAGACCCATAACCAGTAAGGAGATTGAAACAGTCATTAAAAATCTCCAAACAAACAAAAGCCCAGGGCCAGACGGCTTCCCGGGGGAATTCTACCAAACATTTAAAGAAGAACTAATTCCTATTCTCCTGAAACTGTTCCAAAAAATAGAAATGGAAGGAAAACTTCCAAACTCATTTTATGAGGCCAGCATCACCTTGATCCCCAAACCAGACAAGGATCCCACCAAAAAAGAGAGCTATAGACCGATATCCTTGATGAACACAGATGCGAAAATACTCAACAAAATACTAGCCAATAGGATTCAACAGTACATTAAAAAGATTATTCACCACGACCAAGTGGGATTTATTCCAGGGCTGCAAGGTTGGTTCAACATCCGCAGATCAGTCAATGTGATACAACACATCAATAAAAGAAAGAACAAGAACCATATGATACTCTCAATAGATGCTGAAAAAGCATTTGACAAAGTACAACATCCCTTCCTGATCAAAACTCTTCAAAGTGTAGGGATAGAGGACACATACCTCAATATCATCAAAGCCATCTTTGAAAAACCCACCGCAAATATCATTCTCAATGGAGAAAAACTGAAAGCTTTTCCGCTAAGGTCAGGAACACGGCAGGGATGTCCATTATCACCACTGCTATTCAACATCGTACTAGAGGTCCTAGCCTCAGCAATCAGACAACAAAAGGAAATTAAAGGCATCCAAATCGGCAAAGAAGAAGTCAAATTATCACTCTTCGCAGATGATATGATACTATATGTGGAAAACCCAAAAGACTCCACTCCAAAACTGCTAGAACTTATACAGGAATTCAGTAAAGTGTCAGGATATAAAATCAATGCACAGAAATCAGTTGCATTTCTCTACACCAACAGCAAGACAGAAGAAAGAGATATTAAGGAGTCAATCCCATTTACAATTGCATCCAAAACCATAAGATACCTAGGAATAACCTAACCAAAGAGACACAGAATCTATACTCAGAAAACTATAAAGTACTCATGAAAGAAATTGAGGAAGACACAAAGAAATGGAAAAATGTTCCATGCTCCTGGATTGGAAGAATAAATATTGTGAAAATGTCTATGCTACCTAAAGCAATCTACACATTTAATGCAATTCCTATCAAAGTACCATCCATCTTTTTCAAAGAAATGGAACAAATAATTCTAAAATTTATATGGAACCAGAAAAGACCTCGAATAGCCAAAGGGATATTGAAAAAGAAAGCCAACGTTGGTGGCATCACAATTCCGGACGTCAAGCTCTATTACAAAGCTGTCATCATCAAGACAGCATGGTACTGGCACAAAAACAGACACATAGATCAATGGAACAGAATAGAGAGCCCAGAAATAGACCCTCAACTCTACACTCAACTAATCTTCGACAAAGCAGGAAAGAATGTCCAATGGAAAAAAGACAGCCTCTTCAATAAATGGTGCTGGGAAAATTGGACAGCCACATGCAGAAAAATGAAATTGGACCATTTCCTTACACCACACAAAAATAGACTCAAAATGGATGAAGGACCTCAATGTACGAAAGGAATCCATCAAAATCCTTGAGGAGAACACGGGCAGCAACCTCTTCGACCTCTGCCGCAGCAACATCTTCCTAGGAACAACGCAAAAGGCAAGGGAAGCAAGGGAAAAAAATGAACTACTGGGATTTCATCAAGATCAAAAGCTTTTGCACAGCAAAGGAAACAGTTAACAAAATCAAAAGACAACTAACAGAATGGGAGAAGATATTTGCAAACGACATATCAGATAAAGGACTAGTGTCCAGAATCTATAAAGAACTTAGCAAACTCAACACCCAAAGAACAAATAATCCAATCAAGAAATGGGCAGAAGACATGAACAGACATTTCTGCAAAGAAGACATCCAGATGGCGAACAGACACATGAAAAAGTGCTCCATATCACTCGGCATCAGGGAAATACAAATCAAAACCACAATGAGATATCACCTCACACCAGTCAGAATGGCTAAAATCAACAAGTCAGGAAATGACAGATGCTGGCGAGGATGCGGAGAAAGGGGAACCCTCCTACACTGTTGGTGGGAATGCAAGCTGGTGCAGCCACTCTGGAAAACAGTATGGAGGTTCCTCAAAATGTTGAAAATAGAACTGCCCTATGACCCAGCAATTGCAGTATTGGGTATTTACCCTAAAGATACAAATGTAGTGATCCAAAGGGACACATGCACCCGAACGTTTATAGCAGCGATGTCCACAATAGCCAAACTATGGAAAGAACCTAGATGTCCATCAACAGATGAATGGATCAAGAAGATGTGGTATATATACACAATGGAATACTATGCAGCCATCAAAAGAAATGAAATCTTGCCATTTGCAACAACATGGATGGAACTAGAGCGTATCATGCTTAGCGAAATAAGTCAAGCAGAGAAAGACAACTATCATATGATCTCCCTGATATGAGGAAGTGGTGATGCAACATGGAGGCTTAAGTGGGTAGAAGAAGAATAAATGAAACAAGATGGGATTGGGAGGGAGGCAAACCATAAGTGACTCTTAATCTCACAAAACAAACTGAGGTTGCCGGGGGGAGGGGGTTTGGGAGAAGGGGGTGGGATTATGGACATTGGGGAGGGTATGTGATTTGGTGAGTGCTGTGAAGTGTGTAAGCCTGGTGATTCACAGACCTGTACCCCAGGGGATAAAAATATATGTTTATAAAAAATAAAAAATTAAAAAAAAAAAAAGAATGAATGGGACAACCAGGGAATTAAAGAAGAATTGAAAAAAAAAATGCATGGAAACAAATGATAATGAAAATACAGCTGTTCAAAATCTGTGGGACACAGCAAAGACAGTCCTGAGAGGAAAATATATAGCTATACAAGCCTTTCCACAAGAAACAGGAGAGGTTTCAAGTACACAACCTAACCCTACACCTAAAGAGCTGGAGAAAGAACAGCAAAGAAAGGTTAAACCCAGCAGGAGAAGAGAAATAATAAAGATCAGAGCAGAAATCAATGAAATAGAAACCAAAAGAACAGTAGAACAGATCAATGAAACTATGAGCTGGTTTTTTGAAAGAATTAATAAGATTGATCATCTCCTGGCCAGACTTATCAAAAAGAAAAGAGAAAAAGGACCCAAATAAATAAAATCATGAATGAAAGAGGATAAATCACAACCAATACCAAAGTAATATAGACAATTATAAGAACATATTATGAGCAACTATACCCAACAAGTTTGACAATCTGGAAGAAATGGATGCATTCCTAGAGACATATAAACTACCAAAACCGAACCAGGAAGAAACAGAAAACCTGAACAGACCCATAACCAGTAAGGAGATTGAAGCAAAAATCCCCCAAAAAACAATAGCTAAGAGGCAGAAGGCTTCCCAGGGAAATTCTACCAAACATTTAAAGAAGAATCCATAACTATTCTCCTGAAACTGTTCCAAAAAGTAGAAATGGAAGGAAAACTGTCAAACTCATTTTATGAAGCCAGCATTACCTTGATCCCAAAACCAGACAAAGACCCCATCAAAAAAGAGAATTACAAACCAATATCTTTGGAGAACACATATGCAAAAATTCTCACCAAAATACTAGCCAATAGGACCCGACAGTACGTTAAAAGGATTATTCACCACAAGTAGGTAGGATATATTCCTGTGCTGCAAGGTTGGTTCAACATCTGCAAATCAATCAATGTGATACAGTACATTAATAAAAGAAAGTACAAGAACCATGTGATACTTTCAATAAATTCTGAAAAAAACATTTGACAAAGTACAGCATTCTTTCTCTATCAAAACTCTTCACAGTGTAGGATAGAGGGTACCTATCTCAATATCATCAAAGCCATCTATGAAAAACCCACAGAGAATATCGTTCTCGAAGGGGAAAAACAGATTTCTGCTAAGTTCAGGAACACAACAGAGATGCCAACTATCATCATTCCTATTCAACATAACACTAGAAGTCCTGGCCTTAGCAACCAGACAATAAAAAGAAATTAAAGGCATCCAAATTGGCAAAGAAGAAATCAAACTATCACTCTTTACAGATGATATGATACTTTATGTGAAAAACACAAAGGATTCCACTCCAAAACTGCTAGAACTCACACAGGAATTTAGTAAAGTGTCAGGATATAAAATCAATGCACAGAAATCTATTGCATTTCTATACACCAACAACAAAACAGAAGAAAAAGAAATTAAGGAGTCAATCCCATTTACAATTGCACCCCAAACCATAAGATACTGAGGAATAAACCTAACGAAAGAGGCAAACCAAAGAGGATCTGTACTCAGAAAACTATAAAGTACTCATGAAAAAAATTGAGGAAGACACAAAGAAATGGAAAAGTGTTCCATGCTTATGGATTGGAAGAACAAATATTGTGAAAATGTTTATGCTACCTAAAGCAATCTACACATTTCATGCAATCCCTATCAAAATACCATCAGTTTTTTCCCCAAAGAGATGGAACAAATAATCCTAAAATGTATGTGGAATGAGAAAAGACCCCAAATAGCCAGAGGAATGTTGAAAAAAAAAAAAGCCAAAATTGGTGGCATCACAAGTCCAGACTTCAAGCTCTATTACAAAGCTATAAACATCAAGACAATATGGTATTGGCACAAATGCAAACATATAGATCAATGGAACAAAATAGACAGCCCAGAAATAGACCCTCAACTCTATGGTCACCCAATCTTTGACAAACCAGGAAAGAATGTCCAATGGAAAAAAAAGAGTCTCTTCAACAAATGGTGTTGGGGAATTTGGACAGGCACATGCAGAAGAATGAAACTGGACCATGTCTTTACACCACACACAAAAATAGACTCAAAATGGATGAAAGACCTCAATGTGAGACAGGAATCCATCAAAATCGTTGAGGAGAACACAGGCAGCAAACCTCTGCGACCTCAGCCACAACAACTTCTTCCTAGAAACATCACCAAAGGCAAGGGAAGCAAAGACAAAAATGAACTATTGAGATTTCATCAAGATCAAAAGCTTTTGCACAACAAAGGAAACAGTCAACAAAACAAAAGTCAACTGACAGTTGGGAGAAGATATTTGCAAACGAGGTAACAGATAAAGAACTAGTATCCAAAATCTATAAAGAACTTCTCAAACTCAACACCCAAAGAACAAATAATACAATCAAGAAATGGATAGAGGACATGAACAAACGTTTCTTCTAGGAAGACATCCAGATGTGAATACACACATGAAAAAGTGCTCCACATCACTCTGCATCAGGGAAATACAAATCAAAACCACAATGAGATACCATCTCACACCAGTCAGAATGGCTGAAATTAATAAGCCAGGAAATGACAGATGTTAGAGAGGATGCAGAGAAAGGAGAACCCCCCCCTACACTATTGGTGGGAATACAAGCTGGTGCAGCCACTCTGGAAACTAGTATGGATGTTCCTCAAAAAGTTGAAAACAGAGCTACCCTACCTCCCGGCAATTGCACTACTATGTATTTACCCATACAAAGGCAGTGATCTGAAGGAGCATGTGCACCCAATTGTTTATAGAAGCAATGTCCACAATAGCCAAACTATGGAAAGAACCTAGATGCCAATCAACCAATGAATGGATAAAGAAGATGTGGTATATATATATACAATGGAATACTTTGCAACCATCAAAAGAAATGAAATCTATCCATTTGCCATGGCATGGATGGAACTAGAGGGTTATTATGCTGAGCGAAATAAGTCAATCAGAGTAAAACAATTATCATATGATCTTCCTGATATGAAGAATTTGAGAGGCAGAGTGGGGGGTTGTGGGAGTAGATAAGGAAAAAGTGAAACATGATGGGATCAGGAAGGAGACAAACCATAAGAGACTCTTAATTTCAGAGAACAAACAGGGTTCCTGGGAAGGGGGGCTGGAATGGAGAGGGTGGTTCGTTTATGGACATTGGGGAGGGTATGTGATATGGTGAGCGCTGTGAATGTGTAAGCCTGATGATTCACAGACCTGTACCCCTGGGGCAAATAAAACATTATATGTTAATAAAAATAATAATAAAAAAAAAGAAACAACTCTGCACGTTTGTAGTTGCATAAGTTAAAAAAATATATGCAAAATGTAATTCCTGATAGATGAGATGAATATGTTAATTTGTAAATTTTTTATAGATTTCAATATAAGTGATATAATATCACTTATTTTGAAAAGATAAGTGCTAGATTTTACATCAGTCAAGATGTTTTCATTGTAAATGATAGAAACCAAAGCTAAATTAGCTTAAGCTTAAAAAGAGTAAAAGAGGAGATAATCCTCACAGCAAGTCAGTAGTCATATCAACATAATCTGAAAAAAAAAAATTCTCTTTGCCTCCCTGCATCATGTGTCCATCCTAGTGACCAAGGGCAGGAGGTGGAATCTGGTACGAGTTAAAATGGATAATGCTCACTAAAACATGAAGACATGTTTTTCAAAAAAGTACTATGAAACATAATTGTTTGAATATAATGGTCAGTAGAGTTTACAAAGCCAAACAATTACATTAATATTGGAATGGCATTACACGAAGAGTGGAAAAACAAACAGTGAATTGGGTTTTTTAAAGAATGCATCAGACTCAGGCTGTTCTTGGAGAAATGGGCAATCTAGTTGGTTCAATAGCCAAATTCCACATTAGTGGTAATTCATATTAATTTGTAACTACAAAGTTAAAAAAAAGAATACAGAGTCTTAAGTACACATGGTACTCAAAGTGTATTCCTAGATTTGTGCTTAGGAAATAAAAAACAAACCCGGAAATAATAATGGTTATTTAGATGGATGTCGTCTTTCCTAGAGTTAATTGGGCCATAATCCTACTAATCAAATGCTCTCTGATTGAGTTGATTAAACCAAATCTATGGGAAATGGCTACATTGTCAAAACTATATTTTAAAATAGTATAATATCTTCTAAGGCAATGAGACTGATTGTTCAACCAACATACCAAAATGTATGCAGTTTAGGGGCTGATGATAGATGAGTCTGAGAAAGTTGTTTTCTGTTCAGAGGAGTTCCTGCTGATCTTGGTACCCGCACCACAATACACCACAGAGCAAACAAAGGAAAGCAGTTACCACTGGGAGTTTTTAAGATGACACAGTATGGTTTGTCTCCCTCCCAATCCCATCTCTGCTTGACTTATTTCGCTAAGCATGATACGCTCTAGTTCCATCCATGTTGTTGCAAATGGCAAGATTTCATTTCTTTTGATGGCTGCATAGTATTCCATTGTGTATATATACCACATCCTCACAAAACAAACTGAGGGTTGCCGGGGGGAGGGGGTTTGGGAGAAGGGGGTGGGATTATGGACATTGGGGAGGGTATGTGATTTGGTGAGTGCTGTGAAGTGTGTAAACCTGGTGATTCACAGACCTGTACCCCTGAGGATAAAAATATATGTTTATAAAAAATAAAAAATTAAAAAAAAAAAAAAAAGATGACACAGTATGGTATTTGAAGCAGCTGAGCAGACAACAGGAGATTAGCAAAAGGAAAGGTTTTCTGACAAAAGCATTGACCACCTGCCCTTGTGAAAAAAAAGCAAAAAGTAAAAGTCCTTTTACTCAGTTGCTTGGTTCTGGTCCCAGATGCACCAAAGAACTGGAGACCCAAGCAGAATTGGGAGATAGAGTTTATTGAGTAGATAAGTATACTACACTTTCAAGAGTGAAAGCAGAGCAAGAGTGGCAATGAGTGGAGCTGCTCTAGTTGTGTCCTTTTAAGCCTCCTTTGTGTGTATGTCAATTCAGTTTTGATTGGCATTTTTGACTGACAGCTGGTGGTTGTATCACATTTTGGCCTCAGCACATGCCCCTATCAGTGATGCACTTTGTGATCATTGTATTTGTGTATTGCATATTTATGAGTGCCTAATGAGCTTTTGTTGTGACATTAAAGATAGTTAAGGACAAGTCCTTCTCTTCGTGCACGTGCTCAGCTCCTGAAAGTCCACCGCAAGTGGCTTTTAAGCCAGCTCTGCAGCTAAGCCTTTCCTATTCAGTTAGTCCTTGGAGGTGGCTCTGAAGGGGTGGCTGTTTCCCCCCTGGGGTGGCTCTGAGAGCATGGCAAGCACCTACTTCTATTTGGTTAGTAACAGGGGTGCCTGCAATTAAGTTTCACGATATTTCTCAAGGTGAAAACGGGACTAGAAGCTAAAACTAGGCTTTGCCACAGGTGTGTGTCAGGTGGCACCCTTAAAGATAAAATGAATGAAATTAAAATACTAGACAAGGCAGGGGAGGGGGGAGCGCCTGTGTGGCTCAGTGGGTTAAGCCTCTGCCTTCAGCTCAGGTCAAGGCCTCGGGTCCTGGGATCAAGCCCCACATTGGGCTGTCTGCTCCACGGGGAGCCTGTTTCCCCCTCTCTCTCTACCTACCTCTCTGGCTACTTGTGATCTCTCTATCTCAAATAAATAAAATCTTTAAAAAAAAATACTAGACAAGATCTGAACTGTATTATTTGTTTTGTAAAATATTATTTGTTCAATGTATTTGTTTTGTAAAATTAAGCTGCAAATACTCAGAGCAAAACTGACAACACTAGGCATAATAAATTCTGTTTTAAAGATTTTATATTAATTGTCAGAAAATAAGGTGAAATAGTAAATCAGCTTATTATTTATTTATTTAATAGTTCATTTATTTATTTATTTGATAGTCAGAGATCACAAGTAGGCAGAGAGAGGCAGGCACAGAGAAAGAGGGGGAAGCAGGCTCCCTGCTGAGCAGAGAGCCCAATGAGGGGCTACAGCCCAGATTTCCTTGATCATGACCCTAGAGGAAGGCAGAGGCTTAACCCATTGAGCCACCCACGTGCCCCTCAGCTCATTTAAATAAAGTGTATGTTTCAAGGCAATGGGACTACAGTTCACAATGAACTTTTTAGTTCGATTGTCTTGAAATCTTCTCAGAAATCTTTTTCTTTATGCTTGCCTATTTTTTTGTAATTTTATTTTATTTATTTTTTTCTCAGTGGTTCCAAGATTCATTGTTTATGCACCACATCCAGTTCTCAGAAATCTTTAATCTAAAAATTATCCAAAGAACTTTTTTTTAAAAAGATTAAAAGTTTAAAGATTTTTTTCAGAAGTTGATTATTTTTATAATAAGAGAAAATGTTGGAATTGTGATTTTCAACTATTTATGAGAGACTTCAGTCTTGTATCAGCTCTAAATCATCTAATTTTTTGAAAATTCAAGTGAAATCTATATTAACCCAGGTTGTTTTTAAGTTTAGAACCCCCAAATAAATTACATCTTATGGTGATATGGCACTGTATCTATGTAAGCTATAACTGATAGTGCTATAATATTTGTAGTTTGCATGCAGTTTTTGAGGTGATCAAAATTTCCTATAACTTCTCTCAATTGAAATATCACAATTAATTACCTTAATATGTGTTAAATTAATTAAGGGTTGTGCTTAAGAAGCTAGGACTATATTATTTTTGTTTACATTGCCATCTGTTCTAATTACATATCCAAGGTTACTGGACATTAGCCAAGAATGTGTAGTGAGTATTGACCTAAAAAAATTGCTGGCTGAAATCTTTTACAAAATAAACAATGATTAAAAATAGAGTACTCTTTTAGAGTAGAAAAAAAATAAAAACAAAGAAAAAAACCCTTTGATAATTGGAGTGGGGCTCTCCATCAAGAAGACCAATTTCTCTGAAATTGCCTTTGGTTAAAATTTTTGCACTCACTTATATAGTATATAGCAAAGGCAAAACGGGGGGGGGCGGTTTACTAACTAGTATTTTCTCAACTCAGTATTTTTAGGTTTAAAGTTAATTTTCACACTCTTATAAAATACACTTTCTTTGGGATTTTTTTTTTTAAGTTTTAATTTATTTGAAAGTGACCTAGGGGGGAGGGTGGAGAGAGAGAGAGAGGGAGAGAGAGAGAGAATGAGCCAGGGAGGGGCAGTGGGAGAGAGAGAAGCAGACTCCTTACTGATCAGTGGAGGAGGGGGTGCTGGACCTGGTCCTGGAATTGGGGCTGGACATGGGGCTCCATAGGGGGCTTGATCCCAGTACCCTGGGATCATGACCTCAGCAGAAGGCAGATGCTTAACCAACTGAGTCACCCAGGTGCTCCAATTCTTTGGGTTCTTGATATCCATTTTAAATATTCTGAAGTAAAATTATGAAGAGACAATATTTTAAGGACTTGTCTTCATTTATATGAATTGCCTTGTGTTTGTGATCACTGTCGACATTTTTTGACTGCCTGTTTATTCCATCACATTGGTATCTGTCTCCTCCACTCATCATTTTAAGTTACACCATTTTCTGTGGGACTCTATTTTCCACAAGAATAAACTCTATCAGCATTTGATATTTTTTTTTTAAAGATTTTATTTATTTATTTGACAGAGAGAAATCACAAGTACACTGAGAGGCAGGCAGAGAGAGAGAGAAGGAAGCAGGCTCCCTGCTGAGCAGAGAGCCCGATGTGGGACTCGATCCCAGGACCCTGAGATCATGACCTGAGCCGAAGGCAGCGGCTCAACCCACTGAGCCACCCAGGCACCCCAGCATTTGATATTTTTAAGTTCAACCTTCTTATTTGTGAGCAGCCAACAGGAAGTGAAAATCTTGTTCAGCTTCAATCTATTATCATCTCTATATGTGTTAATTGGGATTCAATCAGGAGATAGAAACCATATAGTAATTTGAAGAATTTAATATAAAAAGTTATTAATTATAACAGGGAAATAGAGCAATGAGGAATTGGTTAGTAAGATGTAAAGAGAACTCCAAAAAAAGTAAGAATAGCATATACAAGTGTAGCTACTACCTCTACAGTGGAGACATCTACAGAAGAAGACCCTGAAGGTTAGATCCAGACCTTGTTAGAGAAGCGCAGTCTTAGCCACTGAGTGCCAGAGAAATCACTGGAGGGCCACTGGCAGAAATTGCTAGAAAAATGTCTCACAGGACTTGCCATAAATCTACCCACTAGGGTGCTAGTGAAATCTCCTCAAAGGGAGATGTAACATCAGAGGGACTCCACTAGAAAGTCAGCAAAAGGGAAATTGCATTTAGATTTTATTACCAAGAAGGCAGTGGGGTATACTAATTATTTATGTTATTAAAAGTCTTTGGAGGGGCCCCTGGGTGGCTCAGGGGTTAAGCCTCTGCCTTCGGCTCAGGTCATCATCTCAGAGTCCTGGGATCAAGTCCCGCATCAGGCTCTCTGCTCAGCGGGGAGCCCCTTTCCTCCTTCTCTCTGCCTGCCTCTCTTCGTACTTGTGATTTGTGTCTGTCAAGTAAATAAATAAAATCTTAAAAAAAAAAAAAAAAGGTCTTTGGAAACTAAGATGTTGAAAAAATACTAGAGGGGGAAGAATATGTGAAAAAATTGAATTTATTGTGAAATAGAGTTAACACAGAACATAGATAATCTGATTGCCTATACAGCCTCAAAATAAATAAGCAATTCTTCTAGCCAATCAACATATCGACCATTTCAATATTACAACACATATTTTTAAATTATTCATGTAATTTTATCAGAATAATCATGTAAACATAGCCTCTAAAGCAGACTGAAATTTTTAAATGGGATTATGTAACATGATATAAAGATTTCAGAAGCAATTCTTTTGAAGTTTGAAAGTCTGAAAGTAGGAAAAAAAATGGGATTGCATTTGCTTGACTTTCTTTTAACTCCCACTTTAAAAAAAAATTCTTTGGTTCTAGTTTAGAGTACATTGTTTCATAACTTCAACATATTTGACCCTAGTTTCGATGTGGGAGTTGGTGAGATGAGAAACTTCAAACTGTGATTTTGAAACCCCCAGTTCACATGCTCTGGGGTGATACTGTGAAGAGACTATTCCTTAAAATAAATGATTTGATCTTCAATCAAGAAAAGTGTTAACTTCCTGGAAACTTTCCAGTTTGCTGTTCTGAAGAACTCAATTTAGCAATTTCATCAACTTTCACTTATCCATGTTATTGGAGAGAAGCAGTGGCATGAATAATCTAAAAGTGCAGTTAATTTTAAAAGAATTTATATGAAGTGATTTTCTGTAGTAGATTTAACTTCTTAGTTGTGTTGTACCTAAGCTAATAAAAAAATTAGTTTTTCTTTCCTCAGGGCATAATAATTGGCACCTCAGTAAAATAATGTGTGATAAGAGAAAGGCAGGCACTTTTGTTAGCTAACATGAAAAATTCCTTAAGCAGTATAACCATATGTGGACAGTTAGTTGAAAATTGCTGGTAAGAAGAAAGCTTACTATATGGGCATCTTGGTGGCTCAGTGGGTTAAACCTCTGCCTTCAGCTCAGGTCATGATCTCAGGGTCCTGGGATTGAGGTACATATCGGGCTCTCTTCTCAGCAGGGAGCCTGATTCCCAACCCCCGTACCCCCAACCTGCCTAATTCTGATATCTCTCTCTCTCTCTCTCTCTCTCTCTCTGTTAAATAAATAAATAAAGCTTACTATATGTGAAAATTTGGAGGATCAGTACATCTGACTCTACATTGTGAGATGCTGACTGGACCTCATTTATACACATTAGTGAGGAAAATGTAATTCACCAGCTTATCCTTCTGTGAGTCCACAGATTTCAAGGCACTCTGTAAATTATAAAGCATTACACAAAGGCATCCTGAATTGGAAGTTGTCATAAAGTGGTATACAGATTCTTTGTAGTTCTCATGAATAAACATATGGAAGACGTCCTTTAAAAAGCTACTATTTTTTCCCATGTTTTCTCCTTTCTTTTTTCCCAATTAACCAGATAGCAGGGTCTCTGATTCCTTACCTCAAAGAATGATCCTACAAGATATTTGTTTCTAAAAGCCTAAGCCTATCAAAGAACAAGGATGACAAGAGATGGTTTCTAGTAAATTGAGAAAGGAAATTCCTTGGTGGCATAATAAAAGAGAATATGATAAAGTAGTTTGGGAGACTTAGGGAAACAGGTATATTAATAAGGCATTGAGATTCTGGTTCATGCCAAATCAACTGCAGACTCAGTCAGCTGAGAGAAACAGCCTTAGAACAGCTGCAGTAGCTAAAGGAAAATGTCATTCTAGTAACTAACAACAACAGATGAAACCAACTTGAGAAATCTACAGGGAGACTGGAGTCTCTCTAGGGTCAGTGTATGTGGGGAGGCTGATGGCTACAAAACAACTGAGAGAGGTAGAGAGAAAATACCTTTGAAAGTACAGTTTAAATACCACTGTTCTTTTATCTGTTGATTCTTGATCAATCTGAAGCAATAAGAGTAGTATCAGGGCAAGATCAAGGCTCAATGCAAGAGTGAAATTGATGGAAACTGGTCTGCCCTGACCAGTCATTTTTAAATGTTTCATTCTAACTCCTCTTCCTGAATCACAAACTTTGCCAACTGCTTCCTCCTAATGTTTCTCAGAATCATGCTCATGAATATATGAAAAGTTAATGTATGATAATGGTGGCATCACAAATATATGTAGAAAGGACAGATTGCTTATTAGATAGTGTTGTAAAAATTGACTCATTACATGGAGAAAAATAAACTTGGATCTCTACCTAATTCCAAATAGAAAGGTGAACTCCAAATTGTTTAAAAATTTGATGAAAAATAAAACTATAAAGTCAGTAAACAAATTGTTAAAGACTATCGTTACTAAAATACTTTGAAGAATTTCTTAAACAAGATTTTGAAAGCGCTAACCATGAAGCAAAACAAATAAGAGATTATAAGAGGGATAATATTCAATAAAGATATCATGAAAAATATAGAAAAGAAATAATGCATAAAGCTAAAAAGAATTAATATTAAGCATATAGAAATTGTAGTCAAATAGAGTGGTAACTGTAAACCAACTAGAAAAAAGATAGAAGTCCAAATAGGAAAATGAGCCAGAGAGAAAGGAAATGTACAAAACAGGAAACTCATAAACTAATAAAGATATGAAGATATTTTATAATTCATTAGTAGTCAAACAAATTGAAATAAAAATAATTAGATATCATATTAAGCCTATCAAATTAGATAATGGTGAGTCTTGCCAGGATATGGGGAAATAAAGCCCCTGTTGTGATCTGCCAGGGCAGGTATCCTTAAGAACAGTCGGACTCTTCTTGGTCAAATTAAATGTATATACAACCCATGACCCAAAATTTACATAGAAAAGATACTCTCACATAAGTGCTTGGAAGGAGACATACAAGGACTTGTACAACCCATTGTCTGTCCTCAGAAGGATGAATAATTGAAATGTGGTGCAGGCATCTCACAGAGTATTAATTATTAGCAACTAGCCAGTTATACATATACCACCATGTATTAATCTTTAAAAAAAAAACTGAAGAAATAATAAAATGTAAGAAGTAGAAGTGTATAACATAAATTATAATTTTAAAATGTGTGCAGCAAAACAATGGGACATATGTTCCAAGTATAGACACGGGAGACAAATTCCTAGAAAATATATTAAAATAACTTCATACAGACATGGTGAGAAAGAAGACTGTAGATGAAAGTAAATGATTCATAGGTACAGATTATAACAATAGCCAAAATATGGAAGCAACCAAAATGTTTATTGATCCATGAATGGATAAATAAAATGTAGTGTATATACATATATATATGTATATACACACACACACATATATATATACACACACACATAAAATAGAAAATGATTCAACCTTAATAAAGAAGGATATCCTGCCATTTGTGACAACATGGATGAACCTGGAGAACATTCGGCTAAGTGAAATAAACAGACACAGAAGGATAAATATTCCACAGTCCTGCTTGTATGTAGAGACTTAAAAAAAAAAAAGTTGAACTCACAATAACAGAAAGTTGAATGGTGGTTATTAAAGGCTAGGGGCCAAAGAGGGGGAAAAAAGGAGGTTAAAAAAAAGAACTAGATGGGGCATCTGGGTGGATCGGTGGGTTAAAGCTTTTGCATTTGGCTCAGGTCATGATCACAGCATCCTGGGATCGAGCCCCACATTGGGCTCCCTGCTCAGCAGGGAGACTGCTTCCCTTCCTCTCTCTCTGCCTGCCTCTCTGCCTACTTGTGATCTCTGTCAAATAAATAAATTAAAAAACAAAAACAAACAAACAAACAAAAAAAAGTAGAATGGAAGCTGCCAGGGTTAGACTGGGGGGGAAGCAATCATAGAGAGTTATTGCTTAGTAGGTATAGAGATTCAGTTTTGCAAAATGAAGAGTTCTGGAATTATACGGTGGTGATGGTTGCACAATAATATGAGTGTACTTAATATCACTGACCTGTACACTTAAAAATACAAGTTAATAAATTATATGTTATAGGTATTTTACTACAATAAAAAAATTGGGGAAAAAAGCTTAACTCTCCTGCTGGATGCTAAACTTGATGACCATACAGAAGGAATGATGAAGATCAATGCCATGAAATTTTGTTTGAGGTCCTTCTGAGCCCCTTAATGAACCTATAGTTTACAATGATATACACATTGCAGGTATAACTGCAAAAAAGATGCACGGTTCACTAAGTTGTTGCTTTTTTTTTTCCTACTTATTTCAAATTAATTTCAAAGTTACAGGAAAAAATGAAGGAACAGTAAAAATATACACCACTTACACTTAATTCAGATAATTAATTCAAATACTAAAAGTTTTTCCAATAACATACTTCATATAAAACAGATCCAGATCAAGATCTTTTTACCTGTAGATGTCATTTGATCCCGAACAATTCTTTGTTTCTTCTTGAGTTTACTATCCTACACATTATTGAAGATAAGAGAACCATATTTTTTTATAATGTTTTTTAATTTGTCTCATGTTTCTTCATGATTAAAGTTATGTCCTTGAGTAGAAATATCACAGGACTACCTTTGTTTTCTTATCAATAGACCCTAACTGGGGCTATGCAATATGAATTTGTACTGTCATTTGTGATGTTTGATGTAATTATTTGAGATATCAGTAAGGATTCTCTATGGTAAAGTTGCTTCATTCTCCCTTTTTAAAATAGATGAGTACTTTGAGGGTGCATACAGAGAGACTGTGCAGATATTCTATTTCTCATCCAGGTTCCAGTCACTCTTAAACATCAATTACTGTTACTTGCCTGTATTTAATTGTGATGATATTAAAGGGTAAATTTCTGATTTCATCATGTCTTCTAAATTTGATACTCAGCACTCTACTATAATGAAAACATTTTTATTTTCCTATTTACTTTTTAATTTAATCTATGGATTTGTGGATTCTTATTTTATTCAATGTGATAAACACAAGTACTGTTATGTTTGGAACTCAGTTTGTTCAGTTGGGCCAATGACAGTGCTAGCCTCTTTAAACTAGCTTCTGTGTTTTTATAATACGTCTTCTCTATTCTTTGAACATTTCCTTGTTTCTTGTGCAACAAATATTTTCCAGACCCATGTTCTTTCCCAGCCCCAGCCCTGGAATCAATAATTCTCTAAGAAATGGTAGTTCCTTTTAGTAAAAAATATTCATTGGCAAAATTCTGAATTCTAAGAATTCTCATTTCTGTTGTGGACTTTCTGGTTCCAGGCTCTTCAGTGGATGAAGTCATACACACATAACCACAACATAGTAAGACATCTACAATTATTCCTATATTTATGAATTCACATCTCTACCTCAAAGATCAGTACAATAGTTTGGGATGCATTCTAACCTTCACTCTTATCATATTTGACAATCTTTTCTCCAAATGTGAAACTTGGTTCCAATTATCTTCCTTGTATTTATTTATGTATTCATTTAATCCCTCATATATGAGCAATTTCTGAACTTTACTGGGATGCTGCCTTACTTACTTTCTGCTTATAGGCTTTTAAATAAAGCCAAAGAAGGAAGGAAGGAAAAACAAATGGAGGAAAGGAAGAAAGAAAGGAGTTTGATGAGTTTGACATATGTCTATTAGTGTAAACTTCAGGCCCATTAAGATGCACAGTATTTCTCTCATCTCAATAAATTGTCATGTTCTTTTTCAGTCAACCGTTCAATCACTGCTATGATTTCTATCAGCATAGCTTAGTTTTATCCATTCCAGAAATTCATTTTTTAAAGATTTTTAAAAAATTTATTTATTTGACAGACAAAGAGATCACAAGTAGGCATAGAGGGAGACAGCGAGAGAGGGGGAAACAGGCTCTCTACTGAGCAGAGAGCCTGATGTGGGGCTTGATCCCAGGACCCTGAGATCATGACCTGAGCCAAAGGCAGAGGCTTAACCCACTGAGCCACACAGGTGCCCCAAGCTATATGCACTTTCATTTTAAGATAAGTCCATTTTAAAAAAGATTTTATTTTTATTTATTTGAGATGGAGAGAGAGCGAGCGAGCAAGCAAGAGCATAAGAGCAGGGGAATGTGAAGCAGACGAGCTCAATGTGGGGCTTGATTCCAGGACTCAGAGTCATGATCTGAGTGGAAGGCTGCCTCTTAACCAACTAAGCCACCCAGATGCCCCTGAGAAGTCTGTTTCTGAGAAAACATTTTTCAAGTGAGAACTTGTTTTTCAAAGTGATTGTATTGTTTTATACAGGCATCAAATATGCCTAATGACACTTTTATATAAAATAATACATTTAATTTATGGTTGAAATGTATTATTTTATATAAAAGTGAAGTGTGTAAACCTGGTGATTCACAGACCTGTACCCCTGGGGATAAAAATATATGTTTATAAAAAATAAAAAATTAAAAAAAAGAAACATACTGCAAGGTGATATAGGAGTTTTATGTGTATTGAGTCTCCTAATAAATAATTTGAGCTTGTATAAAAAAAAATAATACACTTCAATACTAAGATATAGATCTCTATTCTCATAGACACAATATTCTAATCATTTCTAAAAAAAGTACTTAATTTTTTTTAGAATCTCTAAGAATATTTGTTCTATTATATATATATATATATATATATATTAGGAAATAAAGATAAATTTTTGGGTGTTTGAAAATGAATTACACAACAAATCACTGAAAGATTAACAGAAAGGTTACTCTCTTGACTCTCCTTGTACTTGCACCCTCCACATATCAAAAGGGAAGAGATAGGTGAAGAAAGTGTCTTACCTGGAAATTTTTACTGGTTATCATCATAAGGCTAGTGGGTATTATTCACCAAGCAAAATGTGCCAAAATAAGTTATATATTCACCATTCAATTCTATTTTGTTCCAGTATAGCTAAAGATCAAAAGGTTTATGAGAATATTTCTTCTACAGTTATGGATTTCAAAATTTCTGAAAGAATAAATTAGGCCTCTAAGTATTAGTTTAAATGCCCATAATAGATAACAAACCAGTTCTAATTTAACAAATCCATAACTAGACCATTATGTTTCATGTTTATACTTAATTATTTTTCTTATTAATACTTGAAATTACTAAGAGAAACTGTATTATTTGTTTTATATGCATCTTCATTATCAGAATTTATATATTCAAAGCTATTTCTGTTTAATAATATATGTCTTAGAATATTTTTAAAAAACATAATTATATATAATATTTTACTTTGCTATTTTATGAGAACTTTTATAGCATCTAATTCTGCTACTCTTTAATTTTAGTGTTTTTCTGTTATGCTAAATTTGTGATTTGTGAAAGGCAAACAGAAATAAGCAAATATGTTAATTCTATAAAATTTAATAATCTGTAGAAGCATTATTAGAATCTTTTCAATTATACAAAAATGAATATATAGTTCATGTTTTATCAAATATAAAAGATTTCCTTAACACAATAACAAATCAATTAATTAAGATTTAAGTAAATTTCTGAAGAAAATAGGACTTTTTCAATATGGCACTAATGCTCTATTAGACCATAAAAAGAAATAATGAAACAAGGTGAAATTAGCACTAAAACGAAAAAGTGTAGATCTTTCATCTTGTTTAAAAATGTGAGACCAAATCATCTTCTATTAAATTATTGTTATTTATTTAAAATAATTTTAATTGGAAAAAAAATACACTTTTTTTTAAGAAATTAGGAAATACCTAATTTCACCAATTGTCAAAGTATACCTTTTATTCTTCTACATTATTCACATTAATTTTTATAATATAACTGATATAAAGCAAGTATTCTTAATATTGCAAGCATAGCATTTATAGGGATAAAGTAAAATCATAGTCTGGAAGAAAAAATACGTAAGAAGGAGCATAAGTATTTGTATGATATTAGTGTTTTATGGCTACCCAGAAAGTAAATAATGTTGATTATGAAATTAGAGCAGATAGCTCATTTTTTCTTGTTCTTCTATAGCTCAAAATAAGACTCTCAGAAATTAGTTTCACTGAGTAAATATAAAAAATAGATGAGAAAAATTAATGAATAAAAGGCTTTAAATTCCAGTAAATTGAATAGTTAGCAATGAAGGAAAAACACCATCACCTGTTTAGTTCACTAATGGGAATATGGTAAAACTTCATAAAAGTATCATATACAAAAATCTTGAAATTACCAAAAACTGCTAATAATATGATATTTGAAATGCATTGTGTGCATTACAGTCAAATTAAATATCTTGATGACTTATGATATCTCAAGTGTTCAATAAATATTTATTGTTAAATGGTATTATGTATTTCCTACTTAAGTATAATATAGGAAACTTTTCTTACTTTCTTCAAAGGAAAATGTGAAGAGTGAGGAGGCAGAACTAGAGTATTAACTATGTTTTGGTAATGTTTATGTAGATTTGTAGTTCATACTGAAGGAAATAAATGAGACAAAAGTAACTGAATATTACTTTGGTACTTTACTGTGCATGAAGAGAATAATAATAGGGAAAAGAATCTAAAAAAAATGAGTCACATAAAGAATGTTTATTAAAAAACAATTTGCTCTAGGAAGCTGAATAAATATTCTGGAAAAAAAGAAAGTTCATCTTAATGTTAAAAAATACAACAGAGACAAAAAGGCCATGAAAAAATACTCCAAGAAAAGTTGCAAGATAACAATGGATGATTAGATGGTTAATTTTATATGTTAACTTGACTGAGCTAAGGGATACCCAGAAGTCTGGTAAAACATTACTTCTGGTTGTGTTTGTGAGGTGTTTCTGGAAGAGATTAGCATTTTAATGGTAGAAAAAATGAACTGATACATTATCGGTAGATACCATTCAATCTTCTGGGGGTGGAAATAGAACAAAAAGTCAAAGAAAGTGTGGATTTGCTTTTTTTGTTGGAGTTAGGACATCAATTTTCTCTTGTCTCTGGACTCAGCTAGGACTGGGACTCACACTTTTAGCTTCTGTATTCTCTGGCCTTGATTCTCCAACTTGCAGATGGCTGATCAGAGAACTTTTTGACCTCCATAATCACACAAGAGAGAATGAGAGAGAGAGAGAGGGAAAATTGGGTGAGGGGGGGAACTGAGCGGAGAGAGAGAGAAAAAGTCTCCAACAGACTCCCCACTGATCAAGGAGGCTGAAACAGGGCTCCATCCAGAGATCATTACCTATGCCAAAATCAAGAGTTGAATGCTTAGCTGAGCCATCAAGGTACTCCTAGAATTTATGTATGTCAAAGGCCAAATGAAGGCCCAATAAAATCACATATGTGCCTAATGTTTGCACATATATTTCATATATGTACACATGCATACACATAAGTACATGTATATGTATATACATACTCAAAAATTACATTCACACATGTTCTATGTAAGAATTGTGTGTAGAACATAAAGCATACTTAACACTTTGAAAAGTTAATTTTTATTTTATAGTAATACTTTATGCAAAATAATTGATTTACAGAAAGTCTGCAGTAGAATGTGGCACATAGGGGTGCCTGAGTGGCTCAGTGGGTTAAAACCTCTGTCTTTGGCTCTGGTCATGATCCCGCGGTCCTGGGGTCCTGGAATCAAGCCCTGCATCAGGCCTTCTGCTTAGTGCAGAGCCTGCTTCTCCCTCTCTCTCTCTCTCTGCCTGACTCTCTGTCTACTTGTGATCTCTGTCTGTCAAATAAAAATAAAAAAATAAATAAGTAAATAAAATCTTTAAATATATATGTGTATATATATATTTTATATATTTATTATATATATTTATATATACATTTTTAAAGTTTTGGGATTTTTTCTTTATAATTTAGAGGTTGAGAAAACACAAATGAAATTTCATAAGTGTTTTCTCAACCTTTAAATTATAAAGAAAAAAATCCCAAAACTTTAAAAATTGGTCAGGTTGGACACTTTTTCCTTTCTCTAAAATTAAATGATGTGAACAAGATTCCTTAGAAGACTCCCAGATTTTCAAAGTTGCTTGAATTTTCCTTAGTTATTTGAAGATCTTACCATATTTCAAGGAAGATATTTCATGATAGAGTAATTTTTATACTAATTAAATCTTTTGATAAGGGATACACATTATATCACATAGTGTACACTATATGCATAGTATGAACAAATATTGTACTACTTAAGCAATAAATAATATTTAACATCACATTTTTTAGATTGCCAAAGAAAAAAAATTATATATAGAAATTATAAGCAGTGGTTTAATAAAGCTAAAGTAACTGAGAGGAAAAACATAAAGCAATGCTGAGAGGAAAAGCAAAAGTATTCTTTCCTTCAACAGCCATTTGATAAACAGTTTGTTGTTGTAGTCTAATCAGACAGATCTGACAATGAAAAATTGTCTTACCTTTTCAACTTATAGGTCTTTGTACTTTAATTTTTCAGAGTTGAATGATCTCATAGTGCTGATATAATCTTATAAAAATGGAGGATATTAAAGACATATTAATCTGATTCGATGTGTATTTTTTGATTTTTTCAAGATATGTCAAATGAAAAGGTTGTTTTCTACATAGTAGCTCAAATGTTTCCAGTCTACCATCTGAATGCCAATACATAGATATAAGATATGAGTGATACTTCAAGTCTGCATGTCTAAAGTAAAAAGGCCTGTGGCTTAAACAAAAAGTAATAATCAGTACTCTGGAATCATTTTAAAATGCTACCTTTTTTTGGCATATATTTTGTGAGAAATACTCTCCTTACCTTGTAGATGATGACTTTGAGAAAAAAGAATTGAAAAACTTTCTCTAACCTCAGTATTAAATTTACTCATCAATTGAAATTCGCTTATTTGAAAACTATAATGTTATTCATTTATTTCCTAGATCCAGTAAGACTTGTATTTGGTATACTCTACTTTTGCTCTACATTATTTTTCTGTTAAGCAATTATTGTCCCAAGCCATGCAAACAATTAGTCAACAAACTTCTTCAGTTATCCAAAATTATATTTTTACCAAAAACTAATAAAGTCACTTTTTATCAAATGTGATCTATAAAAATGTATAGTTCATTTTAATTTATATAATTACCTATTTAACTACTTCTTATGTACTTTGAAATTAGGTAGAAAGTTTAATTTAGCTAATATAAAGAAATGAGTGTAAATTTAATTGAGACAAGAAAAGGAAAGAGATGTAGAAATGATTTTCTCTTGCTTATAATTAGATAGTTATTTTTAATGTTGATGTTTTAAACATTGCAAAGTATATTTTTCAGTGAATTTGAGTTAGATTATGCATGCTATGGAAACCCGCAACCTGTAAATCTTAGTTACTTGAAGCAACAAAATTGGATTCTTGCTCTTATTACCTGTATGTTATGTGTATTTTTTCACTCAGGCTCTCCCCATCTCCTTATCTGGGATCTAGGCTAACAGAGAAGCCAGTGTGTGGAGGCTGTAGGTTTCGATGGTGGATGGAGAAAAAAGAGAGAGGGAGAGAGAGATCTGCAAATCACTCACTGGATTTTAGAATTTCAGCCTTCCCACTAGTATTTCTTTATTTTATTTTATTTTATTTTTATCTTATTTTATTTTTATTTTATTATTTTTTTTAATTTTTTATTTTTAGTATTTCTTTAAACTGGTGGTTTTAAACGTATGTTCCTTGGACCAGCAATAGCAGTATCATCCAAAAACTTAAAAATGCAGTTTCTGACCCTACCCCCAGAGTTAAATTCTCCGTTTAAATACTCTGGATAGTTAAACATCCATTGTAGTTAAATACCTAGCGTATTTCTAACAAGTTCCGAGGTGATGAAAATTCATTTAGTCATCTGTATATTGAGCTGTGGTCTAGAAATCTATGCTTTAACAAGCCCTTCAGTAGATTCAGATGCACAGTAAAGCTTGAGAACCAATGCATTAAACTTACCTAAGTCCAACTTCAAAGGAGTAAGGATGTACAATCCTATGAGTGCTCTGGAGAGAATCAAAAACATTTGGCCAAAGATAGTGGATACACATGAGTTAAAACATTAGAAAATATGATTACTATTGGGTTCTAGTCAATTTCTTCTGTATTCTTCTCTATTATGAATACCTTTTTATTACACACCCATTAAAAGGAAACATGGACCTGTAAGGACTTGATAGAAACAGTCAGAGGTTACTATATAATTGGAAAGACTGATTGAATAGCAGTAAGAAACAACTTTATTAAGCACCTATGTGGCACTGTCAATCAACTTGTATGGGCTTGTTGGCTGGAGCTTTGTATTGAGGGTTTTGGATCATCATCACATTCATTATTAAAGAATGCTAAGGTAAATCCAGTTAGAAATGTTCACGTGGGTGGGGAGGGGAAGGGCATAAATGCCATGATCTTGTCAGGCTTACTAAGCAAAAAAGTGAACATTATGAGAAGTAATTAGGTTTAAAACGTGCAAAGTGAAGAGAACCATAAGGAGCGATATTCCTAAAGACATGTCATGTGGTTTTGGAGAAAAAAAGTTTCAGAAATTATGAAGAGAGAAAACATTTTCCTCTGTAGCACTGTAAGTTCCTATATGGCTCCATTTTCTTTTCAGTTGTATTATTTCCAGGCTGGTTTCTTTAATTTCTTTCTTCTTAGAACACAAGAATAAAGTTCTTAAACTTTAGTTCTTATCTTCCTAAAGCATACTATAATGTGTATTCCTGGTTATTTTATTGTTGTGTGCTACTAAAAGTAAATAGTTTCTTTTTTCTTTTTCTTTTTTTTTTTTGCTATCTTTTTGAATAAAACCTTATGAAATATTCCTTTACCCCACTGCCACTGTTATCTTATTCCAAATTTGTAAAGCTGATCTGACTTAATTCTAACATTTGCCCTTGATAATTTTACACTTTAGGCTATTTAATATCATTTAATGTCTCTATTGTTATATGCTTGAATTAGTATCACAGATTCATTTAGTCATCTGTATATTTATATAAAAAGAAAAGCTACACTGACATGGTCTCAAATAATGAAAAGGAATTAAATTTATGTCTATACCCCCACAATAGAATAAATTTCCAATCTGTACCAGTACAGGGATGATGGGTAGTTCTATTTTTGTAGGCTTCTTAGTGACCAGAATTTTCAATGAAATTAAGCTATGTCATACTCTAAGGTATATTAGAATTATAGTTTTACATTTTTAATTTGTCATTATAAAACTTTATTTCTGTAAAGATTTTATTTATTTATTTATGACAGAGAGAGAGATAGTGAGAGAGGGAACACAAGCACAGGGAGCTGGAGAGGAAGAAGAGGTCTCCCCACTGAGCAGGAAGCCCAGTATGGGGCTGGATTCCAGGACCCTGAGATCATGACCAGGGCCAAAGGCAGAAGATTAACAACTGAGCAGCCCAGGGGGCCCCCATTATAAAACGTTAAAGGAAATATTTAAATAAATCTCTGACAAATATACATTAATAACCTAGATTAGAAAAAGCCAAAATCAAAATAAAAGAGGAGAATCTCTTTGAGAAGAATTTTAAGAGAAGCTGTAACTCATTCTCTAGCTGTAACCCTGCTCATATTTTATTGAAACATTCTAAATACTTGGAATTTCTGGACATGGTATTGTGAACAAGTAAGTTTAGAATTATCTTCTATGTGACTGTTCTTCATTTAGTTTAAGGACAAATCCTTAAGGCTGAATGAACAAAACTGCTTATTTCCTTTTGGAAAATAGATCTAGAATTCAAGTCTGTTAACATATATGATTTGCTTTTATCTGATTGATTATATTTTAGAGAATATTTAAATGGGCTCATTAAGTTCTTGGAAATATTTAGATTTCCAAAGAAGTATGACTGTGTGTGTGAGAGAGAGGGAGAAGCAGCAGCAAGATTTATTTTTCATTAGTATTACTTAAAGTGTTTACATTTTAGTGATTTATGCTTAAATTCAGACCTATACAACATCCAACTTCTACAAAAATCTGGGCATAATCTACTCAACCTATAAGCACAGTTTTGTTTGAATTTCTTTTCCAGTCCCTACAATCCACAAAGAACTGGTTTCTTCTGTTTGCTCATAGCTGCCTAATATTTATGTCTTGACTACTGTAGATATGTAAGTGGTAGGCATTCAATTTCAGTGTAACGTTTCAGTAAAACACTTGCCAATTTGCTCTGTCTTTGCAGAAGGGCCTTTACACAATGTTTTCGCTATTTTTTAAAAAAAGTATTCTATTTGAAATTAATGATTAGTGTTTATACATTTAATTAAATATCATCACCCACATGAGAAGATTTATATTTAGAGAAGTCTAATCAGGGAGGATATTTTCACATGTATTCACCTAGAAGCATGTCTGCTTCTGTGTGCTCTGTTCTCATTTATCCATCTGCTGTTTTGCTGGAGGATGAATTCTTCCAAAAGAGAATCATCATTACTGATAATTTTACTCTTAGGGATTGTAGTATTATTTTTCTTTTCTAATCCTTACCTACTCAAAATTGGACTTGTTAAATATTGGTGATGTCTGCTTCTTAAAATAGTAATGATATTTATGGGAATGTCCAATTAAGAATTCTCTTCAAACAAGTACAAACTTTTGGTCTAGAGCTGGGTTTTTATTCCAGTCCAATTATTCAAATTAAGTGATTTTAAGACACTTTCCAGGGCTCAGCTTTTTCTTCTATGAAGTGGGGCTAACAGCACACATTGGTCAGGGATTTGTGAAGATTGCTTGAGTCAACAAATCTGTTCATAATTGCTTTTATCTTACCTAATGATTCTTGGTTTTACAGAGTTGTAGCTGCTTTTGGCTTTATTCTGTTTTTCCTATCACTTTCTTTGGCTTTATTGTTTTTTATTGTTGTTGTTGTTTGTTTGTTTTTGTTTTTGGCTTTCTAACCTTATTTAAATGCTTAACTCATTTAAATTAAATCAATCTTTTTTTTACATTTTATTTATGTAATATTTATATTTCTAAGTACCACTTAGATGCATGCTACACATTTGGCATTTATTCTTTTCTTTATTTTTCAGCTCTACGTATTTTATTATTCCTCTTAAGTTTTTTTACATCATAAATTATTTAACCTTGTGGTTGGAAGTCTCCAAAATTAAATCTGTTTTTGTTTTGTTATTATTTTAAAACTTTCTTAAACTGCACTCAGAGAAATATTTTGTATGATAGAGTCTGCTCTAATTCCTGATAAATTATCTTTAGACTATTACTTGATGATTTAAAAAATAATTTTCCATGTGTACTTAAAATTAATTAAAATTATTTAATGTTTGGGGGTGCCTGGGTGGCTCAATGGTTTAAAGTCTCTGCCTTTGGCTCAGGTCATGATCCCAGGGTCCTGGGATCGAACCCCACATTGGGCTCTCTGCTTGGCGGGGAGCCTGCTTCCTCCTCTCTCTCTCTCTGCCTGCCTCTCTGCTACTTGTGATCTCTGTCTGTCAAATACATAAATAAAATCTAAAAAAAAATTATTTAATGTTTGGATGTAAGGACGACTATATGCCCATTTGATCAAAAATGTTGAATATTTTGGTCAAATCTTCTATATCCAACAGTATCAGGCAAAATGACTGACAGAAAGTTGTAAGAATGGAAACAAGGTGGGATAGCATTGGTACAAGGATATATGATCTTACCAATGGAATTAGAGTGACTATAGAAATTGAATCAAGGGAGCCTGAATTACAAAAATAGTAATAATACCATTTAAATGGATTGCGGATAGCATTTTCAATAAATGGAACTCTGCCAATTGGATAGTCATACAAAAAGGTGCGCACGCGCGCATACACACACACACACACACACACATTTATATACACACATTCACACACACACACATATACTGACCTCTAAATCACAACATACAAAAATAACTATATGAACTGTAGATCTAATTGTGTAAAGGCAAAATAATAAGTAATAAGACTTTTTGGAGACACACAAAAATATATCATAGTGATATTGGCATAATGAGTTTTCTCAAATAGGAAACAAAAAGGTTAAACTTAAAGGAAAAATAAAGTGAACTGTATTAAAATTAACTTCTGTATCAAAAGACACTTTCAAGCACATAATTCAGAGAAAAAGATCTTGTGAAGAATTTCTGAAGAACCCATACAAGTTAAGAAGAAAAAACAAAAAAAAAAAAAATACATGCATTAATTAAAAAGAAAAAAAAAAAAGAGGAAAAGGTTTGAACTGACACTTCACAAAATGGGACTACCAAATGGACAAAGCCCTGTGTATATAAAGGTGCTCTACTTCCTTAGTGATTATGGGAATGAAGATTAAATTTGATGACTAGGGCGCCTGGGTGGCTCAGTGGGTTAAGCCGCTGCCTTCGGCTCAGGTCATGATCTCAGGGTCCTGGGATCGAGTCCCGCATCGGGCTCTCTGCTCAGCAGGGAGCCTGCTTCCTCCTCTCTCTCTGCCTACTTGTGATCTCTCTCTGTCAAATAAATAAATAAAATCTTTAAAAAAAAAATTTGATGACTAAATTAAACCATAGCAAAAATCCTAATGTTGACAACGATATAGATCAATAAGGATTCTCAGAACTCTTCAGCCTTATATCCTAAAGTCAAGCATCTGCCAACCCTATGACACAGCAATATATATCATTACTAGGCATAGATCAAATAAAATGTACACATCTGTTTCCCCGTGACACAAAATAAAAGTTTCAGTATACTTGGTACTTGTGAGAAAACTACTGTGGAAATCACACAAATTTTCATCAAAGCCAGAATGAATAAATAATTATGATCCAGTGGTTTAAAACCTCTGCCTCAGCTCAGGTCATGATCTCAGTTTCCTGGGATCAACATTGGGCTCTCTGCTCAGCAGTGAGCCTGCTCCTCACCCCACCTGCTGCTCTGCCTACTTTACCTACTTGTGATCTCTCTCTCTGTGTCAAATAAATAAAATCTTTAAAAAAATAATTATGATTCATTTAAGCAATGTAATATTGTAAAGCAATAAAACTACATGAGCTGCAAGTACTTGCAAAAATATTTATAGATCTTACAAGCATAATGTTGAGCCAAAGAAGCCAGAGAAAAACATTAAAAAACCACACACTTCATGTTTCTATTTATATACAGAAAGAAAAAAAGCAATCAAAACTTACCTATACTTATCTATAAAATCCAGGTAGTGGTCATTATTGGAGAGGAGGTTAGTGATATGAGTCCCTTCTGATATATTCATAATATATAGCTTCTTGATCCAGGTAATGTTTCCCAAAGTGTGTTTGATTTTATGAAAATTTATTGAGATACTCACTTGAAAATTAAAGCTTTCTGGTATATTTTGTATTTTAATAAACTATATCCTTAATAAATTAAATCTTGCTTGATGTGTCAGTTGATGAGAAGAGAGTAGTGCTTCTACTTTGCTCACAAATTTCTCAATTTGTTTATCAATTTCTCACTTTAATTAGAAGATAAGAATTTAGATACTTTTAAGGTTATTTTGCATTTTAAATACACAATGTCAATTTTATTTTATCTTGGTAATAAAAGTATTAGATTTATTTTACTTTGTTTCTTTAATTTTTCCTGAGATATATTGTTATGTTATTATTTTAAGCTACAATTTATTTATTATTTTTAAATTTAAGTTATTATTTAAAAATATTTTTTTAGGGGCACCTGGATGGCTCAGTGGGTTAAAGCCTCTGCCTTCAGTTCAGGTCATGATCCCAGTGTCCTGAGATCAAGCCCCACATAGGGTTCTCTGCTCAATAGGGAGCCTGCTTCCTCCTCTCTCTCTCTGTGTCTGCTTCTCTGCCTACTTGTGATCTCTGTCTGTCAAATAAATAAATAAACAAAAATCTTTAAAAACATAAAAATATTTTTTTTTAGATGAGCATTTCCTATAGAAAATAAGTAACTAGCTTGTATTGGTTTGATTGCTTTTCTTTCATTCCACTAGAATGTTTTTCTTCTTTTAGGTGATTTAAATATACACATCAATTGCCATTACTGAATTCTTTGATTTTATCTATCTTAGACACCACAAATATATAAAGCTTGTGTCTTTTCTTGTGCTTTGCTTACTTCATGGAATGTGCTCAAGATAATATTTCTACATTCCTTCTTTGCTTTTTTATTTATAAGTTCTATACTATTTTCTTTAGAGATTTTATTTATTTATTTGACAGATAGAGATCACAAGTAGGCAGAGAAGCAGGCAGAGAGAGAGAGAGGAGGAAGCAGGTTCCCTGCTGAGCAAACAGCTGGATGCGGGGCTCGATCCCAGAACCCTGGGACCATGACCTGAGCAAAGGCAGAGGCTTTAACCCACTAAGCCACCCAGGTGCCCCAAGTTCTATACTATTTTATATCTCTTTAGTATTATATAAGTTTGCTTACAATCCAAAGAGAGAAAATAGTATAATTTGAATAGGTAATATTTAATGTAAACAATCATAACAGGGGGCTCAAATTACAAAGATTGGCTGGTAGAAAGTAAATAGAACTCTAAAGAATATAGGAATACCAGATATAATATATCATGTCATGTCATATACAATACATTCTAATATATTGTTATACATTTGCATTATAATATACCACTAAGCTTAAGGCTGAGATGAAGTGTTCAAAGAAGAGGCTCTACTGCATTCCTACTGAAGCACAACCCTCAGTGGAAGGCAGAGAAGTTGGTGTGGTAACACACTGATGAAATTTGCGGTAAACCATCCTTTTGTAACTTGTCAGAAATCTATTCTCAAAACAGAGAAAGATGGGAAGGGTTTCACTGAAAATACCATCTGGGTATGGGTTGAATTGTATTTTCCAAAAAAGATACATTAATCTGTTAATATGAACTTATTTGGAGAAAATGTCCTTGCAGATGTAATTAGCTGAACTGACACAAGGACAAACTAGAATAGGGTGGGCCCTTAATTCAGTCCTTATAAAAAGAGAGAGACACAAGGAGTACAGCATGTGAAGATACAGAAACACTCAGGAAAAGGATGGCTGTATGATGAGAGGGGCAGATTGGAGTGCTGTACCAAAAGCCAAAGAACATTATGGATTGCTAGCTAACATTAGAAGCTAGAAAAATCAAGGAAGGAATTGCCTCTACAGGATCTAGAAGGAATATGGCCATCCTGAGATTTTGTTTCAGACTCCTATTCTCCAGACCTGTGAAATTTCTGTTGTTTTATGCCATTCCAGTTTGCAGGACTTTTTGATGGCAACTTAGGAAAACTAATAAAGTATCCAAATTAGAGTGACAGGGAAGGTGTTGGTCACTGAATACTGCTGCCCAAGCAGGAGACAGTAGAAGCCATTCATGCAGGAGCAGAAATCACTCTGCACTGCAAGTGCCTATAAAGGAAAATCTTGCAACCAGGAAGCAAAACCTTTTTCTTCAATAATTCAAAGACCTTAGAGTATTTAAAAACAAAGTCTCCCCATTTAATGGTCCATGTTATTTTCTTGTAGTTTAATTTCTTTGCTTTTACTTTGTCTCATTCAATGTAGTCATTCCAGTTTTTAAAGTAATAGTCAAGATTTATTTGATTTACCTGTAGGTTTGCAAGTATTTTTCCCCACTATTGATTTTTTTTTATTATGGTTTATTTTAAAAATTAAAAATAACAGGGATACTTGGTGGCTAAGTCAGTTAAGCATCTGCTTTTGGCTCCGGTCATGATCCCAGGGTCCTGGAATCGAGTCTGGTATTGGGCTCCCTGCTCAGCGGGGAGCCTGTTTCTCCCATTGTCTGCTCTTCCTCTCACTTGTTCTCTCTCTCTGACAAATAAATAAAATCTTTAAAAAAATTAAAAGTAGCAAAAAGTATAATACAAAATAAACAATTTTCCTGATAACTTGATCTACAATCCAAATAATATCCTTTATGAACATTGATAAACAGACTCTTAACAAAATAGTCACAAAGAAAGCCAACAATATCTATTAATAACAATAATACACTAAGACCAAGAGGATTGCAAGGTAAGGATAATAAATATTCAATTAATGAGTCATTTTGAGAGCATAAAGGAGATAAAGTAACATTTGACAAAATAAAACACTCATCCATGATAAAACTCTCAGAAAACTTGCAATAGGAAGGAATTTCCATAATTTCATAAGGAGCACCTACAAAAAGATTGAGGCTAACACCATACTAAATATGAAAGATTGAAAACTCTCCCCCTAAAAAGAAGAACAAAGCTAGGATGTCTGCTCTTATCAATTCTATCCAACATTGTACTAAATTACCTAACTAATACAAGGCAAGAAAAAAATAAAAATATAAAGATTGAAAATGAATAAATAAAACCTTCATTATTTCTGAATGACACCATCTTGAATGTGGGAAGTCCTAAAAACTTATCAAAAAAAAAAAAAATAGAACTAATATGTGAATTAAGCAAGATCATAAGATACATGATAAATATATGAAAACCAATTTATTTAAATATATTACTAACAATAAAAAAATGAAATGAAAGGTAATTAAGTCAACAATAGCCTGACAAAAATATATATAGGAATAAATTAGCAAATCAATAAAGTGTATAAAACATTACTGAGAGAAAAAAAAGACCCCTGAAATGGATGGAGGGATATATTATATATATGAATTGGAGGTCTCAGAATTACTATTATCTGAGAGTTATCTTAAAATTGATTTATAGAGTCAATGTAACCTCTATTAAATGGAATACAACACAGCCATAAAAGGAAGGGAACACCAATAAACACAGTAAGAGATGAATCATAAAAATATTCTAAATAAGAAGAGTCAGACATAAAATCAAACAGATTATATGATTCAATTTATATGTAATTTATAGAAAGGCAAAACTGTAGAGACAGAAAAAAAAATCTTTCATTACCTGGGTCTGTGGTTGGAGACATGGTTTAACTTTGGAGATCACAAAGGTAAGAGTGGAGTAAGGTAAGAGTACTAAAACTTGTTTGTGATAATGATTGCACAATTGTATAAATGTAATAAACTCATGAACTATACATTAAATTAAGGAAGTTTATGATATGAAAATTTTATTTCAAAAATCACTATTAAAATAGAATTTCATTTATCATTGTTAATTTTTTATAGTTTTACCACAAATTCCTAAAGCAATATTTAAATATTTTGTTTCAAAGTTTATAAACATATAGATCAGACAATAATAGATTCATCTATGACTGAAATATTCATTTTTGAAATATATCTACAACTCATCTATGTTCTTTGTTTTATAATATTATATTAAAAATATGCCAAATTAATAAATTCAAATGCTCATGAATAGTTGAACTATTTATATTTTTTATTATCACAAATAATGCTACTATAAACAATTTATTTATGGTTGCCAGGTGCATATCTGCCAACCCCTAATACATGAAGAAATAGGATTTCTGGGTTTTAGTACATGTTTGCTGTCAATGTTATTAGAAAATATAAGAGTAGTTTTAAAAATTTTCATCACTGGAAGTGTATAAATATGTTGTTCTTCCAGTTTCTTAACCATTGGTGGTATTATACTTTCAGAGTTTGTGAACTGGTATGTGTTCATAAAGAGATGTAAAATTACAGTTATAATTTATGTTTTCTAGTTGACTAATGAAATTAAACATATTTCAAATATTTGTTTTCCCTTAATATTCCTATCTATGAAGTGCCTCTTCAAATTGTTTGTTTTTTGTATCTTCATTAGAAGATGTCCCACTAATCTCTAGTGCTCCCTAATATCCATAAGTCAAGAGGCTATATTTTATGATGTTGTGTGCCTATACTTGTATGAGTAACACATTATCTTAGTAACTATATTTACATAATCATTACCTGTTTTTGCTTAGGTACATTCTCTCACAACTGCTCAGGAACCCCTTGTTATTCTTGGCTTTTGATTTCTGCACCTTTTAAATGCAGTATGTCAATGCAGTATGTCTCTCTGAAACAAACAAACTAAAAACTAGATGGGGTTTAGAATGGATATGGACTAAATCTAGATGTTGGTGAAGATATGGAGAAAAGGAGACCCTCTTACACTGTTGGGGGTACTGCATACTGGTGCAGCCACGCTGGAAAACCATATGGAGTTTCCTCAAAACTTAAAAATAGAACTACCCTATAACCCAGCAAATACACTATTAAGTATTTACTCAAAAGATACAAAAATGCTCCCTGATATTTATAGCAGCACAATTAACAATAACCAAAATATGGAAAGATCCTAAATAACCATTGACTCATGAATGGATTGAGAAAGACAGTGTGTGCGTGTGTGTGTGTGTGTTAAAAGATATACAATGGAATATTACTCAACCATCAAAAAGAATGGATCTTGCCATTTGCAATGATGTGGATGGAGCTAGAGTGTATTACGGTAAGTGAAGCAAATCAGTCAGAGAAAGACAAATATCATATTATTTTACTCATATGTGGAATTTGAGAAACCAAATAGATGAACATAGAGGAAAGGGAGAAAAACAGAAGGAGGCAAATCATAAGAAATACTCTTAACTATAGAGACGAAACTGAGCTTGATGGACGGGAGGTGTGTGGGAAATGGGCTAAATACGTGATGGTATTCAGGAGGGCACTTGTTATAGTGAGCACTAAGTATTATATGTAGGTGAGGAATCACTAAATTCTACTTTTGAAACCAATATTACAGTTTATGTTAACAAACTAGGATGTAAACAAAAACTTGAAACAAAGAAAACCAATGGGGAAAAAAAAATTGAAGAGCCTCCCAATATATAAATACAATTTCTAATTCTTTTTCTTTAATTTTTTCTGTCTTCTTTAATATTTTATAATCTCTCACTTGCACATATTTTACTCCTTTTTAGGTTTATTAGTAGATATTTATTATTATTATTTTATTTAAGATTTTATTTATTTATTTGTCAGAGAGAGACACAGTGAGAGAGGGAACACAAGCAGGGGGAGTGGGAGAAGGAGATGCAGGCTTGCCACAGAGCAGGGAGCTTAAAGGGGGCTTGATCCCAGGACCCTAGGATCAGGACCGGAGCTGAAGGTAGATTCTTAATGACAGAGCCACCCAGGCGCCCCAGATATTTATTATTTTTATCTTAAGTGTAATCTTTGAAATAGTGGCTCTAATATTATATATTTAAATTAAATCAATTAATTTTTACATATATATTTTTTAATCAGTAACTTTTCTAAATTTCATATTATTTTAGTCACTTCAAATTTGAAAAAAAATATTTTAAAAATTTATTCAGAATTTTATATTTCAACTTCTTTGGGAGCTATTTTTCTTTCTGGTGTATCTTGTGTCCTTCAGGTAATTTTGTTTGTGATTTCTTATTCTGACCTTTTCAGTCAAGTTTTTTGTCTTGCTTTGTCTTGTTGGTTGTTAGTATTTTAAGGAATTATTTTTTTCTTATGGTCAAGATATAACTCAGGATTGTGAAATTTCATTTGAATTTGATTTGAATTTGAAATTTGAAATTTCATTTTAATTTGATTTGGTTTTGGGGGGTTTCATGGGATTAGGAACAATTGTTATGTCAATTTGTGACTTGTATACTCTTGCATCACGTGGTTAAAAAAATTAAAATGTATAAATCTTGTGATTTTTGAAATATTCTGTATGTTTATGAATATGAGCCTTACCAAAACTTATTAAAATTATACTTATGACATTTTGCATAGTCTTCATATATTCTTCCATTAAAATATCACTTATTTTGATAACCAATTTTTTAATCCATCATATGATTTTTCACCTTAACAATAACTTAAATGATATGAAGTCAACACTTTGCATACTTAGTTTCCAAGGGCTGCTGTCACAAAATATCACATGCTGAGTAGCGTAAAATAACAGAAACTTATTTTCTTACAGTTCTGGAGTGTAGATGAATAAAATCAAGTTGTTGTCAGGGATTAGTTCCTTCTGAGGGTTGTGAGGTCTATTCCATGCTTTTCTCCTAGCTTCTGGTGGTACTGACAACTTTTGCATAGCCCCCTCCCCTACCAAAACCCTCCTTCTCCTCCCCCGCCACACCCACCAGAGTGATACATTTGTTAAAACTGATGAACCTACACTGACATCTAAATCATCCAAAGTCAATAGTTTACAATGGGATCAATTTCGGTAGAATCCTCCAAAGCTTTTAGCAGAGTGAGTCACCCAGGAGATGCTCAATAAACACATGATGACAAGAGTCACAAAGATGGTGGAGTAAGGGACCCTATTTCAACAGGTCACATGAATTGAGCTGGATAGCTACCAGACCACACTGAACAACCATGAAATCAGCCTGAGATGTAAGAGGGTATATCTGGATCTTTAAAAACATAACACCTCCAGATGTTGTTTTCCAGGTATGAACCAGGGAGCTATGATTCTGTATGCAGATATTGGAAGATAAACAGAAGCAGGTGGGAACCTCTGGGATCCTGTGCCACCAGAAAGCAAAAGCCTCCAGCCCTGGGAACTGGGCATAAACTGGCAGACCAGTAGTTACATGGAAATGACTTTTTTTTTTTAAAGATTTTATTTATTTATTTGATAGAGATCACAAGAGGCAGAGAGGCAGGCAGAGAAAGAGGGGAAGCAGACTCCCTGCTGAGCAGAGACCCCCTCCCCCCAACTCAGGACTCAATCCCAGGACCCTGGGATCATGACCTGAGCCAAAGGCAGAGACTTTAACCCACTGAGCCACCCAGGCGTCCCAGGAAAGGACTTTTAAGGCAACCTACCAGACTGAAATCTGGAGATGTGGGAGTACTCCAGCAAACTAGGGGTGGCTAACAGTTTTAGGAGCACAAAGGGCAGAGATGTTCCTGGGCCTGGAAGCAAGGGCTGGGAGTGCTGCTGTGGGGTACATTGCAGTTTTTAGCAGCACAGACAGAAACAGAGACAGTGTGGCCTGGAGAATGCACTAAAGAACAGACTGTGATCTCTCTGTTCTGAGATACTGGTTTGGATATGGTCACTTCTGCTCTGACTCTTGGAAGAGATGCAGAAAGCTGCCAAGAAAAGCCACCAGAGAACAAAAGATCCCTAAAACCAGTTTTGTGGTTTTCTAAAACCAGTTTTCTCTGAGTCCATTTCTCCCCCTGTATGGGGGTGGGGCAGGGAAACTCTGCCCAAACAAGGTTGCCTGGGTAACAGCACAGCAGGCCCCTTCCCCAGAAGACAGACTGAAGAACAAGAGGCTGACAACCCTAAGGTCCCTATAAAACAGGTGCATCTGGCTTGGATTGTGGTCAATAATTTGGATTTTGTACATTCCCTCTACCACCACTCAATAAAATGACTAAGAGGAGCCCCCAGTGCAGGAAAGATTCAGAGACTGTGATCTCTGCCACAGAACTAATTGATATGGATATAAGTAAGATGTGGGAAACAGACTTCAGGGTAACAGTTATGCAGACAATAGCTAGGTTGGAGAAAACCATTAGTGGTGACGTAGATTTTCTAAGGGCAGAAATGAGAGCTGATCTGGCAGAACTTAAAATTGCTATCAATGAGATCCAATCTAATTTAGATACTCTAACAGCTAGGGTAAATGAGGCAGAAGAATGAATTAGTGATCTGGAAGACAAACTGATAGAAAAGAAGGAACAGAAGGAGGACTGAAAGAAACAGCTTAAAATCTATGAAAACAGAATTAGAGAAATAAATGATGCCATCAAGTGTTCCAATGTCAGAATTATTGGGATCCCTGAGGGGGTGGAGAGAGAGAGGACTAGATTTATTTGAACAAATCATAGCTAAGAATGTTCCTAATCTGGGGAATGAAACAAGCATTCATGTTCTAGAGGCAGAGAGAACCCCCTCCAAGATCAAGGAGAACAGACCTATGCCTTGGCATTTAATAATAAAACTCACAAATCTTAGAACCAAGGAAAACATCTAAGGGAAGTTAGGGGGAAGAGATTTCTTACGTACAAAGGGAAGAACATCAGAATAATTTCAGACCTGTCCACAGAAACCTGGAAAGCCAGAAAGAGCTGAGAAGACATATTCAGGGTATTAAATGAAAAGAACGTGCAGTCAAGAATAATTTATTCAGCAAGGCAGTCATTTAAAATGTGTGGAGAGATAAAGAGCTTCCAGGACCAACTGAAACTACAAGAATATGTGACTACTAAGCCAGCCCTCCAAGAAATGTTAAAGGGGGTCCTATAAAAGGAGAAAGACCCCAAGATCATAAAACAAACAAACAAACAAAAAAACAAACAAAAAACCCCCAGAATTTAGAGACAATCTACAGAAACAAGGACTTGACAGGCAACATGATGACAATAAATTCATCTTTCAATTAATCTTTCAATATGAATAGCATAAATCCTCCATGAAATGGCACAGGGTTACAGATTGGATAAAAAGACAGGACACATTCATATCATTCATATGCTGTGTAAAAGAGACTCATTTTGAACCTAAATATATATCCAGACTGAATGTAAGGGATGGAGGACCATCTTTCATGTTAAGAGATTTCAAAAGAAAGCTGAGGTAGCAATTCTCATATCAGACAAATTAGATTTTAAGCTAAAGACTGTAGTTAAAGATACAGAAGGACACTCTATCACTCTTAAAGGATCTATCCAACAAGAAGATCTAATAATTGTAACAATCTATGCCCCCAGTATGGGAGCAGTCAACTACATAAATCAACTGTTATCCAAAATAGAGAAATATTGATAAAAATGGGTTAATAGTAGGAGACCTCAACACTGCACCCTCAGCAATATATAGATCATCTAAGAAGAAAATCAACAACAACAACAACAAAAACAAGTGTTTTGAATAACACACTGGATCAGATGGACATCAGAGATAAATACAGAACTTTCCACCCTAAAACAACAGAATACTCATTCTTCTTGAGCACAAATGGAACTTTCTCCAGAATAGACTACATACAGGTCACCAATGAGGTCTCAACCAATACCAAAAGACTGAGGTTATTCCCTGCATATTCTCAGACCACAGTTGTTTGAAACTGGAACTCAATCACAAGAAAAGTGTAGAAGAAATTCAAATGCTTGGAAGCCAGAGACCATTCTGCTCAAGAATGTTTGGGCCAACCAGAAAATCAAAGAAGAACTTAAACAATTCATAGCAACCAATGAGAACTAAAACACATCAGTTCAAAACCTACAGGATACTGCAAAGGTGGCTCTAGGGAAATACATAGCCATCCAAGCCTCAGTTGAAAAAAAAAAAATCCCAAATACACAACTATCTTTATACCTTAAAGAACTGGAGAATCAGGGGCGCCTGGGTGGCTCAGTGGGTTAAGCCTCTGCCTTCGGCTCAGGTCATGATCTCAGGGTCCTGGGATCGAGCCCCGCATCAGGCTCTCTGCTCAGCAGGGAGCCTGCTTCCTCCTCTCTCTCTGCCTGCCTCTCTGCCTACATGTAATCTGTCTGTCAAATAAATAAACAAAATTAAAAAAAAAAAAAGAAAAAAAAAAGAACTGGAGAATCAACAATGAATTAAACCTAACCCATGCATGAGAAGGGAAACAATTAAGATTAGAACAGAGACCAATTAATTAGAAACCGGAAATACAGTAGAAAAAAATATCAATGAAACTCGAAGCTGTTCTTTGAAAGAATTAATATGATTGATAAATCACTGGCCAGACTTATCCAAAAGAAGAGAAGGGCCCAAATTAATAAAATTATGAATGAAAGGGGAAACCTCATGACAAACACCAAGGAAATAGAAACAATCATCAGAAATTACTATCAACAGTTATATACCAATAAATTTAGCAACTTAGAAGAAATGGATGCATTCCTGGAAACTATAAACTACCAAGACTGAAATAGGAAGAAATTGGTAACCCGAATAGACCAATAACCAGTAATGAAATTGAAGCAGTGATCAAAAAACTTCCCCCCCCAAAATGAGTCCAGGACCTGATGGATTGCCTGGGGGAATTCTACCAAACATTCAAAGAAGAAATAATACCTATTCTTCTGAGACTGTTTCAAAAAAAAAAAAAAAAAAAAAGAAAGAAAGAAAGAAAGAAAGAAACAAAAGGAAAACTAACAGACTCATTCTATGAGGTCAACATTACCTTGACCCAAAAAGCAGGCAAAAACCCATCTAAAAGGAAAATTTCAGACCAATATCCCTGATGAATATGGATGCCAAAATACTCAACAAGATCCTAGCTAGTAGGATCCAACAGTACATTAAAAGAATTATCCACCATGATCAGGTGGTATTTATCCCTGGGACACAAGGGTGGTTCAGTATTCACAAATCAATCAATGTGAAAGAAGGCAGGAAAAGAAGGCAAAAAGAAAAGAAAAGAAGAGGCAAGAACCACATGATCCTCCCCATTGATGTAGAAAAAACATTTGGCAAAATACAGCATCCTTTCCTGATTAAAATTCTTCAGAGTATAAGGATAGAGGGAACATGCCTCCATTTCATAAAATCCATCTATAAAAAAACCCACAATGAATATAATTCTCAATGGGGAAAAGGTGAGAGCCTTTTCCTTAAGATTAGGAACACAATAAGAATGCCCACTCTTGCCGCTGTTGTTCAACACTAGGCTAGAAGTACTAGCAGCAGTAACCAGACAAAGAAAAGAAATAAATGTATCCAAATCATCAAAGAAGTCAAACTCTTTCTCTTTGACATGATACTTTATTTGGAAAACCCAAAATACTCCACCCCCAAATTATTAAAACTCATACAACAATTCAGTAATGTGGCAGGATACAAAATCAATGCACATAAATTTGTTGCTTTCTTATATACTAACTATGTAACTGTAGAAAGAGAAATTAGAGACTGAGTTCCATTTACAATAGCACCACAAACCATAAGATGCCTTGTAATAAACCTAACCAAAGAGATAAAGGATCTATACTCTAGGAACTATAGAACACTAATGAATGAAATTGAAGAAGACACAAAAAGATGGAAAAACATTCCATGCTCATGGATCACAATAATAAATATTGTTAAAATGTCTGTGTTGCCCACAGCAATCTATAATTTCAATGTCATCCCAATCAAAACACCAATGGTATGTTTCAAAGTCCTGGAACAAACAACCCTAAAATTTGTATGGAACAAGAAAAGAACCTGGATCACCAAGGAAATCCTGAAAAAGAGAAACAGCTGGGGGCATCATGTTGCCTGATTTCAAGCTATCTTACAAAGTTGTGATCACCAAGACAGCATGGTACTGGCACAAAAACAGACACATAGACCAATGGAATAGAATAGGGAGCCCAGATACTGACCCTCAACTCTGTGGTCAAATAATCTTTGACAAAGCAGGACAAAATATCTAATGGAAAAAAGATAGTCTCTTCGATAAATGGTGCTGGGAAAATTGGACAGCTCCATACAGAATAATGAAACTTGACCATTCTCTTATACCATGCACAAAGATAAACTCAAAACAGATGAAAGACCTCAATATGAGACAGGAATCCATCAAAATCTAGAGGAGAATATAGGCAGTAACCTTTTCAACATCGGCCACAGTAAATTCTTTTAAGACATGTATCCAAAGGGAAGGGAAGCAAGCAAAACTGAACTTTGGGACTTCATCAAGACAAAAAGCTTCTGCACATCAAAGGAAACAATCAACAAAGCAGAAGATAACCCACGGGATGGGAGAAGATATTTGCAAATGACACTACAAAGGGCTGATATCCAAGATCTATAAAGAACTTCTTGAACTCAACATCCAAAAAACAAATAATCAGTCAATAAATGGACAGAAGACATGAACAGACACTTGTTAAAAGAAGATATAAAAATGGCTAGCAGTTACATGAAGAAATGTTCATCATCATTAGCCATCAGGGAGATTCAAATCAAAACCACATTGAAATACCATCTTACACCAGTTAGAATGACAAAAACTGACAAGGCAAGAAACAACAAATATTGGAGAGACTGTGGGAGAAGGTAAACCCTTTTACACTGTTGTGGGAAAGCAAGTTGGTATAGCCACTTTGGAGAACAGTGCTGAGTTTCCTAAAAAAAAAAAAGAGAGAGAGAGAGAGAGAGAGAGACACCCTATGACCCAGCAATTACACTACTGGGTATTTACCATAAAGATACAGATGTAGTGAAAAGAGGGGCCATATCACTCAAATGTTCTTTGCAGCAATGTCCACAGCATCAAACTGTGTAAAGAGCCAAGATGCCCTTCAACAGATGAATGGATAAAGAAAATGTGGTCCATATATACAGTGGAATATTACTGAGCCATCAGAAAGAATAAATACCCAACTTTTCATCAACATGGATGGGACTGGAGGAGATTATTCTCAGTGAAATAAGTCAAGCAGAGAAAGTCAATTATCATATGGTTTACTTATTTGTGGAACATAAGGAATAGCAAGTAAGACATTAGGAGAAGGAAGGGAATAATGAAGAGGAGGGAAACTGGAGGGGGAAAAGAAACTATGGACTCCGAGAAACAAACTGGAGTCTGAAAGACTATGGACTCTGAGAAACAAACTGAGTGTTTTAGAGGGGAAGGGAGTGAGGGATGGGTTAGCCCTGGGAAGGGTATTAAGGAGAGCACATATTGCATGGAATATTGGGTATAATATGCAAACAATGAATCTCAGAACAGTACATCAAAAACTAATGATGTATTGTATAGTGACTAAAAAACTCATGATGTATTGTATAGTGACTAACAAAATTAAAAAAATATGTGATGATTGAAAATAAAATGATCACTTTAGTTGTATATTCTACATGTTTTGACAATTTTATAATGACAATGTATCTATTACTCTAGTATCAAAGAAAATCATTTCACTACCTTAAATACATCTGTGCTCTGCCTAGTCACCCCTCTTTCACCTCTAAACCTTGGCAATCACTGAGTTTTTTTAACTGTATCCTTAGTTTACTATATCCATAGTTTTGGCTTTTCCAGATGTCATATAGCTGGAATCATACAATAATACAATCTTTTCAGATTGGCTTCTATCACCTAGTTAATATGCAGTTAAATGTCTCCATGTCTTTTCATGTCTTGATAGTTCATTTGCTTTTAGTAAACAAATGTTTTTGGATGATATTCCAATGTCTGGATATACAGTTTATTTGTCCATTAACCTACTGAAGGACATCTTGTTTGCTTCCAAGCTTGGTGTTTATGAACAAAGCTGCCATAAAATCATGTGTAGGCTTTTGTGTGGTTATAGGTTTTCAATTCATTTCAACACATTTGGGTAAATACCAAGGAACGTGAATGCTGGATCATATGGCAAGAGTGTTTGGATTTGTAAGACACTACCAAACTGCCTTCCAAAATATACTTTTTATTTCTACTAGCAATGGATGACAGTTTCTGTTGTTCCACATCCTGGTCAACAAATGGGTGTTGTCAATATTCCAGATATGGGCTATTTCAATAGATGTGCAGTAGTAGCTTACTGTTTTAATTTCCATTTCTCTGATAATGTAATAGATGGTATAGAACATTTTTTCATATGCTTATTTCCATTTGCCTATCTTCTTTGGTGAGGTATCTGTTATGGTTCTTCCCCATTTTTTTTAAGATTTTATTTATTATTTACTTGACAGACAGAGTTCACAAGTAGGCAGAGAGGCAGGCAGAGAGAGGAGAGGAAGCAGGTTACTGCCAAGCAGAAAGCCCAATGCAGGATTTGATCCCAGGACCCTGGGATCATGAACCAAGCTGAAGACAGAGGTTTTAACCCACTGAAACACCCAGGCACCCTTGCCCCATTTTTAAATTGTTTGTTTATTTTCTTATTGTTGAGTTTAAGAGTTCTTGATATATTTTGGCTAACAGTCCAAAATATATCAGATGTGTCTTTTGCAAATATTGTCTCTCTGTTGGTGCCTTGTATCTCATTCTCATGACACTGTTTTTTCCAGAGTAAAATTTCTATATTTCCAGCTTTTCAATTTTTTTTTTCATATGTCATGCTTTGGTGTTGTTTCTAAAAAATCATTGCCATGCCTAAGGTCTTCTAGGTTTTCTCTTATGTTATTTTCTAGGAGTTTTGATTTTTTAAATTTTATTTTATATTAACTCTGTGATCTGTTTTGAATTAATTTGTATGAAGGCTGTAAGGGTTGTGTCCATATTAATCTTTTGGAATGTGTGTGCCCGGTTGTTCCAGCACCATTCGTTGGGGAAAAAAATCTATCTTTTATCAATTGTTTTGACTTGACCCCTTTGTCAAAGATCAGTTGACAGTATTTATGTGGTCTGTTTTTGGCTCTATTCTGTTCCAGGGATCTATTTATCTATTCTTCACCAATACCACATTATCTTGAGTGCTATAGTTATATAAGTCTTGAAGTCAGGTACTGTCAGATCTCTGCAATAATCCTTTTATTCATTTCCTTTCTTCTACTCTCTTCCCTCCATCCCTGTTCAATTCCACAGAAAGTTTTGAGAGTAATTCATTTAAAAAAATAAATGAAATGATAACTTCTTTAGCAATCTTTTCAATAAGTCCTATTTCTTTTATGATAAAGTAGAAAATTAACACAATAATCTAAAGGTCCTTTATTGTCTGATACCTGCTTTTATCTCCAGCCTTTTGGTCATTGTACCCTTCATTCACAGTAACTTTGACTTCATTAAATTTCAGAATATATCAGGATGTTTTTCCCTTTCTGCATCTTCATAATCTTTTGATGTTCCTTCTCTTTTCTTGGCATAACTATTAGCTTGAAAGTCCCCTACTCATCTTTAATTCAAGTTATTTGTGCAAAGAGGATCTCCTGAACACGTAATTTGTTCCCCAATTGTTATGTAGTATGAATATATTTCTTCAATCTCTCTTCTAATCTTTAATACCATTGAAGTCAGTGACCATGTTCATTCTGTTCAGAAATATGTAGATGACAAAGTATATATGATCATTTAAAAATGTAGTTTAGGGACACCTGGGTGGCTCAGTGGGTTAAGCGGCTGCCTTCGGCTCAGGTCATGATCTCAGGGTCCTGGTATCAAGTCCCGCATCGGGCTCTCTGCTCAGCAGGGAGCCTGCTTCCCTCTCTCTCTCTCTGCCTGCCTCTCCATCTACTTGTGATTTCTCTCTGTCAAATAAATAAATAAAAATCTTTAAAAAAATGTAGTTTAATAAATGGATCCATCATAAGTTTAAAAAAAATTAAAAAGGAAAAGCAGGAAATTATAGAATTATTGAATGACTAACTTTCTAATAGACTATTCAATGATTTGGGAACTACAGTGGTATCCTGTCTTCTAAATTTCAATATTTTCCTAATAAAATAATCACAGAGATCATGATGAAACATGTTACTTTGTTCAAAATCCTCCAATGATTTCCAATCTCAGAGTAAAAGCCAAAGATGGTATGATAGAGTCCATAATTAGCTACCTCTGCTCTCACTGCTCTAACCATCATTCTAAACCAGCAACATAACATCTTTGCCAGTCTTCAAACACAACAGTTACAGTCACAAAGGGCATTTTTTTTTTTTTTTGTCTTGTCTGGTGCTGCCTTTTCCTTCATGAACATCACTACTCAAATGATGATGTTCTCAGTATTATCCCTCCTTGCCACATGATCTAATAATGCAATCCTGATCTCACAACTCACTTAGATGTGAACTTTTGAAATCTAGATTCTCAGGAATGTGTCTGCATGTATGGACATACAAGCTTTTTATCCTAGAAGGGTGTTAGCAGCCATGCATTTATCCCATACGACTCAATGTGAAGAATAAAACATGTGTATTTGTAGTTCATATTTTTGGCAAAATGTCAAGTTAAAAAATTAGAAGTTTATTAAAATTCAAAAATTTATTATTTTAGTAAATTGGTAAAAAATAGAGAAAGATATAAAGGGGTTATTGATGCTGAGCTGGTCTTCTCTTTCAAATATTCTTATGTTTAGATTCAGCATAGTTAGTAGCATAATTAATGGATTCTAAATTTTGACATCTGTATTAATAATTTTTTACAAATAACTATGTTTTAGAATATGTTTTCAATCTTGACTGAAGGCAAAAGAAATTACTCTATGACTGGTTAAAATCCTTTCCATCAGTCTAATTTTATGTAGTAGCATTCTTCTTAGAACTGCAAAAAAAAAATAATAAGCAAAAGATTAGCAGCAAAAACCAGCGTAAGTGGATTAGCCATCTGAGCAGTCTTGTAGGTAATCCTTTTTATTTTGGAGAAAAACATCCTAAATGGAGATGGGTGGGTTTTGTGTAGTGTGTGTGTGTGTGTGCGCACACATACACATGGAAGATGAACAAGGCTTTATGAGCATATTTACTTTATGAGCAGAAGGACAGATTTTTTTTTAAGATTTTATTTATTTATTTCACAGAGAGATCACAAGTAGGCAGAGAGGCAGGCAGAGAGAGGGGGAAGCAGGCTCCCCGCAGAGCAAAGAGCCCAATGCGGGGCTTGATCCCAGTACCCTGAGATCATGACCTGAGCAGAAGGCAGAGGCTTTAACCCACTGAGCCACTCAGGCACCCCAGGATAGATTTTTTTTTAACCATCTTAATCCCAATCTCTTCCTAGTTCTCTCTCAGTCTCTGCCTTTAATTATTTGGCCTCAAAGAGAAATGCATGACATCTGGTCTAGATTATAAGAGGCAACATGGTATCATGTTCTAGTTGCCTAGGATCTCTTAAACTAAACTTGGCTACTGTTTGTTTAATTGAGCAGTATCTTTGGCTCATATGTTTTATATATTTCTTCAATTTACTGTCTCTATACAGTCCACAAGCCATTTTGGCCTGAACTGTTGCTGTTGGAGTTGGATCTTCCCTATGAGAAGTTGTGGCCACGATACATTTATATGACATCAAAATAGCCAAATAGGAAGCTATAGGAATCTGAATATACAGATAACAGTCTACCTTTTTTTTTTTTTTCCCATATGAGCTAACACGTGCACTTTACATAAACTATTCATCAGGGACCTGGTTTCCTCTTCTTTATATTAAGGGACTAAAAAGAAAGTTAAATATCTATTATAGTTTGCCTTGTTTCTCAGCTAACAAGCAGCAACCAGGATGTAAAATTTTAGTGATGACAAATTAGGTAATTTCACAGAAAATGACAAGTTTTCCTCCCTCTTAACCCACTCACACAAAGAATTTGGGATTGAAGCTTAGCATAGGGTACACTGGAAAAGTGATCATATTTGGTAGGTAGGCAAATAGTTTATTGGTCATTGATGGGATACAAAGGAATCCTGTAGTGAATTGGCTGAAAGGATCAGGTAATAGTAAAGCATAGGGCTTGAGGCCAATAGAGTCCTTAGTTTGGAAGTAGATAGATGATCCCTAAAAGGAAAAACTGAGCAGTAACAAACAGCATGTTCAAGAACACTGATATTAGGAAATAAGTCAAACGATGCAAACTGGTAGCAGAATTTTCAACTTGTCAATGTATGATCAGATGCAATCACAGGAATAAGGGGGTGAGAATGAAAAGGGGAAATTGACACTTATTGGGTATATGTGTTAAGGATAAGGCTTGATATTTTTGCATATATGTAGAATAATTTCTCCCCAAGTATGGCTAAGTGCCTTCTCATTGCAGATTAATATACTGAGTCAATTTTCTCAATCCAGTCCAGAATTTTCAACTTTCTTCTGGACACATCCAAAGATGAACAATCCATAACCTCTTAATCCATAACCTCTTCCTCTATCAAATTTCCTCCACTTGCTTTGTTCTCTTATACTCTTTTCCAGCTTGGATAGTATGAAAACAGAAAGCTGAGTTAATCACACACGTCAATTCACATAATCCATTATTTTTATTTGTTACTGTAGGAGCTTCTTGTTTGACTTTATATATTTCTATCTCACCCTCGATCTCATTTCCTCTCCCCAGTGCAGACACCTATTCTATATATTTTTCTCCCTTAGGCCGTATCTCTTGGTCCTGTCAATTCAGCCTTCAACAACCCTGACAATTTTACCTATCTTCTCTAGTTTAAATGCTATGCTTTTATTCTGATCCTTCTTATTTCTCACCTTTATAAGAACTCAGTAAGTACTTCGAGTTTAGAATTAACTCTTCTCTGTAATTTTTTTGTCTTCCATTCTGGCCTATCCTATACATAAAATTTAGGTCAGATTCTCTAAAAACAAATTCTTTCTTGGAAATTCTTGTACAAATATCTCACTGAAGGCATATTATTTAGAGAAGGGAAATGATGGATTCTGAATAAAGCAGGAGAGAAAAGCTAAACCAGGATGTGGTCTCTGCTCAAGCCTACCTTCAACCCTCAGGCTGTTCTAAAGAATGAACTATTCTCAGGGGTAGTGCTCCCAGGGGTCAACCTTGTAGTTCTCTATGTCAGTCAGTCATTTTGCCTATGGAGCCCCTTTGGGCTGAGGGAGCATAAAATTCTGTGTGGCAGGTCACCACGGTTGAGAGCAATTTTTAAGAAGGAACAACTCTCAGCTTGGAGTAGCTAACACAGATAGCAGCAACAACAGTCCTAAGAGGGAATAGGCTCAACTGCTCAGAAGAAGCTACCCGGGCACAGCATCAAACACATTCACTATACCATCCAAGTGATTTTCTGAAACTCTCACTTCTTGTTCACAATCTATCAGTGGTTTCCTACAGCATTAAATATTAATTCCAAATTACTTATCGTGACATCCTTTTACTCCCTTTCAACATATCTATCCTTGTACTCTATGCATATGGGTCTATTTGCAATTTTTAAAGTGCTATCTTCTACATATATTTTTATGCCTTTTGGACAGATGGCTCCATCTTCAAAGAATAGTCTTCTGACATTTGGCACCTAGTTAATTTCAGCTTTCTTAGTCTAGCTAAGATTTTACCTCCCCCTAAATACCTAACCACATTCTTAATCTCCTTAGCCCCTGCCTTGATTAAAGCCCTCTCTACGCATTCTCTCTAGCATTTATAATACTTAAGCATAAGTATTTTCTCACTGTTCCTTTACCTTACTAAATTTCCTTAAAAAATAGGATCTGTGTCTTTTATGACTTCATCAGGTCTCTTGACACATAATAAGCATTGGATATAATTTTTTGAAACATACTGATAAGGATTACAGGGTTAAAATGCTAAGATAAAAAACAAAACAAACAAACAAAAAAACAAAAGAACTCAACAACTTAGAATGGATTGTCATGTTTTGTATTCAGTTCCACCAGATTCTAAACCTACCCCACTTCTTTTTACTACAATAAAAGTCATTGGATTGTTACACTATGGTATTTGAAATTATGTGACTTTTAATTTATTGGTACCCTAAGATTATCTCAACAATGTATATACAGACACATACATCTAATATTTAAACATAAGGATTTGTATGTATTCGTATCTCCACAACACAGGTTACAAGGATAACATGGGGAAAGTAACCTAGAGATAAACTCTCTACTAATTAGTAACAATAGAAGGTGAAATAATATCATCTCTTGCATGCTGCATATCTGTTTTATTCAATCTGCTATGTTACAGATACTTGCACCTTTAATTCTCAGAGTTATCTCGCTGAGACAAGAAGTATTTCCATTTCACAGATGAGTTTTACCAAGGTTTAGCAATTTGTTTGAGAACCTTGAGCCTGTAAATGAGAGGGCTGGAATCTAGTGCATGCCAGAACTTAAACAGTTACTTGAACTAAATTTTCTGATTAGCTCTCTCAACTCTGTTTATTTACAATGCATTTGTCATACCCAGTATGTGCCAGGCACAAAGGACTTTAAAAATACATAAAATATTTACTCACAACAGTCTTATAACTAATGCATTAAATCCTCATTTTAGAGAAGAGGAAACTGGGGCCAAAAATGTTCAGTAACTTGCTCAAGATTACACAGGAGATAAATATTTTCTTTTCAATAGGTCGACACCTGTAACTAGATTCTGCAATGTAATAAAGTCATTGCATTTTTTGAAATTTAGTTTTGTTTTAAAATAGTTTTGTTTTAAAAGAGGTAGACATTTTAGTTTGAGCTCTAGCTATCAATTGTCCATGCCTGAATGACATTTACCTTTTAAGCCTCAATTGCTCTCACTGCCACTACTACTATTTCCTTTTGGCAGCTACTAGATTTTCAGGCTGAGAAACTTGGGATTAATAATGGTTTCTAGGAGATGTACATTAGAGATCCAATATATTTCATTGATGACACATGCCCTCCTTCCTCAATATCCTTCATTCTAGGCAAGGCTTTCTGTGACTGGAGGAAAGAAAATACTTTGCGGCATCCCTAGAACTGCAGGCTGTTTGCAAGGACCATTAACTAATTTAGATTTAAGTGTTTGTGGAATTGCTGGCTAGAACTACAGTGGTGCCATGGTTTAATAAAGGTTTGCCTCTATTGGGGAGTCTCTGGTTCTGCCTGTGTCTCATATTTCTTCTTACTAGAGCTTAATGTACTAGAAACTTCGTGGTGTGTGTGTGTGTGTGTGTGTGTGTGTGTGTGTGTGTGTGTGTGTGTGTGTGTTGTTTAGAAGAACACATGGCATGGTTTGAATAAAATGTAGATTTTATAGTATTCAATCAGGTGAATAATTTATTACATGTATAGCATAAAAGAGATCAGGAAAAATGTGTTATTGGTTACATGGGTCCTCTATGATGTTATTTGGTGTGATGTTCTTCACATGAATTGCTCTGACAGTTTTTATATCTTGTCATTGCATGCTGATGGCAGTGTGCAAATAGGTTTGCCACATAGGAATTACCTGTCCCACAAGTTCATTTTCAATGGCATTCTAAAGATCAACCATCCTTGCAGGAGTTAAGAAAGATTTATAGAATCATTACAATGCAAATCCTTAGAAAGAAAGACAAAAGTTACTGACAATGTTGTGTAGAAGAGAATATCAAGAAGTTCATTATTTTAATGTCATATATATATATATATATATATATATATATTGGATTTAGCTGATATACAATAGGAATATAAAAATCAAATTTCCATAAAATCAGATTTTAATGTCTTTTCCCTACTCATAAAACAACAGGTCCTGAGAAAGACTTGTAAAGAGCCTATTCTAGAACCAACAAATAACTAGCATGTGTTTAAATGGTACAAATGCCAAAGCATTATTCATTATAGAAAGCTGTGGTTTACATAGATAATTATCTGAATATAAATCATCAAAAAAACTAAAAATTCTCCAGTTTTCATATTGTAAATTCACATTTGTTTGGATTTACTAAAATCCAAAATAATAAAAACTAGCATCTTATATTTTGGTATACAGACATATTTTATATCAGAAATATATATATATAATCTCCACTATATATACATATACACACAAACATTTTTCAAATATTCTAACCTCTTGCATGTAAGTGCAAGTGTAAGTGATACCATTCATATATGGTGTTTAAAAATAACAAGAGTATTCACTAAAGTGGGCATAAAGAAGAAAAACCCTCAAAAACCATTACCTGATTTGTTTCTCTTGCACAATTGGACTAATTATGTATTTCCTTTATTAGACTTTTTTTTTTTTAATTTGACAGAGATCACAAGTAGGCAGAGAGGCAGGCAGAAAGAGAGGGGAAGCAGGCTCCCCACTGAGCAGAGAGCCTGATGCCAGGCCCCATCCCAGGACCCTGAAATCATGACCTGAGCTGAAGGCAGAAGCTTTAACCTACTGAGCCACCCAGGTGCCCCTAATTATATTTTCTATTACTTTATGGATATGCATGACATTTTATGGTATGCTACTTTATATGCTATAAGAACAAGGCAGTATTAATTATTATGTTCCTGCATTTTTAAAGGATTATAGATATAATTTAAGGACCAGGTATGTAATGGAAATATAATTAAAAGAAGAATATGCATTCTAAAAGGCCTCAAAATAGAAATGCCTTAATTGGAATATAGCTGACTGAAGTCAATTTAGAATATAATTTGAGATTTCTGGCTCATAATTTTTTAAAAAAATTATTTATTTATTTGAGAGAGCATAAGAGAGAGAGTAGAGACAGAGAACATGAGTGGGGCAGAGGGGTAGAGAGAGAGGGTGAGGCAGATCCCAAGACCCTGGGATCATGACCTGAGCTGAAGGCAGATGCTTAACCAACTGATGACTCATAATTTTTAATAGATTTTTAGTTCCTTAAGAATAGTGGTTGAATCTTATCCATTTGCTGTAGATTGTATTTTCTTGCATATTATAAAGATTAATAAAGTGTTTGTTAAATTAAAGGAATTCAATGTTTTAGACAAAAATCTGTTGATTTTCTCTCAAAATACATCTACTGACTCTATTCTTCTCCACCTTCCTCCTATCTACTCTTTCCTATTCTCACACTGGAGGTTCTAATAGTCTCTTTTACACATAAAGTCCTTGCTTTTTTTTTTGCAACCCATGTTGTCACTTGTTTTTTTCTAAATGTTTTATTGATTGCAATATTGTAAAGCACAGTTTAAAACTTTCCAGTTTCAAAACCATTTAAAACTTCACATTGCCTACAGGAAAGAGTCTGTATTTTTTTTAAGTTTTTTTTTTTTTTAAGAGTTTTTATGTATTTATTTGACAGAGAGAGAGAGTGAACACAGCAGGGGAGTGGCAGGCAGAGGGAGTGGGAGAATTGGACTCCCGGATGAGCAGTGAGCCACATGTCAGGCTCCATTCTAGGACACTGGGATCATGACCTGAGCCTAAGGCAGATGCTTAAGAACTGAGCCATCCAGGAGTCCCATAATGGAGTTTAGTAACAATAAAATCCTCTCCCTAATTTACTTTAAGTCTTATGTCATTTCAACATTCATTCTACCAACTCCCCTCCTAATGTTTTCCTTCTATTTCTGTCTTAATGAGCCTGCAAACTTAATAACATTCAACTTCTATTTAATACTTGTTTAATGCCTCCAAACTATATTAGTCCATAATGATGAAAATATAAAGAAAACATTGTCTCTGTTTATTTGTATAATAAACTGCTTTGACTCATGGTCTTTCACATTTTCCTTCTGTCTCTTTCAAACTAGTGAAATGACACTCATTTTTATGACCTGCCTTTTCTTGGAATCCATTCCAAATGTCAAAGAAAGAACTAATTATTTTTGCCTCTGTCGGTATCACTGGCACAGGCCTAATACCTACGAGATGTGATTAGTTACATACATTGATTATTCCCCTACTTTTGATGTTCTTGAACTCGGAGACCATGTTTTATTCATATTCATATAGAAGATACTGTTGTTTACATGTAATATATATTCAATGACTGTCAATTTTATAAAAAAATAAAGTATCTATATATTTAGACTCATTTTAACTAATGTGTTCCTGCTCCCACTCCCCAAAATACCCTCTGAAATTATATGATATAATATTATGTAAAAATGTAGACATACAAATAGAAGCATTTATGGCTACAAAAAACTAGGAATCCTGATTGCTAATCTTAGTGAATGTTTACCTTCATTTCCATGTAATACTAAACTACCATCTATGTAAATTATTTCAGGGGGCACCTGAGTGGCTCAGTGGGTTAAGCCTTTGCCTTTGGCTTAGGTCATGATCTCAGGGTCCTGGGATTGAGCCCAGCATCAGGCTCTCTGCTCAGTGGGGAACTTGCTTCCTCCTCTCTCTCTGCCTGCCTCTCTGCCTGCTTGTGATCTCTCTCTCTCTCTGTCAAATAAATAAATAAAATCTTAATAAATTAATAAATTAATAAATAAAAATATTTCAGCATTAAATATATAAAGGAGAAACCTATAGGTATATAAATTACAATTAAAAATGGAATGATGGGGACGCCTTGGTGGCTCAGTTGGTTGGGCAGCTGCCTTCGGCTCAGGTCATGATCCCGGCGTCCTGGGATCGAGTCCCGAATTGGGCTCCTTGCTCCGCAGGGGGCCTGCTTCTTCCTCTGACTCTGCCTTCCACTCTGCCTGTGCTCGCTCTCACTCTCTCTCTGACAAATAAATAAATAAAATATTTTTTAAAAAATGGAATTATGCAAATAAACACAAATTTTCTAATGAAAAATTTAATTTGATCTTAATTATAAGCCATAGCTTTATAGTTACAATTAATAATTATATGATTAAAAGCATGTATATTATAATGCATGCATACATATTATACATGTTATACAATACATATTATATATAATACATGCAATATATTACAATACATCCAATATATTTTCTGTTGTGGATTTTTCCTAAAATCAATTTCATGATGTCCTTTGATAAGCATCAATGATTTGAGAATATTAGTTGGTGTGGATATGGCATAATTTGTGAAGGCTCACATTATTTTTAAGGGATCTTGAATATTGTATCTATTGCAAACTATGCCCAAATGATCAATCTTCAAAACAGTGATATATTAATACATAGAATATGAATATAGTTTTTCTATTTCTAAAGACACAATAGCATGCTTGTTGTATAAAACGAATTCAAATGAACTTAATACTTAAAATGTCTTTTCTGAAAGACATAATCAACTTAGACACAAGTAGCAAGAACATTTGACATTTATGCCATGATACAAAAAAGGAAAAGCAAGTGTACTTTGAAGGAGATTGCCCTGTGGCATAAACAAGTGAAGAAAAAACAATAAAAATAATCTTCTAGTTAGGTGCATGCTTATGTATGAAATGAAAATGGAGAGATGTATCAAGATTATCCAACAGTGTTCATTTACTCCAGTATCTAGTAAGGGGAAAATTGAGCATAAAGTAATAAAAGAAGAATATATTCAACTCATTTAGAGACTGTTATAAAAGTTCCCATGCAAACAGAGAAATTATGCAAGATTTAGCAAGTAAGCATTGTAGAGTGGTTATAAAACATTTTTGATTGTGACACATTAACATCTACATTGATTGCATGCACAGACATACTCACATACATAGACACATATGGTGGAAGGATGTGACAGAGAGAGAGAGAGAGATGGAGAAAGAAGAGTTATTCATTTTATTATGTACAGAAAGAAAAGCTCCAGAAAAAGTATAGTATTGAAGTAGGAATTGCATTGAAATCTCATACTCTCCTAGTTTTCTTCTTCTTACTTCTCATTATCCTTTGCTAGCTTTTTCTACTTTTCGCAACCACAAAATGCTGAATTGTCCAGTGTGTAATTTCAGTTCTCATTTTTCTCTGTAATGGAATCCCTTAGTTATCTCATTCATGTCCAGTTTTATATACTGCTTCTGAAATGATGACCACAAAATGTTAATCTCTAACATAATTTCTCTTCTAAACCTCACACTTATAGTATATAGAACTGTATTTGCTACATTCTACTTGGATTCTTTAAGGACAATCTCAAATTTAATCTTTCCAAAACAAAATCATTTTTGTTTTATTACCCATTACCTCTGCCTACCCCATAGTCATAAGTGAGACCATCACATAGTCTGTTAGTCTATCCAAGCAATTTCTCTGGGACTCAAGAGTTATTTAGAATTTTTAAAGAAAAATATTACAATATCAGAAAAAAATCAAATATTTAATTAACTGCCATGGAGAAAACAGGACTAATGAAGTGTTTAGAGGAGCCATTAGTGTTTTCTATATAAATGTCTACCCTGCAATATCCATAACTGGAAGTATATGTGATGGTATAATTTTACTTTCCTATTTGACATCAGAAACTTATTCTGGAAAATACAACTCCACCATTTATAATATGCTTCTTTTTTTTCTTTTTTTTTTTTAGTTTTTCATCATGTTATTTATAATGTTTTAATATTTGATAGGATTAGTCCTACCTGTATATTTCTTGTCTTTTTTTAAACGATTCTCCCATATTTATTTGTCTATATTGAGTAGTATTAATTTGAGTAGGTCCATAAAATTTTTCAACACTGGAACTTAAACCTTTATAACATTTAGTAATCTACAAAAAGTATATTTCTATTTAATTCTACCTGTGTATTTACTAAGAGTGTCCTAGAGTTTTCCTTACATGTTTGCACAATTTTTTTGTTATATTAGCTTTCTCCTAATTATATTTGTCTTCTTTATTTCTATTGTAAATTATCTTTCCCTACAATTGTATCTTCTAATTGGTTAATTTTTGTGTAATGAAGACTATTGATTACTCCCTGTTATCTTAATGAATATTTTGTTGTTTGAAAAGTTGAAAATGTTTTAATTTCCTTTTTAATTTCTTCTATTATTCATGATTATTTATATTTTTAATTTTTTTTTAAATTTTTCAGTGTTTAAAATTCATTGTTTATGCACCACACCCAGTGCTTCATGCAACACATGCCCTCCATAATACCCACCATCAGGTTCACCCAACCTCTTAACCTCCTCCCCTCCTAAACCCTCAGTTTGTTTCTCAGAGTCCACAGTCTTTTCTTAAAACTTTCATGCAGTTATATATTTTCTACTTATCTTGTTGTTCTTGAGTTCTAGTTTAATAACATTGTGGTCAGTAATGATTCTTTCAATAATTTCAGTCTTTTGCCAGACAGGCCTGAACTGGTAAGAGGAGATTCAGATTAAATTAGATTTTAGATAATTGTTTTGATTTATATCAGATGAGAAATTTAATATCTGAAAGCATAAGTGTCTTAATTCCCAAAAGTAAATGTAAAAGCTGTGAATCTGCATAAAGTATTGTCAAGGTGAATAGCATTGCTGGGAAGTCACATTAAAAATGTAAAGCTTTGTGTCCTAATGAATGCACCTGACTGAATTTAGCATTTTCAATGAATATTATGAAATCACATATTCCAGAGCAATGAAGATGGCTTGGAGAAGATCACTGCTGAAAGGGAGGTGGCTTATACTAGGCCAGGGAGTACAACTGTCCAAAATAAAGCTTCTATAATGAAATACAGAAATAAGGTGTCATTAAGGTAGACAGAAAAAGAATTCATAACCTATAGTCATGATGATCCAAGAAATTAGAGAGTTAACAATAAAATGGTTTCTGAGTCTTGATAATGCAGTGTGCCCTCATGCAGAACAATTCAACATGACTACAGAGCCACATCTTAGTGAGAACACTGACTTGCTATGGTCACAGTATAAACTGGGATTAATACAGTACAGCCAACCCAAGTTCTATCATTGACTGCATAGACTAACTATATATATGAATAAGAATTGATTTTGGAATGACAGGTATTTTTACAATAAAATCATCTTATTGGTAATCCCCACAAAGATATGTTAAGGGTGTCATATTTGCCCAGAATTAGCCGGTCTTGGTATATTCTGATATTTCCTGCTTTTATGATCAGTTCTATTTTCATGTATTATATTGGATCTCAGATTGCATGGAGGAGGACTTTAGGTTGTTTGGCTATATTTTGTAAGTAGTAGTGTGCTATTTAAAATGCATTTGATATAAATTCAGGGTTTTTTAAGGAAGGTTTCTTGGGAATAGAGGAAATGGAATAGATAAACCAACTATGGAGGTTTTTAAATAAACAACAGTAAACAGATAATCGTATCATGTGAGTTACAGGTGGTTGTGTTTTTATAAAGAATTTGGTATTGAAAATGAATGAAACTGTTAATTTGATATATTCTAGATGACTATAGGTCAAGCATCTAAACAACCTAGTTTATTTGTTTGGAAAATGACTTAACCATTTGACCTTTTTTTCTTATCAATAATATGGAGAAAATAAAATCGTATTTGATTATTTCACACAGCTGTTGTGGGAAAAAAATTAAGATGGTGATTATAAAATAAAGGCTTTTGAAAAATAAAAGCTATAATAAAAAAATTAGATGCCATTATAATTAGTTGTAAATGTTAACAAGCTCTTATAAATGTCTAAAATTAATATCACTTTCACTTTAAAGAACCAAATAATATCTTTTTAGTCCTTCTTTACTTTTTATTCTTTCAGTATTTCCAAATAAACATATGGGGAGAGTTTTCCTTTATTACACATGTAAATTCAATACGCACATGCACACAACATGGACACACTTTTCTCTGACATATGAACTACTTTTTTCTCTGTAACTACACACTTTTTCAACATAATTATTTATCTTTGAGTTTTTGGTTTCTTTTTCCTTCATGACCAGTGAAAATAATCAGGTATTATAGACTTGGTAAATATAACAGATTAAAAAGATCATAGCTGCACTAATGCAAAGCACAGATAGATTTTACAGCTCTTAAAATTTAATAAATCCTCTTGCTACATTTATTTCCATTGTGTTAAGCAGGCCTTTCATCATGGTCATTAATCAAGGTAGATGATGTATTATTGCACCATCACTACTATGACATATGAAAGATTTCATATCCAATTAGTTGTAGAAAGTAATGTTAGATCAGGAGGTCTAGGTTTCTGTATAGCTTCAGTTGCTAACAGACATTGTGACTGGATTAGACTGTGTCATTTTGAAACTGTTTTCTTTCAGATAAAACAAAGGAAAGGGATAAAATTATCTTTCTGATCCCTTCTAGTTTTAATGTTTTATGATGTTATGAAACATTAACAGTTTTGCATTCAAACCCTTATGGATTCTCTGAGAAACATAGGGACAGCCTGAAACATATCTTAGAGGACTATTTAATTGTGATTTCCTCAACTTTTACAAGGTTATATCGAACTCTCTCACCATATCTTCAAAAGAGGGAAAATGCAAAGATTACAAAAATGAAACAAACAAGAAAACCCCCAAGACACAACAACAAAAATGAAAACCTTGAGGACCAGTTCCTTTGGTTTTCTAACTAAGGAATAAAAATATAACTTTAAGAAAGGCACAATGAGAATTCAAGTAAAAAATGTGGAGGCATCCACTCATTTGTTAAAACTCTGTGCCAACTACTATTGGCACAATTTAAAATTCATTGTCTACTAGAAAAGGCTATAGAAATCAATGTTGAACCTCAGAAGAATTACAGACAAGAAGACTGATTGCACCTAAAAATTTATCAAGGTCATTTTTGATGGCATGTTTAATTTTTCATATAACATGACTTCTTTACTTCATTTACTGAGATTTCTTTCTTTTCCTTAATCTGGGATTTATGAAAACTTGTCTTAACCATATAAGCATGATAGTAGATGTATAAATGTGTGATGATCTCTATAAAGGTATGATGCCCCTCCCAATTAGAAGAACCGTGGTGGTGAAGATGTCCAGGTAAGTGTGAACATGCGTTAGTGTTCTTTGTGTGAGAGTCATAGAATTATCTTAAAAACCCAATAGGCAGTCATGTGATATCTTCTAGGTGTTTGCATAGTACAGAACTCCAGAATATTTTCCTGAATTGTTCTACATTAATAATGTATCCTAAGCAGTTGTTTGCAATCTGAATCTAATCAGGACAAAATAAAAGTCATCAAGGTGGAAAGACTAGAGGATCTGATAGGAAGAAAGTTTTTAAAGGCAGAAGGAAAGAAGGAAATAAGGAAATTTCAGGAAGTGAGACATCATTTTCATTTGGGTCCTCTAGACATGTGAAAATGCTCTGAGAGCTCAAGACTATATAGGAGAAACTAAAGACTATATTGGAGAAACTAAGAACTATATTGAAGAGTCTAAAGACTATCTTGAAGAAACAAAATAATTTGATTTAGAAAAAAATACATCAAAGTAACATGTTTTTGATAATTTTTGTTGAACAATTGATGTAAAAAAAAAATTAATGTAAAATGTATTCATTTTGCTTTTCCTGACCTCTTATAGAAGCCATGTTATTTTAAAAACAATGATACATAAATTTCCCCAAAGAAACCAATATATGCATTTTCAGATTTAGTACTTGTTTCAGTACGGAACAAGAAACCAAACAAACAAACAAACAAAAGGCCAACAATGTACAAAAGCTTTTTCAAGATAGTTATAAAATGTTATATTTTTACTATCCTAAGCCATTATTTCAGACTTTAATTTCAAATGCGAATTTATATTAGTTTATTATTTCTATTTTGCAAACTCATTATAAACCAGCATGAAAAAACTTGCATTTGAAAAACAGAAATAATGTTAAATTAGATCTTATGAATTCTTCATGAGATCAAATTTAATGCAATTATTTTTAGAATTACTAGTTAGTAAATACATTTTCTTAGATAGGATTTTCTAAGGCGCTAATATAACAAAACAACAACTCTGCATGTTTCTTTTTAATCAAAGATTTTTATATGACTGCAGTGTTTAAAACTGAATCTTACATTTTGCTTTACTAATAAATTTGAGCTATTATGAGGTTATCTCTCAAGAAATGCAGTGATGTAATTATCCATTTTTTAAAGTTTTTATTCAATTTCCAATTAGTTAACATTCATTTATCTTTCAAGAGTTGACTCAAATGGTGAAGAACTATAAAAACACAGAAACATGAACATGAATATCCATATATAACAAAAACAATCAATTTGAAATACCTATACATTTTAAAGATTTGAGATATAAACATTTGAGATACAAACATTTGAGATATAAACATTTGAGACAAAAACCCAGTGTTCTTTTTATGAGACCTTAACATCAAGGAAAATATCCAATTATTATTTTTACCTGTGTAAGAGATATGTGAAATTGTTGTTAAAAATCTTTTCTATAATCACTTTCTCTCTTTCATTGCACACAGCAACAAGGAAGTATTTGGCCTAGGAAGAAATAATAAATTGCCATATTTTTAATACTTTAAAATGTCTGGTATCTATTTGTGGTCATACATGCTTTGATAATTTGTGAATATAATGGGGATAATATGCAAAACCAATTTTAGGGTTCTTTTTTTTAAGATTTTATTTATTTACCCGAGAGACAGTAAAAGAGAGCATGAGAGGCAAGAAAGTCAGAGAGAGAAGCAGACTCCCCATGGAGCTGGGAGCCCGAGGCCGGACTCAATCCCAGGACCCCAGGATCATGACCTAAGCCAAAGGCAGTCGCTCAACCAGCTGAGCCACCCAGGTGCTCAATTTTAGGATTTTCTATATCCTCAGTTAACAAAGTTTCATTTACCTCTGTAATATCATTTTAAAAAGATATGTTATTTTATAAAAATGGGATGATTTAGGTTTGTGAATTGTAAGTATTTCAGTTATAATATATGTTTGTGCTGGACCTCGGGACAATTCCTGGGAGAAAATATATATATATTCTATTATTAAACATATGGCAATCTATTATTTCTCTGTCTGGACCAAATATTTTGTTGCTGTATATTTTCTAATCATTGTTCCATAGACTTAAATAATTTTTACTACCCATTTCCCCATGATTCAACAAATTTCTCTCTTTCCTGGTTTCAAGTGTAAATTTCTCAATTAAGTATTTCCCAGTCTCTCAAATATAAATATTTCTCTTTTCTTAGAAATTCCACAACATTTTATCTGTCAATCTTCTGTTAAGACATTTTTTCTCTTTTGTATTACATTTATATAGGTTTATATCCTCCCTTACTTATTACAATCTCTACTGGGGATGTGTATGGTTGATTGAGCTTTTTATCCTAATAGTATCAAATGAGTATTTTGTACATAACAAGCATTCAGAATATGTATTGATAAATAAATGAGTATCTGGATGTTTCATGTTCATTATTACCTCAAGGCACAGACACAGAATAAAGCGTGCTTTTCATAATGTTCTAAAAACTCTTATTACAAATGAATTTTTTTTACATTAAATAATTAAAACCTTTTGGGGCACCTGGGTGGCTCAGTGGGTTAAAGTCTCTGCCTTCAGCTCAGGTCATGATCCCAGCATCCTGGGATAAAGCCCTACATCGGGCTCTTTGCTCAGCGGGGAGCCTGCTTCCCTTCCTGTCTATGCCTACTTGTGATCTGTCAAATAAATTAATTAAATCTTAAAAAAATAATTAAAATATTTCAATATTAGAGTCAAAATATCATTTATCCCTCAATTTCATGGTCATTTCAAATGGATTTTGTTGGAATCTCAAAGCTACCAACTCTACTTCTTATCTTGTCTTCTTCTTTGTTAACAGTAGAACTAGTTCTATACATACACACACACACACACACACACACACACACACACACATCAACTTCGAATAAATAAGTGACACATCCTGTACTTACCAGTACTGGCATCAGGTTTTTAAAATTTCCCTCATGTTTAAATGTTTGAAGTGGTGGCCCTATAAAGTATAAAGTTTCCTCAGAATAGAAGTTTTCAACATTGAAATTGTACATGAGATTCTACAACAGATTGTTTCTCAAATATGTTCAATTGCAGTTTAAATCAAATGCACACTCTTGGGTGCATAACTTTACTAGCCCTGAAAGTAGGATATGAAATATTTGAATCATTATATGGTTTACATAGTGTGAAGTGCAAACAGTACCATGAAAATTTGTTGATAAAATAAACATGAATTTCACTCAAGTTCTCAATTTAAAACTTCAGTCTGGTATGAAAATCAAACTTCTGATGTTTGGAAAATAAAAATAATATTATATTTATAAATTAACTTGCATCTATTGTGTTGTCAATGTGTTAATCTTAAACTAAGTGTAATGTATCTTTAAATTTGAAGCAGTCATCAACAGGAAAGTGGCATTTTTGTATCTCCCCTACCAATAACTGTGTGGAGTTATTATAAATGTCCTGGTGGTATTTTTAAACAAATAACTCTAAGTGCCAATTAATCTGAATATTTGAGCTGGGATTTCACTACCTAAGGTATGAATCTAAGATGAAACTCACTTTTCTTTTTCTTTATTGTGTTATGGATTTGTGTTTTAAAAAAATGCAGGTAAGTGTAAGAATAGTAGCACCATAAACAGTACTATACAAAGTGTCAGGAAAAGCTATAATTGTGATCTTTGACCATAATTCTACTCAATATTCTTACATATTTTATTATGGAACTTAAAGTTACTGTTCAATTAAATTAAGCTTATTAGAACCATTGTTGTATGCTTATGTCAAATATACTTAAATTTGTGTTAAAGTAGAACTACTTAGTGCATTGATTTAAACTGTTGCTATAGTTTGAAATTGTTTCTTCACAAATTCATATGTTGAAAACTTAATAGTTTAGGTGGTGATTATAATCACCTAATGGTGATGGTATTTGTTAGGAGGTGGGACCTTTGGGAAATGCATAGGTCAAGAGGTCAGAAGAATGTTCTTATAAAAGAAAGCACAGAGAACTCCCCAGTCCCTTCTACTGTGTAAGTATACAAAGAGGATTTTGCATAACATAACAGGGTCCTCATCCGACCATTTTGGCATTCTCATCTCAGACTTTGGCTTTCAGAAATAAATTTCTATAGTTTATAAGCTACCCAGACTGTGATATTTTGTTATAGCAGCCCTAATGGACAAAGACAACTGTGAAATGGAAAAGAGAACTATGTAGTCCTTTCCATTTTATTTCCAGTGTCAGGAAGAAATTGAGATTAATAGCTACTATTTATATCACTATCCAACCTAATGAGCATATTTATAAAACACATATGTCTATGAGATCTCCCCTTTATCCACATCCTCACCAACATCTATTTTTTCTTGTGTTGTAAATTTTCACCATTTTGATAGGTATGAGGTGATATCTCTTAGTAGTTTTAATGTGTATTTCCTTAATGATGAGTGATGTTGAGCATCTTTTCATGTGTCTTTTGTCCATCCATAAATCTTTGGAAAAATGTCTGTTCACATCTTCTGCCCATTTTTAATTTGGATTATTCATTTTTGGGGGGTGTTGAGATTTTTAAGTTCTTTATGCAGTTTGGATACTAACCCTCTATCAGATATTTGCAAATACCTTTTTCCCATTCTGTAGGCTTTCTTTTAGTTTTGTGATTTTTTTTTTTTTCTGTGCAGAAGCTTTTTATTTTGATGAAGTCCTAGTAGCTCATTTTGGCTTTTGCTTCCCTTGTCTCAGGAGAAATATCTAGTAAGAAGGTGCTATGGCCAATGTCAAAGAGGTTATTGCCTGTGTTCCCTTCTAGGATTTTTATGGTTTTAAGTCTTCACATTTAGGTCTTTAATCCATTTTTAATTTATTTTTGAGTATAGTGTAATAAAATTGGTCCAATTTCATTCTTTTGAATGTTGCTTGCCAGTTTTCCCAACACCATTTGTTGAAGAGACTTTTTCCCACTGGATATCCTTTCCTGTTTTGTCAAAGACAAACTGACCATATAGTGTGTTCATTTCTGGGCTTTCTATTCTGTCCCATTCATCTATGTATCTATTATTGTGCCAGGACCATACTGCTATGGTCACATAACATCTATTAAATACTGAAACTCATGCTCAGTGCTGTTGGTAATTGCTAAGATATTTGGAGCACTTTTTCAAATTTAAAAAAGTCATTTAGGGGCACCTGGGTGGCTCAGTGGGTTAAAGCCTCTGCCTTCTGCTCAGGTCATGATCCCAGGGTCCTGGAATGGAGCCCGACATAAAGCTCTCTGCTCAGCAGGGATCCTGCTCCCTGCCTCTCTCTCTTCTGTCTCTCTGCCTACTTGTGATCTCTTTGTCAAATAAATAAATAAAATCTTTTTTTAAAAGTAATTTAAACATGTGGGTCATGTTTTTGAAAGATTTTATTTATTTATTTGATAGAGAGATAGTGAGAGAGGGAACACAAGGAGGGGGAGGGAGATATGATATATGTATATATATCACATCTTCTTTATCCATTCATCAGTTGATGGACATTTGTGCTCTTTACACAGTTTGACTGTTGTTGATAATGCTACTGTAAACATCAGGATGCATGTGATTTTTTAAAACATTTACTATTATATATATTATACACACACACACACACAATATTACTCAGTCATGAAAAAGGATGAATCTTTCCATTTGCAACAATGTGGATGGAGTTAGGGTATATTATGCTAAGCAAAATAGGTCAGTCAGGGAAAGAAAAATACCATATTATTTCACTCATATGTGGAATTTGAGAAAATAAAATGAAGGTAGGGGAAAGGGAAAAGAAAGAGAGGAAAGCAAACTGAAAGATACTTTTAACTATAGGGAACAAACTGAGGGTTGAAGGAAGGAGGTAGATGGGGGTAGGCTAAATGAGTGATGGGCATTAAGGAGGGCACTTGTTCGGATGAGCACTGGGTGTTTGTTATATGTAAATGATGAATTATTTAATTCTGAATCTGAAATCAATTTTATCATATATGATAACTAGCTAGAATTTAAATAAAAACAAATTAAAAATAAACCTTGCAAATACAATTTTTTATTGTCTTGTTTTCCTCCCTAGATTACCAATATCATTCAAAACATTTTCAGAAGTGTTTTGCTATGACTCATTCTGTCAGCAGTATTTAAATAAATCTATCAACAAGGGACTTTTATTTTCTGTTTATTGGTTTACCAGCATAATTTTATGGGCAGCTTGATATAAGTTTTAGAACCTCACATACCAAAACCCCCAGTAATACCATTATTATGTTGTTGTTTTTAAAACATTTAATATGTTAAGTATACAGATACCTTCTTTTACTATATACAATTAGATAAATAGTGTTTATTTACTACAGACATGTTTTAATTTTAATAGCTAATAAATAGCCTGGTTTATTATATGTTTATGAAATATATATTTATTTTTTATAATAAAAATAAATTAGTGTGGCTGATGAGGTGAAGTGTAGAGATCAAAAAGTGCATAATGCTGGCAAAAAAAAAAATAGTCTTCACAGTTTTAAGTAAATTTTGTTTCCCAATGTGATTATCTGTGTATTTTACATATTTTTAATAAACAGTCTTTCTAAAAGTTAAGAGAAATGCAGAAGCACTTTTCATGGATGTCAATATCATAAAAATCAGTGCCTCTTTTATTTACTGCCCAAGTTTTGGAAAAGGTTATTGTGTTTATCTGTATAAAATACAACTAGCAGTCAAGCACATCAAAGATTCAATTTGGGGGCACCTGGGTGGCTCAGTGGGTTAAGTCGCTACCTTTGGCTCAGGTCATGGTTTCAGGGTCCTGGGATCGAGCCCCACATTGGGCTCTCTGCTCAGCAGGAAGCTTGCTTTCCCCCTTCTCTCTCTGCCTGCTTGTGATCTCTCTCTCTGTCAAATAAATAAAATCTTTTTTAAAAAAAGATTCAATTTGGGCCTCTAAATTAAACATAGAGTAATTTACTTCTTGGATCTTGTGGTTAAATTTCTCTGTTACCCATGTGGTTATGATATTTTAAGTTCACTCTCACTGTATCTATTTACAAGTTCAATTAAAAAACATACATATAGGGGACCCTGATAAAGTGTCCAACTTCAGCTCAGGTCATGATCTCAGGATCCTAGGATCAAGCCCCACATTGGGTTCCCTGTCCAGCAGGAAGTCTGCTCATCCCTTTGCCCCTTCCCTCACTCATGCTCTCTCACTCTCTCTCTCATAAATAAATAAAATCTTAAAAAAAAAAAAAAGACACCCACATATAACAGTGAAAATTAAGGTTATTTTTATGCTCATATATGGCTGTTAAATCTAAACCTTTGTCTATAAATATTTATCAATAAATATATCATTAATGTAATAAACCTGTAAATGCTAATAGGATGAACCATGCCTTAAAGAAGCTAAGATTCTGTACATGCAGGTCTTCAAATGTGAGACAATTTCATACTTGTGAATTAAATTGCCAGGTATTAATAGCAAGCTAGGATTTTTAATAACTGATGTTTAATGAATGTTAATGAAGAAAATGGGCCTCTACTGCTAAAATAAAGCTCAGAGGTCTCATTTGAAGATAGATCAAAAGGAAGTTTTATTAAAAATACATGTAATTGCACCTTCTTTCTAAAATTATTGTATTCAAACCTGTTTTAATTAATTCACTTATTCAGTGAATTCTTTAGCTTAATATCACAAATCTGGTAAGAACTAAGTTACAGTTTTTCCTTAGGTTAATCTCAAAAATCTTTTAAAAAATTTCTCAAATGAAATATCCTTCAAAAGAGTGACATTCTATTTTATTTATTCTGGTTTAGTTATTGTGAAGATAACCACAAACATCTGCCATTTATATTATTTGATTATTCTAATTTATGTACTTGATTTCTAGATTCACTTCAATGGATGATAAATAGGCCCCTAGGAGTTCCATGTTTGTTTCGTGAATGCCACATTGCATCTTTCATTCATTACCTATTAATAAAGAAGTTTATTTTTAATGTATCTAAGTTGACTGAAGTGCCCTACAACAATAGGTGAAAAACACATAGAACTGCTATTATTTCAGCTGAGTGATGTATAAACAATAAAAGGGAAAAAAAAACTTATTTATGCACGTGAAGTGAAGCCTGAAGAAAAGGCGGATTTTTTTTTTCCTTAAAGATTTTATTTGTTTATTTGTCAGAGAGAGAGAAAAAGAGAGAGCTCAAGCAGGGGGAGTAAAGGCAGAGGGAGAATCAGGCTTCCTGCTGAGCAAGAAGCCCAGTGTGGACCGTGGGATCATGAACTGAGAAGAAGGTAGATGCTTAATCAACTGAGCCATCCAAGCATCCTGAAAAGACAGAGTTTCAAAGGGAAGTTTTTTCTGGGTCACTTGGATGGCTCAGTTCGTTGTGCCTCTGACACTAGATTTTGTCTCAGGCTATGACCCATTTTAGGGATGTGAGATTAACCCAGCATCTGGCTCTGTTCTTGGAGTGGAGCCTGCTTAAGATTCTCTCTCTCCCTCTCCCTCTGCCCCTCTCAACAGCCACCCACCCTGCTCATACCTGAATGTTCTCTTTCTCTCTCTCTCAAAAATAAGACCAAAAAAAGCAAAATAAAACAAAACAACAAAAAGAAGTTTAGCCTAGTAGTATTTACTCAAGAAGATTTTTTGATCTATAAGGAAATCTTTGAAAATGTAGAAATTAGTATAGCCCAAATTCAGATAAATTGAGAAAAAAAAAGTAGTAATTTTGACAACTTTGGAAATGTACATATGATGGAAGTAATATGACAAATTAGATTTTTTAAAAGCAAGGAAATTGATAACTTGGGTCTAGAATATTTGGAATCTTAAAGTAAGTTGTATATAGGCCACTTAGGATTGCACACTCATAAGTTATGGAGATTCTTTCCATACTTCTTTTGTGAATAAATGTAATGAATTTGGATGGAACACTACTAAAAAGACTTACTAGAAATAATGATAGTGTAGGAATGAATTTCAAGTGAAATCTTCTGTACAAAAATATGCATATCTAACATGGTTTGAGTCACTCTTCCATTCTTCAATATTTCAATTCTAACGTGAAGCATTGGATTCCCATTATTAATTACTCAAATATGCATTTCGTTATTTCTAAATGAGATTCAAAATCTATGGAGGTCTTTGATCTTAAGTATATTTAATTCTAACCACTGATAATTTGTTAGCTAATGTATTATTCTAGAAAAAAAATCTATTTATTTTCTGTGACATATTTCAATGTAAGCAATTTTTATGGCAAAATTTTTATTTAGGTCTGACTAATGGTTAGTACATTAATCAATATACTAAATTGGAATTTAAAAATTCACTTGTCAATCTCCTATTACATATTCTAGTACAAGTTATTTTTAAGTGACAAAATATATCAATATTGTAAGCAAGCATAATATATAAAATGATAACAAACTTAAAAAATAACATGGGAAATGTGGTATATGGTCCATGAGTTTTCCTACTGGAAAGGCTTCATACCATAAGGTAAGTGTGGCTTTTTTATTATTATTTTCAAAATATTAGTCTATAACATTTTAGTAAAAACTAAGCAGAGAAGTGAAAATAAACATTATTATTTCAAATGATCCTAAACCACTGGGATAATATTGCCAGGCTATCTAAAAGAGCATCCAAATAATAAAAATAATGAATTTTTTGACAGACACCCAAACTTTCTGGAAGGAGATAGAGTGACAGAAAAAAAGTAATCTTTAATGCTTCTTCAGCAAATGATCTCATATTTTAAGAAGATATAATGGAAGCCCAGAGCAAAGTTGTTTGATAAATAATAACTAAAATTATTCAAATTTAATTTGTTATATTTAAGGTATGTTCATTTATTTTATGAAGAACACTCCTATTTTCTTTATCTTCATTGAATTTACTTCATCCTGAGCATGAAAAATCTGTTGTCCTACTTACCAGGCTACAGAAAGTCATCCATGATTTGTGGGTCAAAAAGGGGGAGGTTTATTATTATCTCTTGCTCAAGCTCTTTCACCTCCCTTGGCACTTGATTCATTAGATACTTGTATGGCCTTGGAAATTACTTTCAAACCTTTCAAAGTTAATTGAGCTCTGAACTAAGGTCCAAAGCATCTGTACTTTTCTCCTTTACTGAAATAAAATATAAATCAGTGAACCAAATAACCTCCTATGTTGCCAGTAAGCTTTGAAATCTGATATAAAATTGTCACATTATATATTAAGATAAAATTATATTTTCCTTGATTGAAAATTGATTTTTCTTCAACCAGTGTGATATGTTTTAAACTACTTTTTCTTTCCTCTATGTTATAGTATTTATTTTTGAATTTAGTTTCATATTCTAGCCAAAACAAACAAACAAATGAACAAAAGCCAAGCAACCAACTAAACTAAACATAAAAACTAATATGAATAGAAAAAAGAACTAAGAAAATTATGAAAAAAAATGAATGTTTTTCAATGTCTTAAAGTACATTTCTGGAAAAATGGACTACCTCACTATTTTTTCTCTATTAAAAATATAACATTTCAAACTTCCTCTTTCAGTAAGAATGAAGTGGCAGTAAGTGTAAATACCTTTTAAATCAATAGTTTTTCAGACATTGGACATCAAGCAAGAAGGAATAGTTATCCCCAAGTAAAGGGAAACAAATGAAGTAATCCTTACAAGGACCCAAGCTTACTGAAAGAAGAGTTTCTAGGCTGCGATACAGGGAAAGTATACTCAAGTAGAAGCAAGTTGTCTTTCTGAGTAAAGGAGATTGAAGTAAAAATGCACGGAAGCCAAGGCTGACAGCATTTCCAGGACAGATTAGTGGAGAAAAGAGAACAGCACCTAAATAGAATGGGGCCTGGATTGGAGAAGGGTTTTTTTGTTGTTGTTTTTTTTTTGGTTTGTTTTGTTTTTTGGTGTTCAGCTGAATATGAATCAGTACACACATGTGAGAAAACTCTCCAAAGTCATAGAGAAACCACATGAAAGGATCTGGTCTTTCAATCATTAGGAGGCACAGTGACCTAAAATCTGTTCATGATCTCACAAACTGGAATAGAAAGGCTTATGGAATAGAAATTCCTATGAATTTTAAAATAAAATTAAGAGGGTATTAAGAGCTCCATGCTAGTATATTTGACAACTTCAATGAAATGAATACTTTTTTTTTGGAAAGACACTGAAACTCCATCTGGAATAACAAAAATAGCTCTATATCTCTTAAGACACTGAAGTTTTGGTTTAAACACATGCCATAAAGAAAAATTCAGGCCCAGATGGCTTTCCTGGTGAATTCTACTAAACACTTAAGAAGGAATTTAGTGCCAATTTTAATAGGAAACTAAAAGCAGAGGAATAACTTCCAAATTCATACTATGAGACTAACATTACCACACTATCATGGCCTAACATAGATATTACAAATAACAATGATGATTATAGCAGCATTATCAACACTAGCCAAATTATGGAAAAAGTCCAAATGTCTATTGACTGATGAATGGATAAAGAAGACTTGGTATGTGTATGTGTGTGTGTGTGTGTGTGTATATATATATATATATATATATATATATGTATATATAATATATGTATATATGTGCACACACACACCATACAGACACACACATTTGGTATATATATATACTTGGTATACACACACACTATATATGTTATACACACACACACACAGACACCCATATATATATATATATATATATATATATATAAATAAAATATAGAATATATATTCATATATAATGGAATATTACTCAGCCATCAAAAAGATAAAATCTTTACATGTGCAATGTCAAGTTAGAGTGTATTATGCTAAGTGAAATAAGTCAGTCAGAGATAGACAAATATTATAGGAGTTAACTCATATGTAGAGTTTAAGACACAAAACAGATTAACACAAGGGGGGAACCCAAGAGAGACAAATCAGGAAACAAACAAGTATACAGGATAAACTGGGTTAGTAGAGGGGAGGTGGGTGGGTGGTACATTAAATAGGTGATTGGTATTAAGGAGAGCACTTGTACTGAGCACTAGGTATCATAGGTAAGTGATGAATCACTAAATTCTATACCTGAAACTAATATTATACTGTATGTTAACTAACTGGAATTTAACAAAAACTAGAAAAGAAAATAAAAGATATTACAAATAAAGAAAACTATACACAAAATACCCTTTATGAATATAAATACATTAGTAACAAAATTTTAACCAATAAATCCAATAATAAATATAATATAGCATGACCAGATGAGTTTTATCTCAAAAAAGTAATTTTTTCCTAAGTTTGTAAATCAATGTATTTGTCCATACTATCAGTATAAACAAGAAAAAGTATATGATTATCTGAACAGATGCAGGTGACTCATTTGATAAAATTCAATATCCATTTATGAAAAATGTTACAGTAAAGTAAGAAGGAAGTAAACCTTCCAACTGATAAAGTGTACCTGTAAAAATTTATAGTTAATATACTTTATGCTAAAAAAATGTATATTTTTCCTCTTAAGATTGGAAATAAAGGCCAAGACGTACACTCTTATCACTTTTATTCAGACTTGTACTAGAGTTTCTAACAGTGCAATAAGGCAAAAAATTAAAGTAAAAGACATATAGGACAAAATTCTCTCTTTTCTCTATGGGAAATGAGATTTGTACATTCCAGGACATGGATCATCATATTTTGTTATCCATAAGTTAAAGGGAAAGAGAAGATTTTAGCATTTCTATAAAAATATGGTCAATATAACTGTATCTGGAAAACTTCCACATCTACTAAGACTTCCTAGGAAATTATATACATCTACAGATGATGACAAGAAAATTCTCAGGTAGTTTTACTAAAATTATTCATAGAAGAAAGTTTTTTCAGCCTTATCCAGTTAATTTTGCATTTTCATTATTTTGCATCTTTTCATTTCAACTTGAAGACATTCCATTAATATTTTTTTGTAAGGAAGATCTAGTGATGATGAATTACTTCAGCTGTTGTGTCTAGGAATGTTTTGTATCTCCTTCATTTCAGAACAACAGCTTTACTGGGTTGCCTATTCAAAATCGTTTGCCAAAATATGTAAAAAAATTTTAAAAATATGACAAAAACTTAAAGGCCTTTATGGATATTTGTTCTGTTGGTTTCTTTAAAAAAATTTTTTTATTATACTAAATTTATGTACATGGGCACATGTGAACACACACATACAATTTAACTATAACCAAATTTATATATATATATATATATATATATATATACACAAACATATGTATATAAACAGAGGCAGACAATAAATATAAAATTATAAAATTTTTCTCATTTAGTAATTGCTATTTTAAAAATTTTGTAAAGTTTGCTTTTGAGTTTAAAAATACCTTCTTGGGACGCCTGGGTGGCTCAATGGGTTAAGCCTCCACTTTCAGCTCAGGTCATGATCTCAGGGTCCTGGGATTGAGTCCTGCATCATCTCTCTGCTCCACAGGGAGCCTGCTTCCTCCTCTCTCTCTGCCTGCCTCTTCGCCTACTTGTGATCTCTGTCAAAACAAAAACAAAAACAAAAACAAAACAAACAAACAAAAAAATACTTCTTAAGGGCCCCTAGGTTGCTCAGTGGGTTAAGCCTCCACTTTCAGCTCAGGTCATGATCTATGGTTCCTGGGATCAAGCCCTGCATTGGGCTCTCTGTTTAGCAGGGAGCCTGCTTCCCCCTCTTTCTCTGCCTGCCTCTCTGCCTACTTGTAATCTCCATCTGTCAAATAAATAAATAAATATTTAAAAAATAAGATAAAATAAAAATAAAAATACCTTCCTCAGAGTCAGAGTCAAGATGGCGGAGGAGTAGCTGGCTGAGATGACATCAAGTTTCAGGAATTCAGCTAGATTGTTACCAAACCACTCTGAACACCTACAAACCCAACAGGAGATCAAAGATAAGAAGAGCAGCAATTCTAGAAACAGAAAATCGACCACTTTCTAAAAGGTAGACATGCAGAGAAGTGAATCTGCAGCCACGGGAAGATAGACCATGGGGGGAGGGGCCAACTCCTAGCAAGCAGTGGAGCAACAGAGCACAAAATCTGAACTTTTAGAAGTATGCTCCTCTGTTGGACATCACCCCAGAGGCTAAGCAGGGGTAGAACCCACTTGAGGACAGTGTTGTCTTACGTCTTACAGGATCACAGAAGGATCAGGGGTGTCTGAGTGTAGCCAACTTCACAAGTATCAGAGTAGGGAACCTGACTAGAGAGATAGAGCCAAGGAGTGAGCTCTCAGCTAGGGGTTGCCTTATACTGTGATCTGCGGGACAGTCAGACCCCTGTTCTTTGAGCAGGGACCCCACAAGAGGCAGATCCAGGGAGACCCACCTTCATCTGACAGAAAAACAGAGTGGCAGGAATCTGCTGGATTTGGAGACTCCAAACATGGCTGTGTGCCAGAGAGAAATGCTCAGTCATAGGCTGGGTGAGCTCAGAGCACAACTGTAGACCAGGGAGATGGGAGTGTTTAAGTGCTTTTCTCCAAGGGAACACTTAAAAGTGGGGCCCCAAGATCTCACCTCCTCCAGGCTGCAGATTGGGAAGCCACCATTTTCATTCCTATCCTCCAGAGCTCTACAGAAAGCATTCAGGGAACAAAAGCTTCCAAGAGTGACATAAGCAGATTACTTAGCCTAGCCCCTGGCAAGGGTGGCACAACTCCACCTCCTGCAAATACATTTGAAAATCACTACAATAGGCCCCTCCCTCAGAAGATCAGCAAGAACATGCAGCCAAGACCAAGCTCACTGATCAAGGAGAACAGCCAAATTCCAGTGGAAGGGAAAGCAAAGAATGGAATTCATGGCTTTCTCCCATGATTCTTTAGTCTTGAAAAGTTAATTAATTTTTTTAATTTTATTTTTTCTTCTATTTTTTTTAACTTTTCCTCTTACCTCTTTTAATGTTTTTTAACAATTTTGTCTTAACAATACATTTCCTTAAAAAAAAAAAAATGAACCTTAGTTATTATAGTCAAATTTTATCCTTCATTGTATCTAACTTTATTTTTTGTATACACATAGGGTTTTTTCTTTGAAAAATTTTGGGATACAACTTCTTCTAATAGGTCAAAATATACCCTAAATCTAGCACAAGGCTTTGTTCTAGTCGCCAGCCTGAAAAAAATGTTCTCCACTTTCTTTTTCTTTCTTTTCCCAACCAACTTATCTTACCAAGTCTTTTTTTAGAATTTTTAAAAAAAATTTCATCTTTACAGTCATATTCCAACTCTTCATCATGTTTATCTTTATTTTTGTACATATGTATATATGTTTTTCTTTCTTTAAAATTTTGGGAGGTAGTTTCTTCTAAGAGACTAAAGTACTCCCAAAATTAAGTGGGTGGCTCTGTTCTATTCACCAGTTATATCTATATCTATATCTATATAGATATATAAATATATCTTTATATCTATATCTATATATATATATTTAATTTTTTAAAAACCTCTTTTTACCTCCTTTATACTCCCCCTGATTTAGGGTCTCTTCTGATTTCATTAGCATAATTTCTCTGGGGCCTATGCCACCCTTTTAGTATTTTATTCTCTCCTTCATATATTTTTATCTGGATAAAATAACAAGGCAGAAAAACTACACACACACACACACAAAGGGCAAGAGGCAGTAAAAAGGCTAGGGACCATCAGTACAGACATTTGTAATATGTCATATCTAGGCTCAGAATGATGATTCTCAAGGTGCTAGCTTGGCTCGAAAAAGGCATGGAGATATTCAAGAAACCCAGCCTGGAGAAGTAAAAGCCCCTTCTGGAGAAATAAAAGAACTAAACCTAACCAAGCTGAAATTAAAAAAAAAAAAAATTCTATTAATGAGGTGCAATAAAAAATGGAGGGTCTTACTGCAGTATAAGTGAAGCAAAAGAGAAATTTAGTGATATAGAAGACCAAATGATGAAGAAAAAAAAAAAAAGAAGTTGAGCAAAATTGAGACAAACAATTACTGTACCATGAGGGGAGAATTTGAGAGATAAGTGATACCATAAGACAAAACAATATAAGAATAATTGGGATTCCAGAAGAGGAAAAAATAGAGATAGAGACAGAAGGTACACTGGAGAAAATTACTGTAGAGAATCTCCCTAATATGGCAAAGGGAACAAGCATCAAAATCCAGGAAGCATAGAGAACACCCCTGAAAATCAATAAAAATATGTCCATACACCACCATCTAATAGTAAAGCTTACAAGTTTTAGTGACAATGAGAAAATCCTGAAAGCAGCTTAGAACAGGAAGTCTCTAACATGCAATGGTAAAAGTATTAGATTGGCAGGAGACTAATTCACAGAGACCTGGCAGAACAGGAAGAACTAGCATGATATATTCAGAACACTAAATGTGAAAAATTTGCAGCCAAGAATTCTATATCCAGCAAGGCTATTATTGAAAATAGAAGGAGAGATAAAAAGCTTTGAGGACAAACAAAATCTAAAAGAACTTAGAAACACCAAACCAGCCCTACAGGAAATATTGAAAGGAGTTCTCTAAGCAAAAAGAAAGCCTAAAAGTAGTAGACCAGAAAGGAACAGAGACAATAGACAGAAACAATCACCTTACAGGCACTACAAAGGCACTAAAATCATTTATTTCACTAGTTACCCTAAATGTAAATTGGCTAAATGTCCCAATCAAAAGACACAGAGTATAAGAATGGATTAAATAATAATAATAAAAATAAATAAATATTCTGTCTACAAGAAATTCATTTTAGACTCAAAGACACCTCCAGATTAAAGTGAGGGGGTAGAAAACAATTTATGATGCTAATGGACATCAAAAGAAAGTTGGGGTGGCAATCCTTATATCAGATGAGTTAGATTTTAAGGCAAAGGCAATAACAAAAGATGAGGAAGGAGACTATATCATACTCAAAGGGTCTGTCCAACAAGAAGATCTAACAATTATAAATACCTATGCTCCTATTATGTAAACCAATTAATAACAACAACAAAAAGAAATTGACAATAATACAAAAATAGTAAAGGACTTTAACACCCCCTCCCTGAAATGGAAGATTATCCAAGCAAAAGATCAAAAGGAAATAAAGGCCTTAAATGACACACTGGATCAGATGGATGTCACAGATATATTAATAACATTCCATCCCAAAACAACAGAATGCACATTCTTCTCTAGTGCACACAGAACATCCTCCAGAATAGATCACATCATGGATCACAGATCAGGTCTCAAATGGTACCAAAAGATGGGGATCATTCCCTGCATATTTTCAGACCACAATGCTCTGAAGTTAGAACTCAATCACAAGAGGAAATTTGGAAAGAACCCAAATACATGGAGAATAAACAGCATCCTTCTGAAGAATGAATGGGTCAACCAGGAAATTAAAGAAGAATTTAAAAAATTCATGGAAGCAAATGATAATGAAAACACAATGGTTCAAAATCTGTGGGACACAACAAAGGCAGTCCTGAGAGGAAAATATATAGCAGTACAAGCCTTTTCTCAAGAAACAAGAAAGGTTTCAAGTACACAGTCTAACCATACGCCTAAAGGAGCTGGAGAAAGAACAGTAAAGGAAGCTGAAACCCAGCAGGAGAAGAGAAATAATAATCAAAGCAGAAATCAATGAATTAGAAACCAAAAAACAGTAGAACAAATAAACGAAAGTAGGAGGTGGTTCTTTGAAAGAATTAATCAGATTGATACCCCTGAGCAGACTTATCAAAAAGAAAAGAGAAAGGACTCAAATAAATAAAATCATGAATGAAAGAGAAGAAATCATAACCAACACCAAAGCAATACAGACAATAGGACCCAACAATAGCCAATAGGACCCAACAGTACATTAAAAATATTATTCACCATGACCAAGTGGGATTTATTCCAGGGCTGCAAGGTTGGTTCAACATCCGCAAATCAATGAATGTGACACAATACATTACTAAAAGAAAGAACAAGAACCATATGATGCTCTCAATTGATGCTGAAAAAGCATTTGACAAAGTAAACATCCCTTCCTGATTAAAACTCTGCAAAGTGTAGGAATAGAGGGTACATACCTCAATATCATCAAAGCCATCTATGAAAAAAGCCAGAGCAAATATCATTCTTAGTGGAGAAAAACTGAGAGCTTTTGCTCTAAATTCAAGAACACGTCAGGGATGTCCATTATCACCACTGCTATTCAACATAGTACTAGAAGTCCTAGCCTCAGTAATCAGACAACAAAAAGATAAAGCATCCAAATTGTCAAAGAAAAATTCAAACTATCACTCTTTGCAGATGATATGATACTATATGTGGAAAACCCAAAGGACTCCACTCCAATTCTAATAAAACTTGTGCATTAATTCAATAAAGAGTCAGGATATAAATTCAATGCACAGAAATCAGTTGCATTTCTATACACCAACAACAAGACAGAAGAAAGAGAAATTAAGGAGTTGATCCCATTTACAATTGCACCCAAAACCATAAGATACCTAGGAATAAATCTAACCAAAGAGGCAAAGAATCTGTACTCAGAAAACTGTAAAGTATTCATGAAAGAATTTGAGGAAGACACAAAGAATTGGAAAAATGTTCCATGTTCCTGGACTGGAAGAACTAATATTGTGAAAATGCCTATGCTACTTAAAGTAATCTACACGTTTAATGCAATCCCTATCAAAATACCATCATTTTTTTTCAAAGAGATAAACCAAATGATCCTATAATTTATATGAAACCTGAAAAGTCACCAAATAGCCAGAAAAATGTTGAAAAAGAAAGCCAAATTTGGTGGCATCACAAGTCCAGACTTCAAGCTCTATTACAAAGCTGTCATCATCCAGACAGAATGGTACTGGCACAAAAACAGACATGTAGATCAACTAAACAGAATAGAGAGCCCAGAAATAGCCCCTCAACTCTATGGTCAACTAATTTTCGACAAATTCAACTAAGGTCCAATGGAAAAAAAAACAGTCTCTTCAACAAATGGTGTCGGGAAAATTGGACAGCCACATGCAGAAGAATGAAACTGGACCATTTCCTTACACCACACACAAAAATAGACTCAAAATGGATGAAAGACCTTAATGTGAAACAGGAATCCATCAAAATCAATGAGAAGAACACAGGCAGCAAAGCTCTTCGACCTCAGCCACAACATCTTCTTCCTAGAAACAGTGCCAAAGGGAAGCAAGGACAAAAATGAACTATTGAGACTTCATCAAGATCAAAAGCTTTTGCACAACAAGGGAAAGAGTCAACAAAACAAAAGTCAACTGACAGTTGGGAGAAAATATTTGCAAACAACATAACCGATAAAGGACTAGTATCCAAAATCTATAAAGAACTTATCGAACTCAACACCCAAAGAACAAATAATCCAATCAAGAAATGGATAGAGGACATGAACAGACATTTCTGCAAAGACATCCAGATGGCCAAAAGACACATGAAACAGTGCTTCATACCACTCGGCATCAGGGAAATACAAATCAAAACCACAATGAGATACCACCTCACACCAGTCAGAATGGCTAAAATTAACAAGTCAGAAAACAACACATGTTGGAGAGGATGTGGAGAAAGGGGAACCCTCCTACACTGTTGGTGGGAATGCAAGCTGGTGCATCCACTCTGAAAATAGCATGGAGGTTCCTCAAAAAGTTGAAAATAGAGCTATCCTATGACCCAGCAATTGCACTACTGGGTATTTACCTAAAGATACAAATGTAGTGACCTTAAAGGGCACATGCACCCAAATGTTTATAGCAGCAATGTCCACAATAGCCAGACTGTGGAAAGTACCTAGATGTCCATCAACAGATGACTGGATAAAGAAGAAGTGATATATATATATAAAATACTATGCAGCCATCAAAAGAAATAAAATCTTGCCATTTGCAAATATGGATACAGCTAGAGGGTATTATGTTGAGCAAAATAAGTCAATCAGAGAAAGACGATTACTATATGATCTCCCTGATATAAGGAATTTGATTGACAACGTAGGGGTTTGAGTGGTAGGGAAGGAAAAAATGAAACAAGATAGGATTGGGAGGTAGACAAACCATTAGAAACAAACTGAGGGTTGCCCGGGGGAGAGGGAAGGGAGAGGGTGGTTGGGTTAATACCTTCCTCACATTGTACTTACATAAAAACATTAACCAGTACTGTGCATTTTACTTTGCAATAAGTACTTTATAGGTAAATTTCTATAAATATTAATGTTTTAGGGCTTTCAAATCTCTTTCATTGGTCAATCTGCTTATTCTTGGACTTCAATATATTTATATATACTGATAATAATAATATTTACATGTGTTATATGTTTAGTATGTATTAATAATCCATAGTGTAAATCTTCTTCCACCAATGATCCACTATTTTCCAATATGTATTATTCGGTGATCTAGATAATTTATAGAATTATCTAATTATCTAATAATGATTTGTAGGATTACAAACCATTAAACATAATTAAAATAAATTACTAATTTTATAATATTAATTGTAGTATTAAACAAACCTTAAAACCCCAAAACACTATGTCTTATCAATTTGTAATTATCTGTTATACCAGTCCCTAAAATTCTATTTTTTCTTCATGTAAACCTCCATATAGGCTTAGTCTTAGATTGTTCAGGTATTATATTGTGTGAATGGAAAATATGTTTCTGTAAATTCTAATTAATAAGAATATTTCAGAATGTTAGAAAATCGTGAGTCTCTTTCTACTTATCTCTTTTGGTGACCTTTGATTGTCCATATTTCCATTACCTGCATAAATTGAAAATTCTGTCTCCATTGCCAGTGCTGGCTTAAAAAACATCATTCTTTCTTATAATTACTATTATAAATTTTTTTTAGACAAGACATTTCAATATTTATACAGTGATTTAACATTTATTGTGACTATAAAATGATAAATCATAGTAGTGTTTTACGATTTTAAGGCTGGGATTAGGAATTTTAATGTTGTTAAACTTTTTATTTTTTATTATTTATTTTTTTAAAGATTTTTTATTAATTTATTTGAGACACAGAAAGAGAGAGCAAGTGATAGAGCACAAGCAGCAGGGGAGTGGCAGCCTTTTTAGCAGGCTCCCTGCTAAAATGGAGGCCCACACAGGGCTTGATCCCAAGACCATGAAATCATGTTCTGAGCCAGAGGCAGATGCCTAACCAACTGAGCCACCTGCACACCCCATTGTTAAACTTTTTTTAAAAAGAATAGGCTATTACTTGTGATCTCTGTCTGTCAGATAAATAAATAAAATTTTTAAAAAAATAGGTTAATAAACTAAAAAATAAAACAAAACAAACATTGTTCTGTATAGACTTCAAAAAAGCCATAGTTGCTTTGCTTTTTTTCTTAGTAGAACAATGAAAATTGATGTTTGTTTGTTTGTTTGTTTTTTAAGATTTTATTTATTTATTTGACAGTCAGAGATCACAAGTAGGCAGGGAGGCAGTCAGAGAGTGAGAGGGGGAAGCAAGCTTCCCACTGAGCAGAGAGCCCAATGCAGGACTCAATTCCAGGACTCTGAGAGCATGACCTGAGCATAAGGCAGAGGCTTAACCCACTGAGCCACCCAGGTGCCCCGAAAGCTGCAGATTTTCAGACAGAATTCCAAGCAAATATAAACTATATGCATTATATAAAAGACTATCAAAAATTCTGACCCAAAAAGATTTATAAAAGCATGGCCAAAGACATCTAGAATATTGCAATTAAAAAATGGGGGCTTCCAATATTATTATCAGATTACATATAATTTAGAAAAAAAAATAAACAAAACAAGGAAGTCATTTATAAATATGAATATTATTTGTGGGCCAAATAAAGTACACAATATTCAAAAGATAAGGAACTTAAGAAGAGAAGAAATTACTAGAAATATTTTTAGTAAACTGTATTGATTTGTTTCAGTTCACAATGGATCAAGTAAATGAAAAATAAATGGAGATTGAAACTATTAATATGATAAGTAAGGCAATGAAAATTAAATATAAGTAATTATACACCTTAAAAATACTCCTTTTCACAATTCTTGTGAAAAATTCATAATAATTGGCATAAAATATTGGACAAGTTTCAAAAAGTACAAATAATAGAATAATTCCTTAGTGACAAATGCAGGAAAACTGGAGACTAATAAAGCAGAAATATTCATAACTAAGACTTTCTAATTCCTGGAAACTGATGACAAAAAATCAAAATTAAAAACACATTTCTTGGGGCTCCTAGGTGGCTTAGTCCTTTAACCATCTGCCTTCTGCTCAGGTCGCATCCCAAGGTACTGGGATTGAGCCCTCACCAGGGAGCCTGCTTCTCCCTCTCCTCCCTGCTTGTGCTTTCTCTTGCTAATCACTTTCTCTCTCAAATAGATAAAATCTTTAAAAATAAATAAATAAATAAATATTTCTTATGGGATAAAAGCAGAAATCCAATCCAGTGTTTTAGAATATTGATCCAGAAAAATGACAATATAACTTCAAACTGGAAACTTTAAGAACAAAAACATCTTAGCTTTAGAAAAGCAAACTATGAAGCAGAAAAAAGTGAATTAAGTATTCCTTTCAAAAAGTTTAAAAAAAGACTAAGTACCTTATGCAATAAAGTAGGACACCATTCTTTCCCATTTTCAAAAGTAGTATAAAAGAATTCAATAAAGATAAAACTATAAGATAGCAAACTAGGAAAACAGAAAACATGATAAATAAAGCCCATATTTTATCTGAAAGCATAGATAATATGAGTGACATTCTAGACAAATAAACAATCTGGAAAATAGAAGACATATTGTAAAAAAGACAACAAATTTATTTATAAACAAGACAACCTTAGATGAAAGATAATAAAAATGTATCTAACAGCAATTTTAAAATAATAATACATGACAAATACGAGTTTGTTAGACAAGACAATATAAAAACTAATATCAGGACATCTGTCAGGATAAATAAAAATATGGACCTATAAAGAACATAATTAGATGAACATCTCCATTTTTAATAAAGAAATCTTTAAAAGAATCAAATGTTTCTACTAAACTTTTCTTAATAAAAGAGTAGTAGAGGTGCACCTGTGTGGCACATTTGGTTAAATGACTGACTCTTGGTATTGGCTCAGGTTATGATCTCAGGGTCCTACAATTGAGCCATCATTGAGCTCTGCCCTCAGAGCTCCTCAGACTCCAATTTGGAGTCTGCTTGAAATGTTCTCTTCCTCTCCTTCTGCCCCTCCTGTTCAAATTCTCTCTCTGAAATAAATGGGTAAACCTTTAAAAAAAATAGTTGAATAAGTTTTTATGTTTATAATTTGACTAAAAATGTTTTATTCATCCAAATAAGGGAAAAGATGGGGCACCTGGGTGGCTCAGTCAGTTGAACATCAGACTCTTGGTTTCAGATCAGGTCATGACCTCATGGGTAGTGAATGCCACAGCTTTGGACTCTGCTCACTCAGCAAAGTCTGGTGAAGATTCTCTCCCTCTGCCTCTCCCTCTCCATGTTCTCTCTCTCTCTTACTCAAACAAATAAATCTTTAAAAATCTAAGGGAAAAGATAAGGATGTCATAATTATCTAATATTATACACCAATATTAAATAAGGGGGTAATAGCTGATATAATCACGTAAGATAAAGAGAGTAACAAATAAATACAGGATTGCAATATGTAAAAACTATTATTTAGAGAAGATACTAGTGTCTATCTGGAAAACCTAAGAGGATCAAATATAAGTTTATTACATATGATATGACAAATTTGGCAATTTTGCCAGGTATAACATAACATGTATAAATCAATTTTTAAACAAATAAACTTCTAAAGGGTGCCTGGTGTCGCAATTGGTAAGCCTTTTGCTCAGGTCATGATCCCAGGGTCCTGGGATCTAGCCCATGTTGGGCTCCCTGCTCAGTGGGGAGCCTGCTTCTCCCTTTTTCCCTGCCCCTCTCTCCATTTGTTCTCTCCCTCTCCCTCTCAAATAAATAAATAAAATCTTAAAGCCTTTTAAAATGGAAGGAAGATAAAAATATTAATAATATTTCTGAGAAAATAGTCTCCATGGTTACTTTGAATTTTAAAACTTAAATATTAAAAATGATTAAAATGCTATAATGGTGCTAGACAGACTTGTGGAACATAATGTCCACACAGAATCCCAACCATATGTAAGAATATTTTATATATCTAGATATCTAGATATCTAGATTTATAGATAGTGAAAGCATTACTCTTAAAAAATGTATTTTTTTAAATAAGGAAAAATAAAGGTGGGTTTCACCTAATAGCTTTGAATAAATTACAGAGGAAATCAAAATTTAAAAGTAAAAATATACATATATGTAAAATAGAAATGTATACAATATATTTAAAAATTACTCTAGTTCTTTCTCTCTGTATATAGATATATAGAACTCTTTCAAGTTTCCAGTTAAGATGGATTTTTATTCAGAGTAGTTTTTGTATCTTTTTACTTTTTAGACATGAATCTAGTATTGGACCCTATAGCACTGGAAACTACTCTGATCATATATAGAACCTTTGCCTTACATGCAGGCAACTCAGAAAATAAAGCAAGTATTTTAAAACTCTTCTTAAGAACATATAATTCAGGAAAATTTTGTCATTTTAACAGAAGAAAAAACAAATTCTAGATTTGCACTGATATATTATTTGCTATAAAAGTATTTTAAAGATCTTATAAATAAATCTATTATATATATATATGTATATATATATTTATACATATATATGATATTTATTTATTTATTTGTCAGCTAGCAAGAAGAAAAAAGAGAGAGAGAACAAGCAGGGGGAGGGGCAGACAGAGGGAGAAGCAGGCTTCCTGCTGAGCAAGGAGACCTATGTGGGACTCTATCCCAGGACTCAGGGATCATTACCTGAGGCAAAGAGAGTTAACAGACTGAGCCACCCAGGCATTCCTTAATTATATTTTTGACCATGACAAATTAAATTCCTTTTCTGTGAAATGTATATAACATTTTATATCTCTTCAGGATCTGTCCTATATCTTCTTTTTCTTTTTTTCTTCTTCTTTTCTGGAATAACCAGTCATTTTACTTTACAATGAAATTAATTTTGTTTTTTTTTTAATTAAACATGCACACACACACACACACACACACACACACTCTGCATACTTAAATATTTAAAGTCTAAGGTTTTAAGAAAATAGAAGAACTTGGAAATTATCTTTAAGTTGATATATTATAAAACATAATTATATTTAAATGGTGTTAGAATGACTCCATGTGGGGCACCTGGGTGGCTCAGTGGGTTAAAGCCTCCGCCTTCACTCAGGTCATGATCCCAGGGACCTGAGATTGAGCCCCACATTGGACTCTCTGCTCAGCAGGGAGCCTGCTTCCTCCTCTCTCTCTCCTGCCAGCCTCTCTGCCTACTTGTGATCTCTGTCAAATAAGTAAATAAATTCTTAAAAAAAAAAAAAAAGAATGACTCAATGTGGTTAAATGCACATTTACATTTCTAGAAACCTAGAAACCTAGTAGATAAAATGTAAGTTTATTTGTCAAGTATCTGTATAAGTTTAGAAAGAATATACACAAATACAATAAAATATTTGTTTTGTCTTATATTTAATATTGGTAACTCAGAACACAAAGGTTTTTTTTTATTACATCAAGAATATTAAGCTAAACATGTCTGCTAAAGTTTACATAAATACAAACAAATGTTTAAAAGATTTGGGTTAGTTTTATACTTCTTTTTTTTCTTATGGAGGTTTAGTGGGTTTTTTCTTTTTTTTGAAGTCTTGGGAGTTTGAGGTCTCTAATATATGTCAGTATTTACTTATTTCTAGTTGCTTAGAATAGTGCCACCCTAGGGATTTTATAATTTAATTTGGTAATACTGTAATTGGAATTAAGAAAATATCATATATATGATATTTTCTATTTGTGTCTGTATAGACACAAATAGAGAACTCACAGCTTTCATTCCCAAAATTTTAGCCATAGGTCAAACATAAACACAGAAATTCAAAGGTCATTTGTTTTTAATGAAGAATTGAGTCTTTTCTTCAGTTTTATATATTTTTGTTTTGTTTTGTTTTATTTTGTATTTTTATCATGATCAGTTTCTTGGCAGTTGGAACAAGTTGAAGTTACCTACTCAACATGAGGACTAAGGAGTACCCACCAAGAGAAGGAATTCTCTTACATTAGTTAGGTGAGGCGAGTGATATTTAAGAAACTCCAAATTTTATTGCCTCAGTTTAATACCGTAAAGGAAGCTAAAGCCGTCTATTAAGCAATGGGTAATTACATTCAGCACTTCCAAGAGTATGGTTGGTTACTTATATGATTTGGTCTATGTAAGAGAGGGCATAATTACGGGAAGAAAAAAAAAAGATTGAGTGGAAGACATGGGGAAATACAATTGCATTTGGCATAAAAAGGCAAGAATGATAGGAATAATGGAATTGATTAATTCAAGAGTCTGGGACATAATTCTTGGTGATAGCAATGCCTGCAGGATACCTATTTTGATGCATGACTAAAATGAAGGAGAAATAAACTAGGGGAAGATACATAGGGAAAGATACATAAGAGATATTTCATGAAATTGTCCGACATGGTATTTGGGAAATGAAACATCAGATTTGATAATTCTTTGTCATTCTAAATTCATAATTTTTTAATGTGTTCAACAATGGTTTTAAATCAATTTAGTTTATCTGTTCTTCATTTTAGTCATGCATCAAAGTAGGTATCCTACAGGCATTGCTATCATCCAGAATTATGTCCCAATCTATCTCTGCATGAGTTTAACATTTATGCATTATTTTTTTTTAAGGAAGGAAGGAAAAAAAAGCATAACTGTTAATTTTAGTGTGGAGGGCACATAAAAAAGATGGCACTAGTTAATCATTTCTGGTAGTATAAGCACAGCCTCAGCCTTACTCTGAAGGAATTCAGTAACTTACAAAGGGGCAAGTTCTGGCTGACTGCCCCTGGCTCTTGATTGCCATGCTCTCAAGCACTTGATAGCAAGATCTTTTCTTTATAGATTCAGTCATGCCCATTATCTCCTCTTAGGAGATTCTCTCAAAAGACAAGACCATAATGTTTTCAAACTCTCTAGGGTCATTAGCACACTGCCTCTCTTTCACCTCTCTCTCATCATTTTGTAGGCTTCAGAAATTTCAATTCACTTTTCTGTAAGTTGTTAAAACTCTGAGGATGCAGTTCTCAGTACTTACCATGCTAGTAAAGTTGATATAGCATAAAAGAATCTATTCATTACTTTCTAAATTTCCTTATACAATGAAGGCATTCAACAGAATATTTATCATTCAAACATGAGGAATAAAATACTTACTAGGTAATTCTTATGAGGTGACATTTAGATCATGGCTAATCACAGCTGCATTGTTGTTTTACCTATTAAAACTTACAGCATTCTAAAAAACAAACAAACAAACAAACAAACTTACAGCATTCTAGGTATTGCACTTTTTTCTTTCACGTAAATTCCAAACTAAGGTTTTGGATTATTTTCATATGGAATGTTTGGTTATATAATGAGTGATATAATCATGATGGATTAAATGTGGTTGGAATTTTTGAAAAAAATCTTAGCAACTTAAGAGATTAATTTAGCACAAATTGAAAATAAATTTAAATCAACAAATATTGTTCCTCCCTCTGTCTTCATGGATACATACTTTTTTTCCAACAATAGTTTACATAAAGCAAATTTGGAGCCAGAGAAATTTGCATGGTTATCATTAGTAGTTTCTTCTTTCATAGAAGTAAAGTGTTATCTTTGTGTAAAACTCATTCTAATGGAAACAGAACCTTAAATAATATTGCCATTTATCTATGGTCACTATTAAACTTTTATTATTTGTGTAAAACATATTCAATGCTACAAATACTAAAAAAACAATTTTATAAGATTTAAATGTTATAAGATAAAAAGTCAACATTGTGCTCTGATCAACTGCTATTTAGGGTATTTTATTACTCATTGAAAATTTTAAAAAGTGAATAAAAACTAAGAAGTAGAATTAAGCTGTAACTATTTTTCAGCTATATATCATTCCAACCTGAAATAATCAACTGTATCAATTAGATTCATATCAACAGATAATGGCCTTCCCAAAATGTGCAATTTGTAGAGTCTTTCAATAAATTAACTATTGAACACATAAATGTCATCAGGGCTTAAAGAGACAACAGTAAGTATTCAGTTTCCTGAAGCTAGAACAATGAAGAGATCATTCACATCCGAAGGCGTGAAAAAACAAAAGGTCAGTTTCTAGAACATAAAGAAAGTGTGAATAGCATAAGGGGCTTGTGAATGGAACTATGGTTTTTATAGGGGAAAACAGGCAACCCATTACAAATCAACAGGCAGAGAACTGAGAAAATAAATATCCTGACTTTACTTATTTTCCCACACAGATCTTTCCCTGAAGAAGATACTTGATATTTTACTTGGTATTTTGTATATGCATTTACATATTTTGAAATCATTGTTTTTGTGGTTCTATGAAATAAAGTAAGTTAATAAACAAGAACATATGTATTTTCTGTTATGATTTTTAGCATGTTGGTGTAACTTTTTCTGATTTCTACATTTTGTTGACATAGTTGTTTTGTTTTTATTATCAATATTAATATATTATATATTACAGACTATAATACAGTGCTATTAATTAGCTCTATTAATATCAACTGCTAATTATACTCTATCAATATTCTATTATAAATGCATGTATGCTTATTTTTAAAGATATACAAGTAGAATAAGGAGGAAAAAGCAAAGCTAGTAGGAAAAGAAAAGTAATTCCTTGTCCGGCTTCTGTTTTTTTAATACATTTTTTCTATTTTTCATTTAAAAAATTTTCAAAAGCTTTTTTTTTCTTTTTCCTCTAGTTTTGATTTTCAATAGGAATAATGTCTTTTTAGAATCTAGGGTAAATATCTGTTAGTGAACATAAAGAGTAAGCCGCCTGGTGGGACTTTTGCCTAACATTTAATATTTAGAATGCAAAAAAAAAAAGAAAAAAAGCAGAGCTTGTAGAATTTCATGTTTCTTTCTCTCTACAATTATGTTTTAAAGGAAATAAATCCTCAGACTATGTACCCTATATTAAAATTACTGTGGGCGCCTGGGTGGCTCAGTGGGTTAAGCCGCTGCCTTCAGCTCAGGTCACGATCTCAGGGTCCTGGGACCGAGTCCCATATCGGGCTCTCTGCTCAGCAGGGAGCCTGCTTCCCTCTCTCTCTCTCTGCCTGCCTCTCTCTCCATCTACTTGTGATCTCTCTCTGTCAAATAAATAAATAAAATCTTTAAAAAAAATAAAAAAATAAAATAAAATTACTGTAACTTATTAAGGAATATCATATAAAAGCACATACTAGAATGGAATAAATCCTGTGTAGTTTGAACAAATATTTAATAGTGATGATAGTGATAACAGGTGTTACAGTTAAAATGCTTTCTATAATGTTCACCTGACTACTAAGACCTTTAAACACAACAGAACATTTTGTGTGCTATGATACTAGCAGTCTTATAAAGAGAACTAAATTAAATAATGAATGACTAAACAGTAACTTAACTATTTGAAGCCCTTTACTCTCCTTGAACACATTTTATCTTAAGTAGAATGATTTTTGACAAATAGTAAAACATTTTATGATGCTCATTTTGGAGACTGTATATATACCTAATTTTAAATGCTACTTGTAGTAGATGTTATTGGTGACTAATTCAGGGCCCCTTGATTGGGGACCTTCTTTTAAGGCATAGAAAATATGAGGCTCCTTGGTGAAAGCCAACACAAGTGAAATAGGATATACATACACTTTAACTTGAACTTTAAAATATACTGTTCCTGTTATCAAGCTAATTGAAGACAAAAATCCTTTCCATATGTTATGTATTACTTTGCAAATATAGATTTTATTAATATACCTAAATATATTTGAATACTTATCTCTTGTCTCATATTCTATTAACTATTTTGCCCAACAAATTACTAAACATCAGATTTTATTTTTTTCAAAATATCATACTGACAATGCCATATAGAATCTCAGGAAAAAAAAAAAAAGATTATATCTTCATATTGAGCTTACCAGATTCCTTCTTAATCTCTTCCCACTATACCTAATCATATAAAGTTGTCTCTGTGTTATTCTTCCTTAGAAGATTATCCTACAGATATATTAGAATTACTAAAATACTAGTCTGCTTATATGTGTTCAAGCCTGTGTTCAAGAATGAGAATGATTATACTGAGTAGAAAGCATTCAATAGGATATAAGGGTAAAATTTCTGAGTCAAAGTTTGTACTCTGTGCAATTCTGTTCCAAAAAACTTGCCATCAAGTCAATCCTACAGACTGTAAGATAATATACATTTCCCCATACACTATAAGAGTACTATTATCAATCTTTTAAAACTAAACATGTGTCAGTCTGATAAATGAAAATAGTATCACATTGTTATTTTAACTGAAATGGCTTAGTACATTCATTGTACGTTTTGTAAATTTGGCCATAATATATTTTTCCTCATCAACCCATTTAATTCTCTTAACATTAAATATCACTTAATCTGCTATGAACATGGCAATTATACTTTGTTATTATTATTGTTGTTAATATTTGCTGCTATCTTTTCACTCTTCTCCTTTTTAAAACTCTAATTCCAGTGTGGATAATATACAGTATTGTATTAGCTTTAAGTGTACAATATAGTGATTCAACAATTTTATACATTACTCAGTGCTCATTAAGATAAGTTTATTCTTGGGGTACCTGGTTGGGTCAGTGGGTTAAAGCCTCTGCCTTCAGCTCAGGTCATGATCCTGGGGTCCTGGGATCGAGCCCCATATCAGGTTCTCTGCTCAGCAGGGAGCCTGCTTCCTCCTCTCTCTCTGCTTACTTGTGATCTCTGTCCATCAAATAAATAAAATCTTAAAAAAAAAAAAAAGGGGTCTGCCTGCTTGTGATCTCTTTCTCTCTCTGTGTCAAATAAATAAATAAAATCTTAAGAAAAAAAAAAGGTAAGTGTATTCTTAATCCCCTTCACATATTTCACCCATTCCCTGAACAACCTCCCTTCTGGTAACCATGAGTTTATTTTCTAGAATTAGGAGCCTGTTTTCTGGTTTGTCTTCTTGTTGTTGTTGTTATTTGTTTGTTTCATTTCTTAAATTCCACATATGAGTGAAATAATATGGTGTTTGTCTTTCTCTAACTGACTATTTCACTTAGCATTATATTCTCTAGATCCATTGACATTGCAAATGACAAGATTTCATTCTTTTTTTTAATGGCTGAATGATATTCCATTATCTATCATCCATCCATCTATCATCTATCTATCTATCATCTATCTGTCATCTATCATCATCGTCTATCATTTATCTATCATCTTTCACTTATCCATCTATCACCTTCTATAATCTATCATCTATCTATCTATCTATCATCTATAATCTATGATCTATCAACTATCATCTATCTAATATGTCTCACCTCTTTTTTATCCATTCATCAGTTGATGGACACTTGGACTGCTTCTATAGTTTGGCTATTGTAAATAATGTTGCAATAAACAAAAATAATGCATGTATCCCTTTGGACTAGTGTATTTGTATTTGGAGGATATATTCCCAGTAATGCAATTACTGGATCATAAGGTAGTTCTGTTTCTCATTTTTTGAGGAGCCTCCATATTGTTTTTCAGAGTGGTTACACCAGTTTGCATTCCCATCAACAGTGCAGAAGAGCTTTCCTTTCTCCACATCTTCACCAACCCTTGTTATTTCTTGTGTTGTTAATTTTAGCCATTCTAACAGGTGTGAGTGATATATTATTGTAGTTTTTATTTGCATTTCCCTGATGTGTTGAGCATCTTTTCATGTGTCCATTGGCCATCTAGATGTTTTCTTTGCAGAAATGTTTGTTCATATCTTCTGCTCCATTTCTTAATTGGATCATTTGGGGCTCTTTAGTGTTGAGATGTATAAGTTCTTCATATATTTTGGATACTAACCCTTTATTGGATGCATCATTTGTAAATATCTTCTCCCATTCAATAAATTGTCTTTTAGTTTTATTATTTCCTTAGCTGTGCAGAAGCTATTAATTTTTTTATAGTCCTAATAGTGGATTTTTGCTTGTTCCCTTGTCTCAGGAGACATGCCTAGAAAAATGTTGTTATGGCCGATGTCAGAGAAATTACTGCCTGTGCTATGTTCTGGAATTTTTATGGTCTCAGTTCTCACATTTAGGTGTTCAATGTATGTTGAGTTTACTTTTCTGTATAGTGTAATGAAGTGGTAAGTTTCATTTTTTGCATATAGCTGTCCAATTTTCCTAACACCATTTTAGAAGAGAGTGCCTTTTTTCCTTCGTATATTCTTATTTCCTTTGTCAAAGATTAATTGACCGTATAATCATGGGTTTATTTCTGGGCTTCTATTCTGTTCCATTGACCTATGTGTCCATTTTTGTGTTAGTACCATACTACTTTGATTACTATAGCTTTGTAGTATGTCTTGAAATCTAGTATGATACTTCCAGGTTTGTTCTTCTTTTTCAAGATTGTTTTGGCTACTTGGGTCTTTTGTGGTTTTATTAATTTTTTTTTCATACTTCTGTTGATATTTTGATAGGGATTACATTAAATCTATAGATTTATGTACAGATAAAAGTTGTTTTTTTAATTCATGAGCATGGAATGTCTGTGTCACGTTCAATTTCTTTCATTAGTGTTTTATAGTTTTCAGAGTACAGGTCTTTCACTTCCTTGGTTAAGTTCATTCCTAGGTATTTCATTGTTTTTGCTGCAATTGTACCTTGGATAGTTTTCTTAGTTTCTCTTTATTCTACTTCATTATTAGTGTATAGAAATGTAGAAATGCAATGTTTTCTGTATATTGATTTTGCACCTTGCAGTTTTACTAATTAATTTATCAGTTCTTTTGTTTTTTTTGTTTGTTTTGTGAGATACTTAAGGTTTTTCATATAGAGTATCATGTATCTGCAAATAGCAAAATTTTAGTTCTTCCCTGCCAATTTGGATACCATTTAATTCCTTTTCTTGTCTGATTGGTATGGCTAGGAATTTTAATATTGTGCTAAATAAAAGTGGTAAGTGTTAGGGTCCATAATCAAAGGAGCAAGATATAAAGTGAAGGTCAAGCAAAGCTTTATTTCACGCCAAGCATTGAGAATCAAACTGACCGGTCAGGGCTGTCTCTTGCAAAGATGTGATCCCTTCCAGCCTCACAGACTAACTTTTATAGAGGTAGTTTAGCCAGTCTATACACAGGTAGCCAATGAGATTGCAATACACAGAGAAAACTGCACAGTCATGCTAGGTCTGCCACACACAGAAAAAACTGTTAGGTAACACACAGGTGGCCAACTGAATTTCAATTTACCCTAGTAGATATATGCGCGCCCCACTGATTGGATGTCTTCACCTGGCCTGACCCGCCCTTGTATTTAGGCTTTGCAAGTAAGTTCCTCTGGGAGGGGTGGGGTCAATCTAAGTTCACTACATAAACACAAAATGACTCCCTCTGGCCAACCAGCCCTTGCAATAAGAAGAGGCATCCTTGTCTGTTTTCCTGATCTTACAGGAAAAGCTCTTTGTTATTCAACATTGAGTATGATGTTAGCTGCGGATTTTTTATATATGGCCTTTATTATGTTGATATATGTTCCCTCTAAACCTATTTTGTTAAGCGGTTTTTAACATCACTGGATATTAAACTTTGTAGAATGCCTTTTCTTTCTCTATTGAAATGGTCATATGGTCTTTATCCTTTCTCTTAGTAATATGAGTTATCACATTGGTTGATTTGCAAGTACTGAACCATACTTGCATCCTAGAAGTAAATCCCTTTTGATTGTAGTGAATAATTTATTTTTAATGTTATTGTTGGATTTGAATTGTTAACATTTTGTTGAAGATTTTGCATCTATGTTCATCAGAGATATTGGCTTACAAAAAGAGATATTACAAAAAGAGATATTCTCTTTTTTTGTGTGTCTTCTTACCTTGTTTTAGCATCAGAGTAATGTTGGCTTCATAGAATGAATTTGGAGGCTTTCCTTTCCTTTTCTATTTTTTTGGAATATTTTGAGAAGAATAGGTATTAACTCTTTTTTAAATATTCAGTAAAATTCACCCATGAAACCATCTGGTCCTGGACTTTTGCTTGTCGTGAGTTTCTTGATTACTAATATAATTTCATTGCTGGTAATTGACTTGCTCAAATTTTCTATCTCTTAATAATTCAGTTTTGGTAGTTTCTTTCTTTTTTTTAAAAGTATTTTATTTATTTATTTGACAGACAGAGGTCACAAGTAGGCAGAGAGGCAGGCAGAGAGAGGGTGGTGGGAAGCAGGCTTCCTTCTGAGCAGAGAGCTTAATCTGGGTTGGATCCCAGGACCCTGGGATCATGATCTGAGGTGAAGGCAGAGGCTTTAACCCACTGAGCCACCAATGCGCCCCAGGTAGTTTCTATGTTTCTAAGAATTTATCCATATCTTTTTAAGATTTTTTAAGTCATCCAGTTTTTTGACATATAATTTTTCATAGTATTTTCTTAAAATTCTTTGTATTTCTCTGATATTGGTTGTTATTTCTCCCTTATGATTTTGTTTACTTTTCTCTCTCTCTTTTTTCTTTTTTAATTTATTTTTTATTTTTTATTTTTTTGATGAGTTTCACTAGAAGTTTATCAATTTTATTGATTTTTTTCAAAGAGCCAGCTCCTGGTAACATTGATTTTTCAACTGTTCTTTTTTAAAATTGTTCTTTCTTTTCACATTTTTAAAAAAATTTTAATTTCTATATCATTACTTCTGCTATATCTTTATTATTTCTTTATTTTTACTGGTTTGGAGTTTTGTCTGTTCTTCTTTTTCCAACTCTTTAAGTTTATGATTAGGGTGTTTATTTGAGATTTTTGTTGCTATAAACTTCATGCTTAGGAGAACTTTGGCTGCATCCCAAATATATTGGACCATTATTTTCTCATTTTCATTTGTCTCCATTAATTTATTGATTTTCTCTTTGAAATCTTGCTTGACCCATTCATTTTTTAGTAGCATGTTATATTTAACCTCCATGTATTTGTAGTCTTTCCAGTTTTTTCTTGTGCTTGCTTTTGTTTTGTAGAGTTGCAGTCAGAAAAGAATTAGGGTATGACTTCAATCTTTTTTAATTTGTTGTGACTTCTTTTATGTCCTCATATGTAATCTATTCTGGAGATTTCTCCATGTACACTTTAAAAGACTGTGTGTTCTGCTGTTTTACTATGGAAAGTTCGAAATACATCTGTTAGATCCCTCTGGTTTAGTGTGTTATTCTAAGCCACTGTTTCCGTGTTGATTTTCTATTTGGACTATCTGTCCACCAATGTAAGTGGGGAGTTAAAGTCCCCTACTACTCTAGTATTGCTCTTGTTTTCTTTCTTTATGTTTGTTACCAGCTGCTTTATGTATTTGGGTGCTCCCATATTGGATGTATAAATACTTACAATTGTATCTTCAAGTTGGCTTGCTCCCTTTATGATTATATAGTGTCTTATTTTGTATCTTATTACAGTGTTTGTTTTAAAGTCTATTGTGTCCAATATAACTATTGCTACCCTGGTTTTCTTTTCATTTCCATTTGCATGATCAATATTATTCCATTCCATCACTTTCAATCTGCATGTTTCTTTGGGTCAGAAATGAGTCTCTTATAAGCAGTAGGTAGATGGGTCTTGCTTTGTTTATCTATTCCATGCTTTTATAATGCTTTTGATTGAAAAGCATAATGCTTTTGATTGATGCATTTAGTCCATTTAAATTCAAAGTAATTATTGAAAGTCATGTACATATTGCCATTTTGTCACTTGTTTCATAGTTGTTTTTGTACTTCTTCTCTGTTCCTTTCTTCTCTGATCTCTTCACTCATAGTTTGTTTCTTTTCTTTAGGGATATACTTTAATTTTCCTTTCTCTTTATTTTTGGACATTTAATAGTGGTTTTTGATTTGTGGTTACCATTGGATTTGTATATAACATCTGCATGTAAAAGCCTGTATTAAGTTGATGGTCATTTAATTTGAACCCATTCTTTATTCCTCTCCCTCTCACATTTTAAAAACATGGTATCATATTTTACATCTTTTAATTTTGTGACTCCCTTAACTGATTTTTTTTTAAAGGTTTTATTTACTTATTTGAGAGAGAGAGAAAACGAGTGGTGTGAAGGGGTAGAGGGAGAGAGAAAGAGAAGCAGACTTCCTGCTGGCAGAGAGTCTGATGTGAAGCTCAATCCCAGGACTCTGGAATCATGACCTGAGCCAAAGGAAGATACTTAATGGATTGAGACACCCTGTTCCCCCCCTTAACTGATTTTTATTTTAATAATTGATTTTTTTTGCTTTTATGCTTTAACCTCTCAACTGATTTCATAAGTGATTAGCCTACTCTTATTATATGTTTGATATTACCTGTGATTTTTTTTTTTCCTTTCACAGTTTTCTTACTCCTGATTATGGTCTTTCTACTCAAAGTATTCTCTTTAACCTTCTAGTAAGACTGGTTTAGTGGTGATGAGTTCCCTTAATATTTGTTTGTTTGGGTATACCTTATCTCTCTTTATAACCAGAATGATAAACTTGGTGGTTACAATATTTTGGTTGCAGGTTTTTTCTCTTTAGTACTATGAATATATCATACCACCCCCTTCTGGCTTGCAGTTTCTAGTGAAGCAATAGCTAATGGCCTTACAGGGTTTCCTTTGTATGTAACCATTTTCTGTTGGTGATTTTAAAATTCCCTTTTTATTACTACTTTAGTAATTTTAATACCATGTGGCTTGTTGCAGACCAACTGGGTTGATTTTGTTGGGGGATTTCTGCACAGATTTGGAAAGTTTTCAGCTATTTCTTCAAACAAAATTTCTGCCTCCTTTTTTTCCTCACTTCTTCTATAATGCAAATGCTATTATGCTTGATGGTGTTGCTATTTTCACTAAGTCTATTTTCATCTTTAAAATATATATATATATATATATATATATATATATATATATATATATTTTCTCTCTTTCCTGTCCAGCTTGATTTTTTTCCATTACTCTGACCTCCAGGTCACCAATCTGTACTTCTGCTTCCCCTAGTATACAATTTATTCCATCTAGTGTACTTTTATTCCAGTTATTGTGTTCTTCATCTCTGATTTTTTTAAAATGTTTTCTCTTTGTTAAGGAACTCAATGAGATCCACTACTCTTTTCTCAAGTCTAATGCATATTTTTATGACAATTGCTTTAAATTCTCTACCACACATATTATTTATCTCTGTTTCATTTGGGTCTCTTGCTGTGACTTTGTCCTGTTCTTGTGGCATTCTTTCAGATGGGTTCAAGCCAAGAGCATATTAGAGGGACAGGAGCATAGAGATACATAAGGGTTGGGTGGGCTGAGCTAGAAATGTTTGAGGTGGTCTGCTGTGGGAGGACACCCACAGCCATCAGGACCCAGGCAGACCAGGTAAGAGGATGTGGATGGGTGCCATCTCCAAGGTGTTAGCAAGATTTGCAAGGTTCTGCTATGGGAGAACTAGAGTAGAGGTCTGGCTGGAGGGGGCATATTCAACAGGAGAATGGGATATGTGGTGTGCTGTTGTCAATTATGTTGCCCCCACACTGCTTCCTGTAGGTGTCTGTGTGTCTAGCTTGGGGGTGAGGCAGAAAAGGAAAATGGGGCCTGCTAGCTCCTTTGTTCCTCTTGTTCCTCGAGTAGTTTCCCCAAATGATCCCTGCCCCTTCAGCACACACTCAGAGATTAGTAAACAAATCCTCCTCCCCAAAACTGCTGCTTCTTTGTTGTATCTCTGCAGGGTTATGTGTTGCACTGTCTCTTTAAGGGCAAGGCTCAGTTTTCTCTAGCCTTCCCAGCTGTCCCAGAGCCAAGTCTGCAGATTTTTAGAGTTCCTTGTGTTAAGCTCACTAATGTTAAGAATTCCTGAAATTGAGCTCCTCTGAATTTATATTATGTTATGTTATGTTATGGATTCATCTTCTTCTCTGATGGGGCTCCCTGGTGTAAGAGTCTGTTTCTTTCCCTCTGTACACCTACAAATTGTTCTGTCCTGAGGAGAGTCCCAGCCCTTGTACCCTTTTCCATATGACCTCCTCTCTACATTTAACTATGTAGAGTTTGTTCTGCCAATCCTTGAGTCATTTTTTGGGTTATTTACACTGAAGTGACATGCTACCAGTTGTTGTATCTGTTGGATGAGGTGAATTTGGGATCCTCCCACTGCACCCTCTTCCTCTTTCTATCTCTTATTTCTATCTTCTCTTCAAAAATTTCTTTTAAGAATATTTATTTAAAACAACAAGTATTTTAGTTTCATTTGTCAAATCCATCTTTAGTAATAAATAAACTTAATTACTTAGCATCAGACACAGTTCATTAGATTCTAGTCCTTTTATGTCTCTTTTTTTTTATAATCATTTTTCTATTTTTGTTCATTTTGCAAGGTCTCAAGTATTATATATTTTTTGTTTTGTTCAATTTTAACTCAATATTTCAAATATCTTCAAATCTCAAATTCTTGTTTCATTGAATATATTCTTGTACTTATCCTTATTTTAATTATTAAAAAATGACATACAAAATTAATTTCCCTTAGTCCTATCACCATCAGAGTAGTCACTATACTTTTCCTCTTTGATGTCAATTAATAAAGATCTTTTGAAAGTATTTTAACTGTCAATATTCCCTTAGAGTATTCCTCTTACATTTCTGTCTCCAAAAGCCTACATTTATAAAGTTGAACATTTTTGTTCCTGTGAGGTTTAAGTTTTTCCTTGCAGAAGACCTATTCTCTTCTAAGAATGTCAATAGATAGTCATTTTCTCTTTACATGGAACTATATAATGTAAACCTCATTGGTTAACACTATTCTCCACCATTAATTGCCTTCTATACTGAAATATCATAGATTACTCATTTGATTTTTCTTTGGAGTATTTTCCCTAGATGCCATATGTGCATGGTTTACTCTCTCAATTCTTGAATATTAGCTAATATATTTTCTTACCTCTAGCAAGAAGTGTTAGCTTGGTTATGTTTAAGATGCTAGTGTCACTGCACATTTTTTTTTCTGTAGCTTTTAGCCCTTATTGTACTGCTTTCCCTATAGATTGTTGTAAATAAAAAACCAGATGCCAAGTATTCCCTTAGTTCAGGAACCATTCGATTTCTTTTCTTCCTTCCTTCCTTCCTTCCTTCCTTCTTTCTTTTCTTTTTTCTTTTTCTTTTCTTTCTTTCTTTCTTTCTTTTTTTTTTTTTTCTTTTCTTTCTTTAATTCCTCCTATCCAAACTGTGGTGAATTATTTCAAAATCAATAGATGACTCTAGATGCTGCTATTTGCTATTGTATATTATTTGCTTCCTTATTTGATTTTCTTATTTGATTTTCTTTTTGGAACTTGTAAGAACTTATCAAGTAAGTTCTCTAAATTCCTCTTACCGTTCCTTTTTTTTTTTCCCCACAATCTTTCCTCTTCATTCATATTGATTGTGTCTTTTTTTAGACACAATCTTTTTTTTAGATTCTGCCTTACTTATTTGTTTTTTTCTTCATTCAGACTGATTTAGTATTAAACAATGATTATCTTTTCATAGTTTATTAATAGAAATAATAATTAAAAATTCATTTTTCTAGGAAATGTTTTCTTGTAAATAACTTTGTGTATGTATGTATGTATGTATGTATGTAATGCCCACACAAATATATATATATTTTTTTTCACCAGGAATTCACTCTTTTAAATACTTTGCCTGATCTGTCTTAATCTCTTTGCTGACTCCTTTTTTTTTTTTTCCATTTGTTTGCTCAAAGCTCTATTTATTCTATTGACCAGTTCGTCTCATTAGAATCCTTTCTGTCAAACCAAACCCACATGCTATGATGGATCCTGTAATAAACTTAGGCATCTCATAGGTTTAAATTCTAGAAGGTGGGGAGAACCTAATTTGTTCCTGATTTTTCTGCTGCTAATGTTCTCTTCTCACCCAATTCACAAGGATCAGCATTTCTCTTCCAATACCTTGATAGAGTTGTAGAATTCAAGAAGACTCAGTTGTATCCAGTCATGAATAAAGAAAGTTTAGTGGTTGTTCAAAAGGAAGGTATCTGGACTTGAATTCAGACCCATATCTGTAACCCTTCTGAGATACACACACACATACACACATCCCCTACACACCATAGCATCTCTGTATGTATGTATGTATGTATCTAATCTATCTAATCTATCATCTATCTATCATCTGTAATCTATCTACCCATCCATCTATGATACTACACAAATGTGTGACTATTTTTAAGGTCTGCCTGCATACTAATGTCTAGACAGGAAAGTTTTTATAGGCCTGAACTAAAGTGATATACATTACTTCTAATCATATTACATCTGGATATGTAGCTAAACCAAAGTGAAATAAATACTGGAAAATGTGCTGTAGTTATGTATTTAGGAGGAATGAAAAATAGGTTTATAAACACAAAGTTAAATTCTGCTTCACATATTTAATTAAGATATATATATATATATCTACATATAGATATATATATATGTCAAATTTAAATTTGACATATAAAATTTTTATTTGGAATATTTTCCTTAGATGCCATATGTGCATGATTTATATGTCAAATAAGAAATATATACACACACACACACATATATACATATGATGTATTATGTGTATAATATTTGTATTTACAAAAAAGCAAAATCTGTTAGTCAACATGCAAAATTGATTTTCTTGGTTAATAATGTTTTCCATTAAGTTTACAGAACATCTAAAACCATCCTGAGTTCAGTCAGCAGGCTATTTTTTTTCATGTCTGCTCAAAACTACCTCTGTTAGTTCTGATTAAATAAGTAATATATGCCAGATGAGTTTCTTTCTAAACCTTCTTGTGTCAGTTACACTTTAGTTTGTATTTATATAAGTGAATTCTATTAATTCAACTAATATACATAAATGTATTGATTTTTTATGTTTCCAAGTCTCATTTAAAATTTTAACAATTTCCTTGTTAAATTGCTCCTTTTATTATTATGTACAGAACTTATTTATACTTGTGTTTTAATTCATCTGGTATTAATATTGCAAAACCAGCCATCTTTATTTAATATTTGTTTGCTATATTCTTTATATCTTTTTATTCCTACCTTTCTCATGTACGTATGAGTGAATTTGCTTATGACTTAGGTACTTTTCTTGAAGAACCAAAATATTTCTCATATTTTTCCAAGCCCCTGAAATAAACAATGGAAAATACAAGCAGCTTTGTAAACACCAATTGCTAGAAGTCCATAGCTTAATTCTTACCAAAAGTCAGCACTGATGTCTGCCTTTTACAGCTCCTCCTAGCACCACTGAACAATTTTCACATGTACTAAGCGATTCTCACTTGGTCCCAAATGTCAGCACTTATCTATCTTAAGAAGTGGAAACAGGTGTCATGTTTCTTCTCACTTATCATATATTTTATAAATTCCTGCCATATCACAGGTTTTCATATTTAATATCTGATCTTACAAGAGTTTCAGCTAGGAATTAAGATGAGAACGCATTTTAGGTGTGGAGCATGTCATATAAAAATACATAGTGACTAAGAAGGAGAGAAGACAGATCCATTTCAGATGTATGTCATTATCATAGTATTAAAATAAGCAAAGTTATTATCCTTAGTTTGTGCTTGGTATAATCTCACCACATATCAGTGATACAGCCATAGAAAAATTATTGCCACTTGGAGTTTCAATTTTCTAATCTATGCAATGGAAATCATGATAGTATCTACTTTTGGCATATAAAGTTGTGTATGTGTACACTTACTTGTATTTCAAGACTTAGGTTTTAGAGTTTAATTTCTATATATGCAATTTTTTGAGTTTTCACTTAAAGATGGGGAAGTTAATAAACCTAAAATACTGTTAACTGATGTAACAATATATTTAACTATTTGATTACACAAAGATTAGAGTCATCTTCAAATACAATGAGCTGATACTGTAATTTAAATTCCATTTAAATTAAATCTTCAATTAAATTCAAAATTGAAACTGAAATTTAAATCTCATTTGTTTCTTTTCCCTTTAACATTAAATTACAAAATTTCCTCATAATATTAATCACTCCAAACCAAATTTTAGCACATAATTTTCCACATTTAATTTTAATTCTTGCTTGATTAGCCCAAAGAAAAGCATTCAAAATTATTTAATAACAAAAATATACACAAGAAAATCTAATTCCTATTTTATTTTAGTCGATTGACTCCACATAGATTTTGTTTTTCTCTTGAATTCACAAAAAGTTGTAAATGTCATTTACATGGGGTAAAATGGGAAAAAGAATCGCATTTAAACTCAAAGTTTAATTTAATGTTACCATGAATAAAACTGAATTCAGTACAGATCAAGTAAAGGAAATGTGCTTAATATCAATTGAAGTTACAATACGTTATAGTTAACACTTCTATAGAACTTACCATTGCCCCAGGAATTTTTGAGGAGAGAGAGAAAAGGTGGGGGGAATTAAGGAAGCTTATTTTTCAAAATAACTCCATGACTTCAGTGTTATTTTTATCTTTACTCTATAGATAAGGAAACCAAGACTCAGAAATAGTAATGAATTTCCCAAGGTTATATACCTAGAAATATGCAAACTTACTGACTATTTTATTTCTTTACATAGAGAATTTTAAATTTGAGAGCCATCTTTTAAATTTTCTGAATTTCAACTGTAATATTTAGTCATAGCCATTCACTTTCCAATTTCAAAGGAAGATTTTATCTTATCCTAAGTTTGTTTCAGTACTAGAATATAGCAAATGAGAAAGTGATTTTTAATAGTCCTTTAAAATAAAAATGTGTGGATGAATAATTTGTCAAAACAAATTAAATTTAAAATATAAATTATGTATGCATTTATTTAGAGAAGAAATATTTAATCAGTCAGTATCTATTTAATACTTTCAACTACAATTTACTTCTAAATAAAAACCATTATTTGTATTTTTGGAGCATTCATATCCTTCCTGTTTGAAGAAAATCATGAAGTTTTTATATTTATATTTTATTTTATAATCTATAATGTATGTCAAGTCTTAGTTTTGAATATAGGCTTCTCAAAGTAAAATCTAATCCTAAGATTTTTGACTAAAAGAATCTTTTGAGATGAAGGACTGAGTAAACATCTATTAAGGAGAAGTTTTATTAAATGATTCCACCAATTAAAGAACATAAACTATATGACTTAAACTGGCTTAATTCCTTTTTGAGTATTTATTTTGTTAAAATAAATTCCCTCTCATACACATAGTTTTGTGTGGAAAGAATATCAAAAGAAATCTTTTCACTATAGAACTTCAAATGTTGTGGTGAAGTAACCTCTTTTACATACTATTTTCTTGTTTTGTTTTGAAACATAAATATGTTCAATCATTCCTACCATTTAGAATCTAACACTCTCTCCCTCACTTCACTACCTGCTCCTGCTCCCTTCATTCTTATTCTCTCCCATCACAGCCAAATTTATTGTTAAACTTCAATATAAACTTTTTTCCCATCACTCCAATGCAATTGTTTTGCCAATAACCTTCACTTTGTTAAACACAATGACTTTTTTCTTTTTTTGGTCTTAACTTTCTAGATATTTTATCTGCATTTTTCCCTTGGCTTAATTCAAGAAATAATCTCTGCCCTTTTGGTTTCTAAGACACAGTGCTACTGGTTCTCTCTTTTTCCTGGCCAGTGGATAGCCAGATGATTGGTGTCTCAAACACTGATCCTGTCAGACAGATGCTGTCTTCTGAGCTTGACCAATGTGTGTTCCTTGACTGACTTCATTCTTTCCCAAGCCCTAGCAACTAAACACAATAAATTTCCATCCCAGAGATCTTTATATTTACAGTTGGATACTGCTTATTACCCCATGAGTCTCTAAAACTGAGGTGGACCAAATGCACAATTCCCCATCTTATCTCTAAAAGTTCCTCTTCATCCAAGTCATTTCCTTAGTCTCCAACATCTTTTTAGTCTTCCAATATTAAAATCTGAGACCCACCCTTCTCTGCTCCTTTCTTTTGCCTCATATTCAGCCCTTACAAAATTGAATCATTGAGATCTTACTAACAAACTTCACATCTGTAGCCTAATTAACACACTTGTTACATTAATTTCAAGTGTACAACTTACTGGTTTAATATTTCTATACATTACTCAATGTTTACCATGATAAGTGTAGTCACCATCTGTCATCAAAGTTATTACAATATTATTGAATATATTCTTATGCTGTACTTTTCATCTCTATGACTGATTTATTTTATATTACTTAATCCCCTTTATCCATTTCACTCATTGCCCCAACCACCTTACCTCTGGTAACCACCACCTTCTTGTGCTTTATTCTTCTCAAACAGCTCATTAAAACTAAAATTTCCTATGTTATGCTCCTTATTTGTTCTTTTCCAAATGTCATGTATTCAATTAGTAGCATCACTTCATACAGTTGCCCCAAACTTGGTTATAGTTTAGGCTTATCAGTTTAGGTTAACCTTAAGTTTAGGTTGTTTTTCTCTTTAAACAACCAATAAATGACAGTATCTGTAATTTATAGATTGGTAAATCTATATTCCAAACCCTATTATTACTTTAGTCCAGACCACCACTTTCTCTTTTCTGGATTACAATAGTAGAGAAATATCATATGATAGAGATACCATAGAGAAATAGTAGAGAAATACCATATGATTTCAGTCATATATAGAATTTAAAAAAAAATGAACAAAAGGATAAAAAAGTGAAAGATAGAGGAAAACCAAGAAACAGACTCTTAAATGTAGAGAACAAACCAATGTTTGTCAGAATAGAGGTGGGTTATGGGAATGGATTAGATGGGTGATGGGGCTTAAAGAGGCACTTGTAATGAACACCAGGTGATGTGTGGAAGTGTTGAATTACTATATTGTACATCTGAAACTAATATTGCACTGCATGTTAACTCACTAGAATTTAAATAAAAACTTAAAAAATAGTCCCTAGTTATGCTTCTTACCTTTATTAATAGCATCTGTTCACACTACAGAAAAGTGCTTTTTCCAATAACCAAAAATGAAGATAACATTTTTCCTAATTCATGATTTCTGGTTTCCCTCAGAATGAAGCCCCAACTCTTTATTAGAAAATAAAAGGCCTTCTGGGATCTATTCTCATATGGTCCAACTTCATGTTTTCCTTTTCAATTTTTTTTCCAGCCAAAATTTTCTTGAAAGTTTTACATTTTCTTTGCTTCTCTTCCTTTACACAAAACAGTCTTAACTTCTGGAATGTCTCTTTTCCTCAGCCCAACTCATAAACTTTGCTGATTAGTATGTTCTGTAAGATTAAATAAAACATTTCCTTTGCAGTAAGCTTTCCTTGTGCCTCTTCCTCTTTAAAGATTAATTCAATTATCACTCTAAAGTACACTTTCCTGAATGCTTGTCAGTGTTCCCACTATGTTATTAAAAGCCTGGAGGAAGGATAAAACGTTCTTTGTATCCCAAGCATAGACTATAAAATTTGACACATAGTAGCTAATCAATAAATATTTTTGTAATGAATGAATTTTCTCCAATAGCTGTGAAATTAATGATATTTCTCTTACACTGCCACAGTGATAATCAACTAATTTCAATTTCCCAAAGTTGCTATGCTGTCACACATAGGTACATCGTTAAACAGACATTTTTGGATTGTTATACTTATTTTCAGCATGTTTCTATACTTTGATTAATTTTAACTTCACTTTGTATACATTAGATGTGACCCCTCTTTACGAAATGGCATATTATTAGCTCAGACTTGGTTAATATATTTTTTAAAACTATCATGTGCCCTCATTGAACTTTCTTGTCTTTATTGTCATAGATAGTTGTCTGTATTTCTCCAATTGGCTTTGAACTTCTGAGGAAAGATATCCTAAATTCATGCTTCATGAATTTTGCTTATTTCCCAATAACTAATAGGAACTCCATAAATATTTAAGTGAATAATATAAACCATGCACTATCATACTGAATATATTTCACCTTATTGATTTTGTATAGAATATTCATTCTCTACATCAAGTCCTACTGAAATCTCACACTTCTTAATAGTTTAGCAAAAATGCCCTTTTCCCAGTTAAATGTCACCTTAGACATCCTTTTCTGCCAACACTCATCAAGGGTATTTGAGCTTTCCCACAGGTTGTACACTCAGCATGCTTAATTTATATTGTATATATCCTTGTATTGTGGTTTGACTATAAAGTTATTGGGGACTGGAACTTAGCTCTAATCATCTACATATGCTGAGCACAGAACAGATTGCTTTGCACATGGCTTTCCTACAGTATTTTTATATTTAATTTAATTTAACTTTAAAAATTGAAAGTCTCAGTATTTTTCTTATGGGGCTTAATACAACAGTTTTTAGGGAAATAGCTCCTTCTTTTAGACATTAAAGGAATTTAGACACTAGCTTGATGAAACCAGAAAAACCAGATTATATTTTTTATGAATAAGAGAAATAATATGTTTAGTCTTATTTGCAGATAATTGTAATGTGACTCTAGATCACATCATGAGCTGACAGAATAAAGAAATCTACTATAGATTTCTTAATTTTAATTTTCAGTATGAATATAGATTATAGACCCCATGATTTTAATGTTATGGGTTCTCTTTTCTATTGAAAAGAGGGATTTCCTTTTATAAGCAATCATACTGTCTCTCAGATTAAACACTGTCTTAATTGTTAGTTGCAATACTTAGTTATACTACTATATATCAAAGTTCTTAAAGCTTATTACATTTTAGATAAACTAAACAGAAAGGTTTTAAATCCTGTAATAATTAAGAAACATTGAAGAGTTTTGCAGAAACATAACTACAATTTAAATATTTTCTTGGATGTTTTATTTTCCATTTCCATTTATAATAATCCATCACCAGGGTATTCACATACAAAATTAATTAAAAAGAAAATCTTTCTTTGGCTCCTGGAAATCTTTTTTGCACATATTCCAAAGCACCCCATTTAAAGGTGCAAGTACAAGTAGGCAGTAAGGTGAGGTGGCCTTTTACCCGACAGTATTTCAGTCCAAGCAGAAAACAAGAAGAAAATTTACCCTTGGAGAATAATTTCTGTGTCAACTTTTCTACACCTATTCCCTAGAGGTTAAGTTAAGAAATAAACTGAACACAAATACAACTCTGCAGAAAATTGCTTGGGTTGGCTCAATTCTCCACTAAAAGGTATAACTATATTTCTTGTACTTCCATTTTTATGGGATGATGTATTTAAATGAGTTATGTTTTAATGGGGATATTTTAGAGATAAAGAAGAAAGTACAACTATTACTGGATAATTGCTTCCAAATCTAGGTTATTTTAAGGAAATGTTTAACTGTGAGAGGAGCTGCTCTTTCTTATATAATTTGTTGCTGGCATATTTCCATTGTTGAGTCAGCTAACACAGAATAAATCAGTAACTCTATTACAGATATTTAGTAACAAAATATATAAAATCATATGAAGGAAGCATCTATTATTTGAAAAAATACTTTATTTTTATAAACCTGCAATCTTCTATGTTCTTGGATTTTTTTTTTATAAAAACTGTCAACATTAGAGATAGAAAGATAACAGCAGAGTGGGGGTCCCTAGGCTCTTTTTGTTCCACAAATACAAGTAGATAACTATCAAGTCATTCTAAATATCCTACAAATTGAACTGAAGAGGGACAGAATAAATTCCATAACTCAAGGGAGAGAAGAAGGTAGGAAGTAGAGAGAGGTGGCTTTGGGGAGAAGTAAATACTGGCTGTTGTAGAAGGGAGGGAACCATGGTCATGGAGAAGGGCAAGAAAAAAAGGAGCACACAGAGGAATGCACAAGAATGTTTTCCCATACCCATTGTCTTGGAAACTGAGAGAGGTTGAATTTCATGAGGTCTTCCAACCATCAAGGCTGAAAATCTGAGTTTTAAGCATCAGAGGGCTTGCCTGGGATGGAATTTGGAGGGCAGTAGGCTCCTCCTGGTAAGAAGTTAGGCAAACAACACTGGCAGCAGATAGCTTGGAAATAGCAATCTGAAGAGTGCATAAGCACACAGTGAGGAGATTATCTGCTCCTCTTGGAGAGTTCCTCTAAATGCATTCATGGAAACACCCCTTTGGGAAAAAAGGAGCTGTCTGTGCCATTTCCTTCCCCCACCACTCAGCACAAACATAGAACCTCCTGCAGGAAGCAGACATGGTGGAAACTGGCTGCATAACCTGCTTATACTAAGACCCACCCCCTGCACTATGGTGGAACTGCCTTTCTGAGTCACACCTGCCTTACCCCCAGCATAGCAGGCCCTTCCCTCAGAAGACCAACACAGGCCCCTGCCCATTCCATGTTTTGTAGGGCCTGGGCTCTTATAGAGGTGGTGACAAGTCTTGTTTCCCAAGAAGACCAGAGCACACCTAGTTAAAACTCACCACATTCATGACAGGGGCCAAACACTGTCCACAGCAGGCAAGGAGAGTCTCTGCAGACAATTTGCCCAAAGGATAGAATAACTAGAACACAACAGTAGAGAACATAAAACACTCACTGGAGGAAGTCCCTGAACAAAAGGCTCTGGACACTACAGGACCTCCTCTTTCTAAGGCCATTATTTTAAGGAGCAGGAGATATAACTGACTTTTCTAACACAGAGAAAGCAGAGACTAAGGCAAAATGAGAAGATGGAGGAATATTCATAAATGAAAGGAAAAGATAAGGCCCCACCAAAAATCTAAGCAAAGTAAATATAAGTAACATGACTGATGATGAATTTAAAGTAGTCATCATAAAGATACTCACTGGGCTTGAGAAAAGAATAGAAGACATCAGTGAGACTCTTACCACAGAGATAAAAGAATTAAAAAAGAATCACAGGTGAATAGTGTAACAAGTGAGATTAGATTGCTTGATGCAATGAAGAGCAGCCTGGAAGAGGCAGAAGAATGAATTAATGATGCAGACGAGAAAATAATGGAAAGCAAGGAAGCTGAACAAAAGACAGAAAGAATACGGAACACAAGAAGAGATTTAAGGAATGCAGTGACTCCATCAAACATAACATTCATATTATAGGAGTCCCAGAAGAAGAGAGAAAAGGGGACAGAAAATTTATTTGAAGAAATAATAACTGAGAACTTCTTTAATCTATGGGAAGAAACAGACAGCTAGATTCAGGAGGCACAGAGAACTCCCATCAAAATCAACAAAAGCAAGCCCACATCAAGATGCATTTTAATTAAATTTACAAAATATGGTGATAAAGGAAAAAAAAATCTTTAAAGCAGAAGGCAAAAGAAGTCATTAACTTACAAGCTAAAACCCATAAAGCTAGCAGGAAAATTTTCAACAGAAACTTGGCAAGTCAGAATGGAGTGATGTGCTATATTCAAAGTGTTGAATGGGATATAACTGCATCCAAGGATGCTGTTTCCATAAGGCTACCATTCAGAATATAAGGAAAGATAAAGAGTTTCTCAGACAAACACCATTACCACTAAACTAGCCCTGGAAGACGTATTCAAGGGGACACTTTGAATAGAAATGAGAGACCAAAAGTGACATTATAAAGGCAGGACACAAAAGCAGTTAAAAAAAAAAATCTGTAAAAAAATCAGTCAAGGAACCCACTAAAAGTGATATGAAACATAATAGCATATACCTAAAATGTGAGGAGCAGAGGAGAAAATAATGGGTTCAAACTTAAATGATGATCAGTTTAAGTTAGACTATTTGCAAGAGGTTATATATAAACTAATGGTAGCTATACATAAAAAAACCACTAATAAACTTGCAAAGTATAAAGAGAAAGAAGTGCAAACTTATCACTAAAGAAAATCAGCAAAACATGAAAGACAAGAAAGGATCAGAGAAAATCTCCAGAAACACAACAAGTAATAAAGTGGCAATAAATAGAAATCTACCAATAATTACTCTGAATAAATGGATTAAATACTCCACTCTAAAGGCATAGGGTGTCAGAATGGATGAAAATACAAGTCCCCTGGGGCACCTGGGCGGGTCAGTCCTTAATTATCTGCCTTCAGCTCAGGTCATGATCCTAGCATCATGGATCGAGCCCCACATCAGGTTTCTTGCTCCACGGAAGGCCTGCTTCTCCTTCTCCTGTTTCCCCTGCTTGTATTCCCTCTCTCACTGTCTCTCTCTCTGTCAAATAAATAAAATCTTTAAAAAAAGACCCACTTATATGTTGCCTACAATAAAGTCATTTTGCACCTAAAGACACCTGCAGATTGAAAGTAAAAGGATGGAGAAACATTTATATGGAAATAGGTGTCAAAGGAAAACCTGAGTACCAATAGTTACACAAGACAAACTAGACTTTAAACAAAGACTATAACAAGAGACAAAATATGAGTCTATATAATCATATAGGGGACAATCTCACAAAAAGATATAATAATTATGACTATGCACCCAACATGAGAGAACCCAAATACATAAAACCATTAATAACAAACATAAAGGAACTAATTGATAATAATATAATAACAGTAAGACTTTACCACCCAAATTACATCAATCAACAGATCATCTAATGAGAAAAATCAAAGGAAATAATGGTTTTGAATGACACACTGGACCAAATGGACTTAACAAATATATTCAGAACACTCCAACCTAAGATAGCAGAACACACATTCTTTTCAAGTGCACATGGAACATTCTTCAGAACAGATCACACATTAGATCACAGCACTAACCTCTGAAATACAAGAAGATTGAAGTCATATCCTGCATCTTTTCTGGCCACAATGTTATGAAACTAGAAGTCAACCAGAAAAAAAATCTAAAAGACCACAAATACATGGAGGTTAAACAACATGCTAGTAAACAATAAATGGATCAGCCAGCAAATCAAAGAAGAAATTAAAACAAATAAACAAAAAAAAAAAAAAAACAAGAAGATAGGGGTACCTCGGTGGCTCAGTGGGTTAAGCCTCTGCCTTTGGCTCAGGTCATGATCTCAGTGTCCCAGGATCAAGCCCCACATCAGGCTCCCTGCTCAACAGAGAGCCTGCTTCCCCCTCTCTCTCTGCCTGCTGCTCTGCCTACTTGTGATTTCTCTCTCTCAAATAATAAATAAAATATTTTAAAAAATGGAACAAATGAAAATGAAAACACAATGATCCAAACATTTGGGATACAGCAAAATGATCATAAGAGGAAATTTTATAGCAATACAAGCCTCCTCAAGAAGCAAGAAAAATCTCAAATAAATACACTAACCTTACACCTAAAGGTGCTAGAAAAAGAACAACACACAAAGCCTAAATCCAGCAGAAGGAAGGAAAAAAAAATAAAGATAAGAATAGAAATAAATGATATAGAAACAAACAAACAATCCAAAACCCACAACCAAACAACAACAAAAATAATAGATCAAAGAAACCAGAAGCTGGTTATTTGGAAAAAAAAAATAATAAAATTGCTAAAAGTCTAGACAGATGTATCAGAAAAGTGAAAGCATTAAAATAATAAAGTCAAAAATGAGAAAGGAGAAATAACATCAATTACCACAGAAACACAAAAGAATATAAAAGAATAACATGAAAAACATGTCAACAAATTGGACAACCTGGAATAAATAGATGAATTCCTAGAAACATATAAACTACCAAAACTGAAAGAGGAAGCAATGCAAAACTTGAATAGACCTACTTAAAACCAGCAAAGAAGTTGAATCAGTAATCAAAAACTTCCAACAAATTAAAATCTGGTACCCACTGTCTTCATCCTCAATTTCTACTGACCATTTATCAAAGAATTGATCCTATTCTTCTCAAACTGTTCCAAAAAATAGAAAACAAAGGAAATCTTCCAAACTCATTCTATGAGGCCAGCATCATCCTGATACCAAAACCAGATAATGACACCACAAAAAACAAAAACAAAAACAAAAAACAAAAAAACAAAAACAAAAAACAAACTACCAGTCAATATCTGATGAACATAGGTGTAAAAATCATTGACAAAATACTAGCACATCAAGTCCAACAATGCATTAGAAAAATCAGCCATGATCGAGTGAAATATATTCCTGGGGTAAAATTGTGGTTCAATATTCACAAGTCAATTAACATGACACACCACATTAATGAAAGAAAGGATAAGAACCATATGATCATTTCAGTAGATATAGGAACAATAATTTGACAAAGTATAATATCCATTGGTGATTTAAAACAAATAAACAAACAAAAAATAAACAACAACAAAGTAGGTTTAGAGGGAACATACATCAACATAATAAAGATATATATGAAAAACCCTCAGCTAATATCATCTTAAATGGGTAAAAAAGAGCTTTTCATCTATAGTCAAGAACAAGATAAGGATGTCTACTCTGACCACTTTTATTTAACATAGTACTAGAAATCCTAGACAAGCAGTCAAACAACAAAAAGGAATAAAAGGTATCCAAATTGGGAAGGAAGAAGTAAAACTTCCACTATTTGAAGATGATAGGATACTTTATATAGAAAACCCAAACGATTCCACAAAAACAAAACAAAATAAAACAAGGCAAAAACAAACAAACAAACAACAACAACAACAAAACCAAAAAAAACCTGTCAGAACTGATAAATTCAGTAAAGTCACAGGATACAAAATCAATGTAAAAAATTCCACTGCATTTCTATCTCCCAGTAATGAGACAGCAAAAAGAGAAATTAAGGAATCAATCCCATTGATTGATTGCAGAAAAAAAAAAGAGATAAAATACCTAGAAATAAGCCTAACCAAAGAGGTGAAAGATGTACTGTGAAAACTATAAAACACTGATGAAAGAAAGTGAAGATGACACTAAGAAATGGAAAGACACTCCATATTCATGGATTGGAAGAATAAATAAGGTTAACATGTGTATGCTACCTAGAGTAATCTACATATTCAATAAAATTTCTATCAAACAACCATCAACTTTTTTCACAGAGCTGGAATAATTAATCCTAAAATTAGTATGGAACCAGAAAAGATCCCAAATAACCAGAGGAATGTTGAAAAAGAAAACCAAAGCTGGTGGCATCACAATTCTGGACTTCAAGATATATTTCAAAGCTGTAATTGTCAAGACAATATGGTACTGGCACAAAAACAGACACATTGATCAATGGAACAAAATAGAGAATTCAGAAATGGACCCTCAACTTTATGGTCAACTAATCTTCAACAAGGCAGGAAAGGAAAAAGCACGGTCTCTTCAACAAATGGTGCTGGGAAACTTAAACAGCCAAAGAATGAAACTGGACCATTTCCTTATGCCATACACAAAAATAGGCTCAAAATGTGTGAAAGACGTAAATGTGAGACAGGAATCCATCAAAATCCTAGAGGAGAGCACAGTCAGCAACCTCTTCAACCTCAGCAGCAGCAACTTCTTGTTGGACATGTTTCAAAAGGCAAAGGAAGCAAAGGCAAAATTGAACTATTTGGACAGCATCAAGATAAAAAGCTTTTGCACAGCAAAGAAACAGTAAAAAAAAAAAAAAGAGAGAGAGAGAGAAAACTTCAGAATGGGAGAAGATATTTGCAAATGTCTTATCAGATAAAGGACTTGTATCTAAAATCTATAAAGAACTTATCAAACTCAACACCCAAAGAATAAAGAACCCAATCAAGAAATAGACAGAAGCCTTGAACAGACATTTCTCCAAAGAAGACATACAAATGGCAAACAGACACATGAAAAAATGTTCAGCATCACTGGCCACCAGGGAAATATAAATCAAAACCACAATGCATACGTCCTCACACCAGTCAGAATGCCTAAAATTAACAAGACAGGAAACAACAAGTGCTGGAGAGGATGTGGAGAAATGGGAACCCTCTTACACTGTTGATGGGAATATAAGCTTGTACAGCCACTCTGGAAAACAATACAGAGGTTCCTCAAGACATTAAAAATAGAGCTACCCTATAACCCAGCAATTGCACTACTAGGTATTTGCCCCAAAGACATAGATGAAGTGAAAAGAATGGGCACATGCACCCCAATGTTCATAGCAGTAATGTCCACAACAACCAAACTGTGGAAGGAGCCCTTCAACAGATGAATGGATACAGAAGATATGGTACATATATACAATGGAATATTACTCAACCATCAGAGAGGATGAATGCTGTTTGCATTGACATGGATGGACCTGGAGAGGACTATGCTAAGTGAAATAACTCAAGCAGAGAAAGACAATTATCCTATGGTTTCACTCATTTGTGGAACATAAGGGATAGTGTGGAGGACCACAGGGGAAGGGAGGAACAGCTGAATGGGAAGAAATCAGAGAGGGAGGCAAACTCTTAGAGACTCTCGACTCTGGGAAACAAACTGAGGGTCACAGAAGGAAGGGAGGGATGGGGTAACCGGGTGATGGGTATTAAGAAGGGCACGTATTGTGATGAGCACTGAGTAATATATGGAACTAATGAACTATTGAACACTACATCAAAAACTTGTGATGTATTATATGCTGGCTGACTGAACATAATAACAAAATAGAAAATGCAAAAAAAAAATAAAGGTACAAAGCAAAATAGAAAAAAGTAAAACACAGCGTATCAAAGAAATACATAGAGAAAGACAGAAAAAAGCAAGAAAAGGGGAGGGGGAAGCAAGCAGGGAAGAATACAGGGAGAGAAGCAGGAGGGAAGCAGGAAGGAAAAGAAGGAAGGAAGGAAGGTAGAGCAGAAGGAAAACAAAACATGATATTGCCCCTCTTAATTCATTTTGCACACGACAAAAAATTCGTCCCTTAAATGAGACTTCAGGCATCCTGATGACTACCTCGAATACTGACAGTTTCTTAAATTCAAGGCTTTATAGTCCATAATTAACTCAATAATCAAGACTCTTTATTTGTTTTACTCTTTCTTGCCAATTCTAGTAATTTATTCTACAAGTATTTTTTGCATGAATGTATATGTAGTAAACTATATGAATTTCCATCAAATAAGATTGGCTTAAAGTATAATGCATCTGTAAAATGAACCACAGTTAAACGAGTTAGAGATATACATGCTGATTTTTCAAAAAATAAAGCAGAACAGTGGGGTCCTTTTTGGTATAAAGAGATTGAAAATTCGTACTATATAAAAATATATGGGGGCGCCTGGGTGGCTCAGTGGGTTGGGCCGCTGCCTTCCCTCGGGTCATGATCGGGGTCCTGGGATGGAGCCCCGCGGGGAGTCTGCTTCTCTCTCTGCCTCTGCCTGCCTCTCTGCCTGCTTGTGATCTCTGTCTCTCTCTCTCTGTCAAATAAATAAATAAAACCTTTAAAAAAAAATATTAACATTGAATATTTTAGGAAAGGTACACAAATACTATAAAAAGTTTTCTCATGGCACTGTGACTATAAATTAGATGAAATTGTATGTGCTTTATGATACATTTAAAAAATATTGAGTATAGATCTTATCTTTAAATTTTTAATTTTAAGCAAAAATTTATCTTTGTTAGATATTAGTACAGATTAAAAATAACTCTGCACAATTCTAATTCAATAATTTCCTTCCAAATATTTTAAAATTCATCATACACATATGGATTAGATTATTTGAGGATTTTTATTTTCTAATTATAGAATAATATATAGCATATTTAGAAAAACTAAAATTTATTAAAATATATTTGATTTTAGCAATATATAATTCATGTTTGTATACCTTTTTGTAGCTTGCTTTTTGTTTTTATATACTAATGGATTTTATATGATATTATCTAAAATATCACTTCAATGATTATAAATCCATCATATAAATATCATAATTGATTTATCATTTTATGAGTATTATGTACATCTCTGAGTATCCTATAAGGCAGAATTAAAAAGTAAAATGTTACATATCTTTAAAAGCTTCTTTTCTATCATTTTACCAATTAAAACTCCCACCAGAGAGTATGAAAATTCCCTTTTTCTAAGCATTCTGAAAATTCTTTTTCTCTTAAATATCTTTGATGAAATGATAGAGAAAATTAGCTTGTAAAAATCCTTCTCAGAATTAGAAATTAATCATGTGTTTCAATATAGTTCCTCATTCTCATTAAACATAAACCACATATATTAATCCCATATTATTTCATTAGACTTATATAATATTCTAAATAGTTTTTAACATTTTATTCAAGTTTATGTTCAAACTTACAAGATTTATCTGCCCTTATGTCTATGTTTATCTAGTGTTATAATATACCAGTCTTGCTTTCTTAATTCTGAATGACCTCTTTTTGGCTAAAGTAGCATGTTTAAGATGAATATGTAGGTAATAAAGTTTTGTTTGTTTGTTGTTTCTGTTTTGTTTTTTGTCAGATATTTTTAAGAGGATCTTCCCTTTTTACCTTCACAAATAAGTTGAGAAGATGGCAGTGAGGAAAATTCTTGAATCACAATATTAATGGAATGTTAACTGGTAAGAACAAACAGGGAAATCTAAAAAGTGCAATACCTTTTTTTTTACAACTATTCCTTTATTTTATATCTGAGGTACATTGAACTTCTGGTCAATCAGATAAACAAAATAACCAGACACAAGGACCATCAAATTTGGAGTGTTGAGAAAGGACAGATGGCACATCTGCTCTGAGCCACTTGTTCTAACATTTCACTGACTTCTCAGAGATTTCTCCAGATTAAAAATGCTGTTGCATGTTAGGAAGTTTATTCGTATTATTATTTTTTTTCTCTAAGTTTCAACTAATATAATTTCAAGTTTTCTCTGTAAGAAAGACAAATCAAAGGGATAGAATCTTATAGAATTTGAAGATCAAAACTTGCTGATAGCTTTTATTTCCAGTATACAAAACCATTTCTCATTCTCCTTATCTTCTCATTTTGCCTATATTTAATCCCCATAATTACCTTTAACTCCAAATTCTTCATTAGACTACTCCTTTTTTTTTTTTTTTAAGACTTTTTACTTATTTGACGGACAGAGATCACAAGTAGGCAGAGAGGCAGTCAGAGAGAAGGAAGTAGGCTCCCTGCTGAGCAGAGAGCCTGATGCGGGGCTCGATCCCAGGATGCTGGGATCATGACCTGAGGCCAAGGCAGAGGCTTTAACCCACTGAGCCACCCAGGCATCCCAGATCACTCCCTTTCAAAGCACTTTATTGTTGAGCTAAATGCTTAGGAGTACATACTATGTGCACAGCACTCACTAATACAATAAGCATTAAGAGACACATTTTTAACACATGGCCTGTGGAACTTAGAAGGAGACATTGAGAAAGATAATTGTAAACCTAAAACAAAAATTATAAGAGGGTATGGATAGCTTAGTCCATTAAGCATGAACTCTTGATTTCTACTCAGGTTATGATCTCAGGGTCCTGGGATCAAACCCTCCTGGCTCCCTCTGCCTCTCTGCCCGCTCTCTCTCTCTCTCTCTCATTTTCTCTTAAATAAATAAATAAGTCTTTAAAAAAATTTAAGAATGACTTTTGTTTGTTTTATTACACTAAGTGTAGATATGTATTTATTTTCTGAATTTAAGTCCCTAATGATCTAATCCCTAATTATTAGAGTAATGTAAAAATACGTCAGGAAGAAAAGTGTGTGTGTGTGTGTGTGTGTGTGTGTGTTTAAGATGTCTTTGAGAGAGAGAGCGCACAAGTGTGTATGGGGGGAGGGACAGAGGACAAGGGAGAGAGAGTCCTAAGCAGACTCCACATAGAGCACTGAGCCCCAGGCTTGCTCAGCCTCATAACCTTGAGATCCCAACCTGAGCAGAAACCAAGGGTCCACAGCTCAATCGAATTTGACAAGCAGGTGCCCCAGGAAAACATATTTTATGGGGTTTACAAATTTACATGGGGTTTCTGAAGACTGTCATTAAGAAGAGAATTATCAAGAGAAGAGTTTGACACTAAAAAGTACAATGTGTAAATACTTACATAATAATGAGCATTTTCATTTGTAAGGTTTATAAGCGTCATTCACCTTAGAGAATAATGGTTGTGAGACATAAAAGGTATATTAAATATATTCTGAAAAATATTGCAATATATTTCATTCAATATTATGAGTGATGAATACTATTTAATTTTATCTTCTTTCAATTGAATGTGTCTATGTTATGGAATAAAGCCCCCCTTTGTTAATAAGAGTGTCACTTTACTTAAAATATGTGCTAATTAAATTCAGCTACATGTAAAATCCCAACATAGAGCTTTTCGACATATGTTCCTAACACAGTAAATCTTTAACAGCAATTTTTAGTCTCTTTTTAAATTGCTGCAGTGATGATACACTTTCAACCACAATAACTTCTGTTTGCTTTTATAGATCACCTTCTTAAAAACAGTCACCAATTCCTTCCTAATCAATTTCTGAGATTTTTCATATCTTCACTCTGGTTCACCTTGTATGTGCTCCTCTATTTCAAGTGATCATAAAGTTCTCATTTCTAATTTTTAGTGTAATAACTTTCTGAGCACTTTTACAGCACTGAAAGTACTTTAGCTCTTTCCAGACATCATTCACCACAACGCAAATGAGTGGCACATGACCTTGAGTGAGGACACAGATGGGCAAGTAGCTCTCAAACTGAGGAAAGTGCAGTACAGCAATGTGGCACAGTCATTTATAGGTTAAATGTATGAAGCAGTACTTATGTAACCATTCTATCGGGTGCTATAATAAATATATTTGGGAATGGACTATATGTGTGTATGAGTATATGTATGTGTGTGTGATGAATAAACATTTACAGCTTATTGCATTTCATTTTTTAAAAATTATTTATTTGTCAGAAAGAGCACAGGCAGGCACAGTGGCAGGCAGAGGCAGAGGGAGAAGCATGCTCCCTTTTGAGAAAGAAGCCTGATGCAGGACTTGATCCCAGGACACTGGGATCATGACCTGAGCTGTTGGCAGCTGCTTAATCGACTGAGCCACCCAAGTGTCCCCACATTTCATTTTTTAATATAATGTAAACCAGGGACATACTTGAATCAATATTTATTAAATTTCTGGATTGTTTTTGTACACTTCATTTTTTATATATTTTGCTAAATTCTTATAAAATTTGACACAGTGTTTCTCTGTTAACTAGTTACCCAACTGATTTATTTTCAAACTATTTTTATAATCTGTGAAATTTTTAGTGTAATATGTATCTCTTAAACTGTATTTCATAAGGTTATTAGACAATCACCTTTTCTTTCAATATGAAAAAAATATATTAGTTTTATTAGAATATTTTAAGAACGTTTAAAAATTTTAACAAATTAAATATTATGTAAATTAGTAGTGGAATCACAAAAGTCTAAATTCTTTTTTTTTTTTAAAGATTTTATTTATTTATTTAACAGACAGATCGTAGGCAGAAAGGCAGACAAAGAGAGAGGAGGAAGCAGGCTCCCCACTAAGCAGAGAGCCTGAAGCAGGGCTCAATCCCAGAACCCTGGGATCATGACCTGAGCTGAAGGCAGAGGCTTTAACCCACTGACCCACCCAGGCGCTCCCTTCAGTGTCTTTTAAATAGAAAGTCAAGTGAATAGAGAACTGTATCAGTTAAAAATATTCTATTTTCGTATCAAATTTAGGTAATGTCAAGGTATTTGAACTGAGGGAAGAATTTGGGATGAAAACTGAGCTAATATATTGCTTGAGCAAAACAAAACAAAACAAAAAAATACAATGGTTAGATATCGTCTGTTTACTGCATCTTCTTATGCTGCGTCTTCGTCTTTCTCCAGCTTGCTACGTGGCTTGGGAGGCCACCTGGATAGTGTCAAAAGACTTCTTGCTCTCTGGATTTAATTTGGGTTTCCCTACTTGGAACCTATAGAAGATCAGAAGGTGGGTGTAGAAGGAGGCAAACGTATTATTCTTGGGAGTCGCTACCAAATATGCTGCACCTGGTTCCTTGTGTCTGTCTCTAGAGAGTTACCAATCCTGTCAGGCCGCACTCTCCATTCAGGAAACTTCTCTGGTTCTGGTAATAACATGGTTGCCTGTTCAAGAGCAGGGTGGTCAACTTACCTCCTACTTTATTTCACTCTCTCTTCTGGTTTCCCTAGACTTCTTTATTACATTGTTGACAGTTTGAATATATACGATTTCCTGTTTGAAAGCTGACAAACAGAGCACCATTATTCAAGGATGCCTACTCTTTCCTCTTTGCTATTCTTTACTGGAAAATGTGACTGTTATCTTGCAAACAAAAATCTCTTGAACTATTTCATCATAATTAAAAAACAAGTAGCAGCATTCATGTGAGTTTTTATTTTTTAATGTGGCTGCCTGAATAGAACAGGCTCCTGGTTATTAGACGATAGTCACACACCAGAAATTCATAGCAGGAAACATCCAAGATTATTTGAACAATAAAATTTGAAAAAATATAAAGGAACTTATGACTTATAATTTACCAAGCACTAACATTTTTATGTCCCAAACAAACAACAAAAAAGTTGAAAATACATCATTTTTTCCTTAAGTAATTAAATTAAAAATATTTGACCATAACAGGCATTTTTGATAAGGAGTCCTATTTAGTATAAAGTAAATTTTACACTTCTATGCTTTGATGAGGTAAGAAATGAACTAGAGGAAGCTTGAAATTTTTATGATTAGTTATTAAAGTGTTAAATTGAGCTAAAAATAAAGTTAAAATGATTATAGTTTGTGAAATGTAACATTATTTAAAACTAAACTGAGATAATCAATATGATTTCATGGATATAATTCATAATATTTATTAAAGGGTATACCTTTTAACTACAAATTATCAAATGAAACTAGAAAGATCCTAGGAATTAATTGAGGCATGCTTCCCAACCTTATATCTATATCTAAATCTCTACATCTGGGGATAAAAATATATGTTTATTAAAAAAAAATTCTTAGAGCAACATTTTTAAGAAGAAAGATTTAGAAGTTACATTAAATATTAAAAAAAAATACTTAGGAACTTTAAAAGTTTCTGAAATAGATTTTCTAAATGCAAGAATTAGAAGTCCCACCCACTTTTTTCCAGTTGTTTTAGGCCATTATTTTCTTAAAATTTAATTTCTCAAAAAATTAATTTCTCATTTAATAATTTAAATAAAATGAAATACATGGATCTTAAATGTTTATTTTGATATCTTTTGATAAATGTATATAATCATAGAAGCCATGCTGAAGTCTAGATTAGAACATCTCCATCACATCAGAGACTTCTCTTTTGTCCCTTTTGAAGTCAAGTTTCACACAAGAGGCATACACAGTTGTGATATTGAAAAGTATATATTAGTTTTTGTTTCTCCATGGAGTTCTTGAAAAAAATAATCACATAACATGTATTCTTTTGTATCAAAACTCAAAATAACAGCTGAAAAGTCCATCCATTCTGTTGTGTCAGTGACTTATTCTTCTTTTGGTTGCCGAGTAGTACTCCATTGTGTGGATATACATTTCTTATGTCCTCTGTTAGGTGGAGAGACATTTGGTTTGCTTCTAGTTTTTGATTCTTGTGAATAATTCTACCTATAACAATTTTATAAAAGATATTTTATGAACACATATTTTCATTTCTCTTGTGTGAACCTGAGTACAATGTCTGTGTCATAAAGTAGTCATTAGAAGAAACTGCCAAACTCTTTTTCAAAGAAGAGGTTTTATTTTCTCAGTCCTATCAGCAAGGTATGAGAATTGCAGTTGTGCCACATCCATAGCAATATTATATCCTGACAATTATTTTGATTTTAGCCATTGGATTAATATTTGCTGTAATAAACATAAAACTTTGCTATATAGAATATAAAACTATTGAAAAATTAACAAATAAATTGTTATTAGAAAAATTGAAGGAGGACACAAAGTGAAAAATAACAATGTACAAAAAATAAGAATGTACAATTATTCAATAAGCATATGGAGAAAAGCTAACCTCATATTTCACTTATCAAACAGCTGCCAATTAATATGATTCCACTTTAAAATGTGTCAGATTAGACAGTATTAAAAATAAAAACACACAATGTTTTTAGGATAAAGGGGAGATTTATAACTTTTTGAATTAAGATATAGATTTTTATATATTTCTTGGAGAATTAGCAGTTTTATAAAAAGTTACTAATATGTCCTATGTACTTTTTATCTATTATTTCATCTTTTACATATATATATAAAAAGGAAATAGTGAGGTATAGAAATGGAGAAAGAGATTTTAGCAAGGATGTTTGTTGGAAATGTGTAATATAAACATACTAAAAACTTTTAAGAAATCTAATAGTAGGTTTTTATATTAAAGTCTATAAAATATTCTTGAATACTATATAGCCATTAAAACACCTTTAACAAGAATATTGTATAAGCCAGTCATATTTAAGCTTAAAAATATTATATATAATTTGATTGCTAGTTATAGTCATATATAACCACATATTAAAATGTGCACGATTATATACCTGCAAGAAACACTTGAAAATTATTTGTGCTACATCTGAGATGCCATGATTTCTGGTCTGTTTTCTTTCTTCCTTTCCCCCCAAATTTTTATAACAAATGGTATTATTTTAATTATTTTAAAATGACTGTTTTCTTTATGTTTATATAGTCTTATCATATATATAGTCTATCTTCTCTCTGCATTATCTCTAATTCATAAAGTGATGTTATTCTCCTGTCCTACTCTTTCCCACACCACTGTTACTTATTTTCTGGGTACTATAGAAAAGATTTTAAATAAAGAAACTGTACCCTTTGTTCTACTTTCACTCACTACTCCTTAAAAACATCTTCTTTCCCCACATTCACACACATCAGAAAATTTTAGTATGAGGTATCCACTTGTCCCATATTTATAACTATAGCATCTATAGTTATATAAGTATAGCATCCATAGCATTATAACTATAGCATCTATAGTTATATAAGTATAGCATCCATAGCATTATAACTATAGCATCTATAGCACTGAAGTGGGCATAAAAAAATTCTGTAAACAAAGTTCGTAATCAGGAATAATCCAAAATTACTTTTGTAAGAGTAGAGCTGTGACCTGGTCGCTGCACATGGTGAGCTCCTCCTGAAATTGTTTGCCCTGCACAGAGATTCAGATTGGATTTATTTTCACTATTGAAACATTTTACATAACACAGATTTCCAACTTTATTCAAAATATCAAAAGAGATTTGACAACACTGTGTGTGTGGCTCTGAAAAGCCTGAAAAAGAATACGAAATGTCCCCTGTCAGTAGACAGTTTTTTCCTAATGTCTTTTACAGATTTTAATTATTTGTTTTTATTTATTGTAAATTCACATAACTTAAAACTAAGTATTTGAAAGTGTAAAATCATTCGTGTTTAATATGTTTACAACATTGTACAACCACCAATTCTATCATGTTTTAAAATATTTTCATCACCCCAAAACAAAGTCCCGTATTGAGGAGCCACTTTATATTTTCAACTGACCCCACTGACTGACAACAATCAGTTTGCTCTCTGCTACTTTGGATTCACCTATTTTGAATATATAAACCGAATCATATGATATGTAATTTTTTTCTGTCTGACTTCTTTTAGTTAGCATAGTTTTTGTTTATTCTTCTTCATTTGATTTTATGATTTAATAATATTCCAATGTGTGTGTATACTGTTTTTGTGTACCCATTTATCTGTTTGTGGACATTTCTTTTTTCTCTTATACCTATTGTTCTTATATACTATTGTGCATAGTGCTGCTATGAATATTTATGTATAGAATTTGTTTGAGTACCTGTTTTTAAATTCTTTTGGTTATATACTTAGGAGAAGGATTGCTGGGTCGTAAGTTATGTAGGCACTCTTCACTGATCACCAGCATCTATTTTGTTTGTTTGTTTGTTTGTTTGTTTCCAGCTGAGTTTCAATTTTTATTAGATAGCCAATCTTTGCCTATTCAATTTATGAAACTCAAGAGGAACTGACCATTATCCAGGCCCAAGAGTGAGCTCTCATTAGCTTTGGCCAATTATGATAATTAGATTTTTCTTGCAGGTAATTGATTCAGGATAAATAAATTTAAACCCACCAGCAAATGATATTCCCCTAAGAATTATTTTAGCCAGTAAATAGACATATGACCTAAAGTTAACCAAGTCATATAAAAGAAGAACCTCTATTTAAGCCTTATAGGAAATGCTCTTTCTCATCTTCTGGACATGAAAAGGAGGTAGGTATTGTCGCGAAGGAGCCACAGTGCCAGAGATGATAGGGGTATCAGAAATGATAGGGATTAACTGGGAGAAATTGAACAGAGTCTCAATAACACTACATCTGATGCTGACCCTCTCACTGGACTTCCAGTCATGATAAACAAATTGCACAAACTAAATTGTTTGAGTTGGATTTTTATTAAGTCCAGGATGAAGCATGTATTTAATAACCCTATTTAATTGGAGCATGTACTCTTTCATTTGGAAGAAATTCATTTGCATTTGTTTCCCTGGACTTATTTATATTTACCCATTTATATTCCGAGTGTGACTCTTTTTTTTTTTTTTAAGATTTTATTTATTTATTTGGCACAGAGAGTGAGAAAGAGAGCACAACCAGGGGCAGGAGCAAGGGGAGGGAGAGCAAGAGACAGGTTCCCTACTAAGTAAGGTGCCCGATGCGGGGCTTGATCCCAGAACCCTAGAATCATGACCTGAGCTGAAAGCAGATGTTTAACACATTGAGCCACCCAGGTGCCCCCCCCCAGTGTGACTCTTAAAGACATTTGAATTAGCAAACCCTGATCTAGAGAATTGCAATGATTATCTTTCAACTAATCCTCCCCAAATGATGTTGTATGTGTGTGACAAGGGAGGTAATGATTTTGATTACATATCCTCTATAATATATTTATATACAGAGAGTATATAAATAAATAAATTAGCAGTGTGTGTGTGTGTGTGCATATCTATCTATCTATACACATGCATACACAGAAAGAAGACATTTGATGTTATATCTTAAAGAAATAAAGGAATATATTTGTAATAGCTGTGTAACTTAATGTGTATATATCACTGATGAAAAGCATTCTCCTCCTTACAGTAGCATGAGTTTCTTCAAAAATAATTTTGAAAACTGAAATATAAGCAAAATTATTTCAGGTAAAGTATTTATTTGATCCATAATAACATTTTAAATTATATTACAACATAGTAAAATTCCACTATGAATTACCAAGCATTTAAGATAACATTTTTAAGAAGTTTCTTCTGGATAACAAAAGATTGACTTTTATTTTGATACTGACAAGTCTTTTGATTAAATAATCATCAGGGAATTGAGGAGTTATCAATAAAATGTACTTACAGTTCTTGAAATAGCACAAAGGAAATGTTTATATTGCTACCTTCTTTATAATAAGAGAGAAAGGTAAATGCATTTATTTCATTCAAAACTTCTATCAAGGCATTAATAAAAAGTTAAAAAGGAATGGAGACTAGAATACCTTTATTTTTCTTAACCTAGTTAGAAAAATTTTATGGTTATCTAAAGATCCTTCCTTATCTCCCTTTACTATTAAAGTGTAATACTGTATTAATAAAACCCAGATATATAACATGTTGACATTTGTGTGAGCACATTAGAGCATAAGGAACTGTTTCAACTCTTCTTGCCTTCATAAATTTTTCTAATGAAAAAAACCCCTGAAAATTATTATATATAGAGAGAGATTTTATTTTTTTCATGCTTACTAATAGAATGATATAGCATGATGACACAAAAAGTATTAAATGGCACAGAATGTAAATTACCTTCTCAACTGAAATCACCTTTCTCTAGAAAAGTAGAAAATTACTTATGAGTAAGTGTATTTTTTTTTATTATGTTCGGCCAAACAAGTTTTATTGTAGATACTTCATTATGTAGGCACAATATTAATCCAGAAAATATCAGTGGAATTTCTTTTTTTCTAGAATATGGTATGACCTCAATATTTTAAGGAATTTCTTTCACATATTATGTGAAGACAATGTGAAGATTTTATAGAGGGAAATTAAATGGGAGTTTTTGAATTTTTTTAAGACTTTTTTAAACTAACTTCTACATCTAATGTGGGGCTCAAACTCATAATTCCAATATCAAGAGTCGCTTGCTTTTTACTGACTGAGCCAGCCAGGTATCCAGGAATTTTTTAATTCTTATCTAAATATTTTGCAGTGGGGTCAGTAGGAATGTAGCATGAAAAGCTATTTTGTTTAGCATAACCAAACATATTTTTTCAATTATAGTTTTGTTTTCTTAAAGTATCAATAGATATTACTACACTAACCAAATTTTAGAAATTTGTGTTTTTAAATACATATTTGAATATGACCACAAATAATTTCTTTGAAAATAAAACTAAAATTATTGTAGCTATTACTTTAACAGAAAATTTACCTGCCACAAGTACACAATATTATGACTAATTCTATCATTTTCAGATTTTGAAAATATTTATTAAAATAAATTGCTATTTGAACAAGCTATTATTTTTATAGATGAAGGAGGTCAATGAAATGTAAGTAGACAACAATACTTTATAGTGTAAAAAATATTTTACATTACTGATTAATTAAAATAGTCTGTTAAATCATTCAACAGACAGCTTTTTAAGAACTAATTGACTAATTTAGTCAATTATCTGTGACCATTCAAAATATTGAAATAATGAAATTAGAAATTATATGCAGTTCTTAAAGCAGAACTCAATATTCTTAAATATATACATCTATCTACCCACCCACATATCTCTCTGTCTAACTAGCTTTCTATGTATGCTTTTATATGTTGGTAAGAAAATGTTAATTGTGGTAGCCTTTGGAAACGGGAGATATAGATTAAGGGGTATTGTTCTGTGTTGTACATTTTCTTGTATTGTTTGAATTTTTATGATTTATATACAATTTCTACCAGAAAAAGTTCAAATAAACTGATTTAATAATATATTATACAATCAATCATTTTAAAATGAAGTTATTAATTCAACCGGTTGAAGTAGATAAACCATGACTGATGTAATTGTTCAAGCTCTTAGAAAGAAATATAGACTAGGAATAAAGATATAAATTGACAATCCAAAGTCATCACCATATTGATGTTTCGGATAAAGAAACCTAGAAACTCTCTTTAAAATCTCCATAATTGGAAAATAATTACATACCTATTTAACTGACAAATGTGTGTTAAATAGCAAACAAGTAAAAAATATATCCCAAAACTAACTTTCTTATAAAGGACTAATGATGCCGCTATTGTTTTTTTTTAATTAAAATCATACTTCTTTTATTACCACTAAGTCAATGCCTAAAATGGACCAACTTAGCCTGGATGATAAAAAGGACATTATACAGTTCCATATATTATGTACTTAAGGCACCCATATTTTAAAAAGCAAACAGAAAACAAACAACAACAAAACATTAACAGTAACAAAAGCAGTAGCTGCAACAATGCCAGGATATGAAACAATGGGATAAGACAAATGTAGCTTAGAAAACAAGACATAAAGTTAACGCACAAGAAATACATAATAAATTGATTTTTTTCCATGAGTTTGCTGACAGATTAATGGAGTTATATCAAAATATCATCTTTAAAAAGGAAAATACTGGGGCACCTGGGTGGCTCAGTGGGTTAAAGCCTCTGCCTTCAGCTCAGGTCATGGTCTCAAGGTCCTGGCATCAAGTCTAGCATCGGACTCTCCGCTCAGCGGCGAGCCTGCTTCCACCTATCTCTCTGCCTGCCTCTCTGCCTACTTGTGATCTCTGCCTGTCAAATAAATAAATAAAATCTTAAAAAAAAAAAAAAAAAGAAGAAGAAGAAGGGCGACTGGGTGGCTCAGTAGGTTGAGCAGCTGCCTTCGGCTCAGGTCACGATTTCAGGATCTTGGAACTGAGTCCCGCATCACATCGGGCTCTCTGCTCAGCAGGGAGCCTGCTTTCCTCTCTCTCTCTCTCCCTCTGCCTGCCTCTCTGCCTACTTGTGATCTCTCTCTGTCAAATAAATAAATAAAATCTTAAAAAAATAAAATAAAAAAGTTAAATAAAAGGAAAATACTAGTCAATGTTCCTAGATGCCTTTTAGCTCCCATACCCTAGAAAGAGTCCATGATTGCATGCACTTATACCAAAATTCCTAAATGTTGATATGTGAATGAAAACTCCTTGGCATTTATTGGAGCTATAGTGTTTCTGGAAATCATATTTGGTACAATTTGCTGATTTAGAGCATATTTTTGTGGCTTTAATGGGGTAGAGCATAGATAAAGTGTAGACCATTATCCCACTCAAAAATATGTATATTTAAGGAGCGACTGGTGTCTCACTTGAGTAAACACCTGCTTTCAGCTCAGATCGTCATCCTGAGGTCCTGAGATTGAACCCTCTGTTGGGCTCCCTGCTCCCAGCCAGAAGCCTGCTTCTACCTCTCACTCTGTCCCTCCACCCAGCTTGTGCATGTGCCTGTGCTGCACTCTCTCTCTCTTTCAAATAAAAAAATAAAATCTTTACAAAATATGTACACTTAATATTTCACAGGTGTTTTATAACAACCATGACTTCTAATGTGAAAATTCTAATTGATCAACACACAGTTACGGAGAGCACAAGAAATTTGCTCATATGAATTTTCCCACGTCTCAGACAAAGAGGAAATATTGCAAATAAAAGGTGGAATCCCTGTGTTTCAACTCTGGCAGCTGACATGTCCTAAAACAAAAGTAGAAGGCTATTTAGTAATTGAGATAAAAAATGCAGTCTGATCTAAGGTTTATTGAGCGCCTACATAAATGTGCCATGTAATTTCACATGTATCATGTCACTTGATACTCAAAACAATATTTTTAAGTAAAAATTATCCTTTGTTTATTCTAAATGTATTTTTATAAGTTTCAGAATGAAAGAGGAAGTTTCCATGGTTAAACTAGAGCATTTCATTCTCACCAATGCAGGAAACCTAAAAAGGAAAAATTAGGGGTAAGGAGATATGTTACATGATTGAAACAAACAAACAAACAAACAAACCTGCCTTTTATTGGAGCATAACATGTAAATAGATAGATATGAGTTATAACTACTCAACTCAATGAAAGTTTATGAAGTGAATTATCTCATGAAACCAGCAGCTACATCAAGAAATAGAATATTATCAGTACAAAATATATCCCTGGTGCCTCCTTCCTGGCACTACACTTAGGATAAGTGGTGCCCTAACTTTTCACACCATAGATTTGTTTTCCTGCTTTTTATTTTTATATAACTGGAATCATACAATATGCACTTATAAATTCTGGTTCCCTTAGTTCAAATTTTCACCTTGTGAAATAAATTCATGTTGTAATAGAAATAGGTTGTTCATCTTCCAAGGTACAAGGTGTTTAACATGTTATTCTTGGTGGCCAATTATGTTGCTTTCTTTAGGGATATGATGAATAGCTCTGTTTTTTTTTTTCTTTTTTAATGATTTTATTAATTTATTTGACAGAGAGACCACAAGAGGTGGGGAGAGGGAGAAGCAGACTCTTTGCTGGACGGGGAGCCCAACATGGGACTCCATTCCAGGACTCTGGAGTCATGACCTGAGCCAAAGGCAGACACTTAATGACTGAGCCACCCAAGAACCCAAACAGACCTTTCATAAAAATTCTTGTACATGTTTTTTTGTAAACATAAGTATGCATTTCTCCTGTAAAAGAAATTTTGGGTCACAATGTAGGTATATGTATTCAGCGTTTGCATTGAATGTCCAACAATTTTCCAAAGGAATTATATCAATTACAAATCCATCAGCAGTGTACCAAAGTTCCAGTATCTCCATAACTCTATGCAAATGTCATTTTATATCTTTAATTTTTTTTATTCATCATGATATGGATGGATATGAAGGAAATAGAAGACTATCTTCTTTGTGGTTTTGATTTTCACTTCCATATTACTTACAAGTGGAGAGCACATATTTACATATTTATTGACCATTAGGATGTCTTCTTTTGTGAAGAAGATAAAAATATTTTTGCCCATTTTTTCTTTATGAATTACTATTTTTATGTGTTGTTTAAGAATTCTTTGCCTCCCCTGAGTATATGCTGATAGTCTCCCATGTTTTATTCTGATATATTTATTGCATTACTTTGATATTTAAATACACAACCTTTTGGGGTATATAATTCATGAAATTTATATTAGTATATAAAATAAGCATCAGATTAATTTTTATATTATTGTCCAATTCACCTGGAATTACTGAATTATCTTCCCAACTGTCATAGTGTCAACTTTGCCACGAATTAAGTAAATCTGTTTGAATGTGTTTATTAATTTCTCTTATGCTACCTTTATTTCTGCTACTGCCATGTCTTACTTTAGATTAAATGTTTATATTTATTATTCATCGAAATGATTTGATTTTTTTCAATATAGTCTTGACTATTCTCAAACTTTGAATTTCTGTAGAGCAACTACTCAAATTTCACAAACAACACACTAGGATTTGGTTGGGATTCTAAACGAACTGTAAATCAATCTGGGTGTAACTAAATATTTTACACTTCTCAGTGCAGAGGTCTTGCAAATCTTTCAGTAAATCTATTTCTACATTTTATTTGATAATTTTAAGGATATATGTCAAAACTTCCTTCTCTATTTGAAGTATACACATATATACGAACATATATATACACATGCATACACATATATATGATGTGTAAACTTGTAGATTTATTTTTTTTTTTTAGATTTTATTCATTTATTTGACAGACAGATCACAAGTAGAGAGGCAGGCAGAGAGAGGAAGGGAAGCAGGCTCCCCACTGAGCAGAATGCCTGACTCAGGACTCAATCCCAGACCCTGGGATCATGACCTGAGCCAAAGGCAGAGGCTTTAACCCACTGAGCCACCCACGTACCCCAATTTCTTACTTTGTAATTCTGCTAAGTTGTATATTTTAAGAATTATACCAATTTTTATCAAATTATTATATTAATTATAAAATTATTTATAGTTTCTTTTTACATTTTTAATATATTTAGAATCTCCAGTGTTGACTTTATTATTCTGCATGCCAGCATTTTATGCATTTTCTTCCTCCCTCTTTTTATTGTCTTTTCATAGTTACATCAGTTATTTAATGATTTTAAAAATCTTATTTTGGTGTTGAGATTTTTAAATTTGAAAATGTTCACCTATTCTACTAATTTCATTTTATTTTTATTATTCTTTATTTTAATTTTTCTTGGTTTCAACTATACTTATTACTTTATTTTTATTGCATATATGTATTGGCACATTATCTTACCATTTTCCTTATATTTATTCTTTGTCATTTCATATTATTTCTATGAGCAACTATATATTAATGATACAGATCCTTTGAAAATTAACATCAATATATTTTTACAGGATATAATTGAAGTGCTATCAGGAAATAAAGTAATTGGACATGGAAATCAATAACCTAACAGAAACACAAAACAGGTGAGGGCATAGTAATAAAGACACACCTTTAAATATCAACTAGAAAGTAAAGTACTTAGGGATAAGCTAAAGAAATTTGCAAAATCTATATTAAAAAAAACTTTTTTTAAAAGATTTAATTTATTTATTTGACAGAAAGAGAGAGGAGAGCACAAGCACAGGAAGTGGCAGGCATAGGGAGAAGGAGAAGCAGGCTACCAGCTGAGAAGGGAGCCCGATATGGGTCTCAATGCAGGGTTCCATTCCAGGAGCCCAAGATCATAACCTGAGTCAAAGGCAGTCACTTAACCAACTGAGCCACCCAGGTGCCTCTGAAAAAAACTTTAAAACATCCCTGAAAAACATGCAAGTAAACTTGAACAAGGGGACATTTCTTTTTCTTGTTCATGAAAATGTTAGTTGTCTTAAAACAAACAAAAAGTGGGAAGTATTAGCTTCACAAGATATTAAAATGCACTATTGATATAAAGTATGTATGTAATAAAATATAAATAATACATACTGTATAAAATATACTAGAAAAGCGTCTTTAACTGGAAAAGTTTGATACTGCACAAGAATAGACAGATCAATGAGTTAAATAGAAAGATCAGATTGTACAAATATATACACATGCATATATATATCCATTTATGTATATGGATAAGTGAATTATATAATAAAACTGACATGATATGAGTTTATCAAAGATATATATTTAAATAAATATAGGACAACTGAACAATTATTTGATAGTAGATGAAAGTATTTGATAGAAAGATGAAAGTAGATCAATGCCACATACCAGATACAAATACATCAGAGATCCAAATGTAAAACAAGAAATTATACAAATAATATAATAAATTATGAATTCCTGTGTAACCTGTATAAATATGACAAAATCCAAATTCAATGAAAAAAGATACATTTGAATGCATACATTTTTTCTCAGATTTTTGTATTTTAACAAACAACATAAACTATAAAGAAAGAGAAATTAAAAACAACATTTGACAAATATTTTGCAAACTGCTTCTCAGATAAAGGCTCATAGCATCAATATATGAAAGCTAAAATATTAAGGTTGGGGGAAGAGCAACATCGAACAGAAAATTGGGCTAAAGTGATAAACAGACAATTCTCAAAAGAAAATATAAGGTTGAGCATTAAAGTCTTCTTTGTCTGTCTGACTTTACTTATTTCACTTAACATAGCAAATACCATATGATTTCATTCATATGTGGAATTTAATAAACAAAACAATAGGCAAAGGGCAAAAAAAGGAAGAGCAAGGCAAACCAAGAAACAGACTTTAACTATAGAGAACAAACTGATGTTTACCAGAGGGGGGATTGGTAGGGGGATGGGTTAAATAGGTGATGGGGATTAAAGCGCACAAGGGTGCACTTGTGATGACCACCAAATGTTGTATGAAAGTGAGAATCACTAAATTGTACACCTGAAACTTGTATTACACTATATGCATGTATGTATTTTTTAATTAGTGTTGGAAAAAAAATAACCATTAAATTTTTTAGAGTTCATTTATATGCAAAAGAAATTAACTTTAAAATGACACTGAATTATACATAATGTTAAATACTAAATGCTGATAGAGGAGTCAAGATGGCAGAGAAGTAGCGGGCTGAGATGACATCAGGTAGCAGATCAGCTAGGTAGCTTATCAAACCATTCCAAACACCTACAAATCCAACAGGAGATCAAAGAGAAGAAGAGCAGCAATTCTAGAAACAGAAAATAAACCACTTTCTGAAAAGTAGGACCTGTGGAGAAGTGAATCCAAAGCAATGGGAAGATAGACTACGTTGGGAGGGACTGGCTCCTGGCAAGCGGACGACCAACAGAGCACAAAATCAGAACATTTAAAAGTCTGCTCCATTGAGGAACATCGTTCCAGAGACTAAACTGGGCTGAAGCACATGCGGGGACAGCATGGTCTCAGGTCCCATGGGGTCACAGAAGGATTGGGGGTATCTGAGTGTCACAGAGCTCACAGGTATTAAAGCAGGGAGCTGGCTACAGAGACGGAGCCGAGGAGAGAGCTCTCAACTTGGGGTTGCCTTAAATTGTGATCCATGGCAAAGGCCACTGCTCTGTGAGTGGGGACCCCACAAGATCCAGGGAGACACCCCTGGAAGAGCTCAGGGATCTGCAGGGCTTGGAGACTCCAGGTGGAACTGTGTGCTAGAGACAGAGACACTTGGTAACAGGCTGGGTGAGCTGGGAGCACAGCCAGAGGACAGGGAGATGGGAGTGACTGAGCACTTTTCTCCGAGGACACACTGAGGAGTGGGGCTCCAAGCTCTCGGCTCCTCCGGGCTGGGGATTGGATTCCCATCCTCTGGAGTTCTACAGAAAGCATTCAGGGAACAAAAGCTCCCAAAAGCGAATCTGAGCGGATTACTTAGCCTGGCCCCTCTGGTAAGGGTGGTACAATGCTGCTTGGGGCAAAGACATTTGAGAATCACTACAACAGGCCCTACCCCAGAAGATCAACAAGAAATCCAGCCATGACCAAGTTCACTTACCAAGGAAAGCAGTGGAATTCCAGAGGAGGAGAAAGCAAATCATGGAATCCATGGCTTTCTCCGCATGATTCTTTAGTCTTGCAAAGTCAATTGATTTTTTTTTTTTAATTTTATTTTTTTCTTCTGCTAAGTCTTTTTTTTTTTTAATTTTTACTCTTTCTTCTTTTAATGTTTTTGAACTAGTTTATCTTAACACTAACTTTCAAAAAAAATCTTATTTGAACCTTCATTATTATAGTCATATTTTATTCCTCATTGTATCTAATTTTTTATTTTTTGTATACACATAGGGTATTTTTTTTTCTTCTAAAAGAAAATTTGGATACAACTAATAGATCAAAATATACCCTAAATCTAGCACAGGGCTTTGTGCTAGTCTCCAGCCTGAACAAATTCTCTCCACTTTCTTTTTCTTTATTCTTTCAACCAACTTATCTTATCAACCCCTTTTTTATATTTTTTAAAAAATTTTCATCCTTATACTCATACTTGATCCCTTCATTGTGTTTACCCTTATATATTTTTTTCATTCTTTAAAATTTTTGGAGGAAGTTTCTTCTAAGAGACCAAAATACTCCCAAAACTAAGTGGTTGATCCTGTTCTATTCCCAGTCTAATACATACATTTTATATATGTATATATACATATATATATATATATATATATATAATATACACATATATATGCTTTTTTGTATTTTTTCTTTACTTATTTTTTTCATTCATTTATTTATTTTTCTGAGCTTCTTTTTACCCCTTTTCTTCCCCCCACAATTTGGGGTCTCTTCTGATTTGGTTAAAGCACATTTTACTGGGGTCTTTGTCACCCTTTTAGTATTTTATTCACTCCTTCATATATTCTTACCTGGATAAAGTGACAAGGCAGAAAACCTCACCACAAAAAAAGAACAAGAGGCAGTACTGAAGGCCAGGGACCTAATCGATATGGACATTGGTATTATGTCAGATATAGAATTCAGAATGATTCTCAAGGTGCTAGCCGGGCTTGAAAAAGGCATGGAAGATATTAGAGGAAACCTTGTCTGGAGAAGTAAAAGCCCTTTATGGAGAAATAAAAGAACTAAAATCTAATTAAGTTGAAATAAAAAAATATTAATGAGGTACAATAAAAAATGCAGGCTCTTACTGCTAGAATAAATGAAGCAGAAGAGAGAATTAGTGATATAGAAGACCAAATGACAGAGAATAAAGAAGCTGAGCAAAAGAGAGACAAACAACTACTGGACCACAAGGGGAGAATTTGAGAGTTAAGTGATACCATAAAACTAATCATTAGAATAATTGGGATTCAAGAAGAAGAAGAAGAAAGAGAGAGGAGTGCAGAAGGTATATTGGAGCAAATTATTTTAGAGAATTTCCCTGATATGACAAAGGGAACAAGCATCAAAATCCAGGAAGCACAGAGAAACCCTCTCAAAATCAAAATGAATAGTTCTTCATCCTGTCATCTAATAGTAAAATTTACAAGTCTTAGTGACAAAAAGAAATTCTGAAAACAGCCCGGAACAAGAAGTCTGTAACATACTAGGGTAAAAATATTAGACTGGCAACAGAATTATCCACAGAGACCTGGAAGGCCAGAAAGAACTGGCATGATATATTCAGAGCACTAAACAAGAAAAAGAAGCAGCCAAGAATACTATATCCAGTAAGGCTATTATTGAAAATAGAAGGAGAGATAAAAAGCTTCCAGGACAAACAAAAACTAAAAAAAAATTGTAAACACCAAACCAGCTCTACAGGAAATATTGAAAGTGGTCCTCTAGGCAAAGAGAGACCTACAAGTAGTAGACTAGAAAGGAACAGAGACAATGTATAGTAACAGTACACTTACAGGCAATAAAATGGCATCAAATTCGTATCTCTCAATAATTATCCTCAATGTAAATGGTTAAATGTCCCAATCAAATGACATAGGGTATCACAATGCATTAAAAACAAAACAAAACAAACAAACAAAAATAAAATCAATATGCTGTCTACAAGAAAATCATTTTAGACCCAAAGACACCTCCAGATTAAAGTGAGGGGGTAGAAAACATTTTCCACGCTAATGGACATCAAAAGAAAGCTGGGGGGCACCTGGGTGGCTCAGTGGGTTAAGCCGCTGCCTTCGGCTCAGGTCATGATCTCAGGGTCCTGGGATCGAGTCCCGCATCGGGCTCTCTGCTCAGCAGGGAGCCTGCTTCCCTCTCTCTCTCTCTCTGCCTGCCTCTCTGCCTACTTGTGATCTGTCGTTCAAATAAATAAATAAAATCTTTAAAAAAAAAAAAAAGAAAGAAAGCTGGGATAACAAACCTTATATCAGATCGATTAGACTTTAAGCCAAGACTATAATAAGAGATGAGGAAGGACACTATATCATACTCAAAGGGTCTGTCCAAGAAGAAGATCTAACAATTTTAAATATCTATGCCCCTAACAAGGGAACATCCAACTACATAAACCAATTAATAACAAAATCAAAGAAACATATTGACAATAATACAGTAATAGTCAGGGACTTTAACACTCCCCTCACTGAAATGGACAGATCATTTCAAGCAAAAGATCAACAAGGAAATAAGGGCCTTAAATGACACACTGGACCATATGGACTTCAAAAATATATACAGAGCATTCCATCCCAAAGCAACAGAATACACATTCTTCTCTAATGCACATGGAACATTCTCCAGTATATGACCCACATCCTGGGTCATAAATCAGTCTCAACTGGTATCAAAAGATTAGGATCATTCCATGCATATTTTCAGACAACAATGTTCTGAAGCTAGAACTCAATAACAAGAGGAAATTTGGAAAGAATCCAAATACATGGAGACTAAACAGCATCCTTCTAAAGAATGAATGGGTCAACCAGGAAAGAAATGATAATGAAAATACAGTGATAGAAAATCTGTGGGACACAGCAAAGGCAATCTTGAGAGTACAATATATAGCAGTACAAGCCTTTCTCAAGAAACAAGAAAGGTCTCAAATACACAACCTAACACTACACTTAAAGGAGCTAGAGAAAGAACAACAAAGAAAGCCTAATCCCAGCAGAAGAAGAGAAATAATAAAGATCAGAGCAGGAATCAATGAAATAGAAACCAAAAAAAAAAAAAAAACAATAGAACAAATAAAGGAAACTAGGAGATTGTTCTTTGAAAGAATTGATAAGATTGATAAACCCCTGGCCAGACTGATCAAAAAGAAAAGAGAAAGGACCCAAATAAGTAAAATCATGGATGAGAGAGGAGCGATCACAAGCAACACAAAGAAATAAAAACAATTATGAGAATATATCATGAGCAACTATCCAAGCAGAAAATTTGATTCTAGAAGAAATGGATGCATTCCTAGAGACATATAAACTACCACTACTGAACCAGGAAGAAACAGAAAACCTGAACAGACCCATAACCAGTAAGGAAATTGAAACAGTCATCAAAAATCTCCCAACAAACAAGAGCCCAGGGCCAGACGGCTTCCCAGGGGAACTAACAAACATTTAAAGAATTAATTCCCATTCTCCTGAAACTGTTCCAAAAAATAGAAATGGGAGGAAAACTTCCAAACTCATTTTATGAGGCCAGCATTACCTTGATCCCAAAACCAGACAAGGATCCCATCAAAAAAGAGAATTAAAGACCTATATCCTTGATGAACACAGATGTGAAAATTCTCACCAAATACTAGCCAACAGGATCCAACACTATATTGAAAGGATTATTCACCATGACCAAGTGGGACTTACTCCAGGGCTGCAAGATTGCTTCAACATACACAAATCAATCATGTGATACAATACATTAATAAAAGAAAGAACAAGAACCATATTATACTCTCAATAGATGCTGAAAAAGCATTTGACAAAGTATAGCATTCTTTCCTGATTAAAACTCTTCAAAGTGTAGGGATAGAGGGCACATACCTCAATATCATCAAGCCATCTATGAAAAAACCACAGTGAATATAATTCACAATGGAGAAAAACTAAAGCTTTTCCTCTAAGGTCAGGAACACGGCAGGGATGTCCATTATCACCACTGCTATTCAACATAGTAGTAGAAGTCCTAGCCTCAGCAATCAGACAATAAAAAGAAATTAAAGGCATCCAAATTGGCAAAGAAGTCAAACTATCACTCTTTGCAGATGATATGATACCATATGTGGAAAACCCAAAAGACTCCACTCCAAATCTGCTAGACCTCGTGCAGGAATTCAGTAAAGTGTCAGGATATAAAATCAATGCACAAAAATCAGTTGCATTTCTTTATACCAATAAGACAGAAGAAAGAGAAATTAAGAAGTCAATCCCATTTACAATTGCACCCAAAACCATAAGATACCTAGGAATAAGCCTAACCAAAGAGGCACAGAATCTATACTCAGAAAACTATGAAGCACTCATGAAAGAAATTGAGGAAGACACAAAAAAATGGAAAAATGTTCCGTGTTCCTGGATTGGAAGAAAAAATATTGTGAAAATGTCTATGCTACCTCAAGCAATCTACATATTTAATGCAATCCCTATCAAAATCCTATCCATTTTTTTTTCATAGAAATGGAAGAAATAATCCTAAAATTTATATGGAACCAGAAAAAACCTTGAATATCCAGAGGAATCTTGAAAAAGAAAGCCAAAGTTGGGTGCATCACAGTTCCAGACTTCAAGCTCTATTATAAAGGTTTCATCATCAAGACAGTATGGTACTGGCACCAAAACAGACACATTAATCAATGGAACAGAAGAGAGCACCCAGATATAGACCCTCAACTTTTTTATTTTTTTAATTAACATATAATGTATTATTAGCCCCAGGGATACAGGTCTGTGAATCACCAGGATTACAGACTTCATAGCACTCACCATAGCACATACCCTTCCCAATGTCCATAACCCGACCACCCTCTCTCTATATCCCTCCCCCTGGCAACCTTGAGTTTGTTTTGTGAGATTAAGAGTCTCTTATGGTTTGTCTCCCTCCCAATCCCATCTTTTCTCATTTATTCTTTTCCTACCCCCAAAACCCCCCACATTGACTCTCCACTTCCTCATATCAGGGAGATCATATGATAGTTGTCTTTCTCTGACTTATTTTGCTCAGCATGATACCCTCTAGTTCCATCCACATCATCACAAATGCCAAGATTTCATTTCTTTTGATGGCTGCATAGTAATCCATTGTATATATATATTCCACTTCTTTTTTATCCATTCATCTGTTGATGGACATCTAGGTTCTTTCCATAGTTTGGCTATTGTGGACATTGCTGCTATAAACATTCAGGTGCATGTGCCCCTTCGGATCGCTACATTTGTATCTTTAGGGTAAATACCCAGTAGTGCAATTGCTGGGTCATAGGGTAGCTATATTTTTAACTTCTTGAGGAGTCCCCATGCTGTTTTCCAGAGTGGCTGCACCAGCTTGTATTCCCAACAACAGTGTAGGAGGGTTCCTCCTTGTCCACATCCTAGCCAGCATCTGTCATTTCCTGATTTGTTAATTTTAGCCATTCTGACTGGTGTGAGGTGGTATCTCTTTGTGTTTTTGATTTGTATTTTCCTGATGCCGAGTGATATGGAGCACTTTTTCATGTGTCTGTTGGCCATCTGGATGTCTTCTTTGGAAAAATGTCTGTTCATGTCCTCTGCCCATTTCTTGATAGGATTATTTGTTCTTTGGGTGTTGAGTTTGAGAAGTTCTTTATAGATTTTGGGTACTAGACCTTTGTCTGATATGTCGTTTGCAAATATTTTCTCTCATTCTGTCAGTTGTCTTTTGGTTTTGTTAACTTTGCTGTGAAAAAGCTTTTGATGTTGATGAAGTCCCAATAGTTCATTTTTGCCCTTGCTTCCCTTGTCTTTGGCGATGTTCCTAGGAAGAAGTTGCTATGGCTGAGGTCGAAGAAGTTTGCTGACTGTGTTTTCCTCGAGGATTTTGATGGATTCCTTTCTCACACTGAGGTCCTTCCTCCATGTTGAGTCTATTTTTGTGTGTGGTGCAAGAAAATGTACCTTTTTAAAAAATTATTAGGAAATCTTATATAAAACTAAACAGTTTCCCAACAATTACACTCTCATACAATTAACTAAGAAAAATGAAAGCTTATGTTTACACAAAAACTTCTCTATGGTTTATACCAACTTTATTGTAATAGCCCAATACTAGAAATAGTCCAGATGTCTTTCAATAGGTGAAGGGTTAAATGATACAACTATGTGATACAACTATGCCACAGAATACAAAGAATCCATGTCAGTATTACAAAAAAAAAAAAAAAATTCATACACACAACAACTTAGCCCAGTGGCAGATGCCAAATCCACACTGTATGGTTATACATACACAGTTTTGAAATGACAAAATTTTAGAAATTGGGGGCAAATTATTTGTTTATAGCGGTTAGTAAAGGAGTAGGCATTGGATAGGGTGGTAGGTGTTATTATAAAAGAGCAACACCAGGGATTATTGTAACATTGAAACTATCCTGTATATACACTGTAGTGGTGAATTCATGAATACATATATGATAAAATTATGTAGAATTAAATTCACATACACACAAGATAAATGAAGAGAAGTAAAATTCAAGGAATCTGAATGTTACTGGTGAATTTTATCAGTCATTAGTCAACATCCTGGTTGAGATATTTTTACTACACAAGATGTTTCACCTGTTGGAGGATACAAGATGAATACTTGAGGTCTCTGCATATTATTTCTTATGACTGCAAGTAAATCTGAAATTACCTTAATAAAAATTTTAATACAAAATATTACCCTGAGACATTATTTCTCACCTACATATTAGAAAATTACAAAGCTTGACAAATCGTTCATTTGTTGAGGCTGTGAAGAACGAGTTACTCTCATGTATTGTCTGTGGAAGATGAAACAAATACATTTGTGGAGAACTGGGAAATACATAATAAAATACATGTGCTTACTTTCTGATTCAGCCATTATTGTAAATACTTATCCTGACTATAATCCTCCAGTAACATTAATTACATATCCACAGTTTTATTCCATTATTTATAAAGGCAATATATTGGAAATAACTTAAATGGTCAAACATGGGAAAGTAATTAAACTGAAATGCATCCATCTTCACAATAAAGTCTCATGTAACTGTTAAAAAGTATAGATTATTTTTATGAATTGAGCTGTCAGGGAGTAATTCCCAAGGTGTAGTTTTAAGGGAAATTGACAAAGTTTAAAAGATATCCCTTGTATGATATCAATACCCTTTGTATAAGAAATAGGAACAAATGTGTATATCTGCTTAGTTTTCCTAAAAAGAAAGAAAGGAGGGGCATTTGATGGCTCAGTGGCTGAGTGACAGACTTGATTTCTGCTCACATCATGATCTCAGGGTCATGAAATAGAATCCTACAATGGGCTCTGTGCTCAGGCCAGAATCTGCTTGAGATTCTCTCTCCTTCTCCCTCTGTCCCTCTCTCCCTCTCAAATAAATAAATAAGCCTTAAAAAGAAAGAGAGGAAGGATAAACCAGAAACTACTAAAGTGATTCTCTACAGGAGATGGCTGGGAATGAGTAAAGAAATAAATGATGGGATGAGATGGAATTAGCATGGGAAAGTAGTTCTCTAAATATAAAATATGCTCTAAAATTAAGAAAAAATAGGTTATATACTAATTTTTTAAGAAACATAAAGTAGTTTTATTATATAAGTATTCAGGCAGCAAAATTTTTACAAATTCTTATCACGTATTAAAAAAACTAACTAGATATTAAAATATTGCATTTAATTTTCCTTTAGTTATTTTAAATCCCTGTTAGATGATTTTATTACAGTTAGGTTCATGCACACATGCATACACACAGATATATATGTCGTAATTATAATATGTCTAATTTTTAAATATGTCTATTCCTTTTGGATTCTCTGGATATCAGGTATTACATTAAATCTGAACAATGGATAGTCAAGGCTTATGCAATACAGAATGTTTAGCATTTATATATGCTAAACATTCTGTATATATATATAATATATAATCTCTCTATATAATATATAATCTCTCTATAATCTCTCTCTGTATTATATATAATATATAATCTCTCAGAGAAATAAAATTTTATATGTGTGTGTGAGTGTGTGTGTGTGTATATAAAAGATTTTATTTATCTGAGAGAGAGAAAAATAGAGAGTACATGAGTTGGAGATGGTCAGAGGGAGAGGGAGAAGCAGACTCCCTACCTGAGCACAGAGCCCTGCTCTGCTCAGGGCTTGATCCTAGGATGTTGAGATCATGACTTGAACCAAAGGCCACCATTTAACCTTCCAAGCCACCCAGGCACCCCTAACATATGTTTAATGAGATGATATCCATAAATTTCCAGGTCTTCATTAGAACCAGGTATTATATAAATACATCATGAATATCTCAAATGTAGGTGCAAATTAAGTTTAAAAGTCTAATATGCATAAAATCTGATTTAATATGTATTTTCTTTTAGGTGGGTCAATAGCCTGCTTTCAAAAATTGATTTAGAATCCTAGTAACTGAAGTCAGAGTGATGCTTAAGATTTCTGTATATTCCTGAAAGATTATTTGACACCTTTACATTTTTGTATGTCATTTTTGACCTGAACACTGTGTCCTTTCAAATATGCATTTATGATTTGAGTCCTTTGAAGCTAATAGAATTCTCAGAATTATGCCTGCCTTGATATGCAAATGTGTCAAGCAATGTCATCTCAAAGACTTCATTCACTGTGAGACAAGGTCTTAGTGGTTAGTATATGACCTCTAGAAATACCAGAAATACTTAATGGATGAGTTTGCCTTTTTATTGCCAGGTCATTTTGACACATGTGTCATTTCATCCTGGTTGAACCAATAGATCTCTGTGTTAACTCTATTTGGAATATAAAGTTTGTTGTCTCTGAGTTTATCTTTCTTAATGTTTTAGTCTGTTATTTGAGGTCATATCTTCTCCGATGCTTTATTGGATATACTAGGCAAGCACAAATATAAAAAAAGGGAAAAGGCCTCAAATAGGAAAAGATAAAATGCTATAGAGTCATCTCTATTACTTCCATCATTTAGGTTTGTTTGTTTGTTTCTATTTATTTTTGAATGAGGCATTAATGCATTTTCTATCTCTCAGGAAAAACAAAATCAGAGTCTAAAAGAGAAAAAAAAAAAAACCGAGATACAGATCATAATGAGCAGAAGAAACATAAACTATAAATGTAGTTTGAGGAACAAGAAAATGGAGGAATTTAGGCACTTTGGAGACAAATGGAGAATATTTTTAATAAGCAAAAAAAAAAATTGGCAAGAGTAAATATTTGCCAACTAGTTAAAATACTTATAATCTTTCTCCATTTTATATTTTAAGTTGGTTTGGCTCTCTGATCCACAAACTATAGCCACTAGGTCAAAATCAGCCCACTGTCTACTTACGTAAATAAAATTTTATTAGAACAAAATATGCTCCTCTATCTTGGTCTGTCTGTCTCTGCCTGTCTCTCTCTTTCCTTCTCTAAAATACTTATATAAAATCCATGATTATAATCATGTTAAAATGGCACACTTGGATACTATTCTCAGAATTCAGATAACCAAGAAAGGTTAAATATTCACTATTTGGCATTTCACATAAAAAGTTTGTTAATCCTTGTTGGTCTAAATGATTCACTTCTGAAGTGTGTGTATGCTAGTTCTTTAGGATCTACTTTATGCCACAAAATGCTAGAAATGTGTACTGTTTGAATAGATTAAACTAGTTGAAATAATAAGCTGAAGTTATATGCTATCATCCGAAAAGCATAAATAATATTTTCAAAGAATATTTGGAGGTTTATAAATTATATTTGATAATACTTAGTGAAAGTTATAATTTCAGGCCCCAAAACAATATCAATTTTTGGAATAGGGGTGATTTTTATTTCAGATTGATTACAGATTCAAAATCCTTTGTCTTAGAATAATATTCATGGATGCTTTAAGAATATGGACAAGAAATGTGCTATCAAATGTATTTTAAAATAAATAATAGTGTTAACATCAGCAAGGTCTACATGAAATACGATTGCTAAAAATACCACATAGTTTAAATTTATTAACACTAAATCTCAGTATACTTATTTAAAGGCCAGCTTAAATAGTTTCCTCTTAAAACCTAAAGGAGAACATAATTGATATAAAATTTCACTTCTATTTGGTAATTTAATATAAACTTTTAAGGGATAATTAAACCAGGATCTATTCAATAAAAGTTAAAACATCTAAATGCTTTATTCACTTTTTTAGATATAGACATACCAAAAAAAATGGTTTCTATTATAAACAGCTAATTGAAATCTTTTGAAAGTTTCCCTTTTCATATGTAAGAAGTTGGCTCAACGTCCCTAAAATAATTTCATATGCAATGTATTTTTTAAATGTTGCTATAGGAAATCTATCTATGGTTTCATGTTATTTGTATTTGGGAAAACTCTTTCCAACTAAAATACATACATTAAAATTTTAGCAAATAAAATGATATTATATACTTTTTTCTCTATTATAAATGACTCAGATTTAACACACATTTTATGAACTTCAGCTTGAACAGAGAAAAACGTTTATTTCATCAAGATGGTGAGTAAAACTAGGTCAGACTTTCTGGTTTTAGGTGAGACAAAAATTTACTCCAAATCAAAATAAACTTACTTCACATAAACTGATACACTTCCAGATTTCGGTCTAGCTAGCTAGAGAGACTCAAACAACATTAAGACTAAATTACTTTTCCTGCCCCCACCCCCTTTCTTTTTCTTCTAAATTTATTCATGGATGAGGTCTCTCCTTTTGGACAAGAGAATCTGCATTTATGGGAAAAGAAATGGACTCTTGCAGAGTCATAAATCCATCCACGTAGAGCAGAGCAGTCTGGGAGCAGAAGCCATAGGTCTAAATTACACATAAACCTGAACTGAAGCAGAGCTCCTGAAAGAAAGTAAAACGTTTTGACAGGATAAGGACAATAGATGTTGGGGAGGCAAAAAGGAAATAAACATTCGTTCAGTAATAATATAATTTGCTACTTTAAAATTAAAGAGAAAATAGGAACTCTTTGCTCCTTATATACCAGTTACATGTGTTATTTTTTCCAGTTTTGTTGGGGTATAATTGACAAAATTGTAAGGCATTTAAAGTGTATAACATGATGCTTTGATATATGTGAAAAGAGTCTTCTGGGGCACCTGGGTGGATTAGTGGGTTAAAGCTTCTGCCTTCGGCTCAGGTCAGGATACCAGACTCCTGGGATCAAGCCCCTCATCAGGCTCTCTGCCTGCTTTCCCCCCACCCCCCATCTGCCTGCCTCTCTGCCTACTTGTAATCTCTGTCTGTCAAATAAATAAATAAATCTTAAAAAAAAAAAGATTCTTCTTATCAAGTTAATTAATATTGCATCACTTTACATATTAAGCATTTTTGTGTATGTGTGAGAAAATTTCAGTCCTACTCTCTTAACAAATCTTGATGATACAATACAGTGTTATCAATTATAGCTATCATTTTATCCATTAGATCCCCAAAACTTATCACATGTGTGATTCACTTATATGTGAATTAAAAAAAAAAAAAAAAGTTGTATCCATGGAAATAAGGTAGAAAAGTGGTTGCTAAAAGAGAGTGGTTGGTACAGGGTGCAAACTGTCAGTTACATGTATTATTTTAAAAAATATAATTATAATATATCACCTGAACAGCATATGAATTACAGCAATTTGTTAATCTTGCCTTTTGGGGGCACCTGGGTGGCTCAGTGGGTTAAGCCGCTGCTTTCGGCTCAGGTCATGATCTCAGAGTCCTGGGATCAAGCCCCGCATCTGGCTCTCTGCTCCACAGGGAGCCTGCTTCCTCCTCTCTCTCTGCCTGCCTCTCTGCCTGCTTGTGATCTCCGTCTGTCAAATAAATAAATAAAATCTTTTTTAAAAAATTAATAATTATAATTAATTATAAAAATTATAATTATAATAAATTCTAAAAAATAATAATTCCTGGAGTGATTATTACAGAAAAAAAGTAGATAAATCACAAATAATATAATCTTATATGAATGTAAAAGCAAACAATTTAGTCCATTGATGGCAATGGGAAATTAACAATATCACAACAATCTATGGGAACTGATAATTTTGATTCTGAAAAACATTAAGTAAAAGTCATCACACACTCTTGCCAACAGATCTTAAGAGCAAACATATTTTTGTTACCGAAAAATTAAAATGAAAGAATGAAAATAAGGTAAGGAAATGCCATACTGGCATACTTTGTGCTATAAAAAGTCAAAAATATATCTTGGTCACTACCAAATTATAACTCTTATAATAAAAATTATGCTTAGAAGAATATTTGCCCTTATGCCTGAAACCTTGCATAATAATAGAAAGCTAACAAAATTTTATGTTTCTTTTATACATAAATGCTCCTTAAGATCTTAAACATGTAAAACATATGAGCATAGGGGGAAGAAAAAGAGAGAGGCAAACTGTAAAACAGACTCTTAATGATAGAGAACAAACTGAGGACGGCTGGAGGGGAGGTGGACAGGGGAATTCATTAAATGGATGATGTGTACTTAGGAGGGCACTTGTGATGAGAACTGGGTGTGATTTGTAAGTAATGAGTCACTAAATTCACTCCTGAATCTAGTATTACATTGACTGTTAACTAACTGGAATTTAAATACAAACTTGAAAAAAGGAAAATTAAATAAATAGATAAATAATTTTGAAGTGTCAAGGTGAAAAAATTTTAAAAAATAATAAAATATGAAAGCAATTCTTAGTACCTTTATTTGAAATAATGAATGATTGAAAAATAATGTTCTCAACATGAAACAGTATAGAGAATATTTTTGTTATTCTTAAGAAATATTTGTTCCTTTGGCGTTTAGCTAGTTTAAGTGGAAAAATAACTTCAAATCTGTTGTGTCATATCTTCTCATTGGAAAGTTTCTTGTCATGCAGAGGTTTAGTGATGCTATCAAATAGTTTCATCAAAGGTGTATTGAGGATAAAATATTGCCCTCTTTATGTCATGTTTCTAATTAGCACAACTCTTGTTTTAAGACACTCAAGTACTAATCAAGTTTTATATCATGTAAATTGATGTCATTTAGTACTAGATAAGTTGTAACTTGTCCAAAAAATTTACAAGATATCCATCAAATACAGCCATTTATGAGTTTCCTTAAGTTGAACTCTGAATCAATGGTTAATTTTGCAAAGCAACAAATTTTGTCCAATTATTTAGGACTCTGTTTCCTCTAAGGTTCTTCTTTATATTGCACTGCCTAATGTTTCCAAGAGGTTGAACATACTTTGATAATTAAACTAACAATTTCCTGTTCCAAAAATGTCAAAAATACCCATAACCTCAAACATCAAAGAACCCATGAATGTCATCTTTTCCTTTTTAGTGACCCAAAATAATATAATGGTGGAAATACTTGTTACTCTTTAAGTCTTAATTTAAATTTGATGTTCCTAAATACAAATGTGAATAATAAATAAAGAAAAAAAACTTTATGCTAAGTAAAATAATTTTGAAATTAGCATAGAGAACTGATTGAACCATATAGGAAAATAATCAACAGTAAAATATGAATATTTCAAAATATATTTGAGTCAGAACACTATCTGCAGAATCTGTTATATGAAAAGGCCTCATTGAATAGTTTATTGACATTATTTCAGATTTATCTAAATTATTTTTAGAACTCTAGGGTACAGACCATAATTGATAGAAGATTCAGAGAAGTACAGGACTTTCGTGTAAGAATAACAAGTGAGGGAAATATTTTCATAAAATTCACTTTAGCATCAAGTTAACATATTCCTTTATGGAATATGATTTAATAGTTTATACATAGCTCTATTTTATCACCAACGTTAATAATAAATCAAAAAAATAGAGGAAATAGTAATTTTTTGAACAATTGCTTAGAATTAAGTGAAACACACAAAGACAGAAATTCAGAGTATAACTTAAAGAGTATTATTTTACTTATTATATTTTAAGTATAAAATTATATCTAGATCTGCAATTTTATTTAAAATAAACTATATACGTGCTTCAATAACTGGCTAACCATGTGTGCAAAAAAATATTTTTTTCTTTTTTTTTTCTTTTCTTTTTTATAATATCAGTGATTATCAGTTTTTTTAGTGTGATATTTCCCTCCACTCTGACCACTATTTCCTTCCCCATTGCTCCATATTTACTTCAATACATTTAAGAAATTCTCTTAAATGAATTTCCTTGAAAATGTCCATGCTATCATTTTTAAATTCACATACGTCATTTTATATTCTAACACCTATTCATTTTTTATGTTTTTAAAAACAACACCTAATTTAAGAAATTCTCTTAATTAGTATGATGATTTTCATTAGTTAAATATGGTGTGTTTAAAAACATCTAATTCCTGGGTCACCTGGATGGCTCAGTTGCTTAAGCATCTTGGTTTCGGCTCAGTCTTGCTATCCTGGTGGTGGGAGCCTAATGTCGAGCTCTGCATTCAATGGGAAGTCTGCTTCAGATTCTCTCTCTCTCTCTCTCTCCCTTGCACTCTCTCTCAATATCTCTCTTTCAAATAAACAAAATGAAATTAAAAAAAAAAACACATTTAATTCCTTTCTACCTGACACCTTACTAAATCACTAGAGAATAAAAACTAACAAACAATATGCACAGGAAGGGAGAAGAGACAAAGCTGGAACTTCATAAATGATTTATCAGAACAGAGAATAATGAATCTAATCATGGAGAGAATCTAAATGGGGGAAGGTGGATTCACATTGCACAAACCTACAAAGGCTAAAGACTGGGGATAAGACTGGGTGTTGCCTAGGGCTGAAAAGAGACAGGCTATTTAAACATACCTAAAGAAGCACTTAGAGCTCCAGATCACTTTCTACTCTAGAGTGGTAGACAAGTGCATCTGGACTCAGAATGAACAATCAAAGGATGGAATCAAAGATCAAAGAAGAAAGTTTTAAGTGAAAATCTAGAGCTCAACCATTAGACATGCAATATTTTTTTCTTTTATTTAACAATTATAATGTTGGCAGTCTACTTTATATACTCCTTGCAGGATATTATAATGTTCCTTTCTGGGGAAAATACTATTTTCTAAAATGAAATGTATGCCTTTGAGAAGTCCCAACCAAACTTTTGGCCCTCACCTAACTACAATGAACCAGAATTTCAGAATCGTAATTTTTTTAAAATTTTATTTATTTATTTTGACAGAGAGAGATCACAAATAGGCAGAGAGGCAGGCAGAGAGAGAAGGGGAAGCAGGCTCCCTGCTGAGCAGAGAGCCGGATGTGGGGCCCGATCCCAGAACCTTGAGACCATGACCTGAGCTGAAGGCAGAGGCTTTAAAGCACTGAGCCACCCAGGCACCTCCAGAATCCTAATCTTAATATAAATATGGAGCTGAGTATCATTAGATATTTGTGGAAATATCCTCCATTAAAAAAAAAATGTGCAAAGCCCATATGAGAAAAACTTTGAAATGTTACCAAAGGCACCAAAATAATCTTTAAAAGTGGAAAAAAAGTTTCTATATCAAATCTGTCAAGCCTCTTAGAGTTAATTTATGAAAATATGATTCCAATGAACATGCCAATGTTAATGTCTTCTTAAAACTCATGAATTGATTCTAAATGTCATAAAGAAAATAATTTTTAAAGCAGTATTAAAGAAAAGCAACACAAAAGAGGAGAAATAAGTGAGGGACAGTCATTTCAGATATTAGAATATATTATAAATTCTCAGTAGTTTAAGAATGCCCTACTGAACACGAAATTGCTGAATGGAAGAAAATAAAAAACACAGAGACAGAAGTAAATACATATGGAAGTTCTGCATATGACAAGGTTACATCTCAACTCAGTGGGGCAAAAAAAAAGAAGAAAAAACCCACCCCACCCCACCCCCCAAAAAACACAAAAAATATCTAGCTTTCCACTCAGGTGCCTTTTCTCTTTTTTTAATGTGGGTCTCCAAACACTGTTAGAATGTGCTTGACAGAACTCTGATATTCTTGGTTTCCCAACCCCCTTCCCCCACAATTTTTTTTTTTTTCCTCTCTTCAGTTTGGATAATTTCTATTGATTTGTCATTACTTTCATGTACTTTTTCCTTGGGCGTTCACAGGTCTTTGTTCAGTTTATTAAAAAATATTCCTCGTTCTGCTTTCTCTAGTTTCAGCTCTGGGTCCTGAGAAATTTCTGTCTAGGCTTCCAGCCATGGAGTTCAAGGGACAGACATGCAGCTTTTGGATACAAGAAAATAGTCGGTCACAGCCTTGGTGCACTGCAAACCGGGCAGTGGTCTTACCAAGAAGAATGGACCATCTCTAGAGATGACACAGCCTCCAAGCTGCAGAACTCAAACCTGTTCTGGTTCTGGGTAAGGATCAATCTGTTGGTATGATCACTGAGTTTGCATGAAAGTTAGCAGGAGCACAGCCCAGATTTATGCAATCTGCCAGTCCATTTCCAAAACCCTGATGGCCTGTTACCAGAAATACTTGGATGAGGCTTCTCAGAAAGAGATCAAAGACCTCCTCGTCCAGTCCAGTATGACCACACCCTGCTGGTAGCTCATCCTCATCACTGCAAATCCAACATGTTTGGAGGTGCCAGCTGGTGCCAGCTCTTCTACCAGACTACTACTGATAAGCCTATCATAATGATAAGGTTTCACCTTTATAATAAACAAAGGTAGAGAGATTTAAACTTTCAAAAATGTATATATTCTTCATTTCTAATATTTTGTTTTTCATTTCTAGCATTTTCAGTTTTCACTTTCTCATAGTTGTCTTACCTCTTCTAAAATTTTCCATCTGTCTATGAACATTTCAGTAGTTTTCTTCTTATCTATGTATATGGCAGCAGTTTTTCTTCTACACCCCAACTGTAGGGAAACTTTAAGTCTTGTTTTTTCTTTGAGGGTCATGTCACTTTTTTTCAAATTCAGTTCACCTGGTTGTCTGAGAACTCAGCACTATATATGGATTTTATGGATTTTTCTCATGGTGTGGGTGAGTGTGATGCTCTCTTCCTTCTATTTAATTCTAAAATCAGAAAACAAAAGTTGAATTTACAAAAAGAAAAAAAAAGTCATTAAAATACTAGAAGAAAGTATGAGCAAATTATGTTATGAAGTGGGAAAACAAATCTTTCAAACTGTGAAAAGTTAACATCTAGAAGCCTAAAAAGCAATACTTTCATAAGAGCTGTTTCATGGCACATGATACTTTAAAGGATATCAAAAGAGATGCAAATGGAGAAATATATTCAAAGCAGAAGACTAATCTTCCTCATACAAATATGGCTCCCAGTAATTGATGAAGAACAGACAAAATCTAAGAAATCTCAGTGAAGTATATAAATAGTGCACAGAAAAAGGAATACAAATGACTCTTAAGTTTTGTGAAAAAAAAATGTTCAAATGATTAATAAGTGTGTTAGTTATGCAGAACTGGCATCATAACACTGCAAAAATCGAACTTATAACAATGTTTTTATAATTATGCACAAGCCTACGAGTTATTTGTGCATATCTATAGATCTGAGCTGGGCTTGTTCATCCATATGTGGTCAGCTGGCAGGACAGCTGCAGATACGAGGCTCATCCAAAATAATATCACTCACCTGGTTGGTGATTAGTAGTTTGTAGGCTGATTGTTAGTTGGCTGGGGTAATAGAAGTGAGGACTTCATTATCCAGCAACCTAGTCCAGGCTACTTTACATGGTGGTAGAAGAGTTCCAAAAGAGAGATCAGATATACATATTATCTCTTGAGGCCAAGGGTCAGAACAGAAACACAGTCACTTTTGTGAAATTACATTGCCAGAGTATGTCATGCTCCTACGCAATGATGAAACAGATTTTACTTTCAAATAATAATAACTGCAAAACCACAGTACAAAATCTATGGATGTAGGGAAGTTGGAGAATTTCAGTCATTTTTGTTATCAATGTACCACAATAAAAATACAAATTAAAACCATACTGAGATAAAATTTTTCACATCATAGACTGACAGAAAAAAGGGGCAATGTCTAATAGAATTTTCTTTGTATAACTACGTGTAAATATGCACTCTTATTATGTCATAGGAGGGACTTTTCAGCAATATTCATCAAAATTGCAAATGTATTTGTACTTTGGCTTAGCAATCTCTTTATAGGGAATTTATGTGCATATGTCATCTGCCTGGCCTAAGAAATATATAAATGTTATCTCTTATCAAAATTAGCAAAAGACTATCAAAACAAAAAAAAACAAAACAAAATGATCATTAATAGGAAATCAGTTTAAGAGACTCATAGATTCATATGGTTATTAGAATGATGCAGAAGAGAAAGAAAATAATGGTAATACATGCAAGACTGGAAAATTCTTGAAAGGACAATTCTGAGGGGAGGGTTTGGACTTATCATATAAGTATATAAAATAATGCACAGTTTAATCACACACATGATATATTGGGACAGATATAAACTGTTGAGGAGTAGTGGTGGGATATTTAGAGATTCTTTTCTAATTGTTTCATATATAACTAAAAAATTATTAAAATATAAATCCATCACTTGAAAGTACAGGTAACTGAAGGTTATTCATAATCTCAGATTGAAGGGATAAGAGGAAACAATTGTTAAAGAGAATAGAAGAGTAAATATGAGCTTTCTAAGCAGCACTATGGACCAAGTAAATGTAGAAGACTGAATGATATTGTCAGCACAGTCATTTAGAGCCCTCCAGCCAGTTCTAGCTTCCTCTGCACTGTGTAGTAAGAATGCTCTCAACACTTGTAGTAACAGGGTAAGAGAGAGTTGAATTTAACTGAAGTTGCATTTTTTCTTAAAAGGTAGGGTGCAGAAAGTAAGTGAAGAGTGCTTATAAGAAAATTAGAATAGTATTCCTCAGAATTTAAGTTTAGTAAAGAAGAGAATTATGTCACAAGGGAGTAATAAGATCAAAGGGCTGTAGGTCCCAGTGGGGTCATAGCATTATTGGAACTAGGTATTTGTGAGAGTAAATGAAAAACATAGAAATTTTGCCTCAGAAAATGGAATAATAAAAGTGAAAATTATGAAAGAAGTAAAAATAAGTTACAGCAATGAGTGGCTGAGTTAGGGTAAAGGCCAGGATAATTTCCAATGAAGAAAACCAAGGAACTGAGAACCCTGATTAGTTCAGCAACTGAAATCTCTAGTGATTGATATAACAGGAAGGATAGTTAGTCATACAAAACAATCACCTAATCTTCAAAACTGTTTATTATTTTCATTATTATTGTTATTGTTATTAATAACAGAGGGAACAAAGCAATGATTTGGATGCAGCTCAGAAAAATACCCCTGTCTCTTTGCCTATTGTCATGAAGAGTATGCGAGAGAAGCAGTAAATGAGTAAAATGGCTTTAAGGTATGCATATCACCAGGTTTCAGTTAGAACAAAAAGTTAAAGAGAACATTCTTAGAAAAGATGGCACAGGTGTTTTGCTGGTGCCTATTAAGCATAACTTTAGGATTTGGAAAATAGTTATGGGAATTGAGAGGAAGGATTGGAAAATGAAATCAAATAGAGTGATGTTAAATGTCATTTTGGGTGGTGGATTCCAGATAACCTGGAATTAGTTTCTCTTTTTATAGGAACAACAAAAGAGATAAATATTATTATAGAAATAACCTGTTGAATACCAAAGGATATATTATTGGTTAGACTGTGTTAGAAGTTAGAGAGGGAGAGGGTGTTCTCTAGATTATTCATGGTTCTGGGGGCCCCCTCTTCCTTCTTGCTATGAAATTTGGAGGCCAGTGAGAGGCAGTGGTACAGAAGAATGGGAATGGTGTGGGAGCTCTCTTCATTCATTCACACCGTAATACAGTATCTGATTCTCCAAGGATTGCTCATTTTTTTTTTAACTTATTCATGGGTGCATTAACTTCTTCCTCCCTTTAGTGGCATCCCAGAGTTGAGTTTAGGATGGAGTATTATAAATAAACCAGCAACATTCTATTCTATTACTTTCTTCTATAATTGCATCTCCTTCTGACTCTCTTTTAAATGTCCTTTTTCCACTTCTAAACAAATAATGTATACGAAGTCCCTTAAGCAACCCTATCATAGGTTCTAGGGAATAGGACATGAACATATTTTGGGGGCCATTATTCTGTCTACCAGATTTTACTCTTTGTCTTTCAAAGATTCTTGTCCATCTTACATGCAAAATGAATTTACTTTATCACGAGACCCATCCACAGTCCAAAATCTTAATCTAAATCTCATCAGCTATAAAGTTTTAAATCCTATTATCTATATCACCCAAATTAGGCATAGGTGAGATTCTGGGTGTGATCATCCTAAGACACATCTTCATCATCTGTGGACCTCTAAAACTAAAGAAGCAAGCATCTGCTCCCAAAATATGATGATATAGGCATAAGGTCACTATCACAGACTTTCTAATTCAAAATGGGAGAAAATGGAAGAAATAAAGGAATCACCAGTCCCAGGAAGTTCTGAAACTAGTTTGGCAAACTCCATTAAAGTCTAGGAATAATCTTTTGTGGCTTGTGGCTCCATGCTCTGGACTTGTGGCTCTGACTTCTGAGTCAGAGAAAAGTGATGTAATGTAGTGAAATTTAAAGTTTTCATTTGAATTGTTTCATAAGCCTGTTTCCTGCCTGTGGAGATTTAGGGTTCTGACAATCTTTTTTTAAGTCTTTTGGTCCTTCTTTTTTTTTTTTTTCTACTGGTATAAAATCCCAAGAACCTCATAATTCTTTCATGTATGAGATGAGGATTTATTCCATTACAGAAGAGATATCTTCTAGGTAATCCCATTTCTATTTTTGGCTTTTGCTGAAGTGACTCAGGAAACACATCCGTCTAGTTTCTAAAGTGCTTTCTGATTTGATTGAGAGCATCTGTGACTTATATCCTTAATCTCTCTAAAGAGCCTTTAACTGAATCTTTTGACCCTTTCCTCTTTCTAAGATATTAGCTAAAATTTATACAGCCACACTTCAGTCTTTTTTCTAGAGTACATGTTCATAGCAGTGAATTTTAGTGTGTTTTTCAATCTGGATAGACTAAGAATTTCTCAAATCATCGATTACTTTTTTTGTTTTGTTTTGTTTTGTTTTGTTTAGTAATTCTTCTCCCAATTCATTCCTTCCTTCCTCCCCATATTTTACTGTTAGTATGAAAGAAGCAAGTCCACATTTTAACACTTTGCTTGGAAATTGCCTCAGCTACATATCCAGTTTCATTGTCTACAAGTGCTAATTTCAACTGTAGGGCATAATTCTCCTAAGTTTTCTGTCACTAGACAACAAGGATTTTCCTTTCCTATAATTTTTAATAATATACTCCTCATTTTCTTTTAAATCAGCAGTGCCTTCAATATCTACATTCCTACCATCAGAAGATTTAGGTATTTACTGATGTGATATATATTTTCTACACCAGGATCTTCTCTTCTCTCCAGATAGTGAGATTTTTCACATCCATATTTCTATTCACAGTCTTTTAAACACTCTAGGTCTTCTCGATCTTGTTCCTAAAAATTCTTCCAGCTTCTGCTTACTGTCCAATTCCAAAGCCACATTCACATTTGTATGTATTTGTTATAGCAGTACTTTACTTCCAGGAATCAAAATATTTATGAGTTTTCTATTGCTGCTGTAACAAATTACCATAGATTCACTGGCATGAAACAGCACAAATTCATTATCACATAATTCTGTAGGTCAGACATACTAGATAGGTCTCTTTGACCTAAAATTAAGGTGTCAGCAATACTGTATTCCTTCCTGAACTGTGTAGGAGAGAATCATTTTCCTTGCTTCTTCCATATTCTAGAGACCTGTTTCCACTATCTTCAAAGCCAACAGTGTTGCACATCTCTGCGTCTTCTTTCGGTAGTGACATTTCCCTTTGACTATTTTCCTGTTTCTCTTCTATTTTTAAGAACTATTTTGATAACTTGGGGCATACCCCTAGTATGACCTCCCCATCTCAAGTTCCTTAATCACATCTGCAAAGTCCCTTTGCATGAAAGGTAATATATTCACAGATTCTAGAAATTAAGACATGGAGCTATTCTGTCCACCACATCTTCTTAAAGATATCTATCAATCTATATATTCTCCACAATTGTTACATCCTGTTACTCTACTAAAGTCTTCATCTTTTCTTCCCTGAAGTATTTCAATAGCTCTTAAATAGTGTCTCAGCTACCATGCCTATACACCTAAATTGTATTCTCAACACATCAGCCCGAATAGTACTTTTCCAGTATTGTCAATATTTTACTTTCTTGTTCAAAAAACTGCATTGTCTTTTTTCCTTACCTCTGGTAGAATCTAATAACCTTAGAGTTTCTAAAACCTATTAAATTTGTAAACCTCCAAAATATCTCACATTTCACTTTATTTTTGGGGGGAGTTGTTCATTTTTTTCCTTTTTATTTCATTTCTTTTCAGTGTTCCAGAATTCATTGTTCAAACACCACACCCAGTGCTACATGCAATACATGCCCTCCATAATACCCACCACTAGGCTCACCCCACCGCCAATCCTCTCCCCTCCAAAATGCTCAGTTTGTTTCTCAGATTCCACAGTCTCTCATGGTTTGTCTCCTCCTCCAATTTCCCCCAAACTCACTTCTCCTCACATTTCATTTTATATTATTATTCTTAACCATGGCTTCCTCACTGTTTCTACAACGGAAGCACTACAATCCTTTAAGGACTTTGAAAGACTTGAAATTCTGTGCATCTGGAACATTATTTCCCTTTTTACTCTCATATCTGAATGCCTCACCTCCTCATTTTCTACAGGTCTCCTAAATAACACTTTTTCAATAATGAGTTCCTCAACCTTTTTGTTTACAATATTCCTCCTTACTCCCCTTTGATGCTCTATTATTCTCCATTGTTAATTGCCTTTACGAAAGTTATCTTTGGTCTGTTTATATGTATATCCCATCTCTTCCCATTAACATATAGGTTTTGTACATGGAAAGAATTTTTTAGTATTTCGTTCACTGCTATATACTAAATACCAACAAAAGCACCTGACCTATACTGGGAACTCAATACATATTTGAAAATCATAGGCATGAATTAATACATTTATGAATCACTGGACCAATTTTCAGATGAAAGAGTTGGTATATAGTCATTTTAAGTAGAAACATAAAATTTTAAAGTTTTACTTGAGAATAACAGTGGACTTGGATTTTTATTTTGTCAGTCTTTGAAAGCAATTAAAATCATCACTTTAAAAAAAAATCCAAAAATTTATTCTCCATCAGTTCATTGTAAAATGAAACCTCTTCTAACCACTCAGAAAATATACTAACTTTTGGCTCATCTATGATATGTTTCCAGATTTTGGTCAGGAGGACATGGTGAGCTCTCACTTCAATGCATCCATGTGATCTAAACTAATGTTTCTTGAAAATTACTGTTTATTTGAATCACTTGTAAAAATTGTTAAAATACAAAAGATGATGCAGTAGACCTGAGCTGGAAGCTTAAGCATTTTCAATTCCTAAAAATTTTCCATGTAATGACAATGCTATTACTTATTTGTTGACCATTGAATAGCAAGAGTGCAAAGCAATGATAAATAGATAAATTAATTAGTAAAAAGGCAGTGCAAGACTAGATAAACATTCTTATTGCCTAAAAAGGAATATAAATTTGAGCTCTAAGGAAAACAACAACAACAAAACAACAACAGCAACAACGACAAAAACCGGGTCTATAGGTATTAATAAAGATAGTAGCAGGTACTAATAAGTACTATTAAAGATGGCACTAATCTATCTTTAGTATTAGTACCTGGAAAAGATAGTAACAGGATGGAACATAATAGATTATCAGCCTGAAAGTGTTTCATGTGAGAGTAGAGCCTGGAGCCTGTCCAGAATTTAAAATGAGCAGTTGATGTGAGGTTCCTCTACCTGAAAAGCTGGTTGGGAAAAAATAAAAACAAACAAACAAACAAAGGCTGCTCATACTAGGCCTGATGAAACAGCTTTAGAGTAAATTGTAAGCCTCTGTATGGTGGAAGACAAGAAGCTTTGCAAGCAAAACCTGATCCAGTTCTCCCACTGGGCCCACAGATGAATTTCTAACCTGATTACAACACCTGGCTCAGGACAGAGGCTTATGATCAGGCAGTGCCAACACAAAACTACTAAACTGTGAAAAAGGGACAGATATAGAAGAACAGCTAAAATAATGAAATGAAACCAAAATCCCTTCTACTTACTTACTCAAAAAGTTCCTGCAAAACAAAGTTGCCAACATACAAAAGGAATCTAATAGCTAATGGTAGCAAAGATAAACTTTGCCACAAAAGAATATGATTTTAGCCCAATGTTTAAATTGAAAATATTCAAGCCCTCAACATAGAAAGGATAGCCATCCATGTACCAATCACTAGATTATTATAATCAACAATCATTAATATTTTGCCATTCTTTTGTGTGTACATGTGTTTATATGCATATATGTGTATATATGTTTACATGTATATATAAAATATGTACCTATATTTTTTGCACAGACACATAGGTGTTTGTGTGTACGTGCATGTATGTCATATTTTTAAAAAATATTTGTAGCTAAAATGATAGTTTCTAAATATTTTAGCATGTATATTTTAAGACCAAGAAATTTTCCCTACATAAATACTTTCATCAAAACTAAGTGTTGATCATATTCAAACTCTCAGAACTGTTCTCAAAATGTCTTATATATCTCTTTTGTGTTAAATCAAATGTCCAATCAAGTTTCTCATGTTGTTTTAGATATTCATCCTTTTAATCTAGAAACATGATAACCTTCCTACCTTCTTACAATAATACTAATTTTTTGATGAAACCAGACATGCTTTCTTATACAATATTCCATCTTCTGATTTCCTATTGATTAATATTGATGTCTAAAGACTTAATTAAATTTAGGTACTTTTTTCAAGATCATTAAGTGATGCTATATATTTTATTATTTAATCATATCATAAGGCACATAGATGTAGTTTACTCATGATTATTGATATTAAGTTTGATCTTGTATGCAATTTGCTACTAATCTCTTAGGTGATAAGGTGACATTATTGGAATATCCTGATTGCCACAATACTTTATCTATTTTTTTTTTACATTCATTAGTGTTCCTTATCAACATATATACCTATTGAGTATTATAAAGAAATTATCTGTTAATTTTATCTCCCTTTCTACATTACTTAGGATTGTTCTATAGAATAGAGTTTTCTCCATCTATTGGAATGATAAAAAATTTCTTATAAAATGAATGAGTATGTGCTCATAGCTTGTCCTGTAACAACTATCTTCATTTTCTTTTTTTAAGGGAAAGACACACATTGTCTTTATTTATTTTATTTCAAATAACTGTAAATTTACTTTTTTTGAATACTGACTGTATTTTCTAATACAGAAGAAAACCTAAAAATTGTTTTTGCAATGTAAAGAAACATACAACTTTAATAGTGAAAAAAATGAACCATAATTACTATAGTCATTTCTACAGTTGCCATGTTTCTTAAGTAACTATCCTCTCTGATAACACACAATAAAAGATGTATGAAAAAGATATATTTACATATAGTTCTAAAGACATTGAGGATTTTTTGTTGGCATTGGATTGCAAATTATAGTCACAGCTGCAGTAGCAGAATATGCATATGCCTGTTGTTTCATAACACTGTGCATATTTGGAATGTTACTTCTATATTATTGAGTGCTATCATAACCATTCTGGGAAGTCCCCATTGGATCAGAGAACTGGACCAATTTTCAGATGAAAGAGTTGGTATATAGTCATTTTAAGTAGAAACATAAAATTTTAAACTTTTACTTGAGAAGAACAGTGAACTTGGATTTTTATTTTGTCAGTCTTTGAAAGCAATTAAAATCATCGCTTTAAAAAAAAATCCAAAAATTTATTCTCCAACAAAACAGCAACAGCAGGTAAAACTACAGGGGTGTCTCCATAGAGCATACGTTCACAAGGGCTTTAATTGCTTAACGGTGAGAAAGGCTCCAGTGTGTTCTCTGTAACATTTTCTACTTTGCGGTATAAACAAGTACTAGCATTGTGTTCAACTTACAATTCCAGGAGGAAAGGATCTCCTGAATCCAGGCGATCCAGGTGGCAAAGTAGTTTCTGGATCATAAATCATTGTTTTGATGTTCAAATTGTCTTGAATTTGGTGATTGGCACCCCGCATTCATTTGTTTCACCTCCATTAATCTTGGAGAACTTTGTTTTTGGCACAAGATGTTCCAAACTTAGTCTACACTTTCACAGTTCCAAACCTAGAATCAGACAATTTTCTGAAGAGCTTTGGATTTTTTTTTAATTGGGATATAATATTTTAAAAGTTGGGAGGGAAACAAACCATGAGAAACCCTTAATGTCACAAAACAAACTGGGTGATGGACATTGGGGAGAGTGTGTGCTATGGTGAGTGCTGTGAAATGTGTAAGCCTGATGATTCACAGATCTCTACCCCTGCCACAAATAATACATTATATGATAATATTTTAAAAAGGTCAAGATGTGGACTTTAGGATTGCTCATTTCAACTAAGGTATCATTGTTTCTGGTCTCCTATTAGTGAACAGAATTAAGTGATATATATATATATATAGAGAGAGAGAGAGATCTATATATATATATACACACAAACATTTGTTTTTACAGTTAAGAGTAAACAATTGTTTTCTGGAGTTATGTGACTTTATATTTACATCTCTTAAATAGAAGGATTTATTTTTTATCATTAATATATTACTCTATTAACATTACTATAAATTAATAAAATTTAAAAGGAACAAAACAAAGGAAATAAAGGATAAACAATTATAGATAAGAATACACACACACACACACATATACATACTATTTCTCTCTATTTATGGGAATAGAAATGCATAGATATGCATACATAATGTTAATTTCTCCATTATGTGAAATATCAGAAAACTCAACAACTCAAATGTCTAAAAGTAGGAAAAGAGATACATCATTTGTGGTATACTCATACAATATGATATGGTACAGTAGTTACAATAATGAAATAGAATCACATTTTCTTTATGAATAACTGCTCAAAAATAATGTTGGGTTAAAAAAAAGTAAGTGACAGAATAATAAGATATAATTACATTTGAATAAAAGAAAATAAAAAAGTGCCATATGCATTCTGTAAATGTAATATTTACATCTCTAGGAAGAATATCAAATATGCTAGTGACAGTGATTACTTTCAGATAAGAAGGAGGAAGGATATATTCATCATTGGATAAGAATGCATATTTTAGATGCAATTCATACATTTATCAATACATTCATCCAATAACATTTAGTGGGATCTTTAAATGCTAACCTTGGAAATACAGTGGTTATCAAAACACAGTTTCTAATTTAGAATCTTGTAGGGAAAATAAATTATTATTGATAAAAATAAATAATAATGATAATATGATTGATAAATGCTTCAGTAGTGATTAACAAAAGATCACTAAAGAGAAGACTATACATCTTGAATGGTCAACAAGGACTTTGGAGAATGAGCATCTAATGATAAAACCTGAAGCTAATAATGCAATAAAAATAATTAACAATTTCATTAAGGAAACAACAGGCACAAAGGTCTAAGTTCAAAGACAGCATCAATATATGTAAGCAAGCATCACTGGCAGAAACCAAGTAACAGTGGAACACTTGAATGTACCATTTTAGATGATAAAAGAACAACTTATAGATAATTTGAAATTATTAGAAAGGAAAGTTGCAGGAAGTGTGTGTGTGTAAATATATATGAAATCATTGATTCATTAATTAGTTCTTCAGAAAAATCATAGTATATAACCTCTATTCATATAAAGAAGAAGAAATGAATGGTTACCAAAAACACAAGATTCAAATTGAGAAAAATAATTTTTATAGAGGACTTTTTTAAAAATATTTTATTTATTTATTTGACAGACAGAGATCACAAGTAGGCAGAGAGGCAGGCAGAGAGAGAGGAGGAAGCAGGCTCCCTGCTGAGCAGAGAGCCCAGGACCCTGGGATCATGACCCAAGTCAAAGGCAGAGGCTTAACCCACTGAGCCACCCAGGAGTCCCAAGAAAAATAATTTTTAAAAGTGTTTTTCTAATTTCACATCATTGTGGTCAGAAAACACACATAGTATGATTTTAATCTTTAAATTTGTTGAGACTTGTTTTGTGACCCAACATGTGATCTATTCTGTTCCATGTGCACTTGAAAATAATCTGTATCTTGTTGTTTTTGGATTAAATGTTCTATAAATCCCTGTTATATCCATTAGCTCTAATGTGTAATTCAAAGAGACTTGTTTCCTTGTTGATTTTCTGCCTGGATAATATGTCCATTGATGTAAATGGGTTTTAAAGCCCCCTAATATTATTGTATACCATCAATCTCTTTATGTCTATTAATATTTGCTTTATGTATTTAGGTACTCCAGTGTTGAGTGCATAGTTTACAATTGTTATATTCTTTTGTTGGATTCATCCTTTTCCTTCTTTGACTCTTGTTGGTTTTTGTTTTAAAGTCTATTTTGTATGATGTAAGTATTGATAACCTGGCTTTTTGGCTTTTTTTCACTTCCATTTGTGTGATAAATATTTTTTTCATCCTTCACTTTTAATGTGTTGGTCTCTTTAGGACTGAGTTGAGTCTTTGGTACACAGCACATAGATAGAGAGGTCTTATTTTTATCCATTCTGCCACCCCATGTGTTTTCATTGGAGCACCTAGGCAGTTTATATTTAAAGTAAGTATTGATAGCTATGTACTTACTGTCATTTTATTGTTTTCTGGTTGTTTTTGTAGTTCTTCTTTGTTCCTTTTTTCTTCTTTTGCTCTTTTTCTTTGTGATTGATGAGTTTCTGTAGTGTAATGTTTGGCTTTTATTCTGTTTATTTTTTATATGCCTATTATAGGTTTTAGGTTTGTAGTTACCATTAGATGCATATGTAATATCCTAAGTATATAGCAATTTAATCCAATTCTGGCCTCCTTGGTAAAAGTTATATGTTCAAATAAATTTGCAACATTTGAATATTCACAATATGCATTGTCATATTAAAAAATCTGAGAATGGGGACGCCTGGGTGGCTCAGTTGGTCAAGCAGCTGCCTTCGGCTCCGGTCATGATCCTGGCATCCTGAGATTGAGTCCCACATCAGGCTCCTTGCTCAGCAGGGAGCCTGCTTCTCCCTCTGCCTCTGCCTGCCATTCTGTCTGACTGTGCTCGCTCTCTCTCCCTCTCTCTCTCTAATAAATAAATTTAAAAAATCTAAAAAAAAAATCTGAGAATAATTGGTAATGAAGTAAATGATATTGTATATTATTATTTATAAATTCAGCTGTTAAAGAATAAAAGTTATTTGTCTTTTTGTAGGAGTTGAACTGTACTTCAGGAGCTCGTCAACCAACCAACATAGCAACTACAGATCCTCTAATAAAAGGACATGTAAAAAGACATATTGTCTCTAACAAAATCATCAGGTGTGGTTACAGGAAATAAGAAGAAATCGAAGTTTCAGTGCCAAAGAGTGGAAAGAGTTGGATTAGAACTACATTTTCACTCAGATACATATTAATTTGAGCATATTCATCAAAAGTATTAACAGAGGTTGCCTACAGTGAGGAAGAAAAAAGGAAATAGAGAAAAAACAGGAATAAAGGAATGCATAGGTTAATAAGTGTATCACAAAAAGAAAACAGGAGAAATTGAAGAGACTGATAATAGTAATCTATGAGCACTGTGGTGGAATTAACTCATATCTCTAATTCTTAAAGGCAAGAGAGAGAAGCAGCAGAAGGAGACAGGCAGGAGGAGGAAGAGGAGGAAAAGAAGAAATAAAAGAAAGGAAGAGAAGGAGGGGGAAGAAGGAGAAGAGGAGAAGAGAGAAGAGGAAAATAGTGTTACCCATGGGGGAAAATAATAACAATGGAAATATTGCACATGCATCCTATACATTCTCTCTGCATGGTTAATGAGAGGAAAATTCTTAGAACAAATGTAATTTAAAAAAAAAAAATCCGACCCTTGTTGTTTACTGTCTTGTTGATTTTGGCCATTCTAATTGGTGTAAGGTGATATCTCAATGTGGTTTTGACTTGAATTTCCCTGATGGCTAATGATAATGGACAGTTTTTCATGTGTCTGTTAGCCATTTGTATGTCTTTTTTGGAGAAGTGTCTGTCTTCTGCCCATTTTTTGATGTGATTATCTGTTTTGTGTGTGTTGAGTTTGAGGAGTTCTTTTTATATCTTGTACTGTACTGTCTGTCTGTACTGTCATTTGCAAATATCTTCTCCCACTCTGTGGGGTGCCTCTTTGTTTTCTTGACTGTTTCCTTTGCTGTGCAGAAGCTTTTGATCTTGATGAAATCCCAAAAGTTCATTTTCACTTTTGTTTCCTTTGCCTTTGGAGACATATCATTTTTTTTTAAGATTTTATTTATTTAACAGAGGAGAGAGAGAGATCACAAATAGGCTGAGCAGCAGGCGGGGGTGGAGGGAGAAAGGACTCCCTGCTGAACAGAGAGCCCAATGTGAGGCTCAATCCCAGGGCCCTGAGATCATGAGCTCAGCTGAAGGCAGAGGCTTAACCCACTGAGCCACCCAGGTGCCCCTGGAGACATATCTTGAAAGAAGCTGCTGTGGCTGGTGTCAAAGAGGTTACTGCCTATGTTCTCCTCTAGGATTTTGATAGATTCCTGCCTCACACTGAGGTCTTTGATCCATTTTGATTTTATCTTTGTGTATGGTGTAAGAGAATGGTTGAGTTTCATTCTACACATAGCTGTCCAATTTTCCCAGCACCATTTATGGAAGAAAGTGTCTTTCTTTCCACTGTATATATTTTTTTCCTGTTTTGTCAAAGATTATTTGACCATAGAGGTTCCATATCTGGGTTCTGTACTCTGTTCCACTGGTCTATGTGTCTGTTTTTGTGCCAGTACCATGCAGTCTTGGTGCTCACAGCTTTGTAGTAAAGCTTGAAATCAGGCAATGTGATGCCCCCAGTTTTGTTTTTCTTTTTTCAACATTTCCTTAGCAATTCAGGATCTCTTCTGGTTCCATACAAATTTTAGAATTGTTTCTTCCAGCTCTTTGAATAAAACAACAAGACAGTAAACAACAAGTGTTAGAGAGGATGTGGAGAAAGGGGAACCCTCTTACACTGTGGGTGGGTGTGCAAGTTGGTGCAGCCACTTTGGAAAACAGTGTAGAGATTCCTTAAGAAATTAAAAATAGAGATTCCCTATGACCCTGCAATTGCACTACTGGGTATTTACCTCAATGACACAGATGTAGTGAAAAGAGGGGCCAACTGTACCTCAGTGTTCATAGCAGCAATGCCCTCAGTCACCAAACTGTGGAAAGAACCAAGATGTCCTTCAGCAGATGAATGGTTAAAGAAGATATGATCCAGGGGCACCTGGGTGGCTAAGTGGGTTAAAGCCTCTGCTTTTGGCTCAGGTCATGATCCCAGGGTCCTGGGATTGAGTCCCACATTGGGCTCTCTGCTCAGCAGGGAATCTGCTTTCCTTCCTCTCTCTCTGCCTGCCTCTCTGCCTACCTGTGATCTCTGTCTGTCAAATAAATTTAAAAAATAAAAAAAATTAAGAAGTTATGATCCATATATGCAATGGAGTATTATGCCTCCATCAGAAAGGATGAATACCCAACTTTTATATCAACCTGGATGGAACTGGAAGAGATTATGCTGAGTGAAATCAGTCAAGCAGAAAGAGTCAATTATCATATGGTTTCACTTATTTGTGGAGCATAAGAAATAACACAGGGAGATGGAAAAGAGAAGTGAGTTGGGGGGAACCGGAGTGGGAGATCAACGATGAGAGACTGTGGACTCTGAGAAACAAACTGAGGGTTCTGGAGGGGAGATGGGTGGGGGGTTGGGTGAGCCTTGTGGTGGGTATTATGGAGGGCATGTATTGCATGGAGCACTGGGTGTGGTACATAAACAATGGTCTCTGGAACACTGAAATAAAAATTAACAAAATAAAAAAAAATAAAGACAAAATTGATTATTTAAATAGACAGTCTAAAGAAATGAAACAGTAAAACATTCCAGAAATAAATTATAATTATATATATGAAGAAATGGTTTGTAAAATAAAGGAATTAATAATAGTTCCAAATTTAGGTCCTTAAAAACAAACATTAAATATATATGCTAGGAGCCAATTGAATTATAAAATGGAGTACATAAGGTATAATACATAAAATTGTAAGTAGAAGGGTAAAAGATGCATAAAAAGTAAGCTTATAAATCTAGACAATTTAATGAAATGCATACATCTTTAAGGAAGTATAACATAAAATGGTGATTCCCAAGGAAGCTAGGAAATTCATACTATTCAATTACTATGATAGTTAACAAATAAGCAAAACTATCAAAATGTCTCCTTTCCAGAAAATTAGCGGCCCAGAAAATTTCATGTATGCCTTCTACCAAACATACAGAGCTATTTAAACTTATGCAGACCTATAGATCTTATATAAACTCAGAATAACATAAAAATCAGCATCTGATAAACTACACAAAGGCAAATGACATAAAAATCTCATTTTGAAAATAAAAAAAAAGATTTAATAAATTCTAAGTAAATGTAGCAGGATATTCAAAGAATAATACATTTTGACTAATTATAGTTAATTGCAGAAATTAAATAACATTTTAATATTAGAAATTCTATTTATATAATTCATTACATTAATAACATAAAAGATTAAAACTGGTGTTTTTAATATTAAAAAGGTTTTCAATGACATCTAATACCTTCTCTTCATAAGAAAAAGATCATAGGAAAATATTGAAAATTTTCTCTCAAAAAAAGTTAGAATTCAATTTTTACATAAACATATACCCCTGTAAGCACAATTATCAGTCTAAATGTGTGGTGTAATATTCTCTGAAACATGGGTAAAAATTATTAAATGAAATAGAACTTTCAAAATAATGGAAGTATATACAGAAATATATGTGTATAAAGTATCTGGAAGGATACATGTGAACGATACTGTGGCTACCTCTAGAGAGAGGATGGGAGACAGACCATGAGGCACTGTATTAGGTTTTTACTTCAGATGGGTTTAAATACTGCTTGTTTGTCCTGTTTGTTGTTTTTGTCTTTATATATAAATCATTTTTATATTTATAAAGTATAAAATAATAGAAATTACATGAGTTACTTCAACATACTTATTTTCTTGGCTTAAAAAAGAAATATAGCCATGGATGAATCTGGAGGACATAATGCTAAGTGAAATAACCCCATCACTGAAGGACAATACTGTATGATTCCATTTATATGAACTACCTAAAATTGTCAGATTCATAAAAGCAGAGAGTACAATTGTAACCAGGGATGGGAGGGAAGGGGACGTGGGGAGTTCAATGGGTGTAAAGCTTCAGTTATGCAAGATGTTTAAGGTCTAGAGATCATCTATATAGCATACTGTCGATTGTTAACAATAATGAATCTCCCACTTAAAAATTTAACAGGGTAAATCTCATGTTAATTGTTCTTAACACACACAAAAAAATATAGACATATAGATTTGTCCTTATATATACAATAATTTTTTTTCCCAATCTATGGCATCTCCTTTAGTCCTCTAAGAATTTTGCCACTTTACCTAAATCTTTTAAATAAGGTTATTTTAAACACATATTAATAAAGAAATTGTGGCTGGATAGCCATATATTTGATATAATTGATCATATATATGACTAATATATTCTGATATTATTGATTTCACTTACTGTAATGATTTATCCACATTGATTTCAATCAAATAATGAATGATTTGGATATATTTATGAAAATTCTTCGCTATTGGAAACAACTGGCATTTTTGTCTGCTAAGTTTAATTTAAAAAAATCATAAAAGCGAAAAAGAAAACAAAACAAAGTCCTGTGTACAATTTCAATACTAACAGTAAGAAAGTCTGTATTAGGTTTTACATCATTTGGAAGATTAAAAAGAGAGCTTTTTAAGGTCAACATAAATGCTTACAGGAAAATAATTATATTTCTGACTTCGAAATTACTCTACAGAATTTTTTTTTTTTTTACTGGAATGTTGACACCTAATATGATGCCCACTGGCATGACACTATTGTACTGTCAGTGAGTCTTCAGTGTAAACTGTCAAACATTAGAGGTTTGTTGCACAGTCCAGCCAATGACCCTTCAATTGCAAGGGAAAGATTAACACAAAACGGTTTTTCTATAACATCCTACAATATATTCTTTTTATTGTTATACTTTTATCAAAACTATATGGTAGCCCTCCTAGAATCAAATCTTGAGTTGTAGGTTGTTTGAAATGTAATCTTTACAGCCATAAAAATAAACAGGAAATTAATAAGGATTCTCTTTTATACTTAGTTGATAAAAGTATATAAGGGAAAATTATTAAAGGAAATGAGACACACAAAGATAAATATCAAACAGTGCATTTTTGGTGTAGTTTAAGTTTCATAACAGTATTGAGAAGAAGATTCCGAGAACACTCATACCCCTGCTAACACTTGCATAGACTTCCCCACTACTGACATGAACATGTACATTTGTTACAGTTGATGGATCTACTTTAGCACATCATTATCATCCACAGTCTCCAGTTTACACTAGGGTTCACTCTTGCAGCTCTGCAATTCTGTGGGATTTGGACAAATGTATAATGACATATATCTATCCTTATGGTATCATACAGAGTTTTTTCCATACAGATTGTTATCACTGTCTTAAAAATCCTCTGTACTCCATGTATTCATCTCTGTCTCCCCTGGAACCACTGATAATTTATTTGGCAGCCACTGATATTTTTATCATCACCACGATTTTGCCTCTTCCAGAATCCATATAGTTGGAATCATACTATATGTAGCCTTTTTAAATTTGCTTCTTTGACTTAGTTACACGCATTTCAGGTTCTTTCATGGCTTTCCATGGCTTGATAGCTCATTTATTTTTAGTATTGAATAATATTTCATTGTTTCCATGTACTACAGTTTATTTATTTACTCAATTACTAAAGGACATATTGGTTGCTTTAAACATATCTTTTAAACAGAGGTTCTTACATAGGTTTGAGATAAGTCTTTAAACTTCAGATGTTACATGTATCATTTGGGACATATATATATTTTTCTATTTTTTAACTTTTTAAAAGATCTTTATTTTTATTTATCTGCCAGAGAGAAAGAGAGCGTGAGAGAGAGAGAGCACAAGCAGGGGGAGATAAACTTAAAGTTTTAACTTTTAGAGTAACAATAGCATTGTCTATCTAATTATAAATACCTCAATTTACACAGAGCAAATCCTACATTAAAATCATTTTTTGAATTACATATATACCTAATCTCCATTGGGTCTTGTACACAGTTCAGAATCTGATAAATGTTGTTAAAATTACTCCTTAGAAAAATAAATACATGAGAGGGATGCCTGGGTGGCTCAGTAGGTTAAATATCTGCCTTCATCTCAGGTCATGATCCCAGGGTCCTGGGAATAGGTCCCACATCAGGCTCCTTGCTGAGCAAGAATCCTGCTTCTCCTTCAGTCTCTGCCTCTCTTTCTCTGTTTCTCATGAATATATAAATAAAATCTCAAAAAAAGTTTTAATTACAAAATATATGTGGTGCATATGTGGGTATTTCAAAACAATTTGTGTGTGATAGGGGAGGTAGGGGAGACTATGAATGTAATTTATTAAACTGAAAATGTATTTGAATATATGATAGACCAAGAACAAAGATGCAACTGAAGAAGAACACAGTAGGAGTATTCGCCATACTGTATAGAAAGACCGCCTACAGAACTAGAGAAATTAGAGCAAGAATAGAAAATATACATCCCCTGAAAAAATACAGAACCAATGGTCATTTATAGAACAACACATAAATGGACACTTGATTGAGGACAAAGTTAAAAAGCACTAGAAAAAGGAGAGTCTTTTTCAATAAAGAATGCTGGGTCATTGTTATATATGTATAAGATTATACATACATATTGTGTACACATATACATATTATATATATTGTATAAAATATGCACAATATTACATATATGTACATACACAGTTTTTGTGTGTATGTATATATATATATACATGAATGTGTGTGTGTGTGTATATATATATATATATATATATATATATATATATACGAAAAGAAAATGACCTCTAAGACCAAGTTGCCTCCTATACCCAAATTTAATATCAGATGTACACATTGTACATCTGAATGTTGAAGGAAATACAATAAAGCTTCCACAAGGAAACCTAAGAATGTCCTTTTGTCCTTCGAATAAGATTTCTTTTTTAAAAAAGATTTATTTATTTATTTATGAGAGAGAGAGTGTGTGTGTGTGTGCAGTGGGGAGGAGCAGAGGAAGAGGGAGAGAGAATCTTTTTTTTTTTAATATTTTATTTATTTATTTGACAGAGAGATCACAAGGAGGCAGAGAGGCAGGCAGAGAGAGAGAGAGGAGGAAGCAGGCTCCTGGCTGAGCAGAGAGCCCAATGTGGGCTCGATCCCAGGACCCTGAGAACATGACCCGAGCTGAAGGCAGAGGCTTTAACCCACTGAGCCACCCAGGTGCCCCAGGGAGAGAGAATCTTAAGCCGGCTCCGCACAGAACCCAACATGAGACTCAATCCCATGATCTTGAGACCATGATCGGAGCCTAAACCAAGAGATAGATGCTTAACTGACTGAACCCCAGATGGCCCTTGAATAAATTTCTTAAGCAGAACATAAAAAGTACTAACCATCAAAGAAGATTAAAAAAAAAAAAGAAAAGAACACCTCGTTGCCTACAAGATTATTTTGCTGCCCCACCAGAAAATGGTCACAGTTCTATTTATATTTGCTATTTTACCTTCTCACCTCTCGGCCTCTCTCCAGCCTATTCCATTTTGTTGTTTGTCCACACAAGTCCTCTGAAATTATTTTAATCAAGGTCCTTATTGACCTTTATCTTGCCAAACCAGATAGGTATTCTATCACCTCACGTTATATTAAGCAGTGTTTGATACATTTTGTCACTTAGCTCTAAGATGAAACATGTTATTCTCTGGAATTCCAAGACTCTATGTTCTTTTGATATTCCTATTACCTCATTGTCAGCTTTTCCTTAGTCTTTTTTGTTTTTTTTTTTTTGACTCATCCCATTACTCCATCTATTAAAATATTAGCATTTATCGTGACTATAACTTGGCCTCCTTCTCTAAATGCTTTTTCTAAATGGCCTCATCAATCCTTATGATTTTAGGAAACATCTATATGCTAATTATCCCCAAACATGTATCTCTAGTCTTGGACTACTCCCTGATTTTCAGGCTCATACATCTAATTGCCTAAATTTCTAAGTTTGTATACCCAATAAGCATTGCAAATTTAATGTGCTTGGGACAGAACTATTCATTTCCTTTATGTATCCCCACGTAAAATCTTCTCTCCCCAATCATCCCACTTAGAGTAAATGAATTTTTTTGTAGAAAACTGGAAGTATTCCTTGCCGCTAACTTTCCCTTTAACTCTCATACCTATTCCATCCTCAAGTCCTGTCAATATTGTTTCCTAAATTTAATCTCACATTAATCTTTTCTCATTCTCCACTGAAATATTTTTGCCCTGATCCACAAACATCTCTACCTGGATTAATAAATAGCTTCCTAAAGGATGCCGCTATTGAAGCACCTGACCCATTCAATTCACTTTCTATGTAATAGTGAAAGTAAATTTTTTAAGGCTTACAGTATATCATATCAATTCCTCCTCGTAAGATTTTCACTTTCTCCCAGAATAAGCAAACCCTATATTATACCCTCCAAGTAGAAATTATATTTTTTCCAGTATTTTGGATTTTGACCACCCACGCCTCTTTCCTCACCCCTTAGTTTATTTCCCAGAGTCCAGAGTCTCATATGGTTTGTCTCCCTCTCTGATTTCTTCCCATTCAGTTTTTCCCCTGGACCCCTATTGTACTCCACACTATTTCTTATGTTCCATATATGAGTGAAACTATATGACAATTGTGTTTCTCTGATTGACTTATTTCACTTAGCATAATACCCTCTAGTTCCATTTACATGGACGTGGATGGAACTGGAAGGTATTACGCCAAGTAGACGATTTTTCTTTCTTTAAGGTTGGCAACAGAAGAATGCTATTTATTGATACATACTTCAGCATTTGGTGAGTTGGTTTGCCATCTTGACAAATATTAATGGAGTAAAATAACTGAAATTACTGAGTTTTTTGTATGTCTCAGCTATATGGTTTTGAGCTCAGGCCTTGTTAAGCACTGAATAAAGCCAGCCATGGGGGATTTATAGTGCAGGTTGTAGACATAGTTGGGCATTATTACATTTCAGGTTAGAATGAAGAGACAGTTAAACGTGGGAAGAAGGCTTGTCAGTAAGGCCTTATGTGGAAATTTTAACAGTGCTTTGTGATTTTACTATGTCTCAATCAAGTCTGCAGGCTAAGGTTCGAAACACCTAAGTCTTAGGTTCTATATGGATCACAGGACTTATTGTTTTTATTATTTTGGGCTTCAGTCAGGGCCAAGAGAAAGAATTCTCTTAGAGGCTTTATCTTGGATTCACGTGGCTTGTCTAGTCTCAAATAAAAGTCACCATTAAATAGTCACAAATTGTCTCTGAATTTCATTACAGAAGCAGTACTCGGTGCTTCCCAACCAGTAAGCAACAACAACTGAGAATTCACCTACAGATGGGCATATATTTTATTTGTAAACATACAAAAATTAATGTGAAGTTTTATTATAATGGCATTTCCTTGAATTAACAGAGCAAAGTGATTAAGTTAGCTATGGCAAGTCCAAAGACTAAGAAAACAAGTTTGAATGTATATGGAATACTCTGGTTGTAGGAATTAGCCTTCAATATGAAATGGAGGAGACACTTCCTGAATGGATTGTTACATCATTTTCATATAACTCAGTTATTTATATCTTTTAAAGTGGTTGGACTCTCCTAATCAATACATGAATTAGTACACTGTAGTAGAATTCTTCCAAAACAAATAACTATATGTATATGTCAAACTAGTTTAATAATCAGGTGATGAACTCTATAAGGTGGACACTGCAGATACAGCAGGGGGAAAAGCTGGAGACCCTGACTATATTATGGCAAAATGATTGCCTGTTTTAATTTGGAAGGCAGATTGCATGCTTACCAATTCTGTAGATCTAGCCAAAACTATTAAAAAAGAACAAATATTAGTAAATGTTGAACATTTCTTGTTACTTATAGCAAAGTATTATAATAATAAAAGTATGTTAAATATTATAATAACATGGATAAAAATAGCTGGTTTTTCAAGGATAGAAATACAGAAAATCCAAAGATTAAGGGTTTCACAGGTAAGGCTTGATACATAAAGGATACAACTCTCAGTTAAATTTGCATTTCATATAAAAATATTGGTTTAGTATTAGACTGTCCCAATTATTGCATAAGATATAATAAAAATATTCATTGTTTATAATTCAAATTTAACTAGACATCTTGAATTTTTATTTGCTAAATCTTGCAATCCTCTTTAACGTATAAAGTAGCCACGCTGCTTTTAAACCATAAACAGATGAGATAAAGTTAAAATCACTTTAAGCAATGAGGTCCATTAAGAATTTTCATTCAAAAATGGCCCTTTAGCAAATATAAGAAGATAGCCTGTATTTGCTATGGTAACATAACCTTTTAACAAAGATAGGAACATGAGTGTTGTCATCCTACTGAAACCTATTATTTCAAGTGGTCTCAAGATAACAACATAAATGAAAAGACAAGCATGAAGGCAAGGAAGAAGAGATATAAATCCAGTGTAATAAACATGGCCAGAAAAAGAATTTGGCCATGGTGTGGCTACTGACACTGGGAATGACTGGAAGCAAAAGGATCAGAAGCCTCTACGTTTTCAAGGAAATTGTTTTGCAGACTTACTACAAACTGTCCTGGAAGAGTCTGGGACTGACTGAGCAATCAAAAAATAAATGCTACTCTGGCAAACTTGCAACAGGAGGAAGCAGGCTTTTAAAGCTGCAATCCCTGATTTAGACCATGAACTGAGATGCTCACTTCTGATGTAGTCATCTGAGTATTGGCAAGAAAGAATTTCAAAGATGGCATATCTGTAGCCATAAGAAATAAAAATCAAGAGAGTTCCTCCCAAAGAGTAGGACTTTGGTCTCTTGGAGGAACTTTCTTAACTATCACGTCAAGTTTGCTTTATTACACATGCCTACCCAGCTTCTATCAGTAACTGCTATGGAAGACTATAACCACTGTGATTTCCTACTCCTCACTTTTTTATGGCAATTTTTATTGTGTTTGATTTCTCCTTGCTCCACATTTATATATTATATATATGGCAAAAATAACCAACATTATAACTTGCTTTTATTTCATAAGGTGCCTGGGCCACAGGAAGCTCACTGGACTGGCTGGACAGAACCTCAGTTCATTCAGAGGTCCAGGACTTTAAGCTGAATGAAGCAACCAAGTAGATTAGGGGTTTTTCACATTAAGGGAATAGGAAGTGTTGTTTGCGTGACAGAGGCTGCCCTCAGATATTTGGTGATCAAAGGAAAATACACTGAGACTGCTAACTGTTGACCCAAATCTGGTCTCCTCTTTTTCCCAGACTCTTGGCTGACCTACAGTTGCTAGTCTCTGTCTAATACCAAAGCAAAGCCATAAGTTCTCTGTAATAGCTGTTTCTGATTCTCATTCACTTGTCAATATGAAAAGGTATTTGATAAGATGATTCTATTTATCATTGTTGTAGTGTGGATAGTCATTTATGATATAAGCATTATAAAGGAAATACTAAAAATGTAGTGGAATTTCTGGCATATTTAGAGACCAAGCAAAAATTATTTTTAAAGCGATGTAGAATTTCCATGGCTCTTCATACAATGTAAGCAGACATATACTCCTCTAATATAATATCAGAGATGTACTAAGTCATGTTGTTGGAGTTATATCTAATAATATATATTCTTTCACATACCTAAAATATGAGATTAGTGCATCCTTCTTGATCCTATTAACCTTATGTTAATTGGATGTTAAAAATGGTGTTGGCTTATGAACCTGATGAATTTTACCTAAATAGATTAAGCACAGCAAGCAAAAAGTCAAGTAAAATCAATAAAAAGTTTTGCATAGTCTAATGACTGTCCAAATCTTTCCTGCAAAACTTTATTTTTTTATTTTATTTTTTTTTTAAAGATTTTATTTATTTACTTGACAGAGAGAAATCACAAGTTGATGGAGAGGCAGGCAGAGAGAGAGAGGGAAGCAGGCTCCCTGCTGAGCAGAGAGCCCTATGCGGGGCTCGATCCCAGGACCCTGGGATCATGACCTGAGCCGAAGGCAGCGGCTTAACCCACTGAGCCACCCAGGCGCCCCCTGCAAAACTTTAGAAGACTAAATTTGCACAAGGGATATTTAAGAGCTAAGTGTTTTAGATATGGCCTTTAATTTAAAACTCAAAGTAAAATACTATGTCTACTTAGAGAAAAACAATAACAAAAACAAACAAACAAACAAACAAACAAAACAAAACAACAACTGAGAGGGAGAGAGTGAATGGCATTTCATACTTCTGAGACCTGATCCTAAGATCCATAATGTAAATTCTTATGTTACTGTTAATTCCATGCTTACAAAGACCTAAGACCTTTCTATGTATAGTTTAAGATTCTAGTGAAGTCAGGCACAAGGGTAGAGTCAAATTGGCTCCCTAGGTTGGAAAGCTAACTCAATACTCATTTTTGGGTGTGTGTGTTAAGACTAGTTAAGACTCTTTCCTCTTCTGTAAAATGATGATAATAGTTTATGCACTAAAAAAAAAAAAAATGTGAGAACTATATTAGCTTAATGTTTCTCAAGCTTTAGCTTTGTCACAGTCATCCATAGTTCATGGTAAGATTTTTTCATTTCTAACAAGTTCACAGTCAGATAGTGCTGATCTAAAAACCACACTTTGAGAACCACTGTATAAAATAATGTATGTAAATCACTACTAAATTGTCTGACATTATAAATAGTTGATATGTTTTCACTATTAATTTTCTTGGTTTTTCATCTTTATAGTTGTAAAAAGAAACAACTTACTTTGTAAATATTTTTACTTAAGGTGAATCCTGCTTTGTTATCATATGCATATATATAAAATTTCCAAATTGAAAGATTTTGTGTTGATGATATAACAGAATGCATTTGATAAAAGAATACTTTATGGAACAAAGCATCAAGATGGCAGAGGAATAGCATACTGAAATGACATCAGATCCCAAGATTTCATCTAGATAGTTATCAAACCATTCCAAACACCTACAAACTCAACAGAAGATAGAAAAGAAGAAGAGCAGCAATTCTAGGAACAGAAAATCAACCACTTTCTGAAAGTTAGGAAGTGCAGAGAAATGAATCCAAAGTGATGGGAAGATAGACTGTGGTGGGGAGGGGTTGGCTCCTGGCAAGCAGTGAAGCAGAGCAGCACAAAGTCTGAACTTTTAGAAGTCTGTTTCACTGAGGGACATTGCACCAGAGGCTAAGTATGAGAGAAGTCCTCAGGAGGACAGTTCCCATGGGGTCTCAGTTCCCACGGGTTCAGAGAAATATCAGGGGTGTCTGAGTGTGGCAAAGCTGCCAGTATCAGAGTGGGGAACCTAACTACAGAGACAGAGGCAAGGAGTGAACTTTCAGATCAGGGTTACCTTAAACCCTGACCCAAGGCATAGCTGGGCCACTGATTTTCAAGCAAAGACCCCATGAGTGGCAGATCCAGGGAGACTCACCTTCCTCCTAAGGGAGGAGCAGTGCAACAGGAGTCTGCTGGGTTTGGAGACACCAAATGGGACTTTGGGCCAGAGATAGAAATGGTTGGTCACAGGCCAGGTGAGCTTGGACTGCAGCTGGAGACCAGGGAGATGGAGTGATTGACTGCTTATCTCTGAGGGCACATTGAGGAGTGGGGACCCGGGCTCTTGGCTCCTCCAGGCTGGAGATTAGGAGGCCACCATTTTCATTCCCATCCTCCAAAACAGTAAGGAAAGGATTCAGGGAACAAAAGCTCCAAGAGCAAACCGGAGCAGGTTACTTAGCCTGGCCCTTGCTAAGGGCAGTGCAATTCTGCCTCAGGCAAAGACATTTGAGACTCATTGCAATAGGAGCCTCCCCCAACCCAAAAGATCAGCAAGAACATCCAGCCAAGACCAAGGTTGCCAATCAATGAGAACAGAGGAACTCCAGAGCTAGGGGAAAGCAACATATAGAATTCATGCTTCCCCCTCCCCGGATCCTTTAGTCTTGCAGAGTTCTTTTTTTTTTAATTTTATTTTTTACTTATTCAATTTTTTAACTTTTCCTCTTTCCTCTTTTAAAGTTTTTTAACTAGTTTATCTTAACAATACCTTTCTAAAAAAAAAAAAAAAAGAAAAAAAAAAACCTTTTCAAACCTTTATTGTTATAGTCATATTTTATCACCTCATTGTATTTAATATTATTTTTGTGCGTATATATATATATATATCATATATATATACAGATATATCTGTATATATATATGATATAGTTCTTTTTTCCTAAACATTTTAGGATACAATTTCTCCTAATACATTAAAATATACCCTAATCCAGCACATGGCATTGTTCTAATCTCCAGCCAGAGCACTTTCTCTTCTCTTTTCTTTTTTTCTTCTTTTTCCGATCAACTTATCTTATCCATTTTTATATATTTTTTTTATTTTCATCTTTATATCATATTCCATCCCTTCATTATGTTTACCCTTCTTTTTGTCTATATAAATAATTTTTACTTTCGTTATAATTTTGGGAGGTAGTTTCTCCCAAGAGACCAAAATACACCCAATATCAACTGGGTGACTCTGTTACATATATAAATATATATATATATATATATATATATTTTTTCTTTTTTCTCCTTTCTTCTCTCCCCTGTTTTATGTCTCTTCTAATTTGGTTACTGTGCATATTTTTCTGGGGTCTTTGACACCTTTTTAGTATTTTATTCTCTCCTTCATATATTCTTATCTGGATAAAATGACAAGGCTGAAAAATTCACCACCAAAAAAAAAAGAACAAGGGGCAGAACTGATAGCTAGGAACTTAATCAATATAGACATTGGTAATATGTCAGAACTAAAGTTCAGAATGATGATTTTCAGGGTGCTAGCTGGGCTCAAAAAAGTCATGGAAGATATCAGAGAAACCCTTTTAGGAGAAATAAAATTCATTTCTGGGGAAAAAAAAGACATAAAATCTAACCAAGTTGAAATTTAAACAAACAAACAAACAAACAAAACTATAAATAAGGCATAATAAAAAATGGAGGCCCTTATTGCTAGGATAAATGAGGCACAAGAGAGAATTAATGATATAGAGCACCAGAGATGAGTGATACCATAAGACAAAACAATATTCAAATAATTGCAATCTAGAAGAAGAATAAAGAGTGAGAGGGGCAGAAGATATATTGGAGCAAATTACAGTACAAAATTTCCCTATGGCAAAGGGAACAAGCATCAAAATCCAGGAGGCACAGAGAAGTGCCCTAAAAATTAATAAAAATAAGTCCACACCTGTCATCTAATAGAAAAACTTATGTCTTAGTGACAAAGAGAAAATCCTGAAAGCAGCCCAGGACAAGAAAGTCCGTGACATACAATGGTAGAAATATTAGTTTAAAAGCAGACTTATACACAGTGACCTGACAGGTCAGAAAGTACTGGCATGGTATATTCAGAGCAATATATGAGAAAAATAAGCAGCCAAGAATAGTATATGCAGCTAAGCTATCACTGAAAATAGAAGGAGAGATTAAAAAGCTTCTAAGACAAATAAAAATTAAAAGAACTGCAAGCATCAAACCAGCTCTACAAGAAATATTGAAAGGGGTCCTCTAATCAAAGAAAAAACCTAAAACTAGTAGACCAGAAAGGAACAGAGACCATATATAGCAACAGTCACCTTACAGGCAATACAATGACACTAAATACATATCTTTCAGTAGTTACCTTGAATACAAATGGGCTAAATGTCCCAATCAAAAGATACAAGGTATCATAATGGATACAAAACCAAAACCCATCAATATGCTGTCTGTAAGAAACTCATTTTAGATCCAAAGACACCTCTAGATTTAAAACAAGGGGCTGGAAAACAATATACCATGCTAATGGACATCAAAAGAAAGCTGGGGTGGCAATCCTTATATCAGATCAATTAAATTTTAAACTAGATACCATAATAAGAGATGAGGAAGGACACTATATCATACTCTTATTGGTCTATCCAACAAGAAGATCTAATAATTTTAAATATCTATGTCCCTAACATTGGAGCAGCCAACTATATAAACCAATTAATAATAAAGTAAAATAAACACATCAACAATACAATAATTGTAGGGGACTTTAACATCCCCCTCACTGAAATGGACAGATTATTCAAACAAAAGAATAACAAGGAAACAAAGGCTTTAAATGACACACTGAACGAGAAGGACATCACAGATATATTTAGAACATTCCATCCCAAAGAAATGGAATACACATTCTTCTGTAGTGCACATGGAACATTCTCCAGAATAGATCACATTCTGGGTCACAAATCAGGTACTTATCAGCCAAAAGATTGGGATCATTCCTTCCATATTTTCAGACCACAATGCTCTGAAGTTAGAATTCAACTCCAAGAAGAAAGTTGGAAAGAACTCAAATACATGGAGGCTAAAGAGCATTCTATTAAAGAATGAATGGGTCAATCAGGAAAATAAAGAATAATTGAAAAAAACTCATGGAAACAAATGAAAAAGAAGACACAACTGTACAAAATCTTTGGGACAGCAAAGGTGGTCCTAGAGGAAAGTATATAGTGATACAAGCCTTTCTCAAGAAACAAGAAAGGCCTCAAATACACAACCTAACCCTAAACCTAAAGGAGCTAGAGAAGGAGCAGCAAAAGAAAGCCTAAACCTAGCAGGAAAGGGACGTAAAAAAAAAAAAAAAAAAATCAGAGCAGAAATCAATGATATAAAAACTTAAAGAATAATAGAACAAATCAATGAAACTAGGAGCTGGTTCTTTGAAAGAATTGATAAGATTGATAAACCCCTGGCCAGACTGATCAAAAAGAAAAGAGAAAAGACCCAAATTAATAAAATCATGAATGAAAGAGGAGAGATCACAACCAACACTAAAGAAATACAAATAATTATAAGACCATGTTATGAGCAACTATATGGCAGCAAATTTGACAATCTGGGAAAAAATTGATGCAATTCTAGATACAAATAAACTACCAAAACAGAACCAGGAAGAAATATGAAACCTGAACAGACCCATAACCAGTAAGGAGATTGAAGCAGTCATCAAAAATCCCCCCCCTCCAAAATAAAGAGCCCAGGGCCAGACGGCTTCGCAGGGGAATTCTCCCAAACATTTAAAGAAGAATGAATACCTATTCTCTCAAACTGTTCCAAAAAATAGAAATGGAAGGAAACTGCCAAACTCATTTTATGAAGCCAGGATTACCTTGATCCGAAAATTAGACAAAGACCCTACCAAAAAGGAGATTTGTAGACCGTTATCCTTTATAAACACGGATGCAAAAATTCTCACCAAACTACTAGCCAATAGGATCCAACCTTACATTAAAAGGATTATTCACCATGACCAAGTGAGATTTGTCCCTGGGCTGCAAGGTTGGTTCAACATCCACAAATCAGTCAATGTGATACAATACATTAATGAAATAAAGAACAAAAACCATAGAATATTCTCCCTGTAGATGCTGAAAAAGTATTTGATAAAGTACAACATCCTTTCTTGATCAAATCCTAAAATGTATATGGAGCCAGAAAAGACCCTAAATAGCCAGAGGAATGTTGAAAAAGAAAGCCAAAGTTGGTGGCATCACAAGTCCAGACTTCAAGCTCTATTACAAAGCTGTAATCATCAAGACAGTATGGTACTGGCACAAAAACAGACACATAGATCAATGGAACAGAATAGAGAGCCCCAAATTAGGCCCTCAACTTTATGTTCAACTAACTTTCTACAAAGCAGGAAAGAATGTCCAGTGGAAAAAAGGCAGTTTCATCAACAAATAATGTTGGGAAAATTGGACAGCCACATGCAGAAAAATGAAACTGGACAATTTCCTCATACCACACACAAAAAATAGGCTCAAAATGGATGAAAGACCTCAATGGGAGACAGAAATCCATCAAAATCCTTGAGAAGAACATGAGCAGCAACCTCTTCAACCTCAGCCTTAGCAACTTCTTCCTAGAAACATCAACAAAGGCAAGGGAAACAAGGGCAAAAATGAACTACTGAGACTTCATCAAGATCATAAGCTTTTGCACAGCAAAGGAAATAGTCAACAAAACTAAAAGACTACTGACAGGATGGGAGAAGATATTTGCAGATGACATATCAGATAAAGAGTTAGTATCCAAAATCTATAAAGAACTCATGAAACTCAATACCCAAAGAACAAATAATCCAATTAAGAAATGGGTAGAGGACATGAACAGACATTTCTGCAAATAAGATATCTAGATGGCCAAAAGACACATGAAAAAGTGTTTCACATTATTTGGCATCAGGGAAATACAAATCAAAACCACAATGAGATACCACCTCACACCAGTCAGAATGGCTAAAATTAACAAGTCATGAAACAACAGGTGTTAGAGAGGATGTGGAGAAAGGGGAACCCTCCTACACTGTTAGTGGGAATGCAAGCTTGTGCAACGACTCTAGAAAACAACATGGAAGGTCTTCAAAAAAGTTGATAATGGAGCTACCCTATGACCAAGCAATCATACTACTGTGTATTTACCCTAAAGATACAAATGCACTGATCCTAAGGAGCATGTGCACCCAAATGTTTATAGTAGCTATATTCACAATAGCCAAACTATGAAAAGAACCTAGATGCCCATCAACGGATGAATAAATAAAGTAGAAGTGGTATATATACACAATGAAATACTACGCAGCCTTCAAAAGAAATGAAATCTTCCCATTTGCAACAACATAGATGGAACTAGTGGGTTTTATGCTGAGCAAAATAAGTCAATCAGAGAAAGACAATTATCACATGATCTCCCCTGATATGAGGACTTTGAGAGGTGGGTGAGGTTGGAAGGTAGGGAAGGAACAAGAGAAACAATATGGGATTGGGAGGGAAACAAACCATAAAAGACTCTTAATATCACAAAACAAACTGAGGGTTGCTGGGGGGAGGGGGGTAGGGAGAGGGTGTTTTGGTTATGGACATTGGGGAGTGTATGTGATATGGTGAGTGCTGTGAAGTGTGTAAGCCTGATGATTCACAGACCTGTACCCCTGGGGCAAATAATATAACATTATTTAATATAATACATAATATAGTATAATAATATAACAGTATATGTCAATAAAAATATTTTCTTAAAAAATTGAAAAGAAAGAATACTTTATAGAGTGAATTACTCTGTTATCATTTTGGAATTTTACATCTTGGATTTTCTTAAGAATGGTGTTCTTTAAGTAGGCTGACAATTTTAAAGTTTAACTGATTAAGGAAATTTAATTTGGAATAATAACATGTTCAATATTGTCCTTAAATGCTTTATTGCCATGATGTGCAGGTGCATGATTTTCTTCACAAAGAATGTAGATATCTGCTTTCACTATTATTTTCACACTACATGTAGGAAACTATTAAATATGTGATAAATGATTAATATATCATATTACTTTGTTGAAAATTTTATTTTTGACTTAAGGATATGTTGCAGTATTATATGCATATAAAAGAAGAGAACTGATGACATATGCAAAGAAGAAGCATAAGAACCATAAACCAATTCATCCAAAATCCAAATAAAGACCAAAAGTAATCAAGAAGGTGTCTTTTCTGATATGAAATGAATGATTAGTGAAGTAAAAGAACTATTAAAAAAATTATAGCAAAGGCAAAAGAACTTCCCTTATTTTTTGTTTTGTTTGTTTTGTTTAAAGAGGCCACCGACAAGTTAATGGTGGCTATAAGAATGTCAGAATACATTTGAGATTTTGAAATGAATAATAGGTTTATCAGTATTATCAGTCAAGGCTTTGCATTATTTAATTTAAAAAATCTTGAAAGTGTTTAGCCACCTTTTTTTTGCATTTTTTCCTTTTCCTCTCCTTAATGAATCCTCTTGAAATGTTTTATCTAATCCCAAAGTAAATATTTGTCTACTACCAAAAGAGAGGAGGAAAGAAATATGTTTAGCATGCAGATTAAGAAGTAAATAGTAATAACAAACTACTGGTGACATCTACAGTTTTTTGCAAGCCAAAACAATATACCTCCACTTATTTTTACCATTTTTCCCTACAATTGTGTCAAATAAAATAGTGACAATGTGTGCATTCAGTAGCTTGTGGAAACTGAACAAAGACTTTGAACTGGTAAATACCTTGTCTTCTTTAGTATAATTATTTACTTCTTTGACAGTTTCAGTGTTGATGAAGACATGAGAAATAACTTTTACTGCAAGCTCTAAGATATGTGGAATTTTTATCTGATGGTTGTTATTAAACATTGTTTAAATGAAAAGTGACATTGTCTCCTTTAATGGACTGAATCTTCAAAAGATTATCAAACAAACAAAAAAAGCTTCAGGCATGAACTGAATTTTTATGATTTTCCTCTTGACACACTGCCATACTGTGAAAGTTTCAGATGATTTTAAGAGCTACCTGGAGTGGTCTGTATTCCCAATTCCCTTAGGAACATCTAAAATACTAAATATTGTCTTTGCCTTCTTGGGAGAACTTATTTCTTTCTTCGGTCTTTTTGATCCTAACTATCTCTGAAAACACAGTTTATACAAACAAATGTTTTCAACATAAAGAAAAGAAGAATGAGTGATAAGAGCAAAAGCAGTAACTATATTCTGATGAAAAATCTAGCTCTATTTTTCAAGTAAACAAGAACATTTATACTTTATTTACAATTCTGACTGTATTTTATTTTTTGTATGACCTTGGGAAACACATTTCCTTGTTGAGACAAATATACATACACATATATGAAGAGACAATATGAAAACAGCATAATCCAGAATACTACTAAATATACCTTTCAGTCATGTATAATTATTCAATGATGAATATTTATTTTAGATGGAGATCAATACTGAAATCAGTATATTTGTAAATTATATGTACAATTATGTGATATTGAGCAATATTAACATATTGAAATAATACTGTTTTAAATACACTAAACCTTTCTAATATCTGGAACAAAATACTAAGTGGACAGATTTTGTCTTCAAAACCTGTCTTATGCAGGTAACACTCAGTTATAATCATAATATGACTTGGTCTTAATACCCCAGATTTAAAGCTCCTTAGTGGCAGATGTAATATTTATTGGTGTATTACTACTCTGTAGTAAAATAATAATAGTTATATTATTAATGAATGACAGAAATTCATTCTGTTATTCTCTTAAGTTATCTGAATTCCTTCTTCCTAATGATTTCATGAATTGTAAACCAATGTCATAAATCCAAATTATACTTTTCAATTCTTCTACTTGTTCATTTGGCTAGATTTGAAGTAACTGACTTTTTTTTTTTCTTTGACAAAATATCTTTACCTTTGTCTTGCAAGGCAATATAACTACCTGTTTGTTTACATACCTATTTTTTTTTCTTTTTGGTTTGTAAGTTTGCTTTGTCTAAATTACCTTGCATATTCTATTCGAGTTTTTATTTGGGTCCTCTTCTATTACCAATTTTTAATTAAAATTGCTTAGGATTCTGCTCTGAGTCTTTTTACTATTACATTATTTCTCTACTTACCTTCATCCTCTTTACATTGAGGGTTGATGATAAACCATGAAGAAAATCATAAGAAAGTCATTATACATCTGAGATGACTAAACTCAAAGTTCTAAATGTCTATACTGATACTTTTCATCCTGTGATATCTTGGTTGATAAATAATTCCCACTCTGATTCCAAATTATTGATGATTTTTAATTTATCCCTCTTTTAAAAATTGAACAATAGATTCTTATGCAAAGTTATATAATCACATTTTTTATTTTAATTTCCATGAATTTAGGATGTCCAATATGGATCCATTTACATTTTTCCTCCCAGAACAAAACATATGTAATTTCTCAAATGTTTCTTTCCCTGGAAGGGATAATGTGCAAGTTCAAGTCAGAATTCTAAAAGTTTATCTTATCTCCATGTTCAATACATTCCAAATTCCTATAAATTCAGAATATTAAATATCAATTTTATCCACATCCCTTATATCTACAGCAAGTGTGATTATATCAATGATAATATCAATCTTCTACAAAGACGAAGTGAGTTTTGGATATCCACATTGCCTCTACATGGTTTCAATATATTATTCACAAATCAGCTAAAGACTTAAAATATAAAATAAAATCATTTGTCCAGATGAAATATCTCATTGGCTACCAAAATGGCTCAGAGCCTCTTGTCATATGGCTTCTGCCAACTTCACAAGGCATATATCATGATATTTATTGTCTTCCTTGAGCTACAGTCACACTGCATCTTTTCCTATTTCCAGTGCTAGTTTTGTTCATGCCCATTTTCATATGCCATTTCCTATTCCATGAATTCCAACCCTATCCTCTACCTCTCCCCTACTCCTAAATACACATTAAATTTAATGGCATGTTTCAACTTAATATCCCTTTCTCTGGAAATCTTCCCTGACTATTAAGGTTACATATTATCTTATAGAATGTATCTTTCTCACTAAACCTGATGTCACTACTAGATAAAAGCAGCATTAGATTTAGATCCTGTTGTAATCTCAGAGACACCCAGCTGGTTTAACAAACATTCAGCACTCAAAAGCTGTTTACTAAAGGAATCACTATCTGTATACTGACCATCCCTAAATCTATATTTAATTCCAGGCATAACATTTTTAGATAAATGTTTCATGGAAATTTCAAACTACGCTTTTCTCATTTTCAGATAGAAATCTGTGTCATCCTTACTCCTTATTCTCCCTCACATACAACACCAAATTTATAAAATTCTAATGCTTTTTCCAAAATGTAGCTTAAGTCCATCCACTCCTCTGCATGCCTGTTATACTATTCTAGCCTAAGACCTCATCATTCGTTATCTGCCTATTACAGAAGTTTCCTAGTTGGACTTCCCATCACCGGTGTTGCACCTATACAGCAAAAAGAGGTCAGTTATGCAAATTTTATTTCACCCACCTGCATAATATTTTTTAAATATTTTTATTTCCCTAAAATAAAATCCATAAGACTTTAAAGGCCCTATATTATTAAATAATTATGTTAATAATTTAAAAAGTTGAAGTTTTTAGTTTGTGAATAGTTTCTCCTGTGAAACCATGTAGGAGAAAAATCAAATCCCATCAATTTAGCATTCCTTTTATATAACAATACATAAGGAAGCTAAATGCCTTTCTTAGGAAATATAAACTAACTTTTTTCTTTCTGATTTAAGCCTTAGAAAATTTCTAAGTGGTATAAAGCCATTCCTCTCGTCTAGAGATTTACATTCCTATAATTCCTTGGAATTACCCTTAATTATACTGTGTCACCCATAGTATGATGGGCAATTTTGGAGATACAAGTTTCTCATTAACATCTTTTTCTCCCAGATGAGAAAATGCTAAAATAAAATATTCAAAGAAAATTTTAATGAAATCTCAGAGATTATAGAACCTTGTATATACAATTGAATAATCTGATTTTTTACTGAAATTGTTTGCATTATGATGTTGCTTACTCTATATTACTGATCTTTTGACATGCCTATGTGTTACAGTGCCATACAATTTCCTGTCAAACCAAAAACCCATACTGGGAAATTTCAGCTACTCAAAGCCTAGTTATAAGCAAATCTTTGACAGAGGCAAATTTTTTTTTCCCTCACCTTCCTAAAACCTCTCTTGAGTTTTATTTATTATCTAATACCTAATTTCCACTATATGAATAATAATGCAAATTTATAACTTTCAGAAAAGGAAAGAAGAGAGAAAGAAAACACACACATACACAGAAGAGAGGCAGAGTGCATAGTAAAGAGCACTGACCATGAGTAGCTATGCGATTTTTTTCCTTATACACTTTGTTTCTCAGCTTCCTCATCTGTAAAATTGGGATAATAAAAGGAACTACCTTAAAATGTTGCTACTGAGATGAAGTGCATTGTTTATAAAACTGTTTAAACCAATGCCAGAGACTGAGGAGAACTATGTAATTGTTAGTTACTATAACCCAAGAAAATGTGTATATAAAGAATCGATTTAGCACAGACATTCTTAATATTTTTTAAAAATAATGTCCACTTTGAAATGGACACCTTTCATAATTTTTTTTTATATTAGACATGCCTCGTGCTGTTAGTCATTTAGTTAAGAACATTTAAAGTGTCTAAAACAGTCTGCCTATTAATCTCTCAACATACATTTGTATGTATTTCACACTTAGAATGTGAACTCTAAAACTGAAAAGGAAAACCTATAGGGAATGTAGCCTAAATGGAGATAGACTGGTAGCATCAGCTATAATTCATTCGTCTATTCATTTATTCACTTAACAAGTCTGTACTCATTGTATGACAAGCACTAAGCTAGGCATCAAGGGCACAAAGATAAATTTAAACCAACCATCTTCCTTAAATAGAACATTATACATCAGGAAACTGTTTAGATAACACCTGCACGCTCAAGGATGCTGAGGAATAAACTTTGGCTAATATGATGTCTCGTGCCCAGAGTTAAAGACAGAAGAAAGTGTCTTAGAAAGCAACGACCTCAAAACTGGAAGATGCAGTTCAGTGAGGCAAAAGAGGATCTTGAGGTATTTTCCTAAAAATTGCTTTAAATGTGGGCTTGTGGGACTACTGAGTGGCTCAGTCATTAAGTGTCTGTCCTCTGTGTCCTGCTCAGGTCATGATTCCAGGGTCCTGGGATGGAGTCCCACTTGATCAGGCTGCTTGTTCAGCAGGGAGCCAGCCTCTCCCTCTGCCTACTCCCCCCACCCTTGTGCTTTCTTTCTCTCTCTCTCTCTCTCTCTCTCTCTGACAAATAAGTAAATAAATCTTAAAGGAAAAAGAAAATGTGGGCTTGGACTCTAGTATTCCAGATGATAACCACTTACATAAAGCTTTCCACATAAATATGCTTTGGGCTGGTATGGTCAGTTGCCAAGAACAATTTATTTTGTTTGAATATTGCATTTCTTATGCTGACCAAGGGCAGGGATTATGTTTGGTTTCCTATTGAAATAGCTATGGGAAAGAAGGAAGAACATTTTTCAATGTAATAGTTATTGATCCATTACATTTATGAGGCCAAAGGCAAGAGGACGATTATATTTAAAAATGAGAGGGTTACCAGGGTGGCTCAGTCAGTTGAGAGGCCAACTGTTGATTTTGGCTCAGATCATGATCTCAAGGTCCTGGGATGAAGCCCCATCATGCTTTGCACTCAGCAGGGAGTCTGCTTGAGGATTCTCTCTCCCCATCACCCTTTGCCCCTTCCCTGCTTGCAAGCTTTCTATCTCTTAAATAAATAAATTTTAAAAAACTAGAAATACGTATAAAAGATTGTTAAAGTATACTTTCCTTTCTTACTGTCATAATTATATGTTCAGACCTATAAACTGGGGAAGTTAAGTAAAAAGCTATGATATTTATATGACAGAAAATCAGCAAAATATCAGAAACCATCTAATTTACTATTTATTTACCATGTTTTTTTAATTGATGGGGTAACAGTATTTGAATGAATAACAGTTTAGAGATAATAAATTCCTATATAATTATGTCATAAAATTTACTTTTTGTCATCACAGAAACAAAACTTCTTCCATTGGTATAATAATGATTTTCACAAAATTTGTGTCCTATTGATAGTATTCTAAAATTTTTTAAAAAAATAGTTGTACTCAAAATGTACATCCATTTCCAAAGTTAAAATTAAAGTAAATGTAAAATTCAAAGATTTTATTTTTTTCAAAATATTTCTTTTCCAATACAAATAGTTATTTACAAAAATTAAAAGAAAAATATTATTTTAAATTCAGAAGGTTATAAACATTATTAGTAATTTGAGTTTTCAAAAAATTAACTAAATCCTTAACTTTTTTATAAAAAATAAAACTATTCAAAATTCTAATGATCAATTTTCATCTTGTTACTGATACAAAGATTTGAAATCATGCTACACATCATCTACACCTACACATAAACATACATTTTTAGTAAGAAAGATTGTTTAATATTTCAGTATGTTCTTCAATCCCCATGTGCAGCTCTTCTGAAAACCGTGTAATTCTGGAATATCTCTGGAACCAAGAACTGAAACAAAAGTGAAGAACAAAAGGTCGCTCAGTGCTACTGGGAAACGATATTTGGTTATGCAGGAATCTATTGAATTCATGCTGAGAGGAAGGATTTGACAAGTTAATTAATTTGTCTTTTCTCCTACCTAAATGCTTCTGCTGTTCAGATTCTCCACATTCTGTCGCAGTGCATTTTGTAGTATAAGCAGCAACACAATGTACAAATGTTTTCGATATCCAGACATCCATTATTTCAAGGACATGTGCAAGAGATGTGATGAAGCATTACCTAGGTCCAGAAAGGCATTAGTCACAGGAGCAGATGTTTAGGGTTATGGTCACCTTGTACCAAACCTTGAGCTTTGGATCCAGAATAACAGAATTGCATATGTATACTTTATTAAAGTATTTTTTTCTTTTTCTGTTTATGATATATTGTTCTTCTAATGTACTGGCCAAGATCAGAGGCCTCTTCTGCCCTGTTCAAAGGAGATAGTGATTGAGGTATACATGTGTACTTTAAAAGCCATAAAATATATGAATACACATTTTTTTTTTTGGATGGAGAGAAGATTTATAATTGTTTCTCAGAGTTTTACTGGGTGGGTTGTGGAGTATCTGTGGAAATCTACAAGAAATTAGACATGAGGCCATAGCTGAAAATCTGACTTTACAAGTAAACAGGACCTTACATAACATGGTAATGAGACTGGACTATAACCTTTAGGGTTAAAGGAAGCTGTTTTATTCTTTTTAGTCATAAAAATGTGGTTATACTTGGAAGGATGATTGGCAGCATAGAGGCTTGAAGGGAAACAAATCTAGATGCAGAGGAGCTAAGGGAGGTGGGGTCTGGGTGGCTCAGTAGGTTAAAAACCTCTGCCTTCTGCTCAGGTCTGGATCCCAGGATCCTGGGATCGAGCCCCATATTGGGTGCTCTGCTCGAAGGGGAGCCTGCTTCCTCCTCTCTCTGCCTGCCTCTCTGCCTACTTGTGATCTCTCTCTCTGTCAAATAAATAAACAAATAAAATCTTAGGGGAAAAAAAAGGTGAAAAGCTAAGGGACTGTTGCAAAACTTTTGGGGAGAAAGGTAAAGACTTGAAATAAAACAATGTCAGAGGTGTTGGAGAAGAAGCCAATCCTTGAACCAATATGTGGGATAGTTACCAGACTATTTCTGTAGTTGGAGATCTCATTAGGTCTTTTCAGAGCCATATCACACTGTTTAGATACTGATCTTATGGTAAAGTAACCTTTACATTTATTATACATGCAAAAGATTTATAGATGCTTAATTTGAATTGTAGTATCTATAACTATACAATCACCAGTGTAATTTTCTTAGAGAATGTTATGCCTTAGAATGTCAGTACTCAGAACCAAATATTTAATGATGGAAGTAAAAATAAAAATTTAGCCCAACTTATGCATTTAAAAGAAGAGCACACTGTACATAAGAAAAGTGTATAGATTCACCAGTGATTTTTCAGATAATTAATACTAGCATGATGGCTAAAACCTGGCTCCCAGAACTCTATTCAATTCACAGTAATATTTTTTCTCTAAATAAAACCAAAGCTATTTTTACAGGCATAGAATGTTTAATATGTTACATATATTATATATGCAAAATATATTAAATATTTACTAATTTTCTAATATTAAATTATTAAAATTTATTGTTTAGTGCACTAATCCTGGTAAAAAATTACAAGGGAAAATAAAAAGACCTAAGAAAAAAAATCCATGATAAGCCCAAATTGTTCTCATAGGAAATTGAGTCAAACAGTGAATAAAAGCCAGAGAAAATAAATATGGAAGGTCAGAAATTCCCCCAATAACTAAAGAATATGTTTTTATAATCTTGGGGGGAATATTATTCCTTAAAAAGCATGCCTAGAAAACAAAGATTGTATTATAAGAAGAATATGTTCATTCTCAAAAGAATAAAAAGTGAAATTTTAAATCCAGTTAAGTTTTCCCACAGAATTTTCTAGATCAAAAATAACAGACTATCAGAGCTAGTATAAAACAAAAATAGTTTCAAATACTGCCATTTTTAATACTGCATTTAAAAATAAAACTAAATAGCTTATCAATTGCACAAAAATTCATATAACAGGCATAGAACATGATTGAAAACAATTGTGGATTTTTTCAAAACAGGTATTATACCTAAAGTCATTTATGTGGAACAAATATTCCTGAGCAAATCTTTAGAGCTGAGCAAGGAATACATGATTTTGCTTTCTGTAAATTTAATAATGGGGATAATAACAAAGCTATTACTAACGTCATTCTACAGGATCCAAGGTCCTATTACACTAAGTTGAAATTATGTATACTAATTATTTCCAAAAGAAAAAAACTATATACTTAAGTAAAATAAGTTAAATTAAATATATCCATCTGATCCAAAATACGGACTTCTAAAAAAATCACTCAAATTCAGAGATGTGTTTGAGAACTATATTATCAACTATATTTAAAATAGGCTTTCCGATATTTTTATAAAGAGAAGCATTATACTACTCTACCAGTACAAATACATAATTTCTTCAGAATCTCTGTTTTATCTTTTCTTATCTTATCTTAGAAACTAAGAAATACTAACTAGACTAAGAAATAGTATTTAACTTTAGACTTTTTCCCCTGTTTTTTTAAATTTTTTTAAGATTTTATTTATTTATTTGAGAGAGAGAGATCATAAGTAGACAGAGAGACAGGCAGAGAGAGAGAGGGAAGCAGGCTCCCTGATGAGCAGAGATCCTGATACAGGACGCCATCCCAGGATTCTGAGATCATGACCTGAGCGGAAGGCAGCAGCTTAACCCATTGAGCCACCCAGGTGCCCTCCCCTGTTTTAATATAAAGGCAGAATAGGGCCTCAAAAGAGATTACCACCAGGTTAATTATTCAACAGATACAAAGTTCACCATTAGCTGCTTTTTGAGTTTGTCTAAATGAAAAAAATTTGTAATCTGTTTATGGTACAAATACTAATAATAGCAATTATTTTGAAAAAGACACAGATGCCCACTGAGTCCTTTTTTGTAATGTATTGAACACACTGTGGATGTTTTTATAATACATCATCAGAGCAGGAAGGACCTTAGAGACCAACCATCCAACCCTCTCCTTTTACTCAGACATCTGAGGACTTCATAGTGGTCCAGAGACTTGCCAGAGGTAATAGTACCAACATTTAGTGGCTAGGCTAGAATGGGGACTCTGTATTCCCAGTGTCATGTCAACGGTCTCTTTGCAAATGTTTCTTAACAAATTTTCCTGCCTCCAGTCATGCCCACAACGGATCCATTCTCCACACAGCTGCCAGAATGATCTTTCATAAATACAATTATGACCAACTTATTCCCCTGCCTAAAGCTTTTAAATGGCCCCATCATTCACAGGACAAAGTTCAAATTTTTTAGCATCCGCTACAAGATTTTGACATCTGCCTGATTTTCTGGCTTCTTCTCTCACCAATTCTTAAAATCCAGAGCTTGGGTCATCTGCAAGTATGTATGCAAATACATCATACTTTCTTAAATCCTGCATCCAAAAAATCTTAATTTCAAAGACTATTTCCTTATCATCCATTTTCATTATTACATGGCAAGCTACAGAAGTAGTATGTTATTTTTTATTTTATAGAAGAGAATATATTTTTTCTATCCGATATATACACCTGGATATTGAATGACTTAGAATGACAACCTCTATCATTTGTCCCTTGGTGTCTTCATCAAAATCACTATGATCATGAACAGAAAAATCAAAGACAAAATGATTATCTTCAAAAACAAATTGGGCAAAATCAGCAGGAACAATTTAGTGTAATTTTTAAAGAGGAAATGTTAATATTAGAAAATATAACTGTTTAAAGAAGTTGCTGTGGTTGCTATCGAAGAGATTATTGCCTATGTTCTCCTCTAGGATTCTGATGGATTCCTGTCTCACGTTGAGGTCTTTTTGAGTTTATCTTTGTGTATGGTATAAGAGAATGATCGAGTTTCATTCTTCTACATATAGCTATCCAGTTTTCCAAGCACCATTTATTGAAGAGACTGTCTTTTTTCCACTGTATATTTTTTCCTGTTTTGTTGAAGATTATTTGCCCATATAGTTGAGGGTCCATATCTGTTCCACTGGTCTATGTGTCTTTTTTTATGCCAGTACCATGCTGTACTGGTGATCACAGCTTTGTAGTAAAGCTTGAAATCAGGTAACATGATGCCCCCAGTTTTATTTTTGTTTTTCAAATTTCCTTAGTGATTCAGGGTCTCTTCTGATTCCATACAAATTTTAGGACTATTTTCTCCAACTCTTTGAAATATACCAGTGGAATTTTGATCAGAATGGCATTAAAAGTATAGATTGCTCTAGGCAGTATAGACATTTTAACAATGTTTATTCTTCCAATCCAAATGCAAAGGAAACAAAAGCAAAAATGAACTTTTGGGACTTCATCAAGATCAAAAGTTTCTGCACAGCAAAGGAAACAGTTAACAAAACAAAGAGGCAACCCATGGAATGGAAGAAGATATTTGAAAATGACAGTATAGACAAAAAGTTGATATCCAGGATCTGTAAAGAACTCCTCAAACTCAACACACACAAAACAGACAACCATATAAAAAATGGGCAGAAGATATGAACAGACACTTCTCCAATGAAGACATACTAATGTCTATCAGACACATGAAAAAAATGTTCATCATCACTAGTCATCGGGGAGATTCAAGTTAAAACCACATTGAGATACCACCTTACACCAGTTAGAATGGCCAAAATTAGCAAGACAGGAAACAACATGTGTTGAAGAGGATGTGGAGAAAGGGGAACCCCCTTACACTGTTGGTGGGAATGCAATTTGGTCCAGCCACTTTGGAGAACAGTGTGGGGATTCCTCAAGAAATTAAAAATAGAGCTTCCCTATGACCCTGCAATTGCACTACTGGGTATTTACCCCAAAGATACAGGTGTAGTGAAAAGAAGGGTCATCTGTACCCCAATGTTTATAGGAGCAATAGCCATGGTTGCCAAACTGTGGAAAGAGCCAAGATGCCCTTCAATGGACGAATGGATAAAGAAGATGTGGTCCATATATACTATGGAGTATTATGCCTCCATCAGAAAAGATGAATACCCAATTTTTGTAGCAACATGGATAGGACTTGAAGAGATTATGCTGAGTGAAATAAGTCAAGCAGAGAGAGTCAATTATCATATGGTTTCACTTATTTGTGGAGCATAACAAATAGCATAGAGGACAAGGGGAGATCGAGAGAAGGGAGTTGAGGGAAATTGGAAGGGGAGATGAACCATGAGAGACTAGGGACTCTGAAAAACAATCTGAAGGTTTTGAAGGGGCAGGGGGTGGAGGGTTGGGGGAACCAGGTGGTGGTTACTAGAGAGGGCACGGATTGCATGGAGCACTGGGTGTGGTGCGAAAACAATGAATACTGTTATGCTGAAAAGAAATTTAAAAAATTTATAAAATTCAAAAAGAGAGAATATAAATGTTTAAATTTATGTCCATTTTTTCCTTTTACATAGTGAAAGTATTGAATACTATTTTATTTTTACTTTTTAAAAAGTAAAATAAAATATTAAAATCAAGAAATTCATGGATGGACTTATGCTAAGTGAAATAATCAGACTGCAAAAGACTAATACCAGGTGATTCTACTGGTAAGTGTCAATAATTCCACTCATTAATAATAATAACAATAAACAGATAAAAGGCAGAATCTGACCTATAAATACAGAAAACAAACTGATGACTGCCAGAGGGGAGCACAGTAGTGGAGGGGTTGGGCAAAGTGGGTGTAGGGGAGAAAGAGATGCAGGCTTCCAGTTATGGAATGAGATTAGTCAAGGGAATAAAAGACATAGCATAAAAATTATAGTCAATGATATTGGAATAGCAATGTAACAGGACAAATTGTGGTGACACTTGTGAACATAGCATAATGTATCATCTTGTCAAATCACTAAATTGTACAACTGAAACTAATGCAACATTGTGTGCAACTACATTCAAATTTAAAAAAAATAATAATGATAAATAATGATATTTCTTTCAAAGTAAATATTCCCAAATTTATATTCCATTCAAAACTTGATCCCTAAATGAAATCAATGCATATCTTTTATTTTTAATTGAGAATTGAAAACATCAAGATAAAGCATCACAGGAAAATTAATTTAAATATATCATGATCAGAGTTAGAATAAGAACAGTAGGTATTTTTTCCCCTGTGTTCATCTGTTTTGATTCTTAAATTCCAAACATGAGAAAAAAGAAAAAAGAAAAAAAAAGAAAAGATAGAGAGCGGCAGACCATAAAACAAACTTTTAACTACAGAGAACAAACAGAGGGTTCCTGAAGAGAAGGTAGGTAAGAGAATGGGTTAAATGGAGGATGGGAATTAAGGAAGGTGCTTGTGATGAGCTCTAGATACTGTGTGTAAGTGATGAATCACTGAATCCTACAACTGAAACTGTATGTTAACTAACTGGAATTTGAATAAACACTTGAAAGGAGAAAGGAAGTACAGCAGATGTTTTATTTTTTTTTAATTTTTTATAAACATATATTTTTTTCCCCAGGAATACAGGTCTGTGAATCGCCAGGTTTACACACTTCACAGCACTCACTATAGTACATACCCTCCCTAGTGTCCATAACCACATCCCCCCCCCAACCCCCTCCTCCAGCAACCCTCAGTTTGTTTTGTGAAATTAAGAGTCACTTATGGTTTGTCTCCCTCCCAATCCCATCTTGTTTCCTGTATTCTTCTCCTACCACCTAAAACACCCATGTTGTATCTCCACTTCCTCATATCAGGGAGTTCATATGATAGCTGTCTTTCTCCGATTGACACCTTTCTTTTTTTTTTTTAAGATTTTATTTATTGATTGGACACAGAGAGAGCGATCACAAGCAGGCAGAGAGGCAGGCAGAGACAGCAGAGAAGCAGGCTCCCTGCTGAGCAGAGAGCCCGATGCAGGGCTCGATCCCAGGACCCTGAGATCATGACCTGAGACAAAGGCAGAGGCTTTAAGCAACTGAGACACCCAGGTGCCCCTGATTGACTTATTTCACTAAGCATGGTATACTCTGGTTCCATCCACGTAGTCTCAAATGGCAAGATTTCATTTCTTTTGATGGCTGCATAGTATTCCATTGTGTATATATACCACTTCTTCTTTATCCATTCATCTGTTGATGGACATCTAGGTTCTTTCCATAGTTTGGTTATGGTAGACATTGCTTCTATATACATTTGGGGGCACATGCCCCTTCGGATCACTACATTTGTATCTTTAGGGTTAATACCCAGTAGTGCAATTGCTGAGTCATAGGGTAGTTCTATTTTCAACATTTTGGGGAACCTCCATGCGGTTTTCCAGAGTGGTTGCACCAGCTTGCATTCCCACCAACAGTGTAGGAGGGTTCCTTTTATCTACATCCTCACCAGCATCTGTCATTTCCTGACTTGTTCATTTTCGCCATTCTGACTGGTGTGAGGTGATATCTCATTGTGGTTTTGATCTGTAATTCCCTGATGCCGAGTGATGTGGAGCACTTTTTCATGTGTCTGTTGGCCATCTGATGTCTACTTTGCAGAAATGTCTGTTCATGTCCTCTGCCCACTTCTTGATTGGATAATTTGTTCTTTGGGCATTGAGTTTGCTAAGTTCTTTATAGATTTTGGACACTAGCCCTTTATCTGATATGTCGTTTGCAAATATCTTCTCCCATTCTGTCAGTTGTCTTTTGGTTTTGTTAACTGTTTCCTTTGCTGTGCAAAAGCTTTTGATCTTGATAAAATCCCAATAGTTCATTTTTGCCCTTGCTTCCCTTGCCTTTGACGATGTTCCTAGGAAGATGTTGCTGCAGCTGAGGTCGAAAAGGTTGCTGCCTGTGTTCTCCTCAAGGATTTTGATGGATTCCTTTCTCACATTGAGGTCCTTCATACATTTTGAGTCTATTTTCATTGTGATGTAAGGAAATGGTCCAATTTCATTTTTCCTCTTGTGGCTGTCCAATTTTCCCAACACCATTTATTGAAGAGGCTGTCTTTTTTCCATTGGACATTCTTTCCTGCTTTGTTGAAGATTAGTTGACCATAGAGTGATGGTCTATTTCTGGGCTCTCTATTCTGTTCCATTGATCAATGTGTCTGTTTTTTTGCCAGTACCATGCTGTCTTGATGATGACAGCTTTGTAATAGGGTTTAAAGTCCAGAATTGTGATGCCAACAACTCTGGCTTTCTTTTTCAATATTTCTTTGTCTGTTCCAGGTCTTTTCTGGTTCCATACAAATTTTAGTATTACTTGTTCCATTTCTTTGAAAAAAATGGATGTTATTTTGATAGGAATTGCATTAAATGTGTAGTTTGCTTTAGGTAGCATAGACATTTTCACAATATTTGTTCTTCCAATCCAGGAACATGGAACATTTTTCCATTTCTTTGTGTCTTCTTCAATTTCTTTCATGAGTACTTTATAGTTTTCTGAGTATAGATTCTTAGCCTCTTTAGTTAGGTTTATTTGTAAGTATCTTATGGTATTGGGTGCAATTGTAAATGGGAATGACTCCTTAATTTCTCTTTCTTCTGTCTTGTTGTTGTTGTAGAGAAATACAACTGATTTCTGTGCATTAATTTTGTATCCTCACACTTTACTGAATTCCTGTACAAGTTCTAGCAGTTTTGGAGTGGAGTCTTTTGGGTTTTCCACATATAGTATCATATCATCTGCGCAGAGTGAGAGTTTGACTTTTTTTTTCTTTTCTTTTTTTTTTTTTTTGCCTATTTGGATACCTTTAATTTCCTTTTGCTGCCTGATTGCTGAGGCTAGGACTTCTTGTACTATGTTGAATAGCAGTGTTGATAAGGGACATCCTTGCCATGTTCCTGACCTTAGCGGAAAAGCTATTAGTTTTTCTCCATTGAGAATGATATTTGCAGTGGGTTTTTCATAGATGGCTTTGATAATATTGAGGTATGTGCCCTCTATCCCTACACTTTGAAGAGTTTTGATCAGGAAGGGATGCTGTACTTTGTCAATACTTTTCCAGTATCAATTGAGAGTATCATATGGTACTTGTTTTTTCTTTTATTGATGTGTTGTATCATCTTAACTGATTTGCGGATGTTGAACCAACCTCGCAGCCCTGGAATAAATCCCACTAGTATTTTGGTGAGAATTTTCGCATCTGTGTTCATCAAAGATATTAGTCTGTAATTCTCTTTTTTGATGGGCTCCTCGTCTGGTTTTGGGATCAAGGTGATGCTGGCCTCATAAAATGAGTTTGGAAGTTTTCCTTCCATTTCTATTTTTGCAACACTTTCAGGAGAATAGGAATTCGTTCTTCTTTAAATGTTTGGTAGAATTCCCCCGGGAAGCCATCTGGCCCTGGGCTTTTTTTGGGGAGATTGTTGATGACTGTTTCAATCTCCTTACTGGTTATGGGCCTGTTCAGGTTTTCTATCACTTCCTGGTTCAGTTGTGGTAGTTTATATGTCTCTAGGAATGCATCCATTTCTTCCAGATTGTCAAATTTGTTCGTGTAGAGTTGCTCACAGTATGTTCTCATAATTGTTTGTATTTCTTTGGTGTTAGTTGTGATCTCTTCTCTTTCATTCATGATTTTATTTATTTGGTCCATTTTCTTTTATTTTTGATAAGTCTGGCCAGGGGTTTATCAATCTTATTAATAAGCTCATAGTTTCATTGTTTTGTTCTATTGTTTTTTTTTGGTTTCTATTTCATTTATTTTTGCTCTGATTTTTATGTTTTATCTTCTCCTGCTGGATTTAGGGTTTATTTCTTTTTCTTTCTCCAGCTTCCTTTGGTGTAGTGTTAGATTGTGTATTTGAGAGCTTTCTTGTTTCTTGAGAAAGGCTTGTACCACTATATATTTTCCTCTTAGGACTGCCTTTGCTATGTTGCACAGATTTTGAACCATTGTGTTTTCATTATCATTTGCTTCCATGAAATTTTTCAATTCTTCTTAATTTCCTGGTTGACCCATTCATTCTTTAGAAGGATGCTGTTTAGTCTCCATGTATTTGGGTTCTTTCCAAATTTCCTCTTGTGATTGAGTTCTAGCTTCAGAGCATTGTGGTCTGAAAATATGCAGGGAATGATCCCAATCTTTTGATACCGGTTAAGACCTGAATTAGGACAGAGGATGTGATCTATTATGGAGAATGTTCAATGTTCACTAGAGAAGAATGTGTATTCAGTTGCTTTGGGATGAAATGTTCTGAATATATGTGTGATGTCCATCTGGTCCAGAGTCATTAAGGCCTCTATTTCCTTGTTGATCTTTTGCTTGGATGATCGGTCCATTTCAGTGAGGGGAGTGTTAAAGTCCCCTACTATTGTTGTATTATTGTTGATGTGTTTCTTTGATTTTGTTATTAATTGGTTTATATAGTTTGCTCCTCCAAGTTTGGAGGTATAGATATTTAAATAATAATAACAATAATAAATAATAAATAATAATTTAATAATTATTAATATTAATAATAAATTTAATAATTTAAAATAATAATTTAAAATTGTTAGATCTTCTTGTTGGACAGATCCTTTGAGTATGATATAGTGTCCTTTTTTATCTCTTATTATAGTCTTTGGCTTAAAATCTAATTGATTTGATATAAGGATTGCCACCCCTGCTTTCTTCTGATGTCCATTATCATGGTAAACAGTTTTCCACCCCATCACTTTAAATCTGGAGGTGTCTTCGGGTTTAAAATGAGTTTCTTGTAGGCATCATATAGATGGGTTTTGTTTTTTATCTATTCTGATACCCTGTGTCTTTTGATGGGGGCATTTAGCCCATTAACATTCAGGGTAACTATTCAGAGATATGAATTTAGTGCCATTGTATTGCCTGTAAGGTGACTGGTACTGTATATTGTCTCTGTTCCTTTCTGATCAACTACTTTTAGGTTCTCTCTTGGCTTAGAGGATCCCTTTCAATATTTCCTGTAGAGATGGTTTGGTGTTTGCAAATTCTTTCAGTTTTTGTTTGTCCTGGAAGCTTTTAATCTCTCCTTCTATTTTCAATGATAGCCTAGCTGGATATAGTATTCTTGGCTGTATGTTTTTCTCATTTATTACTCTGAATATATCATGCCAGCTCTTTCTGGCCTGCCAGGTCTCTGTCATAAGTCTGCTGCCAATCAAATATTTTTACCATTGTAGGTTACAAACTTCTTTTCCCAGGCTGCTTTGAGGATTTTCTCTTTGTCACTAAGACTTGTAAATTTTACTATTAGGTGATGGGGTGTGGACCTATTTTTATTGATTTTGAGGGGGTTTCTCTGCACCTCCTGAATTTTGATGCTTGTTCCCTTTGCCATATTAGGGAAATCCTCTACAATAATTCTCTCCAATATACCTTCTGCTCCACTCTCTTTCTTCTTCTTCTGGAATCCCAATTATTCTAATGTTGTTTTGTCTTATGGTGTCACTTATCTCTCGAATTCTCCCTCCGTGGTTCAGTAGCTGTCTGTCCCTCTTTTGCTCTGCTTCTATATTCTCTGTCATTTCATTTTCTATATCACTATTTTTTTTCTTCTGTCTCATTTATCCTAGCAGTGAGAGCCTCCATTTTTGATTACACTTCATTAATAGCTTTTTTAATTTCAAGTTGGTTAGATTTTAGTTCTTTTATTTCTTCAGAAAGGGATTTTATCTCTCCAAAGTGGATTTCTCTAATATCTTCCATGCCTTTTTTCGAGCCTGGCTAGAACCTTGAGAATCGTCATTCTGAACTCTAGATCTGACATATTACCAATGTCTGTATTGATGAATTCCCTAGCCTTTGGTACTGCCTCTTGTTCTTTTTTTTTTGTAGTGAATTTTTTTGCCTTGTTATTTTGTCCATATTAGAGTATATGAAGGAGCAAGTAAAATACCAAAAGTGTGGCAAAGACCCCAGGAAAATATGCTTTAACCAAATCAGAAGAGATCCCAAATCGTGGAGGGGGGGAGAAAGTGGATAAAAAGAGGTTTAGAAAAAAAAAAACAATTTAATAAAGAAAACGAATAAAGATAAAAATATAAAAAAATATAAAAAATTAAAAAATATAAAAATATATAAAAAAATAAAAAAATTAAAAAAATTAAAATAAATAAAAATATAAAAAATAACATATATACATATATGTTAGATAAACTAGTTAATGAACATTAAAAAAGAAAAGTGTAAAAGTTAAAAAAAATTAGCAGAAGAATAAAAAAATGAAAAACAAATAAATTAACTGCAAGACTAAAGAATCATGGGTAGAAATCCATGAATTCCGTGCTTTGCTTTCTCCTCCTCTGGAATTCAGCTTCTTTTCTTGGTATTGAACCTGTACTCCTTGGTAGGTGAACTCGGTACTGGCTGGATTTCTTGTTGATCTTCTGGGGGAGGGGCCTGTTGTAGTGATTCTCAAGTATCTTTGCCCCAGGCAGAATTGCACCGCCCTTATCAGGGGCTGGGCTTAGTAATCAGCTCAGGTTTGCTTTTAGGAGCTTTTGTTCCCTGAATGCTTTCCATAGAGTTCCAGAGGATGGGAATGAAAATGGTGGCCTACCAGTCTCCGGCCCTGAGGAGCCGAGAGCTCGGGGCCCCCACTCCTCCGTGCGCCTGCAGAGAATAGCACCCAATTATTCCCGTCTCCCTGAACTCCGGCCATGCTCCGACCTCACCAAGCCTGCAACTGGTTCAAGATAACCCCGAGCTGAGAGCTCACTCCTTGTCTCTGTCTCTGTTGCCAGCTTCCCTGTTCTAATACCTGCAAGCTCTGTGACATTCAGACACCCTTGATCCTTCTGTGACCCTGCAGGACCTGAGGCCACACTGACCCCACGTCGACTTCACCCTGGTTTAGCCTCTGGAGCGATGTTCCTCAGTGGAACAGACTTTTAAAAGTCCTGATTTAGTGCTCCATTGCTCCACCAGAGCAGATGTTTTAAAATAGAACTTTTAGAAAGCTAAATCAAGGACATTAATGTGAGAAGGCACATATTAATTAAAGTTTTAAAAATAAATCAGAATTAAATACATATTAAGTGTATTGACAATTACATCAGCCTGATAATCATTTGATGTATGCATGTGGAAATCTTTGCAAATAGCCTTATTTCTCTAATGAATTAGTTTGAGGTTTAGTAACAAAATCATTTAAAAATGACATGAAAAACATGGATTTATACAATACTTCATAGAGTAAGCAATTAATAGATATTTGATTTTATTAAATGATATATTTGGAATTAAAGTGTGCTATATATTTAAAAAATAATCTGTAAAGAATCAAATAAATTATTTTGTTGATGAAAGTAAATGTTTAAAATAACTTTATATATATATATTTCTTTATTATTTTTTAAATTTTTATTTTATTTTTTCAGTGTTCCAAGATTCATTACTTATGCACCACACCCAGTGCTCCATGCAATATGTGCCCTCCTTTATACCCACCACCAGGCTCTCCCAACTCCTTCCCCTCCAAAATCCTCAGTTTGCTTCTCAGAGTTCACAGTCTCTCATGGTTTGTCTCCTCCTCCAATTTCCCCCAATATTTATTTTTATTATTATTTTTAAAATATTTTTTTTATTTATTTGACAGAGAGAGAGAGAGACAACACAAACGGGGAGCATCAGGCAGAGGGAGAGGGAGAAGTAGGCTCTCCACTGAGCAGGGAACCCAATATGGGGTTTGATCCCAGGACCATGGGATCATGACCTGAAATGAATGCAGAAGTTTAAATGACTGAGCCATATAGGTACTCATTGAAACAACTTTAGACTTGTAAATAGACTAAGTAATACAACTAATAATATATAGTATATATATTATACTATATAATATAATAATTATATACTATATAATTTGTGATGAGTATAAACTCTATAAAATATGAAAGACAATGAATTTACAAAAGACCTCCAAAATAATATTTATGTGTTAATTAATTTTTTAATTTAATTTATTAATATATTTATTATAGCAATTGGTTGCATAGATTCAGATAGTCATTTTATTGAATTCCTAAATAATAAAGACAGGTAAACTTAAAGCAAAGAGCATATCAACCATTTAACATTGTGGCCAAATCAGAGGGAAATTGTCAAATTATTTTTTGGATCCCACAGTAAAGTTATACCTATCATATAAAAATGAATGAGAAATATTTAAAAATACATGAAAATGAGCTTCATGAACTCAGACTATTTTAACAATTTAAGTGAAAATTAAAATTTGATCTTTAACACTCCATCAATATATACGTCCATATTTTCCTCAGGAATTTAAAAACATTTATAATATCTTAAGTTTGTATTAAGGTTACTACTTTTAACACTTAAGTTAAAATGCTGAAATAAATCATTTTGAAATTAAAGTAATTGCTTTTTTTGAAGATTTATTTATTTGGGGAGAGAAGGGCAGAGGGAAAGAATCACAAGTTGACTCTCCTCTTTGTGCCCAGACCTGAAAGGGGTTCGATCTCAGGACTCTGAGATCATGACCTGAGCCGAAATGATGAGTCAGACATTTAACCAACTAAGCCATCCAGGTGACCCAAAGAATCTGCCTTTACATTATGACAGTCATATTCACAAATGTAGTATATTGATATTTACTTGCTATATAAGGCAAAAAGAGTTCATCTGAAATGTTAAATATATAAAAGGCATTTGAATTAAGTAGTAAAGATTGGTTTCATTGTTTGATTTATTGAAATCTACTTTGATGTATGAAAATCTATTATTCAAAAATTCAAAGTTCAATATGATGTTTTATGTCCTTTGGATTCTCAGTTGTTGATGTATACTGTATATTTATTTATGTTACAGAGGAAGACAATGAAATAAAGTGTAGTTGAAAAGTATACTGAAATGGAAGTCAATACCTGAGATTCTAGTATTGGTGTCTCTGACTTTAGAAATGACTTTATTTCTTTGTTTCTCTGACTTTAGAGATGGCTTTGTTTCTTTGTTATTTGCTGTAATATGAAACAATTAGGGCAAATTACTACCAAGGCTTTTTATCTATTCCATTATTGTTTGAGTCTACAATTATTCTTTTACAAAAAGATTTTCTCTAAAATTCCCTCTGACAATGCAGCTATAAACTATTTATTTATTTACTTATTTTGTTATTTTTTTTTAAACTTGACTTTGAGATGTTTAACTGTTGACAAAATGATTACTGGAGGTTCTAGCTTTCAAATATTGTTAGTAGTCACTTAAAATACATTATTAATATAACTTTAAGGGAAATATAATTGATATTAAAATTTGGGTGGTATTAAAAATTATTTAAAACTATTCAATTTGGAAAAAACAATTTGTAACCATAATAACACTTTTAGTATGTAAATAAAATATTATTTATAAAATCCTTATTTTTAATAATGAGATAAACTTCTGTTAATAAAATACTTTAATGTCTTAAATATTTTGGCTTAATGTAATACTATGCTAGAATTTTTATATCAATGAAATGAGATAAAATACAAATATATTCAAAGAAAATAATCATGTAATTTGGAAATCTATAAATCTATCATTTAAGTGACTTCTTCCGTGTAGTATATTAATGTAAATAAAAAAAAGCATGACTTCTAGGGCAATTCAGACTAATGCTTACTTGGTGGACCTTATAGTGACTACGTTAACTAGAGCATGTTACTATGACTTTCAGGGCCTAGAGTGTCCCTATCTCTGAAAATAGGACAATAATACCCCTTCTGAGGTGCTTGTGTGGCTCAGTCATTAGGCATCTGCCTTCAGCTCAGGTCATGATCCCAGGGTCCTGGGATTGAGCCCCGCATTGGACTCCCTGTTCAGTGGAGAGCCTTCTTCTCCCTCACCCTCTGCCTGCCACTCTGCCTATTTGTGCTTTCTCTGTGTGTGTGTGTGTGTGTGCATGTCAAATAAATAAATAAATCTTAAAAAAAAAAAAACACTTCTGATGTATTTTTTTGTTTATTAGAAATATTTGTATTTTTGTTTTCACCTCCACTATTTTAGTGAAAATCCCAGTCATGTGTGCCTGGAGTATTGTAACAAAGGGTATCTAGTATTTCCATTTTTAACCTCCTTTCTTTTCATCCAACTGATTCTGTGAACTAGTACCAAATTATTACTTCACAGACTTAAGTCAGACTATGTAATTTTTGATGAATATTAATGCCTTTTCACCAGCAGAAAGAAATAAAACATTTTTATCCTGAAAGTTAGTCTTCCACACTTTAAAGTTACTTCATGGTTAGTTTCCTTTGTTCACTGTAAGATACAGTAAGTCAAAAGTTTATTGTACCATTATAATTTGTCAGTCTTTGTCTACATCTTTTCTCTAAGGCAAACAACTTCTGCCAAGTTTTAATGTCCTTTTCATTAAGGTTTGCCTCAAAAATGTCCCATTTAGGCATAAACCCTTCTACTTCAAATAACAAGTAGTCTATTATTCTAGAAAATTTGCTCTTCAAGTTGTAAAATATTATTACCTTCAATTACAATTATTTTCTAAGAGACCTTAACACTTGCACTAGAATGGAAGACAAGAAAACATTTACTTTAACTTCATATTTTCTTCTTTTTTCATGACCTATTACCATTATAACATACTTGTCTTAACTCATATGAAATTCATTAATACTGCAAAAATTAACATATAGAAAATATAAAACACATTGTGTAACCAAAAAGAAAAAAACTGGTTTGGGATGGTAGAAAACTTATATATGAGTTATTTTTAAAAGAATGATTTTCAATTATGAGTTATATGAGACTATTTAAAGCTCTTTTGGCTAAATATTTAAATAATATAACTTAAACATCAAGTAATTTCTATTATTAATAACTTTTCTAGTAGAAATCTCAAATACTTAGTTTTATCTTCATTTTCACTCCTTGATTAAAAGAAGTTTATAATGAAATTGTCAGAAATCCTTAACCAAAAAAGAGTGTAAAATTTGTTTGAACAAGATCTTTGACTCTTTCCTCTGAAAACTGTAGCATCAGATACAAATTTTAAAAAATCATTGGTAATTTGAGATCCATTCAAATTCTTCGTTCCTATGTACATGAAAATTGTAAATGATATAAAATGTCCTGAGGAATTGTTCGCCACCTGCCACCTTCATGTTTCTTAGTGTTAGTTTATTGATTCTGAGCTTTGAAAATGTTGTTTCTAATATTCCAAGAGTGATTATAATGCCTAATCAAGAATAAGTCACATAGATATAATCTCTAAGAATTTTAACCTCAGTTGAAAAGGTCTTCTTTTCTTCTGCCACAAGAGTTTGTTATTACTCACTTTTAATCTGTCCAAAATTATATTATATATATTAATCATATATAAATATAGAGTAGATTTATACATCAAGATAGAGGTCTGAGTCTGTGGTGAAATATACCTTCTACAATAAATACTGAAAAAGGGTAAAAAATCTATTACCTATCTATCACATTCCTATCATTTATCTATCTATCATCTATCTACCATCTATCTATTGTATAGAGGGAAAGGAGGGTAAAAGAGAAACCATGATAATGAATAAAACTGTATCTTAAGGAATGAGGTAGAACTGAGATGGAATTAACTGTAGGTCAAGGGCGGACTCTTTAAGGTCCAAACAATGCATTCTACATGAATTCAGATATTATCTGCCCAAAAATGAGTGAAGGTTTAAATGGCTTTATTATTCAATCAAAGTTCACAATCAGAGCTGCTTAACTACTGGGGTCAAGAGTTTAAGAAATACCACTCAACTATGATTGTGTTTGGGGTTCTTTGCAAATAAAAGACAGTAACTATTGTCCAATATGTTAGTGATTTTTTTAATATGTAGAAAAATATATCTCCATTTATCTTCAAATATTCTTTTCTTTCCTTTTTAGTTTCTTATTGACTCCTACCAGGCACCTGGCCAGAAAAGAATAAAAACAAAAAACAAAAACAATTTCATGTTTAAAGATACTGCAAAGGGCAAAAGGCACAATAAAGGAAAGGAAAAAAATGTGGACATATTACAGTAACACTGACCTATTAAAAACTTAAAAAAGAAAACTAAGAAATTGCATATAAAAGAAAACATACAAAATGTATGCATATACAAAGGAACAAGAATTACATTGTATCTGATTTTTCAATTATAATACTGGATGTTGCGACAGTCAGTCAAGTACTGCATTTGGTATTTAAGAAAAAGAATATATAACATACAATTTGGTATCCGGTAATTCAAATATGAGGAACAATCAAAATATTCTCATAAGAATTAATTTTCAAAAGACAAATTTTGGAAGCAAGACTTGAATAAGCGTTTGAAGTAGAGGTAAGACAAATCCACGATGTGGTACAGGAGCTATACGAAATAAAAGTCATCATATATGTTCATACAATTCTTACAACTCAACAAAAGAGACAATCTTTTGCATATTGAATATTTTAAGCTGAAAGAATTTAAGGAAACAGTAGAAACAAGAAGGTCTGACCTACTCTTCCTCTAACTCTTCTCTCCTAAAACAGGTCATAATATCTTTATGTGAGAGCTGCCCTCCCTATACCTAGAGGAAAGGAGCATCTTTATCTCCAAAGACAAAGATATACCAAGAAGAATTTTAACAAGCTGGACTTTTTTTCTAGGTTTCCTGAAGCTTACTATAATTATTGCATACTCCTTCACCTATTACATTCCTCCAGGCCTGACCACTATTCTTCAAATCCAGAATAAAAATACACGGGTCTAATCTTTCCTCGGCTCATGTTATTTTTGTTGTTGTTGTTGTTGTCAGTTTAATTTTCATTTTTTAAAAGATTTTATTTATGTATTTGACAGACGAGATCACAAGTAGGCAAAGAGGAAGGCAGAGAGAGAGGAGAAAGCAGGCTCCCCGCTGAGCAGAGAGCCTAATGTGGGGCTCCATCCCAGGACCCTGAGATCATGACCCCAGCTGAAGGCAGAGACTTTAACCCACTGAGCCATCCAGGCACCCTGTTAGTTTAATTTTCAGATCCACCCAGGAACCTAAGAGAGTCAAGGGAAACTTATCTCCCTACAGAGAAAATAACATTCAATTTTTAAAATGTCATAGGAATTATTTCTTTCAGAAACCTGAAGAATAATTATGATAGAAATCACAAAACACATCATAAAATAAAATTAATTGGCCAAAAACTGAATTTAAAAAATCAAGATGTGTGCTATTTGTAGTAGAAACATATAAAGTATAAGAACACAAAAAGATTGAAAATAAAAATGAAAGGGAAAAAAAAGCACACAAGGCAAAAAATAATGAAATAGTGTAGCTATTTTAATAGGGGGTAAATCAAACCCTGAAAAATATATTAAAATTATTGGTTAAAAGTGGTAGTACACAATAATAAATGTTAAAATTACATCCAAAAGATGTAATTCTTTTAAATGTGTGTACCAGATGAAAACCTATGTCAAAACATTAAAATATTAAATATTTTAATAGGAATATAAAATATTTTATATAAAATATATAAATATATAAATAAATTAATATAAATACAGAGAAATAATACATCAAGAAAATAGGACTTTTATGTGCATTTATTAATTATTGAGAGTAGATTAAATATTAGCAACTAAATAGTTGACATGAGCAACAAAATTAACACATTTGTGCTTAAAATATAAAGGAAGATCTCATTATAATTTAGATAGTATACATTTTTTTAAGAGCATGGAAATAATATAAAAGACATAAATTATGCTAAAATGAAATCTCAGAATATTTCTGAAATAGGTATCATATATATCATCATATCTGATAACAATGAAATAAAGATATAGACAAAACAAACAATAAAATAAAAATAATAAATAATAAGAACAAGTTAAAAATCCCTACTTATTTGAAATAAAGGCATTGCGGTTCAAACAGAAACCATAATGAAAAATTTTAAGTGACCAGATCTGAATGATTATGGAAAAAAAATTAAGAAAGTCTTAAAAAAGAAGCAGAAGCCATAAAAAGAAGTATGGAGTACCAAAAAATGAGAAATGAAATAACCTAAAAAATAAAACAAACCTCGCTAAATGATTCAGAGTAGAGTGGAATGGCAAAGACAAAATTTTTGAATTATCAGAATAGATCAAAAGAATTCACCTAAACTGTAGAGCAGAGAGATAATAGACAAAACACAAAAACTGGGGTGTCCTGGGGACTTAAGTTAGTTAAGTGTCTGACTCTTGATTTTGGCTCAGATTATGATCTCAGGGTTGTGAATCAAGCCCTGCAAAAGGCTTTCTCTCCCTCTCTAAAACAAAGAAACATGAAAAACAAAAACAAAACAGAATCTCTGGAAACTGTAAGACAACAACAAAAGAACTAACATTTGAATAATCATCATTCCAGAGAAGATAGAGTAGGGTTGAAAGGGTGTCCAAAGAAAATAATGTCTAATAATTTCCCAAATTTGCAAAACATTTAAATATACAGGTTCAAGAAGTTTAGTGAATTTAAAATAGAATAGAAGGAAAGAAATATATTCCAGGACACAACATAATTAAATTTCTGAGAACAAAATGTAGTTAAAGGCAACCAGAGAGAAATTAAATATTAGTTATAGGGAAAAATCAATTCAAGAGAGTGAATTCCTTTTTTTTTTAATTTTTATTTAAATTCCAGTTAGTTAACCTACAATGTAATATTAGTTTCAGGTGCAGAATTTAGTGATTCATCACTTATATACAGCATCTCATGCTCATCACAAATGCCCTTTTAAATAACCTTTGTTCATTTAATTCATTCCCTCACCTTCAATCCCTATATTGACCCTCAGTTTGATCTTTAGTTTTAAATGACTCATGTGATATGCTATTTTAAATCTTCCCATCTAAAACATTTTTTAATTTTTTAAATTTTTTATAAACATATAATGTATTTTCATCACCAGGGGTACAGGTCTGTGAATTGCCAGGTTTATACACTTCACAGCACTCACCATAGCACATACTGTCCCCAATGTCCATAACCCCACCCCCCTTCTCTGAACCTACCTCCCCCCAGCAACCCTCAGTTTGTTTTGTGAGATTAAGAGTAACTTATGGTTTGTCTCCCTCCCAATCTCATCTTGTTTCATTTATTCTTCTCCTACCCTTAACCCCCCATGTTGTATCACCACTTCTTCACATCAGGGAGATCATATGATAGTTGTCTTTCTCTGCTTGACTTATTTCACTAAGCACGATACCCTCTAGTTCCATCTATGTAGTCGCAAATGGCAAGATTTCCTTTCTTTTGACGGCTACATAGTATTCCATTGTGGATATATACCACTTCTTCTTTATCCACTCATCTATTGATGGACATCTAGGTTCTTTCCATAGTTTGGCTATTGTGGACATTGCTGCTATATACATTTGGGTGCACGTGCCCCTTCGGATCACTACATTTGTATCTTTAGGGTAAATACCCAGTAATGCAATTGCTGAGTCATAGGGTAGTTCTATTTTCAACATTTTGAGGAACCCCCATACTGTTTTCCAGAGTGGCTGCACCAGCTTGCATTCCCACCAACAGTGTAGGAGGGTTCCTTTTATCTACATCCTCGCCAGCATCTGTCATTTCCTGACTTGTTAAATATAGCCATTTTGACTGGTGTGAGGTGATATCTCATTGTGATTTGATTTGTATTTCCCTAATGCCGAGTGATGTGGAGCACTTTTTCATGTGTCTGTTGGCCATCTGATGTCTACTTTGCAGAAATGTCTGTTCATGTCCTCTGCCCACTTCTTGATTGGATAATTTGTTCTTTGGGTATTGAGTTTGCTAAGTTCTTTATAGATTTTGGACACTAGCCCTTTATCTGATATGTCGTTTGCAAATATCTTCTCCCATTCTGTCAGTTGTCTTTTGATTTTGTTAACTGTTTCCTTTGCTGTGCAAAAGCTTTTGATCTTGATAAAATCCCAATAGTTCATTTTTGCCCTTGCTTTCCTTGCCTTTGACGATGTTCCTAGGAAGATGTTGCTGCAGCTGAGGTCGAAGAGGTTGCTCCCTGTGTTCTCCTCAAGGATTTTGATGGATTCCTTTCTCACATTGAGGTCCTTCATCCATTTTGAGTCTATTTTCATTGTGGTGTAAGGAAATGGTCCAATTTCATTTTTCCTCTTGTGGCTGTCCAATTTTCCCAACACCATTTATTGAAGAGGCTGTCTTTTTTCCATTGGACATTCTTTCCTGCTTTGTCGAAGATTAGTTGACCACAGAGTTGATGGTCTATTTCTGGGCTCTCTATTCTGTTCCATTGATCAATGTGTCTGTTTTTTTGCCAGTACCATGCTGTTTTGATGATGACAGCTTTGTAATAGAGTTCAAAGTCCAGAATTGTGATGCCACCAACTCTGGCTTTCTTTTTCAATATTCTTTTGGCTAGGGACACTTGGGTGGCTCAGTTGGTTGGATGACTGTCTTCGGCTCAGGTCATGATCCCGGAATCCCAGGATCGAGTCCCGCATCGGGCTCCCAGCTCCATGGGGAGTCTGCTTCTCCCTCTGACCTTCTCCTTGCTCATGCTCTCTCTCACTGTCTCTCTCTCAAATCAATAAATAAAATCATTAAAAAATATATTCCTTTGGCTATTCAATGTCTTTTCTGGTTTCATATAAATTTTAGGATTATTGTTCTATTTTTTGAAAAAGGATGGATAGTACTTTGTTAAGAATTGCATTAAATGTGTAGATTGCTTTAGGTAGCATAGACATTTTCACGGTATTTATTCTTCAATCCAGGATCATGGAACATTTTTCCATTTTTTTATGTCTTCCTCAATTTCTTTCATGAATACTTTATAGTTTTCTGATATAGATTCTTGGCTTCTTTGGTTAGGTTTATTCCTAGGTATCTTATGGTTTTGGGTGCAATTGTAAGTGGGATTGACTCCTTAATTTCTCTTTCTTCTGTCTTGTTGCTGGTCTAGAGAAATACAACTGATTTCTGTGCATTGATTTTATATCCTGACACTTTACTGAATTCCTGTACAAGTTCTAGCAGTTTTGGAGTGGAGTCTTTTGGGTTTTCCACATATCATCTGCAAAGAGTGAGAGTTTGACTTCTTTGCTGATTTGGATGCCTTTAATTTCCTTTTGTTGTCTGATTGCTGAGGCTAGGACTTCTTGTACTATGTTGAATAGCAGTGGTGATAAGGGACATCCCTGCCGTGTTCCTGACCTTAGTGGAAAAGCTTTCAGTTTTTCTCCATTGAGAATGATATTTGCGGTGGGTTTTTCATAGATGTCTTTGATAATATTGAGGTATGTGCCCTCTATCCCTACACTTTGAAGAGTTTGATCAGGAAGGGATGCTGTGCTTTGTCAAATGCTTTTTCAGCATCTATTGAGAGTATCATATGGTTCTTGTTCTTTCTTTTATTGATGTGTTGTATCACATTGATTGATTTGTGGATGTTGAACCAAACTTGCAGCCCTGGAATAAATCCCACTTGGTCGTGGTGAATAACCCTTTTAATGTACTGTTGAATCCTATTGGCTAGTATTTTGGTGAGAATTTTTGCATCTGTGTTCATCAAAGATATTAGTCTGTAATTCTCTTTTTTGATGGGCTCCTCGTCTGGTTTTGGGATCAAGGTGATGCTGGCCTCATAAAATTAGTTTGGAAGTTTTCCTTCCATTTCTATTTTTTGGAACAGTTTTAGGAGAATAGGAATTAGTTCTTCTTTAAATGTTTGGTAGAATTCCCCCGGGAAGCCATCTGGACCTGGGCTTTTTTTTGGAGATTGTTGATGACTGTTTCAATCTCCTTACTGGTTATGGGTCTGTTCAGGCTTTCTATCTCTTCTTGGCTCAGTTGTGGTAGTTTATATGTCTCTAGGAATGCATCCATTTCTTCCAGATTGTCAAATTTGTTCGTGTAGAGTTGCTCATAGTATGTCCTTATAATTGTCTGTATTTCTTTGGTGTTACTAGTTGTGATCTCTCCTCTTTCATTTATGATTTTATTTATTTGGGTCCTTTCTCTTTTATTTTTGATAAGTTTGGCCAGGGGTTTATCAATCTTATTAATTCTTTCAAAGAACCAGCTCATAGTTTCCTTGATTTGTTCTATTGATTTTTGGTTTCTATTTCATTGATTTCTGCTCTGATCCTTATGATTTCTCTTCTCCTGCTGGGTTTAGGGTTTCTTTCTTGTTCCTTCTCCAGCTCTTTTAGGTGTAGGGTTAGGTTCTGTACCTGAGACTTTTTTTGTTTCTTGAGAAAGGCTTGTGCCACTATATATTTTCCTCTCAGGACTGCCTTTGCTGTGTCCCACAGATTTTGAACCATTGTGTTTTCATTATCATTTGCTTCCATGAATTTTTTCAATTTTTCTTTAATTTCCCTGTTGACCCATTCATTCTTTAGAATGATGCTGTTTAGTCTCCATGTATTTAGGTTCTTTCCAAATTTCCTCTTGTGATTGAGTTCTAGCTTCAGAGCATTGTGGTCTGAAAATATGCAGGGAATGATCCCAATCTTTTGATACCGGTTAAGACCTGATTTAGGACCGAGGATGTGATCTATTCTGGAGAATGTTCCATGTGCGCAAGAGAAGAATGTGTATTCTGTTGCTTTGGATGGAATGTTCTGAATATATGTGTGATGTCCATCTGGTCCAGAGTCATTAGGGCCTTTATTTCCTTGTTGATCTTTTGCTTGGATGATCTGTCCATTTCAGTGAGGGGAGTGTTAAAGTCCACTACTATTATTGTATTATTGTTGATGTGTTTCTTTAATTTTGTTATTAATTGGTTTATATAGTTGGCTGCTCCCAGGTTAGGGGCATAGATATTTAAAATTGTTAGATATTCTTGTTGGACAGATCCTTTGAGTATGATATAGTGTCCTTTCTTATCTCTTATTAAAGTCTTTGGCTTAAAATCTAATTGATCTGATATAAGGATTGCCATTCCTGCTTTCTTCTGATATTCATTAGCATTGTAAATTGTTTTCCACCCCATCACTTTAAATCTGGAGGTGTCTTCAGGTTTAAAATGAATTTCTTGTAGGCAACATATAGATGGGTTTTTTTTTTTTTTATCCATTCTGATATTCTGTGTCTTTTGATTGGGGCATTTAGCCCATTAACATTCAGGGTAACTATTCAGAGATATGAATTTAGTGCCATTGTATTGCCTGTAAGGTGACTGGTACTTTATATTGTCTTTGTTCCTTTCTGATCTACTCCTTTTAGGCTCTCTCTTTGCTTAGAGGATCCCTTTCAATATTTCCTGTAGAGCTGGTTTGGTGTTTGCAAATTCTTTCAGTTTTTGTTTGTCCTGGAAGCTTTTAATCTCTCCTTCTATTTTCAATGATAGCCTAGCTGGATATACTATTCTTGTCTGTACTTTTTTCTCATTTAGTCTCTGAATATATCATGCCAGCTCTTTCTGGCCTGCCAGGTCTCTGTGGATAAGTCTGCTCCCAATCAAATATTTTTATCATTGTATGTTGCAGACTTCTTTTCCTGGGCTTGTTTCAGGATTTTCTCTTTGTCACTAAGACTTGTAAATTTTACTATTAGGTGGACCTATTCTTGTTGATTTTGAGGGGGGTTCTCTGCACCTCCTGGATTTTGATGCTTGTTCCCTTTGCCATATTGGGGAAATTCTCTCCAGTATACCTTCTGCTCCACTCTCTCTTTCTTCTTCTTCTAGAATCGCAATTATTCTAATGTTGTTTCGTCATATATTGTCACTTATCTCTCAAATTCTCCCCTCATAGTCCAATATCTGTTTGTCCCTCTTTTGCTCAGCTTCTTTATTCTCTGTCATTTCATCTTCTATATCACTAATTCTTTCTTCTGCCTCATTTATCCTAGCAGTGAGAGCCTCCATTTTTTATTGAAACTTATTAATAACTTTTATTGATTTAAACTTGGTTAGATTTTAGTTCTTTTATTTCTCCAGAATGGGATTTTTATCTCTCCATAGAGGGTTTCTCTAATATCTTCCATGCCTTTTATGAGCCTGGCTAGGACCTTGAGAATTGTCATTCTGAACTCTAGATCTGACATAGTACCAATGTCTGTATTGATTAGGTCCCTAGCCTTTGGTACTGCCTCTTGTTCTTTTTATTTGTGGTGAATTTTTCTGCCTTGTCATTTTGTCCAGGTAAGAGTATATGAAGGAGCATGTAAAATACCAAAAGTGTGTCAAAGACCCCAGGAAAATATGCTTTAACCAAATCAGAAGAGATTCCAAATCATGAGGTGGGAGAAAGTGGATAAAAAGAGGTTCAGAAAAAAAAAAAAACGAAGAAGAAAAGAAACAAATAAAAAAAGGAAAATGAATAAAGAAAAAGTATAAAAAGAAATATATATATATATTAGATAAACTAGTTAAAAAAAACATTAAATAGAGGAAAAGGGTAAAAGTTAAAAAAAATTAGCAGAAAAAGAGAAAAAAATTGAAAAAATAAAACTAAATTAACTGCAAACTAAAGAATCATGTGGAGAAAGCCATGAGTCTGTGCTTTGCTTTCTCCTCCTCTGGAATTCTGCTGCTCTTCTTGGTATTGAACCTGCACTCCTTGGTAGGTGAACTTGGTCCTGGCTGGATTTCTTGTTGATCTCTGGGGGAGGGGCCTGTTGTAGTGATTCTCAAATGTGATTCTCAAATGTCTTTGCCCCAGGCGGAATTGCACTGCCCCTACCAGGGGCTGGGCTGTGTTATCACTCGGGTTTGCTTTCAGGAGCTTTTGTTCTCTGAGTGCTTTCTGTAGAGTTCCGGAGAACAGGAATGAAAATGGCGGCCTCCTGGTCTCCAGCCCAGAGGAACCAAGATGCCAGGGCCTCACTCCTCAGTTCACCCTCAGAGAACAGCGCCCAATTACTGCTGTCTCCCTGGCCTCCGGCCGCACTCTGAGCTCATCTAGCCTGCGACTGGTTCAAGGTAACCCCTAGCTGGGAGCTCACTCCTTGGCTCTGTCTCTGTAGCCGGCTTCCCTGTTCTAATACCTTCGAGCTCTGTGACACTCAGACACCCCCGATCCTTCTGTGACCCTGCGGGACCTGAGGTCACGCTGACCCCATATGGGCTTCATCCCGGTTTAACCTCTGGAGTGATGTCCCTCAGCGGAACAGAGTTTTAAAAGTCCTGATTTTGTGCTCCGTTGCTCTTCCGCTTGCCGAGAGCCGGCCCCTCCCCCCCAGGGTTTAGTTTCCCGTCGCTTTGGATTCACTTCTCCGCCAGTCCTACCTTTCAGAAAGTGGTTGATTTTCTGTTTCTAGAATTGCTGTTCTTCTTCTCTTCGATCTGCTGTTGGATTTGTAGGTGTTTGCAATCTGTAGATACGCTATCTAGCTGATCTGCTCGCTGAAGAAGTCTCAGCCTGCTACTTCTCAGCCATCTTGACTCCTCCTCTCCCCATCTAAAACATTTTATATGTTTCAGTTTACTCAGTTCTTCATTCAAATGAAGTAGATCTGTCTTGGTTATAGATTGTGCAACAGATATGGGTTATGCAATATTTCATGGAATTAGACTATTGTGTGAATTGTGGTGCCCTCAAATGAGCTGGGTTATGTAAAAGAAGGGGAAAATTTGTTCCATCTTAAGGGATACAATTTATTTAATGTAACGGAAATGGCAGATGACACAAGTAGAATTGATGGCTCATTTTCCAAATCTTTTAAATAATAAAATATCATTTTGGCAAGTTAATTAATTTAACTTGAATTAGTATAAAGTTTTTGCATATAAATTAAAGATATAATTAAATGGGATAGAGGACATTTTGTTTGACAGCAGTTTGTATAAAATATGAGAATTTTAATTGACCTCTAGCGCCTTATGAGATAGCTGAAGTTGCTGCACTATAGTATGTTGATGGCATAATCAGAGCATATTAGTAGAGTACAGAGTATGCCAACCAAGACAAATAATGAGCCCATGAAGTTGTGATGATATTTGGAAATCACTTCCAGGTATAAGCATATTAGGGGGTCTTAGTCATATTAGCATACATTGAGGAAGGGGTGAGTTGAAGTATGAAAGACTTGGGAATTATTTTCCCTGTAGAAAATTGCATAACTGCGAATATACATATATTTCTTATATATTTGAAAGCAGAGGTAGTGCAATAAAGGCATTATGATTTATTTACTTTTTAGAAAAAAATTAATAACATTCATCCATATCTTTCCAATTGTTTCTTTATAAAACTGTAGGCTTGATTTTGTTTTTCTTTTTTTTTTTTAAGATTTTTTTTTTTAATTTATTTATTTGACAGGCAGAGATTACAAGTAGGCAGAGAGGCAGGCAGAGAGAGAGAGGAGGAAGCAGGCTCCCCGCTGAGCAGAGAGCCCGATGGGGGGCTCGATCCCAGGACCCTGGGATCATGACCTGAGCCGAAGGCAGAGGCTTTAACCCACTGAGCCACCCAGGCGCCCCTTGTTTTTCTTTTTTATTGAACATTTTATTTTTTTAAATTTTTGTTTCTTTTTTACTTATTTATTTATATTTTTAAATTTTTCACAAGGTAATTTTTATTTTTTTTTACATTTTGCCAGTTAAAATTTCTATTATCTATTAATTTATTTGTTTATTTATGGTTTCAAGTTTTTATTTAAATTTTTTAGTTAATATATAATGTAATATTAATTTTAGGAATAGAATTCAATGGTTCGTTATATACAACACCCAGTTCTCATCACAGGTGCTGTCCTTAATACCCATCACCTGATTTACCCCATCCCCCTGCCCACTTCCTCTCCAGCAAACCTCTTTGTTCTCTACAATTAGAATCTGTTTTATGGTTTGCCTCTCTCTCTTTCCCACCCCACTGTGTTCATCTGTTTTGTTTCTTAAATGCCACAGGTGAATGAAATCATGTGGTATTTGTCTTTCTCTGACTAATTTTGCTTAACACATGAAAGCTGGAATTTTTAATGTTTTTATCTTTTTTATTTATTTATTTTTTTTAAGTAGGCTGCACACCCAGTGTGGAGCCCAGCATGCTATTTGAACTCACAATCCTGAGATCAGGACCTGAGCAGAGATCAAGAGTTGGATACTTAACTGACTGAGCCACTCAGGCACCCTTTGAATGATTTTTTATTTCATAGTGTCTTGAGTTTCTTCTGATATTATTTATTTCAAGATATATACAGACAGATATAAAGTATGATGTTTGTATGATATAAAGTTTGATAACTGTCATAAACTTAGAAAATGGGGCATTTTTTAACCTTTTTAATAAACAAACTATTACACTGTTTTATTTTGTGGTCTTTGTGTGGGTTTTTTATTATTATAATTTTTTTATCTCATGATCTTTGTAAGGCTAAGTTTTGATCCTAAATTTTTTTGTATAATGACTTTAACTTTATGGCATATATGTAGCAGGAATGTATAGGTGTATGCAGAAATGTATATATGTATATATTCTGTTATGTAGAATGAGGGCATTCATCCTATAAATAAAATATTTATTTGTAACATTTATTTGTAACAATGAAAGTGAAGAAATTCATTGCCAATTTATTTCCTATAGCCTGTCAACTAAACCTGACAGTGGTAGCCTCAATTGTACATATGTTGTTACAGTAATGGAAATACACAATCCTTACTCAGGCATTTGAAATTTAAGTCAGGGACTACTATATAAGTAAGGAATATATTGCAAGCTATTGAAACTAATACTTAATATTTTTGATCCATGTAAGTCAAGAGAAATTGAAATATTAAAATATGAATTAATTGTAGAAATTTTTCAAACTAAAGAATTTGTTATTTACATTTCATTTATTTCAGCCAATGAAGTAAGGAGCTTAGAAATACATCACATTTTTAAACATATTACATTTGAGTTCATTTTAAATTAGGCATTTTGTTAGTTTCTTATAATAGCTTAAAACTTTCTAGGGAAATATTTTACTTATTCTTTTAAATTTATGCTTTATGTTGTCTCATAGAGTAATTTAGATAGCAAGGTCAATTCTTAACATATTGTCTTGCAACACGAAATATATGAAACCACATGAATTTTTGAAATTATGCTACAAGTTCTATCTTTAGGTCTATCTTTTTAGTTTAACTTAAACTTTTACAAAATGTTCTAAGGAAAGGCGAAAATCAAATAAAAGCTGACATGAGGAAAATATCTCAATATGTCCTAAAAATAAAGTATATTTAGCACTAGTGGGAGAATAAATACCTATTTATAGATCCCCTACAATCATTTAACAAGGAAGATAGATGATAAGCATTGGCCTCTGAAGTTATCTAAAGAGAAAACCGTTTTCTGTAGTGATTAAGCTTATTCTGTCAAATTATGATATCAGTGTAACTCAGTGTGTTTAAAAATGCATACCCCATTCCTCCTGCACTTCTCTAATTTAAGCAGGTGATTTTCCAGTCTTATTAAATAGCAGATCATTTGAGGCTTAGCTAATATGCATGTATACACATTTCATATGAATATAACATGTAAATAAAAGTGATTTCTTCATATAGAATTAACAGTTTTAGAGAATTGCAGCTGCTTGTTGGGGAGGAGAATAAGTTTGTCTAATAAGAACAAACTAAATTCTGATATATGCAGCATTGCTTTTTCTTTTTCAATTCTTCATAAGTGCTCTAAATAGCCACAGGCAGGATTCAGTGCCTGGCTCAGAGGTCAAAGAGAAATGCAGTGGCTTTCTTTCAAAAGCTGCTGCTGTTCAAATTAGTCTGCCTCATGGGGAACCCCAGTGCCTCCTCCAGGGGATCATCTTGAATCCTAAATTTTGGTACTTTAGGCATAAGTTCAATTTAACCAGAATGGAAATACTACATATTTGAGATACATATTTTTATGTCTTATGGATAAAATGCATTTGCAGTGGTTTAATATATACTTTAAATTTAAGACATATCTCGGTTATATATAAATACATATTCAACATATATTTAATGTGTATATATCTATCTATCTATATATATATAACCATCCTCACCATATTTAATGATTTTTTCATTAAAGATCCTAAAGTGTTTATAAACCAAAGTGAAATAAATACTACGTGTGAAACTTATCATGATTTCATAGAGCTGTAGCACCTAATTAAATTATCTTCTGCTTTAAATTGCTTATCAGGCACAGCATTTCAAAATGCAATAGTAGAAAAAGGAAAACATGTGTACCTAATACATATATTTATCTCATGTGTGTGTGTGTGTGTGTGTGTGTGTGTGTGTGTGTGTGATGGGGGCATGGGTGATGTGTCTTCTGTCTGGCCCTACTGAGGTCCATAATTCATGGGTTTCTGTTGTGGTACTCCTACTGAATTCAAAGGGCCAGACTCTCATTCAGGATAATTTAGGCCAATGTATTTGCCAATTTAAAAGTAACTCAGTAAGCCACAGCAACAAACTGAAAGTAAAATCATCTTGTGCCCTGTATCTTAGGGACATGAAAGTAGAAAACCACATGTTTGAGGAATCTCAGAGGCAGGCGTTTGGGGATCATTATAATAGTAGTGCTTCATTAATGAGATTCAACCATTTTTTGATTCCTGCGTCTGGTCAGTTCTCCCTTCTTTGAGATCTTTTCTTCAAGCTTCACTTCCATATTCCTTATCCATTCCATAGCATTTTCTAAATAATTAATTATCACTTTAAGTTTTGGTTTACTCATAGTTCATGGTCTAACTTACACTCTTAGCCTGTCCATTCATTACTTTGCAATTTCATGTTTCTCTCATTATTTCTTAATACAGTGTTCTGAAAAGTAAGACTTAAGCCAAGTTGGGAATAGATGTTTTCACACTCTGCCCTCCTGTGGTCTGACGGGTCTACTGAATGATATCCTTGGATATCTACTATTGGTACAATTATCACCAGTTGGGCTATAAGACTGGAGCATTTACATGTGAATTTAGCTTCTAGGGCAATTCTAGAGCTACCCAACAGTAGGAATTCTAGAGAGACACATTTTTATTGTAAGGGATTGAAATATGACGGGCTTGACTATTATCCTATATGTACTTTCTGAAATTAGGAGCTTAAAACTCTTGTTCTCTCACTGAACAAAATAAAAAGACAAATATTATCTGCATTTGTTTTCTCTTATGAGAAGTTATGCAAGTCTGAGAATGAATTTGCCAACACTTAAGCCATTTGCTAAGACTTATCTAAGAAGAGCCGTGGCCCACTCTGTTTACTCTCAATGGGGAGGAGTTGAAGAGTATTACAAGGTAAGGATGAGCTGCTCTGACTGATGGAGTAAACAAACATTGTCAACAAGTGGTTCTTAACAAAACAAAAATAAAACAATGTATCCATAACTACTACGGAAAAGTTACTTGAATACTCAAGAATTGTCTTTATAAGATCTCAGTTATCATTAAGCAGACAAAAAAAAAGTTAGTTGAAAAAAGGAATTTACATCCGAATTAAGATACCATGAGAAAAAGATATATTCTTTACATTTAAAAAATAATTAAATAGATTATATGAACTATTTTTGTTATGTAGGAATTTCAGCTAGATGGAACAATTATAAAATATAAAACCCTGTAGCCACATAACCAGATATCAGACAGTCTGTCCCATTTGGTGGCAAAAGGCTCAAATGAGTACAGCAGGGATATCCATCACAAACATTAGGGCTTTAGATTAAAGCCTGCATTTTGGACTGTAGCAACTCTCACCTAGATTGGTACCATAAAAAATGAAAGATGAATCAGAAGATTACAGTTGAACAAAGTGAACAATGCTGTGGGTGTTTACAAAACTCCAGTACTATACAGATAACAAAAACAAATGGGAAATCAGAAGCAAGTTTTCCAAGGACATTTTATTTGAAAAGATTTTTGTAAATAAGACTCCAGGGCCATAATGAAATCATATTTGAAATTTTAACATAAAACAAAATATTGTCAAGATTCTTTAGGTATGAGATTAAAAAGTTAAAGTTTTTAGAACTAAAAATAATTATTAATAAAAGCTTAATTAGCATTCTGTATTGTGTTAATGCACTGTATTGTACACTGCATATTGATATACTGCTTTCTTTGAGATTTTATTTATTTGACAGAGACCACAAGCAGGCAAAGAAGCAGGGGAAAGCAGGCTCCCTGCTGAGCATAGAGCCCAACTGGGGGTTCCCTTCCAGGACCCTGAGATCATGACCTGAGCCAAAGGCAGAGGGTTTAACCCACTGAGCCACCCAGGTGCCCCAATACACTATCCTGTTACTCCCTCGATGTATCCCATTAATTTGCCCTACTGAAATAATTATGTTAGTTTCAGAGCAGCTACATAGAGTTTTGCATTTAACTTGAAGGGTTGTTTCTTGTTTTGTTTTGTTTTCTGTTTATACAATGTTAACTGTGTTTTGTTAAAGCACAGAAGATCTGTGGTTCATAGGGTGAAAGGATGGAATTTCAGAAGAGGATGAGGAAGAAATCTATGGTGAAAATACTGTACCTACAGTTGATGATGTATATTATTACTATATCATTACATGTGAATGACCACTTATTTAATGTATATTGAGACAAAATACAAGTTAAGGTTGAAGATATTCCCTTATCTGGATTCAGTCTGTTTTCTAACCTGGCTGTTTTACATACTAGTTGATGAGCTATTTTTTCAATCTCTACTCTTCACCTTTAAATGGGGTTAATAAAGAGAACTATTTCCTAGTGTTTTTATGAGGTCCAGCAAACTGAATGTGTCTCTAAAATTCACGGGTTGAAACCTAACCCCCATTGTGATGGTATTCGGAAGTGGGATATTTGGAAGATGGTTAAGTCTTGAGGATGGAGCCTTCATGAATGGGAAAAGTACCCCAATGAAAGAGGCCCCAGAGAGCTCCCTTATCCCTTCTGCAAAATGAGGTCACTCAGGAAGCAGGGCTTCATCAGACATTGAATTTGCTGGTGCCTGAATTTTGGACTTCCCAGGCTCCAGAGCCATGACAAATAAATTTCTGTTTTTTATGCACCACATAGTCTATACAGTGTTTTATTTGCAAAAGAAAAATGAATTAAGATGTGAGAATTAAATAACTGGTTTGTAATGCTCAAATGTCAGTATTGGACATAGAAAGACTATGTGGTTGTTAAATAAATAAATATGTTAAAAGTATTTCTGTGAGGGGCACCTTGGTGGCTTGGTGGGTTAATATCTCTGCCTTCAGCTCAGGTCATGATCTCAGGGTCCTGGGATAAGCCCCATGTTGGGCTCTCTGCTCAGCAGAAAACCTGCTTCCCCCTTTCTCTCTGCCTATCTCTGCCTGCCTCTCTGCCTACTTGTTCTCTCTCTCTCTCTGTGTCAAATAAATAAATAATAAAAAATAAAAAATAAATAAAACATAAAAATGATAATAATAAATAAAATAAAAATAAATGAAAATGAAAATAATATAAAATTAAAAAATTAAAAAAAAATAATTAAAAAATAAAATAAAACAAAAGTACTTATATGAATTGGAAAAGACAATGTGAGCTAAAATTGAACAAATTATTTTCACAACATAACATTGAGCAATTAAGTGTATATGCAATTTTCACTTCTGTAGAAAATAAACATTTATCTGTCAATACAAATAATAGCTGTTACTAGCTCAGAGTTTTATCACTCCTTGAATTTGTTTGAAATCAATTATTTGAAATCAATTATTTGAAATCAATTATTCTATCCTAAATTGCATGCTGTAGAAATGGAAGTTAATTTTTATATTTTCTTAATATTTGTTATCTGTTATTGGACATTTGCATGTAATTTGTAGTATGTGGCTAATCTACAATTTACTGGTCTTAAAAGAAAATTTTGTGCTTTTATTTAAAGAGTTCAGATTACAATACATGTGCTTTAACTGTCCTTTGTGATATTTATAACTGGCTGAAATTGAATGTGGATCATTACTTTTCTCAAAACTTATACATTAGCTAAAATTTATTATAATATTCCATTTATTTTGTATATTTATCTTGTTTGTATTTGAATAATTTTCAAGTTACCTATATACATGTAATTAGAGTCTTTATATACATTTTAATCATGCTAATCACATAGAAAATTTTTAAAAATATATAGGTGTGTAATGATCAGTGAACTTCATATTCCAACATTCTATCTTACACGTTTCTCATTATTATTTATTACAAACATCTCTGGAAATTTAACTTAGCTACTCTTGGTGCTTCCAGGACACTTGATTCAAATCTCTGGTTATATGGTATTGTATATTCTGCCAACCCTAACTAGACTGTAAGCTCTTGGTTAGGGACAGGGATATGAATTATTTATCTTTATATTTCTAGCTGTTACTATAGCTCCTGTCATATAACAGCCACTTGATAATTTTAGATGAATACACTAAACGTGGCAATTTAATATCAGTGCCACCTTTGACATTGACATGAGTAATTGACTATGAATGTGTTTTAATGCACATTAAGAAGTATGTACATAGAGGAGTATTTGAAACTTTGAATAGAATCTAAATTAATTTTAGATTACTAGTATCTAATTAATAAAGACATACTACCTATATTATAACACTGAACCCAAATCCTATATAGTCCCAAAGCATGATTAAAAAAAAAGTTCTTATAGAACTTGAGAACTTGGCTTAAAGATAAGAATGCTTTTTCTCAAGAGAGAAACCAAAATATGCCTTGACAGACTTTGTAATAGAAGACACTATACAAAAGCAAACAAACAAACAAAAACCCTCAACAACTTACAGTACTCTTACAATATTTATTTGCCCTCTCATCAATGAATAAAAATCAATAATAAAAAGGAGGTCTCTAAAGTATATTTTGTCAATAAAATTATGAATAAAATTATCATAATCTAAGATAATATTTTAATTATTCTGTATAAAAGTGTCCACACATGGCTACTTCCATAAATTATCTTTCACTTTTAGGCTAAAATGATAATGGGATGTTATAAGATAAAATATAAAAATGATTGAAATCCCTGAAAACATATTTGCTCCAGGAAGGTTTTTGTTATGCAATTTATAAATCTTATATAAATAGATAACTTCAGTAGTTCCAATCTCATTTTGGGTCACCAAAAGCAGAAAGTGTACTGCTAAGAAAGATTCCTGATTTCACCATTTAGTAAGTATATAATTTAGACTCTATGTTAAATCTCTTTGTCTTATTTAAGCTCTCTTTATCTGTAAAATGAAAATGTTAATACAGTGTCTTTATGAGGAGAAAATGAAATAGGAAGAAACTAGCACAAAACTCTCCCTGGCACAGAAATGAATTAGATTTCAATAAACAATCTAAATTAAAAATAATTTTGTGTTCAAATCATATTTTAATATAACTTATAATCTCCACTATCATATCATTGTTCGTTTAAGAGATCATACTTACATTGGTTTATACTTGTTTACTAAAGAATCCTCAGTGAGGGTTCCTGGGGGCTCAGTTGGTTGAGTGTCAGCCTTTGGCTCAGGTCATGATCCCAGGGTCCCAGGATGAAGTCCTGCATTGGGCTTCATGCTTTGGTAGGGAGCCTGCTTCTCCCTCTACCCCTCCCCCCTGCCCATGCTCTCTCTCTCTCTCAAACAAATGCATAAAACCTTTAAAAAAAAAAAAAGAATCCTAATGATTTGGATAATGTCTTCATTGAGGTTGTTTCAAATCATTATTGATTTTACCAAACCCATGTATACCCTTCAGGTTTCCAAATATTTTTATATATGTATTGCTTCTTAAAAAAAAATTGTTTCTCCAAAATTCTCTAACATCAACCTTGAAATCCAGTAGCCTGCTGAGGTTAAAACATAGTCTCTCATAGATAGTGTCAAGCATACATTGCAACAGTTTGGGACTAGAATATTTCTCATTCTTAAAATTGCTGCCTCTTTCATCTCCTCTGGTCTCTGTAAAAGTTTTGAAAGTTTGAAATCAAAGTCTTTATGATGTTTTTCTAAATGTTTTTCTTAGGGATTTCTTTGATTTCAGGCCTTATAAAAGTTTATTTTAAACAAGGGGAAAAAAGTTTACCTCTTCTAATCCAAGAAAACATTCTGTTGTGCAAATTGATTGTATAAACATTATTGAAAATATATAATAAAATACATTGTAATAGAATACATTATAATGAACTGAGTGGCATTTATTTTCATACCAAGAGAGGAAATATAAATGTTAATTATTTATTCATTAATGAACTTCTGACAGAATCATTTACTTGTCATCTGTCTAAACTGCCAATCATTTCTCCTCATTTATTCATTTGTTGGCAAATGTTCACAGTCTTTCTTTCCAATTCCTGCCTTTCTAAATGGGTTGATTCCAAAGTCCACATCAAACACCATTACGTCTTGATTTCTAACCCTTCTTCCCCCTTCATTGTTAATGAACTTCCCCGAACAATGTCTAACACTAGTCTTCAGATTTACTCTATGATCTTCTGCAACTTACATCTCCAAAATGTTTAACTCAAGTATCCTTTCTCCTACCTTAATCTTCTCTAAGGAAATATGTCTATTGGTTCTGGATGGAAAAAGTCAGTACCATTTCAGTTTCCCTTCAAAAGCCTAGTAATCCTAGTAATCCTTTGCTTTTTAAGAAATTTTAATTTTAATTTCTCATTTATTAGGAAGTCCAAACCTGACAATACCCATGTAAATCTTATTTTTAATTAAGTAAATAACTTAAAAACATATTAATTACAATCATAAGTTCCTCAACAAAAAACAAAAGGAAAATATGTATATACAATGAAAGTTGTAAAATGGCCTTGTTAGTAATTGATGAATTTTATAATTATGTCTTTGAATTTAATATATGATTTATGCCATAAGCTAGGACACTTTTTGAATTATCCATCAAAAATATTTAAATAATAAAAATGTGTAACCATATGGCAAAACCTAATCTAATTTTATCATTAAAATAAATATTTTCTCCCTGTTACATTTTCATTTTTAATAAATATGCATTCTTTATGCTATGGTATATCTCATTCATGAGAATTGGCTTGACAAAAGTGATTCAATCTGCATTAGGGAGAGTCAAAGCATCTTTTAAAATGATTGAATGTATTAATATATGTTTATCACAATCCTGCAATTGCTTACCAAAAGCATCATTTATTGGACAGCACTTGGATAGAATAATTGAAATGATGGTCCATGTGGCCTAATTTTTAAATGTGAGTGATATATTTTTTTCTAGATTGATACTACTAAATCTATGTCAATAATCCCATTTGAAATAATTTGTATTTTAGGTTTACTTGTTTGGATTTTAGGGAAGATTACAATCTCACATTTGGAAGTTGGAAGTCTTTTGTGGGTATTTTTTTGTTTTTGTTTTTGTTTGTTTGTTTGTTTAAATAAAGCAGTTGATAACAACTTTTGCACAACTATCAAACTGGAAACTCTTAATTTATTCCAGACATCTTTCTCTTTCTCATCTATACATCTATTCAATTAAGTCCTTAATTTCAACCTTCTCATCTTATATCTATCTCTTCTTCCTGACCCATCTCTGCTGCCACTGCCTCAAATTCAAGTCCTTGGGGTACTTGGGTAGCTCAGCTGGTTGAGCATCCAACATTTGATTTTGACTAGGTCATAATCTAAGGGTCATGGGATGGAGCCCCATGTCAGTCTTCATGCTCATCATGGAGTCTGCTTGAGATTCTCACTCTTACTCACCTTCAACCCTTTCCACCCATGTACTCTCTCTCTAAATAAATAAATAAATAAACAAATCTCTAAAAAACAAAATACAAATCATCATCTCACCCATCAATTTCAATTGCTTGTTAATTAGCCTGATTGAATTCAGTCAATTGGCAACATGACAGCCATAGTTATATAATTCAAATCTGAACATAAATTTCTCTATCCAATCAAATTAGTCCCCCAAAATACCTTGATACATTATCTTATTTCTGTATATCCCAGAAATGTATTAGCAATGTCTTCTTTATTTTTTTTATTTTAAATTTTATTTATTTATTTTTAACATATAATATATTATCAGGCCCAGGGGTACAGGTCTGTGAATCTCCAGGTTTACACACTTCATAGCACTCACCATACCACATACCTACCCCAGTGTCCATAACCCAAACACTCTCTCCCTACCCCACTCCTCGGGCAACCCTCAGTTTGTTTTGTGGGATTAAGAGTCTCTTATGGTTTATCTCCCTCTTGTTTCATTTATTCCATTCCTACACTGCCAAACGCACCACATTGCCTCTCAAATTCCTCATGTCAAGGATATCTTATAATTGTCTTTCTCTTACTGACTTATCTCGCTAAGCATAATACCCTCTAGTTCCATTCACATCATCGCAAATGCCAAGATTTCATTTATTTTGATGGCTGCATAGTATTTCATTGTATATATATACCACTTCTTCTTTATCCATTCATCTGTTGATGGGCATCTATGTTCTTTCCATAGTTTAGCTATTGTGGCTATTGCTGATATAAATATTCGGGTGCACATGACCCTTGGGTCACTGCATTTGTATCTTTAGGGTAAATACCCAGTAATGTGATTTCTGGGTCTTAGGGTAGCTCTATTTTCAGCTTTTTGAGGAACCCCCATGCTTTTTACAGAGTGGTTGTACCAACTTGCATTCACACCAAGAGTGTAGGAGGGTTCCCGTTTCTCTGCATCCTGGCCAGCATCTGTCATTTTCTGATTTGTTAATTTTAGCCATTCTGACTGGTGTGAGGTGGTATCTCATTGTGGTTTTGATTTCTATTTGCCTGATGCCAAGTGATGTGGAACACTTTGTCATGTGTCTGTTGGCCACCTAGATATCTTTTTTGCAGAAATGTCTGTTCATGTCTTCTGCCCATTTCATGATTGGATTATTTGTTCTTTGGGTGTTGAGTTTGAAAAATTATAGTTTTGGGATACTAGCCCTTTATCTGCTATGTCCTTTGCAAATATGTTCTCCCATTCTGTCATCTGTCTTTTGGCTTTGTTAACGGTTTCCTTTGCTGTGCAAAAGCTTTTGATCTTGATGAAATCCCTATAGTTATTTTTGTCCTTGCTTCCCTTGCCTTTGGCGATGTTCCTAGGAAGATGTTGCTGTGGCTGAGGTTGAAGAGGTTGCTGCCTGTGTTCTCCTCAAGGATTTTGATGGATTCCTTTCTCACATTGAGGTTCTTCATACATTTTGAGTCTATTTTCGTGTGTGGTGTAAGGAAATTATTCAATTTCATTTTTCTGCATGTGGCCGTCCAATTTTCCCAATACCATTTATTGAAGAGGCTGTTTTTTTTCCATTGGACATTCTTTCCTGCTTTGTTGAAGATTAGTTGACCATAGAGTTGATGGTCTATTTCTGGGCTCTCTATTCTGCTCCATTGATCAATGTGTCTATGTGTCTGTTTTTGTGCCAGTACCATGCTGTCTTGATGATGACAGCTTTGTAATAGAGCATAAGTCTATAAGTCCAGAATTGTGATGCCACCAACTTTGGCTTTCTTTTTCAATATTCCTTTGGCTATTCGAGGTCTTTTCTGGTTCCATATAAATTTTAGGGTTATTTGTTCCATTTCTTTGAAAAAAAAAAAAAAAGGATGTTATTTTCATAGGAGTTGCATTAAATGTTAGATTGCTTTAGGTAGCTTAGACATTTTCACAATATTTGTACTTCCAATCCAGGAGAATGGAATATTTTTCCATTTCTTTGTGTCTTCCTCAGTTTCTTTCATGAGTACTTTATAGTTCTCTTACATAGATTCTTGGCCTCTTTGGTTAGGTTTATTTCTAGGTATCTTATCGTTTTGGGTGCACTGGTAAATGGGATTGATTCCTTAATTTCTTTTTATTCTGTCTTGTTGTTGGTATAAATAAATGCAACTGATTTCTGTGCATTGATTTTATATCCTGACACTTCACTGAATTCCTGCACAAGTTCTAGCAGATTTGGAGTGGAGTCTTTTGAGTTTTCCACATAAAGTATCATATCTTCTATAAAGAGTGAGAATTTGACTTCTTTGCCAATTTGGATTTCTTTAATTTCTTTTTGTTGTCTGATCACTGAGGCTAGGACTTCTAGTACTATGTTGAATAGCAGTGGTGATAATGGACATCCATGCTGTGTACCTGACCTTGGCAAAAAAGCTCTCAGTTTTTCTCCATTGAGAATGATATTCGCTGTGGGTTTTTCATAAATAGATTTGATGATATTGAGGTATGTATCCTCTATCCCTGCACTTTGAAGAGTTTTGATCAAGAAAGAAAAGGCATTTTGTCAAATTTTTTCAGCATCTATTTAGAGTATCATGTGGTTCTTGTTCTTTCTTTTATTAAGAAATTATATCACATTGATTGATTTGCAGATGTTGAACCAACCTTGCAGCCCTGGAATAAATCTTATGTGGTTGTGGTGACTAATCCTTTCAATGTACTGTTGGATCCTATTGGCTTGTATTTTGGTAAGAATTTTCACATCTGTGTTCATCAAGGATATTAGTCTGCAATTCTCTTTTTTGAGGGGATCTTTGTCTGGTTTTGGGATCAAGGTGATTCTGGCCTCATAAAACGAGTTTGGAAGTTTTCCTTCCATTTTTATTTTTTGGAACAGTTTCAGAAGAATATGAGTTAATTCTTCTTTAAAGGTTTGGTAGAATTCCCCTGGGAAGCTCTCTGGCCCTGAGCTCTTGTTTATTGGTAGATTTTTTTTTAAAGATTTTATTTATTTATTTGACAGAGATCACAAGTAGGCAGAGAAGCAGGTAGAGAGAGAAGAGGAAGCAGGCTCCCCGCTGAGCAGAGAACCTATGTGGGGCTCGATCCCAGGATCCTGGGATCATGACCCAAGCTGAAGGCAGACACTTACCGACTGAGCCACCCAGGCGCCCCTTGTTGGAAGATTTTTGATGACTGCTTCAATCTCCTTATGGTTATGAGTCTGTTCAGGTTTTCTATTTATTCCTGGGTCAGTTGTGTCTCTAGGAATGCATCCATTTCTTCCAGATCGTCAAATTTGCTGGCGTATAGTTACTCATAATATGATCTTAAAATTGCTTGTATTTCTTTGGTGTTGGTTGTGATCTCCTCTTTCATTCATGATTGTATTTATTTGGATCCTTTCTCTTTTCGTTTTGATAAGTCTAGCCAGGGATTCAATTCTTTCAAAGATCCAGCTCATAGTTTTGTTGATTTGTTCTACTGGTTTTGTTTGTTTGTTATGTTTTGTTTAGTTTTTTTGGTTTCTATTTCATTGATTTCTGCTCTGATCTTTATTATTTATCTTCTCCTGTTGTGTTTAGGCTTTCTTTGCTCTTTTTTCTAGAGCTCCTTTAGGTATAGTGTTAGGGTGTGTATTTGAGACCTTTCTAGTTTCTTGAGAAAGTCTTGTATCACTATATATTTTCCACCCAGGCCTGCTGCTGCTGTGTCCCACAGATTTTGAACCATTATGTTTTCATTATCATTGGTTTCAATTATTTTTTTTTCAATTGTTCTTTAATTTTCTGGTTGACCCATTCATTCTTTAAAAAGATGCTCTTCAGTCTCTATGTATTTGGGTTCTTTCCAAATTTTCTCTTGTGGTTGAATTCTAGCTTCAGATCATTATGGCCTGAAAATATGCAGGGAATTATCCTAATCTTTTAGTACTGGTTGAGACCTGATTTATGACCCAAGATGTGATCTATTCTGGAGAATGTTCCATGTGCACTAGAGAAAACTTGTATTCTCTTGCTCTGGGAGGGAATGTTCTGAATATATCTGTGGTGTCCATTTGGTCCAGTGTGTCATTTAAAGCCTTTATTTCCTTATTGATCTTTTGCTTGGATGATCTGTCCATTTCAGTGAGGGGGTGTTAAAGTCCCTACTATTATTTTTGATGTGTTTCTTTGATTTTGTTATTAAGTGGTTCTTATTCAACTATATTCATATTTGGCTGCTCCCATGTTAAGGGCATAGATATTTTAAATTGTTAGATATTCTTGTTGGACAGACCCTTTGAGTATGATATAGTGTCCTTCCTCATCTCTTACTATAGTCTTTGGCTTAAAACCTAATTTATGTGATATACAGATTGCCGCCTCAGCTTTCTTTTGATGTCCATTATCATTGTAAATTATTTTCCAGCCTGTCACTTCAAATCTAGATGTGTGTTTGGGACTAAAATTAGTTTCTTGTAGACAACATATTGATGGGTTTTGTTTTTTTTTTATCCATTCTGATACCCTGTGTCTTTTGATTGTGGCATTTAGCCCATTTACATTCAGGGTAACTATTCAGAGATATGAATTTAGTGCCATTGTATTGCCTGTAAGGTGACTGTTACTGTATATTGTTTCCATTACTTTCTAGTCTACTACTTTTAGGCTCTCTTTGCTTAGAGGACCCCTTTCAATATTTCCTTAGAGGGTTTGGTGTTTACAAATTATTTTTGTTTTTGTTTTTCCTGGAAGCTTTTTATCTTTCCTCCTATTTTTAATGATAGCCTAGCTGGATATAGTATTATTGGCTGCATGTTTTTCTCATTTAGTGCTCTGAATATATCATGCCAGTTCTTTTTGGCCTTCTGGGTCTCTGTGGATACATCTGCTGCCAATCTAATATTCCTACCATTGTATGTTATAGACTTCTTGTTACGTGCTGCTTTCAGGATTTTTTCTTTGTGGCAAAGACTTCTAAGTTTTACTATTTAATGATAGGGTGTGGACTTATTCTTCTTGAATTTGAGGGGGATTTCCCTGCACCTCCTGGATTTTGATGCTTGTTCCCTTTGCCATATTAGGGAAATTCTCTACAATATTTCACTCCAATATACCTTCTGTCCCTCTCCTTTCTTCTTCTTCTGGAATCCCAATTATTCTAATGTTGTTTTGTCTTATGGTATTGCTTATCTCTTGAATTCTCCCCTTACAGTCCAGTAGTTGTTTGTCTCTCTTTTGCTCAGCTTCTGTATTCTCCTTCATTTGGTCTTCTATATCACTAATTCTGTCTTCTGCCTCATTTATCCTAGCAGTAAGAGCCTCCATTTTTTATTGCACCTCATTAATAGCTTTTTTCTAATTTCAACTTGGTTAGATTTTAGTTCTTTTATTTCTCCAGATAGGGTTTCTCTAATATATTCCATGCCTTTTTTGAGCCTGGCTAGAACCTTGTGAATTGTCATTCTGAACTCTAGATCTGACATATTACCAATGTCCATATTGATTAGGTCCCTAGCCTCAGTACTGCTTTTTTTTTTTTTTTTGGTGAGTTTTTCAGCCTTGTCATTTTGTCCAGATAAGAATATATGGAGGAGAGAATAAAATACTAAAATGGTGGCAAAGACCCCAGAAAAATGTGTGTTAACCAAATCAGAAGAGACTCCAAATCCTGGGGGGGAATAGACTGTGCAAAAAGAAGTTCAATTTTTTTTTTAAAGGAAGAAAATATAGATATTAGACTGGTGAATAGAACAGAGCCACCCACTTAATTTTGGGAGTACTTGGGTCTCTTAGAAGAAACTACCTACTAATATTTTAAGGAAATAAAAATGTATATACATATTTACAAAAATAAGGGTAAACGTGATGAAAGGATGGAATATGACTGTAAAGATAAATTTTAAAAATCTAAAAAAAAGACTTGATAAGATAAATTGGTTGGGAAAAGAAAGAAAAAGAAAGTGGAGAACACTTGCTCAGACTGGAGACTAGAACAAAGCCCTGTACTAGATTTAGGGTATATTTTGATCTATTAGAATAAATTGGATCCCAAAATTTTTTAGAAGAAAAGACCATATGTATATGCAAAAAGATAAAGTTAGATACAATAAAGGATGAAATATGACTATAATAATGAAGATTCAAAAAGTTTTTTGTTTGTTTTTTAATGAAAGGTATTATTAAGATAAACTAGTTAAAAAAACATTAAAAGAGGAAAGAGTACAAGTTAAAAAAATTAGAGGAAGAAAAAAAATTTAAAAATTAATTTTGCAAGGCTAAAGAATCACAGGGAGAAGGCCATGAATTCCATGCTTTGCTTTCTCCTTCTCTGAAATTCTGCTTTTCTCTTTGATAAGTAAGGTTGGTGTTGGCTGGGTTTCTTGCTAATCTTCTGGGGCGGGGGCCTGTTGTGATTCTCAAGTGTCTTTGTCCAGGTGGAATTGCACTACCTTTGCCAGGGACCAGGCTAAATAATCTGCTCCCATTCCCTCTCGGGAGCTTTTGTTCCCTGATAGCTTTCAGTAGAATTCTGGAGGACAGGAATGAAAATGGCAGCCTCCCAATCTCTAGCAAGAGGAGTAGAGAGCTCAGGGCCCCACTCCTCCGTGCACCCTCCTAGAAAAGTGCTCATTCACTCCCGTCCCCCTGGCCTCTGGCTGTGTGCCAAGCTCACCTGGCCTGTGACTGAGCATCTCTGCCTCTGGCACACAGCCCTACCCAGAATCTCCAAATGCAGCCGATCACTGCCACTCTTCCAGGGAGGTCTGCCCAGATCTGCCACTTGTGGGGTCCCTGTTCAAAGAACAGTGGCCTGATGGTTCCACAGATCACAGTTTAAGGTAACCCTAAGCTTAGACCTCACTTCTCGGCTCTGTCTTTATAGCCAGCTTCCCTGAACTAATACCTTTGAGCTCTGCAATATTCAGATACCCACAATCCTTCAGTGACCCCATGGAACCTGAGACCACGCTGTCCCTGTGAGGGCTCCACCTCTGCTTAGCCTCTGGATTCACTTCTCTGCAGGTCTTACCTTTCAGAAAGTGGTCAATTTTCTGTTTCCAGAATTGTTATTCTTCTTCTCTTCAATCCCTTGTTGGATTTGTAGGTGTTCAGAATGGTTTAATAAACTATCTAGCTGATATCTTGATACCTAATGTCATCTCAGCCTGCTACTCCTCCATCATCTTGAGTCCTCAGCAATGTCTTCTGTGTTTTGGTTTGTTTGCTGGTTTTCCTCTTTATTTTTTAGATTACATTTTTCCACAAAAAGATGTATGCAGTTGCTAAAATTAAAAATATTAAAATGTTTTTAGTAAACTGTGACAGTCCTCATATTCACTTCCCCACATCCTCAGATTCACTATGTAGAAAACTATTTTCAATTGTTTCTAGTGAGACATCTTTGAAAGTTATATCCAGACTTCTAAATTACAATAATATCACCCAATGTATCATCTATAGACATTACCTATTGACTTTCTCTGCAGAAGGTGGGAATCAACTAACATTATATACCTCAACTACCTCTTTCCAACCTTCCATTTTTTTAAGTTAAATTGTTATTATTTTCTGTTTGTACATAAATATACTTCCTCAGGAGTTTCTAAAACTTAATTTTGACAGCTTATCTGTATTACAGTCTATTAGGGTTTATCTGTAATGTAATGATTTCTTGGGGTGTTAAAGCATTGACAGGACTAATTATCTATAATACTATGCTAAACAACATTGCATGAAAATTTAAACAGTATTAACTTTAGTCTCTGAGACCTTCCAGTCTGTAAACATGAACCTTCATGGCAATAGCAGTAAAAGCAAAAAAAAAATAAGTAGGAGTTTCTAATGCATACATACTGAATGATCATCACCTATAAAATGTAAACTATATGCTATAATCTATATAGATTAATGTTTGATTCTGAGGCTATGGAATTTATAATTATAAATATAATTCTAGGTTAAAAGCACTTCCCTATAGCACAGTTATGACATTTGATGAGCAGCTGATAATTTTAGCAGTTGTGCATCACTGAAAATGACTTTTATATCGCCAAATAAGTCTTGTTTTCATCAGTTTTGTCTTTGTAGTTTATTGGTTTTTGTCTTGTTGTTTTCCATCTCACATGTCAATAAAAGTGTCATCATTCTAAACCAGTAAAATGTCAAAATATGTATGAAGTTGTGTTTTCAAACAACTGTCTCTAACCAGCTTACCAAATACATATTTATTGTCCTTTCTCTATTTTTGCCTCATCTTAAGCTTTATAACTGGCTACCTGGAGCAGGAGGATTGTGGTGGGAGAAGCAGATGATTTTAAATAATTTCATTACTATCACAATTCACTTTTTCAAACCCAGTGTTCAAATTGCAATTAGGGTTCATCAAATACTCTTTCTTCCTGCCTTTCTCTTCTCTATCTACCCATCTCTATCTACATATCTCTGCCCCTTGAGCTTCCACTCTGTCTAGTTATGTCTCTTTGTAAATGTTCATACTAAAGTAAATTTTCCTATATATTGGTAATATTTTAGAGATATTTGGCTTTTGAACCCTTAAATTTATATTTATTCCAAATCACTATTTGAACATATAAATTACTGATTTTATAATAGAAATTCAGTTAAAAATAATAGAATTGAAGCCCTAGTGGAAGATAAGGTTATGCTAACAGCTTCATGTTTAAAGTTGGCTGCTTTCTTTTACCCAGTATGACCACAACTTTCAAATGATTTTGCTCCTGGCAATGCCAACTTTTACCTATCACTTCTGATTAAAAATCATGTGTCCTTTGTGTATGCGTGCATGAACACCTTACTGGAATAGTTGAGAAATAGTTCCTATTTATATTTTGTTTGATAATTTTCTTTTTCCTAAATAATTTTGTTGGAAATTACAGAGAGATGAAACTTAACAAACTACTAACTTATTTTATATATTTTAATGAATGCATTTGGATTTGGGTTATATTTTCTGCTTTTTATAATTAAATGTGTAGATGTTTTATGATAAATCCCTTCACTCACAAAAAGGAATATCAAAATTTATGCTTCAGAATAAATTTTGGTTTATGAAAAATTATCTCAATGTCTATAATAACATATAGGCCACTCATCATTTTTCAAATACAAAAATGAAAAGGAAATCTTTTTGCATATTTTATTATTCTAAACAATTTGAGTATATTATGATATAAAATATGTCCCCCTCATCTTTTTAAGGAGAATACTGGAAATTATTTAATCATTGAATAAATATAGGTAATATGTTATTTAATTAAATTTAAATTTTTTTCTAAACAAAATATTTAAAGCTGCAGTAGTATAATCATGAATACTTATGAATTAAAATAGAAAATGGCCCACAGGATCTACATTTTAGAATGAGAATATAAATTTTTAATTTCCTTACTGTAATTAAAAAAAAAAGCTTTCATTTTTATAATTGAGGAGTTTCTTATAATTACAGAAGGTATCTCTGTACATATCTGGTGGTCCAGGTTTTATATCTGGGGACACGGTTTTTGGAACTGCTACCCAGGGGATGTCCTTTGATCACCTGGCTCTTGATTCCTGGGTTTCATGGGATTGTAATAATCAAAGAGACAATTCTTAGCAGAATACAACTCCCAAGACATGGCACAGATAGAACACTAAAACAAACCATGAGCTTTTCTTAGAATGAGGACTATTTGCTTGTCCAGGAGTTTCAGCCTAGGAGGTGGTTACCAGCTTAAGACACTTTTCAGGGTTATAGAGGTGCCCTTAGGGAATGGAGACCAGTAGACATAATATTTTTGCTCTCCACTCTGCCTCTTTGGATCCTCCCCAAAAGGAGCTTATACCTTTCTCTGGTGCTCTGATTTTTGAGGCTGTGGTCAGGGGATACCCCTATATTGCCTGATAGCCAACAGGACTTAGGCTCACATGTCCCACAGGATTATAACCAGCAGAGAAAGAGTTTTTAAAAAACTATCACCTCCAGGGCAGAGCAAGAAGCAACAGACCCAGGAGCTCAGTCTTTCTGTGAAGTTCCCATTGATGGATGAATGAATAAAGAAAGTGGGGCATACTTACACAACAAAACATTATTAACCTATAAAAAAAATAAAATTTTACCTTTTGCAATAACATGAGTGAAACTCCAGGGTATTTGCTAAATAAAATAAGTCAAAGAAAGACAAGTATCATATAATCTCACTGATATGTGAAATCTGAAGGAAAGAAAAGAATAAAAAAATAAGAGTAGGAGGTTGGAGGAAAGGCAGGAAAAAGGGAGGAGAGAAGGAGGGAGAAGAAAGAAAGGAAGGAAGAGAGAGAAAGAGGAAGGGAGGGAGGAAGGGAGGAAGGAAGGAAAAACAAAAACAGCAACAAAAGCAAACCAAACCAAACCAAACCAAACCGAAACAAAACAAAAACAAAATCAAACCAAACCAAAACAGAACAAACAAGCTCCTAGATACAGAGAACACATTGGTGTTTCCCAGGCAGGGGTTTTGGGGTGGGTGGGTGAAATGGGCAAAGGTAGTCAAAAGACACATGCTTCCATTTATAAAATAAGTCATGGGAATATTATGTACAGAATGACGATTGTAGTTAATAATGCAATATTGCATATTGGAAAGTTACTAAGAGAATATATCTTAAAAGTTTCTATACTAAGGGAAAAAATATGTAACTTTGTAAGGTGAATTTAACTGGACTCATTGTGGTCATCATTTTGCAATACATACAAATATTGAATCATTTTATTGGACACCTGGAACCAACACAATGTTGCATGTCAATAATACTTCAATATAAGAAAATGAGGAAAATAAATGTATGGAACATGCTTCTCAAGATAGCCCATATTATCCCCTAAAATATAGATAATATGATAATCTAGAAAATAATACTTTTAATTTTAATTTTTACATCTTTCTAAGTTTCACCTTGCTGCCTCTTAGATAAATAGAATGAAGAATCCTTGATCCTTATTTTCTCTGTCACTGATTTACTGTATCACCTCCAGAGCTTGTCATCAGTCACATAAAACAACAAGCCATCAAAATAGGAGATTTCAGAATTTCAAAACTTCAGTGATTTCTTTCTTTCTTTCTTTCTTCTTTCTTTCTTTCTTTCTTTCTTTCTTTCTTTTTTTAAGATTTTTATTTATTTGACACACAGAGAGAGAGAGATCACAAGCAGGCAGAGAGAGAGAGAGAGAGAGGGAAGAAGGCTCCCTGCCAAGCAGAGAGCCTGATGTGGGGCTCGATCCCAGGACCCTGAGATCATGACCTGAGCCAAAGGCAGAGGCTTTAACCCACTGAGCCACCCAGGCGCCCCAAAACTTCAGTGATTTCTTAAAAAAAAATCCCTAGAACAGAGTTGAAGTTAGATGATTGGAGTTAGGTAAGGACACATTTCATAGAGAAGCTTCTCTTAAAGCAGATAGCACTCTTTTCCACTTCCCATTACAAAGATTTGATATATATGTCAAACCCACTCACTTTTCCCCTGATTTATGCCACTTACTAGATATATCCAACAGTCAAATTGAGATACATCAGTCAAAATGACTTCATAAATTAGTCCCAATACAAAATGATTTTATTATGTATAATGTAGAATTTTATAAAAGATGAATTTTTAAAACAATATTATTTTATGATGACCCAGAAATGTAACAAGAAATGACAAAGTTCACTCTACATGGTTACTTTTTGTTAAAAGGGTATGTGCTTTGATGAGTGCTGTGAAGTGTGTAAACCTGGTGATTCACAGACCTGTACCCCTGGGGATAAAATATATATGTTTATAAAAAATAAAAAATTATATAAAAAAAGGAAAAAAATAGAGTTAAAATTGTTTTTGCCTTTTTGAAAAATATATACTTTTAAAATATTTAAATCTTTATATATTTTCAGGTAAAGAACTGAAAGTGTTTTTAGGACAGTTATCTTTAGAAACTTGGCCCTTACCTCCCAACCAAGAAAAATATGGTGAAATCTAAAGTAAAATAGCTTTTATCTGATACCTTAAGGCATGATGCTAATTTCACCTGAGAAAGCATCTCTTCCACTATTTCTTTAGTAGGATCTTAGAAAATAAAATCCTTATGTGAGGAGTAAAGTGTTTTTTGATCTAAGCAAACCTCTATGCTGTTTTTCTTCACAAGGATATCATTTTATTTTATCAAATATAAAATACCATCTAATAAAATACATTCTCATTTCACATAAATTAAAGTGTGAATAAATGTGAATCTTAGAAAATATTAAATGTGATAGAATGGGCACTAGTCTAAGATGGCATCTTCAGAACAAACACTACCAACAACAAAAAACTTTAATGTACTTAATATAATCAAATGCCCTCTCAAAAAGCTACAGAAAGCCAGTTGGTAGCATGTGTTCAGGTGGTATATTTTTCATCATGGAATGACAACTCAAAATCCATGTTATACAAATGACTATTTGTATTTTTAAAAGATTGTGATAATTTTAGACACAAAGTAAAAATACATCTGTTGAATATTTTAGACAATAAAATGTTGAAAAACAGATTTTAATGAACACAGCCACAGCTTTCTCATTTCTCTTTTTTTATGATTTTATGTATTTATTCATGAGATACGGAGAGAGAGAAAGAGACAGACGCAGGTAGAGGGAGAAGCAGGCTCCCCTCTGAGCAGGGAACCTGATGCAGGACTCAATCCCAAGAGCCTGGGATCACAACCTGAGCTGAAGGCAGATGCTTAACCAATTGAGCCACCCAGGCACCAGTTTCTCATTTCTGAAGAAAATGTGATACCCTCAGTAAGTGCCATTACATTAAATATAGCCTTACTCTTTTATTTATATAGATATTGACTGTGTTTGATTGAAATATCCAACTTACTCCTATTTTTAAATTTCTCATATATTAATAAAGGCAATTAATAGGGTCATCTGATATGGAAAGTGTATTGTTTAACCTGTTAGTTTCAGTTAATATGAATGAAAGAGATGTTATTCTGTACTGTTGAAAGTTAGCTTTGAAGAGGAATTTTCTGTAATAGACTGCTTTTTTGTGGTCCAGAGCACTGTTTGTAGGTCAGTCTTATTTAAATATTAGGTTAATTACAAGGAAATAATTTAACCAGAATGTTCTTTCAATTTTCATGAAATATTATTAACTATACCCCTTAGTGATTCTTTTTCATTAAAGTTACCATTAAAAAAAAGAAAAAAAAAAAAAGAAGAAGAAGAAGTATTAAGGTAGCCCAATCCTGCCAGAGGCAGGACTTCTCTTTGGTTTAAGGAATCCCCAGTAGCCTACACAAAATTTTCTATTATTTTCACTGTAGCTGGGCTGTGCCTATGTAATTCTCTTTTGTTCCCTCTCTCTTTCAGGAGGCTCAAAATTGTATCTCATTTTGATGGCTTTCCTTGTCTCCTGCCCTTCCTCCTGGTCCTCAGAGGAGTTTCCTCTAGTAGAGTGGTTGCACATCTAATCTCATCTTGGTTTATCTTGGTTTTTGCCTCTCAGAGGACTTGAACTAATTAATGTAATATTTATTTTAAATAGATCAACAACTATGAAATGCAATAATATATTTAAAAACATAAGAGCAAAAAACACATGTTACATGATTCCATTTATGTGAAATATCCAGTGTAGGGAACTCCACAGAGACAGAACACATATTAGTAGTTTCTAGGGCTTGGTGGAGGAGGAATAGCTGAATGCTTAATTGAGACAGGGTTTCTTCTGGATTAATGAAAGTGTTCTGGAACTAGATAATACTTATGGTTGAAAATTGTGAATGTGCCAAATGTTACTAATGGAACATTTTTTGTGTATTTTACTACAATATCAAATGCATTACATTAAAAGGGGAAGCCTATGCTTTTATGTTGGTCATGGTATAATATGTGGGATTTCATTTCCAGATTATATTTTATTGGCTTATTTCTATAAGAAATTCCATGATCAAATAATATTGGAGAATCTCAGTTCAATAATGTTAAATTGGTGCATAGTTTTAAAATGAGAACAAACAAAAAACAAAGAAAAAACCTTAAGTACACCATTATCTTCCTATACCTTCAGATTTTCTTATTTAAAAAAAATAATTCTAATGTATTGTTTCCTTGGAGATTACAGAGTATAAAATATATTACAATTTTTCAGATTTCTAACTAAAATGTAATTCTCACCTCTATACACTTAGCAGTTTTTTATTATGATATTTATATTATTGAATAAGGAGTCAAATTAATCATTTCAATAATTAGTAATATAGTTTTGAAGATAAGGCCAGGCAGGATACAGTAGTATGAATATCTTACTTTTTGTGAAATGGCTATGTGATAATTTTAAAATGAATGATAGTCTATCTTTCCTGTTCATTTCTTATTTATTATAAAATTTACTAAAGACTCCTTAAAAGATTTTATGTATGACAACCAAGTCCCAGGTGGCCTACAGGCCATTGGACAGACTGTTTTCAAACACTTCTCAGGAGAAAATCTGGTCTATTTGCTGATTTTGTTATTCAGTAAAAATATTTCTTATTTAGTATTTATTTAGCACACTTATGATGCTAGCATACATAAAACAAACACCTGGCTCTCTTTTAGCCCACGATTGGTAGTACCTTAATTGTACTGTTTCTGAGGTTTTCATTTTCTTTGGGAATTCCATAGGGGAAAAAATGTGGGAAAAAAGGCTTGGTTCATCTCCTTTGATATATTTTCTAATAGGCAGTTGTAATTATAACATTAAACATTAACCTGAATGTGATAATTCTTTTGCTCAGTTATCAATTTTAAAGAGCTGATTAAGACCAAGTCATAGCAAATTTTTCTTAATAGTTGTTTCTAAAATTCTGACTCAGTCATATCAATTGATTACTATATATAGAGCAGTCTTGATATATACAATTCTTTACCATAATTTAATTGTGATATGTGTAATCATGAGCTTTTGCAATATAATGATTTATAAGAAATAGTATTTCTCAAATATATTTGGTCTTTATCACAGTTCCTAAAAATGCTTCAGAACAACAAGAACAAAAAAAAAACAGTGAAATGGATACCTTATTACTAAAGAAAATGACTTTCTCTCCACCTAAAGGTGAGAACTGCTTGCCAGGAGGACTAACCATATGATAAGAGGGTAAGAACTTTCAGTGTCCCACCCCCGACCTCCAGACGGGAGAGAAGGGCTGGACGTTGAAGCAGCCAATGGCTAATGACTTGGTCAATTTTGACTATGTAACAAAGCCTCCAAGAAACCCAAGAGGAGAGATTTTTCATCCATTTATCAGAGTTTCAATGCTTATGGAACCAGAGTGGTTCCATGTGTTACTAAGAAAAGCCCCCAGCTCCATGAGGACAAAACTGCTTTGTGCAGGATTTTGGCCTGTGTATTTCTTTATCTGGCTTTTGATTCATATGTTTTATCATATTTTTAAATAAACTGGTAAGTGTAAGTGTTTCTCTGAGTTCTGTGAACCACTCTAGGAAATTAATCAAACTAAAAGGGTAGGTCTTTGGACCCTAAATCTGTAATCAATTTGTCAAAAGCAGAGGTAACAACCTGAGTTGCAAATGGCCTCTGAAGAAAGGGATGGAGGGCCAGTCTTGTAAGACTCCATGTTTAACCTGTGGAATATGATCCTATCTCTAGGTAGATAGTGTCAAATTTGATTTGAATTTGTGTCTAAAAATTACTTGATGTTGTCTGTGGGGGGGGGGGAATTCCCCCACCCTGGAATTAGATCTGGGAACCCTTAAAGAGCTTTATACAAAGACAATTCCTATTTTGGACCAGAATAACACAAGAATTCTGTCTCATAAAGTAACCATTTTAAGATATTCTACTACACCATCATAACAATTAACCTCTCCTTTAATGAAAAAATAAAACTGTGAGTTAATATTGTGGAGAGGACACACACGATTTGCCCATAATTTTCTGACATTCCAAATTCGTTATTAAAAACCCAGTACTGTTTGAACTCATTAACAACAACAACAAAAATACAATGAGAGATTTCAATGGAAGAAAGAATGGAATATATTTTTAAAAACATTAAGATGATGCAAAAATACCAATCCATGAAACAAAGCATATTCTTATTGCATGTGTACAGAGGATTTATGGGAAGAGGAATACAATCTATCCTTCAGGACCAAAAAGAGAATCTGTGTTCTCAGAGTAGATTTGTCAATTGTGGTTGGAAATACTAAATAAAACTAAGGTTGAGTTTTAACTGAAGACTGATGTATATGGAAGTCATCTACTATCCTTATCCCATGGATATATTCAAATCATCATTGAATTTTTCACCAGGGACTCCACCAAAACAAACAAACAAACAAACAAAAAACAAACAAACAAATAAATAGTCCCTCTGAAGAAATTGAAATTGAGCAGTAATCTCTTTGCAGAGAACTGGAAAAGATAATGAAAATCCAAAATAAAATATTGCTCCTTTTAACACTTATAGAAGCTCCAACAAGAAAGATACACACATGATTATCCCAAAAGCATCCTAGTGAAAGTAAGACCTTCAAGGGAAGAGACTTCTTATTGGTTGCCTGATATTTGAAGAAAATAGTGTCATGGAAGACTAAAGGCAGGATATCCTGCCTTTTTCCAAAACAAACCAAAAATAAAGAGAAAGAGATAATCTGAGAAAGAAAGGAAATGAGGGATTTGAAGTAAAAACAAAACAAAATAAAACAAAACAGAGCGCTGAGGACACACAATTTCAATAAAATACACTGTGGATGCTAATTGAAAAATAAATATAAAATTTAAAAATCAACATAATTAAAGAAAGGCAAATTTGAGGGGAAAAAACTGCTAAAGAACATAGATAGGTATCAAAAATGTGCATTACAGTTTGAAAAATTAGTTAGCTTTCAGACTGTACAAGATATCTCAAAGGAAAAGAGAGATGTAACTGACACCTTTTGTACATCGTTTTAAAAAATTTAAAATGTATATAACCTCTTTATTGAGATTCAATTCTTCCATGTAAATACCTACTTAATGGTTTTTAATGTATTTTCAGACTACCGTCACCACCAGCACAATCATTTTTGAACATTTTCTTCACCCTAAAACAAAACTTTCATATTCATTATCAGGTACTCTAAATTTACCCCCAATCCTCCAGCCCTAAGCAAGCATTAGTCCACTTTCCAATTCTATAGATTTGATGTTCTGTACATTTCAAAAAAGAAGAATCACAATATGTGGTCTTATGTGATAGGCTTCTTTCGCGTAGCACGTTTTCAAGACTTATCCATGTCATCACATGTATCAGTGCTTTATTCTGTTTTTACTATTGCATAATACGCCACTATATGAATATGTTATTTTTTTTAACATGGCTGTATGCTTTCCTCTCTCTTGAGTATATATCTAGCAATGCAATTCCTAGTTACTCTATGTTTAATATTTTGAGAAACCTCTAGACTGCTTTCCAAAATGACAAGGTCATTTTATTTTTCAGTGAGTAATGTATAGGGGTTACCATTTTTCCACATCCTCAACAAAATTTTGTATTCAGTGTCTTTTTTTTATAATTATTATTACAGCCATCTTAGTGGATGTAAACTAGCATCTCATTGTGATTTTGATTATTGTTTTCCTAATGGTTAATAATCTGAAGCATGTTTCCATGTGTTTATTGACCACTTTTATATCTTGTTTGGAAAACTGTTTTCAGTTTTAAATTTCAGTTCAGTTTTAAATTTTGAATTTAATTGGTTTATCTTTCTATTATTGAGTTGTAAGAATTCTTCATATATTCTAGATATAAACCTCTCAGAAGATGAATGATTTCCAAATATTTTTCTCCTATTCTGTAGGTTGTCATTTCACTTTTCTGATGGTGGTCTTTGATAAACAAAGGTGTTTAATTTTGTTGACGTCCAATGTATCTAGGGTTTCTTTCCCCATTGCATTATTCTGGCATGTTTATCAAAATTCAATTGTCCATAAACATACATGTTTATTTCTGAAATATCAACCCCATTCCATTTAACTATATTTCTATTCTCATACCAACATCACACTCTCTTGATTACAGTACATTGTTAATAAAATTTTGAAATTGAGATGTGTGTGTCTATCAAGTTTGTTCTTATTTTTTTAATACTTGGCTGTTCTGGGTCCCTAATAGTACCCTGTGGATTTTAGAATCATTTTGCCAACATCTGCGAAGAATAGAGTTAGAATTTTGAAAGGGAATGCACCGAATCTGTAGATCAATTTGGTGAGTATTGTCTGATCTATTAATGTGTGATATTTTCCATTTAATAAATTCTTTCAATAGTATTCTATAGTTTTTAGAATATAGGTTTTATATTTATTTTATTTCCAAGTATTTTAATTTTTGATGATATTATAGATAGAATCAAATTTCATTTTTGAATTGTCCCTCAATAATGTATAGAAATACAATTAATTTTTGATATTAATGTTCTCCAAACAGTTTGAATTCATTTATTATAAAATATTTTTGTGAATTCATTAGGATTTTCTATATACTAAGGATATCTGAAAATAGAGGCTATTATACTTATTCTTTTCCCATTTAAATGTTTTTATTTATTTTTATAGAGCAACTTCCCTAGCTAGGTATTCTAGTACAATTGCTATGAGAAGGGTGCCTGGGTGACTCAGTGGGTTAAGCCTCTGCCTTCAGGTCATGTCATGATCTCAGGGTCCTGGGATTGAGCCCTGCACTGGGCTCTCTGCTCTGCTTCCCCCTCTCCCTCTGCCTGCCTCTCTGCCTACTTGTGATCTCTTTCTCTCTGTCAAATAAATAAGTGAAATCTTAAAAAAAAATTGCTATGAGAAATGTTAAAAGTGCACATCATTCTTTTGTTCCTCATGTTAAGGAGAAAACATTTAGCCATTGACCATTACCTATGTTAGCTGTAGTTTTTCCATGCTTCCCTATATAAGGCTGAGGAAACTTTTTTTTTTAATGAGGTGTTCTATTTTTTAGTCATAAAAAGATGTTGAATTTTGTCAACTATTGGTCTTATAGATTGAGTTAGAAACTTTTTTTTCTCTTCTAAGTTTTGGAAAACTTTGTGTTTGTAGAGAACAAATATTAATTCTTCTTAAATGTTAGAATTCATCAGGAAGTATATCTGAGCTGTGTTGTTAATTTGGGGAGTATTTAAATTACTAATTCAGTCTCTTTACTAGTTATACAAGGTCTAGTCAGATTTTCTTTTTCTTCTTGAGTCAGTTTTAGTTGTTTATGGGTTTAAGGGAATTTGTAGAATTCATCTAAGCTATATAATTTTTACTCCAATTGTTCATATTATTCACTTATAATTCTTTCCTATTTCTGTAATAGCTGTAATAACGTTCCCTTTCTGTTCATGATTTAAATAACCTGGCTTTTTCCCATTATCATCATCATCATCATCATTGGCAAATCAAGCCAGATTTTTCAAAAAAGTTGATCTTTTTAAAATATCATAGTTTGGATTTGATGATTTTCCTATTGTTTTTCAGTTCTCTATTGATATTGAACACCTCTCTGATCTTTAACATCCCCTCCTGTGTATTTGTATTATTTTTAATTTGCTCTTCTTTTTCCAGTGTCTTAGGTGAAATATCAAGATGATAATTTTAGAAATTTCTTCTTCTTCTGCCTTTTTTTCTTTTGTTATGTAAGTTTCAGGTGTACAGCTTTATAATTCACCATCTGTATACACTCCAAAGTGCAACTACTACAAGTCTAGTAATCACCTTATGGTTCATCACCATATGGTAGGTCTCCTTCACCCACTTCACTCATTCCCATCTGGTAACCACTGGTCTGTTCTCTGTGTTCATGAATTTGATTTTATTTACTTTTGCTTGTTCATCTTTTCTAATATTCCACATATAAGTGAAAATACATGATATTTGTCTTTCACTGCTTGAGTTATTTCATTTGACACACACAGGTCCATTCATGTTGTCAAAAGCAACATTTCATTCTTTATGGCTGAGTAGTACCACATCTTGACTATTGTAAATAATGCTGCAACAAACATAGTGGTACATATATCTTTTCAAATTAGTATTTTCATCTTCTTTACATTTTTAAAGATTTAATTCCAGTATGATTAATATGCAGTGTTATATTAGTTTCAAGTATACACAATATACTGATTCAACAATTATATATACTACTCAGTGCTCATCATGATAAGTGTACTCTTAATCTCCTTCACCTATCACCCATCCACTCACCCACCTCCTCTATGATAACCATAATTTTTTTATCTATAGCTAAAACTATGTGGGTTTTTTTTTGTTGTTGTTGTTGTTGATTCTCTCTCTCTCTCTTTTTTTGTTCATTTCATTTCTTAAATTCCACATAAGAGGGAAATCATGGTGTTTGTCTTTCTATGACTTATTTCACTTAGCATTATACTCTCTAGATCCCTCCAGGTTGCAAATGGGAAGACATATAATATAATGGAATATTGATCAGCCAGATAGATCTATATCTATCTATATATTTATTTATATAGAAATATATATAAAGGTATATATGTATAATATATTCTTTATCAATTCATCTATTAATGGATTGACAGATACTTGGACTATTTCTATAACTGAGCTATTATAAATAATGCTAAAATAAACATGAGATATATAAATGTTTTCAAATTAGCATTTTCATACTCTTTTTATTAATATCCAGTAGTGCAATTAATGGATCATACTGCAATTCTATTTCTAGATTTTTGAGAAACCTCAAAACTGTTTTCCATAGCAGCTGAACCAGCTTGCATTTCTACCAACAGTTCATGGAAGGTCGTTTTCCTCCACATCCTCACCAATGCTTATAGTTTCTTAGGTTGTTGATTTTAGCCATCTTGACAGATGTGAGATGATATTTCATTGTGGTTTTGATTTGCATTTACCTGATGATGAGTGATATTGGGCATCTTTTCATATGTCTGTTGGACATCTGTATGTCTTAGAAAAAAATGTCTGTTACTATCTTCTGCTCATTTTTAATCTCATGTTGAGGATGATGATGAATGATGATTTGGGCTTGAGTTGTGTAGGTTCCTTATGTATTTTGGATACTAATACTTTATTGGATAGACCATTTGCAAGTATTTTCTCCCATTCAGTAGGTTGTCTTTTAGTTATGTTGTTTCTTTTGTTCTGCAGAAATGTTTCATTTTGCTATAGTCTCAATAGTTTATTTTTGCTTTTGTCTCACTTGTTTCAAGAGACATATCTAGAAAAATATTGCTACAGCTGATTTCAGAGAAATTACTCCCTGTGCTCTAGTCTAGGATTTTTGTGGCTTCAGAACTTGTATTCAGGTATTTAATCTATTTTTAATTTACTTTTGTTTCTGATGTGAGAGTGTGATCTAGATTTTTTTTTTTTTTGGCATGTTGCTATCCAATTTTCCCAACAACATTTTTTCATAAGACTGTCTTTTCCCATTAGATGTTCTTGTTTCCTTTGTTGAAGATTATAGTTGATTATATAATTGTGGATTTATTTCTGGGCTCTCTATTCTCTTCCACTGGTCTATGTGTTTATTTTTGTTCCAATACCCATACTGTTTTGATTACTATAGCATTGCACTATATCTTGATATATGGGATTGTGATACCTCCAGTTTTGTTCTCCTTTTTCAAGATTGCTTTGGCTAGTAGGGGTCTTCTGTAGTTCCAAACAAAGTTGAAGGTTATTTGTTTTAGTTCTGTGAAAATGCAGTTTGCATTTTGATAAAAAATGCATTTGATCTGTAGATTGCTTTGAGTAGTATGGACATTTTAATATATGTTCTTCCAGTCCATGAACATGCAATATCTTTCCATTTGTTTGCATTATCTTCAAATGCTTTCATCAGTGTATTATAGTTTTCAGGGTACAGATCTCTCACCTCCTTGGTTAAGTTTATCCCTAGGTATTTTATAATTTTTGGTGCAGTTGTAAATAGGATTGTTTTCTTAACATCTCTGTTATTTTGTTATTAGTGTATAGAAATGCAACAAATTTCTGTATACTGCTTTTGTATTCTTCAAACTTATTGAATTCCTTTATCTGTTCTAGCAGTTTTTTGTGGAGACTGTAGAATTTTCTCTATATAGTACATCATCTGAAAATAGTGAAATTTTAACTGCTCTTTACCAATTTTGATGCCCCTCTCCATACCTCCATGTCCCTCCCTTCCTGGAACAGTTCTGTGGATCCATTTGGTTCCTCACCATGTCTCTACCATTCCTATCTTCTTTGATTTTGGCCACTTCTGTACATTTAGCTGTGGAGAGTCTGGTCTGCCAGTCTTTGGGTAGTTTTCTAGGTTATTTATATTGATATAGGTGATATCTCATTGTATCCTTGGGACAAGGTAAACTTAGCATCCTCTTACTCTGTCATCTCCCCAGGAAGTCCCAGTATTTTTCATATTCTTCAGATAATTACCCAGAAAGGGAAGAGTTGGCTCATGTAGTAGTCTTATTCTTAATGTTTTTGGAGGTTTCCATACAGTTTTCCACAGTAACAGCACCAATTTACAATCTCACCAACAGTGTACAGAGATTCCTTTTTCTATGTATCTTCTCTAGTATATGTTATTTCTTATCTTTTGACAATAACCATTCTAACAGGTATGAGATGATAATTAATTTTCATCTCACTATTAGTATTATAGATCATCTTTTTCTTTGCCTGTTGGCCATCTGTATGTTTCTTTTGGCAGATTTGTCTATTCAGATTATTTGCTCATTTTTTAATTGGGTTGTTTAATTTTGGTTGTTGAGTTGTTTGAGTTCTTGATGTATTTTGAATATTAATACTTTATTGAATATATGGTTTGCAAACATCTTCTCCTACTTAGTGAGTTGCTTTTTTATTTTGATGGTTGTTTCCTTTGTTATGCAGGAGTCTTTCAGTTTGTTATAGTTCCATGTGTTTATTTTTTGCTTTTGTTTCCTTTGCCATTGGAGTCAACACACAAAGATGTTGCTAAGACTAAAGTCAAGGAGATTACTACATATGTTTTATTCTAGGAATTTTATGATTTTGGATTTTACATTCAAGTTTTTAGTCAATTTAGTTTTATTTGTTTGTTTGTGTTTGTTTGTTTTTTGGTGTGTGTTTGATGGAACAGTGACCTAGTTTCATTCTTTTGCAAATGGCTATCCAATTTTCCTAGTAGCATTTATTGAAGAACTGTCATTTCTGCTTTGTATGTTCTTGGCTCTTTGTATGTTCTTGGCTCTTGATATCTATATATGTGGGAGTTTACCTCTGGACTCTCTATTCTGGTCCTTTGATCTGTGTGTCTGTTTTGGTACCAATACCATAGAGTTTTGATTAATATAGCTTTGTAGTATAGTTTGAATTCAAGGACTGTGATGTCTCCAGTTTCGTTCTTTTTTAAGATTGCTTTGATCTATTTGGAGTCTCTTGTGGTTCCATACAAGTTTTAGAATTATTTGTTCTAGTTCTGTGAAGTATGCCATTGGAATTTTGTTAAGCCTGACATTGATTCTGTACATTTCTTTGGGTATATGGACACTTTAACAATCTTAGTTCTTCCAATCCATGAGCATGAAATATCTTTCCACTTATTTGTAACTTAATCAATTTCTTTCATCAGTATCTTACATTTTTTATTATACAGGTCTTTCACTTCTTTGGTTAAATTTATTTCTAGGTATTTTACTTTTTAATGCAATTGTAAATGGATTATTTTCTTATTTTCTCTGTTATAGAATTTAATTTCTTAGTTGTAGCAGTTTTTTTGGTTCATTCTTTAGAATTTTTTGAATATAATATTATGTCATTTGCAAATAGTAACAGTTTACTTCATCCTTTCTGACTTGGATACCTTTGTTTGTTTTTGTTTTTGTTTTTCCCTCGCCTAATTACTGTAGCTAGGATTTTCAATATTATGCTGAATAAAAGTGGGGAGAGTGGGTATCCTTGTCTTATTACAGTTTTTAGAGAAAAAGCTTTCAAATTTCCCCCACTGAGTATAATGTTAGCTATGAGATTTTCTTGTATTATGATTTCCCCCAGTTCACCTGTAGGGTGGTCCATGGCCATCATGGCATATTGAAGGTTTGATCTCTCAGCAGGGCACACCCACTGGTACTAGCAAATTGGAGGGAAAACTCCAAAATAGTGCCCATTAGTGTGAATATTAGTAAGATAGTTTAAGTTCTCAAAAATGGCTCCCACCAGATGGAGAAGTTCCTGGGGAGGGTCCCTACTGCTACTGCCTTCCTGGTAGATGCTTTAAATTTAGTAAATGGGTCTCTTCTACATGTGGTCTATGCACTTTTCAAATTGGGGTGTGTGTGTGTGTGTGTGTGTGTGTGTGTGTTGGCTTCCAAATTGAGTAATCTGCACAGAAATCCTTTAAGAGTGAATTTTCCATTCTCTAGAGCTTTTTTGAACATAATCTCTGTTGATTTTTTTTTAAAAGATTTATTCATTTATTTGAGAGAAAGAGAGAGAGAGAGAGAGAGAGAATCTCAAACAGACTCATTGCTAAGTGTGGAGCCAGACAGGGGTCTGGATCCCATGACCCTGAGATCATGACCTGAGCCAAAATCAGAAGTTGGATGCTCAACTGTCTGAGCCACTCAAGTATCCCTCCACTGATTTTTAAAACCTAATGATTTGGGATTTCACTCCTCTGAAGGATCTAAGAGCTGGCATCGGTAATATGGAGTTGGAATCTCTCATTTCTCAGTGAGAGGTTCAATACCTTTAATATCCCTCCTGATTGGGACTCACCATGAATGTGGTGTTTTGTTTTTGTGTTTTTTTGTTTTTTTTCCCTTGACAAGTCTATGTCTCTTCCTTTCTCCCTCTTGATGTTGTCATTTACTTCTTTGTTGTGGAAACTGTTCATTCAATTATCAGGTAACTTTTATTTATTTATTTATTTTTAAGATTTTATTTATTTGATGGAGAGTGAGAAAAAGCAGCAGCAGCAGAAGGAAAGGGAGAAACAGATTCTCTGCTGAGCAAAGATTCTGATGCAGGACTTGATCCCAGAACCCAGGACTATGTATCAGGTCATTTTTATTTTTATTTTTATTGATTTTATTTATTTATTTGACAGACAGAGATGACAAGTAGGCAGAGAGGCAGGCGGCGGGGGGTGGGGTGGGGAGGATGAGGCTCCCTGCTGAGCAGAGAGCCCAATATGGGGTTCGATCCCAGGAGCCTGTGATCATGCCCCGAGCCAAAGGCAGAGGCTTTAACCCACTGAGCTACCCAGGTTCCCCAATATCAATCATTTTTAGAGTAATTATTCCACATATAATTACAGATTTTTAAAAATCAAGCCATTTAACATTTTTTATTTATAAATCAATAAATGTGTATATTAAAACTAAAAAAAATAGACAATTAAATGACTAGGCAAATGAAACTATTTGCAGATTTGAATGTATTGTAAGTAGCATAATCACTGCACACCGTACCCTGAATGTACATAACTTACTTTAAGTGTCTTACTTAAATTTTTCAAAATCAGATACTTCTCTGAATTTTAAGGAAGTCAAAATCATTTAAAATATGAGGATTAGGAGTTAAGGATGAGCTATATATCCAATTTAAATAACATTAAAAACAAAATATAAAATGTTAACAGAAGTGAAATTTTTCTAAAGGGAAGTATTTACTATTCCCCCTCCCAAAGTAGGTAAATTATACTACAGAGTAGAAATCTACGTGTACTGAAATACATTCTTGCTTTGATAAGTGTAAAAAAAAATCATCTTGTCTAAATTTTTAGAGCTATGCAGTTGGAAATACAGAATTTTACTTTTATAAGCATGTCCGTTAAGAGAAGTAAGTTAGCACAATTATTTGAATTGGTTGTCTGCACACTGAACAGGACTTATCTTTCTCTTTACCTTCTTTGCACACATAAAGTCTGCCATAAAATGTCCTGTTTTGCCATGAACAATACAACCATATTTAGGCTGTCATTGGTAAATCACCCAAGGTTCAATGGCATTAAGGGAAAAACTAGATTCTATGATCTTTATCTTTGTCTTGTGTTTCTTCCCTTTCAAACTCTCTGATGTTTTCTTGGCTGCTATGAATGTTGTTAGACATTGGTGACTGAGAATGGTCCTCACTTTTTGGGGATTGGGAAGCTTGTATGATTTTATCATCATTTTCCTCAACACATGGTTCTCTGTGTTACTATTCACTGTATTTTTTTTTTTTCCTTAACAATCAGGGACATCAAAGCCCTATTTTACTTGAATTTAGTTTTCTAGTTTGTCTTTCTCAGGCATTTTACTTTATCTTTCACTTTACCTTCAGGAAGCCAGTTCTCATGAGAAGCCCAACATCTGTTGCAATGAAGTAGAAAAGGATTCATTTCATTGCATGAAGTGCACTTCAGTAGTCTGCTGAGGAAATTTCAGGATCTTCTTAAGTGAATCTGTATTCCTCTTTCCTGCCTGATACACAGTTACTCAACATACCTCATCCTCCTCCCTGAGAGTTCTTGTACTTCCTCACTAAGGCTATCATCTTCTGAATTGCAAGACACAACTTCAAAATCTACACTGGATTGATCTGAAACTGAATCCTGATCCAACCAATCACATGAATGTTCACCAGCATCAAGATCTGGATTTCACAGACCTGTACCCCTGGGGATAAAAATATATGTTTATAAAAAATAAAAAATTTAATAAAAAAAAAAAAGATCTGGATTTGATGGAGTGAGTCTCTGTTGATTCACTGCTACCGTTTCTTTCACAAAATTGTCTCCCTTATTACACACAGAGAAAGATTTTCATCAAAGGAAAGATAAATACAATCAGATTTGTGGTGCTTTTTCCTCTGTCATTCACCAGGTAATGCACCTAAATGTTCCTCTGTCCAACTAATTACTCTCCTTTTACATGAGGTAGATGGTTTAGAAAGCAAATCTGAAGATGAAAGTTTCTCTTTCTACAACTCTTGACCAGCGCCCTTTTGATCACTCCCACCTTCTAGGTGACACTTATTTTTACTCACAGATTTGAAATGTGCCTGAATCGATGGTTTATGCTGATTGACTACTACAAAGTTTCTGTGGATTGTTATATATATTTTCCTGTATTCTTTTACAGAGAAGCTTGGCACTCTAAGCAAATCCCTTAGAAGATAATTGGAACAATACACAATATGCTATAGTTTCTCAACATATAATTGTTTAGTCATAATATACTGGCCAAAATAAAATATAACCTTTTGTAATAAAAGTGTCTTTTTGTGCGCAGATTTTAGCAACTTCAAAAGCAATGACTTTGGTTTCACTAGGGTCTCTTGTTCTGAAGCTGAAATTTGTGAGGTGCTTATAGCACCCTCAGCTGACACAGACATATTGGTACTGTACTTTTGTATGGAACAGTGTAGAATAAGGGCTCTACATTGGTGACCACTGGTATCTATCTGCTTAAAGGGAACACAGCTGCTCCTTACTAAGTGGGGTTTTCCGCACCCGGAGTCCATGGGAGTAGCGACCCTCGAGGCTCCTCAGTTCCCTTTACTGGGTACACAGAAACCCAATGTCTTGGGCCTCAGCGACCATTCCACTTGTGAGCCATAGGCCACTAGGGAGCTTGAAATCACTAGGGCTCAGAGAAGAAGGGGGCTCCTGGCTCCATCAGCTGGGTTAGGGGTGCCCCTTGAGCTCTTGCTCTTCCTCCATTTCCCTTTTGAGGCACACAGGGCTGCACAGGCCCTAGAAGGAGCCCAGCCAGCAAAGGCGGCAAAGGCGCACCGAATGCATGCTCCCTGCTTCCCCTGTAATTGGAGAATTTTTGTGCCCATGGGAGGATGTAATTTAAGCTCCTGCTATGCCTCCATCTTAAACCCAACTGCTTCTTCTTTATTAATGTGTTTACAGTTATAAATTTCCTTCTAGCTAGTGGTTTAGCAATATTCCATATTTTTATATGTATTTTATTTGTTTTCATTAATCTCAAAGTATTTTTAATTTCCCTTTTGATTTTTTATATTTTGTATTTTATTTAATTTCCACATATTTATAAGTTTTTCTATTCGGAAATATATGTACATATCAGTGTTTATTTAGGTATCTATCTACTATGTTATACTTATAAATCTACCCTGGAAATCCATGGTACTGAGATCTTTTTTGGAGAACAAGAAGGTATGTTCCTACTTTAGAGAGAACATATGAAGAGGAATATGACATTTCATAAAAATATTCCAGTTAAAACCATAATCAGAAGGTGTAATGACTGCCTAATGCTCATTTCCAAGGCAGGAAGACTGAGCCTCTGGCCGTCAATGTGCTATGCCTGCGTATAAGGCAACTCAGAAAGAAAAATTTTGGAGGTACACAGATTTGCTTCATTAATACAAGTCTACCAGTTTTTGAGGAGAAAAAAAAATCCTTAGAAGTGCTTTCTTCAATGTTGTTTTGAGATGAGTGAGATAATTGATATGAAACATTTTGCAGGTACCAAAACAAGCATTTCATCCATACTCACTGTTATTTGCATATTTCTAATAAAGGGCTTCACTATCAATACCTTCCAAAATGATGAACAGTGTCAGATTATAACTTTCAAAAGTCCATGAAGTCTGATCTGAGAGACATTTGAAGAAACCTTAACATGCCAACAAACTGGTAGTTGATGGTCACAACTAGCAGAGATCATTGTAACACTGGTTAATTTTGCTACCTAGAAAGATCTATGCTTGCTAGTAGAAGATACCAGGGCAGGTGGTTCAGGGGAGTATGAAGGAAAAACTTTAAGAATGTGTAATTTCCTAACAATGCCAGGGCAGATTAGTGTGATTGCTGACTGGAAGGGCCCAGAAGGAGTGGCTGATAGACTGTAGCTATGGGAAATTTGATTGCTTAAATGCTTTAGATGACTGTTAAGAAAAAAGGAGGAGGAGGAAGAGGAGAAAAAAGAAGAGGAGGAAGCGGCCCAGACACATGAAAAAGAAACTAAGAATTCATGGAGAGTTTTTAGGTGGGTTGCATCTAACGTAATTCTTTGCCTTTTAATTGTCAAATTTGGTACTTTCCCATATTTAGTGAGCTTTAAATTATAAGAATCATCTTAAAGCTGGGGCGCCTGGGTGGCTCAGTGGGTTAAGCCACTGCCTTCGGTTCAGGTCATGATCTCAGGGTCCTGGGATCGAGTCCCGCATCAGGCTCTCTGCTCAGCAGGGAGCCTGCTTCCTTCTCTCTCTCTCTCTCTCTGCCTGCCTCTCAGTGTACTTGTAATTTCTCTCTGTCAAATAAATAAATAAAATATTTTTTTAAAAAAATCATCTTAAAGCTAAAACTACTCCTCCAGACATAATTCTAAGGTAAATTATTTTGCAGGACCGGGCACTAACCCACTTTTATCTCTTTCCTACTATGAGAATTAGTGGTAATAACATAAGTATTACTTTTTCTTGGGAAAATATTTTCTGGTTTTCTAGGGAAATAAAAGTCTTTCTTGCTAAAGATCTTTTAAAATTTTGAGTTTCTTTGGTAAATTTGTATATTCCTACAATTTTCAACTTAATTTTAGCTTAAAATTTACGTGAAGCAATTTAAAGGATGATTTTAAAACTGATTACAGGAAAAGATTGTTTTGAATTCCACACCCCTATCAGGTTCATGTAAAGTGTATGAGGAGCAATTTTATATTTTTAGTGTACAAATAGAAAATTTTTGTTATTTTCATATATATTTATTATTTATGACTTTTTATTTTTGGTATTTAATAGAGTTTAAGGATACTAGTATCATGTGAACATAAAAATACATAAAATTTTTATTAAAACAAAGGTATACAGAAAATATTACTTTGGAGAGTCATCCATTATAGCAGTTTTCAGTTATATGTGACGTAGATGTTCTTGTGCAAAAATATCCATCTGTTGACATTTATGTTTGTCTGCAATCCTTTTCAATGAGTAATCACATATTAGAAATATTAGACAACTCACCAGTCACATTTTAAATCCTGTACACATACAGAAACATCTTTAAAAGTAATATAATGAACCAGTGTTTAGAATTTTGTCAGTCATTGCCACAAATATTACTGTGAGATTCAGCGAAGTTTTAGATGAAAGTTTTCATGTAAAAATATGTGATATATGCCTGAATATTTAAAGATTTAATAATTATCTTATCAAAAGCAATATTATTAAGAAGTTATAAAGTCAGAGTGGGACTGGAACTCAGGATTTTCAACAGATAGCCTAACATATTTTTTTCCTTTCATTAGTAGCTTTCAGAAATATTTTAGTTATAGAACTCCTTTTTCAAAAAAAAAAAAAAAGAACACTATCATGAAAGCTTAATAAATAAAAATAGAAGTATTCTAGCTAAAAGCAGAATAACCTATTATTATTCTTGTTCTTTCCACATACCCACAAGATCTGTTTTGTGGTGTCTGGGGATCCCTTGGGTTCCTTGGAAAACTTTCATAACATTTTATTACACCAAGTTGACAATTCAAGTAGGATGGATTTTCAATTTATGTTCATTATAAATGTAATGTATTCACAATTAGTAATACTTACTTATCACAGTTATAAGTGGATTCAGAAATGGTATTTTTTTTTTCAGCAGTAGATAACAAAAAGCCAGACTCACACTGGTAAAACAAACAAACAAACAAACAAAAACAAAAAACAAACAAAAAAACAGACTAGAGTTTTATTGCTCTCTTAATATAACAAAAGAAGTGAAGGTAGGTAGCTACTGATGTTAGTTCAGTAGCTCAAAATTTGAGATGATTTTCTCAGCTGTCTTTCATGGTCACAAAATGGTCCTGAGACTTCAAGCTTTGGAACTCTCATTTAAGACAAAAAGAAACTTCCTTTATCAAGAAGACCCTTTCCCCAGAATCTCCTCAACAAACTTCCACTTATGCCACATAACTCCTGCGTTATGTAGTAACTACTACCTGAAAATGGTGATTGACAACATACATACTTAGCTTTCCAGGCTCCTAATGGAGGTGAAATGAGAAAATTGAAACAGGAAGATTTTTGATAACCAATTAATAGTGTCTAACATAGTGATATTCAAAACTGAAGTAGAACTTATTAGATATTATAGGATTTTACACTTGGAAGTAATTAATTTTTTTCTTTAATCTTATAGTGGTGAGGATGTTACTGGTGATCCTATCCTTGTATTAATTTAAAATTATTGAGATTTCTGAAAATAAACTTTAAAACCCTAGAATCTTTATTTTATAGTTTTTTTGTTTGTTTGTTTGTTTGTTTTTAGATTTTAGGAAACCCAGAATTTTATTCCTGAAAACTAAATATAATCCTCATTTTGTATTCAATATATTTCTTTTTTTTTTTTAAAGATTTTATTTTTATTTGTCAGAGTGAAAGAGTGAGCACAGGCAGACAGAGTGGCAGAGAGAGAAGCAGGCTTCCCACAGAGCAAGGAGCCCAATGCGGGACTCGATCCCAGGATGATGGGATTATGACCTGAGCCGAAGGCAGCCACTTAACCAACTGAGCCACCCAAGTGTCCCTTCAATATATTTCTATAGTCTATCTATTTTGGAAAACATACTTACATATTGTTTATAAATTCTCAATAGACAGATTTCTCATACCTTGAAGGTCCCAATTCTCTACAAATTTGTTTTTTTTCTTTAGAGTAATTTTCCCCTAAGGTTTTTATGCAGCTTTCAAATTTGATAAGCAGTATCCCTGGGGCAAATAATATATGTTAATAAAAAATTAAATTAAATTTTTAAAAATAATAAGCAGTAATATATCATAGGATATGCATATCTGAGACATATATGCAAATCTGAACCATGGTGTAGAGGTAAGTGATTAATCCAATAGACAGTTCTATATATCACCCTCGTATTTCTAAATTATATTATCTCTTAACCATAGGACAATCTGAAATCCTATCACTTGGTCCTTATTTGACTATTATGCACTAAATATCTGGAAATTCAGAAAACTTTAATAGTTTAGATAATAGTAATTATATCAATTTAATTTTTCATGTAGTAAAAGAAAAGTAATATCCTGAGAATTTCTTAGATCTAGAAAAGATTTAAAAGAGACAAAAATCCACGTGGACATCATCGGTCATGATGAGTGGTATGGGTGGCAAACCAAGCAACCATCTAGAGGTCAAGCCAAGTCTGTCATTTAATTAATGAGAGCCACTGGAATAGTTCAGCTATGTTACTCTTGTTGCTCTTAGTGTAGACATCAGATGGACTAGTTGACACCAATTCATTGCTGAGAAGCCAGTATATGGGTTGGGGGACTAGGGCAGGTAAAACTGGCCTTCATATAACTGTGATTCCTTTACATTAAGGACAAACAGTAGTGGAATAGTTAGTACTAGATCAGAGGGAAAAAGTCTGCTCTGGGAGAATTTTAATTGGACATTTAAAATTTTTAATTAGAAATTAACTTAATTTTCCTACCCACTTAAGCCCCCATGTTGCATCTCCACTTCCTCATATCAAATCAAAAATTAATCTCCAACTTTATAGTTGCTTCATCACAGAGTACTTGGCCTTGCGCATTTATGTCTTTTTAATTTGATATAGATAAACATTTAAGAAAAGTTTAGTGGTTTGCAACTTTATGGATTATAGTGCTTAAGAGAATCTGCCAAAAATCTGGGACTGGGAAAAGCAGTACCTTTCCCCTTTTCTGTGTTAATATTTGTGGATTACCTGCTAAGATATATACAATTTTATGTATAGTATCTAGTATAATTCTTACAGCAATCCTGGGTATTTTGGAATTGCTATAATCACTTAATAAAGTACTAAATTAAGGGCCAGAGATTTTAAGAGACTTGCCAAATGGCACACAGCTTGTAAGTAGCACTGGGATTAAAGCCTGTGTTCACCAGCTGCCAGAACCTGCAAATATTTTCAAAAGATGCCAGGCAAGTGAGAATCAAAAGCCAGTAATCTGCCCATTTTTTTATATGATTGTCTGTTTTGTGTGTGTTGATTTTGAGTTCGTTATAGATCCTGGATATCAACCTTTTGTCTGTACTGCCATTTGCAAATATCTTCTCCCATTCCATGGGATGCCTCTTTGTTTTATTGACTGTTTCCTTTGCTGTGCAGAAGCTTTTGATGTTGATGAAGACCCAAAAGTTCATTTTCACTTTTGTTTCCTTTGCCTTTGGAGACATATCTTGAAAGAAGTTGCTGTGACTGATATCGAAGAGGTTACTACCTATGATCTCCTCTAGGATTCTGATGGATTCCTATCTCATGTTGAGGTATTTTATCCATTTTGAGTTTATCTTTGTGTATGGTGTAAGAGAATCATCAAGTTTTATTTTTCTGCATATAGCTGTCCAGTTTTCCCAGCACCATTTATTGAAGAGACTGTCTTTTTTTCCCCACTGTATATTTTTCCCTGTTTTGTCGATGATTATTTGCCCATAGAGTTGAGGGTCCATATCTGGGCTCTCTATTCTGTTCCACTGGTCTGTGTGTCTGTTTTTATGCCAGTATCATGCTGTCTTGGTGATCACTTTGTGATCATTTGGTGATCAAGCTTTGTAATAAAGCTGGAAATTAGGTAACGTGATGCCCCCAGTTTTATTTTTGTTTTTCAACATTTCCTTAGCAATTTGGGATCTCTTCTGATTCCATAAAAATTTTAGGATTATTTGCTCCAGCTCTTTGAAAAATACTGGTGGAATTTTGATCGGAATGGCATTAAAAGTATAGATAGCTCTAGGCAGTAGAGACATTTTAACAATGTTTATTCGCCTTCCACCTTTTTGTGTCTTCTTCGATTTCTTTCATGAGTGTTCTGTAGTTCCTCAAGTGCTTTGGTTAGGTTTATTCCCAGGTATCTTATGGTTCTTGTACATTCTGTACATTTCTGTACATTGGTACATACATACATACAATGTACATACATCAATGTACAGAAATCAGTGGCTTTCTTATACACTAACAATGAAAATACAAAAAGGGAAATTAGAGAATCGAATGTATGTACAGAATATACTTTTCTGTACATTGTATCCTGCCACGTTACTGAATTGCTGTATGAGTTCAACACGTACAGAGCAGACAATCATATAAAAAAATGGGCAGAAGATATGAACAGACACTTCTCCAATGAAGACATACAAATGGCTATCAGACACATGAAAAAATGTTCATCATCACTAACCATCAGGGAGATTCAAATTAAAACCACATTAAGATACCACCTTATACCAGTTAGAATGGTCAAAATTAACAAGACAGGAAACAACATGTGTTGGAGAGGATGTGGAGAAAGGGGAACCCTCTTACACTGTTGGTGGGAATGCAATTTGGTGCAGCCACTTTGGAGAATAGTGTGGAGATTCCTAAAGAAATTAATAATAGAGCTTCCCTATGACCCTGCAATTGCACTACTGGGTATATACCCCAAAGATACAGATGTAGTGAAAAGAAGGGCCATCTGTACCCCATGTTTATAAGCAGCAATGGCCATGGTCACCAAACTGTGGAAAGAACCAAGATGCCCTTCAACAGACGAATGGATTAGGAAGATGTGGTCCATATATACTGTGGAGTATTATGCCTCCATCAGAAAGGATGAATACCCAACTTTTGTAGCAACATGGATGGGACTGGAAGAGATTATGCTGAGTGAAATAAGTCAAGCAGAGAGAGTCAATTATAACAGATAACATGGAGGAAAAGGAAAGATGGAGAGAGAAGGGAGTTGAGGGAAATTGGAAGGGGAGGTGAACCATGAGTGACTATAGACTCTGAAAAACAATCTGAGGTCTTTGAAGGGGTGGGGGGTAGGAGGTTGGGGGAACAAGGTGGTGGGAATTAGGGAGGGCACAGATTGCATGGAACACTGGGTGTGGTGCAAAAACAATGAATACTGTCACGTTGAAAAGAAATAAAAAATTGTTTAAAAAGCCAATAATTATTGGCCTATTGCAAAATAAAATAACTAAAGAAACAAATAAAAAGAAACGATCATAAGATATGCCGTCTTTCCTCCCCAAAATATATACAAGACATTTAGCAATGATAGAAGAGATGTCATCTGCTAAGGGAACCAGAAGTTTCACTTTAAAAGAGTTAAGCAGGCAAGAATATGTGTTCAGCTTCAAAAGCAGAACCTTAACATAAAAGCATTTTATTACTATGTGTGCTTTTTTGCTCTTCTCACTCTTTTAAGAACAGTACTGGTTGATCTTGACATAATGGCTCATTGTTAATGATTCTTGCAAACAACTGGATGTAGATGTGGACATGGGGAACAGACAGAGATATATTCATAATGCTAAGGAAAAAGATAAAATAATACATGTATGTTTAAAAAGTCATAAATATATCTTACAATAGGTAACAGAAAAAAACTGATTTAGTTTTAAGAAAAGAACAATGAAAGATATATTTTTTTCTTCAAAGTTTGTCTTGATTTTGAATAAAAGAATATCACTACATGTAAAACTCAGAAATTAATAGGCATTTCATTATCTTTTTTTTTTTTTTACATAAGCAATCAGGGGTCTTGAGAAATTTTGCTGTTGCTCAGTATTGGTCAGCTTTTTAACAGGAAAAGTTTACTTTATAATTAAATGTTTTAAAGTATTTTTATTTTAGCAACCATTTTTAATAATGATTTCAATGTTATTAATTTAACATCCAGTATGGTAATTTACCAAAATGTCAATGTGTTTAAAACAAGACATTCTAACCCCTGGTTAAGACTCAGAAAACATGCCTAAAACATTGTTGACCAAAACATATGCCTAGTGCAGATTTGGCATAACATATCAAAAATTTGAGTTATCATTCCTATCATACCCACAAGCATTTTTATAGAATTAAAACAAGGGTGTGATAAAATTTAAGAAAAATTCTAAAGTTTTATTTCCACATTCCTTGGAGAGATTTGGAAAGCTCAAGGGATCAAGAACAAATTATACTGCATTTCTCCTTTGCTCCCAGAGACTTTCATGAGGAGAAATCAGTCTCAACTGAATGCCAAAAGAATTCAAGGTAAAAAGTAAAAAATGCACAGTCTAAGGAATTTGTAAGCCATTCTACTTATATGCTTGTGTGATGCTAATAATGCAAAAACCCCACATATTATAGAGCAGTTTACAATGCCGTTTCTTATATTGTCTAGTCTGATTCTCAAAAACCACTCCATAAGTGGATACCAGATTTCAAAGTTTCAGCTCATGCTTGTGCATTTACAGATAACTGATACTTTTTAAATGCTTAAGAAAAAGTGTACTCCTTGTCTTTGCACTAATAATCATAATAATAATGGATAACTCATATTTACTGAGTTTTTAGTTTGTGACACCCTCTTTTCTAAGTTCCTAACAGTGTCTTATCTAACCAATGCATTTTAGTATACATAATTATGGACTTTTTACTGATAGGAAAACTGAGGCATAATAATATTTATAACTTCCCAGGATTATAAAATCAGTAAATAAGGAAGCAGATGTTGAACTCAGGCAGGAAGTCCAACTCCAGAGTTTCTACTCCATAACAAGGAAATTAATCCTCTTTTTCATCCTGAAGATGTACTTGAGAAACATCTCAAAAGCAAAGCAAAACAAAAAACAGCAAAATGTTGCAGTTTTGAACTTTTCTTGTTCTTGGGTGAAACTTTAATTCTTAAGTTTGTTTTTGTCACCCAAGTCTCCTGATGATGCTCACCAATGTTGTAATCCATATAAGAACTTTCTCATTATAGGTGACTTCCATGTTAGAGTAGGAGGTCTTCAACCTGATGTAAATGTAACATCTATAAATGTGACAGGTAATTGACATTCTTTTTAATATCAATATATTTATAAGAAGGAATGGTGAAATGTGATCTGAGAGTAGAGAATAAACTTTTTTAAAAAATTTCATTAACCTATAATATATTAGCTTCAGGGGTACAGGTCTTTGAATCCTCAATCTTATACAATTCACAGGACTCAACATAGCACATACCCTTCCCAATGTCCATAACCCAGCCACTCTATCCCTCCTCCCCACATGCTCCCCTCACCTGCAACCCGCAGTTTGTTTCCTAAGATTAAGATTATTTTATGGTTTTTCTCCCTTCCCAAACCCATCTTATTTCATTTTTTCCCCTCCCTTCCCTCCATGACCCCCTGCCCTGCCTTTCAAATCCCTTATATCAGAGAGAAGAATAAACAAAGTATTAACTTAAAAGGAAGCTAGGAATTAGAAAAAGAATTATAAGCATTGAAGAGATGTTCAAGATATCTGACAAATAAATACAGTGAAACAGATACACTGTTTTACAGATGAGGATTGATGTTTGGGAAGAGAAATATGGTGGTTAAGTTTTTCCAGGGGTTCAGTGATGTTGGCTTGTTGAGATATACCTTCTCAGGTGAAGGATAAATTGTTACATCTGACCCTTTCTACAGTCAAAAAAGGGACACAATGCCTATGGGTTTCTTCAGATTTTGGAAGCAATATATTCCTCAGTTGCTTGTGATACTCTGGCCCATTTACCAAGTGACCAAAAAGTAGCTATCCTCAGTGGGGCCCTGTCTTAAGTCAGCTCAGGTTGTTATAGCAAAATAATATAAACTGGGTGGCATATAAACAACATAAATTAACCATCAGCATATTGCGGATAGAGCTTCAACATATGATTTTTGGTTGGGGGCACAAATATTTAGTCATTAATAGGCCAAGAACAAGAGAAGACTCTGTGACAGGTCCAGACTGCCATGCAAGCTACTCTGCCTCTTCAGCCATTTAATCCAGAAGACGCAATGGTGTTTGAAGAATCAGTGGCAGATGAGGATGCTATTTGGAATCTTTGGCAGGCCTCTATAGGTGAATTACAACATAAGATTTTGGAGCAAACCCCTACCATTAGCCACAGATAAATAGTTCGCTTTTGAGAAACCACACTTGCCAGCTGTTGGGCCTTAGTACAAATTGAATGCTTAACCACAGGACATGAAGTTACCATGCAACCTGAGCCGCATATCATAAACTGAGTGTTATCTGGCCTATTGAGCCATAAAGTTTGGAATGCACATCAATATTCCATCATCAAATGAAAGAGATATTGTACATGATCAGGCTTGAACAGACACTGAAACCACAAGAAACTATAAGTAGCCCAAATGCAAATGGTCCCCATTCCTGCTCTACTGTTTTCATTTTCTTTCCTCTCTTGTTCCCTTATCATGTAACGTAAAGGGTATTGATTTTTTATCATAGTATTTAGGAATTGTTAATTTTATATCATAGTATTTAGTTCTGGGATATGAAGATGGCTAATAAACCCACTCAAAGACTTTATCTCCTTTTCTGGGCAAGAGGGTAATGGGTTTTTGTTGTAGGAGGATAGTTTTATCACATAAACCAAAATTATGACCTTCTTATTTTCTTTCTTTGAAGATTAAGTATGGCTTATGGAGATACACATGATTGCCAAGTTGACAAGGAGTGGACTTGTGTTAGTTAATCTTCTATGTCATCTTGGCTGATCACAAGGTGCCCAGATTGAACATTATCTGAATCTGTCTGTGGGCAAGTTTCCAGATGAGATTAGAATTTACATCTCCAGATTCAGTAGATTGTCCTTCCTAGTTTAGGTGGTCATTATCCAATCTGTCCAGGATGTGAGTAGAATACTGGCAGAGAAAGGAGAAATCTCCCCCTTTTTTGCTTCCTGGGTGTCTGTCTGAGATCTTTGCTTGGGATACCTCATCTCATCTTTTCTGGCCCTCAAGATGGGATTTAAACCATCAGTTTCCCTGGTTCTTAAGCCTCTGGACATAGACTGAATTGTACTGCCAACTTTCCTGGGTCTTCAGCTTGCAGACAGCAGATCATGGGACTTTGCCTCTATAATTACATGAACAAATTCGTTGTATTAAATCTCCTTTTATAGGAATTCTATTGGTTTTATTTATATACTAGTGGCTCTTTTTCTCTGTAGAACCCTAAAAAATACAGTCTGCTATTAGGGAGAAATTATATGAATGAATTTCAGTGTTTGAGGCATATAACTCCTGTCTGAGTTGGTGTTTCATTAATAAATTTATGACTTACCACCCACTATAAATTCAGTGATGCACTTGCCCATACCTGGGATTAGCATTGGCTTTAGAAATTTTATTTTCTAAATTTGCAAGCCTTCACTTCACTGGGTATTTTAGGGAGACTGGAATATAATATAGGACTTGATTTCTATATTGCACTGATATTTAACTAATGATGTGAAGTTACTGGTTAAGGAGAATGGGAAAGATTTTAGAGTAAAATTGGATAAATCAATATAGAGGGTTGGAAGGAATTTAGTTAACTAATCTTTAGATTCCTTGAGTAAGATTCCTGGACTCAAAACCAGTAGCATCATATTCAATGGAAATAAATTTCAAAAAATTGGATCAAAAATAAATGTGGTACACACACACATACACATGCAAACAAACACACACCATGGAATATCGTACAGTCATAAAAAGGAGGAAATCCTGTCAGTTGCTCTAACACGGAGGAACCTCAAAGACGCTATGCTAAGTAAAACAAGCAAATCACAAAAGGACATACGCTATATAATTCCATCAAGTTAGGTATCTAAAGTAATAAAAATTATAGGGAAAGCAAGGGAAGTAGAAAGGTATCAAGGGCTAAGGGAGATGTGAGGGGGAATGAGTTCTTATTGAGAAGTCTTTTAACTTTGTAAGATGAAGAAGTTCTAGAAATTTGTTATACTGTGAATAAATGAGAGGCCTCTGATCTTTGCATTTTAAAATGTTTAAAATGGTAATTTAGTGTTATATATCTATAAAATTAAAAATATAAATTTTAAAGATTGATTCTAAAATGAGTGAGAAAATGTCTGACAAAAGAATAATTTTAATATCATTACAATTCCTACAAAGTCTTGCTGAAATACAATATAGATCAGATAGAAAAAAATGGTACAAATTCAACTTGTTTCTCTTTAAAATAGCTAGGATAAACTTAACTAATTATCCAAAATCAGATAGACATTAATGATCACAATATCAAAACTATCATTTAACACTTCAAATCACTGTTGGTCAAAAACCCAAGTGTAACTAGTAATATTGGAATTTGGTTTAATTGTACAAAGATCTAAAAAAAATGGAATATTTATCTCTCTACAAAAAACTGACACTTATCTGTCTCTAGTAGTTGCATCCAATGAGAGTTGATGACAAATATACAAGTTAAAAAGAAATCTGCAACTAATAATCAATGAATCCTTTTTTTAATAACCTAAATGTGCATGTGTCATAAGAGTAAATGATGAAGTTTCTAAGGCATCGTTAATAAATGGTCTATGTAGTAAAATAAGACTTAAACTAAACAAAAAAAAAATCACATGAAAAAAATGATGCCTTGTAAAAACATTTGTTATCATGCTGAAATTCAACCATCTTAAATACAACATAGAAAATACAGGTTGACGCTCAACAGCAATTACCTTGTCATTATTTGCTTCACTACATAAATATTACATGGAAAAAGTTGCTTTTTATTTCATCAATTCACTCCTCAATCCAATTACTGTTATGTTATGTACACTTTCAGTTAAAGTGAGTATAGTATTAACCATGGTACTATGGGGGAAAATTTGTTGAAAAAAATCTCTGTACTTATCTACCTGTTTTTCAGAAATGAGTCATGCTGTATTTTAACAAACAATCATTAAGCAATTCAGAAACCATCCATAAACTCACACATTAAATAGTTTAAAACATATTATAAAGACATATAAACTATTTTATATCATAAGAACGTGCATAATAGTCCATGATATAATATAATAGTAGTATTTTCCTAGGGCTCTATTTAAAAAGTACCAAAACTTGGTGGCTTAAAACAACAGAAATACTGCCTCATAGATGTGGACACTAGAAATCTGAATTCAGGTATCAGCAGGACCATGTTCTCTATAATGGCTCTAGAGGAGAATCTTTCCTTTCTCCTACCTTCTAGGGCCTACCAGCAATTCTTGGCATTTTTTTTCTTTCTTTTTTTTTATTTAATAAAGATTTTATTTATTTATTTGACAGACAGAGATCACAAGTAGGCAGAGAAGCAGGCAGAGAGAGAGGAGGAAGCAGGCTTCTCGCTGAGCAGAGAGCCTGATGCAGGGCTCGATCCCTGGGATCATGACCTGAGCTGAAGGCAGAGGCTTCAACCCACTGAGCCACCCAGGCGCCCCAATTCTTGGCATTTCTTAGCTTATAGATACATCACTTAAGGTAATGAGTGATTTTTTCCTACTGTGTCTTCACATTATCTTCCTTTTGTATTTTCCCTCTTTATATAAGGACATCAGTTCTATTGGATTATGGTTCACCCAAATGACCTCATTTTAACTTTGTTGCCTGTATGAAGACCCTCTTTCCAAATACAGTCACACTGTGAAGTAGAAGGGGTTAGACCTTCAACATCGCTTTTCTGGGGGAAACCTATCAAGAGTCTACAACTGAAACACAAGATTATAGTCCAAGAGTTTTCAACATTAAAATCATTTTAGAAGTGGGCCAGTCAGTTAAGTGTCTGCCTTTGGCTCAGGTCATGATGTCAGGGTCCTGGTAGTGAGCCCCATGTTGGGCTCCTTGCTCAATGGAGCCCTCTCCCTCTATTCCCTCCCTGCTCATAGGCTCTCTCTTTCTCTTGCTCAATCTCATTTTATCTCAAAAACATTAATTAATTAAGTCATTAATAATAATTATTATTTTTAAAAAGCTTTATAGTATGTTAAAATAGTTTAATTGAATAAACTACATGAGAGCAACCACTGCTTATAACTTGTATGAATAACAGTGAAATAATATCTATACTGTATGTCATCAAAAATATAGGAATCTGGGGCACCTGGTTGGCTCAGTGGGTTAAGCCTCTGCCTTTGGCTCAGGTCATGATCCCAGGGTCCTGGGATCGAGCGCTGCATTAGGCTCTCTGCTCAGCAGGGAGCTTGCTTCCTCCTCTCTCTCAGCCTGCCTCTCTGCCTACTTGTGATTTTTGTCCTTCAAATAAATAAATAAAATCTTTTAAAAAAATAAAGTAAAAATAAGAATTCCTTTGAAAAAATAAACTTCTTAAACTCTGTCTTTTGAATACAGAGGGCCAACAGACACATGAAGAAGTGCTCCACATCACTTGGCATTAGGGAAATGCAAATCAAAACCACAATGAGATACCACCTCATGCCAGTCAGAATGGCTAAAATTAAAAAGTCAGAAAATGACAGATGCTGGCGAGGATGCAGAGAAAGGGAAACCCTCCTACACACACTGTTGGTGGGAAAGCAAGCTGGTGCAGCCACTCTGGAAAACAATGTAGAGGTTCCTCAAAGTGCTGAAAATAGAGCTACCCTACAACCTAGTAATTGCACTACTTCATATTTACCCTAAGGATACAAATGTAGTGACCCAAAGGGTCATGTGCACCCGAATGTTTATAGCAGCAATAGCCACAATAGCCAAACTATGGAAAGAACCTAGATGTCCATCAACAGATGAATGGATAAAGAAGAATTGGTATATATATATACTATGGAATACTATGCAGCCATCAAAAGAAATGAAATCTTGGCATTTGCGATGACATGGATGGAGCTAGAAGGTATTATGCTGAGTAAAATAAGTCAATCAGAGGAAAACAATTATTATATGATCTCCCTGATATGAGGAATTTGAGAAGCAGAATGGGGGACTTGGGTGGGAGGAAAGGAAAAAATGAAACAAGATCGGATCAGGAGGGAGACAAACCATAAAAGACTCTTAATCTCACAAAACAAACTGAGGGCTGCTGGGGCCAGGGGGGAAGGGAGAGGGTGGTTGGGTCATGAACATTGGGGAGGGTATGTGCTACGGTGTGTAAGCCTGACAATTCACAGACCTATATCCCTGGGGCTAATAATACATTATATGTTAATAAAATAAAAAAATAAATAATCTGTATTTTGAACCTCTAAATTGAGTCAGAAAAACAAATTATCAATCATTAAATATTAGTTTAGTACTTTATTGTAGACTGAATAATTCTCTTCCCCCACCCCTAAATTTGAGTCTATCCATAATCTAAGAATGTGATTTTAATTAGAAATGGAGTCTTTAAAGAGGTAATTAAGGTAAAGATTCAGATGAGATCATTGTGGAGTAAGATGGACCTAAATCCAATGAAAGTGTCCCTGTAAGAGATAGACTAAGCAGGCACTTAGAGAAGAAGGCTATGTAGACACAGAAACAATGATTTGAGTTATGCTGCCACAAATTAAGGAACATCAGAAGTCACCAAAAGCTGGAAGAAACAGAAAAGATCTACCTTCAAAGCGTTTGGAGAAAGAGTGGCTCTGCCAACACTTTGATTTTGGACTTCCATCCCAGGATTATGAGAGAATACATTTCTGGGTTTTTTTGGCACTAAGTTTATGATTTGTTATGGCATCCCTGGTAATCTACTACCTCTCCTATGACTTAATGTAGAAATATGTGGAAAGATGAAAAACAAAGAGCTGATATTTTCTATCCAGCAGAGTTATAATACAATAAGACAAAACTAAGAAATACATAAATAATAACTAACCAAATTATTCAAAATGTCCCAGGTGTTCATGAACATTCTTCAGGCCATTTCTTCCACCACATAGGAGGAGGACCAAATGCACTGTTCATAGCTCTGTTAAGTGGAGTGGTTTCCCTTCAAAAAAATTTTTTTTTTCTTGGCCTTGCTTGTTTAAGCTGCATTATTATAAAGCTGTTTGCTTTCAACCACTACCAACATCATGAGCTAAACCATGTGTGAACCAGGCCAAATTTATTTCTCCTGTGATAACTCATCATAAGCAAACCCTGAGGATGCCAATGCAAGTGTAAGTTGATGGAAAAGTTTCTGTAGGAGTTATGTGACTAGGTAGTCTGGGCCATGTTCATGTAACTTACTTGTGCCCTCTTGGGCTCAGGCCCAATCCTGAATGTAATATTTCTGTATGAACCAGCTTTAGGACTACATAAATCTAATGATATTGACTCATGATGAGAAGCATCAGCCATATATACACTTGATGAGTGACAGGGCATTCCATCTCTACTAGGATCTGTTTGTATGCCAGGAGCTGCTTCTCAAATGGTGAGTGACATGCTAAAGTGTCCTAACGTAATCTAGACCTCACTCATAACTGACAGCATTTTGAGGCCCTCAACAACAAACAAACAAACAAACAAAAAATCAGAACAGTATTTTCTTAGTGTATATATTTTGACTTCAGAATCTAAAATGGCTTACCAGATGCAGTGCCTCTGTCTAAATTGTATAATTAATTTATATATAAATTACATATAAATTATAACAATTTATGAGGTGTAATTCACTGCCTTTACATTAAAAGGGAAGTTTCAGGAAACCTCAGATGACTGGTCTCCTAAAAACTTCAAGTTGTATCAATATGACAGTACCCTAAATTTGTGTATGTTCATCTTCCACCCTGTGGCACATATATATTTTACACTATACCCAGAACACTTGCTATTTCCTTTTTAAATTGTCTAATTAGCATTATCTCATCAATAGAGTGGGTCGACATGATGTTTTCTGGAATGTCAAAAGTATTAGATCCCTGCAGACTGTAATGTGACAGAGAATAAAGGGGGTAGGAGAAGAATAAGTGAAGCAAGATGGGATTTGGACAGAGACAAACCATAAGTGACTCTTAATCTCACAAAACAAACTGAGGGTTGCTGGGGGGAAGGGGGTTGGGAGAAGGAGGGTGGGGTTATGGACATTGGGGAGGGTATGTGCTTTGGTGAGTGCTGTGAAGTGTGTAAACCTGGCGATTCACAGACCTGTACCCCTGGGGATAAAAATATATGTTTATAAAAAATAAAAAAAAAATTTAAAAAAAAGTTAATGTAACCTTGGGAAAGAAGGTCAATTTTTTTTCTACTGATCTTTTCACTAAAGAGCACAACTTTTGAAGCTTCCTACTAATAGAGATTGTAAAGAATGCATTCATCAGATCAATAGCACCAAAGCAAATGATGGAGGCAGTGCTAATCTGATATAAATATGCATCATCTGGCGTTAACAGCTGCTACAATCAGAACTACTCTTATTTATATTCATGGTAGTCCACCATCATCCACCATGCTCCACAGTTTTTTTAGGGACCAGAGAGTAGATGAATGGGGTTAAGACAGAGACAACCACTTTTACCTCTTTTAAGTCTTAGACGATAAGTCTTAAAAGTCTAAAATGTTGCCCTCCTCCCTTGATGACCTATTAGTTCTGATTTATTTTGTTGGTTAGAGAAGTGGGCGGTTTTAAGAGTTCCTCTCAGTCCTTTAGCATAGTGGTTCTCATTTCTGTATTATATCAATTCATTTTACCTTGCCTACCAATTATGGACTGGGGGTTACAGAAATATTTATACAGTGAACCAGTGAATACTGTGGTTGGACTGCATGATGATTTTGGACAGAGCTTTATATAACATCTAGGTTCTTTCCCACCTCACTCTAACAAAAAACAAACAAACAAACAAACAAAACTACAGTAGGCTTTTTGGTCCTTTGATGAAGTGTATGTCCTAGAAATATCTGGATATGTCCCTTTTCTCAAAGTACAGTTTTCCTGTAATTGGCTACAGGAGGCTTTAAAAACTATTGAGAAGTTATTGTTAGATATACTTACAGTGGTACTGCACAACTTTTCAAGAGGACTCATTTTCTCATAATGATTGGACTGTAACCCTAATAATTGATTTATATCCAAAAACTAGCTGAAGAATTTTAATTCTCTACTGTGACAAAGGACATTAGCCTTCCAATCTTTAGTACTGGACTTTTACCAGTAATACAAGTCAAGCAACAAGCCTCTTTTATTCTTCTGACCCTTTTACAATTGTCTGCTAAGACAATTCTGGCATCTCTATTTTATTTACCATAAACCATCATTTAACTGCTGTCTTTAACTGGACATCTCAGCAACATATCAACACCGGCATGTGGTCCATGCCAGGACATAAACTCCTGAGTCACAAAGGAATCAATAATTTCTCTCCTATTCAGACTTACACTCTATATTCCCTTGTCCAATACCTTCAAGATCAAATTCCATATATGTTCATTCAAGTTCTGTCAGGGCAAGTCTTACAATTCTCTGGTATATCTACTATTTCTTCACAGAAATGGAATTACATTGTCCCTCAGGCTGTGCTGTGACTTGATCTTAGTTATTGGCTTAGAGACAATGAACAGAAGTCAAGGAGAATCTTGAGGAGGACAAGCATCAATTTCTAAGCCCATACAGGATTTCTAAATTATGGAGGGGTGTGTGAGGAGAGAGGATTCTCTTTCAGTGGGTTGGGGGTTACATCTATCAATACAGAAATTCAAAAGAAAAATTATGGGTTCATGAATCTTAGGTCATCTTTCAAATATCTTCATCTTCAGTAAGTCTCAGAGTCTTAATCTTTTCCTATCAGGGAGTTGAATTAAACTTAAGAGACCTGTAAATGTTATGCATTCAGTATCCTCTGTAACTCCACTACCCTTACAATGATTTCCCAGGCCTAATTTTCAGCCTAGTTAATCCTGTAGGATATAATGTCTTCAAATGCTGCTGTGGAAGTCTTTTGACTTTTATAGTATGCCTTGAATTTTAAGTGACAGAATTTGAATATGTCCTTTGTTTTTTTAAAGGCTTCCAATTATATATATATATTATATATTATATAATATATATATAATATATTTTTTCACAATCTTATAATTAGCACTTACCCCATTTCTTTTAGTACCCCACTACAACATAAGCCTATATACTTAAATACCTGGCTCTAAAACCCAATCACTTCCAGGTAAAAGAGTACTAATTGTGACACAACCACATTCCCAAGGTGGTCATCTTCCTGATTACCACTAGTAATATAATCTTAGCATCACCATGTGGCAGAGGAATTAGTGACACATTTCTCTCATGCCAAACTCAACCTTGGATTTTTCAGTCCCACATCTGATTCAAAATATGCTATTTTTGGTTACCCATAGAGAACAGAGCAAGAAGCAATGGTTTTTATGAAGTCAGTTTGTTTTGGAAAGTAATTCAAAGATGAGATAAGGGAATGTAGGGAGACTTAAAAGAAAAAACAAACAAACAACTAATCCAAGGGTGCATTATTGAATTGGTCTTCCTTGTTGCCAACAGGGGCCTCACTCTACTGTGACCTTCTGAAGAATCCTGTAAAATACACCTGTAGTTGTACCATTAAAGCACTAAAGAAGAGAATACTTACCTACTGGTTATAGGTTTGATTGTTCAAGGGCTGTCCTATGTGTTAATAACTTCCTGGCATTTGCAGGTTTGTGTATATGAGACTAAGCACCCTACACAGAGACAGTTAAACCCTACACAGAAAGTTAAAGGTCTGAAGTACAACAGATCTAAGGTGTTGTCAAGTTACACTTACCACAGATGGCAACCATGGCAACTTCCGGAATGAAATGTAGTTCTGAAGCACTGGTTCCCAAACTTCATTGTACATTAGAATCACCAGGAGGGCTTGCTAAAACACATATTTCTTGGCTCCACCCCAGAGGTCCTGATTTATTAGGTCTGTGATACAGACTGAGAATTTTAACAAGTTTCCTGGTGATGTTGGTCTTGATGCTCCTTGAGACCACTATCTTAGAGTATGTAAGGTGAAAACAAGAGTTGTCTGATATGAAAATGTACAACTTAAAAAAAAATTATTTTAGAGAGAAAAAGAGAGAGAGAGCATGAGTGGGCAGGGGGGCAGAGGGAGAGAATGTTTAAGCAGACTCCCTACTGAAAGTGGAGCTCAATACCACAACCATGATGAGATCAGGACCTGAGCCTAAACCAAGTGTTGGATGCTCAACGGGTGGAGCCACCACCCAGGTGCCCTGAAAATACACAATTAATTTAAGCAAGATCATCAATGAACACACATAAGTAAATGGGGTGTAAGAGGCACAGAATATGCACAAATCTGTGCATTGGTTATTAATTGGCTATTAATTGAAAAGATACCATATATAGTTGAGAGACCTGAAGGATACTATTTGGTCAGGTGATTAGATTTTGTATTATTAACAATGGAACCTACTGATCTTATGTGACTTCTAATATGATTACATAGGGATGACCAAGTATTATTGTAACCAAAGTATAACGTTTTTTTAAAAGATTTTATTTATTTATTTGACAGACAGAGAACACAAGTAGGCAGAGAGGCAGGCAGAGAGAGAGGAGAGGAAGCAGGCTCTCCGCTGAGCAGAGAGCCCAATGTGAGGCTTGATCCCAGGACCCTGGGATCATAACATGAGCCAAAGACAGAGGACTTAACCCATTGAGCCACCCAGGCACCCCCCAAAGTATAACTTAAATCTTATGAGGAAGACGACTGGCCTGCATTCTTAAACATACACATCAGGTAAGGCAAAAAGTGGAGAATACTACTCTATAAAAAAGACACCAAAAAGAAACAAAACAATAAAGTCAATATGTAAATCTTATTTTTAATAAAGATTTTATTTATTAATTTTTCAGAGAGAAATAAAGAGAAAGAGAACACAAGCAGGGGGAGTGGCAGGCAGAGGGAGATTCAGGTTCCCCACTGAGCAAGGAGCCCAATGTGGGACTTGATCTCAGGATGCTGGGATCATGGCCTGAGTTGGAGCCAGATGCTTAACATACTGAGCCACCCTGGCAGCCTTCAATATATAAATCTTGGTTAAAACCTGAGAGGAAGAAGGACAGATGAAAAGGAAGCTGTTGGTATGATTAGTTAAAATTTAAAGACCTTATTTTAATTTATATTATAGTACCAATGCTAATTTTGTTTATATGATAATTTTTTGTAACTTTAGAGGAGAATACTTTTGTTCTAGGTAACACGCATAGAAATATTTACAGGAGGTATGCCTGGATAGTGCAATCAGTTAAGCATCTGACTCTTGGTTTTAGCTCGGGTCTTGATCTCAGGGTCCTGATGTCAAGCCCCATGTGCTTCAGTTTCTTTCTCCATCTCCTTCTGCCTCTCCTCCCCATTCTCCCTCTCTCTAAAATAAAAATAAATAATCCTTGAAAAAAAATAAGTATTACAAGAGAAAGACCATGAAACCCTCAATTTACTTTTAGATATTTGCACAGAAGTAGTATATATATATACATATATATATACCTTAAAGATATTTATATATATAAATACCTTAATATAAATACATAATATAATAAATAATTAATATATTAATAATTTATATACTAAATTAATTTAAATAATTAATTTAAATAATTAATAGTTAATATATTAATAAATAATGATTAATATAAATATAAATATATATAAATACCTTAAAGATATATATTTATATATAAATACATAATATAATAAAGAATTAATATATTAATAATTTATATAATAAATAAATTAATTTAATTAATTAATAATTGATATATTAATAAATAATTAATAATTAATATAAATATAAATATATATAAATACCTTAAAGAGACTAATGATATATATATATATATATCAAACTACCAACAATTAGCAAATCTAGGTGAAAGGTATATAGATGGTGATTACAAAATTCCTTCAATTTTCTATAGGTTTGAAATCTTTGAAAATAAAATTAATTGGGAAAGGTACAAGTTATGACATGATGAGCACCGTAAAATAAACCCTAGAAACACTCTGAAAGTATTCAAAGGAGTAAGAAATAATTCCTAGAATGAAAAATTGGAGGAAATTTCCACAAGACTGACACATCTGTATGGGGTCTTGAAATTATAGAATTTAATACAGAAGACCTGGAAAAGACAGATACTGCATGGAGAATAACGATGTGAACCAAACATAAAAAGATAATGTTCATCATTATTATTATTATTACTACTATTAACAATAATAGCTACATCTCATAACTAATGTGTTCAAAACACTTAAGGATTAAAAATAAGTTGAGATCAGGCACCTGGGTGGCTCAGTGGGTTATGATCTCAGGGTCCTGGGATCAAGTCCCGCATTGGGCTTTCTGCTCAGCAGGGAGCCTGCTTCCTCCTCTCTCTCTCTCTGCCTGCCTCTCTGCCTACTTGTGATCTCTCTCTGTCAAATAAATAAATAAATAATCTTAAAAAAAAATAAGTTGAGATAAATTGGCCAGTACCTTGAAAGAATTAGTAACAGCTTTTTTAAGTTACATTAGGTGAAGATAATATATTATTTATAAACACAGGAGTAATTTAACCATCATCCAGGTAGACTATGACTAGCCCTCAAAGAAATCGCAAACATATCATAAGTCAATGAAGTTAGAAATAGTGTTGAGTGGATCAGTTAGTATTATCCTAATACTAGTTTACCTTTGCAAAGTACAGAATCTTATCTTTAATTAAAATCAATCTTACAAACATGGTAGGTTATATATGCCCTTAGGGAATAATTTAGTAATAAATGAATATTAGATAAATTTACTTGAAGATCTCAAGTTGTTTGTTTAACGTATTAGTCCAAAATGCTATCAAGAACTGTAACCATCAACTGAAATAGAATTACTCTATTTTTAAGAAAAATCTCTCCATCAAAAATGTAGTCATTTTAATAAAAATACCTTAAAGATACTAATGATAGATCTTTAAGATCTTGGATCTTATTTTTGGGGGCAAAGATGTATAATTCAGCTGGTTTCTAAGGATAGAAAAAATAGTGTATTTGAGCCAGATTGTAGAGTCAGTATGTGTTCATATCCTAAATCTGCAACAGTTTTGCTGAGTATCTGATAGCATGGTTCTCGTCTTTAAGATAAGGATATAACACTAAACTCATTCACTTGGGTAAAGATTTAATGGATTAAGACATGCTTCTCAGCACAAACACCCAATAAGTAATAGTTACTTTTATCATGTTTTATCAGTTAGGGATTGCTATTGAGGATAAAAAAATAATAATAAAGCAACACTAATTTCAATGATATAAGAAATCATTGTTCATTATTTTACCTCATGAGAGATGAAGGTGGGAATAGTCTAATCTCAACTGGGTTTGGCTGACGTCTCAAATCACATTAAGAGATGAACAACTTAGCTCTGCTCCTCACATCTTTTCCTTCTCCTGGAACAAATGAGATAGACTGGGGCAGGGGGGATTTTTTTTTTTAATAGAAATAAAAATTACAGAAGAGGAAAAATTCAAATTGCATAAGTCTTTTCAAGCCTGCTAGAACCCCATTGACCAAAGCAGGTCACTTAGCTGAACCTATTGCCCAAGTTACATGACAAAAATTAATAAGGAGAGTCTAGAATTGCCATGTTTACAATCTACCTAAGAAAATAGAGATCTGTTTACCTTGAGAGCAGAAACTTTTATAACACATTTGATATATTCAAGCATATGAAGTCTTGGGAATCATTAAGGTTTTCGTTTTTGTTGGTTTGTTTGTTTGTTTGTTTTTGGTAATCATAGAACACTATGTGATACACTAGCTTGTTGTACTCTTATGCTCTCAGTATGAGAGCTCTGAAAAATATGCATAGGAGCAGGAAGAATTTAGTGCTGTGAGGTAAAGCTGCTTCTTTAATGCATGTTTCCTGCCTCTGATCGTGAAGGCAGTTAGTATTTTGGTGGTGGAACTGATCAGCTTCTTAGGTTTCCAAAGAAAATTGCATTAGTCTGCTTGGACCACTGTAATAAAATACTGCACGGTTAAAAACCAGAAATTTATTTTCTCCTAGTTCTGGAGGCTAGAATTCCATGATTAAGGTGCCAGAAAATTCAGTTTCTGGCAAGGGTTCTCTTCATGGCTTAAAGATAACTGGCTGCCTTCTCATTAAGTTCTCACATGCCCTTTCCTCTTTCCTCTCTTACACATGGAGAGAATTAGTTAGTTCTCTGGAGTCTCCTCTTACCAGTGACATTAATCCTATCAGTACAGTGGGGCTAAATAGTTGGAACAGAGACTAAACCCTGCTTTTATCAGTTCACACTGCAGCCCAGCTCACGACAAATTGCAAAGACATAGTTACAAATGGATGGTTTCAAGTCCATTCAAGTAGCATCATGCCACAAAATTTTTTGTTAATTATATTTTGTAAGTGCATGTTCATTGTGCCAAAGTAAGGGAAGAAGGAAAACTAAATTTGAATGCCACATTTTTAAGGCATAGTAGAATAAGCACAATTTTATTTTATTATCAAATTAGATGGCATTGAATTCCTAAAGGGCTAGAATCATGCATACAAGATAAGTATTTTTAACCACACTGCTCCAATATTTTTCCCTGAAGAAAGCGGCCCAGACAGTATTATGTTTATTTTACAACAGTACTATGCCTCTGCTAAAAGTCAACATTATTAGACTAAGCACTCATTGTAATATTATCAATAGGAAAGCAATGGTCAAATAAATTAGAAAATTTAAAATGGAATAGCTCAACACTGCAGAATTTCTTTACAAATGAAGGTAGGAAGGAAAGCAGGAAGGTAGGAAGAAAGGTAAGAAGAGAAGTAAAGAAAGCTGCAAATAAATTTCAAAATGGTTCTTATGAATTAATTTGAACCAGCTCCCACACACCATTTCTAATCCCATTAAAAGTTATCAGCACCTACCAGAATGCTAGAAGTCGTAAATTATCTTTGAATTAGTGGGATGGAATTATGGCTGATTAGTTTTTACTTTCAAATTTGACTAGAAGTATCTATTTCTTTTAGAGTCTGGAAAGAAAATGTTAAACTATTACCAGGAATTTCTCCCTTAAAAACAATAGCAGCAAAAAAGTTTTCAAATACTAAATGTCATGGTATATCATCTACCAAAATGAAGCATTTTTAATTCTTGTTACATATAATGTACCTACAAAATTTTATATTTAACTGTTTCTTTTCCTAGAAATGCATTTATAGTTAGAATTTTCAAAACAGATCTGTTGATAATATTTTAGATTGGTTGTGGTTAGACTGTTTAGCATATTCTCTACATATATATAGTATTTATGAGTAAGGTTCTCTTCATTGCTAAGTGTGCTATTTATAGAGGAAAATTTTGTTTTCATGCACAGAGAAACTGCTGTTTTCAGTCACTAGCTATAGGTACTCTGAAGTATAATTTCTAGGCATTTGGTTTTAATCACAAGGGAACAATTACAGTGGAAAGACAGGCACAAATTTCAGTAATCTAACTTGATTTTCATAAATCTAGATAACAGGAGAAGGCCAAATTAAGGTTTTGTGTTGGCCAACTGAACACAAATAAATAAAGAAATAATTTGAAAAAGTAAAATTAGTCAAATGTTCTCTTAAAGATAAGTGTTTGTTACATATAGATTACAAGGTCACAGAAAAAAATCTCTACAGAACCAAAGTGGGCAGGTTGGTAACAAGACAAACCTAGTTTCTCTTACAAACAACAACAACAATAATAATAATGATATAAATTAAGGGTCTTCTTGTTTACTTTTCTGATACTTAAAAATACTGTGATCCAGGGGCACCTGGGTGGCTCAGTGGGTTAAAGCCTCTGCCTTCAGTTCAGGTCATTGATCCCAGGGTCCTGGGATCGAGCCCCACATTGGGTTCTCTGCTCAGCAGGGAGCCTGCTTTCCTCTCTCTCTCTCTCTGCCTGCCTCTCTGCCTACTTGTGATCTCTGTCAAATAAATAAATAAAAATTTAAAAACAGACAAACAAACAAATAAAAAACAAAAACACTGTGATCCAGGGCACCTCGGTGCCTCTGTAGGTTAAAGTGTCTGCCTTAGGCTAAGGTCATGGACCCCCTGCTGAGCAAGGAACCTGCTTCTCCTGTCCCCTCTACTGCTCCCTCTCCTGCTCCCTGCCCCACTACCTCTGCCACTTCCCCTGCTTGTACTCTCTCTCTCTCAAATAAATAAAATAAATAAAATAAAATAAAATAAAATAAAATAAAATTAAGTTAAATTAAAAACACTGTGATCCCAAAGTTCTATGCGTTTATTATTTGAATGGATTATCATACTTCCTACTATCTCCTTGACCATAATTTTAAACTTAGTGAGTGTAATTGGATTAACACTGGATTCCCAGACTGCAGCATAGTGCCTAACACAAAAGAATACCTAATGAATATATTTAATCTGTCCATTGTTCTAATAAGTATTTGACAGCCTAGCATAGTGCAGGTGCTATGTGAAACAAGACAATGGACAAGGAGATGAGATTCATGCTAATATTCCAGTGTAAGAAAACAGATAATCAAACATTCTAATAAATAGTGTCTCTGCATCTTGTAAAAGTTTTATGAGAAATATGAAATAGAATAATACCAAGAGGGATGAAAGACTTGACATGATGTTAGAAGTGTAAACTTTAAGTTGATTCTTGAAGGATTAGAGTAATTCATACAAGCTAGGTAGGTATAATTGGCACCCTTCCTCTTTATTCCCTCAGAAAACAGGCCCAAAGGCCTAAAGTTCTCAGGAAATTTTTGTTCTAAAGTTTCTGAAAATGTTTCAGAGTTTTATCATAATTCAATGTGTTTATTTGACATGAATTTTGTGAAGTAGGATTTTAAAAACTAGATCTGAATTTGTAAAAGAAAAGAAAAATATTTACCAAATCACACACACACACACACACACACACTAAAAAAAAAAAAAAAGTTTTGAGCACAATTCAGACATTCAGACTTAGATGATTCTTTCTTTTATCTACTAGAGAATACATTTTCTCATTACTATAGGTAATATACAAAATACACTTGTCATTACTATAGGTAATATACAGTATACTATTAGACTAGGGGAATATACAGGTTTTCCACTGGTGGAAGAATTTGGAAGTTTCAGAAAACTGATTCAAAATTACAAATATAAGGTGACTAGACTCCCTACCAGGGCCTCAGAGGAACCTTTTCAAGTTACGGCCACCAAAGCATATATTTCATTTACTTCATGGTAAGGTTGTCAGATTTAGCAAACAAAATACATAATGCCCAGTTAAATTTTAATTTCAGATAGGCAAAGAATACTTTTTAGGATAATTATATCTCAAATAGTGCATGGAACATACTTAATCTTAAAAAACAAAACAAGTGTTGTTCACCTGAAATTCAAGTTTAACAGTGCTTCTTTTATTTTATCTGTTAGTGTCATGGGGATTTGGTAAATCTCTTCATTATTGGAGAGAGCAGCATGCACAGAGAAATATCTAAACCAGACGAGAGGGATTAGGAGAGATTAGAGAAGAATCTTGTTTTGAAAGACCATTCTCGTTCGGTCTCCCATCTTTTTGTACACTTAGACATTAACATCTAATATACTCCAAACTACTTTTTCAAAGATGTTTGTATAAACAAGCAGTCGGAAGGGAGATCTTTCTTTTCCTTGAGCTGATTTGCTTATATTCTGGGGCAATAAAGATAATGAATGTCTCTTTCCAGAGGGGGATAAGGGATGGGTTTTGACTGCATTCTCTTAAATGATATTAGGTATTTTGAATAAATGTTCCTCCCCTGCAACACATCCCCACTCCTAACTACCTGTTGCTAGAGTACTAAATGAATTCTGTTTGACATAGCATGCAACACCGTCTCTAAGCACAACCCTTTAAAATTTCTCCTAATATGTTAATTTGTGCTCCAGTAAAATCAAACTCTATGTAACACATACATACGAAAAAGCACTCTATTTCTGTGAATAATCATCTTGACTTGGCTACTAATGCTGTCACTTCCTTTTATTGAACAGTCTAAAACAATGAAATGGCAAACAACAAAAAATCAGAGGCCTGATTTCAGGTATTGATAGCGTGGCAGATAGCTTAGGCTATTCTGGATTTTCATTTGTTTTTTGTATATAAGTCCCGTGTCTCTTCTTAGATAAATAGCATAAATTCAAATACATATTATAAATTCGTGAAGTCCCAGTACTAGCATTGCAAATTACATGCAAAAAATATTTATTTGAATGTGTTCTTCCCCTTTGCTGTAATACTTGTCAACTTGCTACAAAGTTAAGAACTTGTTTCCAAGCTCCCAAACTGGTTGTCTCAAGCACCTCAACACAAAAAACGTATATCTAAGAGGAAAAATTCCCTTATTTATTTGATTGGTTTTTAAATTTCTTGAAACTCTCCACATGCAGGGAACTCTCAACATACAACCTTTTAAACAAAGGTTGATTCTCCTGGAAGAGATGCAGAAAAGCATTTTTACCTGCTTTCCTAAGGTTCTCGTCATAAAAATTCTCTCACGCCCTGAAGAATACAATAGCAAATGTCCTGTTTCAGGAAGCTCACCTTGAATAGGGTGAATCTTAAATTTCCCAAAACTTCTAAGAACTAAACCACCTTTTTGTCTCTTTTATACCTGGTATGTTGTTAATTTTCTAGTCTAAAGAAAGACATCCCCACGTACACAGAGCAAATCAGTGTCAGAGCACAACTGACTTTGTTCCCCAAGACCCAGTATGATATTTATCATTTTATCAATTTGTTTACCTTTGAAGTGAGTACTTTTAGATTTGTCTGTCACTATTATCATTGTTATCATCATCATAGAATGTCATCCTTCCCAGAGCAAATATCATCACACTCTGATGGCCAGCCATTGCCTTCTGCAATGGAAAAAAAAAATGAAGATACTGTTTACTTCAGTGGTTTCTAATTAACCCTTAAGGCTGCCTCTGGTTTAATAATTGAACACTGCTCAGTAAACTGATCTTTCATAGTAGTCACAGTATTTCACAACACTATCAAATGTATTAAACTAAGTTTAGTGATTATAAATCATAGATTTATTTTTTTCCATAATCTTTATGGTACACACATAAAACTAAGCACAATCTAAATCTAGTTCTCAGTTTTCCTATCCTGCATTCAGCTCTTTAATTTAGTTGCAATTCCTGAAAACAAAACAACAACAAAAAAAGGAATGAGATGTTTGACTTAACTAAATTAAAAGAAAAACTCAAATTTGGCACAGAAGTAGAACTCAAATTGACGTATATGGCCATATACTGTCTTCTACACTATATGTAGTCGATGGTACTTTTTTATATAACCCAAAGTTTCATTCTGAAGTGTCATTGTGCAAGAATCATGCTTTGTGTCATAGAACAAAACATAAACAAACTGAACAAGAATGCCCAGGGATCATCTCCTACCCATGCCAAAAGATTTAAATGCATAGGTAAGTAAGTGAGTAAGTAAATAAGTAAATAGGTCCACTTATGACTGCAACTCTGCTGACATCTGCATGAATAATATTCAGTAGCTCACAGAGTTGAGGTAGGAAATGAAATGTAGAGTGAAATTTGCCAAAGACCAGTATTTCTAATGTTTAGCAAGGATGGACCTAATATATTTAATTTAAAAAAAAACTCACAAAATATTATTTTCCTATTTATTTTAATTTGAAATAAGAACAATACATGAGTTCTGAAAAATGATCATATGGGTCTTTAGTTTCACTCATACTGACCTATACTATAATTTATTCATTAATTTTAAATCACACATTTTCCTTCACTATTTTACAATCATGGTACATGAAAACTGAGTGACGTATATTGCCTCCATTATAATTATTCAGTGGTGATTCTTTATTTTTAGTTTTAGTTTTATTAAGTAGGTTCTATGCTAGGCATGGAGGCCAACATGAGGTTTGAACTCAAAACCTTGAAAGCAAGACCTAGGCTGAGACAGAGAGTTGGATGCTTAACTGACTAAGCCACCCAGGTACCCCTAGTTCTTTATTTTTAAAACCAGGTGTCAACTATTTTGTTAATTATATTTATTACTATATAATTATAAAATTATATAACTGCATAATTATAAAATTAAACAATCCAGGATAATATATTTTTATGCTCTGAAGAATATTCTTTTCAATCTTTATGTTCACACCAGATGGAAAGGATTATATGTCTGTTTTTTAAGTATCTATATGTGTTCCAATTATTTCAAAAATTTCTGGTAGAAACATGGTGACATAGTTCAGCATTTTTCTCTTTATTCTCCTAGAAAATACAAAAAAGCAACAACAAGAACAGGAGAAACAACCAAAGAAACCTTAATTAAACAACAACAACAACAAGACATCAAAGCCCTTCAGATTTTACAATAAGCATAAGGGTTACTGAAAACAATGAGATCTGGTTCAAAGTCATGAGGAAAGAATTGAAAGAAAGAAGTAGGGAGAGAGGTGAGCTGGCTCAGCTGCATCAAATCCTACAAGTACTGGAAATACTTTCAAGAACACGCTTTCTAGTGCAAAACATGTTTGTCATTTGCAATAATGAATGCAGAAACTGGAATGGGCAGGGCTGATCCTAAAAGCACTTTTGCATCAAATTTACTTCAGAAAAGCAAAATTGGGGGCCTTACCAAAGAATCACACAGAAAATGTAAATCTACCTAGAGTAACAAGGCCACTGTTCTCTCCACACCAAAACCTCTTGAAAATTACTAGTTTGTGAAAAATGTTCTTATTAAATTATGAGTTTAAAAAAAATGGGTAAATGCTTAGCGAAATAAGTCAAGCAGAGAAAGACAACTATCATATGATCTCCCTGATATGAGGAAGTGGTGATGCAACATGGGGGTTTAAATGGGTAGGAGAAGAATAGATGAAACAAGATGGGATTGGGAGGGAGACAAACCATAAGTGACTCTTAATCTCACAAAACAAACTGAGGGTTGCTGGGGGGAGGGGGTTTGGGAGAAGGGAGTGGGATTATGGACATTGGGGAGGGTATGTGCTTTGGTGAGTGCTGTGAAGTGTGTAAACCTGGTGATTCACAGACCTGTACCCCTGGGGATAAAAATATATGTTTATAAAAAATAAAAAAGTTTATTAAAAAAATATGATCTGCTACTTCAATGAAAATTAGTCGTGTGCACCTTTAGAATAACATTTCACAAGTCATGTTGAAATAATACTGAGTCGAGTTCTATACTAGAAATCTGGGTCACATATTAAGAAAAATGTTTCATTTTTGCTTTTATTTTTTTTTTCTGAAACACTTATACACAATCTATCTTAGTTGTTTCTATTTGTTCTCTCTTCCAACAAGGTAAAACAACAATGTTTCTTAGGAAAAAGCATTGTTCTTCTGGAAAAATTCAATTGCAATATTTTAAATCCCTAGATTTCTTTTTTTTGCACCATTTTTTCTTCTTTTATTTGAAATTATTAAAAATAATTAATTTTTATCATTACTAGGTCAAGTTATTTTCAATACCCAATACAGCAATTTTTATTCCATATAAAATCTCACCTTCAAATGACTTGCCATTGGTTTTATTACTGCTTTTTATATTGCTGCTACCTCTCAAAACAAAATTAAGGTTTAATAAATCTTTAATGATTGTATAAAATACAAACAACCAGACTGAATATAATTTTTTTTCTTTGACCCTCCTCTGTTGAATCATTTCACTTGAGGATTGATTTGTATTTATATTATATTGACATTTGTATTTATTTGAGATGGAAATTTCTCCACACACACAAAAAAAGATAAATCAGTAGAAAAATAAACACTTGTACCAACTCTACTATTTATTAAGTGAATTAGCAGAAGATATACTGATTTCCAATTATGAGAGAGATCATTTTGAAAGTAAAAATAAAACTAAACAAAACTTATAACTAAGCATAAGTATATACTGTGAAATGTAAGAAGAGACACAATTAAGAGGTTTCTGTATTCCTTATAGTTCAAAGCATAATTTCTAATATAATACAAAATAAAGAAATCTTTTCACTTAAAGGATTTTAAAGAACTTAGATGCCATTAAAAATCAAAAGGCCAAAGGCATTCTGGCCTATCAGACATAGATGGACCATGACAGTAATTTGGAATATGCTGGGAGAAATGCAAACTGAAATTAATTAACTTAAAGCCTGGTCTAGTAAAGAAAATGCAGTTTTCTACCAATTAGATGTTCTTCTGCCAGGTTACATATTTTATACTTCTAGCAATAAAGTAAAATAAATGAGATCAGTAATAATTATATAATACTTCCAGATGATAAGTGTTTTGTCTAGATGTTATGCTTTTTAGAAGAATGCAGTGCAGTTATTATCATTCCCTTATTGCTAATGAAAGAAGTTTAGAAACACGAAATAAATAACTCAACACCAGAAAGCTGCTAAGATTAACATCAGATTCAAGTCTAGGCCTTTTATCTCCAAACCAAATAGGTATGGACAGGGAAGCCTTGGGCTTGTTGTGGAGCCTAGGAGGAGATCAGAATATTATTCCCTGACATCTTGGGCACAGTATTGGCATGCTGATTTCCATTAGTGTTAGTGTTTCCATTCCTTCCAGTACTTGTCAGAGGATTCATTTAATGATTAAAGGAGAGGGAGGGAGGATACATGGGAAGAAAAGAAAGGAGGGGAGTGGAGAGGAAGGGAAGGAAGGAGGGAGAGTGAGAACCTCTAACTCTGAGCATTCCCTGACATGTTCTCCCAACATCCACATGTTTAGATGATAGGTATGTATGTGAAAAAAATAAGAACATGATTTTTAAAGAGAAGTAATACTTATTGAAATATACTCTTGAACATATTTAGAAGTATTGAACAGACGATCACTTTTATAATCTTACAGTTTTTACTTAGAAAGCCATGATGTATATGTAAAGTTATTTTAAAAATTACAAAAATTTACAATATCACTGTTTCTCATTTGTTTCCTAATGATACTATGGAACCAAAGATGTAATTATTCTTTCTTGCATGGCTTTCCAAATCTTTTTTGTTAAGGCCAACATTGACACAGGTCACAGGCTAGAATGGATTTTTGACATATATTACCTTTACATCATGAAAGGACACAGAAGCTGACTATTTGAAGACAAATTAATAGGGACTTTTAATACAATGTGAACTGGGTATAGCAATCAACAAGGGATTTTAAGGCATGTAAGTTTTAGAAATTGCATAAAACCATCATTGCCTCCTAACCCTGAAGGAATGGAGGGAAGTGTGGGGGGCATCGCCAGAGTCCGATGAGACCTGGCATATGGTACGGATGACCACTTAAGACATAGCTGAAACACATTTGGACCTTATAAAACCCAGACTAAAAATAAGTAAGAAAATAAACATCCTGGCTCTATTTTCCTTCTCTCATCTAATCTTTTGCCATTTCTGCTTTTTGGTCAAATCCATCTCAAAGCCAGAAGGCAAAGACACCCAGCTGATGCAGTCTCTAATAGTCTGTCTCCCAAGACAGAGCAGGGCAGAGGAAGGCAGGAAATTTAACTAGGCATTTTCCAGTCTACCCCCATTAAGTACTGTGATGCAAAATCATCCAAATAAGGCCAATAGGGAAAAGGGATAGGTTGATCTAGTATTGATGTGCTTGTTTCATGAGTAGATGAGTTCAATTAGTGTAGATTCTCATTAAGTCTTTTATTTTTAGATTTCAAAAAGAGAAGAATTTATGTGAGGGAACAAATGATAAGAAACAGTTCTTACTCTCTCAAAAGTTTTTCAAGGAAAGTTTTAGAAGAGTGATTGTGTTTCCAGTGTTAATGTGTTAACCTGTAACCATAGTTCATCAAATACCAGAATTGCTCTTTTTCCAGAAACCTGAGGGGGAACAGAATACAGTTCTTTAGAGTAGCCTACTGTTCAGCTGCATTTTAAGCCTTTAAACATCTTCTGAATTATTGTTCCTGTAAGCTATTGATGCTTGTGTTTGGAGGACAGCTTTAGCTCTTCCCATCAACCCAATAGTTGACTATTTGCTGTCCACTCATTGCTATGAGATTGTTTGGATAATCACTCAGTTCTCTGCAGAATCTCCCTGCATTATGCCTGTGTCTCTTACTCTTTCTAGATTTGTTATAAAACAATAAATTATTTATACTATTACTCAGAATTTTAAAAAATTACTACATTAGATATGAGCTTCATTACTTAAATGTAAATTATTTTATTTCATCTTATCTTATTGCCTAGTTGGTTGATTAGGAGACAGAGTGAGCTAGAAAGCTCTACAAGTCTTCCAGAATTTAAGCAAAGTACAGTCAGCCATGATAGATTTGTATTTATACAGAATATAGCACATTAAGTAAGAAATATTTGCTACATATTCTGGATCTTCAATCTTTCTAATTAAGGAAATGTTCCCAAATCCTTTCTTTCTTCTTCACTGACAAGTACTTCCTCTTAGTTTCCTTCTCTTCATAAGTTTCTCCCATTTAACTTCCCTATGTCTCCCTATTCTTTTTTTTTTAAATATTTATTTATTTTTTTGAGAGAGAAGGCTGAGAGAAAGCGAATGCATGAGTTGGGGGAGGGGCAGAAAGAGAAAATTTCCAGCTGAAGGTGGAACATAACCATGGAGCTTGATGCAGGGCTGATCTTAGAACACATGAGATCATGAACTCAACTGAAATCACGAGCTAGAGGCTGAACAGATGGAGCCACCCAGGTGTCCCCATGTCTCTCTATTCTTATTTGCTTCCTTTTATTTTATTCCTTTTGCATATCCAAAAATAACAATGTGAAAGTCACATCATATTTGTGAGAATGAAAGCATAAAGAAAATAAGAGAAAGGACATTATGAAGTCCAAAATGCATTCAACTGGTGCTCCATACTTGCTGGATATGTAACAAGTATTTGATCTTTAGCTTCCCAATGGTCAAAGAAGAAAAAAAAAAAGTTTTTTTACAAGACACATAGTGTCTATCATGTGAAATAAAAAGCCAGCTGATATTCCAAAGGATGCTCATTGACACATTTTTTCTACGTTTCATACTGAGCACTCTCATGTGCCAGGAATTAGTCTGGGTTCCAGGATGAAAAATTTAACATAGTAAGCAAAATCCATGCCTTTGTGAAGGTTACATTTGAGAAGGGTAGAAAAACAATAAATGCAATAAACATAAATAAAGTATGCTGGGTTTTGATAAGAGACATAGAAAAACAATAAAATATAAAAACAATCATTTGTTTTAATTTAGAACACAAAATGTTACTTTTCAAACAGTTTATTGATAAGAAGTTACCATCAGTCCCGCAAATGCCAATGTTATTTTTTTGCTAAATAAGAAGTTTTAAAAATGAAAACAAAAACAAAAACAGTTTGTTCAAACAGAAATTCTGGAGATTTGGGGTTTGGCTCTTGTTAAGGAAAACTAAGAATTACAACTAAAATCAAGACTTTTATTAATGGCTACCCAAGTTTTTCAAAAAGGTAGTTTTCTTTATGTTCTGGAGATCTGATTTTTTCCACTACAAAAATTAATAGATTTAACAACTATTAATTATTTTTCTAGCAAATTTTTAATATTCCTTACTTGCAAGCACCATTCCGTGAAAATGAAAAAGCAATAACACCAACAAATATACTTAAAGTACAATGTATTGAAATTTCTTCTGATCATTTAATGAAACATAATTTTTTATAGGTTTAAAGTGTACTCATTTTTTTCAGACAACTAATATTTGTATTTATTTTCTATTCTGAATACACATTGATACATATTATTAATGGCTCTGGTAAATAAAAAATACTTTTTAAGGGGGTGCAATTTCTGGAATTTAAAAGATATAGAAAAAATGCACATGAGACTCTGTGCCAATCTCTTCTGACAGCTGAAAAGGAAACCAGAACCAGGAAACACACATCCTTTTTTTCTTACACTTTTTAACTTCTTCAATAAGAGTGGGTGTATTTTTATTTTTATTTATTTATTTATTTTTATTCTTTAGCTTGTGGTTAGGCTTTGAGGAGTATGTTATTACTTTATCAAACTTTTAAAACAAGATACATAATTAGGAATAATGCATTGTATATATTAGCATAACTCAACAAAGAATAGTAGTAAGTTAATCTGAGGAGGGGTAAAAAGCCTTTCTGACTTCTCTTCTGGCTCTCTTCCATTTTAGAGTCTGTATACAATTCTTTTAAGCTGTCATTTCCATCTACACACCTTTGTGGTTCTAGGGAAAGTACACCAAAAATGAAGGCATTAATGTATAGTAAAGTTGCATTGTATTCCCATTAGTATCATTATTTTCTAAACTACCTAATTTCATACATGGGATGATGTAGACACATCATCTCAGCTGGAAACCGTTAGAAGTCACTTGACACAGAGTTTGAGGAGAAAAGCAATAGAAATTGCAGGATGTGAGACAAAGGCAGAGCATAGCTTTAGCCACTTCCTTGTTCTAATGGTAGAAATTATCCACCCTGGGCACTGAGTTTAATTGCTACGAACAGCTCCAGAAGGCTGCACTTTCATCCCCATTGTAGGTCAATGAACATATTTGCATGGTAGAAATTATTAGCAACTAGGCCTGTCCCCAGGAGAGTATCCATGATGCCATTCACAGACCATTAACAACAGAGTTCACCCATGACCAAGAAAGGCTGTGAAGGAATGCTCTCTCCTTGGGAAAAGCTGTTAGCGGACAGATCCCATTCTCTTCAGACATATTGATTATTTACTTATGCAACTCATTCAGATTTTTGTGAAAGTTCTAATGAACATAAAATATGCATGAGCAGGCATATTGCTGGAGTATATCCTAAGTGTCCTTTTGTTCATTTGTTTGTTGGTTTGTTTTTTTAATAAAGCTTTTTATAATCCTTATGATACAGAAATGTGTTTGGATCTCTGTAGTTCATTATTTTTTGCTTAATCTTTTTTTAAGTAAGATTACTGGGTACAAACATCTAAACATTTGAAAAAACCTAGTGATGCTTTGTTATTTAATAAGGAAATTTATCCTAAAAAGGTAAGCCTAAAATCAACAGTTTGAAACCTTACACAGATTGAAGAATGAGCAAATTTAATCTCCTGGAAAAAAAAAAAATCCGATCAATACCTAATATCCAGAATCTATCACACTGGCTTATGAAATGTACATCTCAAATTAGTTCTTTGCAAAAGAATCTGATGCCTCTTGCAACCCAGATATTATATATCTATATAGAAAAGATAATCTATGTTCTACAATATCACATTAATATTTGGGAGGGAAATTTCCTGAGAAGGAATATTATCACTTTATTTTTTGTTTTATTTTTATTATGCACATAATTTTATTCATTTATGGACATTTACAAGGTTTATGACTCTTCATGGATTCCAAAATTCTCTGATAAAGAGGTTAGAATAAAATATTTTAACTTCGGGACGCCTGGGTGGCTCAGTGGGTTGAGCATCTGCCTTCGGCTCAGGTCATGATCCCAGTGTTCCTGGGATCAAGTCCCACATCGGGCTCCTTGCTCAGCAGGGAGCTTGCTTCTCTCTCTGTCTCTTCCTGCCATTCTGTCTGCATGTGCTCGCTCACTCTCTCTCTGACAAATAAATAAAAATGAAATCTAAAAAAATATATATTTTAACTTCATTTGACTGACACGTAGCTAAGAGAAATCATTATTTTCATAAAACAATCATGATATTCTCAAATGGTAAATACTAGGAAAGATATAGAGTTACTATTTGGTCCCAAACTCTAAGAAAAAAATAAAACCTTCATCCTGTTTATGTTATAATATAATTCTTTTTAATTTAAATTCAATTAGCCAACTTATAGTACATCATTAGTTTTTTATGTACTTACTGTTCAATGATTCATTATCTCCATATAACTTCCACTACTCATCACATCATATGCCATCCTTAATGCCCGTCGCCCAGATACCTCATTCCCCTTGCTACTTCCCTTTCCATAACTCTCAGTTCGTTCCTGGAGTCAATAGTCTCTCATGGTTTGTTTCCCTCTCTGATTTCTTCCCATTCAGTTTCCCCTCCCTTCCCTATGATCTTCTGCAGTATCCTTTATATTCCACATATAAGTGAAACCATATGATCATTGTCATTCTCTGATTGACTTATATCATTTAGCATAAAACCCTCCAGTTCCATCCTCATCAAAGTAGATGGTAGGTGTTCATCCTTTCTGATGTTTGAATAATATCCCACGGTATGTATGAACCACATCTTCTTTATCCATTCATCTGCTGAAGGACATCTTGGCTCCTTCCACAGTTTGGTTATTGTGGACATTGCAGCTATTAACATTGGGGTGCAGGTGCCCCTTCTTTCACTACATCCGTATCTTTGGGGTAAATACCTAGTAGTGCAATTGCTGGGTCATAGAGTAACTCTATTTTTTTAACTTCTTGCGGAACCTCCATAGTGCTTTCCAGAGTCACTGTCCCAGGTTGCATTCCCACCAACAGTGTAAGAGGGTTCCCCTTTCTCCACATCTTTCCCAACATTTGTTGTTCCTTGTCTTTTTAATTTTAGCCATTCTAACTGGCATACAGTGGTATCTCATTGTGATTTTGATTTGCATTTCCCTGATGGCAAGAGCTGCAGAGCATTTTTTTCATGTGTCTATGGGCCATTTGTATATTTTTGATTATTTGTTTGTTGTTTTGTTTTGTTCTGTTTTTTAAAATGTCAATTCATGTCTGCTGCCCTTTCTTGACTAGATTTTTTACTTTCTGAGTTTTTAATTTGATAAATTCTTTATAGATCTCGGATACCAGCCCTTTATCTGATAGGTCATTTGCAAATATCTTCTCCCATGCTGAGGGTTGCCTTCTAGTTTTCTTAATTGCTTCTTTTGTTGTGTAAAAGATTTCTATCTTGATGAATTCCCAATAGTTAATTTTTGATTTTGTTTCCCTTGCCTTTAGAGACATGTCTTGCTAGAAGTTGTTGTTGCTGAGGTTGAAGAGGTTACTTCTGATGTTCTCTTTTAGGATTTTGATGGATTCCTGTCCATACTTAGGTCTTTCATCCATTTTGAGTTTATCTCTGTGCATGGTGTAAGAGAATGGTCCAGTTTCATTCTTCTACATGTGGCTCTCCAGTTTTCCCAGCACAATTCATTGAAGAGACGGTATTTTTTTTCCATTGGATATTCTTCCTTGCTTTCTTGAAGATTAGTTGACCATAGAGTTCAGGGTCCACTTCTGGGTTCTCTATTCTGTTCTGTTGAACTATGTGTCTGTTTTTGTGCAATATCATGCTGTCTTGATTACACCTCTATAATATAGTTTGAAGTCAGGTATTGTGATGCCCACCAGCTTTGGTTTTCTTTTTCAACTTTCTCTGGGCTATTCAGGGTCTTTTCTGGTTCCATACAAATTTTACAATTGTTTGTCCCAGCCCATGAAAAATGTCAATGGTATTTTAATAGGGATTGCATTGAACGTGTAGATTGCTTTGAACAACATAGACATTGTAACAATGTTTATTCTTCCAATCCATGAGCTTGGAATATTTTTCCATCTCTCTCCATATCTTTGTCTTCTTGAATTTCTTTCATAAGTGTTCTGTAGTTTTTAGAGTACAGATCTTTTACCTCTTTGGTGTTGTTTATTCCTAGGTTTCTTATGGGTTTTGGTGCAATTATAAATGGGATTGACTTCTTAATTTATCTTTATTCTGTCACATTGTTAATGTATAGTAATAAAACTAATTTCTGTGCATTGATTTTATTTCCTGCCATGTTGCTGGATTGCTGTATGAGTTCTAGCAATTTGGGGGTAGAGTCTTTTGGGTTTTCCGCATAAAATATCATGTCATCTGCAAAGAGAGTTTGACTTCTTCTTTGCCAATTTGAATGACTTTTATTTCTTTTTTTGTCTGATTGCTGAGGCTAAGATTTCTAGTACTATGTTGAACAGTAGTGGTGAGAGTGGGCATCCCTGTTGTGTTCCTGACCTTAGGGGAAAAGCTCTCAGTTTCTCCCCATTGAGAATGATATTCACTGTAAGTTTTTTGTAGAATTTTTTTATGATATTGAGGTATGTTCCTTATATCCCTATACTTTAAACAGTTTTAAAAGGAAAGAATGCTGTATTTTGTCAAATGCTCTTTCTGCATCAATTGGGATATCTTATGGTTCTTGTCCTTTCTTTTATTAATATGAGGCATCAAGTTGATTGAGAATGTTAAACCAACTTTGCAGCACAGGAATAAATCCCACTTGGTTGTGGTGAATAATCCTTTTAATGTGCTGTTGGATCCTATCAGCTAGTATCTTGGTGAATATTTTGGCATCCATGTTCATCAGGGATATTGCTCTGTAATTTCTTTTTTGACAGGGTATTTGTTTTGGGGATCAAGGCAATGTTGACCTAATAGAATGAGTTTGGAATTTTTCTTTCCATTTTTATTTTTTGAGACAGCTTCTGTAGAATAGATATTATTTCTTCTTTAAAGGTTTGGTAGAGTTCCTCTAGGAAGCCATTTAGCCCTGGACTCTTGCTTTGGGGGAAGTTTTTGGTTTTGTTTGTTTGTTTGTTTGTTTTTTGTTTTTTTTTTTTAATTACTACTTCAATTTCCTTGCTGGTTACTGGTTTGTTCAAGATTTTCTACCTCATTCTGTTTAAGTCTTGGTAGTTTTTATGTTTCCAGGAATTCATCCATTTCTTCCAGATTGCCTAATTTGTTGGCATATAGTTGCTCAAAATGTGTCCTTAAAATTGTTTGTATTTCCTTGCTGTTGGTCGTAATCTCTCCCCTTACATTCATGATTTTATTAATTTGTGTCCTTTCTCTTTTCTTTTATTGAAGTCTGGACAGAGGTTTATCAATCTTGTTAATTCTTTCAGAGAACCAGCTTCTAGTTTCATAGACCTGTTCTACTGTTCTTCTGGTTTCTATTTCATTGATTTTTGCTCTAAACTTTATATTTCTCTTCTGCTTGATTTAGGCTTTATTTGCTGTTCTTTCTTCAGGTCCTTCAGTTGTAAGTATTTGGGATTTTCCTAATTTTTTGGAAGACATTTATATTGCTATGTACTTCCCTCTTAGGATCACCTTTGCTGTATCCCAGAGGTCTTGAACCTGTGTGCTTTCATATTCATTAGTTTCCATGACATTTTTAATGTCTTTTTTAATTTCCTGTTTGACCCATTCATTCTCAGCAGGATGCTCTTTAACCTCCATGTGTTTAAGTTCTTTTCAAATCTCCTCTTGTTTTAGTTCCAGTTTCAAAACCTTGTGGTCTAAAAAATATGCAAGGAATCATCTCAGTCTTTTGGTATCAGTTGATTAGTGACCCAGTATGTGATCTATTTGGGAGGAAGTTCCATGTGCTCTGAAGCATGGGTATTCTGTTGTTTTAAGATGGAATGTTCCAACTGTATCCATGAAGTTCATCTAATACAATTATATAATTGACTCTTCCCATATTGGTCACATAAATATTTATATTTATAATTGTTGATCTTCTTGTTGGATAGCCCTTTAAGTATGATAACATGTCCCTCTATATCACTTACTACTGTCTCTGCTTTAAAGTCTAATTTGTCTGATATGAATATTGCTACCTCCAGCTTTCTTTTGAGGTCTATTAGCATGGTAAATGGTTCTCCACCCCCTCACTTTCAGTCTGGAAGTGTCAGTAGATCTAAAATGACTTTCTTGTAGACAGCATATAGATGGTTATTATTAGTATTATTATTATTTTTAATCCACACTATGACTTTGGTTGGAGCATATAGCCCATTTACATTCAGAGTAACTATTGAAAGATATGAATTGAGTGTCATTGTATTGTCTGTAAAGTCCCTGTTTCTATAGATTGTCTCTGTTTCTTTCTGGTCTATGTGACTCTTGGGGTCTCTCTCTGTTTACAGTATCCTCCTTAATATTTCTTGCAGGGCTGGCTTGGTGGTCACATATTTTTTCAGTTTCTGTCTGTCCTGGAATCTCTTTATCTCTCCTTCCATTCTGCATCAGCCTGTCTGGATAAAGTATTCTTTGCTGCAAGTTCTTCTCATTTAGTACCCTGAATATATCTTGCCAGCTCTTTCTGGCTTGCTAGGTTTCTGTGGATAGGTCTAATGTTATTCTGATGTTGCTTCCTCTGTATGTAAGGAATACTCATAACTAAAGTTTGACAATCTTAGAGATGGAATTAACTTTCAGAGATCAGCTTGTTCTCACTCTGCCTTGGAAAAAGAACAAGTGTAACAATTCATAAATAAACAAAGTAATGTTGTCTGTCTTTTTTTTTTTTTCCCCCAGTCATTGCCTGGCTTTGAGGAGTCATTGCCAGGCTTTGAGGAGTCATTGCCAGTTATGGCTCTGACTTGAATCTTCACTTAGTATATTGAAAATCTTCCAACTGAGCCACATTGTCTTTCCTATTTTTTGCCAGACTCCTTTGTAGTAAGCCTTGATTTTTGAGGATGATAAGACATCATCAATGTATGTTTTACTTGCTTTGTACCAAATTATAGTTCAGAGCTTTTCATATTGAATATTTTCTTTTTTAAAGATTTTATTTTTAAGTTATCTCCACACCCAAGATGGGGCTTGAACTCACAACACCAAGATCAAGAGTCATACTCTCTACTGACTGAACTGGCCAGGTGCCTTCATTTTGAATACTTTTAAAGACATTGTACTCCAAATGGTTAAGACCTGAGGGACCCAAATTCTTACTTACCTTCATTTTATAAAACAGCTATAATATTCTTCTTGTTGTTATTACTAGAGAGAGCACTGAGCTGACCTTCACCTCTCCTCAGCATCCTCCGGTTTCCTCCATTTCCTCTTTGACTCCATTGTATAGCCATTCCCCAAAGCCTCTTTGGTAATTAAGAAAAAATGTTCTACATAATACCATAGCTGCATTATTTTTCCCTTCACTCAATGGCATGATAATTATGAAACCATAAGATGGATGTAACTAAAAATCCCACAGAAAAATTTTGTGAAAGTTGTATAGAACTAATATTTCTTAAAACATCTAATTAACAGACTTAAGAATCATGAGACTGTGAAATGTATCCTCATATATAACAATAATAAATTAGAATTCTAAAATGTAAAAGCATGAGTCAAAGGAAGGGCAGCAAAAACTAAAATGACTAATGTTCATTACACTAGATTTTATCTTTAATAAGTAACTGAAAATCAACAGTAGTGCTTAGATACATACATTCTAATATGCTCATGGTGTATTCTAATTCAGGCCATTTTATCAAACTCTTACTTATCAACTTTTTAAAATAAAAATCTTAACCTATCTCTTATGGTAGAGCAATCATTCATCTGGCCCCAGAATGAGCATAGATGGCTTTCTTCATCTCAAGTTGAAAGATTAAACTCTTAGATGTGGTACTTTCTTGTATTTGAAATTAAAAGCACATGCAAAAATGAAAAATATATATATATACGCACATACATAGTGAGATGAACAGAGAAGACAACCAAAATACAATGTGACTATAACAACCTAAGAATTCTATCAAAATAGCACCAAGCAAGACTGTTTTGCTTAATTACATCTTTTTAATATTTAATCAATACCTTAGTCACCATGTACTAGAAGAGTTGATATCTTAAATATCTCTTAAATGTATACATGCATACACACACATGCACACACAGACACATACACATTTGTACACAGATATGTCATTTAAATAAGTTTTTTGAATAGTCATGTAGAATTTCAGGTAGAGGGTTTTTTGTTGTTATTGTTGTTATGGTTGTTTTAGAAATATTCTGATAAGCCAGTGAAAAGTGAATTGAATTACTCACCAAACCAAATATTACTCACTCTGGGAAAAGGTCAGAAATAAAGGGGAAAAGCAAACAAACAAGCAAAGTAAATTGTTTTTTGTTAAAAAGATAACTATAACCATGTTGGAGAATTGTTCACAGTAGCTGCAGATTTGTGGGTATAGTACTTGGTATATGAGGAAATTTATAATGATAAAAAAGATAAGAAAAAGAGCCAAGGGACACCTGAGTGGTTCAGTGGATTAAAGCCTTGTCTTCAGCTCAGGTCATGATCCCAAGGTCCTGAGATTGAGTCCTACATCAGGCTCTCTGCTCAGCAGGGAGCCTGCTTCCTCCTCTCTCTCTCTCTCTCTCTCTCTCTCTGCCTACTTGTAATCTCTGTCTGTCAAATAAATAAAATCTTTTTAAAAAGGAACCAATAAAATGATAGAGGGGCAGGGACATAATTCCTTTGATGTGAAAATACAGGTATCTTTCTATAATGGGAAGAATTTAAGAATGTGTTATGTCCTTTGTTGTAATTACACTCTGCCATCTGGAAACATTCAGTATGTTTCATTTATATAAGGGCATTATGGAGGGATGAAGAAAAGAGATATATCCTGAATATGAAGAAGAAAATAAGAGAAAATGACAGTACTAGAGATGAATTAGTGAAACAGGTTGCCAGTGATTATTGGCATCAGAAAAGTAGGTGGCTGAATGGATCAATCAGAAAAATTTTAGTCATTCATCCCTATTTCCTCATCCCTAAAACTCTTAAATATATGGACATGATATGTGCAATTTCTCAGATTATATAGAATAAAAGTTTATGATATTCTACCTAAAATCTGGAGGAAAATGTGTCCCTAAAACTAGAAGTTTGGTGACATATGTATGTCTGTTTATACACATGAATGCATCAGCATATGTGTGCTTATGTTGACATTTATTTCAATTAAACATCTCTTTATGACTGGCTTCACTATTTATCTAACACTTTTATTTGTGTTCAGAGAGGCAGGCAGAGAGAGAGAGAGGAGGAAGCAGGCTCCCTGCTGAGCAGAGAGCCCAATGCGGGACTTGATCCCAGGACCCTGAGATCATGACCTGAGCTGAAGGCAGCGGCTTAACCCACTGAGCCACCTAGGCGCCCCTGGAGTTAACTTTTAAGCATGCTGGGATTGACAACTTCTTTTTCTGTTGAAATTGATGATAATTTTGTTGTGCTTTTTTTTTGTGAAGATGGAGAACTGATATATTCCTATATTAAATTTATATTAAATTTGTTTAAGTATTTGCTATCACTGAAACTAAAAATTCAATTGCTTTGAGAGAAAGGGAAAACAGTATTCAAAAATGTTAAAAATGCAATTAGTTGATGATTCTGAATTTTATATGTATATATAAAAGATTTTATTTATTTATTTGACATAGAAAGAGAGAGATCACAAGTAGGCAGGAAGGCAGGCAGAGAGAGGAGGAAGCAGGCTCTCCACAGAGCAGAGAGCCTAATGTGGGGCTCAACCCCGGGACCCTGGGATCATGACCTGAGCTGAAGACAGAGGCTTTAACCCACTGAGCCACCCAGGTGCCCTGAATTATATTTTTTGAGTTAAGTTATCTCTGTTGTACAGAAGTGTTTTCTCTCATTTCCTTCAGTTCATTCTACATTCAGAGCTATTGTTATGTGAAAATCCTCTGAAAATATTAACTCAACTAGAAAATAATTTGGTATCAAGCAATTTATTCTATGATATACAGATTGCATGTGAATCAAAATTTTTACTAAAAATAACCTATGATTAAATATAAATAATAAAATATAGTTGCTTTCATAAGTATTTCATAACATAAATATAGGAGGGAGGAGTCAAGATGGTGGAGAAGTAGCAGGCTGAGACTACATCAGGTAGCAGGAGATCAGCTAGATAGTTTATCAAACCATTGCAAACACCTACAAATCCAATGGGATATCAAAGAGAAGAAGAATAGCAATTCTAGAAACAGAAAATTGACCACTTTCTGAAAGGTAGGACCGGTGGAGAAGTGAATCCAAAGTGATGGGAAGATAGACCCTGGGGGGAGGGGCCGGCTCCTGGCAAATGGTGGAGGAATGGAGCACAAAATCAGGACTTTTAAAGTCTGCTCCACTGATGGACATAGCTCCAGAGGTTAACCCGGTGTGAAACCCATGCAGGGCCACAGAAGGATCGGGATTGTCTGAATGTTGCAGAGCTCACAAATATTAGACACGGGAAGCTGGCTACAGAGACTGTGCCGAGGAGTGACCTCTCAGCTCAGGGTTACCTTGAACCAGGCGCAGGCTGAGTGAGCTCAGAGCGCGGCTAGAAGCTAGGGAGACGGGAGTGATTGGGCTCTTTTCTCGGAGGGTGTACTGAGGGGAGGGGCCCTGAGCTCTCGGCTCCTCTGGGCCAGAGACTGGGAGGCCGTCATTTCATTCCAATCCTCCGGAACTCTGTGGAAAGCATTCAGGGGACAAAAGCGCCTGAAAGCGAACCCGAGCAGATTACTTAGCCCGGCCCCTGGTAAGGGTGGTGCTTTCCACCTTGAGCAAAGATACTTGAGAATCACTACAATAGGCCTCTCTGCCAGAAGATCAACAAGAAATCCAGTCAAGACAAAGTTCACCTACCAAGGAGAGCAGCAGACTTCTAGTGTAGGAGAAATCAAAGAAAGGAACTCATAGTTTTCTCCCCATGATTCTTTAGTCTTGTGGTTAATTCAATTTTTTTAATTTTATTTTTTTCTTCTGCTAATTTTTTTTAACTTTTACCCATTTTCTAATGTTTCTTAACTAGTTTATCTAATATATATATATATATATATATACTTTTTTCTTTTTATATTTTATCTTTATTTGTTTTCATTTTTTCATTTTTTTTCTGAAGTACTTTTTATCCCCTTTCTCCCTCCCATGATTTGGGGTCTCTTCTAATTTGGTTAAAGCACATTTTCCTGGGGTCTTTGCCACCCTTTAAGTATTTTATTTGCTTCTTCATATACTCTCATCTGGAAAAAATGACAAGGCAGAAAAACTCACCACAAAAAAAAAAAAAAAGAAGAACAAGAGGCAGTACCAAAAGGTAGGGACTTAATCAATACAGACATTGGTAATATGTCAGATCTAGAGTTCAGAATGCCGATTCTCAAGGTTCTAGACAGGCTCAAAAAAGGCATGGAAGATACTAGAGAAACCCTCCCTGGGGAGATAAAAGCCCTTTCTGGAGAAATATAAGAACTAAACTCTAACAAAGTTGAAATAAAAAAAGCTATTAATAAGGTGCAATAAAAAATGGAGGCTCTTACTGCTAGGATAAATGAGGCAGAAGAAAGGATTAGTGATATAGAAGACCAAATGACAGAGAATAAAGAAGCTAAGTGAACGAGGGACAAACAGCTACTGGACCACGAGGGGAGAATTTGAGAGATAAGTGACACCATAAGACGAAACAACATTAGAATAATTGGGATTCCAGAAGAAGAACAAAGAGAGAGGGGAGCAGAAGGTATATTGGAAAGAATTATTGTAGAGAAATTCCATAATATAGCAAAAGGAACAAGCATCAAAATCCAGGAGGTGCAGAGAACCCCCGTCAAGAACAACAAGAATAGGTTAACACCCTGTCACCTAATAGTAAAATTAACAAGTCTTAGTGACAAAGAGAAAATCCTGAAAGCAACCTGGGAAAAGAAGTCTGTAACATACAATGGTAGAAATATTAGATTGGCAGCAGACTTATCCACAGAGACCTGACAGACCAGAAAAAACTGGCATGATATATTCAGAGCACTGAAAAACATGCAGCCAAGAATACTATATCCAGCTAGGCTATCACTGAAAATAGAAGGAGAGATAAAAAGCTGCCAGGACAAACAAAAACTGATAGAGTTTGCAAACACCAAACCATCTCTACAGGAAATATTGAAAGGGGTCCTCTAAGCAAAGAGAGAGCCTAAAAGGAGTAGATCAGAAAGGAACAGAGACAATATACAGTAAAAGTCACCTTACAGGCAATACAATTGCGCTAAATTCATATTTCTCAATAGTTACCCTGAATGTTAATGGGCTAAATGCCCCAATCAAAAGACACAGGGTATCAGAATGGATAAAAGAAACAAAACCCAGCTATATGTTGCCTACAAGAAACTCATTTTAGACCAGAAGACACCTACAGATTTAAAGAAGTGACAGGGTGGAAAACAATTTACCATGCTAATGGACATCAGTAGAAAGTTGGGGTGGCAATCCTTATATCAGAGCAATTAGATTTTAAGCCAAAGACTCTAATAAGAGAAGAGGAAGGACACTATATCATACTCTTGTTGGTCTGTCCAACAAAAAGATCTAAAAATTGTAAAGAGCTATGCCCCTAATGTGGGAGCAGCCAACTATATAAACCAATTAATAACAAAATCAAAGAAACACATCAACAATAATACAATAATAGTAGGGGACTTTAACACTCCCCTCACTGAAATGGGCAGATCATCCAAGCAAAAGATCAACAAGGAAATAAAGGCCTTAAATTACACACTTGACCAGATGGACATCACAAATATATTCAGAACATTTCATCCCATAGCAACAGAATACACATTTTTCTCAAGTGCATATGGAACATTCTCCAGAATAGATCACCTCCTGGATCATAAATCAGGTCTCAACTGGTATCAAAAAATTGGGATCATTCCCTGCATATTTTCAGACCACAATGCTATGAAGCTAGAACTCAATCACAAGAGGAAACTTGGAAAGAACACAAATACATGAAGACTAAACAGTATCTTTCTAAAGAATGAATGGGTCAACCAGGAAATTATAGAAGAATTGAAAAAATTTATGGAAACAAATGATAATGAAAACACAACGTTTCAAAATCTGTGGGACAAAACAAAGGCAGTCCTGAGAGGAAAATACATAGTGGTACGAGCCTTTCTCAAGAAACAAGAAAGGTCTCAAATACACAACCTAACCCTACACTAAAAGAAGCTGGAGAAAGAACAAGAAATAAACCCTAAACCCAGCGGGAGAAGAGAAATAATAAAGATCAGAGCAGAAATCAAAGAAAAAGAAACCAAAAACAAACAAACAAACAAAAAAATAATAGAACAAATCAACGAAACTAGGAGCTGGTTCTTTGAAAGAATTAATAAGATTGATAAACCCCTGGTCAGACTTATCAAAAATAAAAGAGAAAGGACCCAAATAAATAAAATCATGAATGAAAGAAGAGAGATCACAACTAACACCAAAGAAATACAAACAATTATAAGACCATACTATGAGCAACTCTACGCCAACAAATTTGACAATCTGGAAGAAATGGATGCATTCCTAGAGACATACAAACTACTACACCTGAACCAGGAAGAGATAGAAAATTTGAACAGACCCACAACCAATAAGGAGATTGAAATAGTCATAAAAAATCTCCAAATGAAAAAAAATCCCAGGGCCAGATGGCTTCCCAGGGGAATTCTACCAAACATTTAAAGAAGAATTAATTCCTATTCTTCTGAAACTGTTCCAAAAAATAGAAATGGGAGGAAAACTTCCAAATTCATTTTATGAGGCCAGCATCACCTTGATCCCAAAACCAGACAAGGATCCCACCAAAAAAGAGAACTACACCAATATCCTCAATGAACACGGATGCGAAAATACTCACCAAAATACTAGCCAATGAAATTCAACAGCACATTAAAAAGACAATTCACGACGACCAAGTGGGATTTATTCTAGGGCTGCAAGGTTGGTTCAACATCCCTAAATCAATCAATGTGATACAACACATTAATAAAAGAAAGAACAAGAACCATATGATACTCTCAATAGATGCTGAAAAAGCATTTGATAAATTACAGCATCCCTTCCTGATCAAAACTCTTCATAGGGTAGGGTAGAGGGCACATACCTCAATATTATCAAAGCCATCTATGAAAAACCCACCACAAATATCATTCTCAATGGAGAAAAACTGAAAGTTTTTCTGCTAAGGTCAGGAACACAGCAGGGATGTCCATTATCACCACTGCTATTCAAAATAGTACTAGAAGTCCTAGCCTCAGCAATCAGAAAACAAAAAGAAATTAAAGGCATCCAAATCAGCAAAGAAGAAGTCAAACTATCACTCTTCACAGATGATATAATACTATATGTGGAAAACCCAAAAGACTCCACTCCAAAACTGCTAGAACTTGTACAGGAATTTAATAAAGTGCCTGGATATAAAATCAATGAACAGAAATCAGTTTCATTTCTCTACACCAACAACAGGACAGAAGAAAGAGAAATTAAGGAGTCAATCCCATTCACAACTGCACCCAAAACTGTAAGATACTATGAATAAACCTAACTAAAGAGGTTAAGAATCTATACTCAGAAAACTATAAAGTACTCATGAAAGAAATTGAGGAAGACACAAAGAAATAGAAAAATGTTCCATGCTCCTGGGTTGGAAGAAAAAATATAGTGAAAATGTCTATGCTACCTAAAGCAATCTACACATTTAATGCAATCTCTATCAAAATCCCACCCATTTTTTTTCAAAGAAATGGAAAAAATAATCCTAAAATTTATGTGGAACCAGGAAAGACCTCCAACAGCCAAAAAAAATATTGAAAAAGAAAGCCAAAGTTGGTAGCATCACAATTCTGGACGTCAAGCTCTATTACAAAGGTTTCATCATCAAGAAAGCATGGTACTGGCACAAAAACAGACACATAGATCAATGAAACAGAATAGAAATCCCAGAAATAGACCCTTACATCTATGGTCAACTAATCTTTGACACAGCAGGAAAGACTGTCCAATGGAAAAAAGACAGCCTCTTCAATAAATAGTGTTGGAAAAATTGGACAGCCACATGCAGAAAAATGAAATTGGACCGTTTCCTTACACCACACACAAAAATAGACTTAAAATGGATGAAGAACCTCGATGTGAAAAAGGAATCCATCAAAATCCTTGAGGAGAACACAGGCAGCAACCTCTATGACCTCAGCTGCAGCAACGTCTTCCTAGGAACAACGCCAAAGGCAAGGGAAGCAAGGGAAAAAATGAACTATTGGGATTTCATCAAGATCAAAAGCTTTTGCACAGCAAAGGAAACAGTTAACAAAACCAAAAGACAACTGACAGAATGGGAGAGGGTATTTGCAAATGACATATCAGATATAGGGCTAGAACTTAGCAAACTCAACACCCAAAGAACAAATAATCCAGTCAAAAAATGGGCAGAAGACATGAACAGACATTTCTGCAAAGAAGACATCCAGATGGCCAACAGACACATGAAAAATGCTCCACATCACTCGGCATCAGGGAAATACAAATCAAAACCACAATGCGATATCACCTCACACCAGTCAGAATGGCTAAAATCAACAAGTCAGGAAATGACTTATGCTGGCGAGGATGCAGAGAAATGGGAACCCTCCTACATTGTTGGTGGGAATGCAAGCTGGTGCAACCACTCTGGAAAACAGCATGGAGGTTCCTCAAAAAGTTCAAAATAAACCTACCCTATGACCCAGCAATTGCACTACTGGGTTATTACCCTAAAGATACAAATGCAGTGATCCAAAGGGGCATGTGCACCCAAATATTTATAGCAGCAATGTCTAAAATAGCCAAACTAAGGAAATAACCTATATGTCCATCAACAGACAAACAGATAAAGAAGAAGTGGTATATATACACTACGGAAAACTATGCACCCATGAAAATAAATAAAATCTTGTCTTTTGCGACAATGTGGATGGAACGAGAGGGTATCATGCTTAGTGAAATAAGTCAATTGGAGAAAGGCAACTATCATACGATCTCCCTGAAATGAGGAAGTGGAGATGCAATGTGAGGGGTTAGGGGGGTAGGAGAAGAATAAATGAAACAAGATGGGATTGGGAGGGAGACAAACCATAAGAGACTCTTAATCTCACAAAACAAACTGAGGGTTGCTGGGGGGAGGGAAGGTCATGAGAGGGCGGTGGGGTTATGGACATTGGGGAGGGTATGTGCATTGGTGAGTGCTGTGAAGTATGTAAACCTGACGATTCACAGACCTGTATCTCTCGGGATGATAATACATTATATATGTTTATAAAAAAAGTAAAAAATAAAAATAAAATAAAATAAAATAAAGATCTGTAGCAAAAAGCAAAAACAAAACAAAACAAAAACATAAATATAATGTATGCATCTATTTAATTTTACAGAATATAAACATATAGTTTCTCACATGTTTAATGATTAATAATTTCAACTCGAATTTTCGTTATCTCATTATTAATATTTTTAATTCCCCCAACATTAGTTTTTATAAGGTCAACAACTAATAGTTATTTCTATTAATTCTGTAAGAATGCCAATTAATTTTAATTTTATAATGATTTATTCATCCTATTAGTAGTATTCCAACCCCTGAGCAATCTATAATTTCAGTAATGACAAAATTGTAATAATATGATATTGTGACTGTGTACGTTACTAATTGAGTAGGAACATGCTTCAGTCTCTTTTTTCCTAATATATAACTATATTAGATATTACATTTTAGAGTAATTTTTTCTACATATAAATCTATTAATAACTTATAAATTTTCCAAGGCTAACAAGAAAATATTACCCTTCCTTTTATAAATCTATTTAAAAATCAGTAGAAGCTAATTTTTGTGAATAATATAAGATAAAGGCCCATTTCCAGGTTTTTTCATGTGATTATCCAGGTTTTCTGACATCACTTATTGAAGAGACTATCCTTTCCCTGGTACATTATATTACCTTTCTCATCAAATATCAGCTATCATATGTGCAAGGGTTTATTTCCGGATTCTAGATACTTTTCCATTGTTTTATGTGTCTGATTTTATGATAGTACCATACTGCTTTGATTAGCACAGGTTAAAATTAGAAATTTATTGCCTCCTGGTTTGTTCTTTCTGAGGACTTCCTTGCCTATTCAGGGTCTTTTGAAGTCCTATGGTACAAATTTTATAATTTATTATCTATTTCTGTGAAATATGTTCTTAGCTTTCTTTTTTTTTTTAACATTTTATTTATTTGTTTGACAGAGAGAGATCACTAGTAGGCAGAGAGGCAGGCAGAGAGAGAGAGAGGAGGAATCAGGCTCCCCACTGAGCAGAGAGCCCGATGTGGGACTCGATCCTGAGACCCTGAGATCATGACCTGAACCGAAGGCAGCAGCTTAACCAACTGAGCCACCAAGGTGCCCCTGTTATTAGCTTTTTGATAGAAATCTCAACTGGGTATTCAAAATTCCACTTTGGATCTTGATAGGGATTACACTTGCATATACAGTTGGATTAGGGTAGTTTGGACCTTTTAACAATATTAATTCTTCTTCTCCTTGAACACAGAATATCTTTGTATTTATTGTGTCTTCTTCAATTTCTTTCATCAAAATCTTGCAATTATTAGTATGGATCTTTCAAATCTTGGTTAATTTTTTTTCTATGTACTTTATTGTTTTGATGTTACTGAAAATGAGATAGTTTTTTTTAATTTCTTTTTTTAGATATTTTGTTAGTGTATATAAATGCAACTGATTCTTTTATGACTAATTTACTGAATTTATTGATTATTTCTACTACCTTTTTGGTAGCATTTTTAGTTTTTTTTTTTTTTAATATACAACATCATATCATCAGCAAATAAGAGACAATGTCACTTCATCCTTTTCTTTTAAGATGTCTTTTACTTCTTTTTCTTAGCTAATTTCTCTGGTTTGGATTTCAGTACTATGTTGAATATAATGGTGAGAATTGGCACCCTTTTCTCATTCCTGATCTTGAAGAACAGCTTTTAACATTTTACCATTTTGTATGAGATTAGCTGGTGTTTTTCATATATGGCTTTTATGTTGAAGTATGTTCCAACTATATTCAACTTGCTCAAAGAGTTGCTCAAAGAGTTTTGTCACGAATGTATTTTTTTTCAAATGCTTTTTCTGCATCTATTGAGATTATCATATGTTTTTTATCTTTTATTCTATTAATGTGATATATCACATTTATTGATTTGAGTAGGTTGAAACATCTAAACATAAATTCTACTTACTTAGAGTGTGTGATTATTTAACGTGCTGTTGAATTCAGTTTGCTAATATTTTATCAAGTATATTTGAAACTATACTAATAAATTGGTAGAATTCAACAAGGAAGTGATGTGGCCCTAGCCTTTTCTTGCTCAGAAATTTTCTTATTATTTATTGCTTATTAAATTTCCTTACTAATAATTGTTCTGTTCAGATTTCCTATTTCTTCATGATTCAGTTTATCAAAACTGTATGTTTCTAGGAATTAATCCATTGTTTTCTAGGTTGTCTAATTTGTTAGCAGATAATTGCTCATATTAGTGTCTTATAATCTCTGCATTTCTATGATCTCAGTTGTAACATGCCTTTTATTTCTCATTTTGTCTTCTCTCTTTTTTCTTAGTCAAGATAAAGGTTTGTACATTTTGTTTATCTCTTCAAAAAGATAGCTTAATTTCATTGATCTTCTCTATTGTTTTTCTGGTCTCTATTTCATTTGCAAATCAAAAAAGATTAAAGTCTTAAACATAAGAATTGGAGAGAGTAATCTCTTCGAAATAAAAATAAGGAAAAAAAATCCTTGACTTTAGTTATGGCAATATTTTTTTAATATGACCAAAATTATGAACAATAAAAATAAAATCAAATAAGTGAGACTATGTCAGGTAAAAAGTTTCTGTACATCAAAAGAAAGAATCCACAAAATGAAAAGGCAAGGGGCACCTGGGTGGCTCAGTGGGTTAAAGCCTTTGCCTTCAGCTTGAGTCATAATCCCAGGGTCCTGGGATGGAGCCCCGCATCAGGCTCTCTATTCAGCAGGGAGCCTTCTCCACCACCCCCGCCTGCCTCTCTGCCTTCTTGTGATCTCTCTCTCTCTGTCAAATACATAAATAAAATCTAAAAAAAAAAAATGGAAAGGCAACCTATGGAATGGTAGGACATATTTATAAATCATATACCCAATAAAGGTTTAATACCCTAACACAGAATAAAAACATGTAATACAATAGCAAAAGACCAAAGAACTCAAATAAAAAATGAATAGAGGAATTTTATCAAAGAAGACATACAAATAACCAACAGGTACATAAGGAAAAGGATGCACAACATCACTAATCATTAGCAAAATACAAATCAAAAGCACAATGACATACATACCTGTTAGAATGGCTATCATCAAAAAGCAAGAGACTACAAGTGTTGTTATGGATGTGAAGAAAGGGGAATCTTTAACACTCTTGGTAGGAATGTAAATTAGTACAGCCACTATGGAAAATAGTATGGAGGTTTTTCAAAATCTAAATATAGAAGTACCATATGATACATGAATCCTTCTTCAGGTTTATATCCAAAGAAGATGAAATCACTACTGTGAACAGGTATTTGCACTCCCAAGTTCAATGCAGCATTACTCATAAAAAACAAGATATGGAAACAATGTATCTATAAAGAGATGAGTGGTTAAGGAAATTGTAATATATACATATACTGGAATATTATCCAGCTATAAAAAGGAGGGAAATCTTTTGTCATTTGCAAGAACATGGATGGACCTTGAGGGTATTATGCTAAACAAAATAAGCCAGACAGAGACAAATACTGCCACTTATTTTTGAAATCTAATAAATCAAACTCATAGAAACAGAGAGTAGAGTAGAGGTTGCCAGGGGTTAGGGGTGAGGGAAATGGAGAGATCTTGGTCAAAAGTTACAAACTTCCAATTATAAGATGAATCAGTTCTGAGAATCTACATACAGCATGGTGATTTTGGTTAACAGTATGGTATCATACATTTCAAAGGTGCTAAGTAAATAGATTTTAAATGTTCTCACCACACACATATACACACTCATGGATTATATGAGGTGATAGAAGTGTTAACTGATAGTGGTATGGCAATAATTTAGCAACATATAAGTATAGCAAATCAACATGTTTATACCTTAAACTTATATAATGGTACATGTAAATTATGTCTCAGTGAAGCTGAACTTTTTTTTAAATATTAAAAAAAAATTGAGGTAACTGTTAACTTAAATGTCTTTGTAATAGTACCAAAAGAGAAGATTTTTTTTTTATCATTCTTTTTTTTTTTTTATACACATATATTTTTATCCCCAGGGGTACAGGTCTGTGAATCACCAGGTTTACACACTTCACAGCACTCACCAAAGCACATACCCTCCCCAATGTCCATAATCCCACCCCCTTCGCCAAACCTCCTCCCCTCGGCAACCCTCAGTTTGTTTTGTGAGATTAAGAGTCACTTATGGTTTGTCTCCCTCCCAATCCCATCTTGTTTCATTTATTCTTCTTCTACCCACTTAAGCCTCCATGTTGCATCACCACTTCCTCATATCAGGGAGATCATATGATAGTTGTCTTTCTCAGCTTGACTTATTTCGCTAAGCATGATATGCTCTAGTTCCATCCAGTTGTTGCAAATGGCAAGATTTCATTTCTTTTGATGGCTGCATAGTATTCCCTTGTGTATGTATACCACATCTTCTTGATCCATTCATCTGCTGATGGACATCTAGGTTCTTTCCATAGTATGGCTATTGTGGACATTGCTGCTATAAACATTTGGGTGCATGTGCCCCTTTGGATCACTACATTTATATCTTTAGGGTAAATACCCAATAGTGCAATTGCTGGGTCATAGGGCAGTTCTATTTTCAACATTTTGAGGAACCTCCATGCTGTTTTCCAGAGTGGCTGCACCAGCTTGCATTCCCACCAACAGTGTAGGAGGGTTCCCCTTTCTCCACAGCCTCGCCAGCATCTGTCATTTCCTGACTTGTTGATTTTAGCCATTCTGACTGGTGTGAGGTGATATCTCATTGTGGTTTTGATTTGTATTTCCCTGATGCCGAGTGATATGGAGCACTTTTTCATGTGTCTGTTGGCCATCTGGATGTCTTCTTTGCAGAAATGTCTGTTCATGTCTTCTGCCCATTTCTTGATTGGGTTATTTGTTCTTTGGGTGTTGAGTTTGCTAAGTTCTTTATAGATTCTGGACACTAGTCCTTTATCTGATATGTCGTTTGCAAATATCTTCTCCCATTCTGTCAGTTGTCTTTTGATTTTGTTAACTGTTTCCTTTGCTGTGCAAAAGCTTTTGATCTTGATGAAATCCCAATAGTTCATTTTTTCCTTTGCTTCCCTTGCCTTTGGCGTTGTTCCTAGGAAGATGTTGCTGCGGCAGAGGTTGAAGAGGTTGCTGCCTGTGTTCTCCTCAAGGATTTTGATGGATTCCTTTCGCACATTGAGGTCCTTCATCCATTTTGATCTATTTTTGTGTGTGGTGTAAGGAAATGGTCCAATTTCATTTTTCTGCATGTGGCTGTCCAATTTTCCCAGCACCATTTATTGAAGAGGCTGTCTTTTTTCCATTGGACATTCTTTCCTGCTTTGTCGAAGATTAGTTGACCATAGAGTTGAGGGTCTATTTCTGGGCTCTCTATTCTGTTCCATTGATCTATGTGTCTGTTTTTGTGCCAGTACCATGCTGTCTTGATGATGACAGCTTTGTAATAGAGCTTGAAGTCCGGAATTGTGATGCCACCAATGTTGGCTTTCTTTTTCAATATCCCTTTGGCTATTCGAGGTCTTTTCTGGTTCCATATAAATTTTAGCATTATTTGTTCCATTTCTTTGAAAAAGATGGATGGTACTTTGATAGGAATTGCATTAAATGTGTAGATTGCTTTAGGTAGCATAGACATTTTCACAATATTTATTCTTCCAATCCAGGAGCATGGAACATTTTTCCATTTCTTTGTGTCTTCCTCAATTTCTTTCATGAGTACTTTATAGTTTTCTGAGTATAGATTCTGTGTCTCTTTGGTTAGGTTTATTCCTAGGTATCTTATGGTTTTGGATGCAATTGTAAATGGGATTGACTCCTTAATATCTCTTTCTTCTGTCTTGCTGTTGGTGTAGAGAAATGCAACTGATTTCTGTGCATTGATTTTATATCCTGACACTTTACTGAATTCCTGTATAAGTTCTAGCAGTTTTGGAGTGGAGTCTTTTGGGTTTTCCACATATAGTATCATATCATCTGAGAAGAGTGATAATTTGACTTCTTCTTTGCTGATTTGGATGCCTTTAATTTCCTTTTGTTGTCTGATTGCTGAGGCTAGGACCTCTAGTACGATGTTGAATAGCAGTGGTGATAATGGACATCCCTGCCGTGTTCCTGACCTTAGCGGAAAAGCTTTCAGTTTTTCTCCATTGAGAATGATATTTGCGGTGGGTTTTTCATAGATGGCTTTGATGATATTGAGGTATGTGCCCTCTATCCCTACACTTTGAAGAGTTTTGATCAGGAAGGGATGTTGTACTTTGTCAAATGCTTTTTTAGCATCTATTGAGAGTATCATATGGTTCTTGTTCTTTCTTTTATTGATGTGTTGTATCACATTGACTGATTTGCGGATGTTGAACCAACCTTGCAGCACTGGAATAAATCCCACTTGGTCGTGGTGAATAATCTTTTTAATGTACTGTTGAATCCTATTGGCTAGTATTTTGGTGAGAATTTTCGCATCTGTGTTCAACAAGGATATCGGTCTATAGCTCTCTTTTTTGGTGGGATCCTTGTCTGGTTTTGGGATCAAGGTGATGCTGGCCTCATAAAATGAGTTTGGAAGTTTTCCTTCCATTTCTATTTTTTCAAACAGTTTCAGGAGAATAGGAATTAGTTCTTCTTTAAATGTTTGGTAGAATTCCCCCGGGAAGCCGTCTGGCCCTGGGCTTTTGTTTGTTTGGAGATTTTTAATGACTGTTTCAATCTCCTTACTGGTTATGGGTCTGTTCAGGCTTTCTATTTCTTCCTGGCTCAGTTGTGGTAGTTTATATGTTTCTAGGAATGCATCCATTTCTTCCAGATTGTCAAATTTATTGCCGTAGAGTTGCTCATAGTATGTTCTTATAATAGTTTGTATTTCTTTGGTGTTAGTTGTGATCTCTCCTCTTTCATTCATGATTTTATTTATTTGGGTCCTTTCTCTTTTCTTTTTGATAAGTCGGGCCAGGGGTTTATCAATTTTATTAATTCTTTCAAAGAACCAGCTCCTAGTTTCGTTGATTTGTTCTATTGTTTTTTTGGTTTCTATTTCATTGATTTCTGCTCTGATCTTTATGATTTCTCTTCTCCTGCTGGGCTTAGGGTTTCTTTCTTGTTCTTTCTCCAGCTCCTTTAGGTGTAGGGTTAGGTTGTGTACCTGAGACCTTTTTTGTTTCTTGAGAAAGGCTTGTACCGCTATATATTTTCCTCTCAGGACTGCCTTTGTTGTGTCCCACAGATTTCGAACCGTTGTATTTTCATTATCATTTGTTTCCAAGATTTTTTTCAATTCTTCTTTAATTTCCCGGTTGACCCATTCATTCTTTAGAAGGATACTGTTTAGTCTCCATGTATTTGGGTTCTTTCCAAACTTCCTTTTGTGGTTGAGTTCTAGCTTTAGAGCATTGTGGTCTGAAAATATGCAGGGAATGATCCCAATCTTTTGATACCGGTTGAGTCCTGATTTAGGACCGAGGATGTGATCTATTCTGGAGAATGTTCCATGTGCACTAGAGAAGAATGTGTATTCTGTTGCTTTGGGATGAAATATTCTGAATATATCTGTGATGTCCATCTGGTCCAGTGTGTCGTTTAAGGCCTTTATTTCCTTGCTGATCTTTTGCTTGGATGACCTGTCCATTTCAGTGAGGGGAGTGTTAAAGTCCCCTACTATTATTGTATTATTGTTGATGTGTTTCTTTGATTTTGTTATTAATTGGTTTATATAGTTGGCTGCTCCCACATTGGGGGCATAGATATTTAAAATTGTTAAATCTTCTTGTTGGACAGACCCTTTGAGTATGATATAGTGTCCTTCCTCATCTCTTATTATAGTCTTTGGCTTAAAATCTAATTGATCTGATATAAGGATTGCCACTCCTGCTTTCTTCTAATGTCTCAGGGTAACTATTGAGAGATATGAATTTAGTGCCATTGTATTTCCTGTAAGGTGACTGTTACTGTATATGGTCTCTGTTCCTTTCTGATCTACCACTTGTAGGCTAAAAGAGAAGATTTTTATTTAAAGTAATATTCTATTACTGTTTTTCATGTGTTGTGTAAAATATAACACTGATGTGCCCAAACAAAAGAATAATTTAATAAAATTTAACCCTTTCTGTATCTCCTTTGGCATCTGAAATTATTCCAACTGCTAAAACAAACCAGTGTATTTTCTGGGCATCAATTCACACATAGTTGCATAAAGTTGAATATGGTGGTAATGTCAAAACAATTCAGGTTCCCGGTTCTTAGGTTTTTAAATTTTAATTATGGGGAATTGGCTATTTATACATCACAAGTTAAATAATGGTGAAAGTCGAAAATAAAATATACTTATTGTCAATATCTACAACCATTCAGAAGTCTGCATGACAAATCAGGAAAGCGAGGTTAGACAATGTAAAAAGGATAATTTCAAAACATGAAGAAGGTAGAACAAGAATGAATAAATGAAGCACATGAGTGAGTATACTTACATAATCTTTAAGATGAAATGCGTAGATAATATTGGGATGAGTGAAATAGAGTTAATGTAGGAAATAATTTTTTTTAAGATTTTATTTATTTATTTGACAGAGAGAGATCACAAGTAGGCAGAGAGGCAGGCAGAGACAGAGAGAGGAGGAAACAGGCTCCCCGCTGAGCAGAGAGCCCGATGTGGGACTCGATCCCAGGACCCTGAGATCACGACCTAAGACGAAGGCAGCTGCTTAACCCAGTGAGCCACCAGGCGCCCCAATGTAGGAAATAATTGATATCAGTTGTTTGCTTGTCAGCATCCTTACCTCATAAAAGTAACTCTAATTTTCTTTAGGAAATTGTTGCTCCCCAAATTTTCAGTCAAGAGACTTACATGGAATTCATTCCATTCACGGTTAAGGTGCACAGACATAATTGGATTAGGTAATTAAGGATAGTCTGTGTTTGGCCATGGTGGTGATTAATTTGTAAGTATATGAAGTAAACTGATTCAATAAGGTGAATGGGAGGGCTTTTTTTTTTTTTTTTTTGCTTGAGTGTCTTTCGTTTTTGTTTTTGTTTTTGTTTTTTTTAACATATATTTATTTATTTTTTTTAATATAATTTTATATTTTTTATAAACATATATTTTTATCCCCAGGGGTACAGGTCTGTGAATCACCAGGTTTACACACTTCACAGCACTCACCAAAGCACATACTCTCCCCAATGTCCATAATCCCACCCCCTTCTCCCCAACCCCCTCCCCCCACCAACCCTCAGTTTGTTTTGTGAGATTAAGAGTCACTTATGGTTTGTCTCCCTCCCAATCCCATCTTGTTTCATTTATTCTTCTCCTACCCACTTAGCCCCCATGTTGCATCACCACTTCCTCATATAAGGGAGATCATATGATAGTTGTCTTTCTCTGCTTGACTTATTTCGCTAAGCATGATATGCTCTAGTTCCATCCATGTTGTCGCAAATGGCAAGATTTCATTTCTTTTGATGGCTGCATAGTATTCCATTGTGTATATATACCATATCTTCTTGATCCATTCATCTGTTGATGGACATCTAGGTTCTTTCCATAGTTTGGCTATTGTGGACATTGCTGCTATAAACATTCGGGTGCACGTGCCCCTTTGGATCACTACGTTTGTATCTTTAGGGTAAATACCCAATAGTGCAATTGCTGGGTCATAGGGCAGTTCTATTAAAATTGATAAACCCCTGGCCCGACTTATCAAAAAGAAAAGAGAAAGGACCCAAATAAATAAAATCATGAATGAAAGAGGAGAGATCACAACTAACACCAAAGAAATACAAACTATTATAAGACCATACTATGAGCAACTCTACGCCAATAAATTTGACAATCTGGAAGAAATGGATGCATCCCTAGAAACATATAAACTACCACAACTGAGCCAGGAAGAAATAGAAAGCCTGAACAGACCCATAACCAGTAAGGAGATTGAAACAGTCATTAAAAATCTCCAAACAAACAAAAGCCCAGGGCCAGACGGCTTCCCGGGGGAATTCTACCAAACATTTAAAGAAGAACTAATTCCTATTCTCCTGAAACTGTTTGAAAAAATAGAAATGGGAGGAAAACTTCCAAACTCATTTTATGAGGCCAGCATCACCTTGATCCCAAAACCAGACAAGGATCCCACCAAAAAAGAGAGCTATAGACCGATATCCTTGATGAACACAGATGCGAAAATACTCACCAAAATACTAGCCAATAGGATTCAACAGTACATTAAAAGGATTATTCACCACGACCAAGTGGGATTTATTCCAGTGCTGCAAGGTTGGTTCAACATCCGCAAATCAGTCAATGTGATACAACACATCAATAAAAGAAAGAACAAGAACCATATGATACTCTCAATAGATGCTGAAAAAGCATTTGACAAAGTACAACATCCCTTCCTGATCAAAACTCTTCAAAGTGTAGGGATAGAGGGCACATACCTCAATATCATCAAAGCCATCTATGAAAAACCCACCGCAAATATCATTCTCAATGGAGAAAAACTGAAAGCTTTTCCGCTAAGGTCAGGAACACGGCAGGGATGTCCATTATCACCACTGCTATTCAACATCGTACTAGAGGTCCTAGCCTCAGCAATCAGACAACAAAAGGAAATTAAAGGCATCCAAATCAGCAAAGAAGAAGTCAAATTATCACTCTTCTCAGATGATATGATACTATATGTGGAAAACCCAAAAGACTCCACTCCAAAACTGCTAGAACTTATACAGGAATTCAGTAAAGTGTCAGGATATAAAATCAATGCACAGAAATCAGTTGCATTTCTCTACACCAACAGCAAGACAGAAGAAAGAGATATTAAGGAGTCAATCCCATTTACAATTGCATCCAAAACCATAAGATACCTAGGAATAAACCTAACCAAAGAGACACACAGAATCTATACTCAGAAAACTATAAAGTACTCATGAAAGAAATTGAGGAAGACACAAAGAAATGGAAAAATGTTCCATGCTCCTGGATTGGAAGAATAAATATTGTGAAAATGTCTATGCTACCTAAAGCAATCTACACATTTAATGCAATTCCTATCAAAGTACCATCCATCTTTTTCAAAGAAATGGAACAAATAATGCTAAAATTTATATGGAACCAGAAAAGACCTCGAATAGCCAAAGGGATATTGAAAAAGAAAGCCAACATTGGTGGCATCACAATTCCGGACTTCAAGCTCTATTACAAAGCTGTCATCATCAAGACAGCATGGTACTGGCACAAAAACAGACACATAGATCAATGGAACAGAATAGAGAGCCCAGAAATAGACCCTCAACTCTATGGTCAACTAATCTTCGACAAAGCAGGAAAGAATGTCCAATGGAAAAAAGACAGCCTCTTCAATAAATGGTGCTGTGAAAATTGGACAGCCACATGCAGAAAAATGATATTGGACCATTCCCTTACACCACACACAAAAATAGACTCAAAATGGATGAAGGACCTCAATGTACGAAAGGAATCCATCAAAATCCTTGAGGAGAACACAGGCAGCAACCTCTTCGACCTCTGCCGCAGCAACATCTTCCTAGGAACAACGCCAAAGGCAAGGGAAGCAAGGGAAAAAATGAACTACTGGGATTTCATCAATATCAAAAGCTTTTGCACAGCAAAGGAAACAGTTAACAAAATCAAAAGACAACTGACAGAATGGGAGAAGATATTTGCAAACGACATATCAGATAAAGGACTAGTGTCCAGAATCTATAAAGAACTTAGCAAACTCAACACCCAAAGAACAAATAACCCAATCAAGAAATGGGCAGAGGACATGAACAGACATTTCTGCAAAGAAGACATCCAGATGGCCAACAGACACATGAAAAAGTGCTCCATATCACTCGGCATCAGGGAAATACAAATCAAAACCACAATGCGATATCACCTCACACCAGTCAGAATGGCTAAAATCAACAAGTCAGGAAATGACAGATGCTGGCGAGGCTGTGGAGAAAGGGGAACCCTCCTACACTGTTGGTGGGAATGCAGGCTGGTGCAGCCACTCTGGAAAACAGCATGGAGGTTCCTCAAAATGTTGAAAATAGAACTGCCCTATGACCCAGCAATTGCACTATTGGGTATTTACCCTAAAGATACAAATGTAGTGATCCAAAGGGGCACATGCACCCGAATGTTTATAGCAGCAATGTCCACAATAGCCAAACTATGGAAAGACCCTAGATGTCCATCAACAGATGAATAGATCAAGAAGATGTGGTATATATACACAATGGAATACTATGCAGCCATCAAAAGAAATGAAATCTTGCAATTTGCAACAACGTGGATGGAACTAGAGCGTATCATGCTTAGCGAAATAAGTCAAGCTGAGAAAGACAACTATCATATGATCTCCCTGATATGAGGAAGTGGTGATACAACATGGAGGCTTAAGTGGGTAGAAGAAGAATAAATGAAACAAGATGGGATTGGGAGGGAGACAAACCATAAGTGACTCTTAATCTCACAAAACAAACTGAGGGTTGCCGGGGGGAGGGGGTTTGGGAGAAGGGGGTGGGATTATGGACATTGGGGAGGGTATGTGATTTTGTGAGTGCTGTGAAGTGTGTAAACCTGGTGATTCACAGACCTGTACCCCTGGGGATAAAAATATATGTTTATCAAAAATAAAAAATTAAAAAATATATATATAGTATTATAATTATTTTTCACAAAATAGGCCTGAGGAAAGAATCTTCTAAAATTGGAATCACTGGGAAATTTATCCTAAAACAAATAATTTTTTGAAATTTTAATTTAAAATTTAATTTAAAATTTTAATTTTTAATTTAAAATTTTAATTTTTAAGAAATTGAGAAATTATGAACAAATGCTTATAAAGCTAGAGTGGTATGTCATGATTCTTCTAATAGTATTTTGTCAATGAATTAAATAAGAAACAGACGAGGGACAAAAAGAAAATTACCCATGTATAAAAATTATGAGAGATTGAGATAAAGGATGGTTGGAAAAGAATAAATTAATATAAGATATATACTGACACTATATAAAAGATGCTAAAATTTTATAAATTAAAATATTTGGATTATTTGTTAGATTATTATTATTTTGTTTGTCCTGAAGGACTTAGCAGTCACAAGCCCATTTTTATGTTTACATGAAGCTAGAGGGACAGAGGAGGTTTGTGAATTTGAGAATCACACTCAAGTGACCACCTGCAGGGAGTTTTCTACCTCCAGCTCTTCCCCAGACTGCTCTGGTGGAGACAAAGCAGGACCATCCACTGTCCTCTCAGTCTGCTTGTGACTTTGGATATTTTCTGGTGCTAACAGAATACAGTTCCACTTTGGGGATTTCCAGTCCTCTTCCCAGGGCCACAAGGAGTCCCATTATCTTCCCTCAAGCCTTAGTCAGACCTGGCCTCATCTCAGACCTCTGCTCAGGACAGGGGACATGGCCAGCATGCTCCTTCCCTCAACCCATTTTCTTGAAAAAGTCAAATTACCTTTTTTTCCTTAAAAAATGGCCTATATAAATATAGATTTTCTTTTATTTTAGCCTATTTACACATTTGTCATGCTTATCTTTTTAAGCACATTTTTCCAGGTTTATTAAGATATAATTGACATATAATATTATGTAAGTTAAAGGTATACAATATCAATTTGATATACATATATTGCAAAATAACCACCACACCAGTTTTCATTAACATCTCTATTTCCTCACATAATTGTGGTGAGAATACTTAAGATCTACTCACTTAGCAATTTTCAAGTATATAATATAGCATTATTAGCTATAGTCACCATGCTATGTATTCAATCCTCAGAACTTATTTATCTTGAACCTGGAAATTTGTACTCTGACCAGCATCTTCCCATTTCCCTTTGTTCTTCAGATTCTACATATAAATGATACTATACAGCATTTGTCTTTCTTTGTCTGACTTATTGGAATTAGTATAATGCCTTCAAGTTTTATCCAAGTTATAGCAAATGGTAAGATTTTCTTCTTTACCTTGGTTGAATAACATTCCATTGTGTAATCCCCAAACCATGTATATCACATGCCCTTGCCAGACAGTCTATCAGTTAGATGAATTTGCTCTTTCAATATTTGCTACTGCTAAAGAGTCTCATTATTGCATTGTTAATAATTAACCTTTATTTTTCTAGCTAGAGATGCTATTGGAAATTATACAGAGAAGAAAATGGGCATTACCAAAAGCCTGCTGATAAATTTCTTAAATATGCACATATTTGCATAAACTTCATGACAAAAGATGGGAAATTAAGAGCACACACACATATTTGCAATGGTAGTAAGTAATTTTGAAAACTTTCATAATGACAGAACTCAAGTGCTTTTTTATACCACAGAGAATTAAAATAACCTCCATTTACCTTTTTTTCCTTCCTTTCTTTTGTTTTTGTTTTTCCTTGTTATGGTTTTTGTCTTTCTATTTCCATTAGAAAATGAAAAGATAATGGACAACCCTCTAGTAGTGTCCTGTTTGATGACATCTGAAATAAAGGAGTCAGATAGGAAAAAATTAAAAAAACAGAGATGAGACAAGAAAAGTACATACAAAAATGCCTGGAACAGGGAAAACTAATACTTTCTTTAGCTTATGAAGTTAAAATGAAAAATTGAAGCCACAAATACTTGGAATAGTATGGTTGCAAAAGTTTATGAAGTATATTTTATTACATGATGTATATCATATAACACAATTATAATGTGTGTTTACAATGAGGTAGATCATCTTTAAGGAAAGAGAGGTGAAAGTGAGCTTAGTCATACATAATTTTTAATATGTCTCCCTTTAAGGGATAAAATTATCTCCAAATAACAATACATTATTAAATGTTTATATATTATCAATAAAATATTATATTTACTGTTATTGATATTTATAAATAAATTATAAATGATCAATGTTAAATAAAGACAACACTCAACCTTATATGCAACCAATTATCAAAAAGATCTGCACATGAGATGCCTAGGTGGCTCAGTCAGTTAAGCATCTGCCTTTGTCTCAGGTCATAGTCCCAGGATCTTGGGACTGAGTCTCACATCTGGCTCCTTGCTTAGCAGGGAGCCCACCTTTCCCTCTGCCTGCTGCTCCCCTTGCTGGTGTTCTTTCTTCTCTGGAAAATAAATAAACTGCTTAAAAAACGAAAACAGGGTGCCTGGGTAGCTCAGTGGGTTAAGCCTCTGCCTTTTGCTCAGGTCATGATCTCAGGGTCCTGGGATTGAGTCCTGCATCTGGCTTTCTGCTTGGCAGGGAGCCTGCTTCCTCCTCCTCTCTCTCTATCTGCCTCTCTGTCTACTTGTGATCTCTCCCTGCCAAATAAATAAATAAAATATTTAAATTTTTAAAAAGGTAAATAAATAAATAAATAATAACAAAAAAGTAAAAAACCAAAACACCTACACATGAACATATAGAGTTGGTAATAAGAAAACAGTGATGAAAACCAAGAAACAGTAAAGGTACTTGATCAAAGGAATTAAGTACTAAAAAAAAGCATTAAGTGATAATTCTTTTTTTGTGGATTTAAGTGTCACAGCCCTATGTGGAAGATGGCCCTGGTTTTAGTTTCTGGAGGCTTAGACATTTGGACTTCTGCCATTCACTGGCATAGGACTCTGGAAGAGTAACATAAGACTAGATAACTGTTTTCTCATATACAGTATGAAGTGATTAAATGATAGGACTCTTTATACCAATTTAACAATGATGATCTGTCATCTATCTGTTATCTATCTATCCATCCATCCACCTACCTACATATTTATCTAAATATTCATATACCTGTAATTCTTTCCCAAACATGCCTGTATGCCCAGACTCTGAATGTCATAGGTTGGCTTCCCAGAAAGCTAAGGCTGACATTCATTTTAGTGTTCACAAGATCAATAGTCATGGGTAGAAGGGAGAATGGCAAGACTGAGCAGAGAGTAAGACTTGTGGTACAGATGCAAGCCATTTGTGGACCCTACAAAGAATGGCCAAAACTGAGGTGGATCTTCAATGTGTTCGTAATTTGGAGTGAGGTATCTGAGATTGTGTACCCTGTGTTTAGAAGACAATGAAAACAGACTGCCTAGCAAAAGACCTGTCTGCAGGAAAGTAATCTCTGGTTTTGGCAATTCCCAAAGAGGACTGATAGCTAACAATTACCAGACTAGAATCTTCTCAAAAGTTTGGATAAGTTCTTCAGTCCTGAAGAAGGTATATGCATGGCTCTGCACAGTGTCATGATGAAGATAATGTTGAGAGATGTCCCAGCTTTTCAAAGAGATCTACCCATCTCCTTGAACGTACAGGGTATGAGCAGCAAAAATCAGAGTGTCCAAAGCCCTTTTAACAAAATAACCAACTCCATCATTGGAATATGATGTGATAAGTTAATCTCCATGTTAAGTTTTGTTATCATATAAATTCCTCAGAATTTATGACGATTATGAGTCAAAAATATCCAGTATTTCCAGAGAGATTCCTCTATTCTTTTGAGGAAGTAGTTTTCACAGACCCAATATATCTTTTTATTAAAAAATAATTTAATGCCTTTTTTATTACTCTGAAATGAAGTTTATAGATAATACAACCTATCTGTAAATTCAATTTCAAAAGAACGATATAACACTATAACTATAAGAAGAAATAAGAAGAAAGCCATCTATAATAAAATAACATGCATTTCAATATGTAAAGAGTCAAGAATGACAAAATTAGAAGACATGGTAAAATAGATACATGCACTATAAATTGACTGCTACATATATCCTTTGTTGAAAAATTAAATACCACTAGAGGACTTGCTATCAATGGTCTAGTACTCAAAATTGAGAATAACTCTAAATTCTTGAGCAAAACAAATTAAAATCTTTCCACTCTGCTAGCATTTGCATTTCCTGGAAATGTATTGTATTTTAAAACTGTGAAGAAATTGTATCCATATGTAAAGAAACTTAAATTCCAGGTGAAGTTCATTATAAATATGCTGTTTATCCTTGTGACTGGTAGGATATTAAAAGCACATATGAAACAAGAACTAATTATCCTTGTGTAAGAACAGTTGCAGGCTGCATTCCTTGACAACTCATTAAAACCACTATCCCTCAATCACTGAGATAATCAAAAACACTCCCTACACTTGCTTAATGCCTTCAATGACAAATACTCTTCAGTCAAGCATTACACCAAAGTGTGTGTTCTGCCATATAGAACATGGAGGAAGTGCTAAGCATTGATTGTTTCTGGTGCTCACATATGAAATTTCAGCCAAGAAATTTCAAAGAACTGCCAACGCCAAAACCCTTTCAAAGTACTGAGTACAATTATTATGAACTACTTTCTTTGTTAAGGAGTATACAAGGCATCCCCTTTTTCTTTTCCTTTTTCTTTTAAAGATTTTATTTATTTGAGAGAGAGAATGTAAGATAGAGCGAGCACGAGAGGGGAGAGGGTTAGAGAGAGAAGCAGACTCCCCACCAAGCAGGGAGCCCCCCTTGGGACTTGATCCTGAGATTCTAGGATTATGACCTGAGGTTGAGATTATGACCTTGCCCAAAAGACCAAGTCACACAGGAGTCAAGGCATGCCCTTTTTCTTTTCTTTCTTTCTTTCTTTCTTTCTTTTTTTTTTTTCTCATTAGACATGAAGAAAAGGCAAATTGCTTGAGACTCTTGTGAGGACATGGGTGTTGTTCAAAAAGACTGGAGACCTAATTTTCTGCTTAGCATATTTACAGCCATTAGAGATTAAACCATTCTGAGTGCCAATTCTCAATCATTTAATTAAAAATACCACCAAAACCCATGGTCCTACAAAGAAAAAAAGGAATAATGTGCAGAAAATCCAACAATTAGCTTAGTTTATGAGCGGCATATAGTTACTGCTACTAGAATATTAATCGACAATATAGATGAAATAACAAATGGTAAATATAGATAGAGAAGTACCTAAATAGATAGAGGTATTAGATATACATATAAATAATCTCTGTATTGCCAAAATCAATTGATGGGAAAATATGGAGAGAGGGAGAAAAAGAACTGGATTCTAATATGACTGTGTGACACTTGTCCAACATCTGGACTCTGGCTAAGAACTGGGATATCACATATGTGAGGGGACCATATAATTTATCATCTAACATACAATATTTTGGAAATAAAAAAGATGCTATTAGTAATTATACTAGAAAAACAGACAAACCAAGAGGGCACCATGTAATGTAAGACCAATGGACACCTTAATCAAAAGTTTTGTCATCCAATTCCACTGGTGAGCATGGTTAAAATAATCTTGACATATTTGCCGTTCTTCTGTTTTTTTCTTTTAAGCAATTTAATTCTTAACTTATTTTCCTTATATCTGCTTCTTTTTAGTTTGTTTCTATTAATGTCATTCTTAAATTTTTTGTCATAATATATTCCTTGATCAAAATTCGGTAACTTGAAAAATTAGAATCCTTAGTACTTTCCTGGTCTACTAAATGTAGGCATATTTAATTTTTTTTATCCTTGTATATGTAACATATAAACCATTACCGTCAATTTTTTCCAGGAATTATATTTATTTTTTTTTTGATTCAACCATTAGGTAAAATTTTATTTCAAGTTTTTCATTGCTTTTCAAATAACACATTGTTAATAATAGAGCTTTCTTTTTAAAGATTAAAATCATAAATTATATAATCAAAGCACTGTGATTTTGGAGTCAATACAAACTTAAATCAATATTGCTGCTCCTCTACTTTATTGCTAGCTGTACAACTTTCATCAAATTGTTTATTCTCAACTAATTTGATTTCCTTTATCTGGAAAATGGGAGTCATAACTTCTACCTTGTAAGGCTGTTTGGTAAGATACTAAGATATTTATGTACAGATTATTCCTTTAAACATACAATATCTTTATTCTTTATATTTTAAACAATTAAATGAGGAAAGGATGTTTGTTAAGTAACTGTCTTATAGATTTTCTCTCATAGGACTTGAATTTTATTTTTTTTTAACTCCTATGTGAAAACCTTTAAAAAAATTCCAGTAAGTTCACATGCAGTGTAATATTAGTTTCAAGTGTACAATATAGTGATTTAACACTTCCATACAAAAGAGTGCATAAATTGCCTTACAGATTTGATGAAAAATTTTCACACTATACATACATGGTGAATTATTACATCTTCTTCCATGAATTCAACTACCATTTCTATTCCTATAGCTCCAAAATGTTTATCTTCAACAAGTAATAGTTTCCTGATACTACTTTAGGGGCCTATAGTAGTATAGTTGAACTGTTCAACTCCAATCTGAACAGTTCTTCTGGAAATCTGAATCTCAAATTCAGCATGTCCAAGGCTTAACTCTTTATCACCCCCTCAACACTACCTTCACCCTGCATTCCAAAGCTCAGTAAATGGCAACATTTGTTCTTTCTTTCTTTTGCCAAAATAAGAATCCTAAAGGAGATTCTTCATTTTCCTCTCACTTTTATTATTCTACTGTGAAGTTCATAATTGTCATGAGCTAATTGATATTTATATAATAAATAAATATTCCCTTCTTTCTATTATCCCTCTTAAAACACCTTGCAACATTTTTGCACATGATATTTTCTCCCCCTATGTTTCAGGTGCATACATGACCACAGTGTTTTCAATCATACTCTCTTAATTTTTTTTGTCTTCATTGTAGTTAGAATTATCTTCCAAATATTAGTATATTTCTTCCCTGATTTCCTAACCCCATACCTTCAGCAAAATAATCAGACCTTTTTTCCATGGCATACAGAGCCTTTATCTCATTGGTCTCCACCAATATCATTTGCTACTCCCCAGCCCTACATTTGGCTGTCTACTCAGAATAAGTTCCATTGTAGAATTTCTGTGGTTTACTTCCATTAGGAAATATTTAGTCTCCTAATTCTTTGGATCTTCATCTTTCTTAAAAAAAAAAAATTACTTATTTGAGAGGAGAGATAGAGCAAGAGAGAGAGAAAGACAGTAGGAGCAGGGGTGGGGGAATAGAAGAGGAGGGAGAAACAGACTCCCTGCTCAACAGGGGCTCAATCCCAGGACCCTGAGATATGAGCAGAGCTGGAGGCAGATGCTTAACTAACTAAGTCCCCCAGGTGCCCCACATTACCTTTATCTTATTTCCTCCAAAGTCAATTTCTGACTCATCCCTTCAGTAGATTGTCAGGAAAAAAAAATACAGGATGTCTAGTAAAATTTGTATTTCAGACAACAAGAAGTAATATTTTAGTACAAGTATGCTCCATGTATTATTTGTGACATGCTTATACTAAAATATTCTTCATTCTGTATTTTTATTTCTTAAATCTGGCAAGACTTCTCCAAAGGGAAGTCTTTGCCAAGAGCTCCTCTGGATTAGCTTCCATGCTCATGCAATAAAAGTACATCTGTCAACAAATGATTTTCAGAAAAAATGGGCAGTTACATGCTTAAGAATGAAAATGAATCACTACTTTTCACTATACACAAAAAATAAACTCAAACTGTATAAAACACCTAAATGTGAGATCTTTAAAAATCCTCAAAGGGAGCACAGGCAGTACTTTCTCTTATATTGGCCAGAGTGGCATTTTCTTAGGTATGTTTCCTAAAGCAAGGGGAAAAAAGCAAACATAAGCTATCGGGACTATATCAAAATAGTTTCTGTACAGTGAAGGAAACAATCAACAAACTAAAATATATCCTACAAAATAGAAGATATTTGCAAATGACATTCAGTAAAGTATTAGTATCTAAAATACCTGAAGAATTGGTACAATTCAATACCCAGAAAACAAATAATCCAATTAAAAATGGGCAGAAGACATGAACAGACATTTCTCCAAAGAAGACATACAGATTGCAAAGGGACACATGAAAAGATGTTCAACATCACTCATCATGAGAGAATGCAAATCAAAACTACAATGAGATAACACCTTACACCTGTCAGAATGGCTAAAATAAAACTCAAGAAACAAGTGTTGGTGAGGATGTGGAGAAAAAGGAACCCTCAGGCACTGCTGGGAGGAAAGCAAACTGGTGCACCTACTGTAGAAAACAGTATGGAGGCTTCTCAAAAAGTAAAAAAATGGAACTACCCTTTGGCCTAATAATTGCACTACTGGGTACTTATTCCCAAAATGCAACAACACTAATTGAAAGGGACACATGCATCTCTATGTTTGTTGTAACATTATTGAGAAAAGCTGAATTATGAAAGCAACCCAAGTGTCCATCAATAAATAAATGGATAAAAAATGTAGTATATCTATATCTCTATAGATATATCTATATCTATCTATCTATATGTATACAAACACATAATGCAATATTATTCAGTCATTAAAAAAGAATGAAAGCTTACCATTTGCAACAACATAGGTGGAGCTAAAGTATATAATGATAAATGAAATAAGTTAGTGAGAGAAAGACAAATACCATATGGTTTCACACATACGTGGGATTTAAGAAACAAAACAAATGAACAAAGAAAAAAAAAGAGAGAGAAACTAAGAAACAGACCCTTAACTACAGAGAAGAAACAGAGGGTTACTAGAGGGGAAGTGGTTAAGGGGATGGGTGGGAAAAAACAAACAAACAAACAAACAAGCACATCTAACCCTGAAACACTGTGCCAACTATATTCAAATAAAAAAATCAAAATAAAAAAAACACACTGAAAAGAACATATAGATCCCATCACATATCTGAATGTATTGAATGTATTTAAAAGCATCTCCTTGGCCATAAACTGCCTAGAGGAAGCACCTTAAACTGTGAAATTCTTGTGGGTCTATTTTGAAATTTCTTATATGAAGAGGAAAGTTTTATATGCCAAAGTTATATTGAATTATAAATAAAACTTTACTTTCTACATGGACAATTATTTTCTTATAACTAATAGTTTAACTGTATGGTCTTTATTATTTCCCTGATAAGTGCACTAAAACTATATAACTTAAGCATTAAGAACTATTTCTTTTTCAGAAGTTTCTTCAAAGTTGGGGCACCTGGGTAGTGCAGTTGATTAGTCATCCAACCTTAGTTTTAAATTGTGTTGTGATCTCGGGGTAATGAGATTGAGCCCTGACGTGGGCTCTATGCTCAGCAGGAGTCTGCTTTAAATTCTCTCTCCCTCTTGCTCTGCACCTCCTTCTCGTGCTCTCTCTCTCTTTCTAAAATAAATAAATCTTTAAAAAAGAAGTTTCTTAAAGATTTGCAAAGAGATTATAAATATTTTTTCTAGAACTTATTTTAATGTCTCTGGGACACAAATAGCAATGTCAAAAATGCAATCAATTTAAGAACAAATGGGTATTCTTTAATGTTACTAGTAATACTTCATTGGTGTGAATAAAAATTATGGATAAATATGGCTAAACAAGGAGTTGAGTTTATGAATAAATTTAGACATCATAAAATGTGGTTGGAGAAAATATTTACTGGTGGCAGCTCTAAGTCAGCACAGTTGGTTATTTTGCCACTAAATACTGTTTGACTTGATTGACTGGAGATGGTGGTAGCCTTAGAGTAATTGCTTAAGTTCATAGCATAAAACTACCAAAAATTGATAACATTGGATCCTGAATATAAAGTCATACCAATTGAAGACTACATGCTCAGAGCTTTGTGATAGTATATTACTGATGAATGTGCATGCATTTTCTTCTGTTTTTCATTTTTAACAAGTTAAGATTTATCAAAACTCATATTTTACACTGCAAATACAAAATATGATGCCATGTGTTATGTATATATATTTACAGAAAGCATCTTAAAGCTAATGTTTTTTTTTTAAATTATTATTTTAGAGAGAGATTGAGAGTGGGGGCAGAAGAGGCAAAAGGAGAGAAAAAATCAAGTAGATTCAAAGCAGAGCCCAGAGCACACTGTGGGGCTCCATGACCTTGAGACCATGACCTGAGCTGAAATTAAGAGTTGGATGCCCAACTGACTGCACCATCCAGGCACCTCCAAAGCTAATGATTCTAAATAAACTTTTAAATGAACTTTTATTTATGATTCTTAGCATATTTTTTTACCAGTCTAGAAATAAATACAGGTACCACTAGTTAACTAGCTTTCTGTACAATAAATTTATTTTATATCCTTAAAAAGAATAATTCAATAATAATTAACACTAATATATTTTGATGTTTTTATGCTCTTCTCTAATTAGGAGTTTGATTGAATTCTGTAACAGTTGAATGTATTTCCCCTGCTTTCTCCAGAATTTTCTCAGTAAAACATTTCAATCTTGGTGTAGTGGAGTTTCAGCTAAAATATTAAGGTGAATTATATTTTTAAGTGTACTGCCTGACAACTTTAAGATGTTGAATATTTCAAACAGCACCTCAATTTTCTTCATATCCCTTGCCAGTAAATTTCTGCTTCCTTGACAACAAGTGTTATTCTAATTTCTGTAACTGTACTTTAGTTCTGCTTATTCTAAAACTATAAAAATGGCTGGAATACTACAATATTTACTATTTTGTATCTGCTTTTCACTCATAGTAGTGCTGTATCAATTCTTCTTGTTGTTTCATGTGTTAAGTAATTTGTTTATTTTATTGATGTACTTATTCTATTCAATGAATACTCTATAATGTGTTTATCCATTCTCTTAATAATGAGAATTTGGTGTTATTATGAATACAGCTGCTATAAACATTTGTGCAGACAACATTTTGTGGGCATATGTTTTCATTCTATTGGATCAATACCTAGGAATTATATCATACAGAAGAAACTATGTTACAGCATATGTTAAATAACATTTTCCAATGTTATCTAACCATCAATTATTCATAAAAACAACATATAAGAGTTTTGCAATGTCAGCCTTTTAAGCACTTGGCATCATAAAGAGTGTACATAATTTCATTTCCTTTTGCCTTTAAATTTCATATCTCTGATAAATATAATGAAAAAATTCATGTGCTTATTCGATTCTCCTTTGTAAAGTATATATTTCAATAATTTATATATATTTTTTTATTTTTTAATATTTTGTTATTGAGCCATAGGATTTATTTTTATATTCTGTTTAAGAAGATTCATTTGTCAGGGGTTATGCATTTCCTTAGAATAGCTTTTCCTACTGTTGTTTCATTAATCATTTTTAACAGTGTTTAACAGTGTTTCTTAAAGAGTAAATGTTTAACAATTTTATGAAATTCACTATAAACTATTTTCTTAAGGAGGGTGCTCTCTTTTCTAGTCCAAGAAATTTTTGCCACCAAGCAGAAGTCAAGATATTTTCTTAAGCTTTCTCAAGGGAGTTCTAGAGTTTTATTTTTATATTTATGGCTATGATCTATCTCCAATTGACTCTTATATTTAAGATGAGATAGTGGTTGAGATATATATTTTTTACATTTGTTTACCCAGTAATTTCAGCAAATGGCATTTTATATTATTTTTATATCTGTATTATATCCATTCCTTCTACTTAGATTTTAAATCCTTCTCCTTCTTTCAGCTTCATATGATGGATGTTTAATTTACTCAAAAAACTTTTGTTTTTTCATGTGCAGTTAAAAGCACAAATTCTTTTCTGAACTATATTTGAATTGTACTCAGAAAGTTAATATGTTGTATTTTCATTTTCATTCATGTAAACACTTTAGTAATGCCCACTGAGATTTCCTCTTGAATGCACAAGATCATGTTGTCATTTTCCAACAATTTGGGAGTTTCCTTATATCTATTATTTATTATTGGTACTTATTACAGATTTCTAAATTAATTCTGTTGGTCAGATAATGTGACTTCAGGCTTTTGAGATATATCGGGTCTACTTCTTGTTAAAGCATGTTCTATCTTTTTTTTTTTTTAAAGATTTTATTTATTTATTTGACAGAGAGAGATCACAAACAGGCAGAGAGGCAGGCAGAGAGAGAGGAGGAAACAGGCTCCCTGCTGAGCAGAGAGCCGGATGTGGGGCTCCATCCCAGGACCCTGAGATCATGACCTGAGCCGAAAGCAGCGGCTTAACCCACTGAGCCACCCAGGTGCCCAAAGCATGTTCTATCTTGATGAATATTTATAAACCCCTGAAAAGAATGAATTCTGCAGGTCTGTGGTATAATGATCTATAAATGTCAAAGTCAAGTTTTTAAATAATATTTCTCAAATCTTTATGTTTACTGATATTTTATTTTTCTTCAATTACTGAGAACCGAGTTTTAAAAGTTTCAAAATGACTTAAATTTATCCTTCCTTTATTTTGTTAATCTTTGTTTCATTAACATTGAAACACTATTATTAAGAAATGCACTTCAGAAATTTTATATCTTCTTGACAAATTAATAAGAAATTTCCTTCTTCATCTATTGTAATATTGCTTATAGATAAGGCTATCTTTTACTAATATTTATATAGTCATCCCATATTTTATAGCATCCCATGCTGTAATTTACACTGGAATGACACATCATCTTTGAGTAATTTACTTTTCAGTCATTAACCCTTACATATTTAAAATGTGTCCTTATAAATAACAAATAACATATAGTTGGATCCTGCTTTTTTCATAATATACCATTTGAAGTATCTGCTTTTTCATTTGTCTTTATATAATTTGCATTTAATATAGTTAATAACTTTGTTAGGTCATTAAAATCCAAACTTTAGTATTCATTTTCTGTGTTGTGATCCTTTCTCATTTTTCTTTTCTTTTTTTTTAAAGACTTTATTTATTTATTTATTTATTTGACAAAAATCACAAGTAGGCAGAGAGGCAGCCAGAGAGAGAGGAGGAAGCAGGCCGCCTAGTGAGCAGAGAGGCCGTCATAGGGCTTGATCCCAGGACCCTGGGATCATGACCTGCGCTGAAGGCAGAGGCTTTAACCTACTGAGCCACCCAGGCAACCCCTTTTTCATTTTTCTTTTCCTGTTTTTGTTTTTTCTCAAAGTCCAAGTAATTATATTTTAACATTTTATTTCTTCATATCTATTGACTTCTTAACTTTATACCTCCTGGCTTATATTTTAACTGGATTCTCTACAGATTAATATAATTTTTTTTAACTCATTGATATCTATCATGAATTGATATGATACCATTTCACATATATATTAGAGACCTTTAAAAATATAGATACATGATGCATATAAATAATAACAATTTTTCTCTCTTTTGTTTTTATGTTGCTATTATTTTTATATGAATGTATAAATTATAAATCTTAAAATACAGTGTTACTATTTTGGCTTCATAAAGATATTTTATAATGTTTCTTATAGTGCTTTTCTTATGGTGGCAAATTCTCCCATTTGCTTAACTGAATATATCTTTATTTGACAGACAGAGATCACAAGTAGACAGAGAGGCAGGCACAGAGAGAGGAAGAAGCAGACTCCTTGCCGAGCAGAGAGCCCGATGTAGGGTTTGATCCCAGGACCCTGGATCATGACCTGAGCCGAAGGCAGAGGCTTAACACACTGAACCACCCAGGTGCCCTACAATTCTTTTTATTTATTTTTTATTTTTTTTAAAGATTTTATTTATTTATTTGACAGACAGGGATCACAAGTAGGCAGAGAGGCAGGCAGAGAGAGAGAGGGAGAAGCAGGCTCCCTGCCGAGCAGAGAGCCCGATGCGGGGCTCGATCCCAGAACCCTGAGATCATGACCTGACCCGAAGGCAGCGGCTTAACCCACTGAGCCACCCAGGCGCCCCATCCTACAATTCTTTTTAAATAATATTTTCTATGAATATAGAAATGTTGGTTAACTTTATTTTTCCTTAAGCATTTAAAAAATTTTTTATCTTCTTCTGCCCTCTTTGAATCCAATAAGTTATGTCATTCATACTGCTTTTCCCTTTTAAATAATTTGTCCCTTTTTTTACCGCAGGCTTTTTTTTTTTTTTTTTTTTAAGATTGTATTTATTTATTTGACAGAGAGAGAGACAATGAGAGAGGAAATAGAAGCAGGGGGAGTGAGAAAGGGGGAAGCAGGCTTCCCACCAAGCAGAGAACCTGATGCAGGGCTGGATCCCAGGACCTTGGGTCATGACCTGAGCCAAAGGCAGGTGCTTTATGACTGAGCCACCCAGGTGCCCCATTTTCTCAGGCTTCTTATAACATTTTTTTCTATCTTTTGTTTGCAGCATTTTAATCCTGTTGTGTTTACAATAGTTGTTTTTTTGTTTGTTTGTTTCATTTGTTTTGTTTTGTTTTGTGGTCCCTCTTGGGTTTATTGATGATTTTGGATTTGTCAGTAGATATTTTTCTTTAATTGATATTGGTCTATTCAGGTCATCTATCTTTTCTTATGTGAGATTTAGTATATGGTATCTTCCAAGGAATTGACCCATTTCATCTAGGTTATCAGATTCGTGGGCATAGAATTGTTCATAGCTTTATTTTACTGTCCTTTTAATGTCTATAGTGTCTGTAGTGATGTCTTCTCTTTCATTTCTAATATTAGTAGTGTGTCCTTTCCCTTTTTTCCTTAGTTAGTTTCGCTGAAATCTTACTGACTTCATTGATCTTTTCACAGACCCAGATTTTATTTCATTAATTTTTCTATTGATTTTCTGTTTTTAATTTCATTAGTTTCTGTTCTAATTTTTATTATTTCTTGTACTGTTTACTGGGGATTTAATTTGTTGTTCTTTTTCTAGTTATCCAAAGTAGAGTCTTGGATTACTGATTTTAGATCTTTCTTTTTTTTCTCATATGCATTCACTACTATAATTTTCCCTCTAATCACTATTTTTGCTGCATCCCATAAATTATGATAACTTTTGTTTTCATTTTCATTTAGTACAAACCATTTTTAAATTTCTCCTGAGATTTCTTCTTTGATATTTTTCCTTATTTGAGTCCACTATATTTTTATTTTTTTCAATAATATCCAGTCTGCTGTTAAATTCATCCTTAAATAAGGCAATTCATGATAGCCCTTACTCTCAGGCAGTGGCTGTCATTCAGAGACAATTTGCAGCAAGTAAACATTTCACCATGTCTGGAGACTTTTTTTTTTTTAATTGTTGTGACTTAGGGAAGATATATTATTGACATTTTAAAATGTAGAAGCCAAGGATACTGCTCAAAAACCTAAAATGCACTGGAAAACCCACCAAAATAAAGATTTATCTGGCCTAGTTGTCAGTAATACAAAGGCTGAGACACTATGCTCTAGGGTTTTATTTTTATTGTAATTTTTAATCTTCCTGAAGTGTGACCTGAAGTCTCAAGTAAATGTCTGGTATTTTCTATGGTATGTCTCCCATATGTATGGTCAAAACTCTAATATTTTTCACCCCCTTCCCAACGACATAGTCCTCTTTTCAGTTTATAGTACCAAGTAACTATTTTCTGTAAAGCCTTGAAAAATCTTTTGCATACACTCCTTAACACCCAGAGAAAGAACCAGTGAATTCCTTTACAGGTTTGGGGGCTTCATTGTGCATACATATTTCCTATGTGTATTATGTCCCCCAAATCCCTACTTTCCCACATTGTTTACTATGATTCTTTGTATGATTGTTAGATGAAACCTATGCATAGGGTAAAAATACATCTTTCATGAAACCAATATCATTCTCTGATTATTTAGGGCTTTTCATGTACCAACAAAGAAGGACAACTGTATTGGGCAAGTACTTGATTCTGATAAGGAAGATTGGGTTAATGTTATACCACTGGAAAAAGGGAAGCTATATTTGGAACCTAGAGGATTCATTGGAATTCCTCTTTGTAGTTCTGTGCTCATTAATCAGGGTGAATTCATTGACCCAACAATAACATGACAACCAAGGGCCCTGATCCTAAAGGAATGTAGATGAGAATCAGCCAAATAAATAAAGATCCTTATTTACCAACATGCTGTTGGAAAGTAAGAAAAACAGAATTGAGAATAGAAAAAGGCAGCCATGACTCCATTTTTACTAACTACAAAGTGAAGATTGTAAATGCTATATTATTATAATGTATTTCTGCCTTATGCACCAATAAAAAAGGAACACTGATAGTAGATAATTTAGAACTTAAGTGAAAGTGTAACAAAATTAATATTTGTGTCCCCCCTGTTAGGGGCTTACTCTTTAAACCATACAAAGGAAAAAACAAAAACAAAAACAAAAAACAAACAAACAAACAACAAAACAAACAAAACAAAAACATACAAAGGATGAGTACAGGCTAAAAGCTAGAAGTTGGTAAATTCTACTGAATATTTCCCATTTTCTGTGGGATGTTGGCATATCTAGACTTACAGCAACTAGCTATGTTGCCCTCTGGCTGTTCTTTGGGTTTGGCCCACCAGTAGTACCAAGAGGATATTAGAAAAAAAAAAAAAAGTCAGATCAGGTCTTTACTAAGTCCTCATCTTGCCTGACTCTTACTTAGTTTTCTTCAGTTTCTTTATTTGCCTCTGAGGAGTTTCTCTCAGATGTTTGTGTCTCTCAACCAAAGATTTCCTTCTCTCAGTATCCTACTCCAAATAAGATTCTATGTCTCAAAGTTCTGGAAATATTTCCTCTATAGCCTCTTCATCTCTAACAGTGGTAAAGTAGAGCTCCAAACCCTACAGTTACTTACTCATGTACTCTATTATTCTTTTTTTTATAACTCTGTACATTGCATTCCCCATTTTAAACAATTTCATTATTAATCTATGTTCAGATTATCCTAATATGAGTGCATCATATATTTCCTGTTGAAGTGAGTGATACAATTTTTATCCCCAATAGACTTTCTTTTGTTAAATGGCATCTTGAGTAAATCTGTCAAGATTAACATAATTACATAATTAATCATTTAAGAAGGATACATTTGAGAGTGAAAAGTGGATGGTATTAATGTATTGACTGTATTAAAGATGTAGTGCATGATGACAACAGGTGTTATTAGAGAAGGAACCCAAAATGTGTGGTCATCCCAGGCAGAATCCTTTGGGTTCACATATATAATGCCATCAGAATTTCAAATGTGTATTATTTCTTAGAAACATTTTATTTATTTATTTGACTGACAGAGATCACAAGGAGGCAGAGAGGGAGGCGGCAGGAGTGGGGGGGGAAGCAGTCTCACTGCTGAGCAGAGAGCCTGATGTGGGGCTCAATTCCAGGACCCTGGGATCATGACCTGAACTGAAAGCAGAGGCTTTAACTCACTGAGCCATCCAGGTGCCCCTCAAATGTGTATTATTAAGAAGTAGTAGTTATTTGAATATATCTGACCGTTACCAGGCTTGGTTTGATCTAAATCTGAAACAGAAAATCCAGAGGTTCTTACAAAAGAAAGGACTCTGCTCAATGTGCCATTGTTAATAATTCTAGTGGTCTGGAAGAAATAACAAATATCTAAAGACTTTAGCTATATAAATTGTATCAAAAACATGTAAGCAGATGTTATGAAGCAGTACTTCAAATTGGATGGAAGGTATGGGGAAAGGGTAAGGCAAAAGTTCAAATAAAATAGAACAGGGAGGAAATTAATTTGAAATTATATTTTTGACATAGCATTGAATTAATGGTATAGATTCATTGAAATTTGATTTCATTTGCTTTACTTAGTGATTTTTTGATCTATTAACAAGCTTAGTATCCCCCCTCAATACTATACATTTTATGTGAAGACAGATCATTTGCAACAGATAAAAAATGTTGAATTCATTATAATATCTGAGTGACTAATGTTTCAGAGAAGGTGAAAGTCATGACAGACTATAGGGAGAAACATTACACTGTTCTGTCCTGGACTTTCTAGTCTAGAGCATAGCAGCAAATTTAAGAAAAAGTGAAAAGAAAACAAAGAGGGGTACCTGGGTGGCTCAGAGGGTTAAAGTTTCTGCCTTTGGCGCAGGTCATGATCCCAGGGTTCTGGGATTGAGCCCCGCATTGGGCTCTCTGCTCAGTGGGGAGCCTACTTCCTCCTCTCTCTCTCTCTCTCTCTCTCTCTGTCTGCTTCTCTGCCTACTTGTGATCTCTGTCTGTCAAATAAATAAATAAAATCTTTAAAAATTCTTAAAAAAAAAAGAAAAGAAAACAAAGAATCAACACATGAACAGAAAGTTTTCTTTTGCCCTTGGGATCTTTGTTGCAATTTTAAAGTTGAGTTTAAAATATTAAGGTGAGGTCCATAAGGAAAGAGTATGATTTAAAGCCATTTTTTAACTAAAATATAAACATCTAAGAAACGCTGTTATGAGAATCAAACACAAAGAAGGAAAAGAGAGATAAAAATACATCTTTGTTTAAAAATGGGTTATTAATCTTTATGAAGAAAATTATCTCTTGAAGGCAGATTATTTGGCAACACATTTACATAACATCTCTTCATTAAAAATGTGTTACTGTCTTGTCCTGATGTTTCAATACTATTGTAATTGTAATTTTTATTCCATTGGTCAAAATAAATATTTTTCCATTAACCATAAAAGAAAATATCAGTTTTTAAATTTTGTAATTAAAGCTTTCTTCAACTCTAGTATGGTAACACAATTTGAAGCTTTTTTTATGAAATAGAAATTTTAGAATTATTTGTATATCACTAGACAGTTTTGTGTTATCTGATGGAAGTATTTATGTTATGTAATTAAATTGAAGTGTGACTATCATTTTAATTGTATTAACTCTTCCCACATAGTGAACTTTAGCACAGACTATCTAGCAGGAACCTCCCGAACTGGTTTTATAGCTAGAATCAAATTAACTTTAATTATATTGTCAAAGTATCTTTTAATTTTAATTTCCTTGATATATCAAAATTTTAGAAAAAGATTTAGATGCCACTGAGGGAAAACTGTTCGAATGGAAAGTTATTTTGTAACATATCTTACTTGTAATATTGAATGTTTCTATTCTTATAATATCATAGCTTTGAAAAGGTCATTAGCCCTACCCATTTTCCTTTATTCTATCTCAGAAGTTACTAAAAACTGGCTGTTCCAATATAAGGTAATATCTTCCAGTGACTCTCCCTCAAAATGTACTCATCCTTTAGAGTATGTTCTACCTGAAACTTCAAATAGTTCAGAAATGCCAGGAGATTAATGTACCAGGGATAATCATAAAAAATGAGTTTTGAGTTTTGGTGGATAAATATCTTAATTCCCTCACTAATTCACTATAATTCTGAGATATGTTCCACAAAGTTTCCCATGGAAGGTTTCTAGGAGGATTGAGTACCAGTTACCCACACCAACAACTCATTCATACAAATCTTTCTTTAGCTTTCCTCTCTTTCTTGTCTCATTTGCTCACTCCTCAAAGTGTTTTCTGGCATTACCTTCCAAATAATCTGCTTGCAACCAATCCTTTTCTCAAAGTATACATTTGGGGAAACCAAACTGAGACCACTAATCTTGAAATATTTTGTTTAACATCACCCATTCAAAAGTAAAATTAAATAGAACTTTATCTAATATGTAACAAATTTATACTAATCACAGAACCACACAATGTGGTATATTCATCATGGTTCTCTAGAGAAAATGGCTACTAGGATACACATAGGAAGAAATTTCTTTTAGGGAACTGGCTTACACAATTATGAAGACTTTGAAGTCCAATGATTTTCCATTTACAAAGGTGGAGAAACAAAAAGCTGGTAGTGTAATTCATACTGAATTAGAAGGATGAGAACAAGGGGTACTAGTGGTTACTAAATTCTAGAATGGGTCTGACAGCCTGAGAACCAAGACCACTCAGTGCAGAGAAAGATGTCCCAGTTCAAGTAATTAGGGAGGAAGAGGCAAATTCTTCCTTCTACATTTTTGGTCTGTTCAAGCCCTCAACCGATGGGATGATGCCCATCCATACTCGGAAGGACAAACTTCTTTACTGAGTCAACCAATTCAAATGCTAATTGATCAAGAAACATTCTCAAAGTCACACACAAAAATAACAGTTAACCAAATATATTTTCACCTCATGATTGAGTCAAGTTGAAACATAATATTAACCATCACAAGTGACTTTGAAACTATCTACAGAGTAGAAGATCAAACCTCTTAGTTTATCATTTAGAAGTTTCATAATGGGGGGAGAATGAAGTTGGCAGAGGAGTAGGAGACCTAAATTTCATCTGGTCCCAGGAATTCAGCTAGTTATCAAACTATTCTAAACACCTACAAACTCAACAGAAAATCAAAGAGAAAAATAGCAGCAATTCTATGAATGGAAAAACCACCAGTTTCTGGAAGGTAGGACATGCAGAGAAATAATCTGAGGTGATATTAAGGAAGATAGACCAGGGTGAAGAAGCCTCCATCAGCCAGATACCAACAAGTGAAAGAGAAGCAGAGCACAAAATCAGAATTTTTAGAAGTCTGCTCCACAGAGGGATGTCTCTCCAGTGGCTAAGTAAGGGGTGGAATCCTAACTGGGACAGTATGATCTCAGGACACTCAGTGTCACAGAAAATCTGGTGATGCCTGAGTGTGGCAGAGACCCAGGTATTGTAGTAGGGGAGCCAGCTGCAAAGATGGAACCAGGGAGTGGGCTCTCAGCTCAGGTTTGCCATAAGCCATGATCTGAGGCAGGATCAGGCTGCTACTGTTCATGCAGGGACTCCACCAGTGATGGATTCAGGGAGACCCTCCCACCTCCACTGGGAGGAATGGTGTGGGAGTACACTGCAGAAATCTGTTGTGTTTGGAGACTCCAAAAGGGACTGTGTGCCAGAGATAGAAATGCTCAGTCATAGGCTGGGTAAGCACAGATTGCGAGCAGAGACCAGGGAGATAGGAGTGGTTGACTGCTTTTCTCTGAGAGATCTCTGAAGAGGGAGCCCCTGAGCTCTCAGATCCTCAGAGATTGGGAGGCTGTGGTTTTCATTCTTGTCCTGCAAAGCTATATGGAAAACTTCCAGGGAACCAAAGCTACCAAAAGAAAATTGAGCAGATTGCTTATTCTGACCCCCGGCAAGGTCAGCACATTTTTGTATTGGGCAAAGACATTTGAGATCACTGCAACAGGCACCTCCCCTCAAGATCATCAAGAACATCCAGCCAAGACCAAGTTTATGGATCAATGAGGACTACAAAACAGCATTGCTAGGGGAATATAGCACACAGAATTCATTCCCCCCCCCCATGATTTTTGGTCTTTCAAAATTAATTTTTTTAAAATTTTTCATTATTTTTTTCTTTTTCTATTTTTAAAGGTTTCCTCTTTCCTGTTTTGACCTATTTTATCTATATTACTTATCAATAACTTTTTAAAAACCTTTTTTAATTTTCATTTTTATAGGGGCACCTGGGTGGCTCAGTGGGTTAAAGCCGCTGCCTTCGGCTCAGGTCATGATCTCAGGGTCCTGGGATCGAGTCCCGAATCGGGCTCTCTGCTCGGCGGGGAGCCTGCTTCCCTCTCCCTCTCTCTGCCTGACTCTCCGCCTACTTGTGATCTCTGTCTGTCAAATAAATAAAAATCTTAACAAAAAATTTAAAAAAAATTTTTCATTTTTATAGTTATATTCTATCCCTTTATTGTATATAACCTTAGTTTTTGGAGACATATAATTTTTTCTTTCTTTAAAATTTTTGAGATAAAGTTTCTTTAAAATATTAGGAAAAGTTTCTTCTAACAGACCAAAATATACCCTAAAGCAACTATATGGCTTTGTTCCACTTTCCAGCCTGATCACATTCTATCCTTTTTTTGTTCTTTTTCTTTTTCTTTCTTACAAATTAGGTTTTTAAGATCTTTTTAAATTATCCTCTTCACAGTAATATTCCATCCCTTCATATATTTATCCTTATTTTGTGTGTGTGTGTGTGTGTGTGTGTGTGTGTGTGTTCCTGGGTGTGTTTTATTCTGTTTTGGAAATTTTGGAAGGCAGTTTCTTCTAACAAACTAAAATACACCCAAAATCAAGTGTGTGGCTCTGTTCTATTCACCAGCCTAATCTTTTTTTTTTTTTTTCCCTTTCCCCAGTTTCACCTCTCTTCTGATTTGTTTAGTGAATATTTTTCTGGTGTCGATGTTACCCTTTTAGCATTTTGTTCTCTCATTCAACTATTCTCTTGACAAAATGACAATGTGGAAAAACTCACACCAGAAAACAAACAAGCAAACAAATGAACAAAAAACAATAACAACAACAACAACAAAACAAACAAACAAACAAAAATAAAAACAAGAGGCAGTACTGACTGTTAGGGACCTAATGAATATGGACATTAGTAAGATGTCAGAACTAGAGTTCAGAATGATAATTATAAAGATACTAGCTAGGGTTTAAAAAATCATAGAAGATACTAGAGTATCCCTTTCTGGAGAAACAAAATCCTTTACTAGAGAAATAAAAGAACTAAAATCTAAACAAGTTGAAATTTAAAAAAAAAAAGCTATTAATGAGGTATAATAAAAAATGGAGGCTCTTACTGCTAGGATATATGAGGCACAAGAAAGAATTAGTGATATCAAAGACCAAATGATAAATAATAAAGAAGGTGAGAAAAAGAGAGATAAACAACTACTGAATCATAAAGGGAGAATTTCAGAGATAAGTTTTACCATAAGATAAAACAATATAAGAATAATTTGGATCCCAGAAGAAAAGGGGGGGAAGAAAGTATACTGGAGCAAATTATAGCAGATAACTTCCCTAAGTTGGGGAAGGAAACAGGCATCAAAATCAGGAGAAACAGAGAGCCCTCCTCAAAATCAGTAAGAATATGTCCACACCCCACCATTTAATAATAAAACTTACAAGTCTTAGTGACAAAGAGAAAATCCTGAAAGCAGCCCAGAAAAAGGAGTCTGTAACATACAATGGTAGAAATATTAGAGATTGACAGCAGACTTATCCACAGAGACCAGGCAGGCCAGAAAGAACTGGCATGATATATTCAGAGCACTAAATGAGAAAAACATGCAGTCCAGAATATAATATCCAGCTAGGGTATGATTGAAAATAGAAGGAGAGGGCGCCTGGGTGGCTCAGTGGATTATGCCACTGCCTTCGGCTCAGGTCATGATCTCAGGGTCCTGGGATCGAGTCCCGCATCGGGCTCTCTGCTCAGCAGAGAGTCTGCTTCTCTCTCTCTCTCTCTGCCTACCTCTCTGTCTACTTGTGATCTCTCTCTGTCAAATAAATAAATAAAATCTTAAAAAACAAAAAAAGAAAATAGAAGGAGAGATTAAAAAAAAAAAAAAAAACCTTCCAGGACAAAAAAAAAAAAAAAAAAAACTAAAAGAATTTGTAAACAACACACCAGCTCTACAGGAAATATTGAAAGGGGTCCTCTAAGCAAAAAGAGAACCTAAAAGTCATAAACCAGAAAGGAACAGAGACAATATACAGGAATAGTCACCTTACAGGCAATACAATGGCACTAAATTCATATCCCTCAATAGTTACCGTGAATGTAAATAGGCTAAATAACCCAATCAAAAGACATAGAGTATCAGAATAAATAAAGAAACAAAAGCCATCAATATGCTGTCTACAAGAAACTCATTTTAGACCCAAAGACACCTCTAGATTTAAAGTGACAGGGTGGAAAACAATTTACCATGCTAATGAGCATCAAAAGAAAACTGGGATGGCAATCCTTATATCAGATAAATTAGATTTTAAGCCAAAGACTATAATAAGAGATGAGGAAGGACATTATATCATACTCTTGTTGGTCTGTCCAACAAGAGTTTCTAACAATTTTAAATATTTATGCCCCTAATATGGGAGCAGCCAACTATATAAGCCAATTAATAACAAAATCAAAGAAACACATTGACAATAATACAATAATAGTAGGGGACTTTAACACCCCCTTCACTGAAATGGACAGATCATCCAAGCAAAGATCAACAAGGAAATAAAGCTCTTAAATGACACATTGGACCTGATGGACATCACAGATATATACAGAACATTCCATACCAAAGCAACAGAATATGCATTCTTGTCTAGTGCGAATGGAACATTCTCCAGAATATATTACATCTTGGGTCATAAATCAGGTCTCAACTGGTACCAAAAGATTGGGATCACTCCCTGCATATTTTTGGAGCACAATGTTCTGAAGCTAGAACTCAATCACAGAGGAAATTTGGAAAGAACCCAAATACCCGGAGGCTCGAGAGCATCCAAGTAAAGAATAAATGCGTCAACCAGGAAATTAAAGAAGATTTGAAAAAAAAAAATCATGGAAACACAACTGTTCAGAATCTTTGGGATGCTGAAAGGTGGTCCTAATGGAAAAGTATATAGCAATACAAGTCTTTCTCAAAGAACAAGAAAGGTCTCAACCTAACCCTACACCTAATGGAACTGGAGAACAAAGAACAGTAGAACAGATCACTGAAACTAGGAGCTGGTTCTTTGAAAGAATTAATAAGATTGATAAACCCCTGGCCAGACTTATCAAAGAGAAAAGACCCAAGTTAATAAAATAATGAATGAAAGAGGAGAGCGCACAACCAACACCAAAGCAAACAAACAAATTATAAGAACATATTATGAGCAACTATACACCAGCAAATTAGACAATCTGAAAGAAATAGATGCATTCCTAGAGATGTATAAACTACCACAACTGAACCAGGAAGAAATAGAAAACCTCAACAGACCCATAACCAGTAAGGATATTGAGCCAGTCATCAAAAATTTCCCATCAAGAGCCCTGGCCAGACAGCTTCCCAGGGGAATTCTACCAAACATTTAATAAAGAACTAATACCTATTATCCTGAAACTTTTCCAAAAATAAAAATGGAAGGAAAACTTTCAAACTCGTTTTATGAAGCCAGCATTACCTTGATCCCAAAACCAGACAAAGACCCTGTCAAAAGGAGAATTACAAACCAATATCCCTGATTGACATGGATGCAAAAATTTGCATCAAAATAATATCCAGTAGGATCCAACAGTACATTAAAATGATTATTCACCATGACTAAGTGGGATTTATTCCTGGGCTGCAAAGTTGGTTCAACATCTGCAAATCAATCAATGTGATACAATGTATTAATAAAAAAAGAACAAGAACCATATCATACTCTCAATAGATGCTGAAAAAGCATTTGACAAATTACAGCACCCTTTCTTGATCCAAACTCTTCACAGTGAAGGGATCCCATTTACAAGTGCACCTGAAACCATAGGATATCTTGGGATAAATCTAACCAAAGAGGCAAAGAATCTGTACTCATAAAACTATAAAGTACTCCTGAAAGATGGATTGGAAAAACAAATATTGTGAAAATTTCTCTGCTGCCTAGAGCAATCTACACATTTAATGCACTCTAATGCAATCCCTATCAAAATACCATCACCTTTTTTCAAAGAAATTGAACAAATAATCCTAAAAAGTTATATGGAACAAGAAGAGACCCTGAATAACCAGAGGAATGTTAAAAAAGAAAGCCAAAGTTAGTGGCATCACAATTCCAGACTTCAAGCTCTATTATATAGCTGTAATCATCAGGGGTATGGTATGGTATTAGTACAAAAGCAGACACATAGCTCAATGGAACAGAATAGAAATCCCAGAAATGGACCCTCAACTCAGTCAACTAATCTTCAACAAAGCAGGAAAGAATGTCCAATGGAAAAAAGACAGTCTCGTCAACAAATGGTGTTGGGAAATTGGACAGCCACATGTAGAAGAATAAGACTGTATCATTTCCTTATATCACACACAAAATAGACTCAAAATGGATGAAAACCCTCAAAATGAGACAGGAATCCATCAAAATCTTTGATGAGAACACAAATAGCAACCTCTTCAACTTCAGCAGATACAACTTCTTCCTAGAAACATCACCAAATGCAAGGGAAGCAAGGGCAAAAATGAACTATTGGGACTTCATCAAGATGAAGAACTTCTGCACAGCAAAGGAAACAGTCACCAAAACAAAAGACAACTGACAGTATGAGAGAAGATATTCACAAAGAACATATCAGATGAAGGGCTGGTATCCAAAATCTATAAAAAACTTATCAACACCCAAAGAACAAATAATCCAATCAAGAAATGGGCAGAAGACATGAACAGACAATTCTGCAAAGAAGACATCCAGATAGCCAAGAGACCCATGAAAAAGTGCTCTACATCAATTGGAATCAGGGAAATACAAATAAAAACCATAGTGAGATACCACCTCACACCAGTCAGAGTGGCTAAAATTAAAAAGTTACAAAATGACAGGTATTGGCAAGGATGCAGAGAAAGGGGAACCCTCTTACACTGTTGGTAGGATGCAAGCTGGTGCAGCTACTCTGGAAAACAGTATGGAAGTTCCTCAAAAAGTTGAAAATAGATGTATGCAATGATCCAGCAATTGCATTACTGGGTATTTACCCTGAAAATAAAAATGTAGTAATGTGAAGGGGCATGTGAACCCGAATGTTTATAGCAGCAATGTCCACAATAACCAAACTATGAGAAGAGCCTAGATGTTCATTAGTAGATGAATAGATAAAGAAGTTGTGGTGTGTTTCTTTCTTTCTTTTTTTAATATTTTATTTATTTGTTTGACAGAGATCACAAGTAGGCAGAGAGGCAGAGAGAGAGAGAGAAGGAAGCAGGCTCCCTACTGAGCAGAGAGCCTGATGCAGGGCTTGGTCCCAGGACCCCAAGATCATGACCTGAGCTGTAGGCAGAGGCTTTAACCCCCTGAGCCACCCAGGTGCCCCATGTGGTGTGTTTCTTAACAATGGAATAATATTCAGCCATCAAAAAGAAGAAAGCTTGTCACTTGCAGCACATGGATGGAACAATGGTATTACAATGAGCGAAATAAGTCAATCAGAGAAAGACAATTATCATATGGTCTCACTGATACGAGGAATTTGAGAAACAAGACAGAGGATCATCAGAAGGAGGGAAAAATGAAACAAGACAAAATCAGAGAAGGAGACAAACCATAAGAAACTCTTAACCACAGGAAACAAACTGAGGATTGCTGGACAAGAGGGGGGTGAAAGGGATGGGTGATGGGTGATGGACATTGGGGAGGGTATGTATTATGGTGAGTGCTGTGAATTGTGTAAGACTGGTGAATCACAGCCTTGTACCCCAAAACAAATAATGCATTATATGTTAATTAAAAAAAAAAGACATTTCATAATGGTAACTCTTGAAATAAAATATTCTATATGCAAGAGTTAAGAGTAGCTAAACAGAATTTTTTAAAATTACTCTTTAATATATATAGTGAAACATATTGAAATAGAGTTGTAAGTATGCTAGGAACATTTCTTAAGCAATAACCAAAAACCAAGCAATACTTGTGGAAAATAAAACCTAATACTTTCTCCAAAAACATTCACCACTATCAAAGATAGAAGAGAGAGGTGCGAAATCAGCAAGAATGGTGGATCGGCTCTGCACTCAGCAGAATGTCTTCTTGAAGATTTTCTTTCTCCCTCTGTCCCTTCCTCCAGTTTGCATGTTCTTGCTCTCTTTTTCAAATGCACAAATAAATCTTTAAAATACGTTTCTCCCACAGAACCAAACAAGCAGAATGATATTCCATCAAACAGAGAAATAAGCCAAAAGACAGAAGTAAAAAGAACCAGAATAAAAATTCTGAAGCTGAAAAGTTTTCTAGAAGAACTAGATGGCAGCTTATAGTACCTGGTAGGTCTATATGCAACATAAAGTAGTTAAAAGAGTTGGTTTTATTGTAATGTTTTACCTTAGGGAAGTATTCAAACAAAACAAAACAAAAAAGTAGTCAGATATTTTTGACCTATTTATGTTCTCCTGCTAAATACATTTCACTATATTTAGAAATTACTCTTGTTTCAAATGTATTCCTTTTTCAGACAATTTTAGAATTCACAAAGCAACCCATAGTTCTTGCGTGTGACTGAAGGGCTTGCAAATTACTTAAAAATGCATAATAATAAGATCCAAAACACTGTTAGATTTTAAGTAGAAAAACTGGTAAGTGGCTATCATAACATCTGCCACCTCCGACACCATAGATGCTGATAAGAAGCTATACTAAAAATGTTTGCGTAGCTAATGGCAGAACTCTAATACTGTCTAAAATATGTAGCATATGCAAACAAGCAAAGAAACTAATTGTTCCAAATCTCGTATTCATCTAAAGAGGGTATAATAAAGCATAAGGCCATTTATACATGCTAAATGCTCCATGGCAATGATAAATGTGAACCAAAACTCCTCTAAATTTTAAAACAGTGTTAGAAAGAATGTCCATTACACTACATGTTTTATTCCCAAATTTTAAAAATAGATTTAGTATTTACTCTAAGTATTAAAAATGTACGACTCTAGCTGGCAAATAAAAACATCACTACATAAAATAAAATGCCATAATAAAAGCAAAATTCATGGTTGTGTTTAAAATAGTATTCTCCTTTGTGTGCCAATTTTAGTCTTTTACAGAAAATGAATTCTTGACACAATCTAATATTCTTAACTCTTAACTTTTCTAATGAATTTTATATTCCACTGAATTACACAACTTAAAAGAATAAAATATCAACCTTCTCTTACTGAAGGTAACTATTCTTACAAAGATGATTAGAAATATATTTCATTTAGAGCATCTTCCTATCTTAAATGTGAGCAAAATTTAAGTTTTCTCTGGTAAAAGTTTTTATTTGAAAGTTGTGAGTAATGATTTTAAGCAAAACAAAAAAAAAACATAGAAATAATTCCCTTGGTTTTAATTGACTTTTGTTTTTATTGCAAGCAATTGTGTATAATTGCTGTCTTTCCAAGTTATAATAAACAAAAAGAAAACATTAAAATAAAGATAATTTTCAAATCAAGAATTATACTTGAGTGATTGTTCCCATAACAATTACTGATTGCATCTGAATTCATTGTCTTTTCTATGCAAAACAAAGCATGTTATTTATCCAAATTTCATAGAGTTAATATCTTTCATAATACTCAGTTGCAAATAGTTTGTACAGAATACTAGAGAAATAAGTTAAATTATATTTACAAAAGAAATTGAATTAATGTCAAAATATTAGAAGTTTAAGTAATATAAGTAGCATATAAATTGAATTTCTAGGATATAATTAAAATGTATATTTTTGAGTTATGTATTTTAAAGAGTCTTAAAATTATCATGGAGTCTTTTAGAATAAAATATGTATAATATGGAAGTGGGATGAGGCATGGGTTTTATAAGAACACAAGCAACAGAAGACTTAATAAAGGACAGCTTAAAGAAAAGGAAGCTAAAAAATAAAGTGGTAAACATGAAAATACATAAGAAAAGGGAACTAAACTATAAAGAACCAATTATGGCATGCAGAAAAAAGATAAAGACAGTAATAATAGTCTATGTTAACTATTTCAATCAAAAGGGAAGGAAATGTTTTTAACAAATATACCAGAAAAACAGAAACACCAGTTCAAATAATAATATTCAACAAAAGACATAAAATTAAAATCATTTTTAGTGTTGACTCTTAGACTTTCAGCTCCATATTATTTTAAACCAGGTAGAGAAAATGTTTGAAACACTAGAAAAATTATACAAAATGATTCAAAAGAAATCAAATGTGAAATTTTCTAGCTGAAGCTTTCATTTCCTGCCCCCATAGAGCTATAACAAATTTCCATTTAGGAAGAGAGGAAATATATATCTATAAAATAATAAATGTGTAAACACAAATTCACGGTATATTTGCCTTAAAATTAAAGGTCAAATAAAAATCTATGATAATGCTAAATATAATTACTACATGTCAACCTCTTAAAAGTTAAAATAGCTACAAAAGATTGTCAACACAAAAGTGTTTCAAGATATTGCAAATATTTTGAAGGACTATAAACAAATCATAAAAATAAATGATATAGTTTTTCAGTCATATCAAGCTTTCTAATGAGTTACCCTGGGAATAGGGTCTAAGCCGTGTGTTCTACGTTCTTCATTAATGAAATAAGAAAAAATAAATCTTAACTTTTATTAAATTAGGATCAGTTAAAATAGTAAAATATTATAATGAAATCAAACAGTATAAAATAAATTAAGCTACTAAATGTCAAGATGTTAGCAAACTTACTTAACTTCATATAGTCTATGTATAAAATAAAAAAATATCCAAACTCATATTTCATTTCTATTTCTTATAAATAAGTATTCTCTATGGTTCACTAGAGGTAAGGGATCTATAAGGATTAGAATATAACTTGTAATGAAATTTTTCTTTTGTTTACTTAGATATAGTCTCTAAAAATGTGCAATCAAAAGATGAAAGTGTATTATTAATACTTTTATCATGGTAATTCATATCTAGAATACAACTTTCACAGTAAGATGAGTGATGCTGGTTGGTTAGTTGGAGGAATTACTTAATAGACCTGGAGGCTCTCAGCAGCACATACAATTTTGTGAAATCTTTCATCATATCAGGTTGCCAAAACAGTATCACAGGATAATGAGCTGCCAATTTTAGGTTAAGAAGTGAAGAAATTCCTTATAAATTTACATTCATACTTTTATTTTACATTGAGAAAATTCTGACATTCATGAGAGGCTTCCCCCATCCCACCTCTGTCTCTTGTTTCTGCCTTTCTCATTCTCTGTTTAACCTGAAAGAGCTTCCTAAAACGTACTAAGTTTTAGAAAGCTTACATCTGGCCTGGAAAATGTAGGTAATGACTGAATTCTAAATAGAGATTGCTCATCTAATAACACTTTTTATATCTGATTTCTCAGGGTTTTATCTCCAATATTTCTAATTTCCGCATTTTAGCTATGTAAAGACTTCCACTAGCAGATATAAATAATTCACGTAGGTTAATATTTAAGTGTGTGTGATATATTACTTAATATAATACAATATTCTTATCTTTAAATAATAATGGAATGGCATTTAGCCTATCAATTCTTTACATACTTGGTCTACTGTGCTCTGTAATTTAAAAAAAAAAGGAATCTAGCATTTTAACTTTAATATTTAGTATCAAATTATTGAACATAGTTTCACCAAGGTGACCTTCCTATGGATTGGAGACATGTACACTTCATACAATAAACAAAAAATAATCACTTCACCCTAGGCCATAATAACCTCTCAAATGCATCACTAAACAAGTTTATGAGTGGCTTACATTTTAGGGAAAGAAACCCACTTAAAACTTCATTAAATATATATGTGTGCCAATGATATATTTTACTAGTGGGGATTTTTTTTTTTTTTTTTGGTCCAGCACTACTTTTCATTGTTGTTAATTACATTGAAATATGTGAATCAGTCCAGCCATGAAAATGAGCACTGAACCATGCTTCTAAGGTCCAAAAGAAATCAGGGCAGCCTAATGAAAAACAGGTAAAGAGCCTCATGAGGGTAAGGAAGTAGGTGGAATGAAACACTTAATACATGTTGCTTGTCTTTTTTAAAGATCATTATGTTGGTGTTTTTTGAGAATCTGCAGAGGAATTCTGAATGTATCTGAAGAAGAGAAACACTAATGTTTTCTCAATTTCAAAAAAAAATACTTAAAAACTTAGGAGAAGTGGATGCAGGGGAGAAACAAAAGAATCAATATGAATATGAATAGGTGCAATGCAAATTTTGCAAATCAGGTTTCTCTAAAATTATTCTTTTCCTCATACCATGCTTAAAATTTTATATATCATGTCTTTAAACTAAGATACCCAACAGATAAACATAAAATACTCCTTTGGTTTGTGGCTACTAAAATTTATCAGAGTAATAGCCACTAAAAATGGCCAAATGTGTTTTTATAAAAGATGACAGCAGGGAAGGTCAAAGAAGGCATTGTGGTAAGACTCTGAATTCATCTTCTCCACAAATAGAGCAAATCTACACCTAGACATATACCTCAGTTCTTCCTGAAAAACTGAGTGCTGACTAAATAGCTACATAAAATGGATAGAAGTACCACCCAGAGAACATCAGGAAGATGGAGACATGATAAGAGGAGAAACTCAGCCCTGTGCAGTGAGTTACAGAGGAGGGATGGGTGAGGCTGAGGGACTGGGAACTGATTGTTTGCCTTGGGTCACAGGAAATAAAAGCTGTGGTTTAAAAGTGCAGCTAGAATACAAAGGAATGAGCCTCAGAGCTCTGTCAAATGGTTGGGGAATTGCTGGAACTCTCTGTAGGGTTGGAGGGCTTGACAAGTGCAGACAGGTGCAGGGTCTGGTGAGCCTAGGCAGCTGGATGCTTTAGCAGACCCTGGCCCTCCAGACCATATCAACCCCAGTCTTCTTATCAAGCCAGCTCCAGGGAACTGTACACTGGGACAACCACAGGCAGTGTTCTCTACAACTTTAGTAGCTGACAGGCAGGCACACACAGTCTGTAACAGTTTACACAGGGGACATCACTATACAAGGCCACTCCAAGTTCAGAAGAGAAGTCTCAAATATATAAAATCAGAAATGAGAGAGAAGTAACAATCAACACCAAGAAAAACAAAGGTATGAAACTGTGGTGAAAAATTATCTGCCAATAAATTGGAAATTTAGAAGAAATGAATAAATTCATAGAAATGTACTATCTTCCAAAACTGAATCAGGAAAAAAAAGAAAATCTGAATAGACCAATTACTAGCAACAGAATTGAATCAGTAATTAAAAACCTCCCAACAAACACAAGACCACCACTGGATGGATTCAAAGTGGAATTCTACCAGTCATTTAAAGAAGAGTTAATACCTATTCTCCTCAAACTATTCCAAAAAAACAGAAGAGTATGGAAACTTCCAAATACATTCTATAAGGCCAGCATTATCCTGATACCAAAACCAGACAAAAATACTAACAAAAAAATGAACAAACAACAACAAAGCATAAAAAAAAGAAAGGAAAAAAAAAAGAGAAAACTACAGGTCAGTATTCCTGATGGACACATATACAAAGGTCCTCAACAAAATATTAGCAAACGATATTCAACAATATATTAAAAGATTGTGTACTACAATCAATGAATCATGGATTTATTTCAGGGATGCAAGATGGCTAATATCTGCAAATCGATCAACATGATGCATTGCGTTAAGAAAAATGAATGATAAAAACCATATGACTATCTCAATAAATGTAGAAAAATACTTAACAAAATTCACCAGCTGCTCATCATAAAAACTCTCAACAAAATAAGTTTAGAGGGAAAATACCTCAACATAATAAAGGTCATATATAACAAACCCAAAGCTAACACCATAGTCAATGGTGAAAAGCTTAAAGCTTTTCCTCTAAGATCAGGAACAAGACAAGGATGTACACTCTCACTTTTATTCAACATAGTACTGAAAATGTTAGCCACAGTAACAAGATAAGAAAAATGAATAAAAGGCATCCATATAAGTAAGAAACAAATAAAATTGCCACTATTTGCAGATGGCATTATATAGATAACCCTAAACACATTATTAAAAAAAGAAACTATTAGAATTAATAAATGAATTCAGAAAGTTGGAAGATACAAAATTAATATACATAAATCTTTTGCATTTTTATACATTAATAGCAAAGTAGCAGAAAGAGAAATTAAGAAATCAATCACATTTACAATTGCACAAAAAAGAATGAAATACCTAGGAATAAATTTAACAAATGTGGTGAAAGATTGGTATTCTAAAAGCTGTAAAATATTGTCGAAAGAAATTGAAGATGACACAAATGGAAAATATACCATGCTCATGGATTAGAAGAATTAATATTGTCAAAATGTTCATAACATCCCAAACAACATAGGTTCAATGAAATCCCTATCAAAGTAGCATTTTTCACAACATTTTTCACAGAACAAATAATTCTAAAATTTCTATAGAACCACAAAAGACTTTGAATAGCCAAAGAAATATTGAGAAAAAACAAAACGGAAGGCATTACAATCTCAGATTTCAATATATACTACAAAGCTATAGTAATCAAAACAGTATGGTACTGGCACAAAGACAGACACATAGATCAATTATAGATCATAGAAGAGGAAGAACAGAAATAAACCCACACTTATATGGTCAATTAATCTACAACAAAGAAGTCAAGAATATGTAATAGGGGAAATGACAGTTTCTTCAATAAATGATATTGCAGAAACTTGACAGATACAGGCAAAAAGTGAACTTGGACCACTTTCTAGAACCCCCTCCCAAAAAATGAAGTCAAAATGGACTAAAGACCTAAACGTGAGATCTGAAACCAAAAAACTCCTTTAAAAAAAGATAGGCAGTAATATTTTGGACATTGGCTTTAGCAACATTTTTCTAGAGTATGTCTCCTAAGTGAAAATAAACCATTGGGGCAACACCCCTAAACAAAAAACTTTTGCACAGTAAAGTAAACCAACATAACAAAAATGGCAGCCTAGTAAATGAGAGAAGATATTTTCAAATGATATACTTTATAAGTGGTTAATATCCCAAATACATAAAGAACTATACAACTCAGGAACCATAAAGCAAGTGACCCAATTAAAAATGGGCAGAGGGCCCAGATAGTAATTTTTCTAAAGAAGACATAGAAATGGCCAATGCACAAATAAAAATATGCTCAACATCACTCATCATCAGGGAAATGCACATCAAAACTACAATGAGATATCACCTCACACCTGTCAGAATGACAGAAATCAAAAACACAAGAAACAAGTGTTGGTGAGGATGTGGAGAGAAAGGAACTCTTGTGTACTATTGGTAGGAATGCAAACCAGTACATCCACTTTGAAGACATTATGAAGGTTCCTCAAAAAATTAAAAATAGAACTATCGTACAATCCAGTAATTGTGCTACGGGCATTTACCCAAATTAAAAAACAAACAAATAAATAAATAAAACAACCCACAAATTTAAGAGATATATGTTTTTTGGGTGTTGAGTTGTATCAGTTTTTACATATTTTAGATACTAACCTTTTATTGAAGATGTCATTTGCCAATATCTTCTTCCATTCAGTAGGCTGTTTTTTTTGTTTTGTTTTGTTTTTTTGCAAACTGACAAATTTAATGATTTCTTTACCCCCCCATGCAATCACTTAAAATAAGTCAGCACAATTTTGAATTAGCTCTAGAAATCACACTGAAACTATGTTACATTTACAAATATTAAATTTATTATAGCTAGAACGAGTTTAATTGTTCTCAGATTTGGCCACCTTAGCTCCGTTTAAGGAGGGGATTTTTAACAGAAAAATGCATTATAACTTGTTCAAGTTACTTACACATTAAAAAAAAAACTTCTAAAAAGGAAAACAAGAAAAGCAACCCTTCAGTTTCACATAATTAAAGAACAGGAGAAAAGCACGCAAGCTACATCATAGCTAAATTTACCAAACCAACCAAAGCCGGGGGGGATTTTCTCTTCTGATTATTGTCATAAAAAGGTCCACTGTCTTATATACACATGTTGGTCATTTGCTATGCAGAAGCTTTTCTTTTTGGTATAGTCCCAATAGTTTAATTTTATTTCACTCCCTTGTGAAAGGAGACACAATTTCATATTCAAATGTCATATTGTCAATGTCAAAGATATTAATGCCTCTCCTCTTTTCTAGAATTTGTATGATTTCATGTATCGTATTTAGGTCCTTAATCCATTCTGAGTTTATTTTTGCATATGGTGAAAGAAAGTGGTCTAGTTTCATTCTTCTGCATGTTGCTGTCCAGTTTTCCCAACACCATTTGTTGAGGAGATTCTCTTTTTCCCATTGCAGATTCTTGCCTCCTTTGTTAAATGAAGATTTTGAGATCATATATATATATATATATATATATATATATATATATATATATGATGGAATATTATTCATCCATAAGAAAGAATGAGATCTTGCCATTTCCAACAACATGGATGGATCAAGACTGTGTAATATTAAGCACAATAAGTTAATCAGGGAAATATCAATTTCATATGATCTCACATGTGGAACTTAAGAAACAAAAGAAATGAACAAAGGAAAAAATTCAAACCAAAATTAGACTCTTAACTATAGAGAATAAACAAATGGTTACCAGAGGGGAAGAGACTGGGGGTATAGATGAAATAGGTGATGGAGATCAAGAGCACACTGACCTTGATGAGTGCTGAGTAGTATGGAATTTTTGAATCACTGTATTGTACACCTAAAACTAATATCAGTGCATATTAACTACACCAGAATTAAAATAAAATATAAACATAAAATAAAATAAAATAAAATAATAAAATAAAATAAAATAAATAGGAAACTAAAAAGAATGTATCTCAGAAAATGATATTCTGTTTTTGAAGTAAAACCATCTTTATGTCTCCAGAAAGTGATTTTCTTAGATCTAAGTAGTAGCTATGACTACTTTCAAGGACAGCAAAGAGAAGCACTATTAAGAGGTGGTTTACATATGGAAGACTGGGAGGAGACTCCAGGCAAAGCAAGGCCTGCTACACAATCTTAGAACTGTGAATGAATTCACAATGAATGTACTTCATTAATTCTTGAATTTTTTGACTTTGTGTGTGTTGTGGGAAGCAATTAGAGGAATTAAAGGGTGAGAATGGCATTTAAATCTACTTTAAATTAGATTAATTATATTTATTTAAATTTATTTCTATATATTTAAATTAATTATATTTTTCTCTCTAATAACCCCGCTTGTAAAAATAGATTTTCAGATATAGCATAATAGGCTTCATGAACAGGAAGAGAAGATACAAAATCATAGAGGCATATAAATGAAGATCCATTCACAATCAGTGTGGAATTTTTTGTTAACTATTACCTCTAATTTTTTTACTATGATGTGATTCATATACACGGTAAAATGTAAAATTTTCTCCTCACCAAAAGAAAGGACTTAATAGTAGAAAAGTTGCTAAAACAAAGAAAGACCTACTAAAATTCAAACATTTTCCTTAAAAAAAAATATATATATATATTATCCCTTTAAATAAGCACAACACCATAACAAGAAAAAGTGAATTAGAATTATTTATAAGTCTGACTCTCAGAATATACTATGGAAGTGGCAAGTAGAATTCTCCTTAGCAAAGGAAATCAGAAAAATCAACAAATCAAAAATTTATTTACTTTCGGGGCGCCTGGGTGGCTCAGTGGTTTGGGCTGCTGCCTTCGGCTCGGGTCATGATCTCAGGGTCCTGGGATCGAGCCCCGCATCGGGCTCTCTGGTCCGCAAGAAGCCTGCTTCCCTCTCTCTCTCTCTCTCTCTCTCTGCCTGCCTCTCTGCCTACTTGTGATCCCTGTCTGTCAAATAAATAAATAAAATCTTTAAAAAAAAATTTATTTACTTTTAAAAAACATATCAACAGACTGCTATTACTTTGGTTAAGTGTCCTGGCTTGATGCATTTTTACAAACAGGTGCCTAATTTTAAAAAGAGCACTGGGATTCACCATAATCTCAACAGCATGATTTTATATGACAGGTTTATTTGGATTACTATTTAGATGTAAAATATTTGGAATGGATCTATCTATTGTTTGTATGGGTTACCTTGTAGGAACTAGAAATGTATGTTGAAACCGTCAGCTACTGCATAAAATATTTCATTAACATCATGACCTCATTTGTTAGATTGAATTGCAGTCTTTTTGCCAAATTTCCCCAACGGATATTTTCTATTTTAAAGAAAACAAATAAAAACAGCACAAAAATTAGAAGACAATTAATTCATATCTGTGAAACATTCAGAATGCCTAGAATGCAACCATGAATGAGGTATATAACACAAAATTGTAATTACATTTCTATTACATTAAGGTTTAGGTAACAAATTACCTCATACTTTGTAAACATTTTTTTTTTAAGATTTTATTTATTTATTTGTTTGACAGAGATCACAATTAGGCAGAGAGACAGGCAGAGAGAGAGGAGGAAGCAGGCTCCCTGCTGAGCAGAGAGCCTGATGCAGGGCTCAATCCCAGGACCCTAGGATCATGACCTGAGCTGAAGACAGAGGCTTTAACCCACTGAGCCACCCAGGTGCCCCATTTTGTAAACTTTTAAACTATCTTTAATGGCAGTGGTTCATTCAAATTCAAATTAGATACTCTTAATTCTTTCTTCCCTAGCCCCACATATCCCACACACAAACATACCTACATGTGTACATATATAAATTGAATGCAAATTAGTATTATTTGTAGAAAATATTTTAGATTTTATAAGACTATTTTAGAATATAACTTCTGGATAAGAGCTATTTTCATTAAGCTGGTAGAGTATCACAGATTATAAAGGTGCCAAGTGCTTGTTTTATGGGATTCCAACTTGAGACTGAGCTGTGTTTGCTTTTGATGTAACCAAATCTACCTGATAAGTGGAAGAGTAAACTCAACAACAGCCAATTGTAAAAAGCAGATTGGCATAAGGCTCCATGAAGTCAGATTGAGGTATGGAAAGAGCCTATGGTAGATAAGAGAACAACATAAGTTCCCCATCTTACAGCCATCTTACAACTATTTGATCCTAATGGAAAATAAAACTGAAGGGTTCTGTGTGATTCAGGAATATGTGCTGACTTGTTTGCATCCAACAATGTGTGAAGTCAAAGGTAAAAGGGGCATTCTTTGTATTCTTGGATAAGTCAGAATACAGCCTCAGCCCAGGGGAGACCCTAGAAGAAAAGAGAGTCAGTATGGGGAAGAAAGCAAAAATAGTGTTCAAGGAATTTTCAGGATGTGATAATACCCCAAAAGAAGAAGGTAACTGTCAGATGGAAATGTACCATGTGGAGGATGACTTCCCACCATAGCATGCATATCTATAAGCACACGGGCATACCTTCAATGCTTTCCACAAATACATGCATTAGACTATGAGGATTAAATAAACTTGCCTAAAACCATAAGATTAGATAGATTAATTTATAAAGTGAATACAAAAAAAGAAATCAAGAATGCCAAGGCCTAATTTTGAGGTGTATAGTAGAGGAGAAGGAGAATCTGTGTGAATGCATGTTCTATAAGCAGAGTCAGTGTCAATAACCTTGAAATCCCATAATGTGTGTGTGTGTGTGTGTGTGTGTGTGTGATCTAGTAATGCTGTAAGATCCTATTCCTATTTCATACATCCCTACACACAAAGTTTACAAATTAAGAAATAATATCATATTAACTCCCATTTCACAGCTTCCTTATTAATTTTTCTTAGCTCAGTTAGGGTTAGATCCTGCCTAGTTTCATACATCCCTTTCAAGAAATAGAAACTCTTCCCAATTTTCTAGCAAACATTTGAGGGTATGGTGAGTGTAACATGTCTATCTTTTTCTATTTAGCTAAAACTACAGTTGGGGCAATATATGTAAGAGTGGAGGGAGGTAGGAGAAGGAATTTCCATGACAAAGTTTGGACAGATCCTCTAACAGTTTTTATTCAGTAACAGAATTTTCTAAAGCAGTTTCAGTATGGCAACATATCATAAGTAAATTGCATGTGTTTAAATAAACAAATCAACAACAACAACAACAACAACAAAACTCACACACAAATATTCTTACTGAGATAGGTAATATGAGCTGGCCCTGTAACTCCTAAAAATTAGGATCAGGCATTGGGCTTCCCAAGCTGCATAGACGTAGAAATGGCCAAGACATAAAGCTGCCTAGTCACATCTTCTCATCATCAGTTTCCATGTCTTGAATTTCAACTTGTGTTGTCCTTAAAACCCTTCTATCCTACTCCCAAAAATTATCTATAGCCTCTATTTTATCATACTGTACTTTGATTAATTGTATTAGCAGTGAAACTTTCACATCTCTCAGGCCATTTATAAAGCCTGAGGTTGCTTAGTAATAGTAGATTGTAAATGCTTCCCAACAAAACTAGGCAATGCTACTTTTTATTCTCTATCTTAGTCTTGATTTCTCTTTTCCAGTGGCCTGATCACCAGTTTATAATATTTTCTTATTAAAAAAAATCAGAAGCTTTTATAATACATTTTATTTAGGAAACCAGTGTATTTGTTACATAGCCAGATACCTGGCAAGGAAATAGACACACATAGAGACTATACAGTTGTAGGAGGCAATTCTCAAGCAATCTCACGTAATTAACACTTAAAAATCTTCCTGACCTTTTTCCACTCCTCAGTCTGAAACATTCTTTTCTTACTGTGCTTGAATCATAATTCCAATTCTCTCTCCCTGAACTTCAGCTGGGCTTCTCAAAATATTTGTTGTTTTTTTGTTTGTTTTTTGTTTATGCGTGTGTGTGTGTGTGTGTGTGTAAAGCTGATAAACCACAGATAATAACAATTTTTGGCAGTTCTCCTGAAACAGTTCTCAATCATCAACTGTCTACTTGGGTGTCTCATCTAGCCTGTATTTATTATTCATGGTTTGACACTTTATCTGAAAAATGGATTTGGTTTCCATTGAAAATTTTGTGTCAGAAGGTATGAATTTACACATCAACCTTCATGGCCCAGACTTCATTAATATTTCTTTAGGAGTCTGGCAAAAATTCAGTGACAAAACATCTTTGGCACTGATTGGTCCTACTTTTCCATTTCATTTTTTCATTAATGTTTCTGGTCACCAGAGCATCTGGTGTCAAGGCATCCACTCACTACAACCTGAAAGATTATTCCTAGCATCTTTATGTTCCATCTGCAGCCACATTCACCACTTGAAAACTGTATTAGAGATTAGCTGTCCTGGTTGGATACATCGCTGGTATATATAAGGATGTGATTTAGGCAACCTGGATGCTGTACTATGTTTCAAATATGCAAGAGAGCAAATAAAAATGTAATGTGAGTACTGGGATCTTCTCATTTAATGAAAAAATGAGTATGATTGTTTTCTAGAAGTGAGAAGATAACAGTGTGATTAGATTTCCTTCAACCAGGTTTCCAGTAAATTCCGTAGATGTGTAACTACAGCTGGGTTAGTGCAGGGTAGGTTAAAATTGCATCATGGCTCTTAAGTACAGATATCTTAGTTGTTGACAAAAGGAGCTACTCTGAACAAATTGAGATGGTGCTGTATATGTGCAATAAAGCCAAAAGAAATCAGCCAAGGCAATTTCTCAGAGGGACATGCATTCCATTCTAAGAAATTTGGTATTACTTTAGATGATGAATCAGGGAGCATTTAAAGATTTTAAGTGTAGGAAGGAAAAAATAAAGGAATATCAGATTTTCTTAACAATTTTTAGAGTGATTTCTCTTAGAGCAACATGAAGAACTATGACAGGGAAAGGTAATGTGATAAAAATTGTACTAAGGAAGAAGTCAGAGGGAATAGTTCAGAAAAAAGAAGACAAATATTACAAAAACTAGACAGTGAATGAAGGATAAATTTTAGAACTATTTAGAAGACATCAGGAATACAGTGAGTTGATAATAAGTTGAATTTAGTTAATGGAGGCATATTTTGTTTTAAAGATTTTATTTATTTATTTATTTATTTATTTATCTATCTATTTATTTAAGAGAGAGGGCAAATGAGACCACAAGCACTGGGTGGGAGAGGGACAAGCAGACTCTGCACTGAGCCACAGAGTCCAATGTGGGGCTTGATCCCATGACTCTGAGATCATGATCTGAGCAGAAATCAAAAGTTAAAAGCTTCACCAACTGAACTAGCCAAGTGTCCCAATGGAGGAATGTTTTTATTTAAATACACAGGAATGCTGTCTTAGTATTCTGCCCTTGTAAATCTGATTTCCCATGCTAGAGTTTCACCTTGCACTAGGGACGGGAGTGAGCAGAACTGCGTGGTATCCTAATATACAGGCAACAGTGACTATGTTGTAGGCAAGTGGAGTAAGATCTGGATTTATTTAATGTTTTATCAAATGTTCATCAGCTAGTCCCCTGGTCATGATGGTATTATGTATGGGCAAATTATGAAAATGAGTTTAGAATAACTCATTTTAGAATTTAACTCATTTAGAATTTTTAGATTTTAGAATATCAAAGAAAGGGAGCTATACTCCATCCATGGAACTTTCAATTGAAACAAATAAAACATAAAAAAAATTAAGAGACTTGTTTTTCAATATTAAATAGTATATTACTGTGAACACCACAATACTTTTTTCTCTACTGTTGTCTAATAACACATTTTGTGGAGAAATGCCACAACTGAGATTTCAATATAGTCATTTTTAAAATACCAACCCAAATTTGGCAAAAGAGTTGAGGAATTGTCTTACTTAAAAGGAAAACACTGGAGGAAGAAGGTTCAAAAGAAAAACATACCTAAATCTTGATTTGCTAACCAAGTAAGTTCATAAAAAGAACATTCAGAATTTTGTGAGCCCTAAAAACTTATCTTTAATTTAAACTACAAATTATTTTCTGCCAAACCTAAAAGCTTCTTGAGTAATGAAGAAATCCTAATAAGTATTTTGAATTTCACCAATCATAAGGCACAGCCATACTCTTTAAGAAAACTTACGTGTGTGAGTTATTTCCTGGTTTTGCATTTGTTACATCTTGCAATCATTAAAGCGTATTTTAAAATGAGATTCCACCATACCTTCAATACCACAAATCTTCAAAATACTTTCTCATGAAGATATCAAGATATGCATTACTTTTGTAGTATGCATCACATTCAGTGTGTGATAAGAACTGCCTGTTCAACTTACATCTATTTATAGAAAAATTTTAGACAAAGTGCAGGACATTTTTATTGATCATTCTGTCCTTACTGCTAAATACACAATTCTTTAGTTATACATAGCAAGTAACAAGAATATCATGCAATGGTATCCAATTTACACAAAAATTATACCCATTCTTTAAGATTTTGCTTACCTAGGTAATCCTTTGCACTACAAAATCTAGAACTGCAGGTTAACTCCACGAACGCATACAGAATAGCTCCTACCCTGAACCTCCAGAGAAAGCAGAACCATTTGCATAGTCCACAATTGTCACTTCCAATCCTCAGGAATAGGGTTTATCATGGAATTCATTTTCACTCTCTTTTCAACGATATGAGATTGCTTGACTTTCTGGCTGCAGGGGATCCCAGTAATTTTTCTCATACTAGCACTGGAAAATTCACTCCCTACACAGGGAGAAATCTCAAGAAGTGAAAGGATAGCATGGATTTCAAACTCTCATAGGGAAGAAAACTATTTCTTTTTAATTGTGTTTTGGTTTGTGCTATATTAAAAATCATCTCTATTTCTATGTGATATGTACACAATAAATAGGCTTTCAGAATGATTAAACACCTTAGCCTCACTTCAGCTATTATTTTCAAAAGCCATTGATTTGGGGCATAGCAGAAAACCATAGCAAATATTTATGAAATCATTTGATTCCAGTGCTGTTGCTGAGTATCTTTAATATTCTTATCTTTCCTAAAGAGTATGTATCTTACATTTTTCAAGTAATACCTAGAAGCTAATTCATGACTTTTATAAATTATTTTAAATTTATAAATAGCATATAAATTATTAATATTATTAATATTAATTAATATTTAATTATTTATTAATAACACATATTTCTAATTTCCCACAGAAACTATGATCTGACTTTACCTTTCCATTTTTCCCTCAAATTTAGAATGTAGGATTATTTCACTAAAAATGGCTAAAAACATGAAATAATTCATTTTAGAGAAGAATTTGGTAAAGATTCAGTTGAATCCCAGTAAAAATACTCTAAAGCATGAAACAAAAAGTCATTATAGTAAGTCATCTGTGGATAGCAAAGATGATTATTTAATTTTTAAAACTTCTCATTCATAAAAAATGATAAAATACTATTTGGGTGGAAAAATATACTGAAGTTGTTCTTGAAAACATCATTTTTCCTGATTAATTACTTGATAATGTATTAACTGAAAAAAAATAAATAATAACTCTATTTTCCCCAACACTATTTCTTCATCTAAATTTTTTAAATATAGGATGAGTTTCTGTCTCAGTTTTTAAAATATGCTAAAATTGCAGTAGATTAACACAACAAAGATTCAGGTCTTCTTCATTCTACTTTTTTTTTTTTTTAAGATTTTATTTGTTTATTTGACAGAAAGACACAGCAAGAGAGGAACACAAGCAGAGGGAGTGAGAGAGGGAGAAGCAGGCTTCCTGCTGAGCAGGGACCCCCCCAATGCAATGAGGAGCTCCATCCCAGGACCATTCTATTTTTGAAACAATAATTAAGAAAAAGGAAATACAATCAGGTGCATTAATTCTCTCCAGTTATAAAATCATCTCATCTTATATTTTTATATCATGTAATTCCCTTTATGGGCTTTTAAACCTTGTACATTCTGCCAGAGACATTTAGCTTTTCCATATGTTTATACACATTCACTATGCAGTTTACTGGTATCATACTAATCTACATACACTGATTCTCCTAGTCACACATTCACATGAAACTTTCTCAACCTGAATATTTAGAAATGTGGATTTTTTTTTTCTTCTGCTGTACTATCTCATATGTTAAGTTTTGGAACACACACCACTAAATTTCAAGAATAAATAAGGTAATTACAGAAAAAATAATGTACCTTAAATTCTAACTTGTTAGCATGTGACTCTTCAAAGACCAACTTGATTTTCTTGATTCTGCTCATTCCTCATAATATTTCATACAAGTGTGAGGTAATTTCTATTTGTGACTTATAACATTCTTTTAATTAGGTTGGGAGGAATAAATAGCCTAACAATCCATCTTTAAGATGCTTCACAGTAATGCTTGTAGTAAATACATAAAATAAACTACCTCTATATTTTCTACTGGTAATCGGTGTTTATTTCTTTCTTTTTCCAATTAATTGATTGGCCTTCATTGTATTTTAGGATTATTAGCTTGAAAAGATAATCTTTTTCAGAAGTAAACTGATGTCCCAAGAGGCAAAAGCTAAGGGTTGTCATAAGAACTCATATTTTTATTATCATGCCAAGTATTATTACAAAGACAATTATTTTGAGCAGTTTCTTCCATTGCTCCTTCCACTGTTAGTGGTTTTGTTCCCATAGAGAATTTTCTGTTAGAAATAATAACTGACTTCTAAACTGTAGTGCATAATTAATTTCCTAACATTGGGAGGTCTCAGGGAAAAAAAATGAACTTTTAATGATATATAAAGATAACATTAGTTCATACAAGAGATATTTTTGTTTGTTTAAACTTGGTATTAATGGTCAGGTTTTTTATGACACAACTGACTTTGCACATTTTGAAAACCAGAAAAGTGGCTGATCATTAATTTATAACTTTTATAGGAGAACTTATTTTATGATCATGTATATTAAATACCATTTTCTTTAAATATATATATACATATATTTAATATATAAACATATTAACATATATTTAACATCCATCCACACTCATATGTATTAAATAATTGCACATAATGCTATGTAACAATTCATATCTTTATTGTGACCAAAGTAACTGACCATAATCTCTACAGCCAGACAAATTCATTCACCAGATCCAGAAAAGCCGACTTACAGTCATGTAGTTTTAGGATGCTCATTAAAATGAAATTACTACTTATATTGATTTTATTATAATATTCTGAAAATATTTTTCTAATGTCTATGTCTATGATATACTAGAATATTACAAAATAAATATTTTTCAACTTTAAAAATTAAAACATTTACATATTAAAATAATGATGAAAAGGACAAGAACATGATTTTTCTTTACCTCTTGAATTCACTCAGAGAAAAGCATAATGAGGTAATAAGAATGAAAATAGCAATGCACTCAATAGACAAATATTTCTTATATGAAAGACAACAGTTTTCTCTATAAGGTATATTCAAGTGAACTATAATTATGATGCTATAATCAAAAGTTTTGATTCCTTTGGGACCAATTTGTACAAGCTTCCCTTCTAGATTCTGTTGAAAAATCTATGGACAATTAATTCAATCCCTGTTCCTATCTAGGCATTCATGAATAAAAATTAGGTAATTTAATGTGATTCTCTTATTGTTATCACACCAAAAGCACATAAGAGTATCCTTGAAACTTTTTTCTACTTGCAGGTGCACTGAACTAAACATATTTTAATTGCTTTATGTGTTCTTACTTGCACTATGGCTAATGAGCTTTAAAATAATATATTTATTTCCCTATTGGGTAGACTTTAAATTAAATGTTTCAAAAGATATAAATCAAGTACATATTTCAGAAATATTCTTAGAAACATTTAATCATTCTATTTTCATCAAACATTCTTGGAAACAGATCACCAAAGGTGTCCTAAAACCTCAAGCACAATTACAAAATCTGAGTTGTCTTAAGTACTTCCCAAATAGAACATTAGGAGGCTTAATTCACACGCTATGAGGCTTTATCATAGGTAAAACAAAATACTTAAATAATCTCTGGGCTCTAAATCCTATTCATGGAGTTCATCAAAATTAGATGCAACTATACATTAGTTAAAAATAGGTTACATTGCTTTTTGTCACCATGGTTTACAGATATAAATAGAAACTCTGAATTATACTAGACTAGTGGTGGAACCGAATTTCTTAAATGTTTTTCTTCAATCAAGATGCTGTCGTATTTTAATTATAGGCATTATCTCTTTTCCTTCCCACTTAAAGTATATACTTCATGAAGGACTTGCACTATTTATTATAGTTATTAATTAGCCTCAAATTTTATTAGAAACTGGTGATTTAGGATTCCTTCCAACTGATGTTTTTGTTACCTGTTTTTGCTGCCTGGAGGAAGCAATCATTTCAAATGATGATCCTGTCACCCTACTGTATTTTGTAATTCAAAAATAATATTTTGCATGTTTTGTTTCTAGAAAACTTAACTCCAAAATTTCATTTTTAGCTATATACATTAACAGCCAGATTTTTTTAAAGGGGTATGCATCCACCATAATTATTTCGTATCAAATTTAGTCTAACCACTTCTCATGAATTCAGTCATCATATTCCTACCCTATCATCCTGGCATTTTTATCCTTAGTGGAATAAATTATAAACACAGATGGATAATCTGGGAAATATTCCACATGAATATTTTTTAAACACAATTCTTGTCAAGCACAGATTTTATAAGATTCAGTTTATAGTTTTAATAAACAGAGTTCTGATTATTAACTGTACCATTTTCAAAATCAAATGAGATGAGATCTTTTACATAAAGATTTATACAGCGCTACTGCCTTAAAAATCAGTTTGAAATCCAAGCTGTCTTTTCCTTATGGTGTTAAAAAAGCAAAGTAAGTTTGACTCAGGACAAAGAAAATGTTTTTGTGTTCAGTTGTTCAAGGTCCACAGTTAAGTCTATTCCTTTAGGAAAATGCTCACTGTCCTGTGAAAAATATTAACCCAGATTTGAGTGGAATGTAGTAGTTCTCATATTTCAACTTATCTTTTGGTTCCTTAGTAATCATACTCTTTCTCTCTCATTTTTTTTTTCCCCAGTTAGTTGTCTTATTCCATTGTGTCCCTTCCTCTTCATTTTCCTACTTGATATCTGAAAATGGTTAGTTTGCTTCCTTTAAACATATCTCCATGGAGTGATGACCTAACAACAGACATAAATCCAAAAGTAGGCATAGTAGAAGGGCACAAACTCCCACATATACCACACAACATCATCGATATGTACATGCGATCCCAAAAGATCAGAAAGGAACCCATTAGAACTTTACCTCTTTCCTTAAACAGCTTTGGACATGAACCAGGTAACAATATGGGTAGGAAAATCATTAAAGGTAAATTTATAAAGGGGTCAGTTCTCTAAAAATGGGGAAGTATACAAGACAGTCACAGACAGATGACTAGTGGCAGAAATAGTTCTATCTTAAATTTAAACATCATGGAGGCCTACAAAAAACAAGAGGCTTTTGCAGAGGTGCCAAATAAGTTATCCAACATCCTCAACAGCTGAACTGGTGTGGAAGTGGGAGAGTAGATTGGTATATGGCTCCCAGCTGGAACTGCAGGAGTTCTCCAAGTCTTCACCAACTTCAAACTTAGGCTAGACTAAGAATGTTCAAGATGAAATTTTGGGAAATTAAATCCAATGATTACTTACTGAGGTGAGTTTCCAACATAGATGAGATAATCTGTTCCTTAGTTTCTTACAAAGAATAGAGTTCATAGATAATTAGCCATGCATATTAAGCAGCTGAAGTTAAACAAGAAATAGTAACTAATAAACATAACAAGCTAGATATTTTTTGCTTGCCTGTCCAGATCTACTCTTGGTCCTTTTCTGCCCTGTATTCTATTACAGAAGCCTGACGTCCACTGACTTGTTTGTATGTAGTCTGTTAACATCTGCCTTCCCTTTGCTTTGTTCCAATGGGAATCACTCACAGGACATTAAAGCATGATAGAAATCCATGGTGTGTTTATTCGCTTGGGGTCACTGGGGTCTGTAGTATGGTGGTGGCCCCAATCTTCCACCTAACCAGAGATCCTGTATCATGGCTGCTATTTCAAGACAAAAGCTCTTAGCAGATATAGATTATTGCTTTATCTTTTTGTTTCTGCAGACCTAAGGAGAATTAAAGTATAATTATTTTTAATAGTTTCTGAGTAATTACCTTACCATTACTTGTTTGTTTCATTAACCCTTTTCTCACTTTTATTTACAGTTCAACATTGAATGTCCAGGTGTCCCATGTTTCCTTTCAAGTACCTGCAATATACTTATAATAGTTTCTGGCATAAAGGAGGTTAACATTTTATACTTCAAATTATTTTTATCTTCAAAATATCAGTATGTATTAGAAAGTGTCTCTTCAATACCAGTTTTTTAACTGAAAATTTTTCTTTATGCTTGAAAATGTACACACTAGTATATACCAGAAACATTAGTGTTTTATTTTTGTTGGTGATATATTCAACATCAAGAAGAATAGAACTAGTGATATAGTTGAACTGTTTAATAATAAAAGACTCACCTACAAATGTTGTTTCATATAACTTTTACTGTTTAGCTCCTCTGAAATAGATTTGAAGTAAAATATCTAGATATTTTATGTCAGAAAAATACTACTTTTCAGCACTTTCATTTTATGATACTTGCGCATATGTTCAATTGTCATACTTTCTACACCCCAGAAACAAAAATTATTACCTGTATTTGCTGAGGATGAGAAAAGTTAGGAGACTTTCCTTCTAATAACAGGTAAAATTGTTACTCAAATAGCAATATTAGTTTTGCTTCCTACTATAACATACTATAATAGTCAATTGGAACCTTTTTTAGATGTTGGCATTGGAGAAAGTTCAATTAAACAGTGGCTTAGATGTAAAGAAATATTACGTCTACCTGAGGGGTAAGCTATGTAGACTTGAAGACAATTTTTCAGGTTATGTATAAAAGCAAACCAAAATTATCCTTGGGAATGATTTCATGATGTCTTGTTCCTTAAATAAATGTCAATTCTTTCTTGGTGTCCTGAAGAGACACTTAAGCCTCCAAATGTTCCTCCAAAGTTCAAATGACAAATGTATGCCATCTGGAAACTGCAATTAAGGACTTTAAAATATATCTAAAAGGTTACTTCTCATTTACTTTCAGGATGTAGAAAGCAGGAAAAAGTGTTCTTTCAAATCTAACAACTAGTAAAAGCCAGATAATCTCAAAATCAAAACTTGTCTTAAACCCATTAGAAAGCTAAGGTTGCAGGAAACCTGAAGAGGCTTTGAGGTTCCTGCCCTCACTTAGAGAAAGCTTGCATAACTGTGACAACAGAACAAAGACTGTGCTGCAATGCAAATGAATAAGAATTCAGACATGTGTTTGTTTGTTTGTTTTCATTAATTGCTAACAGTTAAATATTGTCTTTCATGATAGTACAGAACATCAGGAAGCCATAGACAGAAGTGGAGTTTGTACCATTCTCCGATTGTACTTCATGGACTTTCATGTGGAACTCAAGAAAAATGAGGAGTGGAGTTTGTGCCATTCTCCGATTCTACTTCATGGACTTTCATGTGGAACTCAAGAAAAATGAGGGTAGGATGGAAAATCAGACAATGGCTCTCAGTGGTACAGGTCTGGGAGAGAGGAAAGTGCTGCTTGTGTAGAAAAGACAGGAACTTGTCTCAAACCATTTCCCCTAAAGGAGAAAGGAAAAAAAGACATAAAGAAAGAGAGGAAGGAAGGAAGGCAGGCAGGAAGGAAGGAAGAAAAGAGGAGAGAAAAGAAAACTCAAGGTCCTGGGAATTAGGTCGCAAACTTCTTCTCTTCTTAGTCACAGATGGAGAGCTACTGGGTTGTAGGGTAGCTCTGTTTTCAACTTTTTGAGGAACCTCCATGCTGTTTTCCAGAGTGGATGCACTGGCTTGCATTCCCACCAACAGTGTAGAGGGTTCCCCTTTCTCCGCATCCTTGCCAACATCTGATGCTTCCTGATTTGTTAATTTTAGCTGTTCTGACAAGTGTGAGGTGGTGTCTCGTGGTTTTGATTTGTATTTCCCTGAGGCCGAGTGATGAGGAGAACTTTTCATGTGTCTGTTTGCCCTCTGGATATCTTCTTTTAGGAAGTGTCTGTTCATGTCCTCTGCCCATTTCTTGTTTGGATTATTTGTTCTTTGGGTATCAAGTTTGATAAGTTTTTATAGATTTTTGGATACTAGCCCTTTATCAGATATGTCATTTGCAAATATCTTCTCCCATTCTGTCAGTCATCTTTTGGATTTGTCAACTGTTTCCTTTGCTGTGCAAAAGCTTTTGATCTTGATGAAGTCCCAACAGTTCATTTATGCCCTTGCTTCCCTTGCTTTTGGTGATGTTCCTAGGAAGCAGTTGCTGTGGCTGAGGTTGAAGAAGTAGCTGCCTGTGTTCTCCTCAAGGATTTTGATGGATTCCTTTCTCACACTGAGGTCCTTCATCCATTTTGAATCTATTTTCATGTGTGGTGTAAGGAAATGTTTTTCCCAACATTTTCCCAACACCATTTGTTGAAGAGGCTCTCTTTTTTCCATTGGACATTCTTATCTGCTTTGTTGAAGATTAGTTGACCATTGAGTTGAGGGTGTATTTCTGGGATTTCTATTTTGTTCCATTGATCTGTGTGTCTATTTTTGTGCCAGTACCATACTGTCTTGATGATGACAGCTTTGTAATGAGCTTGAAGTCTGGAATTTTGATGTCACCAACTTTAGCTTTCTTTTTCAACATTCTTCTGGCTATTCAAGGCCTTTTCTGGTTCCATATAAATTTTAGGATTATTTGTTCCATTTCTTTGAAAAAAAATGATGGGATTTTAATACAGTTTGCATTAAATATGTAGACTGCTTTAGGTAGCAGAGATGTTTTCACAATATTTGTTCTTCCAATCCATGAACATGGAACATTTTTCCATTTCTTTGTGTCTTCCTCAATTTCTTTCATTAGTACTTTATAGTTCTCTGAGTACAGATTCTTTGCCTCTTTGGTTAGGTTTATTCCTAGGTATCTTATAGTTTTGGGTGCAGTTACAAATGGGGCCAACTTCTTAATTTCTCTTTCTTCTGTTTCATTGTTGGTGTATAGAAATGCAACTGATTTTTGTGCATTGACTTTATATCCTGACACTTTACTGAATTCCCATTCAAGTTTTGGAGTAGTGTCTTTTTAGTTTTCCACATATAGTATCATATCATCTGCAAAGAGTGAGAGTTTGACTTCTTTGCTGAATTGGATGCTTTTAATTTCTTTTTGTTGTCTGATTACTGAGGCTAAGACTTCTAATACTATGTTGAATAGTAATGGAGATAATGGACATCACTGATGTGTTCCTGATGTAGAGGAAAAGCTCTCAGTCTTTCTCCATTGAGAATAATATTCACTGTGGCTTTTCATAGATGGCTTTGATGATACTGATGTATGTGCCCTCTATCTCTACACTTTGAAGAGTTTTGATTAAGAAAGGATGCTGTATTTTGTCAAATGCTTTTTCAGCATCTATTGAGAGTATCACATGGTTCTTGTTCTTTCTTTTATTAATGTATTGTATCACATTGATTGATTTGCAGATATTGAACCAACCTTGAAGCCCTGGGCCATGGTGAATAATCCTTTTAATGTACTGTTGGATCCTATTGCCTAGTATTTTGGTGAGAATTTTCACATCTGTGTTTATCAAGAATATATGTCTGTAATTCTCTTTTTTTGATGGGATCTTTGTCTGGTTTGGGGATCAAGGTGATGCTGGCCTCATAAAATGAGTTTGGAAGTTTTCCTTCCATTTCTATTTCTGTGGAACAGTTTTAAGAGAATAGGAATTAATTCTTCCTTAAATATTTGGTAGAATTCCCCTGGGAAGGCATCTGGCTCTGGGCTCTTGATTTTTGGGAGATTTTTGATGATTGGTTCAATCTCCTTACTGGTTATAGGTCTGTTCAGGTTTTCTACTTCTTTCTGGTTCAGTTGTGGTACTTTACATGTCTCTAGGAATACACCCATTTCTTCCAGATTGTCAAATTTTCTGGTGTATAGTCACTTATAATATGGTCTTAAAATTATTTGTATTTCTTTGGTTCTGACTGCAATCTCTCCCCTTTCATTCATGATTTTATTTATTTGGGTCCTTTCTCTTTTCTTTTTGATAAGTCTAGCCAGGGGTTTATCAATCTTATCAATTCTTTGAAACAACCTGCTCCTAGTTTTGTTGACTTGTTCCATTGTGGGTTTTTTTGTTGTTGTTGTTGTTGTTATTGTTTGTTTGTTTCTATTTCATTGATTTCTCCTCTGATATTTATTATTTCTCTTCTCCTGGTGAGTTTAGACTTTGTTGTTCTTTCTCCACCTTCTTTAGGTGTAGCTTAGATTGTGTATTTGAGACCCTTCTTGTTTCTTGAGAAAGGCTTGTTCTGCTATATATTTTCTTCTCAGGACTGCCTTTGTTGAGTCCCACAGATTTTGAACCATTGTTTTCATTACCATTTGTTTCCATGATTTTTTTTTTCAATTCTTCTTTAATTTCCTGGTTGACCCATTCATTCTTTAGAAGGATGCTCTTTAGCCTCCATTTATTTGGGTTTTTTCCAAATTTCCTCTTGTGATTGAGTTCTAGCTTCAAAGCACTGTCATCTGAAAATAAGCAGGGAATGATCCTTATCATTTTATTATACATTTTATACTGGTTGAGAACTGATTTGTGACCCAGGATGTGATCTATTCTGGAGAATGTTCCGTGTGCACTAGAGAAAATTTGCATTCTGTTGCTTTGGGATAGAATATTCTGAATATATCTGTGATGTCCATCTGGTCCAGTGTGTCATTTAAAGCCTTTATTTCCTTGTTGATCTTTTGCTTGGATGATTTGTCCATTTCAGTGAGGGGGGTGTTAAAGTCCCCTTCTATTATTATATTATGGTTGATGCATTTCTCTGATTTTGTTATTAAGTGGTTCATATAGTTGGCTGTTCCCATGTTAGGGGAATAGATATTTAAAATTGTTTAATCTTCTGGTTGGACAGACCAACAAGAGTATGATATAGTGTCCTTCCTCATCTCTTATTATAGTCTTGGGCTTAAAATCTATTTTATCTGATATAAGGATAGCCACATCAGTTTTCTTTTGATTTCCACTAGCATGGTAATTTTTTTTCCATCCCATCACTTTAAATCCAGTGGTGTTTTGGGGTCTAAAATGATTTTCTTGTAGACAGCATATTGATGGGTTTTGTTGTTGTTGTTGTTGTTGTTGGTATTGGTTTTGGTTTTGGTTTTTATCCATTCTGATACCATGTGTCTTTTGATTGGGGCATTTAGCCCATTTATATTCAGGGTAACTATTCAGGGATATGAATTTAGTGCTATTGTATTGCCTATAAGGTGACTGTTACTATATTTTGTCTCTGTTCCTTTCTGGTCTATGACTTTTCAGCTCTCTCTTTGCTTAGAGGACCACTTTCAATATTTCCTGTAGAGCTGGTTTGTTGTTTACAAATTCTTTTAGTTTTTGTCTGTCTTGGAAGCTTTTAATCTATCCTTCTATTTTCAGTGATAGCCTAGATGGTTATTGTATTCTTAGCTGCATGTTTTTCTCATTTAGTGTTCTTAATATATCATTCCAGTTCTTTCTGGCCTGTCAGGTCTCTGTGGATAAGTCTGGTGCCAATCTATTATGTTTACCATTGTATGTTACAGACTTCTTGTTCCGGGCTGTTTTCAGGATTTTCTCTTTGTCACTAAGGCTTGTAGGTTTTACTATTAGATGATGGGGTGTGGACCTAATCTTATGGATTTTGAGGGGGTTTCTCTGCACCTCCTGAATTTTGAAGTTTGTTCCCTTTGCCATATTAGCTAAATTTTTTAGGATATTTCTCTCCAATATGCCTTCTGCTCCCCTCTCTCTCTTTTTCTTCGGGAAGTCCAATTATTCTAATGTCGTTTCATCTTATGATATCACTTATCTCTTGAATTCTCCCCTCATGATCCAGTAGTTGTTTGTCTCGCTTTTTCCTGTCACATAAGACGACATAGTACATGATTATTCTTTTTTTGAAGTGTTCAGAACATCAAATCTATAGAGATGGAAAGCGGGGTAGTGCTTGCTTAGGGCTGGAGGATTGGGAGTAAATTTAGAGTACCTGATAATGAATATGAAGTTTTGTTTTAGGGTGATGAAAATGTTCAAAAATGATTGTGGTGGTGGTGACGATAGTCTGAAAATACACTAAAAACCATTAAATGGGTATTTACTTGGCAGAATTTAATCGCAATAAAGAGGCTATATACATTTTAAATTTTTTATTATGATGTACCCAAGTTGTCAATTACATCTCTCTCTCTCTCTCTCTCTCTCTCTCTCTCTTTCTCTCTCTCTATCTCTTTTCCTTTGGTATATCTTGTACAGTCTGAGATCTGACTAATTTCTGACTAAAATTAGCTGACTAAAATCTGACTAATGTACATTTTTGATACCTATGTCTGTTCTTTAACTGTTTTTTCCCCCAAGTTTGACTTTAATTATATTGATTTTTTTATTTTTGTATTTATTTTTCAATTAGCTTCCTCAGTGTATTTTATTGAAATTGTGTCTCCTCAGTGCTTTGTTTTGTTCTGTTTTTCCTTCAAATCCCTCATTTCTTTTGTTTCTTAAATTATCTCTTTTTCTTTATTTTTGGTTTGTTCTGGATAAAGGCAGGGTATCCTGCCTTTAGTCTTCCATGAAACTATTTTCTTCAAATATCAGGCAACCAATAGGAAGTCTCTTCCCTTGAAGGTCTTACTTTCACTAGGATGCTTTTGGGATAATCATGTGTGTATCTTTCTTGTTGGAGCTTCTATAAGTGCTAAAAGGAGCAATATTTTATTTTGGAATCCAGTTTTTCATTATCCTGTCCAGTTCTCTGCAAAGAGATTACTGTTCAATTTCAATTTCTTCAGAGGGACTATTTATTTGTTTGTTTGTTTATTTTGGTGGAGTCCCTGGTGAAAAATTCCATGATGATTTGAATACAGCCATGTGATAAGCATAGTAGATGACTTCCATATACATTAGTCTTCCATTAAAACTCAACCTTAGTTTTATTTAGTATTCCCAACCACAATTGACAAATCTACTCTGAGAACACAGATTCTCTCTTTGGTCCTGAAGGATAGATTGTATTCCTCTTCCCATAAATCCTCCATACACATGCACTAAGAATATGTTTTGTTTCATGGATTGGTATTTTTGTATCATCTTAATGTCTTTAAAAATATATTCCAGGGATGCCTGGGTGGTTCAGTGGGTTAAGGCCTCTGCCTTTGGTTCAGGTCATGATCCCTGGGTCCTGAGATGGAGCCCTGTGTCAGGCTCTCTGCTCAGCAGGGAGCCTTCTTCCCTTCCTCTCTCCGCCTGCCTCTCAGCCTACTTGTGATCTCTGTCTGTCAAATAAATGAATAAAATCTTTAAAAAATATATATGCAGGGGCGCCTGGGTGGTTCAGTGGGTTAAGCCACTGCCTTCGGCTCAGGTCATGATCTCAGGGTCCTGGGATTGAGTCCCGCATCAGGCTCTCTGCTCAGCAGGGAGCCTGCTTCCTCCTCTCTCTTTCTGCCTGCCTCTGCCTACTTGTGATCTCTCTCTGTCAAATAAATAAATAAATAATCTTTAAAAATATATATATATATATGCATATATATTCCAATCTTTCCTCCATTGAAATCCCTCATTGTATTATTTTTTTTTTAATGAGTTCAAACAGTACGGTTTTTTTTTTTTGGTTTTTTTTTTGGTTTTTTGTTGTTTTTTTTTTAAGATTTTATTTATTCATCAGAGAGAGAGAGGGGGAGAGAGCGAGCACAGGCAGACAGAATGGCAGGCAGAGGCAGAGAGAGAAGCTCCCCGCTGAGCAACAGCCTCATGTGGGACTCGATCCCAGGATGCTGGGATCATGACCCGAGCCAAAGGCAGCTGCTCAACCAACTGAGCCACCCAGGCATCCCCAGTACGGGGTTTTTAACAACGAATTTGGAATGTCAGAAAATTATGGGCAAATCGTGTGTGTTCTCTCCACAATATTAACTCATAGTTTTCTTTATTTTTTCATTATAGGAGAGGTTAATTGTTATGATGGTATAATAAAATTTATCTTAAAATGCTTACTTTATGAGACAGAATTCTTATGCTATTCTGGTCCAAAATAAGAATTGTCTTTGTATAAAGCTCTTTAAGGGTTCCCAGATCTAATTCCAGGGTGTGGGGGTCCCCCATCTCCTCCAGACAATATAAAGTAATTCTTGGACACAAATTCAAATCAAGTTTGACACTATCTACCTAGAAATATGATCAGATTCCACAGGTTAAACATGCAGTCTTACAAGACTGGCCCTCCATCCCTTACTTCAGAGGCCAATCACAACTCAAGTTGTTACCGTTGCTTTTGAAAAATTGATTACAGATTAAGGGTTCCAAAGTCCTCCTCCTTTAAATTTTTATTTAATTTATTATTTAAATTATTAATATGAATCATATGACATATGCCATTTCATTAATTATTATTTTTAATTAACTTCATTATATGAAGGAGAGAATTAAATACTACTATTATTACTATAAGGGTAGCAAAGACCCCAGAAAAATGCATGTTAACCAAATCAAAAGAGATCCCAAATTGTGGTGGGAAGAAAGGGGGTAAAAAGAAGTTCAAAAAAATTAAGAAAAAAAGAAAAAAATATATATATATTGCATATATATATATATATATATATATATATATATAAAGTGTGTGGCTCTGTTCTATTCACCAGCCTGTATATTAGGCTGATGAATAGAACAGAGCCACCCACTTAATTTGGGCAATATTTTGGTCTCTTAGAAGAAACTACTTCCCAAAATTTTAAAGAAAGAAAAACTTCTATATATACATATAAAAATAAGTGTAAACACAATGAAAGGATAGAATATGACTGTAAAGATGAAATTTTAAAAAAATTCTAAAAAAGGACTTGATAAGATAAGTTGGTTGGGAAAAGAAAGAAAAAGAAAGTGGAGAGAATTTGCTCAGGCTGGAAAGTAGAATAAAACCCTGTGTTAGATTCAGGGAGTATTTTGATCTACTAGAATAAGTTGTATCCCACAATTTTTTAGAAGAAAAAAACCCTATGAGTGTTCAAAAAGTAAAGTAGATACAATGAAGAATAAAATATGACTATAATAATGAAGGTTCAAAAAGATTTTTTTTTAATGAAAGGTATTGTTAAGATAAACTAGTTAAAAGATATTAAAAGAGGAAAGAGGAAAAGTTCAAAAAATTAAAATAAGAAAAAAAAATAAAATTAAAAAAAATATTTAACTTTGCAAGGCTAAAGAATCACGGGGAGATAGCCATGAATTCCATGCTTTGCTTCCTCCTCCTCTGGAATTCCATTGTTCTCATTGGTAAGTGAGCTTGGTCTTGGCTGGATTTCTTACTGATATTCTGTGGGAGGGGCCTGTTATAATGATTCTCAAGTATCATTGCTGGAGGTGGAATTGCACCACCCTTGCCAGGGGACAGTAATCTGCTCAGGTTCACTCTTAGGAGCTTTTGTTCCCTGAATGCTTTCTGTAGAGCTCTGGAGTATGGGAATGAAAATGGCAGCCTCCTAATCTCCAGCCCAGAGAGGCTGAGCACTCAGGGCCCCAAACCTCAGTGTACACTCTGAGAAAAGTGCTCAGTCACTCCTGTATCCCTGGCCTCTGACCACACCCCGAGTTCACCCAGCCTGTGACCGAAGATCTCTGTCTCTAGCACACAAATCCTGCCTGGAGTCTCCAAACTCAGCAGATCCCTGCTGCTCTTCCAGGGAAGTCTCCCAGGATCTTCCACTTGTGGGGTCCTTGCTCAAAGAGCAGTGGTCTGACTGTGCCACAGATTACAGTTTAAGGTGACCCTGAGTTGAGAACTCACTCCTTGGCTCTGTCTCTGTAGCTGGCTTCCCTGCTCTAATATCTGCAAGCTCTGAGATATTCAGACAGCCCCAATCCTTCTGTGACCCTGCAGGACATGAGACCATGCTGTCCTTGCAAGGTCTCCACCTCCAATTAGCCTCTGGAGTGATGTCCCTCAGTGGAGCAGACTTCTAAAAGTTCTAATTTTGTGCTCTGTTCCTCTGCTGCTTACTGGAAGCTGGCCCCTTCCCCCCAGAGTCTATCTTCCCGTTGCTTCAGATTCACTTCTCTGCAGGTCCTACCTTTCAGAAAGTGATCAATTTTCTGTTTCTAGAATTGCTGCTCTTCTTCTCTTTGATCTCCTATTGGATTTGTATGTTTTTGGAATGGTTTGATAAACTAGATGACCTCCTGCTACCTGATGTCGTCTCAGCCTGCTACTCCTCTACCATCTTGACTCCTCAACAGTTGCTTTTTATAAGGAAAGATATGTATGTTGGTTCTCCTGTCAATGCTCTGAATTTCAGTGGAAATACCACTGATAGTGTAGGTCTCCATCAGTTTCAAGAGTGCCTTTCTGTAGTCACTCTTGCCAGATTAAATATTCACTGAAGCTTTTTCCATTTGGGAGATAAAAAAAATCACAGCACAGAACATGAAATGCCTCAGCAATGTTAAACTGATTCACTTCTGCTGATTCAAAATTTCCATTAACCAGGCATTTAGGTAAAATGAAAGATAATAATAACAATAATAAAATAAAAAATACTTTTAAAACCTATATCATGTTGAAACAAGTTTTACAAAATTTACATCACAATCAAGACTGGTCTTTTTTTGATCATTTATAAAAGTTCAAAGTTGTTTGTATGATGAATTTTCAGTGAAATAAATAATCACAACCCCCCCACAAAACAAATATGATTTTATAACTTAAAATATTCAGAATACCATATATTATAGGATTGTCATGTTAATCTAAATTAGATATATTGCATTGCATTCCCATTCTGTATAAGCTAATAAAACTTCATTTAAAGATGATGTAATATTCACATCCTCTGGTTGAAATAAGTGTTTTTGCTTGGCTCAAAACAACTTGAAAAGTTAGGGTACAGGGGCACCTGGGTGGCTTAGTAGGTTAAGCCTCTGCCTTCAGCTTGGGTCATGGTCTCAGGGTCCTGGGATCCAGCCCTTCATTGGGCTCTCTGCTTGGCAGGGGGCCTTCTTCCTCCTCTATGCATGCCGCTCTGCCTACTTGTGATCTCTCTCTTTCTCTCTCTGTAAAAAAAAAAAAAAATATATATATATATATATATATATATATATTATATATATAATATATATATTAGAGTTAGGGTACAGTCTTAACTCTCTTAATAACAAAGCAGTCTTAAGTCTATAAATTAATGATATTTGTCTATGGTTTTTACATTAGAGAGTTAAGACATAGAGGTAAAAAAAACTTCTAAAAACCTATTGTGGTATCTAATGCTTTGTGAGAAAAGTAAGGGTCTGGAAAATATAGTGTCCATAAAACTAAAGAAAAATGTGCAATTTTTCCCCTAAATTTTGTTATCAGGATTGACTACTTTGGTAATTCATAACTCAAACTAGCAATATTCTAAAGGGAAGTTTAAATTAAATTAGGCTATTCCAATGACAGAATTAACATAGGGCAAAATTTTTAACTTGTAAGACTTAGAGAAAATTGTAGTTTTCTTGTTTATGTTTTCTTTTTTAATTTCTATTCCAGCTGTCTTTAGCTGACACAACCTAACCATTTTCCAGATAACCCAAGACATAGGATGTGAACAGGACAAGTTTAATGCAACGCCACCACTATTAAACTAGATTTGCCTTTCCAAGCAGTACAATATTTAAACCCTATTGGTCACTTTCTCTCACCCAAATTTAAATGTAAATTCCTTTTCTTCAAATCTTTGTGGTCTATTATCAAAAGAACAGCTCCTTTCTTGATAACAAGCACTTCTTTTTTGTCAGATAGCAAGTTCTGTATTATACTTGAGTTCTCATATGTTTGCATCATATCCTCTAAGAGATAGGGATGATATCTTTGTACTGATCTTAGTACTGAGCACAGGATTCTCTACATATTAGTGTCCATAAATGTTATTAGAAGTAAATTTTTAAAGAAACAAAAATGCTTAATGGGTCTTTTCTTTGCTTATGCTTCAGTTTTGACTAGGGTGAAAAAAAAAATCATTTGGGCATGGACTTGAAGGAATTCTGAAGTATTTACACTAGGTGGAAGAAAGAGCTAGCAGCTGGGGAAAGAAAATTAAAAATAATTAAGGTAAGCATATTACCTTTAATTATCCTTCCTTTATAATTCCCTCAAGGTTTTTTGTTTTAAAAAATAATCTCTTTCTTATTTCCACCTAGTCATCTACAGTTTCTAGTGTGTAAGCTCTAGTTTTCATTGTTTGGGTGAACTAGGTTACATCCATGTTGTAATTACCACCTACATAGAAGGAAGCCCACAAAACTATATGCACTAACTAATTGGAAATTGAATTCTCAAATATAAGAAGAATTTATGTATGAATGCTACCAATATTTGGTGAGTTATGCAAGCTTATTATAGTGATAATATTTAGCATAAGGAAATAAATATTAATTTTATTGCCCCACATCCTCCTAATGTGTTTGATCAAAAAAATATATGATACCTGCCCTCATAACCAGAGAGATTGCTGTATAAATTCCTACATACAAGGCAATTAAGACATAAGAAGACACAGAGAAGGTATTTTTTTCTGAATTATTTTCTGTCTTGAGTTGCAGCCAAGAATTTTGATTTTGTAAGCAATCACCTCACCAGATGTCTTGATATACCCCTGCCATGCCCTTGCTATTCCTTTTCTCAGTGGTGCATGTGCTCACATGTAAATAATAGATAGGGTACATTAAGACACGGGGTAAATTGAACAGGTTTATTTGGCACTGAGCAAACATCTGCTGTATAAAATCAAAATTAATCGCCATCATGAGTTTCCTGTACTAACTTATTGTCATCTCTTTAGAAAATATCAAATGTCCTAAATAATACTAATAGAACACACAGAGACACACACATTCATTAAAACTTGAGCCCTTGGTTTTTAGGGTCAAATTCTTGACATTGAGCTCCAAAATAATTGCATTTCTTATCATTTTCTGATCTTTGGGAGTAAGGTAGAACTAAATAAAAATAACATTAGAATGAGTGCAGGTGTTTCCCTTGGTCTTTGCAGTCTTCAGCGATTCTCCAGGAACCACTGATATGAGTTTTTAGTTATAGGTTCTCCTTTTCAATGTCTAACTATTAATCTAGAACACTGTATATAGTTATTAATGATGCTGCATTTTAGGACAATGATGTTTAAAGACTGACAATACCACGCTTTATTTAGAAGGAAACATGAAGACCCATCCTGAATTTTTCAAATACAAAAAGTAATTCAAATGTTAGAATATTAAAATACTGGACATTTCTAAAATTAAGCACCTTGATTTTTTTAAAGAGAATATAGTATGAATTTGCGATAGTAAGTCACTGTGTACAACCTTACTGGAACAATAATTTTCTACATCTCCCTGAATATTAACAATAAAACCTCTGGTTTATGCAAATATTAAACATAAATATTCAAACCACACATGGCCATGTTACCTACAAAGAGGACTGAGGCCACGTTCTTCAAGGGATGATACCCCATATCTTATGCTAGCTTCCACTCAATTTATTATAAAACTCATAAAATCATCTTTCTTCACCCTGTAAATTCTGCACTACAAAGAATTGTTTTACTTTTTTATCATATTTGATGCAAGAAATTTCATTTTTCCTTAAAAAATGGCCATATGGAATTTTTTTATTAATTTTTTATTTTTTATAAACATATATTTTTATCCCCAGGGGTACTTTTTTTTTTTGAAGATGGTATTAATTTATTTGAGAGAGAGGTAGAGAGAGCACACATTGGGGAAGAGATAGAATGAGAAGGAGCAGACAGGTAGTATCCCCATTGGGTGCAGAGCCCAGTCCAAGGCTCCATCACAGGACCCTAAGATCATGACCTCAACCAAAATCAGTGACTTAATTTTGACTGACTGAGCCAGGTGCCAAAAAGAAAATAAACTGCTAAAAGAAAAAAAAAAGTGGATTCTAAAAAATAATGGGAAAATCTTAAAACAATAGAAAATTTTAGATTCTAGTGTTTTTCATTTTTCATGAAATTTAATTCAGTAAGTCTGCACAGTGTAGATATCTTAACTCCAGAAATTATGTCCCAGAAATATTTATAAGTCATATGTGATTCCCTACAAGATTACTTCTGTTACTTTCCTGCTTAACTGCTTATCAGCTAATTACATAATTTGCCTCCCTGCTTAGTAAATTAAAATCCCAATTCTCCTTCTTATAGTGCATTCACTCCAGATGAGTCAACATCTGTACATAAAGGATAGCGACCATTCAGCAAGGATGCTGTTGTTACCTATGGTGAAATACTGAAAATGTCAGCAGGACTTAACAGAGAGGTGATCTCTACATTATAAAGGTAAAAACACACTGAAAATATTTGACTAAAATGCATTGTACATAAAATGCATTCTGGGTTAATCAATATCTCTATGTTTTATATCATTTTTAAAAACCAGTTTGTTGTAGTACTAGATATAATTATACTCTCCTCCTTACCAGCACAGTACTTCATCTTTACATACTAATTTTGAATTTTTAAAAAAGTTTATTTTACCTTGATCATTGCACCTGATATCACTCCTGTGAAACAGAAACAGCCAGTATTAATAACTTTAATTTATGTATAAGAAAACTGAGAATCATAGGAGCTATTCAGTGGTGGTACTTGGTTTTAACATATCTTTTCTCTCATCCCTATACAATCTTATTTATAAAATATTATGCCACCTTACATATGTCGTATTACTTTTATATTTATCAAACCTGAGCCCCTTACTTGAGATACTCTGGCAACTGCATTCTGATTTCTGGCACTTTGAAGAGGGGAGTCAATTTTAAGATACAGATTTAGGGATAAAAGTATAAACAATGCAGGCCAGATTACAGAAGGAAATAAGAGGAAAACATTCTATTTGTGGAAATATGTAGTAAATTAGGGAGGTGTTGCAAAAGTAAACTTGAACCATCTAGTACTATAGTTTGCTTTTCTTTCTTACCAATGGAAACAAAACCCTGCCCTAGTAGCTAATTCTTTAATTTCATTTTTTAGCCTTTCAATCAGCAGGAGCTGAACATTTCCCACTCCAAAACACTCAAATTTTTACTTTCATGGTCTTCCCAGAATTACTTAAAATCAACCTCCCCCACTCCATTATCTCCTCATACATCCCCTCTAACTGTGTATCGAGAGACTGCCCCAAGCTGTTTCAAGTTCTTTTGAAGGTTTTCTTTTTCTCTTTCCTGATCAGGAAGAATCCCACATTCAAGTATCCAATTTTCCTTCTGTCACAGAGCACTTTTCAGAGTGTTTTCAAGTAGGAGACTGAGCAGCACTAGCTTGCAAGGAATTATGGTGGCTCTCCACCAGCAAAAGAGAGGTGGAATTGCCCTACAGGGTTTGGATAGGGCACTAGAAAGTGGTCTAATGTGATAATGATTTAGTGATAGCTCTAATTATAGCACAGCTCACCCCAGCAAATGAGTATTGAACACAAAGCCATTTAGAAGGAAGTTGCAGGCTTCTCTGATGGCAGAAATAAAAGCTGCACATCACTGTATTTGTTAGTAATAGGTCATCATTCTCCTGACTCAAAGTTTTTTCCTTTTCTCTGAATGTGAATGTAGGAAGTGTGACTAGTCCAAATTTGCTATCATCATCATCATCATCATCATCATCATTATTATTATTATTATAGCAAATTTCCAGAAGTAGAAAGTGGCATGTTGTAAAGTTCTATAACATTAGTGTGCACTGTGACTGAACTGTTCATTAAAATATTTGAAAAGGAAAAGTAAATAGGAAATCACTTTGAACAAAATAGAAACAAGACTATTATCATTATTGTTAAGGCTATTTTAGAATCATAGTGGTCCTAGGGCTATTTTACTCAGAAATTAAGGTTACCTAACTTTTAATTCTCTGTAATTTCAATTATCATCTACATTTCTGTAAGGTGACTATACTGTAATTCTTTTAAGAATATTACAGAGCATCCTCAGAACCTGAGAAATCAAGATGATAAATTTTCCCTATTATATTAATTGTTAGAACCAGTATAACAGACCAGCATAAAGATCTACAAGGCACTTAAAATATTTCTGGACCTTTAAGAGTGAAATTTTAGGGGCCCCTGGGTGGCTCAGTGGGTTAAAGGCTCTGCCTTCAGCTGAGGTCATGATCCCAGGGTTCTGGGATCAAGCCCCGCATTGGGCTCTCTGCTCAGCGGGAAGCCTGCTTCCCTTCCTCTCTCTCTGCCTGCCTCTCTGCCTACTTGTAATTTCTGTCTATCAAATAAATTAAAAAAAAATAAGAGTGAAATTTTACATGTTAAGTGTATTAACATTCCATAAAAGAATATGTTTCTTAGAATATATGTTTGGCCAGATATATAAGCACTGAACAAAAGAATCACTGAGATAAAAATTCAAAAGTTGGTATCCCCTGTTCTAGAATGTTCCCTTTTATAAAAAGAAAACTTCAAAGCAATCTTCCAATATTCATTTGTAATTTACAAGGCTCTTCTTCTTGTGGAATGGCTGTAGCTAACCATGATAATTTAATTCAATCAAATATTTTATTAATTTCTGTAGCACCCTTGTTCTTAGCTCCTGTTCCTTAAATGCCTTCTGCTTATGATTTGACTTCTCCATTAGATCACCCTCTAAGTAGAAGGTAACACGGATAATTTTTTTAAAAGATTTTATTTATTTGAGAGAGAGAGAGCACAAGTGGGGAGAGAGGCAGAGAGAGAGGGAGAAACACCTTCCGACTGAGTAGGGAACCCAACATGGGGCTTGATCCCAGGACCCCAGGAGCTGAAAGTAGCTACTTAACTCACTGAACCACCCAGGCATGCGGCATACACACACACACACACACACACACACACACACACACACATACACATACATACATACATATGTATATACACATACATACACACAAACACACACACACACATATATAAAATGATAGTTACATTTCTACTCTTCTTATAAGGACATCAGTTCACTGGATTTAGGATCCACCCTCATCTAGTATACCCTCATCTTAACTTAAGCATATCTGCAAAGACCTTATTTCCAAATAAGATCACATTCTGAGGCCTCAGTGGACATGAATTTGGGGAAATACAATTTAATTCATTACTTCCTCGCTCAGAGATGGCCATAGAGATGGCCAAAATTATTTACTATAATTTATTTACATAATAAAGAGAAAAGAAGAGAAAGAGATAGAAATGCTTATGCCATGTACAGTGTCACAAGTATCCCTCCTAGTTACAAGATAAAGATGTTAGAATTTATGATAGGTCAAGCTGACCTAAATGACAGGTCTGAATTGCTTAGCTAGACAGCTAGACTCTACCCTGACTTAATTTAGAGGACATCATGAATTAATTCCACTATAGACTCAATGTCTCCTAATTCAGTGAAACAATTTGTCAGAAAGACAATAATGCATAAATATTTGAATTAATAGTGATATAAAATGAATAATATAATATTTCAAACATTCTCCCAAAATGACAAGTTCAAACTTACCCAGACCTGTACCTCTGGGGATAAAAATATATATTTATAAAAAAATAAAACATTAATTAAAAAAAAATGTATCTTACAAGCATAGCTCTCAAAAACAATAAGATTAATGATTAAAAGACCAAAGAATGAAAAGCAAGTCATATAATTTATTTAAGAGAGAAAATCTATGCAGCTGAAGCAGGAAAAATTTATCCAACACCTAAAAGATGATATTTTACAATTTGTAAAGATGCCTCTCAACATTTTACTTCCAAAAAGTATGAAATGAGCTTCCTTGTATGGTTTCTTATAATAACCTAAAATAATAAAGATCAAATAGCCTCTGTGTTAGATATATAATAGTTGTGTCACCATAAGTAAATTTGCAAACCTCTTTCAGGCGCATTTTTCACTTCAGTAATTGGGCCTCATAAATTTGTTTTGATGATCAAATAAGGTGATGCTTAAGTATAGTATGGAGTTTGGCCTCTGGTTATCATTAAACAATAGCCATTTCATTAAAACAAAATGCACATTTATTAACTTACTATAAAATGTGTATACTGCCAGTGTCCAGAAATATTTTTTCTGTCTGGGGAAGTATTTTTTATGGACTAAGTCACTTGGGATCTAATTAATAAACAGACTATTTCAAGATATGCAAGATACATGGAAGAAGGATGATATTGAAAAGTACTTCAAAGAGCCCTAATTAAATCTGGTGAACCATTCTTACCATACAACTGAGTAACCTTTTGCAGTAATATAGAGTTTGAATATACCAGATGCCTTCTTTTTTTAATTTTTACCATGTTAGATTAATATTAGAAAACACTAGTTCTTCAGATTACTATTGTGGAATTTAAAGAAAACCACTAATATATAAGTGTGCTATATCTTCAAATAGACTAGAGTTGATGACATTTTCTTTTACATGTATCTTGTTTTAGTCCTAAAACAGCCTTATTCTGGGGCGCCTGGGTGGCTTAGTGGGTTAAAGCCGCTTTCTTTGGCTCAGGTCATGATCCCGGGGTCCTGGGATCAAGCCCCACATCGGGCTCTCTGCTCAGCAGGGAGCCTGCTTACTCCTCTCTCTGTCTGCCTCTCTGCCTCCTTGTGATTTCTGTCTGTCAAATAAATAAATAAATCTTTAAAAAAATAAAAAAAAAATTATTTCAGTGCTGTGAAGTGTGTAAACCTGGTGATTCACAGACCTGTACCCCTGGGGATAAAAATATATGTTTATAAAAAATAAAAAATTATATTAAAAAACAAATTAAAAAAAAACAGCCTTACTCTATGTGTGTGTGTGTGTATGGCTATTCTAAAATGTTCTTAGCTTCTCATTTAAAAACAACTTATTATTAAAAAAAAATAAAAACAATTTACTATGTTTACTTGCTTAATACTGAGAAGATTTAAGTGTTGCCTCTAACTAGTTTCTTTGTAAGCTTTTGGACCACCTTATCACACCATGTCGAAACTCCAGCTGCTAAGGTATAAAAAATAAAGTTATCTATGCATGATAAAGAGTCACTTGGCATAGAAAATGAATGTATAGACATTTGTGATTATGACAGAAATTTTTCTTTTTACAGAAATTTTCTTAATTCATTCCTGTTGCATGTCAAAAGTATGTCTTATATTTTTACCAGTTAATAATTTAAAGGGTCACTTTTAATTGTTAATCCTTAGAAAATACAGTTTCTAGTTTCAAATATATTAATGAGTTGTAAAAAAAATTATCTGCCCTGTTAAAAATTTGTCAAAAAGGACTAGCTTGTAAGTTGGTCTATTATATATTTTTAAATTTAATATAGAAGGTATATATAATATTGAACATATTATAATCTAAATGAAGGTGCAAAAAAGTAAAAGAAATTCAACGGAATCTCCAGAAATTCAGCAAGAGAGATCAAAAGTATATATGATACGAAGGAATATACTATGCATTTACTGACTGTAGGTATAATAAACATGGCAGTGTATTATGTAAACTCAACTGGCAGAGATAGTGCAAAATACTTGAGAATTTCTATACCTTTATATTTGTTCTATGCCTTGGGATGGAATATGACATGAATTACACAAAGCCCACAGGACTGACACTTTACACAGAACTGACTTATAAACATAAAACCTACAAAATATGTGAAAAAAGGCAATATTACCATACCAAAAGATAAATTCTACTGAAGACACAATAAAGGTACACCATCACCCCACAATTTTTTAAATTGTATTTTTCTTTTATTACTTCAAGAACAGTATTACCTACAAAGAGTTCAAAACAGAATGATTTCAAATTAGATGGTCTCTGCAAGCTACTTTAATTGTTTGATTTCAAGGTTTTCTTACATTTTAACATAATAGTAATACATATAAATCAAATATTGAAATCACGAAGTTTTCATAGTATTAGAAAAACCACTTACATTACAATTCTCATTCTGGGTTGGTAAAATCATATATATATAATCATATTTAGTAGAAAAAGGACTGTACACAAAGTCTATGGCCTACAGGATGAAATAATAGCTCTTAAAAATGTAAGATATTCCTCTTGTGAGATTCTCTGAGCAAAATTTTACTAAGTGTATAGTTAGAAGTCATTATCTATAAAATAAAACTAATTATTTATGGTGTTTTAGAATAAAATAAAAACTTGGTATTCAAAGAAATCAATATAAACAGTGTTGTGGAATTATAGTAAATGAAGAGGCATTTATGACATTAATAATTATAGGCAGAAAACATCATTCAAAATATTCTATGTGGAAAAGAATCACACCAGGGAACCATTTTCAGGAGGCAGATTTGGGGTATTGAGGAATTGTTGAGCCCCTCTGGCTAGTGTGAGTGACAAAGTCCCATTAAGCCCTCTCTGTAAACTGTAAAGGTTCAGGTGGTCAGAGGCTGAGACCTGCTGGCTTCTGGAGCTCAAGACAAGCATTGTGTGCTCACCATGAGGAGGAGTATTAACAAGGAGGGTTTTGGCACCCAGAGATCTTCATTCAAATCCTAACAGTGCTGCTTACTGGCCGTGGGACTCTGGCAACAGTTACTACAAAGTATCATTCACCAAACTGAGGACTTCCTGTGAACTCAAGAGCATTTGGGGAGCTGCCTTCACTCCAGGGACAAAGAAACAGAAACTCCTTTGTAGCCTGAGACCTGATTCCTGCAGCGAGACCTTTGTAAGTCAACAGTTTTCTGCTGCAGCACCTAAAGGGTATACCTTGCCTGGATCTTGGATGATATTTTCAGCTGTACATGCCCTCAACCACCTCTCACCAAAATGACTAAGAGGAGGAAAAAACAACAGAGGAAAAATCCAGACTTTGTCTTCTGCCACAGAACTACTGGATATGGACATAAATAGCATGTTGGAAAGGGAATACAGGGTAACAATTATCCAGGCAATGGCTAGGCTAGAGAAGAGCATTAGTGGCAACATAGAAACTCTCAGGGGGGAAGTGAAGGCTAATCTGGCAGTGCTAAAAAATGGTATCAGTGAGATCCAATCCCAAATACCTTAACAGCTAGGGTAACCAAAGCAGAAGATTGAAATAGTCATTTAGAAAACAAACTAATGGAAAAGATCAGCAGGAGGCTTGGAACAAACAGCTTAGAAGCCATGAAAACAGAATTAGGGAAAAAAATGATGCCATGAAATGTTTCAACATCAGAATTATTGGGATCCCTGAGGGAGTGGAAAAAGACAGAAGACTAGAAGATATAGGCAAACAAATTCTAGATGAAAATCTCCCCAGTCTGGAGAAAGGAACAAGTGTACGTGTTCTAGAGGCAGAAAGGACATATCACAATATCAATGAATCTAGATAGACCTCCAGACACGTCATTCTGAAATTCATGAATCATAACATTAAATGAGAGGTCCTAAGGGCAACTAGGGGGAAGAGATTCCTTACATACAGAGGAAGGTCCATCAGAATAATGTCAGACCTGTCCAAAGAAACATGGCAAGCCAGAAAGGGCTGGTAAAACACATTCAGGGCACTAAATGAGAAAAACATGCAGACAAGAATACCTTATCCAGCAAGATTGACATTTAAAATGGATGGAGAGATAAAGAGCTTCCAAGACTGGCAAGGTTTAGAAGAGTATGTGACCACCAAGCTGGCACTACGAGAAATATTAAGGAGGGTTCTATAAAAGAAGAACCCAAGAGTGACATAGAACAGAAATTTATGGTGACAATCGATAGAAACAAGGACTTCAGAGGCAACAGGATGTCAATAAAAACTTATCTTTCAGTAGTCACTCTCAGCACGAACGGCCTAAATGCTCCCATGAAATGGCACAGGGTTGCAAACTGCATAAAATGACAGGACCCATGCATATGCTATCTACAAGAGACACATCTAGAAGCTAAAGATACAGCCAGACTGAAAGTGAAGGGAAGGAGAACCATCTTTCATGAGGTTCACAATGCTCTCAATGAGTTCCAATCTAATCTAAACTCTCTCAACGCTAGGGTAACTGAGACAGAAGATAGAATTAGTGATCTGGAGCACAAACAGATAGAAAGGATCAGGAGAAAGCCTGGAACAAACAGCTTAGAAACCATGAAAACAGAATCAGGGAAATAAATGATGCCATGAAACGTTCCGACGTCAGAATTATTGGAATCCCTGAAGGGGAGGAGAAAGAAAGAAGTCTAGAAGTTATAGTGGAACAAGTCCTTCATGAAAATTTTCCCAATCTCGCTAATGGAACCATCGTTCATGTACTAGATGCAGAACAGTCTCCACCCAAGATTATACATTCCAAAAATACATCACGACACCTGATAGTCAAATTGAGGAATTATAATGTAGGTATAATCTCTTGAAAGCCGCTAGGGCAAAGAGGCTCCTTACTTACAGAGGAAAGCCCATCAGAATAATATCAGACCTGTCCACAGAGACCTGGAAAGCCAGAAAAGGCTAGCAAGATATATTCAGGGCACAAAATGAGAAGAACATGCAGCCAAGAATACTTTTTCCAGCAAGACTGACATTCATAACGGATAGAGAGATACAGAGTTTCCAAGACCAGCAAGACTTAAAAGACTATGCAACCACCAAGCCGACACTGCAGAAAATATTAAGGGGGGTTCTATAAAAGAGGAAAAGTCCTAAAAATAGCATTGAACAGAAATATAGAGACAAACTACAGAAAGAAAGACTTCAAAGGAAAAGGAAAGGAATAGTGAATTGGGGGAAATTGGAGAGGGAGATGGACTATGAGAGACTTTGGTCTCTGAGAAATGAACTGAGGGTTTTGGACGGGAGGGGTTGGAGGGTTCGGTGAGCCTGGTAGTGGATATTAAGGAGGGCCTGTATTGCATGGAGCACTGGATGTGGTGCATAAACAATGAATCTTGGAACACGGAAAAAATTAAATTAAAAAAAAAAAAAGAATCACACCAAAACAAAAATATTTTTTCAAGATCAAATGGGGCAGAGTTGTTAAAACTTAAAGTTGTTGAATTATAGGGTTCTAAATAATTATTCACTCTCAATAAAAAAGCAAAATCATTCATATAGTTACCACATATTGCCAATAGGTTAAAAATGCATGAATGAATAATGCAGATGAACTGAGTGACCTACATGTTTATTTGAAATGTTTTTAACATATAGACAATAATTCATCATTTGCTTTGCTTTGCTTTTATTTGTTTGATTGTTTTCTAGATAATGATTTAAAGCTACAGCAAGGGTCTATGACTTGATTCTCACAGATTATATCATTTACATACAGAAATTTATTTTGTTGATAGTGTCTCCACTTAGAAAGATGTCACACTGGTTATATTTACTTTTATAAGCACACATTTAGCCTAATAAACAACTCATGAAAACTATTTAAGACCTATTCTTTATCTAATAACTAGTTACATACTTTACAAGTATACTTAGGCATCCATCATTCTTTATTTCAACATAATCTCTGTCTCTAGTTTATGTGTTATAATTACCTTCATCATAATCAATATCACTGACCTATAAAACATACTACCTACACTTGAGAGGATAAAATCAAGATGTATTAAAAAATCCAATTGCTATTTTAATTGCTAAGGACCTGATAAAAATAAAAATTGCTTGTATTCAATCATTCTAGTGAAAATGTATTTGGTCTTCTTTTTCTAAAGATATAATTTAGATTTAATTTAAAGATTATTTAGAAATGGCTTTTCATCTAATAGAGACCATGTGCTCATACATTATGTCTACATGCATAAATATTCTCCACAGTGCTTGGAATGTTTTCCACAATCTTCAGTGTGTTATCAAGTTTAAACTTAGGCTATGGAAGTGGGAATATATAAGGCATGTGTTTGTGATATTATGGAGACAGAACAAGTTGAATAGATTAAGATTAGGCAGTGAAATAAAGTTACTACAAAGTTTTAGCATGTAATGGATATTGCATAAATACTCCAATGAAATAAGAAATAGACTTTAAGAATGCTTCATTCAAGCCTGTACATTTTATAGATATTAAAGACACTAATCTTACCATAATAACAGCATATATAGCAACTTCCATTTGATAAAAAATATCTGCACAGTTTAACAATAAAATAACTATATAATTATTTATTTCTTAAGTATAACCCTTAATTACTGTTTCATTGTATTTATCTTATAATATTTCATACGTATTTATACTTCCAGAGACTAAATTGTCTGAAATCTATGCAAAACTTGGAATTTTTAGAAAAAGACCTTATAGAAAGTACTGCCAGTAAGAGGAAATGTTTTACATAAAAAGACAAAGGGTAATTAACATATCTTATTTATATATCCAATAACATTTTAAAAAATGTTATTGTGGTAATAACACTTAACATGAGATTTACGCTCTTAACCTTTTTAAGTGTACAATATAGTATTGCTACTTATAGGTAAAATGTACAGCAGATCTCTTAAATTTATTCATCTTGCTGAAATTTTTTATCTATTGATTAGTAACTCCCAGTTTCCTTCCCACCAAGGCCCTGGTAACTAAAATTCTCTTTGCTTCCATAAGTGTATGTCTGATTCCATTTATATGAGATATATATTCTATTTATATCTGAGATATCAGAGACCTCATATAAATAGAATCATGCAATATATGTCCTTCTTTATCTGACTTATTTCAATAAAATAATGCCCTACAAGATCATCCATGTTGTTACTTACTGAAGAATTTCCTTCTTCTTAAGGTCAAATAATATTTTATTTTAAGCAGTTTCTTCTTTTGCATTCATTCATCAATGGATATTCAATTGTTTCCATATTTGTCTATTGTGAATACTTCTGCCTGAATATGATACTGCTAACATCTCTTCGAGATAATGATTTTGATTAATTTATTTAATTTATTAATTTTTTAATTTGATGTATAACCTTGCCATTTGTTCTGATAGTGTTTGTACTGAATATATAGATTTCTGATTTCAATTGTTTTAGATAAAACCCCTGGAGTAAAATTGTTGGATCATGTGGTAGTTCTACTTTTCATTTTTGAAAAACTCTGCTGCTGGTTTCTATAATAGCTGCACCATTTTACATTCTTACCAACCATGAAAAGGCCAGGTTTACAATTTCTTCAAATTTTGCCTGTATGTGTAGTTTTAGGTTTTTGTTTTTGTTTTGGGTCTGGGTCCTTTTTTTCTTTTCTTTTCTTTAAACCTTTTTTTTTTTTTTTTAATTTCCAGCCCCATGAATGTGCAGTGATATCTCATTATGGTTAAGACTTCATTTCCCTGATGAATAGGGACACTGACTATTTTTCATATATCTGTTGGTCATTTATATGTCCCTGGAGAAATGTCTGTCAAAATTCTTAGGCTATTCTCTAGTCAAGTTATTTGAGGTTTTTGTTGTTGTTGTTGTTGTTTGCCACTGAGTTGTAGTAGTTCCTTATGTATTTTGGGGATTCAGCCCTATTAGATATATGGCTTACAATTTTTTTTTTTTTTTTTTTTTTTTTTTTGCCATTTTGTAAGTTGCTGTTTCACTCTATCGATCAGTTTTCTTCCTGTGCAGAAACTTTTTAGGTTGATGTCACACTTACTGATTTTTGCTTTTCTCAACCATTCTTTTGGTGTCATATCAAAGATATCATTACCAAGACCAATGTCATGAATCTTTCCCCCTATTTTTATTCTAGGAGATTTAATTTCAGGTCTTCTTGAAATATTTAAATCTTTAACACATTTTGAGTTGATATTATTTGTATGTTGTAAAATAAGGGTCTAATTTCATTCTTTTTTATGTGGATAAACATTTAGCAATATTTGTGGAAAACACTATCTTTTGTCCATTGTGTACTTTTAGCACCCTATTGTAGATCTCTTGACTATATATAAATGTGTTGATTCCTATACTTCTTTATTCTGTTGTATTGATGGCATGTCTAATTTTATGCCATTATCACACAACTTCATATATTGTAGCTTTGTAATAGTTTTAATTAGGAAGTAAAATGGCTTTAGTTTTGTTCTTCCTCAAGGCCGTTTTGGCTTTTTCGGATCTCCTCTGGTTGCATAGGAACTTTAGGAATTTTTTCTAGTTCTGTTAAAAAAAAAAAAAAAAGCCATTGGGATTTTATAGAGGTTGCACTGAATCTATAGATAGCTTTCAATAATTACTTGAATTAGTATTTTTATAATCTTTGGGTAAATACCTAGCAATGCAATTGCAGGATAACAGGGTAGTTCTATTTTAAATTTTCTGAGGACCCTCACTACTGTTTTCCTGAATACTGGCTGCATCAGTTTGCACTCCCACCAGTAGTGCAAGAGGGTTTCCCTGTTTTCACATCCTCACCAACCACTGTTATTTCTTGTGTTGTTGATATTAGCCATTCTGACAGGTGTGAGGTGATATCTCATTGTAGTTTTGATTTGTCTTTCTTGATGATGAGTGATGATGAACATCTTTTTGTCTATTGGTCATCTGTATGATTTCTTGGGAAAAATGTGTATTCAAGTATTCTGTCTTTTTGTTAATTGGACTATTTGGTTTTTAGGTGTTGAGTAGTGTAAGTTCTGAATGCATTTTGGATACTAGCATTTCACCAAAAATGTGATTTGAAAATATCTTTTCCATTCATAGATTTTCTTTTAGTTTTGTTGATTGTTTCCTTCACTGTACAGAGCTTTTTATCTTCTTTATTATGAAGTTCCACTAGTTCTTTTTTGCTGTTGCTCCCTTGCCTCAGGAGACACAGCTAAAAAGAAGTTGCTGTGGCTGATGTGAAGGGGTTATAGGCTTTGTTCTCAAGAAATTTTATGGTTTCAGTTCTCACATTTAGGCCTTTAATCCACTTTGAATTTATTTTTATGTTTGGTATAAGAAAGTGATCCAGTTTCATTCATTTGCATGTTGCTGTTCAACAGCAACACCATTTATTAAAAAGACTGTCTTTTCCCAACACCATTTATTAAAGAGACTGTCTTTTCCCCACTAGATAGTCTTTCCTGCTTTGTCAAAGATTAATTAACCATCTAGTTTTGGGTTCATTTCTGGGTTTTCTATTTTGATCTATTGATCTATGTGTATATTTTTGTTTTAGTACCACACTGTTTTGAATAGATCACATAATGGGTCACAAATCGGGTCTTTACCACTGCCAAAAGATTGAGCTCATTTCCTGAATATTTTCAGACCATAATGCTTTGAAATTTGGACTTAATCACATGAGGAAATTTGGAAGGAACTCAAACACTTGAAGGTTGAAGAGCAATCTGCTAAAGAATGAATGTGCCAACCAGGAAATTAAAGAAGAATTCAAAGATACATGGAAACTAATGAAAATGAGAATTCAACTGTTCAGGACCTTTGGGATACAGCAAATGCAGCCCTAAGAAGGAAGTACATAGCAATGCTTGCCTCTCTTAAAAAATTAGAGAAATCTCAAATACACAAGATAACCTTACACATAAGAAGCTAGAAAAAGAATAGAAAATAAAGCCTAACCAAGCAAAAGGAGAGAAAAATAAAGATTAGAGAAGAAATCAATGAAATAGAAACCAAAAGAATAGTAGAACACATCAGTGAAACCAGAAGATGGTTCTTTGAAAGAATTAATAACATAGATAAAGCCCTATCCAGACTTATCAAATGAAAAAAGACCCAAGTTCATAAAATCATGAATGAAAGAGGAGAGGTCACAACCAACATCAAGGAAATACAAAATATTAGGGGCGCCTGGGTAGCTCAGTGGGTTAAACCTCTGCCTTCAGCTCAGGTCATGATCTCAGGGTCCTGGGATTGAGCCCTACATTGGGTTCTCTGGTTATCAGGGAGCCTGCTTCCCCCTTTCTCTCTCTGCCTTCCCATCTGCTTACTTGTGATCTCTGTCTGTCAAATAAATAAAATCTTTTTAAAAAATTTAAAAAGGAAATACAAAATTTTAAAAATATATTATGAGCATCTATATGCCAACAAATTAGGCAATCTGGGAGAAATGGATACATTCCTAACTCTTATAAACTACCAAAACTGAAACAGGAAGAAATAGAAAACCTGAGTAGACCCATAATAGCAAGGAAATTGAAGCAGTAATCAAAAATCTGACAAACATGTCTCTAGGGCCAGATGGTTTCCCAAGAGATTCTACCAAGCATTTAAAGAAGAATTAATAACTATTCTTCTGAAGCTGTTTCAAAAATCAGAAATGGAAAGAAAATTTCCAAATTTCTTCTATGAGAACAGTATTTTCTTGATCCCAAAACCAGACAAAAACCTCATCAAAAAGGAGAATTAGAGATAAATGTCCCTGATGAACATGGATGCAAAAAAATCTCACCAAAATACTAGCCAGTAGGATCCAAAAGTTCATTAAAAGGATTGTTCACCACAACCAAGTGGGATTTATATCTGGGCTGCAAGGGTGATTCAACATCCACAAATCAATCAATGTGATAAACTCTATTAAGAAAAAATAAATAAATAAAAATAAATAAATAAAAAGACAAAAAACATATGATCCTCTCTATTGAAGTAGAAAAAGCATTTGACAAAATACAGAATCCTTTCTTGATTAAAACTCTCCACAGTATAGGGATACCTCAGTATCATAAAAGTCATCTATAAAGAGCCTACAGCAAATATCATTATCAATGGGGAGGAATAGAAAGCTTTTCCCCTAAAGTCAGGAACACAACTGGGATGCCCATTCTCACCATTGTTGTTCAACATGGTACCACTAGAAGTCCTAGCCTCAACAATCAGACAACAAAAAGAAATAAAAGGCATGCAAATTGGCAAAGAAGAAGTCAAACTCTCTTTGCAGATGACATGATACTTTATGTGGAAAACTCAAAAGACTCCACCTCAAAATTGCTAGAATTCACATAGGAATTCATGAACATGGTAGGATTTAAAATCAATGCATAGAAATCAGTTGCATTTCTATAGGCTGATGAGGAGACAAAAGAAAGAGAAATTAATGAGTTGATCCTATTTAAAATTATACCAAAACCTGTAAGAGACCTAGAAATAAATAAAACCAAAGAGGTAAAGGATTTGTACTTTAAAAACTACAGAACATGTACTGAGTCCCAGCATTCCAGAGTCTTGACCCCAGGCCCCTGGTTCCAGAGCCGAGTCAGCGTAGCTCTTAGCAGTAATGGGTAGCAGCAGATGTAGTTTCAGACTGGGGGTAAACTGTATAAATGAAAATCTTCCATATTTATTTGGCAGAAGGAGGTTCTATATTTATGCTGAGGGAAGGGGGTGGGAAATGGAACAGGCTAGCTCCTTTGTTCCTAGAGGTGTCTGCTTGAACACTGCATCTTAGGAAAACACTTCAAGAATGCTGTGTGTCCCAGGTGTTTTTGAGATCTTTGCTTCTGTGCTTTCTGTTGCTGGGTTGTTTTCCTCTCTTCTCTCGAGGAGTAGGGCAGTGCCCTCAGGGCTCTATCCCAGTCAAGCCCAGTGACCTTTAAAACTGCAGGCTTTAGGCCCATCTGGTTGCAAGGATTCATAAAATTCAGCTGCTTTAGTTTTCCAATTTACTTCCAGGAAAGCATCTTCTTGTGCATTCCTCTCTCTCACCCTTCTTTATGACCATGGCTCCCTCCCTCTACAGCCCCTATGATCTGCTTCTTTCCTCAACCACACCTCCATACCTCCTACCTTCTTTGATGTGTGTATGTGTGTGTGTGTGTGTGTGTGTTTCCCTTTAGTTGTGAAGTTTGTTCTGTCAGTCTTCAGGTCAATTTCTGGAGTGTTAGGATGATTTGATAGTTCTCCATTTGTGCTCATGGCACAACACGAGTCCATAGTCTTCCTACCCAGTCACCACTTTCCTATCTGTGGTGTACCATATTGATTTTTCAAATGTTGAACTATTACTGCATTCTAGAAATAAGAGTCATTGGCCACAGTGATGAGGGAGCATAAGGCTAACTAAGGACAAAGCATAAACTGACATCCTGCAACTCCCCCTCCCCATCCTAGATGGGGTATATGATATTCCTTCAGGAAGTTCCCAACTGTCTTAATGTTAATGGCTTCCTAGAGGGGAAAACAACCCTAACTTGACAGTGGCAAGGTCTCCAGTATCCTGAAAGAAGTATATCTTCTTTAACATATGAAAATCTTTTTGAAACCTCCCTTTCCTTACCTCCCCCAACTCCCAAGTATATAATCAGTCACCCCTCAAAACTCCAAGACAGCAGCTCTTTCTGCCCATGGGTCTTGTCTGCATGCTTTAATAAAACCACCTTTTTTGCACCAAAGACATCTCAAGAATTCTTTCTTGGTCAAAGGCTCTGGACCCCACTCCAACAAACCTCACCTATATTCTAAAAACCCATCATAGGTTTATTTTTTAATGTGCTGTTGGATCCATTTTACTAGTATTTTGTTGGCGGTTTTTACATCTCTGTTCAGCAGAGATACTGGAGTTTCCTTTCCTTGTGTAGTGTCTTTATCTGTCTTTGTTATCCAAGTAATGTTGGCCTTATAAAACGAGTTTGGTAGTATTCTCTTTTCAGTTTTTTGAGAGATCTTGAGAAGGATTGGTATTTGTTCTTAAACTTTTTGGTAGAATTTCCTTGTGAAACCATTAAATCCTGGGATTTCCTTCAATGGGGGTTTTAACTTTCATGATTCATTATAGACCTATTCAGATTTTTAATTTCTTTTTCATTATTCAGTCTTGAAAGTTTTATATTTCTAGGAGCTTTTCTCGAATATCCAGATGCCTTGTATATAATTATTAATATACTTTCTTATGATCATTTTTTCTATAAATAAAAATTTTGATGTTATAATGTCTCCTCTTTTATGTGTACTTTTAGTCTAGCTAAAGGTTTGTTAGATTTGTTTATCTTTACAAAAAAAACAACTTTTAGTTTTGTAAAATTTTCTATTATTTATTTCATTTATTTTTGCTTTTTATTATTTTCCTCCTTCTGATGAGTATTGTTTATTTCTCTTTTATTCTAATTCCTTGAGGTAAGTATATAGTTAGTTGCTTACTTAAGATCTTTATTTTTTATTGCAGGCATTTTCTTACTGCTTTTGGTGCATTCCATAAGTTTTGGTGTGCTGTGTGTTTATTTGCATTTGGCTCAAGTTATTTTCTAATTCCTCTTTGATTTGTTGTTTGACCTGTTGGTTGTTCATAAATGTGTCATTTAATATTCACATATTTATAAATTTCAAAATCTTCTTTCTGCTATTATTTTCTAGCTTTATTCTGTTGTGTTTGAAGAAGATACTAAGTATAATTTCAATCTTCTTAAATTGGTTAAGACTTTTTGTTTTGTTTCATTTGTTTTGTTTCATTTTTGTGATATAACATGACCCTTACTAGAGAATATTCCATGTGCACTTTAGAAAATGTATATTCTGCTGCTGCTGGATTGAATGATCTTTATCTGTTACATATTTGTAACATTAGTCCACAATGTTAAGTCTGCTGTTTCTTTGTTGACATTCAGTATGGCTGTTCTATTTATTTTTGCAAGTGGGATATTAAAGTCTTCTACTTTTATGCAGTGTTTTTTCTCCAGATTTGTCAATGTTTGCCTTATATATTTAGATTCTTTACTATTGTTTTCACATATATTATAATTGTCATATCTTCCTGGTCAATTTTTATCATGATACAATGTCCTGAGTTGTTTCCTGTGAGAGTTTTTGACTTATAATCTCTTTGGTTTAATATGTCAAGCTGTTTCTGCTCTATTTGGGGTAGCATATTCATGGAACTTTTTTTGTGTGTGTTACTTTACTTCTAGCCTAAGTACATTTTTAAAACTAAGAAGTGTCTCTTATATATTGCATGTGGATAGATCTTATTTTGTTTTTCTTTAATCCATTCAACCACTCTATGTCTTTTGATTAGGGAGTTATAGCCATTTATAGTTAAAGTAGTTACTGATAGAAACAAAGTTTATTATTGCCTTTTGCTCATTATTTTCTGTTTGTTTTGTAGTTTTGTCCCTCTTTTTCTCTCTTGTTTTCCTCTTTTTTTTCTCTCTCACTCTGTCTGTATTAACTTGCTTTGATTCCTTCCTCTTTAAAGAAAAAAAAAAAGATTTTATTTATTTGAGAGAGAGAGAGCACGCACATAGAGGGGAGATGGGCATAGGGAGAGGGATAATGAGGCTCCCCACTGGGCAGGGAGCTTGATGCAGGGCTTCATTCCAGGACCCTGGGATCATGAGTCTAAGGCAGATGCCCAACTAAGCCACCAAACACACCCCTCCCTCTTTTTCTTTCATATAACTTTTATGGGTATTTTCTCTTCATGGTTGTCATGTTTTACATAAAATATAGTTAAAACAGTCTATTTTGGGGCACCTGGGTAACTCAGTTGGTTAAGCAACTGCCTTCAGCTCAGGTCATGAAAACTGGAATCCCAGGATACAGTCACACCTCAGGCTTCCTGCTCAAGGGAGTCTGCTTCTCTCTTTGACCCACCCCCTTCTCATGCTCTCTTTCTTTCTTTCTCAAATAAATAAATAAATAAAATCCTTTTAAAAAGTCTCTTCTAACCTGGTGACAACTTTAGTCACATAAGAATTACACTTTTACTCATCCTCTTTATGTTATTGATGTATCAATACTATATATATATATATATAGTATATATATACATATATATGTATATATATATATATATATAATATATATATATATTAATTAACACAGAATGCATTATTTTCCCCAGGTGTACAGGTTTGTGAATCATTGGGTCTACATATTTCACTGCCCTCACCACAGTACATACTCTCCCCAATGTCCATATCTTGTACTTTGTGCTATCTTGCTGTTTAAATTTCCTCATATGAAAAATTCTCTTCAAAGAAAAATTTCTTATAAATTTTCTCTTTTAAGATTGTGTTTATTTATTTATTTTAGAAAAAGAAATAATAAATGGGTAGAGGAGAAGAAGGAGAGGGGAGAGATAATCTCAAGCAGACTCCACACTGAGCAGAGCCCAACATGGGGCTGAGATCATGACCTGAGCTGAAATCAAGAGTTGGAAGCTTTACTGACTGGGCCACCCAGCCACCCCACCTTTAAGACTTCTTGTAAGGTCAGTAATGGTGAAGAACTTGTTTATCTTGTTATTTTTATCAGCTTTTCTCAGTTTTTATCAGCTATTAATCAGTTTATGTTATTTATCTTGAAAATTCTTTATATATATGTGTGTATATATATACACACATATATATATTTATAAACATCTCCTTCACTATTGAAGAAAATTTGCTGGTTATAGTATTCTTGGTTGGCAGATGTTTGTTCTTTCTTTCTTTTTTTTCTCCTCCTCCCCTCTGCCCCCCAGCAATTTCAATATAACACCCACTCCTCCCTGGTCTGCAAGGTTTCTCCTGGAAAAATTGATAATACTTTTGAGGAGTTTCCTTACATGGGACAATTCACTTTTATCTTGTTATTTTCAAAATTTTCTATCTTTGACTTTTTACAATTTGATTATAATGTGTCTCAGAGTGAACTTATTTGATTTCTTCTTACTCTGGGTCCTTTGAACTTCCTGCACCTAGTTTTCAATCTCCCTACCTAGATTTGTAACCTTTTTGACTTACTATGTTTTGATAAACTTTCTGGTCCTTTTTAGGACTCTGCTCCTTCTGGAACTTTCCTGATGCATATATTGATCTGTTTAATGGAGTTAAATAATTCTCTTAAGCTCCTTTCACTCTTTTAAATTTTCTTACTTTTTGTTCCTGACTAGATAATTTCAAATGACTTCTCTTCAAGTTTATTGATTTTCTCTTCTGTTTGCTTTAGTCTAATGTTGAACACCTCTATAAAATTTTTAAATATAGCTTTCTTATTTTCAGCCCAAAATTTATTTGGTTCTATTTCAGGTTTTCCATCTGTTGAAATTCTCCCTTTATTTATTTATTTATTATTCTTAAGAGCTTACCAAGCATTTTAATGAGTTATTTTGAATTTTCTGCCAGGTAATTCATAGATTTCCATTTAATTAGGAATGATTTCTGGAGATTTTTCTTATTCCTTTATTTGATCAATGTTTCCCTCTTTCTTCATTTTCTCTGACTCTGTGTTGGTACCTACACATTAGGAAAAACAACCACATCTCCATCTTCCTGGACTGAACTTGTACAGGAGAAGATCTTCACCAATTAATCTGGCCTGAACATCTGTAGATCTCTCATACCTTGATGACAACCCAAAATTCTGCCTTTATTTTAAATGGGTCCCTGGGATCTAGTGTATGTCAAGTTTTATTGGCACTCTGAAATAGGCAGGGCAGGGCTAATCCCTTGAGTATCTCCCAGAGAAGTTAGAACAGTGGATGCATGGTCCATCTCTTTTCCTCCTCAGGGAAAACCTGGGTACTGTGACTTACCACCTCCTTACTCTTCAGTGAGCCTGAGGTTATGATAAATATTCCCACACTGGTTCAAATTGCCACTTTATTCTCTGTATGCTTTGAGGAATCTCACAAAGGAACTCATTTCATGTTTTGATGTATTGTTATTGATGTGTCTGTGAAAAGAAAGAAAAGTTTGTTGCTTCCTATCCTTCCACCTTAGTGATACCTAAAACAACTATGAATTATTAAGTGGTAAAATTATCTGTGAGGCATTTTTCCTTATGAATTTTGGTATTTTATAATTAATTAAATTAAAAATAAAAGCAATTGAAAGCATTTTTTTGGCTTTTTCTGAAGTATGTTAGAGTTCAAGATATGCTAATAATACTTTTTCTGTTGGCTATTTATACAACCTACTATACTTTTGTGAGGAGATTCTAATATAGAACAAGTACTCTGAGTTATGATTATGTTAGTATTAATCTACTACTTGAATGTCATTTGTACATTCTTGAGGTGACACAGAGCATTTCAGATTGTTGACTTTTTTCCAAAAAATGCATACATATTTGTGAAATATTTCCAATGTATTGCTAAGAACACTTTTCTTTTTACTACATGCTTTTGTTAGATGGGTTGTTCTTGTATGCTAATAAGATGATTCCCAAGGGCCATATCTTTTCCCCTTGAATACTTAAATGGTTTTACTGCTCCTAGGACACATATGCAAATCACATTAAATTACAGAGAACATGCAACCCACTGTCAAACATCATAGACTAATGATCACAACAGCTGATATGAGTCTACCAAAAAACAAAATATGTAAAATGTAGAGGAAAATTTGAATTAAAGTTCAGACTTTATAAAGTTCATATTGAGTAGGATAAAAGAATGCATTAAACACTGAAACACTGATAGTATATAGAAATAGGAAAGAGATTGAAATACGTGAACCAAAGAATTTGTGTTAAACATAAATGCTGTTCATCTTTTTCTTTTATTCTTTCTTAAAACCAGCAGATGCAGATGGGCAACAAAAAATAGACCCTCACTAGTTACAATCAAATTGTACTAAGAAAAAGGGAATGCATAGAAATTCAATAAATATATTCAGTCAGGGTATACAGTTTATTATATTAAAATCTCCCCTTATTTCAAACTTTCTTCTGTAATATTATTTTTATAACTTTAGTGTTTATCTTGCTTAACTTACTACAATAAGTGGAAATTGATTTGAGAAGCTTGGATTTATTTATAATGTTTGCCACTATCTTCATACTTTTATCTCTTGTTTTTCTTTTAAAAACTGTTATGGAACAGTTTTCCCTAATGAATTCTTACCCATTGCAGTGATTTGATTTACACTTTCTATGTTGTGCCACCACACAGTATAATAAAGAAATACATATATAAAAAATACATATATATATATGCATACATATATATACATAGACAACATATATGTTATATAAGAAGAAATATACATGGTTTATACATAAATTTATATATAATTTGTATATGTATATAAACTTTATATATTTATTCATATCTTTTATATTGTGTATATATAAATTAAAAAATACCAATATATAGATTAGAACATATATTCTTTGTGTGACTTTTTTTCTTACCTTTTCAGTCAAAATCTAGAAAATTAATGCTTGGTATAAAATATTGCTATTTCTTAATAAAAAACAAAAAATAGACAAAGAACTTGGCATAAAATATGTTGATTTCTTTATTTTGAAAATTAACAAATAATTTTAAAGCTAAAGCTGAAACAGAAATATGCAAATGAAGAGAATTATAAATAAATGCAAAGACAGTGCTTAAAAAGTATCAAACTATTGTGTTAGTATAAAATTGACCCAAATATTTAAAATTGAGAAATTAAGACTAAAGAATATGTTTAAAATAGACATTAAGTAATGTTTAAACTTTTTAAGGGTATTTAAACTCTAAGTCTATGAAAATATATATAAAATAATAATGAAAAATATTTCTTAGTGAAATAAAACACCAGATCTAATTTTAAAAACACAGAAAAAAGAAAACTGAACATAAAATTAATTAAGTGTCCTAATGACAAAATCTGGAATCAAAGGCTATTTTAACACCTAAGAAACACATAAATCAAATACATTTTAAGTTATATAGATTATTTAGGGTCACAGAAAAAAGAAAAGATCATTGAATGGTATTTTATCACACTAATAGAACCCTATTACTATACTTAACACCTAACACTAGTGACATTGTCATCATATATTGTCACTACTAAGTAAAAACATTTTATTTCCAATAAAAACAGTGGGATATAAAAACTATAAAATCTTGGGGCACTTGGATGGCTCATTCAGTTAAGCATTTGACTTTGGCTCAGGTCATGAGCCCAGGGTCCTGGAATTGAAATCCCCATAGCACCCCATTTCCAGCCCTGCATCCAGCTTCAGGTCCAGCTGACCCCAACTGCTTAGTGAGAAACCCATTTCTTCCTCTGCCTCTGCCCTTTCCCCTGCTCATGCTCTTTCACTAGCTTTCTGTCAAATAAATAAATAAAATCTTTAAAAAATTAAAATAAATAAATACATTTAAAAAAAAAAAAGAAAAATCATGGTTCTGGCATAAAGAATGAAAAAGGAACCATTTTGAAATATGCCAGAGCACTCTGTTCTTTTTTTTTTTTTAATTTTTTATTTCTTTTCAGCATAACAGTATCCAGTGTTTTTGCACCACACCCAATGCTCCATGCAATGGACGGGACTGGAAGAGATTATGCAGAGCACTCTGTTCTTAACAAACCTGCCCTCAAGTGAAAGTAGTTAAACAGAAACTCATCTGTTGGGTATTTTCAGAGCCTAACTAACTTAGAAGGGTAATTCTCAACTGTAGTCCACTTTCACCATTCTTTCCCACCTAAAGGGGAAACAAAAGGCAGAAATACTTTTGATGTTTATAGTCCAGTTCCATAGGACCCCTAAAAGACTGAGACCTAATCACAGGATTTTTTTTTCCATTTTATTTTATTTTATTTCTTTTCAGTGTTCCAAACTTCATTGTTAATGCACAACACCCAGTGCTCCATGCAAGATGTGCCCTCCATAATACTCACCACCAGACTCACCAAACTCCCCACCCTCCTCCCCTCCAAAACCCTCAGTTTGTTTTTCAGAATCCACAGTCTTTCATGGTTTGTCTCCCCCTCCGATTTCCCCCAACTCAATTCTCTTCTCCATCTCCCAATGTCCTCTGTGTTATTCCTTACATTCCATAAATAAGCAAAACCATATGATAATTGACTCTCTTTCCTTGACTTATTTTACTCAGCATAATCCCTTCCAGTCCTGTCCATGTTGATAAAAAAGTTGGGTATTCATTCTTTCCGATGGAGGCATAATACTCCATTGTATATATGGACTATATCTTCTTTATTCATTTGTCTGTTGAAGGGCGTCTTGGTTCTTTCTACAGTTTGGTGACTGTGGCAATTGCTGCTGTGAACATACAAATTTCACTCCTCTCACATCTCTCAACATTATATTAGCTAAAGACCTGTTTACAGCAATTCCTTTCCCCAGACATGACAGGGATATTGGAATTATCAGACTAGGGATTTAAAATAACTATGAATAATATGCTAACTGCTCTAATGGATAATCAGCAGCATTCAAAAATGGATGTACTGTGTGAGCAGAGAGACAGAAACCCTAAGAAAGAAGAAGAAAATGATAGAGATAAAAATCACTGTAATAGAAATAAAGAATGCCATTGATGGGCTTATCAGTAGACTAGACACAGCTGAGGAAAAGACTGATAATATTTAACTGCAAGACTTACTATGAAGTAATAGCCATAAACATGTATGGTATTGGTGAAAGAAGAGACAAATAAATCAATAGGAAGGAATAGATATATCCAAAATATACCCACATTAATATATTTAATTGGTCTTTGAGAAAGAAACAAAAAAAATACATGATCCAAAGATAGTCTTTCCAACAAATGGTATGAAATTACCTAGACATATACACACACAAAAATCTGATTCATACACAAAATTTACATCCTTCACAAAAAACTAATTCAAAATGGATAAATATTAAATGCAAATACAAAACAATAAAACTCCTAGAAGATAACTTGGGAAAAAATGAGATGATCTTGGGTATAGTCATAACTTTTTAAATACAATACTAAAGGCATTATCTAAGAAGGATATAGTTGTTAAGATGGACTTCTGGTGTGCCTACATAGCTCAGCTGGTTAAGTGACTGCCTTCACCTCAGGTCATTATCCCAGGGCCTTGGGATGGAGCCCACTTCAGGCTCCCTGCTCAGTTGAGAGCCTGATTCTCCCTCTCCCTCTGCCTGCTACTCCACCTATTTGTACTCTCTCTCTCTTTCTCCATCAAATAAAATCTAAAAAAAAAAAAAAAAAAGATGGACTTTGTTAAAAGTAAAACAAAACAAACAAACAAAAAAACAAAATAAAATGAAACAGAAAAAACAACAACAAAAAATAACTGCTACTTTATGAAAGACAATGCCAATAGAATAAGAAGGCAAACTCCAAAAGAGAAAATATTTGCAGTAGATAAATCTAATAATGGATTGTTACACAAAATACACAATGAAAACTTAAAAAAAACTGAAAATTCAACAACATGGAAAGAAACCCTATTTGAAAATGGGTCAATAATCTCAACAGACACCTCCCCAAAGAATATATGGATGATAAATAAGCATATAAAAAGATGCTCCACATCAATGTCATCAGGAAATGTAAAAGCAACAGTGAGCTACCAATGCTCACCAATTCAAATGGCTATAATCTGGAATACTGATAACATTAAGTGTAAGAAGCAATAGGGATTCATACATTGTTGGTAGGAATGCAGTATGGTACAGTCATTCTGGAAGATCATTTGGCAGTTTCTTACAAAACTAAACATACTCTTACCATACAATGCAATATTAATGCTTTTGGGTATTTATCCAAAGCAGTTGAAACTGATGTCCACACAAAAAATGGTGTATAGTTATAAAGATTTATTCATAATTGCCCAAACTTTGAAGAAATCAAGATGTCCTTCAATAGGTGAGTGGATAAATAAATTGTGGTGTATCCAGGCAATGGACTATGATTCATTGTTTAAAAAATGATGTATCAAGCCATAAAAGATACAGAGGAGACTTAAATGCATATTACTCAGTGAAAGAAGCCAATTTGAAAAAGGCAAAACTATTAGTAGAAAGATCACTGGTTGCCAACTGGGGTTGAGGATGATGAATAAGCGAATGAATAATATGAATGATGAATGATGAATGATGATGAATAAGAAAGAACAGAGGATATTTAGGGCAATAAAAACACTCTGTGTGAACGCTAATGATGAACAAATGTCATTATATACTTTTCTAAATCCATAGAATATATACCTTAAGAGTGAACCATAATGTAAACTATGGATTGTGGGTGATCATGTTGTGTCAATGTATGTTAATTATAACAAATGTACCACTCTGGTGAGTGATGTTGATAACGGGGAAGCTATACACAAGGGTGGGGGCAGGTAACTGTGGGAAGTCTCTTTATCTTCCTGTCAGTTTTGCAGTTAACTGAAAGCTGCTCTTAAAAAACAAAAGAGGGGGGGAGGGGGTTTGGGAGAAGGGGGTGGGATTATGGACATTGGGGAGGGTATGTGCTTTGGTGAGTGCTGTGAAGTGTGTAAACCTGGTGATTCACAGACCTGTACCCCTGGGGATAAAAATATATGTTTATAAAAAATAAAAAATTTAAAAAAACAAAACAAAAACAAACAAACAAAAAAAAAACCCACAACTCATTAAAAAGGGAAACTCCCTTAACATTGTTCTGTTGGTAAGTAAAGAGGACACAGAAATATTTTATTTTACTCTTGAATCAGTATTCTCAATCATTATTCTATATAGCCACATAAAAAAGGTGTTTCTTCTCAACAACACAGAAATTTGATATGAATTATATTTTTGTAGGCTGTATCAATGTAGGTAATCTCTAGTAGAGGTTAGGTAAGAATACTATAAATCAAGTTTTATTATTGTAAAAAATTATTTGATAATAGTTAACACATATTTCTGATATTGACTCAAAGTAAAACAATAAAGTCATAAAAGCCACTGTTGAGTCACTCTTCACTACACCTATCCTCTTTTTTGAGACATTACTATTTTTCTCATAAAGCAATGTTCTTATAATTCTATTTTTTAAATTTTTTAATTTTTATTATTTTTTTTATTTGATGATGGACTTTTAACTTGCTTTTATCAATAAAATGTCACAAAAAATGTGTAAGGGGTTGGGGTTCTAGGACTTAAGAGTCTTGCATCTTCTGTTTTCACCATCTCATAACCCTGAGATCACCAATCTGTGAAGATAGTTTTGTGTAGTGGAGAATAAGAGACCCATTGAAAGAAACTGAGAGCACCCTGTACTACCTGTCTGACATAAGTGAATCCATCTTAGAAATTCCAGTTTCAGTTACGCTGTCAGATGACTGAGGGGCTCCTGTGTGGCTCAGTTGGTTAAGCATCTGCCTTAGGCTTAGGTCATGATCTCAGGGTCCTGGGGTTGAGCCCCACATAGGGCTTCCTGCTTAACAGGGAGTCTGCTTCTCACTCTCTCTCTGCCCCTCCCCATTGTTCATGCTCTCTCTTGCTCTCTCTCTCTCTCTCATATAAATAAAATCTTTAAAAACAAACAAGCAAAAGCTGTCAAGTGTCCCCATTACTACCACCCCAACACTAATCATATTGGGTAGTAATGTACAAAGTATTGACACAAAATAAAGCAATAAAATCATTAAAAAAAACCCCACTAATGAATCACTCTTCACTACATCTACCCTCTTTTCAATGGAACATCATTGTTTTTCTCCTAAAGCAATGTTCTTATAATTCTACCTTTTTGGATCAATGATGGACTTTGAACTTGCTTTCATCAATAAAATGACACAAAAATTGTGTAAGGGTTTGGAGTACTAGACCTTAAGAGTCTTCTCTCTTCTGTTTTTACCACCTCATAACCTTGAGATCACCAATATGTGGAGATTGTTTTGTTTTTTGTTAACCAACTGAAATACATCTTTTCTTTTTTACTGACATATTGCATAGCCTACCTACTACATTCCTATTTGTGAACTATCTCTCTCATCTTCCCTGTGGTTTATGTGGGGTTATTTTCCCTGTCTTCCTTGGTAAATACATGATCCAAATTTGATCAGTAAAAGTCCATCAGTATCCCAGACACATTGAATGATTCCAGAATGAACTGAACCAAGTGGAGCCAATCAGCGCATTCTCTGGGGCATATATGCCAAAGTTATCAAACAGACTTTTCTCTAGCATTTGGGATTAGAAGTTGAATAGATGTTATAAATTGAAGTGGATGGCATCTAACATTTTGGGCCTAGTGAAATACTTTGTTTTCTGCAGAAAAGAATGAGGGGCAGCATGCAAACAAAAGCAAAGTTGAGAGATGTGGAAAGAAATAAATATCCCCCAGTACACATTTTGAAGTTATAGGTTTAGTCATGCCTGAAGTCAGTCCTTCCTCTGGAACTTTAGTCACGAGATGGGTAATTTTATTTACCTGCTTTATTTTATATATAAGTTAATTTGAATTGGATTTACTTTTGGTATCGGGATCCGTGGGATCACAGAAAGATCAGGGGTGCCTGAATAGGTGGAGTTCCCAGGCATCAGAGTGGGGAAGCTGCCTGTAATCAGCAAGCCCAGGAGTGGGCTTTCAGCTCAGTGTTGCCATAAGTTTGGAACTGCAGTGCAATTGGACTGCTCTCCAAGCAGGGGTTCAGCAAGCAGTGGAATTGCAGTAAGACCACCCCCCGCAACAACTGGGAGGAGCAGTGCAGATGCATACTACAGGAGTGTGCAAAGTTTGGAGACTTGAAATGAGGTTGCATGTCTGAGATAAAAATGTTTGGTCACAGGCTAGGTGAACACAGAGCGCATATGGAAACCGGGAAGACAAAAGCAATTCACTGATTTTCCCTGGGGGAGCAGTGAAGAGTGAGGGCTGGGCTCCTTCAGCTTTACGGCTGGAGATCAGGGTGCCACAATTTTAATTTTCATCCTCTAAAGCAGTGTGGAAAGACATCATGGAAAAAGCTACATAGAACAATCCTGAGTTGTTTACACTGAGCCTGGACCCTGGCAAGGGCAGTACAATTCCCACTGGGTGAAGAAACCTAAGAATCAGTGCAACAGACCTCTCCCCCAGAAGATCAGCAAGAATATTCAGCTAAGACCAAATTTACTGATCACACAGAACTGTAAAACTCCAACATTAAGGGAAAATAGTATATAGAATTTGTGTTTTCTTCTTCACTCTTCTTTAGCCTTTCAATTTATTTTTTTTCTTTTTCTTTTTCAACTAATTTTTTATTCTATCAACTCTTTTTTAAGTATTTTTTAAATTTTCATTTTTACAGTTATAGTCTATCGTTTCATTGTATTTAATATTATTTTGGGATATAGTTTCTTCTAAAAAACAGACCAAAATACACCCAGAATTTACGTATGTCTCTGTTCTATTCTTTCTTCTTTTTTTTTAAGTCTTTTTTAAAATTTTCATTTTTACAGTTACATTCTATCATTTTATTAGTCAATTTTATTTTTGTGTATATGTATACATACACACACACACACACACACACACGATCTAGTTTTCTAACAAACAGACCAAATACACACAGGATCTAGTGTATTGCTCTATGTTGTTCACTTGTCTTATTATTAATTTATTCTCTCTCTCTCTCTCTCTCCTTTTGCCAGCTTCTGGTCTCTTCTGACTTATTCAGTGTTTAATTTTATGGGGTCATTGTTGTTATTTTAGTATTTGTTTCTCCTGTTCGTCTCTTCTACTCTGAACAAACTGATGGAAAAACTCACTTCAAAACAAAACAAAACAAAAACAAAAACAAAATAAACAAGGACAGTATTGACTGCCAAGGATCTAATTAGTCAGGAGAGAAGTACAATGTTGGAATAGAGTTTAGAATAATTATTATAAAATACTAGCTGGGCTTGAAAGAAGCATAGAGGACTCTAGAGAGTCCCCTTCCAGAGAAATAAAAGAACTAAAATCCAGTCAATTCAAAATTTTAAAAAAAAGGCTATTAATAAGATGCAATAAAAATGGAGGCTCAAACTGCTAGGATAAATGAGGCAAAGATAGAATTAATGATGTAGAAGACAAAATGATGGAGAAAAATAGCTGAGAGAAAGAGAGATAAAGAGCTACTGGGACACAAGGGGACAATTTGAGAGATAAGTGATACCAGAAAGCAAAACAATATTAAAATAATTGGGGACCCAGAAGAAGAGGAAAGAGAGTGAGGGAGCAAAATGTATATTTGAGCAAATAATAGCTAAAATGACCCTAATCTGGGAAGGAAACAGGCATTCAAGTCAAGGAGGTACAGAGAACTTCCTTCAAAATCAATAAGAATAGGACAACATATCGACATATAATAGTGAATATTGCAAATTGCAGAGACAAAAAGAAAATCTTAAAGCAGTCAGGACAAGAGGTCCTTAAGCTACAAGGGTAGAAACATAAGACTGGCTAAAAATCTATACATAGAGACCTGGTGGGCCAGAAAGGATTGGCAGAATATATTCAGGGTGCTAAATGAGAAAAACATGCAGCCAGGAATACCTTATTCAGCAAGACTGTCATTAAGAATAAGAGAGGTGAAAGCCTCCAGGACAAAGGGAAACCAAACAATGTGTGATTACTAAACCAGCCCTGCAAGAAACATTAAAAGGGATCCTTTAAGGAAAGAGAGAGCCCAAAAGTAACATAGATCACAAAGGAATAGAGACAATAGAAATAGTGACTTTATAGGTAATACAATGGCACTGAATTAATATCTTTCAATAGTTACTTTGAATGTAAATGAGCTAAACATCCCAATCAAAAGATACAGGGTATTAGATCAGAAAAAAAGAGCAAGACCCATTGATATGTTGTCTATAAGAGACTCCTTTCTTGTGCCTTTGTGGAGGCACAAAAACACCTCCAAATTGAAAGTGAGGGGGAAGAACAATTTATTATGCTAATGGACATCAAAAGAAAGCTGGGGTAGCAATCTTTATATCAGACAAACTAAATTCTAAAGAAAATACTGTAATAAGGAAGGACACTTTATAATACTCAATGGGTCTATCCAATAAGATAACCAATCAGAAATATGTATGTCCCTAACATGGGAACAGCCAATTATATAAACCAATTAATAACAAAATTAAAGAAACACATTGATAACAACACAGTAATAGTAGGGGACTTTAGCAAACCACCCACAACAACAGACAGATGGTCTAAGCAGAAGATCAACAAGGAAACAAAGGCTTTGAATGACACATTGGACCAGATGTAATTCATAGACATAGAACATTTATCCAAAAAAAAAAAAAAAACCACAATACAATACACAGTCATCTCAAGTGTATATGGAACATTCTCTAGAATAGATCACACACTGGGTCACAAATCAGGTATCAACTGGCACCAAAATATTGGGATCATTCCCTGCATATTTTCAGACAACAATGTTTTGAAATTTGAGCTCAACAGGAAATTTGGAAAAAAACCCTCAAATACATGGAGAATAAAGAGCATCCTACTAAATAATTAATGTGTCAACCAATAAATTAAATAATTAAAAAAAAACAGTCATGGAAACAGATGAAAACAAATACACAACTGTTCGAAAACTTTGGGATGCAGCAAAAGTGGTCCTAAGAGGGAACTATATAGCAAGACAAGCCTTTCTCAAGAAACAAAAAAGCTGGGGTGCCAGGTGGACCAGTGAGTTAAGTGTCTGACTCATGTTTCTGGCTCAGGTCGTGCTCTTTGGTCCCTAGATCAAGTCCCACATCAAGCTCTGTGCTCAGTGCCAAGTCTGCTTCAAGGTCTCTCTCTGCCCCTCCCCACCGCCCACTGAGCCTTGCACTATAACTCTTTCTCTCTCTTTCTCTCAAATAAATAAATCTTTTAAAATTAAAATAGGTCTCAAATACACAACCTAGCTTACACCTAAAGGAGCTGGAGAAAACACACACACACAAACACATGCACGTGCACACACACACACATACACACACACACAAGCCTAAACCCTGCAGGAGAAGAGAATTAATAAAGTGTAGGGCAGAAATGAATAAAATAGAAACCAAAAAAACAGTAGAATAGATCGATGAAACTAGGAGCTGTTTCTTTGAAATAATTAGTAAGATCAACAAAAGGCTGGCCAGACATATCAAAAAGAATTAAAGGACCCAAATAAATAAAATCATGAATGATAGAGAAGAGCTCACAATCAACACTAAAGAAATACTATTACAAGAACTATATGCCAACAAATTAGGCAATCTGGAAGAAAGAGATGCATTCCTAGAAATGTATAAACTACCATAACCGAATGAAGGGACTGAAAACCTGAACAGACATGTAACGAGCAAGGAAATTGTAGCAGTAATAAAAAATCCTCCAATATGGGGCATCTGGGTAGCTCAGTTACTAAGTGTCTGCCTTCAGCTCAGGTCATGATCTCAGGGTCTTGGCACTGAGCCCTGATATGTTCTTCTTGTTGATGAGGGAGTCTGTCTCTCCCTATCTCTCTGACCCTCCTCATCCTCCACTTGTGATCTCTTTATCTGCCTCTCAAATAAATAAATAAATAAATAATCCTGAAAAAGAATCTCCCAACAACCAAGTTGGATGACTTCCAAATGGATTATATCAAACACTTAAGGAAGAATTAATACCTATTCTTTTGAAACTGTCTTAAAGAATAGAAATGGAAGGAAAACCCAAAGTCTTTCAATGAGTCCAGCATTACTTTGACCCCAAAACTAAAGACCCCATCAAAAAGGAGAATTACAGACCAATATCCCTAATGAACATGGATACAAAACTCTCACCAAAATACTAGCCAACATGCTCCAACAGTGCTTTAAAAAAATTATTCACCACAACCAGATGGGATTTATTCCTGGGCTGCAAGGATAGTTCAATGTTCACAAATCAATCAATGTGATTACATTAAGAAAAGAAAGGACAAGAACCTTATGATCTTCTCAATTGATGCAGAAAAGTCATTTGACAAAATGCAGCATCCTTTCTTTATTAAAACTCTCCACAGTGTAGGGACAGGGAACATATCTTAATATCATAAAAGTCATCCATGAAAAACACACAGCAAATATCATTCTCAATGGAGAGGAACTGAATCCTTTTCCCAGAGGGTCATGAACACAATAGGATATCCACTTTCACCACTGTTGTTCAACATAGTACTAGAAGTCCTAGCCTCAGATAACCAAAATAAATAAAGACATCTGGATCAGCAAAGAAGTGTCAAGCTCTCACTCTTCACAGATGACATGATGCTATATGTGGCCAATTCAGAAAACTCCATCTCAAAATTGCTAGAACCCATTCAGGAATTCAGCAATATGGCAGGATATAAAATCAATGCACAGAAATTGGTTGCATTTCTGTAGACTAACAATGAGACAGATGAAAGAGCAATTAAGGAGTTTTTCCCATTTACAATTGCACCCCAAATAATAAGATCCCTAGAAATAAACCTAACCCAATAGGCAAAGAATCTGTCCTCTGAAAACCATAGACTACTCAGGAAAGAAAATGAGGAAGACACAAAGAAATGAAAAAAAAAATGTTTCTTGTTCATGGATTGGGAGAAAAAAAATATTGTTACAATGTCTATGCTATCTAGAACAATGTACACATTCAGTGCAACCCCTATGAAAATACCATCAAGTTTTTTCAAGGAGCTGGAACAGATAATTGTAAAATTTGTATGGAACCAGAAGGATGCTGAATAGCAAGAGAAATGTTGGGGAGGAAAAAAAAAAGGAAGCTGGTGGCATCACAACTCCAGACTTCAAGCTCTATTACAAAGCTGTAATGTTCAAGACAGTATGGTACTGACACAAAAACAGACACAGAGATAAATGGAGCAGAAAAGAGAACCCAGAAATGGACCTTCAGCTCTATTTGTCAATTAGTCTTTGACAAAGCAGGAAAGAATATCCAATGGAAAAAGCACAGTCTCTTTAATAAATGGTGTTGGGAAAATTGGACAGCCCCATGCAGAAGTATGAAACTGGATCTTTTTCTTACACCATACACAAAGATAAACTCAAAATGGAAGAAAGACTTAAATGTGGACACGTATCCATCAAAATCATAGAGGAGAACACAGGCATTAACCTCTTTGACCTCAGTCACAACAATGTCTTGCTAACAGATCTTCAAAGGTAAGGGAAACAAAAGCAAAAACAAAACTATCAGGACCTCATCAAGATAAAAAGCTTTTGTGTTGGAGAGGATGTGGAGAAAGCGAAACCCTCTTACACTGTTGGTGGGAAAGCAAGTTGGTGCAGCCACTTTGAAAAACAGTGTGTAGATTCCTTAAGAAATTAAAAATAGAGCTTCCCTATGACCCTGCAATTGCACTACTGGGTGTTTACCAGTGTAGTGAAAAGAAGGGCCATCTCTACCCCAATGTTCATAGCAGCAACGGCCACAGTCGCCAAACTGTGGAAAGAGCCAAGATGCCCTTCAATGGATGGATGAATAAAGAAGATGTGGTCCATATATACTATGGAGTATTATGCCTCCATCAGAAAGAATGAATACCCAACTTTTGTATCAACATGGATGGGACTGGAAGAGATTATGCTGAGTGAAATAAGTCAAGAAGAGTCAATTATCATATGGTTTTGCTTATTTGTGGAGCATAAGGAATAACATGGAGGATATGGGGAGATGGAGAGGAGAAGGGATTTGGGGAAAATTGGAGGGGGGATGAACCATGAGAGACTGTGGACTCTGAGGAACCAACTGAGGGTTTTGGAGGGGAGTTGGGGGAGAGGTTGGGTGAGCCTGGTGGTGGGTATTGTGGAGGGCACAAATTGTATGGAGCACTGGGTGTGGTGCATAAACAATGAATTCTGGAACACTGAAATGAAAAGAAATTTAAAAAATAAATAGAATTAAAAAAAAAGAAAAAGCTTTTGTACAATAAAGGAAACCGATGACAAAACCAAAAGACAAACAGTGTGGGAGAAGATATTTGCAAATGTCTTATCAGATAATTGGCTAGAGTCCAAAATTTATAATGAACTTATCACTTTTAAAATATAAAACGTAGGGTGCCTGGGTGGCTCAGTTGGTTAAATGGACTGCCTTTAGCTCAGATTGTGATCCTGGAGTCCTCAGATTGAGTCTGGCATCAGGCTTCTAGCTCCATGGGGAGTCTGCTTCTCCCTCTGACCTCTGTTCTCATTCTTTATCTCACTCTGCCATTCTCTCTTTCTCTCTCAAATAAATAAATAAAATCTTTAAACAAAAATAAAAAATAGAAAATGTAGCAAAAGTCTATATTAAAAGAGCTTAGAGATTAAATTTTTTTTCATTGCCTTATATAAAGCAAAATCTACTAAAAAGTCTCTTTCTGAATATAAACAGTAACATTAAACAGCAAGCAAGCAAAACATCTGAACACTTGTTTATTAAGGAATTCTGGCAACAATACAGGTCTAATCTTTTTACAATAATGTGAAATGTTACTTTATGGGAAGCACATACATACATTTTTTTTACTGTTTTTTTACATTTATTACAATAGAGCATGCATACATTTTGATGTGACTCTCTTCAAAGCAATAGGTGTAACAGACAGTATTGGTGTCCCATCTATATCCGTTTGGCTCACTCCAGAGGTGGCCAGATTGACAGAATACCTTCTCTACCAGAGGACAACCATTCTCTTCCCTTGTTCACCTTAGTGATTTTCTGAGGTTCCCATGAACATAATAGCAAGAATTATTGCAATAATGGAGGCTGTGCACTAGCCCAACAACATGGACTTCTCACAAAGTCTGATATATGCCAAGGCTAATGTCCAAACTTTCTACATCAAAGCACAACATGAAGCTTCAACAGAGTACCATTCCTCAAGAAACCCAAGCAGCCACTTGGTGCCAAATTAATCTGTGTTCTTTGTACTGGAGAGCATAACAAAATGTTCTAACTGGGATTAATATGTCTTCTAAGTATGGATTGCCTATCTTGAATACAGTCCGTCTGCTCTCAGTCTATTGGGGAATCTTCCTGTGGTATAAACTCTCACACCCAAGCAGAAATTCCATGATTACTAGTTAAAATGTGAAAATGTGACCAGATCTCTTTATCTTTTTAACTCTTTACAAATTCAGCAAAAACAAACACCCCTCCCCCCCAAAAAAACAAAACAGAACACACCATACCCATTTTTTTTTTCAAATGCTATTGTTGAGAAATACTGAAACAGTGTAGAATTAAAAAAAAAAAAAAAGCCACTTTGGTGTAAAAGATTTTAGTATATATCTATTTGTTGGTAGAAACTGGAAAATGCTTTTTCTATATAAATATTTCATCCATCTGGAATTGGCTTAAGTGAACTTAATAGAGCTAAAAAATGTCTAGTAATCAAATTTGTGATTATAATATTAATTATGACAATTGCTTTATCCAGCAACTGTAATGCAAAATTAGAAGACTCTCTGAACCCTACTGAATTTTTTTCATTATTTCTAAGTTTGATCAAACTGTTTTATTAAACAAATTAATAATAATCAGATTTTTATTGTGATCAACAGACTGTTAATTCTCATTCTTATCAATGAGATTTTTGAAGCCCTGAAAGAGGTTCAGATAATGTCAACATTAAAAAATACATTTTTCTTATTTTTACAATTTATATTAGCCATGTATCCTTGTTCTATTTATTTTCAATTTTAAACCAAGTTACACAAATAAGTGGCAGGAAAATAGGAGAAAAGTTATGATTGAGATAAGATAATGTTATAATTAAAATTGAAATGTTTACTTTTCAAAAAGAAGAAATAATTTGTGTAAGTTCACAGATATATTTAGAACTATATAATTTGCTCTGTTTGGACAAAATTATGCATCATCTATTATGCATCACCATTTGATTCCTTCTTAAATACTCCAATTCCCTTTCAAAAGTCCTCATCTTTTCATTAATTTTCTCTGTTTTCCATTATTTATTGACTATATTATGTTAATTATAGGTATTTGAAAGTCCTTTTCTGATAAATCTAATAATGATAAAACATGTGGGTTTTGATATATTTTATTCCTTTTAAACTATTAAATAACCTAATTATATTAAGGTTTACTTTCATGCTTTCTTAGATATAGACTACATAACTTTGATTTCCTTGTAGTATGAAAACTTTACTTGTAAAGTACAGCCGTACAAGTAGGTTATGGTTTTTTGGTAGTCTCAGTTGAAAGCCTGGGGTAGACACACATACTCAACACAGTAGATGGAAAGGAAAGTAAAATATAAAATTTCTTTTTTATGTATTTTTTTCCAAATTTTACATTATAACATATTAACATTTTATAATCACTAAACAATAAATGTTAACAAAAATAAATATTTAAGATCAACAACAGAAGATGAGTAAAGACTAAGTAATGCATGGATAAAAAAAAATACAGAAATAATTTGCAACCTTGAAGAATATAGTCTGTTGAAAGGTAATTTCGAAATTATTATATGTAGCAAGGGCTGTGTGAAAATTCTAGTTTTGAGCCTAAACCACTAAAATGCAAATTTTTTCTATAATTGAACTTCCACATTAAAAGACATCTATTTGGGTTCAGAACTAGTAAAATTTTAATTGAACGAAACTGTGTAATGTCTAAATGACTAGAATATTTTTAGAGGCTTGTTTCTTATTTCATCTCCAAATCAAACTAAGCTGCATTATGACTTCTAAAACTTTAGAGTTTTGTTAGTCTACTTTCTTAATAGTCACTGGGCCATTTTCCACAGGATATTAAAAACCAAGATCATAACATATAATAGATCTGAAATATTTTAATGTTAAATTATCCCTGTTTTCACTTTATAAATCTAAGTGGTTAGTTATATTATTTTTAATATTATTTTAAATCATTTGAATATTATAATGCTGACATTTTATTGAAGAATTCACATTTGTATTGCAAGGTGAGAATGGCATGGGATTCCTTTTATTATTCTCTTTTTTCAAGTTTTGGGTTTATGAAGATACTGACTGTAAGAAACAAAAGTATTTCTTTTATCCCTGGGCTCTGAAAATTTTTAAATCACTTAGTCTTGTTTAGGCCTTTCAAATTTGAATTTATTCACATGTTAATTGATATAAAGAAGGTATATTCCATTGAGAGAGTCTTTGTTAGCTTTATCAATGGCTCCATAATTATTAATTGATATAAGACAACACTTATACTTGTTCTTGAAACAACTTTGGTAGTTTATGTTAATTGTTTGAATTGAAATTTTAGGATGTATCATAATTTTTTTTTTTTGGTTTTTATTTTTTTATTGTGATTAAATAAAATAAGTTAAATATCTTCATATATAAAGTATGTAAAAATACTTGTAAACACATGAATGGCATAGATTTAAGTGAGCATCATTTTTTTTTTATTTTAAAAAGAGATTATTTAATTAGTTTTTTTTTTTTTTTTGCCCATTCTGCTAACATTTATTTACTTGACTCGTTGATTTCCCTAATGTTTCTGGAGGCCAGAAAATACATCAAGCATTGACAACACAAACAGACTATGGCAAAGTTAGAGATACATTAGACCAAGGTTAATCTAGAGGTAAGTAGTGAAATCATCTCCCCAACCCTAAACTTTCAAAACTGTGGTCTATTTTTTTTTTGGGGGGGTTTCCTTATTTATTTATTTATTTATTTTTTTTTAATTTTTTATTTTTTATAAACATATATTTTTATCCCCAGGGGTACAGGTCTGTGAATCACCAGGTTTACACACTTCACAGCACTCACCAAATCACATACCCTCCCCAATGTCCATAATCCCACCCCCTTCTCCCAAACCCCCTCCCCACGGCAACCCTCAGTTTGTTTTGTGAGATTAAGAGTCACTTATGGTTTGTCTCCCTCCCAATCCCATCTTGTTTCATTTATTCTTCTACCCACTTAAGCCTCCATGTTGCATCACCACTTCCTCATATCAGGGAGATCATATGATAGTTGTCTTTCTCTGCTTGACTTATTTCGCTAAGCATGATACGCTCTAGTTCCATCCATGTTGTTGCAAATGGCAAGATTTCATTTCTTTTGATGGCTGCATAGTATTCCATTGTGTATATATACCACATCTTCTTGATCCATTCATCTGTTGATGGACATCTAGGTTCTTTCCATAGTTTGGCTATTGTGGACATTGCTGCTATAAACATTCGGGTGCATGTGTCCCTTTGGATCACTACATTTGTATCTTTAGGGTAAATACCCAATAGTGCAATTGCTGGGTCATAGGGCAGTTCTATTTTCAACATTTTGAGGAACCTCCATGCTGTTTTCCAGAGTGGCTGCACCAGCTTGCATTCCCACCAACAGTGTAGGAGGGTTCCCCTTTCTCCGCATCCTCGCCAGCATCTGTCATTTCCTGACTTGTTGATTTTAGCCATTCTGACTGGTGTGAGGTGATATCTCATTGTGGTTTTGATTTGTATTTCCCTGATGCCGAGTGATATGGAGCACTTTTTCATGTGTCTGTTGGCCATCTGGATGTCTTCTTTGCAGAAATGTCTGTTCATGTCTTCTGCCCATTTCTTGATTGGATTATTTGTTCTTTGGGTGTTGAGTTTGCTAAGTTCTTTATAGATTCTGGACACTAGTCCTTTATCTGATATGTCGTTTGCAAATATCTTCTCCCATTCTGTCAGTTGTCTTTTGATTTTGTTAACTGTTTCCTTTGCTGTGCAAAAGCTTTTGATCTTGATGAAATCCCAATAGTTCATTTTTGCCCTTGCTTCCCTTGCCTTTTGCGTTGTTCCTAGGAAGATGTTGCTGCGGCAGAGGTCGAAGAGGTTGCTGCCCGTGTTCTCCTCAAGGATTTTGATGGATTCCTTTCGTACATTGAGGTCCTTCATCCATTTTGAGTCTATTTTTGTGTGTGGTGTAAGGAAATGGTCCAATTTCATTTTTCTGCATGTGGCTGTCCAATTTTCCCAGCACCATTTATTGAAAAGGCTGTCTTTTTTCCATTGGACATTCTTTCCTGCTTTGTCGAAGATTAGTTGACCATAGATTTGAGGGTCTATTTCTGGGCTTCCATTGATCTATGTGTCTGTTTTTGTGCCAGTACCATGCTGTCTTGATGATGACAGCTTTGTAATAGAGCTTGAAGTGCGGGATTGTGAAGCCACCAACGTTGGCTTTCATTTTCAATATCCCTTTGGCTATTCGAGGTCTTTTCTGGTTCCATATAAATTTTAGAATTATTTGTTCCATTTCTTTGAAAAAGATGGATGGTACTTTGATAGGAATTGCATTAAATGTGTAGATTGCTTTAGGTAGCATAGACATTTTCACAATATTTATTCTTCCAATCCAGGAGCATGGAACATTTTTCCATTACTTTGTGTCTTCCTCAATTTCTTTCATGAGTACTTTATAGTTTTCTGAGTATAGATTCTGTGTCTCTTTGGTTAGGTTTATTCCTAGGTATCTTATGGTTTTGGATGCAATTGTAAATGGGATTGACTCCTTAATATCTCTTTCTTCTGTCTTGCTGTTGGTGTAGAGAAATGCAACTGATTTCTGTGCATTGATTTTATATCCTGACACTTTACTGAATTCCTGTATAAGTTCTAGCAGTTTTGGAGTGGAATCTTTTGGGTTTTCCACATATAGTATCATATCATCTGCGAAGAGTGATAATTTGACTTCTTCTTTGCCGATTTGGATGCCTTTAATTTCCTTTTGTTGTCTGATTGCTGAGGCTAGGACCTCTAGTACGATGTTGAATAGCAGTGGTGATAATGGACATCCCTGCCGTGTTCCTGACCTTAGCGGAAAAGCTTTCAGTTTTTCTCCATTGAGAATGATATTTGCGGTGGGTTTTTCATAGATGGCTTTGATGATATTGAGGTATGTGCCCTCTATCCCTACACTTTGAAGAGTTTTGATCAGGAAGGGATGTTTGTACTTTGTCAAATGCTTTTTCAGCATCTATTGAGAGTATCATATGGTTCTTGTTCTTACTTTTATTGATGTGTTGTATCACATTGACTGATTTGCGGATGTTGAACCAACCTTGCAGCCCTGGAATAAATCCCACTTGGTCGTGGTGAATAATCTTTTTAATGTACTGTTGAATCCTATTGGCTAGTATTTTGTTGAGTATTTTCGCATCTGTGTTCATCAAGGATATCGGTCTATAGCTCTCTTTTTTGGTGGGATCCTTGTCTGGTTTTGGGATCAAGGTGATGCTGGCCTCATAAAATGAGTTTGGAAGTTTTCCTTCCATTTCTATTTTTTGGAACAGTTTCAGGAGAATAGGAATTAGTTCTTCTTTAAATGTTTGGTAGAATTCCCCCGGGAAGCCGTCTGGCCCTGGGCTTTTGTTTGTTTGGAGATTTTTAATGACTGTTTCAATCTCCTTACTGGTTATGGGTCTGTTCAGGCTTTCTATTTCTTCCTGGTTCAGTTGTGGTAGTTTATATGTTTCTAGGAATGCATCCATTTCTTCCAGATTGTCAAATTTATTGCCGTAGAGTTGCTCATAGTATGTTCTTATAATAGTTTGTATTTCTTTGGTGTTAGTTGTGATCTCTCCTCTTTCATTCATGATTTTATTTATTTGGGTCCTTTCTCTTTTCTTTTTGATAAGTCGGGCCAGGGGTTTATCAATTTTATTAATTCTTTCAAAGAACCAGCTCCTAGTTTTCGTTGATTTGTTCTATTGTTTTTTTGGTTTCTATTTCATTGATTTCTGCTCTGATCTTTATGATTTCTCTTCTCCTGCTGGGCTTAGGGTTTCTTTCTTGTTCTTTCTCCAGCTCCTTTAGGTGTAGGGTTAGGTTGTGTACCTGAGACCTTTCTTGTTTCTTGAGAAAGGCTTGTACCGCTATATATTTTCCTCTCAGGACTGCCTTTGTTGTGTCCCACAGATTTTGAACCGTTGTGTTTTCATTATCATTTGTTTCCATGATTTTTTTCAATTCTTCTTTAATTTCCCGGTTGACCCATTCATTCTTTAGAAGGATACTGTTTAGTCTCCATGTATTTGGGTTCTTTCCAAACTTCCTTTTGTGGTTGAGTTCTAGCTTTAGAGCATTGTGGTCTGAAAATATGCAGGGAATGATCCCAATCTTTTGATACCGTTTGAGTCCTGATTTAGGACCGAGGATGTGATCTATTCTGGAGAATGTTCCATGTGCACTAGAGAAGAATGTGTATTCTGTTGCTTTGGGATGAAATGTTCTGAATATATCTGTGATGTCCATCTGGTCCAGTGTGTCATTTAAGGCCTTTATATCCTTGCTGATCTTTTGCTTGGATGACCTGTCCATTTCAGTGAGGGGAGTGTTAAAGTCCCCTACTATCATTGTATTATTGTTGATGTGTTTCTTTGATTTTGTTATTAATTGGTTTATATAGTTGGCTGCTCCCACATTGGGGGCATAGATATTTAAAATTGTTAAATCTTCTTGTTGGACAGACCCTTTGAGTATGATATAGTGTCCTTCCTCATCTCTTATTATAGTCTTTGGCTTAAAATCTAATTGATCTGATATAAGGATTGCCACTTCTGCTTTCTTCTGATGTCCATTAGCATGGTAAATTCTTTTCCACCCCCTCACTTTAAATCTGGAGGTGTCTTCGGGCTTAAAATGTGTTTCTTGGAGGCAACATATAGATGGGTTTTGTTTTTTTATCCATTCTGATACCCTGTGTCTTTTGACAGGGGCATTTAGCCCATTCACATTCAGGGTAACTATTGAGAGATATGAATTTAGTGCCATTGTATTGCCTGTAAGGTGACTGTTACTGTATATGGTCTCTGTTCCTTTCTGATCTACCACTTGTAGGCTCTCTCTTTGCTTAGAGGACCCCTTTCAAGATTTCCTGTAGAGCTGGTTTGGTATTTGCAAATTCTTTCAGTTGTTGTTTGTCCTGGAAGCTTTTAATCTCTCCTTCTATTTTCAAAGATAGCCTAGCTGGATATAGTATTCTTGGCTGCATGTTTTTCTCGTTTAGTGCTCTGAAAATATCATGCCAGCTCTTTCTGGCCTGCCAGGTCTCTGTGGATAAGTCAGCTGCCAATCTAATATTTTTACCATTGTATGTTACAGACTTCTTTTCCCGGGCTGCTTTCAGGATTTTCTCTTTGTCATAATTAATTGCATATATATGTATATCACTCACTACTCTTTTGTGTTTTGTAACTTGTCCTAATTATATGTTGATAAAATCTCACTCTCATTCTTAGGGTATAAACACTGTTTGTTGTTGTTGTTGTTGTTGTTTTGTTCCTGATTTGCCTTAAGTAGTATGATCAATCTTTTAAATTATTGCATTTATTCCTCACTTATAGTGTTTCCTTCTATTATGATGTCATTTTTTCTCCTATGTCCCTTACCTAGGACTTTTGCAATTATCTTTCTCCATGTTTTTTTTTTCTCTTTTTCAATTTTGTTGATTTGAAAATAAATTTATTTTCAATAAATTTATAAACAGCAGTAATAATATTGCTGTTTATTATGTTCAAATACATAATCTTATAAGTTTTCCCCTGACTACAGTTTTGATTGTATCACATAAAGATTGAAGTGCTATAGTTAATATATTCTAAAGTAGAGCATATAGTAAACTTCATTTTTGTCTTTAAAGATATTTTGAGAATAATTAATTTTTTTAGGTTCGCATTTTACTTTTAAAAATATCACATTTCTATGGATCTGTGGGATGTATGTGTATGTATATTTGGATATCTTATTTTAGGTTCTTTTCACAAATTTTTCTGTTTTAAGAAATTCTGCCATTTTAATAAGAAAATGTGGAACATAATTGAATACTTTTTAATATGCAGAGAAATCTGCTTTTCTATTTGGAAATGAGGTTCATAAATGTCTTATTTTCAAAAAATTTAATTTCTAAATACAAAATTATGAGATACATTTTGTGATGGCTCCATTAATTACATATGTAATTTTCTTTACTTCCTCTGGTAAAAGTCAAAAAAGTATTTTTAAATTTTCATTAAAATTATATTTTTAAAAGATTATTTTCCCTTAAAGTTATTATTTTTTAAATTAGTATTTATTGAGCTTCTCACAGGAAAAGAGCTAATCAATATATCAGCATTCATGGAGGTTTCATTCTAATAAGACTTACTTATTCTAGAACTTACTAAGTTCTAGAAATATCATTAGTTTAAAGTGTCTGACATATAGAAGACATTCAATAACATTTTTGCTTGAAGGATTTCATGAATAAATGCACAAATATATCTCAATTCCATAGTACTGCACCACTATCCCCCCTCTCAAATTAACTCATCATTATTGCTTCTACCTTTATCAATAATGTTAGTGACGGAAACATTTTTCCCTTTAGGGAATCACTCTGGTCTTCTCTTTCTCCTTTACTCATGCCTTCCCTGTAGTGGATATGATATTTCATTAGTGCTTTTGGATTAAGGAACTTGGAATAAGCACCTCTGTCTCTTCCTCTTTTTTCTCCTTAGAAGCAAGCTTGTCTTTATTTTATGGTCTTCACCTTTATGACAGCATTCTACAATGACAAGCCTTGTGTATGGAATGCCTGTAGATTTCCTATATGGGATATGACTGTGAATTTGGGGGAGGGGAGGCTAAGAGCAAATCAGTGTAATCAAGAGTGTCCATTTTTGTTGTATTTGTAGGTCATGTCTTTCAATAAAGCTCATCAGTAATAAAGCTGATATTTTCATATCCATCACCTGAGTCTTTCTCGCTTGGTTCAGAGAGTCTTGTGAAGTATGGGGGTCCTATTTATTTACACTCAAAAATCACATAGTCACTCTGTGTCTTAGCATGGATTCACACCTGTAGCAGAATGGGTTCCTTGAAGTAGAAACTGAGATGAACACTTCTGTACAGAATGTTTATATCTGAGTGCTCTCAGAGATATGCCAGTATGGAAGTGAGAATGTCTGGATATGGTCAAGATAGGAATGAACTCACAATGCAAGTGTAGCTGAGGCCTCAGCCTCAGCTGAGCCTCAGGTTCAGCCTCAGCTCCCAAAGGAGCTCTGGACCTAGGGTGCCATACAGAGTTGTCCCATATTGAGACAAGGGAGTTAGTCATTTATACCCCTCAGTCAGTCAGTGACAATCAGCTACTTTTGAGAATAGACATAATTGAGCAAAGCAGTTCTCTGCAGTTGAGGGCAATTTCCAATGATGAACCCATAAGTGAGAAGTTAGAAAATGATACTCATTGTGAGAAAGATGGTTTGGAAGGTAATGAGGAGATCTGAGAGGAGCTTCCCAAATCCACTAGACTTTTGAAACCTTTCAGGATTTTGCTTTAATTTTAACTTGATATTAATATTGTTATCCTTGATTTCCACTTGAAAACTTGCCTGAAATATATGTGAAAGTATGTATTTGAAAAAATTTCCAAATTTCCTTATCATTTGTGCAGTATGTTTTTATAAGGAGACTATCATGTACTTTTTTGATATTTTATTGACATTTAACATAAATACATGTGGAAAAGCACATATAAAACAAATTGACAGCTAGTGAAATTATTGCATATTATATATAATGAGGCATAATCCACATCAAAAAATAATTTTAACAGTAATACAGAAACTTTCCTAGTCTCATCTTCACAACCCTACATTTTTTGTTTTCTTCATTTATATTCTTGTTTTATTTTTAATATAAATTAAGTGATATGTTCTTTTAAAAAATCTTGTAGTTTTATTTTACACACTTCTTTATATTGACTCAATATTACACTACTTAAAGACTATAGATTTTTAATTATTCTTGCTTGATATCCTGTATAAATACTTCAATTTCAATTTTTTTCAGTATTGTCATGGGCATTCTTAACTCATTGCATTAAAAATTTATTGAAGTATAAAAATATTCTTTGTCCACAAAAAATGTCATAGCTTGACAAATTTTAAATAAGCATATGCTCATGTTACCATTACTCACATCATAATATAAGGCATCTTCTAGACAGATTAAAACCCTGAATTTTAAAAAACCATTAATATTATAATTAGGGGAAAGACAAGTAAGAGTAGTTAGTATGAAAATCTTAGTCTTTTAATTGAATATTTGGTTAATTTCCAGTCTATCTGATTGTTGGATTTATCTTCATAATCTCATGGTTTATACTTAATTTGACCTACTGATATTACATTACTGTTTTTCTGAGTTCTTGCCTTTTTTATGATTAATTGTGTATTTCTTCATGATTATTTTCCTCTCTTTTAAATTATATATTTTCATCCTTTTGCTAATTCTTTGGTGGTTATGTTAAAGATAACAAATTGTACCCTTGGATTACTAAATACAAGTTGTCATTGTCACCATTTAACAATTAGAACATTTCAAATTTATATATCAGTTCTTAACTTTTTCCTTCCTATTATGGGTTTTAATTCTATGTATAATTTAACTCTTAGAGGTTACTGTTATTTTATCTTAATGGTAAATTATTATTATATTTACAACCATATTAACTCATTATAGTGTCATACCATCTTAGAGTTAAGAACTTCCTTATAGATTTATTATTTGCTTAAAAATTTTATTTAGTATTTCCTTTAGCACATGAGTGCTAATGGTAAATTACATAATTTCTTCTGATCTAAAAACACCTTTATGTACCTCCATCATCAAAAGACACATTCACTTATTTAACTTCGCACTTTAAAGAAGGCATTCCATTTACTGTGATTTCCATAATTTCTGTTAAGAATGAGCTATAAATCCAATTGTCCCTTCTTTAATAGGAATGCATGTTTTAGAAGTAAATCTTGTGGAGTCCTTTTACTGACTTATCACAATAGGAGTTTTTAATTTTCAGAGTTGTTTGTGATGAAGCTCTAGGAACTCAGCAACTGCACTTTGGGTTTTCCTATTTCAGGTCTCCTTCCGTGGTGGTTTCTGCTAGAGTCTCTACTGCAGGTACACCTTGCCTAGACGGTGGTTGATATATTCAGCTATAAATCCCCTCACTCACTTCTCACTAAATGAGTAGGAGGGGGAAGAACTAACAGAGGAAAAATCTGCAAACTGTGCCCTCTGCCACAGAACTATTGGATATGGACATAAACTGTATGTCAGAAAGGGAATTCAGGGTAACAATTATCCAGGCAATGGCTAGGTTGAAGACCATTAGTGGCAACATAGAAACTCCAAGGGCAGAAGTGAAGGCTAATCTGGCAGTACTAAAAAATAGTATCAGTGAGATCAAATTTAATCTAAATATTCTAACAGTTAGGGTAAACAAGGCAGAAGCCTGAATTAGTGATCTAGAAGACAAACTAATACAAAGCAAGCATCAGCAGGAGGCTTGGAACAAACATCTTAGAAACCAGGAAAACAAAATTAGGGAAATAAATGATGCCATGAAATGTTCCAATGTCAGAATTATTGGGATCCCTGAGTGGAGTGGAGAGAGAAAGAGAGAGAGAGAGAAGATAGAAGACATAAGAAAACAAATTCTGGATGAAAACATACCCAATCTGGGGAATGGAAAAAGTGTTCATGTCCTAGAGGCAGAAAGTACACCCCCCAAGATTGGTGATCTAGAAAGACATCCAGACACTTCATTCTGAAATTCACGAATCATAATATTAGATAAGAGGTTCGAAGGGCAACTAGGGGGAAAAGATTCCTTACAGAGAAAGGTCCATCAGAATAATGTCAGACCTGTCCAAAGAAACATGGCAAGCCAGAAAGGGCTGGCAAGACATATTCAGGGCACTAAATGAGAAAAACATGCAGACAAGAATACTTTATCCAGCAGGGTTGACATTCAAAATGGATGGAGAGATAAAGAGCTTCCAAGACTGGCAAGGTTTAGAAGAGTATGTGACCACCAAGCTGGCACTACAAGAAATATTAAGGAGGGTTCTATGAAAGAAGAAAGAACCCAAGAGTGACATAGAACAGAAATTTACAGTGACAATCTATAGAAACAAGGACTTCAGAGGCAACAGGATGTCAATAAAAACTTATCTTTCAGCATGAATGGCCTAAATACTCTCATAAAATGGCACAGGGTTGCAAACTGCATAAAATGATAGGACCTGTACATATGCTATCTACAAGAGACACATCTGGAACCTAAAGATATATCCAGACTGAAAGTGAAGGGATGGAGAACCATCTTTCATGCCAACAGGCTTCAAAAGAAAACTGGAGTAGTGATTCTCATGTCAGATAAATTGGATTTTAAGGTAAAGACTGTAGTCAAGATACAGAAGGACACTGCATCATTCCTAAAGAGTCTATCCACCAAGCAGATTTAACAATTGTAAAAATGTATGCTCCCAATATGGGAGCAGCCAACTACATTAACCAACTGTTAATCAAAATAAAGAGTCATATTGATAGGAATACATTAATTGTAGGAGATCTTAACATGCCAATCTCAGCAATAGACAGATCATCCAAACAGAACAATCAATAAAGAAACAAGAGCTATGAATGACACATTGGATCAGATGGACCTCACAGATATATGTAAAACATTCCACCATAAAACAACAGAATACTCATTCTTCTTGAGCACACATGGAACTTTCTTGAGAATAGACCACATAACTGGGTCACAAATCAGGGCTCAACAGATGCACACATAACTGGGTCACAAATCAGGGCTCAACAGATACCAAAAGATTGAGGCTATTCCCTGTATATTCCCAGACTACAATGTTTGCAAGGAATTCAAACACTTTAAAGCTAAAGACCATCCTGCTCAAGAATGTTTGGATTAACCAGGAAATCAAAGAATTTAAACAATTCATGGAAACCAATGAGAATGAAGACACTTCGGTCCAAAACCTAAGGGACATGTCAAAGGTGGCCTTAAGGTGAAAATACATAGCCCTCCAAGCCTCACTCAAAAAAAATTGAAAAATTTCAAATACACCAGCTTTCTATACACCTCAAAGAACTGGAAAATCAACAACAAATTAAGCCAACCCCACACTCAAGAAGGGAAATAAGATTAGATCAGAGATCAATGTGTTAGAAACTAGAGATGCAGTAGAACACATCAAAGAAACTAGAAGCTAGTTCTTTGAAAGAATCAATAAGATCAATAAACCACTGGGCAAACTAATCCAAAAGAAAAGAGAGAGGTCCCAAATTAATAAAATTATGAATGAAAGGGGAGAGATCACAATTAACACCAAGGAAATAGAAACAACCATCAGAAATTATTATCAACAGTTATATGCCAATAAGTCAAGCAACCTAGATGAAATAGATGCATTCCTGGAAACCTATAAACTTCCAGGACTGAAAGAGGAAGAAATTGAAAACTTGAATAGACCAATATCTAGTAATGAGTTTGAAGCAGTGACCAAATACCTCCCAAAAAAACAAGAGCCCAGGACCTGACGGATTCCCTGGGGAAGTCTACTAAACATTCAAAAAAGAAATAAAACCTATTCTCCTGAAGCTGTTTCACAAAACAGAAACATAAGGAAAACTTGTAGACTCTTTCTATGAAGCCAGCATTACCTGGATCCCCAAACCAGGCAAAGACCGCATCAAAAAGGAGAATTTCAGACAATAGCCCTAATGCATATGGATGCCAAGATTTTCAACAAGATCCTAGCTAATGGGATTCAACAGTACATTAAAAAGATTATCCACCATGACCAACTGGGATTTATCTCTGGGATGCAAGGGTGGTTAAATATCCACAAATCAATTAATATGATAGAACAAACCAATAAGAGAAGAGAGAAGAACACATAGTCCTCTCAACTGATACAGAAAATGCATTTGACAAGATAGAGCATTCATTCCTGATGAAAAAAATTCAAAGTATAGGGATAGAGGGAACATTACTCATAAAATCTATCTATGAAAAACCCACTTTGAATATCATCTTCAATGGGGAAAAGGTGACTGCCTTCCCTTTGAGATCCAGAACATGAAAAGGATGCCCACTCTCGCCACTCTTGTTTAATATAGTTCTAGAAGTCCTTGCAACAGACAATAAAAATAAATAAAATATATTCAAATTGGCAAAGAAGAAGTCAAAGTCTCTCTCTTCAGAGACGCATGATACTTTATATGGAAAACCCAAAAGACTCCACCCCAAACTACTAGAACTCTACAGCAATTCAGTAATGTGGCATGATACAAAATCAATGTACAAAAATCACTTGCTTTTTTATACACTAACAATGAAAATATCAAAAGGGAAATTATAGAATCAATTCCATTTATTATAATACCAAGAAGCATAAGCTATCTGGGAATAAACCTAATCAAAGAGATAAAGGATCTATACTCGAGGAATTACAGAACACTCATGAAAGAAATTGAAGACACAAAAAGATGGAAGACCATTCCATGCTCATAGATGAAAGAATAAACACTGTTACAATGTCTAGACTGCCCAGAGCAATCTATATTTTTAATACCATCCCAACCAAAATTCTTCTGGCATTTTTCAAAATGCTAAAACAAACAATCCTAAAATTTGTATGGAAACAGAAAATAGCCCAAATTGCTAAGGAAAGGTTGGAAAAGAAAAACAAAGCTGGGGCATCACATTGACTGATTTCAAGCTTTACTACAAAGCTGTGAGCACCAAGACAGCATAGTACTGGCACAAAAGCAGACACATAGACCAGTGGAACAGAGTAGAGTCCAGATATGGACCATCAAATCTATGGTCAAATAATCTTTGACAAAGCAGGAAAGAATATCCAGTGGAAAAAAGACAGTTTCTTCAATTAATGGTGCTCAGAAAATTGGACAGCTATATACAGAAGAATGAAATGCAACCATTCTCTTATACCATACACAAAGATAAACTCAAAATGGATGAAAGACCTCAATGTGAGTCAGGAATCTATCAAAATCCTAGAGAAGAACATAGGCAGTAACCTCTTCAACATCACCCACAGCAACTTCTTTCAAGACATATCTCGAAAGGCAAAGAACACAAAAGTGAAAATGCATTTTGGGGACTTCATCAAGATAAAGAGCTTCTGCACAGCAAAGAAAACAGCAAAACAAAGAGGCAACCCATGGAATGGGAGAAGATATTTGCAAATGACAGTATAAACGAAGGGCTGATATATACAATTTATAGAGAACTCCTCAAACTCAACACCCAAAAAACAGAGATAATCATGCTATTTTTTTTTCTTTTTATTCTCCAAGGAAGCTGAGACAATTATTGGCACAAAAATACAAAACAAAACAGACAAACAAACAAACCCCAAAACCTAACACCATTCCTTAAATTTATCATTAGAGTCTGTGTGTCCAATATAGGATCAAACTATAGAAGAAGAAATCAATAATTCAAGTGAAATTGGAGGGTTTCTGTTTTAATTTGGACTAGATATATTAATTACTGAACTAAGGCAGTTTTTAAAACAAAATATTACAGAAGAACTTTTTATTTCATAAGAATTATTTAAAAATTCATAAATATTTCTCTAATTTTATTCAAAAGGTAAGTAAAAAATTAGCCCTTTGGGACATCATAGACTTATACATGGCATAGAGGTTATAAAATAAAGTTGTTTAGCTCAGGGGTGTCTGGGTGGCTCAGTGGGTTAAAGCCTCTGCCTTCGGCTCAGGTTATGATTCTAGGGTCCTGGGATCAAGCCCCACATAGGGCTCTCTGTTCAGTGGGGAGCCTAGGCTTCCCCTCCTTTCTCTGCCTGCCTCTCTGCATACTTGTGATCTCTCTCGCTCTGTCAAATGAATAAAAATAAAATCTTTAAAAAAAAAAGTTATTTAGCTCATTTGATACAGTGGTTATCTTACTAAAACTAATAGGTATTTGTATCTTCACCTTATTTGAGTTTCCATGGCATTGGTCAAGTTTACAATTTTTCTCTTAATAAACAATGCCACATTTTCTGGATTTTTCCCTTATAACTCCAGACCAATCTCTTTTTGTCTTTAATTAAAAAGTTTCTTGAAGATACTAATCAATTTCTTGCTTAGTGCTGTAATTTCAGTGCTATGATGTGTCTGGCAGAAAATAAATACTCATGAAATATTTCCTGAGAAACATCCTCAGTGACAGGCTAGCTATTAGAGTTCTTCAAACTTAGATATTGGATCTTATTCTCTACTCACTTATCTCTTTACCCTAGATAAGTGAAATCTTGGTGTTATAAAATATCATACACATGTTGATTTTTCTTATAACTGAATTTTTTTGATACTATAACTGAAACTGATCATCTTCACTTTAACATTTTATGATGGGTTTTAGCCAATCCCACTGGATTCAGTTTCTTATAATAGAAAGCTGATTATAGATACCCACAAAGTGCTTGTTCATAACTGCAAGAAAATTAGAAATATGACATGTCATCATTTGTGAATAATCTATGAACAATGCAGCAAGTTTAAGCTGTTGGCCAATAACCAATTGAACCATAAACTCAAATGTTATGCAAGTGGTTAACTAGTATAAAAAATTAGAGTGATTTGAAATGCCACTTTGAATATTCTAGTTCTAATTTGAAATCTATGTCTAATTTGAATGTAATTCAAATTTGAAAAATTCTAATTTAAACACTAGTTTTAATTTTAAATTTAATTCTAATTTGTATATTTCATCTACTTTTATTTTTTCTTCTTAACTATTCTTATCTGTCTTTCTAATTAGATGTATGTTAGATCTCTACTTTCTTTCATATAAACTAGTCATTGGCTCAGTTATCATCATTTTAATTTCCCTCAGAAAGCTAAAAACATTATTGAACTACTTGACTAAATTTCTCAAAGAGTTATTTGCTTTAATAAATAAACTGCTTAGTTTTCTATTCAAAAAACTTACTTTGGAATATAGCCTTTTGTAATTTTAGAGGGTTTCTCCCTCTGATAAATTTAGTTTTTCCAAGTTTCAATAAAATATGGTTTATAACTGTTTCCATGTGTAGTTCCTGATGATAAAGTAAATTTACCTTTATTGATGACTGTAATTCTTATCTTTTCAAAACTATATCTTTTTATACATCTATCTGGGATTTTCCTCCTTCCTTCCTTCTGTCTTTCTTTCTTTCTTTTTTTTTTTTCCTAATTTTGAAAGTGGATAAGTTTTTCCTCGGTACTGCATATTAGAAAAGATAAATTTATTTTTCTATAAAGTTGTTTTTTGCTTGTTCATAGGACTCTTGGCTATAGGCTTTTGTAGTGAACTATGGGAAGGAATGTCTTTTATTGTTTCCATGGACAACAAAGTATTGAAGACAGTAGCAGTAGCTGGTGTCCCTTGAAATTAAAGAGATGTGTTGAGCTTTGTTTTCTATATACTGTTTCCTTTTCTGCTCTTGATTTCGTTTCTTGTTTTTTGATCCTTATGAATGCTTATTCTAAGGCCTCTTGAGAAATAAAAATTCCACCAAGTATATTATAGTGATGTCAGCTCTGCTAAGAAATCTTGTTTAGTTTTCTTTGTATTTGTTGTGATGACCAATATTTAACTGGTTTTACACTCCCTTCTATCCCCTTACCTTAAAAGATTGAGGTAATAAATCCTTTTTTTTTTTTTAACTTAGCATATCATACATTAAAACAAAACAAAACAAAACTGAGGCTGGATATTCCTACAAAATACACCTGTTCAGGGCACTAACAGAAAAATAGAAGTGTCTTCTGCTTTCCACTCCCCATGATTTGTACTTTTACTCCATATACCTGCTGCTTCAAGTGTGATAATTGTCTGGATTCAGCACCAAAACAAAGCAAAACAAAAACCTCTACAGATAAATCCTTCCTTTGTTTCTGTTACTTGACTGGCAATGAGCCCTTAATCCCAATTTCGTCCAAATCTTATAATGTTTGTGAGACATACATGACTATCTAGTTTTAATATTATTATTTTGCAGGGGCTTGGATATTGCCATATTATTTTGTGAGGGACGCAGTTAAAAATCAATTCTCTTTTGATATTAAAAGAGTTGACATTAGCATTGAAAGAAAATATACATATTTTCTTATTTACTATGTCATGAGCTTGTACAGTCACTTAATTTAAAAGCCAAATTAGATGATCAAAGTTTAAGTTCAGTGGTATGGTCTTGAAACCTGAATACTGTTTTGAACCAAATAAAAGTGTAATCTGATTTTTCTAGAGGCATATCTAGCAGATCACACCTGAAGGAAAGCAGAATTTCGGGTTTTGCCTCTCCAGTAAGCCAAAGAGAAGAAAAACAACTAACTACAATATCAGAGACTTATCATTTCTTTACTGGGTCAACCTCCAAAATTTATGCTCGTTGAAGTAGAAAAATATTAATGTTACCATCCCTTACCACTTAGGCTCATTTCTCCCACATAGAATAGCCAATTATTATTGCCAAGTTTTATACCTTCCTTATGGCATGGCATATAAGAACTTCCACTAAACCTGACTCCTCTTCCGCATCCGTTATACTGCTGACAGCGCAACGTGCCACCTCTTTCAACAGAGATGTGGATTCACACGTGAACACAAATTATGCAGACCAATACGAATCCAGGGATTTTTTATCCTCCTTTAAAAACCTACTTTTTGAGATAAACTACCTTGAAAATATTATCCTTTTTTCTTTATGTTCAGTGTCAGCTACTTATTTCATGACTGGCTCTTACAATTCATTTAAGATACTGGCATAATGTTGATAGTCATTATCTCTAACAAGAGTAACCCATAATCCTGGTGAACTTCTGTTACAACAATCTAGGATAAACATATGCATTGTAAACACCAACTTCTCTTCAACAAAGATTTTCTCTACTTCATCCACATTGAATCTTTTATCACACTCTTTCAGTTTTACAACCATTCTATCATTCCAGCAGATACTGGAGATATATTATAATTTAGGGAGTGTTCTCACCCAAGAAAGAGATTTAGTAGTTAACAAGACATATTGTAATTTCACTGGGGGAAGAAGGGCAAAAATAAAATAAATAGACAAATAAAACTATGATAAAATTAAAATTTATGATCTTCATTTGTTTACCTTGTCAAATTTCCTGTAGAGAGTATTTGAATATTTGACCCTCCAATCACTAATTTACTGCTCTTGGGATCAAATGTGAATTTTTTTTCATAATCTTCATATGTTAGAATAGTTTTATAATTACTAAAAGTAATGAAGAAACACAGAAAATTTCCATTTATACCCATACTCAGGTTCTACAATTATTATCACTTATTTTAGTATGGTACATTTGTTGCAATTAATAGACCAATATTGATACATTATTATTAACTAATGTTTTCAGATTTCCTTAGTTTTTACCTAACATTCTTTTTCTTTTCCAGGATCTCAACAAGGATACTCCACTATATTCGGTTATCATACTCTTAGCTGTGATGGTTTCTCCGACTTCTCCTGCTTTAGATGACCTTGACAGTTGTGCAGAGTATTGGTCAGATATTTTGTAGAATGTCCCTTATTGGGATTTGTCTGATATTTTACACATGATTAGATTTAGGTTATGGGTTTTTTGGAGGAAAATCATAAAGGTAAAGTGTTATTTTTATCACATAATATCAAGCCTATACACTATCGCCATGACTTATTACAGCTGATGTTAACTTTGATCACCTGTCTGAGGTAGTGTGTGTCAGGGATTCTCTCCCCTATAAAGTTATTCATTTCCTCACACTTTCCATATTACATTCTTTGTAAAGATGTCACTCTATACAGCCATACTTAAAAAGTGGAGAGATATGACCCACCTTCTAGTGAACAGAGTATCTATAAATTTTCTGAGTATTCTCCATTTATTTGTCTATTCATTTATTTATGAACTTATGGAACTTGATATTCAATTTCAGGTTATAATCCAATACTAGTTTGTTTGTTTTCTCAATATCTCCACATTTATCTTTTGGGAGCTCTTTCAGTTGACTCTTTGTCTCTTTGACATACTTTATCATCAGGCTATCCTTGGGATCACTTCCTTAATTTCTATCATTACAAAATGTTTCATGATTGTCTTGTATATTTCCTACCCAGTCGTAAAACATTTCTCCATGGAGTCCTGATTATTTATTTGCTTATTTAGAATGATATTAGTAAAATATATCTGGGCAGGGATATTGTTGCTTAGGCACTCTCAGCTGACAGAGCAAGTGGTTGTATATAGTATATAAAATACGCTAATTTATATTTTCCCATACCTATGCTGAGAGTGTATATTAGCCACAATGACCTTCATTTATTTCACAAAATTTGCCTTTGAATATCTACATATATTTTTTCAGATTAAAATTTCATTTCTTATAGTAACTGCATTGTTATTTTGTTTCCTAAATTTTATTCCTTCTTCAGATTAAAAATAATCATCACTTTTTGTTCTTATTTTTCCCAGCCAAGGTATATATTTTCATACTTTTAGACTCATACAGTGAATGTTCCATATTATATTTGTGTTTCTGCTACACTATATGATTAATTAAGCAACAAAAGTCTCTTTGTATCTAGCTAAGCACCATTATCTTCTGTATCATAAATTGTACCTCACATAGGACATGCACTCCCTCTACCCTCCACCCCCATGCTCACACAAGCGCTCTTTAAAATAAATAAATAAATAAAACTCTTTAAAAAAAAAAAGAAAATCAAAAAGAAAGTCAAAAAGAATCATCAACATCAAAAGCTCCAGGAACGAATAAGCAGTTGTAGCAAGATTACAAGATATAAGGTCAATATACCAATCAATTGCTTTTCTATATAACACCAGTGAAAAAGTGGAACTTGGTATTATAAGCTCACTACCATTTGCATTAGCATCCCTAATGCAATACTTAGAATAAATATTAAAAAAATACAATCTATATGAGGAAAACTACAAAATTCTGATGAAATCAAATAAGTACTAATTAAATGTAGAGCTATCCATGTTCTTGGATAGAAAGACTCAGTGTTCTCTAGATGTCAGTTCTTCCCAGTTTGATCTATAGATTCAATGTAATCCCAAACAAAACCACAGCAAGCTATTTTGAGGATATTAAGAAACAAATTCTAAAGTTTATATGGAGAAGCAAAAGAACCAGAAAAGCCAATCAAATATTGAAGGAAGAAAATATTTGGAGGACTGACACTACCTTAATTGAAGACTAACTATAAAGCTAAAGTAATTAAGACATATGATATTAGTGAATGAATACACAAGTAAAACACAAATAAATAAAAACATATTTATATAAAACAAATAAAATATAAAAATACAAAAATTATTATATTGTAATGCAATAAGAATGTATTCATTGTGAATGAATACACAAATAGCTCAGAAACAGACAAACATAAATATAAATATGATCTGTGATGTAAGAGCAAAGGCAATATAGTGGACAAAATAACAGTCCTTTCCACAAATGGTTCTAGCAAAACAGAACAACCATATGGGGGGAAAAAAGGCAGAAAAAGAAAAAAAGAAAAAAAATCTGGACACAAATTTTATTCTACAGAATAATTAACTCAAACAGATAATAAGCCTAAATACATAATTTAAAATTATGAAACTACTAGAAGATAACATAGGAGTAAACCTAGATGACCTTGGGTTTTTTAGATACAGCAATGGGGACACCATCCACAAAAGAAATAACTGATAATTTTCATTAAACTAATAACTGATAGCTTTCATTAAAATAAAAAACTTCTCTGTGAGAGACAATGTTGAGAGAGAGAGAAGACAACCCACATCCTGGGAGAAAATATTTGCAAAGAGACATGTGATAAAGGACTCTTACCCAAATATACAAAGAACTCTTACCCAAATACACAAAGAACTCTAAGAAAACAAAAACATGGGGATGTGTGGGTCAGTGGGTTAAGTGGCTCCCTTTGGCTCAGGTCATGATCTCAGTGTCCTAGGACTGAGACTTTAGATGGGTTTCATTCTCATCAGGGAGTCTGCATCTCCCTCTGCCCCTCCCACCCACCCATGCTGTCTTTCTCAAATAAATAAATAAAATCTTTACGCACACACACACAAAAAGGAAACAAGAACCTGATTTAAAAATGAACCTCAGACATTGATACCTCATTAAAGAAAATATACAGATGTCTGATGAGCATATGAAAAGGTTTCTAATATCATATATCTTCAGGGGGGTGCCTGGGTGGCTCAGTTGGTCATATGTCTTCAGGAAAATGAAAATTAAGACAACAATGGTATACAACTTCACACCTATTAGAATGGCCAAATCTGGAACCCTGACACCACTAAATGCTGAAAAGGATGTGGAGCAACAGGAACTCTCATTCATTGATGCTGGGAATGCAACATGGTATAGCCACTTTGGAAGATAGTTTGTCGGTTTCTTATAAAACTAAATACACTCAGCAAACATGCTCTTTGGTATTTACTCAAAAAAGTTGAAAACATATGTCCAAATAAAAATCTGCACATGGATGTTTAAAGCAGCTTTATTCATAATTTCCAAAACCTGGAAGCAAGATGACTTTCAGTGGGTGAATGGATAAACAAACTGTGGTTCATTATTCTGTATAAAAAAGAAATGAGTTATAAAGCCATGGGGGAACTTATATGCATGTTACTAAGTGAATGAAGCCATACTGAAAAGACTATCTATTGCATAATTCCAATTATATTCCATTCTGGAAAGGCAAAATTATAGAGACAGTAAAAAGATCAGTGTTTGCCAGGGCTCTGGGAGAGGGAAGAAAGGATGAATGAGTAAAACGAAGAAGTTTTTAAGGCAGTGGAACTGCTGTATATGATAAAGTAATAGCGATGCATTTCATTATATATGGTCAAAACCAATGCACCATACAAAGAGTGAACCCTAATGTAACCTATGATTTTTAGTTAACAATAAAATATCAGAATTGGCTTCTTAATTTTAACAATGCTAACAGAAGATGTAAATAAAAGGAGGAATGAGACAGGACTCAAAAGAAGTGATATTAGGGGAACTCTATACTCTCCACACAATATCTCCATAAACTGAAAACTGCTCAAAAAAATTCTATTAATTAATAAAGAAAAGTGGGGTGTGCTGGACAAATAAAATCACATTTGACATACATACAGTTTTGATTTGTCAAAGTAAAAATAAAATTTATATCATACAAACAAGAATGGAGCAGTTATAAAGAAAAAAAAAATGCTTAACCTAAAAAAAGGCAATTCGACCTGAAAGAAAGTCAGTGAGGTTAGTTATATTACATGTTGGTATAGGAATGATTCTTTACACATCAGAACAGAAAGTCATCAACCATGTATTCAAAGGCAAGCTATGATAGAATCAGAGGTAGTGTAGAAAGAATAATATTGACTATTACTTACAGAGAGTTTTATTTGGAAATTTTAGCAAATATGAAAAATAATCATTGCACAAGTGAGTTGCACATCTTAAAAATATTATGTAAACCATTTCATATAAAATTTTTAAAAACAAGGCACCCTTCCTTTTGGATATCTGAGTCAAGGAGATGGAATACAAAAGACAACAATTGCAAAGTAAAATGTGTGAAAGATGACTAACGAGGGCACTGACAACAAACTGCAAATGAGGCAAGTTGAAAGTGATCATAGCTACATGCTTTCATTAGAAATGCAAAAGAGGAAGTTTGAAATTACTTCTTATGGTGGATAAAAATGGAAAAGCTCAATCAAGGTGATAAGTAAAAAGGTCCTTTTCAAGGAAGCTTCCTTTTTACATGTGTTCATCTATCTTGGAGACACTGAGCTAGAGTCACTGTCAGACTAGATACAACTTGGCTTTGTCAAAGACGGAGGAATGATTGCAGAGAAGGAGTTATTAGGGCATTGAATGATATGTACAGTTGGATTTAATTAGGGCAAAGTGATAAGTGATGGTTTTAGCACAAGAATTAACACAGATGGTCAAAAAAGACAAATTTAGTATCTTCAATCTGGAAAATGTCAGGCTTAGCATAGATAATGAAGTCCTAGAAAATAAAGAATGAAATAAAGGCTCCACTGAAATGGCAAATGATTTTAGGAAGGAAAGCATGCACACACTATTCTTAGAATTCCTAAATAGATAATGACTATATCAGCTTAGCCTAGATTACAGGTATAGTAGTGTAATAAATGTGAAAATTCAAAACTTATCAAGATAATAAATATTTAAAAAATTAAAAATTTTATTTTAAAAAGAACAATAATAAAGCATAATGACCATAATTCAAATTTTATATTGCTTGTTAAATACTTTCTACCCAAATATATTTATAGCCTACTTCATTTTAAAGTGGTAATTATATCTATAGATAATATTTAGAAAAGCTGGGCTTTGATCATTATTTATTATTTCTTGACATAATCTGTAAATTAATACTGAAAAAATTAAGTTAGGTGTCTGTATTCCTTATGCAATATAAATTCTAAATCATATTCTATTGTAGAAAGAATTGATATGCTATTATACAAATCTGAGATATCTAAAGGGCAGTATTATCAACAGAAAGCACTTGAGATTTTAAACCAAGGTAAGAACAAACTAGTTTTGGCTTTTTAATGGAAGACTAAAAATAATGTCTTTTATTATACTTGAGATACTTCGGTTTTTCATTTGAACACCTTGAGCATTTCAGAGCCTGTAATTTTACATTAAATAATCAGTGACATGGTTTTCTTTATCCATGTCATTGCTTAATAGAAATCTGTGAAGGTAAATGTTAGTTGGTAAGGAAACTGGATAGACATGTGGGTGGTACAATGATGCTAGATAAATACACAATCACACACACACAAACACACACATCACAGAGGAAGGGAGGGAAGAAGAGAAAGAGGAATGGAGGGAAAGATGAGAGAAAGATGTTGCCACCAACAAATACAAAATAAGTGTCTTTGTGGTGAAGATTCAGAATGAAAATGAAAGCAGTAACTGGGATAGCAGCTCTATATTTGCCATGATCCCAGATTCATATGTAAGTATCTAAGAGTTTTATTTCAAAGTTTTCATTGATATTATATATGTATATATATTTATATATTATACTTTATATATATTTATATATCATTTATTTCACTTATTCCAAAAGGAATTAAACTGTTTCTAATTATTCAGAAACTGGAAGCAAGATTACTACTTTTAAAGTAGGGGCTGCTGTTGCATTTTGTCCATAAAGGAATCCAAAAAAATTTGTAGGCAACCATCCCTATAACCTATGCCTATATAAGAACTGAAAGAAGCCATATTCAGCTGACTGTATCTTCAGTATTATATCTTTACCACTGCAGGAAATGTAAAAGCACCTAAAAATGACCTCATGGTTTACTAGTGTTATCAGAACCTAGGATAGGCTATAGGAAAAAAAATAAAGTAAAATAACACAAAAGAAAATAAACTAATAAAACAATGGAAAGGGAAAAACAATGGAAAGAGAAAAATTAATTCTTGTTACACCTAAAAACAAAAATTCAAAGAATATGAGCAAAACTAAGAAAGTAAACAGTAAAATAAAAATTAGAATATAATTTCATTAAATGAAAATAATAATTTGGCAATAATTATTAATACATAAATACATGGACAAATATATCATGTGTATGGATGACTTACATTCCACGTAGAATTATTTATTTTGTAGAGTGGAAGATAGTGGTGATTTCATTTTTCCTCTATACCTACTCAATTTCCCCAGAATAAGTTATTAAAATGATGTTCCATTTCCCACTACCATGCAGAGCCATGCTGATCATAAATCAAAATGTGCTTGGGCTTGTTTTGGGGTTCTCTATTGTGTTACTTTTGTTTATTCTCCTATCCTCAGGCAGTATATCTTAATTGCTATAACTTTATTATAATTTGGATATCAAGTGAAGTAAAACTTTCCTCCTTGTTTCCTTCTTGAAGACAGTCTTAGCGATTCGTAATCATTTGCACTTCCTTGTGAATTCTGAAATCCACTACTTTAGCTTTTTTTTTTTGAGATTTTAGTTATGATTATATTTTATCCATAAATCAATGAAGAAAAATTTACATCTTTAAAGTAATGATAATCTATTGCATGAACAAAGTCTATCTCTCCATTTTATTATCCTTTCTCTTGATAGTGCTATGTAGTTTCTTAGATTATCCAAATTATTTAATATTGTTGGTGATATTGCAAATAGTATCTTATTAAAATATGTCCTTTTGTAAATTAATTTTTGAAGATATGTAAAAATACTTTTAAGAAAATAGCACACAGCTATCACTGTTATATATTTGTTTACTTATTACTTATTTTCAGTTACTCTTAATAAAATATTAGTTGCCTATGGGAATTATTGTCTTAGTTATCATTCTATCTCCAATACTTTGAAAATATCTTGCATAAAACTAATCTTAATAAATAACTTATTGAATTAATTAATATGTAAACAAAAACCATACTTTAATAGCCAAAGGGATATTGAAAAAGAAAGCCAACGTTGGTGGCATCACAATTCCGGACTTCAAGCTCTATTACAAAGCTGTCATCATCAAGACAGCATGGTACTGGCACAAAAACAGACACATAGATCAATGGAACAGAATAGAGAGCCCAGAAATAGACCCTCAAATCTATGGTCAACTAATTTTCGACAAAGCAGGAAAGAATGTCCAATGGAAAAAAGACAGCCTCTTCAATAAATGGTGCTGGGAAAATTGGACAGCCACATGCAGAAAAATGAAATTGGACCATTTCCTTACACCACACACAAAAATAGACTCAAAATGGATGAAGGACCTCAATGTGCGAAAGGAATCCATCAAAATCCTTGAGGAGAACACGGGCAGCAACCTCTTCGACCTCTGCCGCAGCAACATCTTCCTAGGAACAACGCAAAAGGCAAGGGAAGCAAGGGCAAAAATGAACTATTGGGATTTCATCAAGATCAAAAGCTTTTGCACAGCAAAGGAAACAGTTAACATACTTTAAAAAATCCAATTAGTAAAGCCTCATGAACAACTATACTCAATTCTTATTTGTTTCTCATCTGCATTTCTTGCCCATTTTAACAAACTTAATTCAGCATACCTACCATCCCACCACTTGAAAGTGTACTTTGCCCCAACAATTATGTACTTTATGGAACATCACTTCTTTTCCCTTCATTCTCTCTTTTCTACTTCACTCTAACTATCCCTAGTTGTGTGTAGAGAACATAATAATGCAAATAGATGGAGGATGAGAGTATAGGAAGAAGTGAGAAAAGATTAAGAGAGAGAAAAACCAGGATTTATAAACAGGCAATTATTTCAATTTCTTCTTTCACCATCTATTCCCAGAAACTCTTTGACAAGGAGGGAATATTGCAAGGTCTGATAATGCACACTTTTATGCAATAGGAAGACAATTTTGGATTTGGTTATTATCCATTCTGTTAATGAAAAAAATTCTGTTAATGAAAAAAAATTCTCAAAATGAAAATAGACATGCATAAGTCAAAAGCGTCAATAAAACATCAAATACATTAATTCATTAGATATGCTTGCCTCCATGACTATCACAGGATAATATTTTCATTTATTTTTGACTTTTATTTGTTTTGTTTTACTCTAACAGACTAACAGTTACTTCAATTTATGCCCAATAGTTAAGAAGAGTTGAGGTTCTATATCTAAAGTTCTTTATATCATTTTTAGGATTTTTTTCTCCCTCACTGGCTTGCTTCACCTTTGGTATTGTGGCTAAGTATAACTTTCTGCCTAGAATTAATAGTTTCCAATTCTTGTCCTAGACTTGAAAGAACAAGTATGAAGTATTGCTACTCACATCATGTTTGTAACTCTTTTACAAAGTACAAATAAAAAGTCTTGAAATCATGAAACTCCAAATTGTCAGTGGCCACACATCAACTATTTTTTTTCAAATATAATTGATATTAATTTCCTATTACTTAATAAAGGAAGCAAACACACCAGTAGGACGAAAACTATTTGCAGTTCTGCCTGAGAAGGGAAGAATGCCAGTTTATATACCCATCAAATGATATGCTTCTCTACTGAGACTTCCAACAAAGGTGTTAAATGCATCTCAAAAGACTTGATACAGTTCAATTTTTACAACTGACCTCCTTTTTCATCTTTGAAAATATATTAAATAATATGAAAATAATGAAAATTAAAGAGAGTTGTTGCAAAGTTAGGCTTTTCACATGATTAAATTGCTCACCACCAAAAAAAGAAAGGAGTATATAGTCAAATTGAAAAATGCATAAGTCGAAAAATAAATCCAGTACTGAGAATGTAAATTAGTTTGGGTTGCACATAGGAAGTGAAAATTGGAATCCTGATTCTTTATTTTACCAAAACAGGATAATGATTTTGTGGCTATTTTAGGATACCAAAAAAAGAAAATGCCCAATCATAACATCTTAAACTGGATTAACTCTATGTAAACAACTTAAGAAAGAACTACAAATACACAGAAGTCTGAACTGCAGAATATTTTTCCTCTCTCAGTTATGAATAACTTTTGTAGTCATATTACTAACCTCGAGTGACACCAGGTTAAAAAAACATACAAATAAGTAAGATATTTCCAATGTTTTATGTGACTATAAAGAGTGGTATAAAAGTTTTGTTTCACCTCCACTATTCAAATCTTCTCTCATTCATTTCTTCATTCAGGAAATATAAAACTGTATTTAACAACTAAAATTAGCATTATCATGATCTTCCCATATATATGAAAGTGCAGAAGACAAGTTTCCACCCTTCGTGATCTTGACTTTTTTTAAAGAGAGAAAATATATGTATCAGGAAAAAAGGAAGAGTTGTTTTTAAACATTCAGTGAAATAAAAGTCGATGAAAATTATATGACCAAGTATTTATAGCACTATATTCAAAACATTTTCACATAATGCACATGTAAAATAATAATGTTTATAGCACATTAAAGTGGCAATTTGCAACCGGACCAGTCCAGGACATGTGGCCACACCAATTTCCATCTGAATGCTGAGAAAAAGAATAGCTCAGCACACTTGCAATCCATTTGAGTTACATCCATGTATACTATACAGTTTACACCCAGTGTTAAGACTTACCTCAGGGAGTACCCAGGTAGAGGAGGTTGATAGGAAAAATATTCCTGGATTTGTTGAGTTCTGAATCTCATATTTTATATACATCAATCCATACGTGAATATTCTAGATTAATAATAAAAATAGAAGAATCTATGGAAACATATAGAACATATTAGAAGAATATCATGTATAAAGAAAACAATTTGGGTTAAGAGAAAACTAAGGGTTTTTAAGGTGCGTATAAAAATGTGGTGAGAAGTGTCACTTTAGTAGAAGCTGTGATTCGATATAATGAACTAACATTTTATGTGAATCACATGTAGGAAGAAATCATTATAGGATATTTGAAAAGGTTCTGACAGTTTTGTGAAATAGTTTCTGTCTTAGGAGGTGTTACAACAGAGATTGTATATTTTCCTACTACAAAAAATATATATAAATTTGCCCTTGGGCTAGCTAACTAAAAGTTAGAAGCGAGTTCTGTGTTGAGCATGTTGTTAAATAAACTAGACTGTGTCTTCTCATCATAAATAGAATCTTGACCCAGGGTCATATGTTTATGACAGTAACATAACATTAACAGTAACATTTTGAATAACATTTTATCTATAGTTCATTTCCTTTGAGTATCATCACACATGTGAAGTAAATAAGTAAAATAAAATGCAACTTTAGGGGCCCTGGGTGGTTCAGTGGGTTAAAGCTTCTGTTCGGCTCAGGTCATGATCGCAGGGTCCTGGGATTGAGCCCCGCGTCAGGCTCTCTACTCAATGGGGAGCCTGCTTCCTCCTCTCTCTCTCTTCCTGCCTCTCGGCCTACTTTTGATCTCTCTCTCCATGTCAAATAGATAAATAAAATCTTTAAAATATAATAAAATAAAATGCAACTTTATTTTAGCAAAATTAACTATTACTAGCTGTCCTAAATAAAAATAAATATTAAAACAAGTAAATTAATTAAATTTTAAATTGTAATTTCCCAATAAAGCTTTTATATTGCCTGAAAAATATTTTAGTTGGCTGTCTCAAGAACGAATGTCCAATCTCCTAGCAAAAGCATGTTCTTGATCTGATATACAGTCTCTGAAATCTTTAATATTTTCTCACATATGCAAGCAGAACCACAAACACAACCAAAAAGTGCAGTGTAAGTATGTCTTGAAATTTTGTCTCTTGAAATTACTTATTCTCTTCTACAACACTAAGTAATGGTTCTATGATTAAAATAAGGTTCATTTATTAACACCTCCAACTTCACTCCTTTTATTAAAACTAGCCATTTAATCTTGAAATTTTGGGTGAATTATTAGGAAAGTTTACAAATTCTATTGATTTTTTTCATGACTTTATATATCCCATGAGAGGAAGTGGGAATTTTCTGTTAATCTTTGTCATTTATGTTACCTGGGATATTAGTATGAGAATATATTTTTTCTAAAACATTAATAGAATTGAGAATACTATGTTAAACTATGAATTACTATAAAAAATGTTAAAGTTAATAAATTTCTGTCCTATATAAAGAGGAAATATGTAAAGGGCCTTTGAAAAGGAGTGACTCAAATTCTGGAATATAAAGGATTTTTTAAATTTTAAAACCACATAGACATATAATTAATAAATAAACACAAAACCAATTAAAATTTATTTTGAATTTTCATTACCATCATAGAGAAGTATACTTTGGATACAGAAATAAGTTCTAATACTTTTCTATCATGCACACAAGCTATTATAGGCACACATTTTAATGCAAAATAGTTCTTTTTAATCATTTACTCAAAGTATGACCCCATCCTTTAAAAAAATCTTGAAAACTATAGCCACGAGAAATGTTTATCACTGACATGCAGATTTTATGTGCCCTCGATTTTGCACTGTTGAAAATGGTCTTTCATATAAGCTGCAATAAGTTCTAGTTTTGAACTAGATCATGGATAGGTACTGTTTTGGGTTGTTCTTTGTTTTGTTTTGTTTTGTTTTCTAATTAACCTTATATCAAGAGATCTGGTCACAAACTTCAATACCTAAATAAGATTTGTGAATGTAATAGGATAAATAATATGACAGCAGCATACAGAAATATAGTTTATATAGTTAGAAAACAATTGGGATGATTTGTATGTCAAAACAGCTGGGTAATAAAGTCCAATGTTAAAGTACTAATAGGGTGGGAGGCAGGGCAATCATGTCCTGTGTTCCTTTATAGAATGAATTGTTGTTACACATTGAATCTTTGCAATGTAGTGTTAAGGATGCTGACACAATCAATAATTCCCTCTTGGAAAAAAAAAAGTTCAAAGCTTCAATGTGAATAACATTATCCTATTTTCTCAAAAGCCCTTTCCTGCATCGAGTAATATGGCTTCAGACAAGAATTCCAACTGAGTTGTGGCATAAAAAAAGATTACAAGGATTCAGTAGACCAGCAGGAAGCACAAAAAGAAAGCATCCTTGCTTGCAACTAGCTTGATTAAACCTAATGATCTAAGATAAAATTAAGATAACTAACTTATTATCAATATCTCCCCTAAGATTTTGCTTTCCTATTTGTTCAAAGTGAACAAACATCTGCTACATTTTCTGAAAAGGTTTTATTCTCGCTTTTTTTTTCCTTAGACTTAAGACTCTTTATTCTTGATTGGATTCTAAAACATCAATCACATAAACAGGAATGATTCCTTCCTTATGCTCTCGGAGGAAAGCCTCTGTGACTGTTCCCAATCTGCCCCATGCTTGATAAAACCTAAGGGAGCTGAACTTTTATTTCTTACTTTCTCAAAAATGAGTAATAAAAGAATCTGTTAATATGGTAATTCTTTTCAGTTTATTAAATAAGAAAATATTTCCCTCTGATTAATATTTAATAGAATTAAGTAAATGGTATTTTATCTGATTATTTTTAATTTCAAATATCCTCACCTACTATAATCCTTGATTTATTTGAAGAGAAATATGTGTAAATAGGAAAAAATAGTAACTGCTTTAACAATTATAAAGTTTTGCATGTATAATCATGCTATATAGTCTTTTTAATTCTAGATCTTAAAGGTGTTGCTCTCTTCCTTTATATGTCATGATATATATGAAAATATATTGGACACAATTATAGCAATTGATTTTGTGCCAAAAGATTTTGGCAACAGTCTATAGTTGTACTGATAACCCCATTAACTGTGCCATTTCTTTTGATCATTATAAAGATATTACCACGAAAATTCAGCCAACACATGAAATAGGAGATAAGCCGTAGTGTAAAAGAATAATAATAATAATAAGGAAGCTAAATTTTCATCACTGGAAGTGAACTAATTATATTTCACTATAAATAACATCTTTAGAGTGACAACTGGTAGAAATGGTAGAAATAAAGATATTAGATAGTTGTTTCTTTGTTTTTTATTTTTTGGGTTTTTTTTCCAAAATGGTCTTCTCCATTATTTCAAAAGGATTGATTTTTCCCACTTAGTTGTCAGAACAAATAGTGCTTAGCTGGAATCCAGTGCAACTTGGAAGTATATTAAATTTGTAAGACTGGACTCCAGAATGTTAAAATGAGTTGATCTCATCTTAACCTAATAAACATGGACATGTGTGGATGTTTATTTTAGGTTATTCCATTATCAAACTTACATACTCATATCTCCTATTTATGAACACATCCATATCTCGTTTTGAAATTATAGTCATAGACTCTGTAGCATGTACAGATTTCCAAAGTAGTCAATTTCCATTTATACATAGTTAACTTCCTTTAAAACTATAGATTAATTCATTGAACTAAACAAAGCATCAAACAGATAATGTTGGCTAAAGTTTCTAAGAGAGTTCAAATTTCAGGTAATTATAACATTGTAGGATGAAATTTATGTTATCTTACTGGGACCCAGAATGCCTAATATACTATTATTTTTAGAAAAGACATATCTATTTATGCTCTTTCAAATAATGTCAAACATAATGATGCACACAGAAACTGATAATGGTCATTATATATTCAAAGTGATCATGAAATATTTCAAAAAATAGAATTTAAAACTTAGAAATCAGTGTTAATAACTATGGAATAAATATATGTGCATATGTAGCTATTATTAAGGAAGAGTTTAAATAGAGGTAGGAGTTATTGTGAAGTAGGTATACTTGATTTCTGATCTTTGCTATAATCAATTTTGATTTTGTGTTTTTAAAGAAAAAAACGTGCTTTTTTCTAAATATTTATTTACTTATTATTTATTTATTGTTATTTTTAGAAACCCTTATGTCAAGAGCTGACTTTCAATAGATCATCAAGAGGAAATTGCACTGCAAGGTACAAAATCCCTACCATCTTTACTCCTTTAGATTATATTTCTGTAAAGATTAACGTAAATGTGCTTAAATCTATATAGCATGTTTACATATAAGATCATTTTAGTCAAGTTTGCATCTTGAGATTTATCTGTCATTTCAAATTGAAATAATTTGCACTTCTCAAAGGTTCATCAATCTTAAGAAGGGAAAAATATGGGAGGAGGGTAAAGAGATTAAAGAGGCCATTCAAATACAGAAAGCTCATTAAAGGGACAGCAGGAAATCAGAACCAAAACAAATCATTTATTTGCTGATTTAACCAACATATATTTAATGTGCCAAACCTTATTTTGATCTGACAGTACAATGTATGAATCACACCTTCTAGAAGTCCATGGTTTATAATACAGCTCACCTCCCAAGAACATATAGTTGTCTCTCATCTTGATCAGCTGCAGACACTTCTTTAGAACTCGAAAGAAAATAATCTTGCAGAATTTTTTTTCCTTCAACAGATAGTGTTTTAAGAGATATATGTATACAGCATTCTAAGATAGAGATCTTCTTTGCATTAGATAGTTTTGTGAACTGTTCTAGCAAGAAAACAGGTATCTTTCTGAATATAGGATATGGGATATCCAAAATGTAGTATGCTTTGAGGAAAAAAGCTGAATATAAAAACTGACATAAAAATCTAGACTTAAATAAATATTATCTTTGGCTATTAAGTAAAGCTTTGGGTTTTCTTCAGGAGGGCAACTAGAAATGATCTGATGTGAAATGTTTCCTATAAGTTCAAAGAAGAAAAAGCTGACTGAGAGTTAGAAAATGTTTTCAATTGTTAGCCCTATAAATGTCACTGTTTACGGATTAGAGATATTCCAAATGTGTAACAGTGTCTCTGAAATTGGACATAGACATGGAAATTTAACTCAAATTTATATTAATAGTTTCATATAATTGCAAAAATAGATATAAATTTAAAAAATATATTTCTATGAATGATATGATCTAATGATAGAACTGCAACATTATTATTTGTGTTGAAAAATATGACTATTCAATATTCTTAATTTATCAACATATTTGTTTTTCCAACACTAGAGGTAATATTATTATATGTGAAAAGATTGCTGAGTGACCTTGAAAGTTTGGTGGCATTTTTTAGTTTTTCTTAGAAAAGTGGAAATAAATCATGATTATCAGCCTGCATTGCTCTACAATTTTTTTTTTTTCCTAAAAAAATTTTGCAACAACTTCTGAGAATGTTCTCAGGAGTGGCTACATTCATGCAATATCAAGAATAGCAGCAACTGCATGAAGGAAAAATATATTTTCATGAAATACTTAACAAGAAGAATCAAAAAAAGCTCTGTAAATTTTCAGATTCGCAACAGTAAATAACATTAACAATTTCATGACCAAAGTGGGGAAAAAAATCTCAATATTTCTTTTAGATTTGGGAAGGACAGAAACATAAATAAAAGCTATGAAAACTTTGAATAGTCTTGAGAAATTTAAATGGAAATACACTTTAAATTCTAGCAGGCAGGATGGACAACTCATAGTCTTCCAAATTTCTCCTGTGCATATTTTGCTTATCACTTTTCCTAAATTTACTATGATTTACCTTATTTAAATAATTAATGTGTTCTAATAAAAGAGAACATTTAATAAATAATGTTACATAAAGGAAAGAACTATCATGAATACAATGCAATGGTATTCTGTTTGGGACAGTCAGAGAATAGCTTTTGAAATTTAGTTTTCAAGGATAAAATAGTCTCCAGAAGTGAAAAACAAGTTCAGCAAGTTAAGAGAGAGTTCTAAATGTGAAATTGAGACCACAAAATTTTGAATGAATCTATTATAGGAAAAACCATATAGACACAGAAGAACCTATCTAGTTTAACTGTTATTAGTAAAGGAAAAAAATAATAAAATTTAAAAATCCACATATTTTAGAAATGAATAAAACAAAATAAACAAAATAAAATAAATAAAAGAGCTGAAGAGACATCTAATACCAATATAAGAATTACTAAAAGCCTGGGCACCTGGGTGGCTCAGTGGGTTAAGCCACTGCCTCTGGGTCAGGTCATGATCTCAGGGTCCTGGGATCAAGTCCCGCATGGGGCTCTCTGCTCAGCGGGGAGCCTGCTTCCCTCCCTCTCTCTCTCTCTGCCTGCCTCTCTGCCTACCTGTGATCTTTCTCTATCAAAAAAATAAATAAAATCTTAAAAAAAATTACTAAACCCTAATATATAATGGAAAAAGACTTGAATAGAAAAATCAAGTAACTGATTAAATTTAGAAGAAGAAAAATATCAAGAAAAGTACAGCTGATTGCTCATTTCAGGTGGTATGCTGCTGATAGTATAAAATGGTGGAAGCTGAATGACTCAACTCTTATTTTTTATTTTTCTTTTTTTCCTGTTTAAAATGATACTCACCCTGAAAAAAATATATACCAAAACAAACAAACAAACAAAAAACTTGAAGCAGTATTGTTTATGGAAAACAATCTAAGTATATTGATTATAAAATGAATCTAAATCAAAGTACATTTAATTATCTCAACAAGTTAGATTCCAATGTACTGAACTAGGGTATAGCATTATTGGCCAAATTATTGTTGTCATCATACGAGGATTGCTAGGTCAAGAAAAAATGATAATAAAAGCTGAAGATGAGAAAATGTTCCAATTTTCATGAGTAACAAAGTGGATTACACAAAACATTAATTGGAGAACTTAATGTCCATTTTGGACAAGATTATCAGGGGGTCAATAAAATAAAATGAAGGCAACTATTAAAATTCATTTGTAGATTTGTAGACAACAGAATAGTTCATTATAATTCAGCTTTTCAGACTGTATTTGTTTTCTATTGCTAGTGTAATAAATTACCACAAATTTAGTGCCTTACCAAAAATTGTGCCATGGGAGAATTATTGATTGAACTGCATCATTAAGAGAAGGAGAAAGAATCATGAGATGAGAAAGCAGCATCTTTTCTGTCTTCAACTATTTAAAAATTTCATACAAATAATTAGATTTTTTTGTTTGGAACTTTTTAAGTTGTTCAAAAATGTTAAAAATCAAAAGATTAAATATTTAAGGAGAAAGTTGTTTGGCTAGATAACTTATAATATTTATTGTCCAAGAAAGATCTTTATCTTTGAAAGTCTTTGGGCATATTTGGATGTTGGAAAGGAAGGTCAAGCAATAGAAGGGAAGTTGGAAATCTGTGACTATTCAAGAAACTTTCTATAGGGCACCTGGTTGACTCAGTCGATTAAGCAACTGACATTGGCTCAGGTCATGATCTCAGGGTCCTGGGATCAAGCACTATGTTGTTGAGTTCCATGCTCAGCAGGGAGTCTGCTTGTCTCTCTCTGTCTGCCCTTCCCCTAACTTGTGTGTGCTCTCTCTCTCAAATTAGTAAAATATTTTTTTAAAAAAGAAACATATTAGTATCTATAAATATAGTGGTTTCTAATATCATATGTTGCATGATAATTTAGGAGGGGAAGAACAGAAGTTTTTTTTGAAGGTACAAGTGATTTCTACACCATAATTATAGTATAGATAAAATATTAGGGCTTCAGACCATTAGGGCTGTTATAAAAAATTATTTTAGACTGGGTAGATTACAAACAAGAGAAATTTCTCATAGTTCTGGAGTCTGGAAAGTCCAAGATCAAGGAGCCAGCAAATTTGTTGCTTGATGAGGGTCTGATTCTTGGTTCATAGACTGCCAATTTCTAGATATGTTCTTCATTCAAGAAGGTGCTAGAAAGCTCTTTGTGGTCTTTTTCATAAAGGCACTAATCATTCATAAGGACTCCATCCAGAGGAACTAATCACCACTCATAGGCTTTACAACAAATACCATCACATTTAGGGGTTAAGATTTCAACAAATGAATTTTGTAAGTACACATTCAGTACATAACCATTAGTATATATAAGAATATAAATATATTAGAACATATTAGAACTATGGTACTTAAATAATTTTGGATCTTTAATATATTTTAGAATCAATCAAAATGTCTTTTTTAAAAAAATATTTTCTGCTACCCACTTAAGCCCCCATGTTGTATCACCACTTCCTCATAAAAAAATTAAAAAAGGAAAAAAATATGTTTTCTGAGTTTCAAGAAATATTGTGTGTACAAATCCAAAATTAAAACAATAAAACATATATTTCTTGTATCCATATTGAGGAAAGTAAAACACATACTCACTCCTCAAATCTTTATATGCTATGTCTGAAAAATCAAAGAGCACCACCTGGCAGAGAGCCTAGAAGAGGATAGGGGGGGAAAATATATATATAGAGAGAGAGAGGGACTTTCTTCATTCAAGACCTAGTACCTGAATGGTACCACAGGACCACGTACCTATGGGTGATAAATAAACAAGTTTGGCAACGTTAATAATGACTACATATTGGCACTGAGAATAAAGTTACAAAATTTGAATTGTGTTTCATAGTAAAAGAAATATTTCAGTTCACTATTTCATAATGGTTTAATTACCAGTAGTCTCTCTAATTCTACCATTTTCTGCACTGAGCTTCATGCCCTTTTTCTGTCCTTGGCTTTCCATGCTATAAGGTGATTCCATAAACAGGACAAATTAGAATAGGTTCATTTGATTGCCTCATTACCTTTTAGCATGAAGCCATAGTTGAATAACTTTTACTGAATCCACTGTAAAGTAAATTTCATTGTAGTGGGATACCAATGCACATTACTGTTCATTGTAGGTAATAAAGACCTGTAGATTATGCAAAGAGCACCGTTTCCAAACTCCTACCCAAATTAGGAATCTCTTCCACAACATTAATAGTGGATATTCATCTATCCTCTATCTGAGTGTTTCTACAAATACAAAATATTAATTTTCAACATACTAAACTTTATGTTTGGATAGCTCCAATGTTGGAATGTATTTCATTCCTTTAGCCAAAACCTAAATTCATAGTTCTTAGCCCTTCCCCTCTGTTCAATTTCTGAGAACATATATTGACTAAATCTCATCTATCTTCAATATTATAGCTTTACAAACAGTTAAGATACTCTTAAGGGTTTTTTTTTTTTTTTTAATAAATAGTCTGATGGGATATTCTGTTTGCCTTGTAAAATCCTAGTTTATGTCTGTTTTCCTGGAAGAACATTTGTTCACCTTCGGAATTATCCCGAATTTTTCTTTACTTTTTTTTTTTTTTAATGAAGTAGTAGTATTAAGAATTAGATGAAATAATCCAGGATGGGTTTAGTAGACGTTTAATTATTCCTCTCATCAACTGGCATCATCTAGTAGTGTATATGATATATGTGCAGTGAGAGTTATCAATTTAACATATGATTAAATTTGTAAATGTGCAAAGATAACTCATCATTCTTTTCCTGAGGGTACTTCCTGATGAAAATATAGTGCTAAGGAATAGGATAAGCTAGGAGTATCCAATTCCTTATATAGTAGTAAGAAATTATTCAAACATGATATCCTTGTAAACCACCTGTACCAGCCAACTCTGCATTGGCCTAGCCTACAGCTTGTTGAGATGCAGGAAGCTGCAAAGCTATCAGTTAGTGCAGTCAGTAGGAAATGTGGAAAATTATACATTAGACATATGTGAAACACATGTGGGAAATAAAGTGAGTAGTACCACCATGGAAAATATAGAGAAAAATACAAATGTTTTTGTAAAAGCAATTTAGTCGATTACATGAATGTGTAAATCTGTCATGGTTTACTATATGTTTGATGTCATTTTTTTAATTTGGCATCCAGGTGTCAGTAGTTAAAAAACTTATAATAAAAGCAAATAAAAATTAAGAACTAAACTTCTATTTTTCAACAAAGTTATAATAAACAGAAATGTTGTATGAAACCTGAAAACATGAAAAATTATATTTTAGCATATGTAATTGCAGAATATGCATTTCCATATCATTATAAATTGTGACTTACTTCTTAATACATAATTATGCTTCCAAATTAATTTTGGCCTTTTTGACTTCCAGGTTTTTGTTTTTAATAAAATATTAAAAAAATTTTAATTATTCCTAGTGCATCAATTACATTAGCAACAGAAGCTATTCACAAAGATTGTGTCAGATTCATATTAACAGATTTTTCAAATAGAAAAACCTATAAGATTACTCAAATAATAATTTAGGGGTGCCTGGGTGACTTAGTTGTTTAAGCATCTGCCTTTGGGTCAGGTCATGATCCTGGAGTTCCAGGATTAAGACCTACATTGGGCTCCCTGCTCAGTGGAGAGCCTGCTTCTCCCTCTGCCCCTCACCTAGCTCATGCTTTCTCACTCACTTGCTCTCTCTCTCAAATAAATAAAATCTTTAAAAAATAATAAAATTAATAATGTAATGTTTTATCCAATAAATTAAAGTAAGGCTTTTGGAAGTTCAGTGAGCATAGTTTTAAAGTTCTATAAATTCAGTTTAAAAGTTGTAAATCAATAATATTCACTGTATATGCAGTAATACTATCAGTAATAATATTAACACTAACAAAACAAATTTTGGTGACTCACAGAATTATGGTAAGAACTTTTTTTTTCTCTAAATTACAAATTCTACATAGTCAGTGTTGCTGAAATTGTTCATGAATGAATAATTCATAATTGCTTCCAAATGAGCAGTAATATTTTTGCAATTGAAATAGAATTTATTAATTGTCAAAATTTGCATATATAAGTCACTAAAACACATAACTTTTTGTAATGAAGCTGATGTTTAATCATTATCATCATCACCATCATCATTTCTTTAGCATGCCAATACACACTTTCACACTTCTCTGCCAGGCATCAATTAAATTTTAGAAAGGTTCAAAATTACAAAAAGGTATTTTGTAAACTAATGCGAGTAGACTATAATTCTATTGAACTTTTTATAAGTGATTCCTCTACATTTGATCACATTTGTTTCAAAATGAGTTGGAAATCTTCAAAGAATTCACTGAACAAGAAATCAAAAAAAGTCATTTTTTTTTTAGATTTAGAGACTTTTAATTATTGAATATAAAGCTTGTAGACAAGACTATATTACAAGAATACAATGAAATTTATTGGTACAAAAAAGAAAGGAAACAAATTGAATGATTGATGAGAGTTTAAATAAGATACAAGTTTTAATTTGGAAATTTTATAACTGTCCCTTACTATATATTTTGAGGAAAAAAAAACTTTGTTATTGTTACTATTTTTTAACTGTATAAATTTATATTATATAGTGAAACAGAATTCTACTGAGGTGGCCTAAAACTTGTCACATCCAAATTTGGCAACACTTTAAAAATAAATATTCAAAAAGTTTTATTCAAAAATTTTTAAGTTGGAAATATAACTTTTTAAAAAGGTTCTTTGAATAAACGTAAAAAGCCTGAAAATACTGAGCTGAATTTTTATGTATTTCCATATGTTAAAAGTTAGGATTGAGGATATTAACACAATTATTAATTAGCACAATCCTGAGATTTCCAGGTAACTCAGAACTACATACTTAATTATAAAAATACATAGAGACAATTGACTGAAAGTGGTAATAATTTTAAATTTATTACAAATAAGCTGCAGCATTCCAGATTGCAAGCAATTTTATTAATTCTTTTTAAATTAGAAAATATTGCACAGAAGTTATTTTAAAATCATAAATCTTGGTATTCAATTGTTCTTTTCACTTGCATATTTTGGGACTGTTCTGTGATGTTTTTTTTTTTTTTTTGGTAGGAATTTATCAACTTTTCTGTTAAGGTTTATACTAGTTGGTCTTGTCAAATTAATTTGGAATTCACAAATAACTATAATAAATATTTATAATAGTCTCAGAAAGCACTAGATTGATTTGAATTGATGAAGTCAACTCCAGTGCTCTCTGTGGTGTGAACCAACACTGCTGGGGAAAGTACATGTCAAGTCATCTCCCTCTCTTTACTCCTGCTTCAATTTTCTTCCATTCAGAGATGTTGATTTTAAGAGCAGTCTCTTATAAACATTCTTCTTGCTAACCTATTCCCAGGAACCTAATTTCAACAATAATAATATCAACTATGGTTACGGTGAGGATATTAAAACTGTGCCTGGAACATAGTAAACACCGAATTCCAAATAATTATCAAAGGGCCTATCTTTAGGTTGATAAGAATTATCAACCAATAAATATGTTAAGAATGACTTCTCAAAAGCAGAAATTTGAGTAGCTTATTAATTGACACTACTTTGTTGAGAATATATAGTAACTTTGCTTATGCTGTGAGACCCTGAGGGGTTGAGGATTACAGCTCTGATTTAAATCTTACATTCATTTACTGATTCAAGAGAAAACCCCAGATTAATTCATAATCATACTAATTGTACTAAATGTGGTAAAGAAAGGTGAGCTCCAATTACACATTTATTTACTGATGTATAATAAATTACTCCAAATCTTAAGTGTGTTAAAGCAACTATTTTACTTTGCTTATAATTTTATGGATCAGACATTAAGAAGGCTCAGCTAGACAGTTTCGTTAGCATGACGAGGGCTAGATGATCCATTTCTGAGATGACTTTCTCATTTAGTTGGTGTTTCTGTGTGTATTAGCTTTTTTCTCTCTATGATAAAGAGGATATTTTTTTACTTTAGTATAGTTTATCTTCTAGTCACTTTTATAGCCACTGGTCCATGTCTCTAATTTCTTGATTATGGTTCCAGTGACAATTGTCCTTGTCTCTTTGTTCCACGTTCTGAGATCTTGGTCCCATTCTTCCTTTCCATAAGAATTAGAGACCATAATCATAACGAAATAAGCTTTTCAGGCTGTTCCTATATAAAGAAGTTTAAGAGCTCAAAGATTTATTTGCATTTTATATTATCTCTGTTCCTTTTCATCTAAGCTGATATAATGTGTTGAAGATTTTGTGAACTTGTAGTGTATCATATTTTAATCCACACCATTATATGAAAATCATATCCACATTTCTTTTCAGGACAAGCTCTCCTCTGCCTTGGTTCAAAAGTCAAGTTGCTATGCAATATTTCCCTTAATATTCTTACAAGTATTTTTGTTTAGTTAAAAGGCTCAGTATGGCATGTCCTTAAGATTCTTAAAGGCATCCTTTTATGGCAGAGGGAGTATAAGAATACTCTTGTAAGATTCTAAGAAGCCCTAACAGGGATGGCCTTATGTCTTCCAGAGGGGATCAACACAGGATCTTGGAGCCATTCATTTATAAAATTGACCCTGAAGCCTACTCTGTTTGTATCCTATTAAATTGGATTCTTTCTGTGAGACTACTTTTTATGCTGCTAATTGTTAGCTAAGAGGTAAGGGAGGTGAAAATTTTCCAAAACAAGCAAGTCCTAGGTCCTTTGTATATTTTTTTTCAATTCTCCTCAAAATTGTACAGTTCTTCCTTTAGTTGACCTCTCTTCTCTATTTTATAAACAGGCATCTAGAAGAGACAACTGGAACACTCTAGATACTACCTGGAAATTTCCCCAGCCAGAACAAAAGCTACTTTATCCATTTATTTATTTATTTGGATTTTATTTATTTATTTATTCAGTTATTTATTTGATAGAGCAAGAGATCACAAGTAGGCAGAGAGGCAGGCAGAGAGAAAAGGGGAATCATATTCCCTGCTGAGCAGAGAGCCAGATGCAGGGCTTGATCCCAGGACCCTGAGATCCTGACCTGAGCCTAAGGCAAAGACTCAGCCTACTGGGCCACCCAGGTGCCCCCAAAGTCTTATTTATTTATCCTTTCTGTTTTCCACTTTACCAGAGGTGACATTATTGCCAAAATTTATTCTACTATATTATAAAGTCCCCTTTTCTCTAGGCTTCAATAACATTTCCTCACTCACTTTCAAAATAACCTTCAAAAGCATTCTCAAAGCACTGACAATTCTGACAATCTCAAAGCAATGCAACTTGTTTTAGTTTTCGTTATACAATTAGACCGGCTACCAAATTCTCTCACAGTTATCTATCTCATTAAAATCAGCCTAACATTTAGTCACTATGTGACTATTTTATTTTGCTCACAATTTTGTGACTTGGGGATTGGGTTTCTGTTGTGGCTGAGGCTGCAGAATCCACTTAAAAGAGGACTTATAAAGGGCCTCTGGATGGCTCAGATGGTTAAGTGTCTGCCTTTGGCTCAGGTCATGAACTTAAGAGTCCTAGGATTGTGCTCTGCCTTGGACTTTAAGCTCCAGTGGGGAGTTTGCTTCTGCCTCTCTCTCTCTGCTTGTGCTTGCTCTCTCTCTCTCTCTCCCTAATGAATAAATAAAATCTTAAAAAAAAAATAAGATAACTTCTTAACTCTTAAATCTAGTGCCTTATTGTCTCTTAGCTTTTCTCTCTCTCCACATGGTATCTTTTCTTCTAAATGGCTTGAATTATTCCAACTTCTAATATGCTGGCTATGTTTCCTAGTACAAGTTTTCCAAGAAAAAACATCCCAAGAGGTCCAAGCAAAAGCTGTAAAACTGCTTATGACCTAGCTACACTGTCATTTGTGGAATCTATTGGTCCAGCAAGCTGCCAAGGTCAGTCTACATTCAAAGATAGTGAAAAATCCTCACCCTTGGGGCACCTGGGTGGCTCAGTCAGTTAAGCATCTGCCTTCGGCTCAGGTCATGATCCCAGGGTCCTGGGATGGAGCCCCATATGGGCTTCCTGCTCAGCAGGGAGCCTGCTTCTCTCTCTCCAGCTCCCCTGTGCTTGTGTTCCCTCTCTCGCTATCTCTGTGTCATAAATAAATAAAAATCTTAAAAAAAAAATCCTCACCCTTTCAATGAAGGAATAGTATGCATTTACAGGAAAGAAGGCAATTAATTATGATCATGTAAGAGAGAAGCTAACAAATTTTGTTAGCATCACAAAACCTAAACAAAGTTTAGTACTTTTAAACAAACAAAAAACCTTACTGTTTAATTTGTAGTCACTTTATCTAAATAATTTGAATAATCTAAATTAATTCAATCCACTTACATATGTGGATTAATTAATAATAAAAGTTATTACGATAAAATAAAATAAAATAAAATAAAATAAAAATATTACGATTAATTAATAATAAAGAGATTTACAGGTAACATTTCCCCATAAATCTTCAGACAATCAAATTCAAAAGATCCTTTCGAAACTGCTTGCCCTAGTAAATTTTAGCTGTCATTTACCTCTTGAAATCAAGAGATAACTCCACTAAGAACAGATCCAACCTCTCTAAAACTTGAACTGGTGTACAGGTCTATAAAGACTCTGGCTATCACACTCAAGGTCAATTCACTTAAGAAATCTAGATCTCAAGTGGATTGAGTTAAGAATGAAGTTCAGAAGCAACTTCTCTTACAAATGCAAAGAATTAATGATCACTGATTTCTTCTTTGCCAAGCCTGATCTTCTCTGGGGAAAAGAATGGGACCCTGAACCAGTGCTAATGGGTCTGTGCCCTCAAGGCAAAGTTGGCCTTTTAGAGGTTTGGAGTTTCAGAGACTAAGTTTCCTTGAGAATTTTAAAAGTGAATCCACTCTCTGAATCTAAACATTTTCTCAAAAATCTGCAAGTCTTTTACTTAGCACTACAAAACTTAGTATCAAGGGACAAGGGAATGGTGCATAAACAGTGAATTTTGGAACACTGAAAAGAAGATAAAATGGAAAAAAAATACTATAATTTTTTAGACTTTCCCTGTTACAATGAGGAAAAAAAAATCACTTTGTTATTATTTCTAATCTAATGTCAGAGGCTTATATGGTAGGAAAGACCTGCTTTATTTCTACAGGTTTGGCATAGAAACAAGTAACCTATAAAATTCACTCTCCTTAAAAATGTCTGCAGGAAACTTAGGGAGGACCATCAGTAAAGAAACAATGACCTGAAACCTGCAACACAGTACAATATTATAATGAAAATAATAACTTAAAATCTCCAAAGTAATCTGCTGTTTTATTTCAGTTTGATGTTGGCAATGTTGCCCCCTCTTTGGTTTTTGTTTATATTCAAAAAGTTTCTTTGCATTATGATTGTTCTGACTTGCTACCTAATTACTTACTCTTTACTTTTCTAGACTTCATTGGTACCATCCAGTGAAATCAGGCTACAGATGTTGTTTCAATTATTGGTAGCAACAGTATTACTAGCATCTTTGGAAGATCATCTATAAAGCCTTTTCTGTGCTAAATAATTTACATACATATTTTACATTTACAACAATTCTATAAGGTAAATATTACACTGAAAGAAGAAAAAGAAACAAGTAAAAGCTTTTAACTCAAGCATTTAAGAATGGTGTGAATGGATAGAAGCTAAAAATGAGTATTTTTCAGGGAGCAAGTAGCCGAAAGATTTACAGGGCTGATTGAAAAGGGCCACTTAAAGTTTAGTATTGAACTGAGAGTTGTTCATTGCTCAGATACTTGAGAAATATGGGGAAAATGAGTTATTCTAATCATGACACAGGATGTAGAAACAAGAAAATGGGACTTTAGTTTAACAACAATTAGCTACTTAATTTGCATTTAGGAATAGGAGATAAGGAGAAGCATTCAGATATTAAGGTTCTTGAGGGATGCCTAAAATATGGTATTTTGATTATCTGTGCGGTGGCAAGATTATCTCTTGCTAGCAGTTAGTTACACAGAAATATTTAAGACTTTGGGCAGCATAAAATATGGGACTACTCTACTAAGAAACATAGTAGGATCATTAATAGAATCTCAGATGTCACCTAATTCCCACTTATTTTTCCTAGTCCCAACCAAGAAAACAAAACCACTGGATGAATGCGATTATTTAAAATGCATTTGCATGGGGCACCTGGGTGGCTCCGTGGGTTAAGCCGCTGCCTTCGGCTCAGGTCATGATCTCAGAGTCCTGGGATCGAGTCCTGTATCAGGCTCTCCGCTTCCTTCTCTCTCTCTGCCTGCCTCTCCATCTACTTGTGATTTCTCTCTGTCAAATAAATAAATAAAATCTTAAAAAAAATTAAAAAAAATAAAATAAAATGCATTTGCATATGTTCAAATGATCTTTATGCATTGGTTCTTACTAGGTCTCACCTTGACAATTTTATCAGGGTTATAAGTTTGGCAGATGGAAAATGTGGTAGAACTATTCTCAAAAATTTTAAGTGAAAGTGCCCTATCAATCCTAATTTGAGATTTTAGTCAGTTTGCCTCTATTATTTTGTTAACCAGCAATAAGAACATGGAAAAGTAAGGAATCCTTTGTAAAGGAATAACATCATCAACTAACTCATAATGATTTAGTCAATAATTACCTTGGAAGTCATCAGGTATAAACTGGGAAGACACTGACCAATCTCCAGAGCCTTTGATATAATAATAAAACATATATAAATAATTGCCACTAATTGTCCATGTGAGACATTATTAATATCTAGAAACAAAAATTCACTTATAGACAGTTTTTGTACCAGTTTGTATACTTGAATTTGAGTATGCATCTTTTAAACTAAGAAGCATACAATTATTGAAGTAGGCAATTATTGAAACATATGTATATTTATAAGTGTGTGTGTGTGTGTATTTATATATATTACTTTCACATAATAAATCTATGAGGACTGCATTTCTCTCATCATCTGTTAACCCCCTCCCATTTAGTAAAGATAGAATTCTCAGCATAGTTAGAAATTACTTAAAAACTGGAGAATAACAAACTAAATTATTTTTATTCTTCTTTTTAAAAAGCAAAGAAGCAAGTCTTCTTGTTACCTGAAGACTATTCCAGGAAACCCAAAAAGAGTTACACAAATAAGGGGTATCTTAATAATTGTACCTACTATAGGGAAGGGAAAATCATTTTTCCTCTACTCTCTGAGTACTTAGCTGAGACTCCTAAAAAACAAAATTAAGAGAAAGGCAACAGAAGTTCAATAACATGTATACCATATGTATGTATTAGGGGATAGCCAGAAAAAAAGGAATAATTCAAAGAAGTAACTTTAGAATTTAGGATAGTTTTTACTATCTTAATAGGGGAAGGAAAATGTTTGGAGGTGTATAAGCCTCTTGAAAAGGGGAAGTGGTTTTTAGGAAAACTGAATGGGCTTTTAGAGAAATAGGTGGGAAATATGATAGTTGATAACAGTATTTGTCTGAAGGCAGTGTTAACTTCTTCCCTGGCTAACAAACTCCAGGGGAGGAGATTCTAACAATTGAATTCCTTTTGGAGAATCTATTTATAGGCAGATATGAGGAATTCCGAGAAAGCCTCTACTTGCATTTGCTGTTTTCCAAGGACTATAGCTGAAAATAGTATACTGAAATGGCATATTGTGGAGTGGCATGTTCTGAACTCCTATTCTGGGGTAACATATTCTATTAACCTTCATACTCTTTTGAATTTAGTCTTAAGGTAGGAAAAAGTCATATTTGAGAAAAGTTAACTAGAATAAATAGTTTTCAGAAAATCACAGCATTGGGAACAATGATTACTAGGAACATAACTTTTAAAAACATAAATTATTTTCTTGGCAGAGTAACTTCGTTTTACAGAAAGAAACAAATTCTAGTATTTCCTATCTATCAAGTAATATTTTACATTAAAAATCTGTATACTTATCTTTATGAATAAAAAGATTAATATTGAAGCAAAATAAATAAAAATTTTAGGGGCACTTGGGTGGCTTAGTTGGTTAAGCAACTAACTCAGTTTCAGCTCAGGTCATGATCTCTTGGTTCATGATCTCATGGCTTATGGGATGGAGACCGCATTGGATTCAATTCTCAGCGGAGAGTCTGCTTGAAGATTCTCTCCCTCTGCTCCTCCCCCACCATGCCTACTCTCTTTCTTTCTTTAAAAATAAATAAAAGAATTTTTTAAAATTTATTTTCAGCATAACAGTATTCCTTCTTTTTGCACCACACCCAGTGCTCCATGCAATCTGTGCCCTTTATAATACCCACCACCTGGTACCCCAACCTCCCACCCCCCGCCCCTTCAAAACCCTCAGATTGTTTTTCAGGGTCCATAGTCTCTCATGGTTCACCTCCCCTTCCAATTTCCCTCAACTCCCTTCTCCTCTCTAACTCCCCATGTCCTCCATGCTATTTGTTATGCTCCACAAATAAGTGAAACCATATGATAATTGATGCTCTCTGCTTGACTTATTTCACTCAGCATAATCTCTTCCAGTAAAAAAAAAAAAAAAAAAAAATCTTCTAAAAACATCAAAATTTTAAGTCATTTTTTAAAAGATTTTATTTATTTATTTGAGAGAGACAGAGCATGAGCAGGGGGAGTGGCAGAGGGAGAGGGAAAAGGAGAAACAGATTCTCCACTGAGCAGGGAGCCCAACCTAGGACTTGATCCCAGGACTCGGGCTTCATGATCTGAGCCAAAAGCAGATGCTTAACCCACTGAGCTACTCAGGTGCCCCTATTCATGGTTTTTATATTAAGGTATATTAACCACAGTTAACCATAGTATGATTTGTAAGTCATACTTTAAGTTTAACATGTAAATGACTTTATCAACATATTAAAGCAATGCATACTTTTAGTATACTTTGGATATCAACTAACTGTAATGATTTATTTGAGAAATATAAAAACTGTACTATTATATTGCAGCTATTCATGTTTCTCTGTAATTATTATACTAAGCATAGTCTCAAGTACTTTTTTATTAACACCTTTAATCAGTTATCAATTATTGTTTCTTCCAATCAAAGACAGAGAAAACTAGAAGAAAGAAAATCACAAACTCCTTAATTCTTTATCTTTGTGACCATATATTTAAATCAACTATACAAATGTTAAGGTGACAAGAAAAATAAACACACAAATAGAGCATTATCAAAAGGCATTTGCACATTTTAAAAGTGTAAGAATAGGGTAAATAAAAAGTGTAGACACTAAAGTTTATAACATTTTCTTACGTTGAAAAAGTATGTTACATTAGTGTAATGTCTTAAAATTAATTAAAAATATGAAAATTATAACTGAAATAGTTTTGTTCTTATCTGCAATATTTTAAGAATTTATTCATGAAATTAATGTTTTTAATTTTTTAAAGATTTTATTCATTTATTTGAGAGAGAGAAATCAAAAGCAGAGGGAGCAGCAGGCAGAAGCAGAGGGAGATGCAAACTCCCAGTGAGCAAGGAACCCAATACAGGACTGGATTTCCAGGACTCTGGGATCATGACTTGAACCAAAGGCAGATGCTTAACTGAGTGAGCCACCCAGGTGCCCTGAGCTTAACCTTTCTTAAAAGACATCCATTTTCACAAGTTTACCTGAACACAATTTTTTATATTTCAGAATCCTAAATATTTGTGAAAATGATGATAATTCATTAGACTTTCAGAAATCAATGTAGAAAATTTATTAAAATTAAATAAGAATTTTAATCTTAGTGTTACATATACTAGAAAAGCAGTTTGACATTAATTTTACATAGTAAGATGTAGAAGGTAACAACGATCTTTACACCAATATAATTAAATAATGCTAATTTGTTCAGATTCATACACTTATCAGAAATAATACACAAACTCTTTATTAATATAATTTATAATTATATTTAAACTAAAGTGAGTGACTCTTTAGACCATGTTTAGAAGTACTCTTATTTAGATAGAGAGTTCTTTTTCTCATCTAGTAACTAGCTAACAAAGCTGTCTTGTTACATGCTCAGGTAAGATTTTTTAAAACACAGACCATTTTTTTGTAAAATATAACAACATAATAATTTAGTTTTATTTATTAAACTTCTAAATGTGTATCTAGATATGTATGTATTCTTAGATTGTAGCCATAATAATAAAAAAATCTGATTAATATGAAAAACATCCAAAGAGAAGGAAAAAAATGGAAGAACACCCATACACACACACAGAGGAAAATTAAGGAGCTTATTTTAGACAAATGTGGAATTATCATTGTTACACACTAATTATCTTACCTTTGCAAGAAAGAAATATTACAAGCAGAAAGCTCATTTTGAAACCTGAACACACACACAAACTAACTCACACAGAAGAGTTATTACAGCTTATTTAAGTAAAATAATTCTCTCTTGAGTGATCTATCTTTTAGATAGATCTGCTTATGCAATCTTCCTACCAGGTTTCTACCATTTTTGTCTTAATATAGCTCTCAAATAAACAAATTTTTTTAAACCAAAAGTTCCTCATAATGGCTATTTTAATTATGAATTTTCTTTTGAAATGCCTTGAAACATTCAAATAATTGGAGTGTAGGCATCTATACAAATAGGGCACCAGGTTGGAGTAAGTTTTCCAGCTGACAGTTGTCTATTGTCTTCCAGTGGTGAGAAATGAAAAATACAAATAAGCTCCCCTAATCAAATCCTAGCACTCTTGCTTCACCTTAAGGGATTCTAGCAGTGACAAAACAAGGAGAGGAATCTCATTCAAGGATGGTGATGACAATAGTAATGATATAAAGGCTTAAGCAGCAACTAACACAAAAGTGTAGAATACCAGACAGGTGAAGAACTTACCCAGCTTTCCAGGCATACCAGCCTATAATAAGGGAGAATTTTTGTCATGTTCTACCCTTATCAATATTTCTCAGGCATTAAATCTATGGGAGGAGAAAAAATAATCAAAATCAATTAGTTTAAGCCTTCATTAAATACTTCTCAATGTGAGAATACTGAAAGGTGGATATTGTGAAGGAATAATAGCATACAGATTTATAAGCTGGGGAAGGTCAGCCAAAGTTTAGTTTTGTTCTCAGAATTATTCATCTAGAACTAATAAATAAATTCAGAAAAGATGTAAGATACAAAATCTATATACAGAAATCTGTTGTATTTCTATGTACTAATAATGAACTATCAGAATGAGAAATTAAGAAAACAATTCCATTTACAATTGTAGCAAAAAATAAAATACGTGAAATAAATTTAACCAACAAGGTAAAAGACCTGTACTCCAAAAACTGGAAGACACTGATGAAAGAAACTGAAGATAATGCAAATAAATGGAAGGATATACTGTGTTTGTGGATTAGAAGAATTAATATTGTTTAAATGTCCATACTACTCAAAGCAATTTACATATCTAAGGTCTCTTATAGTTTCATACAGAGTTCAGGATTATTGTCTTACAGATATTTATCAAAATAACAATGGCAGTTTTTCAGACAACTAGAAAAAATAATCCTAAAATCTATATGGATTTTACAAAAGACCTTGAACAGCCAAAGCAATTTTGAAGGGGAAAACAAAAAAAGTGGAGGTATCATGCTGCTAGATTTCAAACTACACTACAAAACTATACTAATCAAAATGGTGTGATAAAAATGAAACTCAACTATTTTCCTACACTATATACAAAAATAAATTGAAAATGGATTGCAGACTTATTAAGACCTGAAACCATGAAACTCCTAGAAGCAAACAGGCAGTAATCTCTTTGATGTCAGGGTTGGCAATATTTTTTTTTTGTATCTGTGTCTTCAAGTTAAGACAACAAAAGCAGAAATAAACAAATGGGTGTATATAAAACTGAAAAGCTTTTTTATAACAAAGGATACCATCAATAAAAAGAAAAGGCAACATACTGAATAAGAGAAGATATATGCAAATAATATTCCGTGTAAGGGTTTAACATCCCAAAAATATAAAGAACTCAGGCAAATCTATTTTCGTGTGTGGTGTAAGGAAATGGTCCAATTTCGTTTTTCTGCATGTGGCTGTCCAATTTTCCCAGCAACATTTATGGAAGAGGCTGTCATTTTCCCATTGGACATTCTTTCCTGCTTTGTCGAAGATTAGTTGACCGTAGAGTTGAGGGTCTATTTCTGGGCTCTCTATTCTGTTCCATTGATCTATGTGTCTGCTTTTGTGCCAGTACCATGCTGTCTTGATGATGACAGCTTTGTAATAGAGCTTGAAGTCCAGAATTGTGAAGCCACCAATGTTGGCTTTCTTTTTCAATATTCCTTTGGCTATTCGAAGTCTTTTCTGGTTCCATATAAATTTTAGAATTAGTTGTTCCATTTCTTCGAAAAAGATGGATGGTACTTTGATAGTAATTGCATTAAATGTGTAGATTGCTTTAGGTAGCATAGACTTTTTCACAATATTTATTCTTCCAATCCAGGAACATGGAACATTTTTCCATTTCTTTGTGTCTTCCTCAATTTCTTTCATGAGTACTTTATAGTTTTCGGAGTATAGATTCTGTGCCTCTTTGGTTAGGTTTATTCCTAGGTATCTTATGGTTTTGGGTGCAATTGTAAATGGGATTGACGCCTTAATTTCTCTTTCTTCTGTCTTGCTGTTGGTGTAGAGAAATGCAACTGATTTCTGTGCATTGATTTTATATCCTGACACTTTACTGAATTCCTGTACAAGTTCTAGCAGTTTTGGAGTGGAGTCGTTTGGGTTTTCCACATATAGTATCATATCATCTGCGAAGAGTGATAATTTGACTTCTTCTTTGCCAATTTGGATGCCTTTAATTTCCTTTGGTTGTCTGATTGCTGAGGCTAGGACCTCTAGTACTATGTTGAATAGCAGTGGTGATAATGGACATCCCTGCCGTGTTCCTGACCTTAGTGGAAAAGCTTTCAGTTTTTCTCCATTGAGAATGATATTTGCAGTGGGTTTTTCATAGATGGCTTTTATGATATTGAGGTATGTGCCCTCTATCCCTACACTTTGAAGAGTTTTGATCAGGAAGGGATGCTGTACTTTGTCAAATGCTTTTTCAGCATCTATTGAGAGTATCATATCGTTCTTGTTCTTTCTTTTATTGATGTGTTGTATCACATTGACTGATTTGCGGATGTTGAACCAACCTTGCAGCCCTCGAATAAATCCCACTTGGTCGTGGTGAATAATCCTTTTAATGTACTGTTGAATCCTATTGGCTAGTATTTTGTTGAGTATTTTCGCATCTGTGTTCATCAAGGATATTGGTCTATAGCTCTCTTTTTTGATGGGATCCTTGCCTGGTTTTGCGATCAAGGTGATGCTGGCCTCATAAAATGAGTTTGGAAGTTTTCCTTCCATTTCTATTTTTTGGAACAGTTTCAGCAGAATAGAAATTAATTCCTCTTTAAATGTTTGGTAGAATTCCCCCGGGAAGTCGTCTGGCCCTGGGCTTTAGTTTGTTTGGAGATTTTTAATGACTGTTTCAATCTCCTTACAGTTTATGGGTCTGTTCAGGCTTTCTATTTCTTCCTGGTTCAGTTGTGGTAGTTTATATGTTTCTAGGAATGCATCCATTTCTTCCAGATTGTCAAATTTGTTGGCGTAGAGTTGCTCATAGTATGTTCTTATAATAGTTCGTATTGCTTTGGTGTTAGTTGTGATCTCTCCTCTTTCATTCATGATTTTATTTATTTGGGTCATTTCTCTTTTCTTTTTGATAAGTCTGGCCAGGGGTTTATCAATCTTATTAATTCTTTCAAAGAACCAGCTCCTACTTTCGTTGATTTGTTCTATTGTTTTTTTTTGTTTCTATTTCATTGATTTCTGCTCTGATCTTTATGATTTCTCTTCTCCTGCTGGGCTTAGGGTTTCTTTCTTGTTCTTTCTCCACTCTTTTAGGTGTAGGGTTAGGTTGTGTACTTGAGACCTTTCTTGTTTCTTGAGAAAGGCTTGTACCACTATATATTTTCCTCTCAGGACTGCCTTTGTTTTGTCCCACAGATTTTGAACCGTTGTATTTTCATTATCATTTTTTTCCATGATTTTTTTCAATTCTTCTTTAATTTCTCGGTTGACCCATTCATTCTTTAGAAGGATGCTGTTTAGTCTCCATGTATTTGGGTTCTTTTCAAACTTCCTTTTGTGGTTGAGTTCTAGCTTTAGAGCATTGTGGTCTGAAAATATGCAGGGAATGATCCCAACCTTTGATACTGGTTGAGTCCTGATTTAGGACCGAGGATGTGATCTATTCTGGAGAATGTTCCATGTGCACTAGAGAAGAATGTGTGTTCTGTTGCTTTGGGATGAAATGTTCTGAATATATCTGTGATGTCCATCTGGTCCAGTGTGTTGTTTAAGGCCTTTATTTCCGTGCTGATCTTTTGCTTGGATGATCTGTCCATTTCAGTGAGGGGAGTGTTACAGTCCCCTACTATTATTGTATTATTGTTGATGTGTTTCTTTGATTTTGTTATTAATTGGTTTATATAGTTGGTTGCTCCCAGGTTGGGGGCAGAGATATTTAAAATTGTTAAATCTTCTTGTTGGACAGACCCTTTGAGTATGATATAGTGTCCTTCCTCATCTCTTATTATAGTCTTTGGCTTAAAATCTAATTGATCTGATATAAGGACTGCCACTCCTGCTTTCTTCTGATGTCCATTAGCATGGTAAATTCTTTTCCACCCCCACACTTTAAATCTGGAGGTGTCTTCAGGCTTAAAATGAGTTTCTTGCAGGCAACATATAGATGGGTTTTGTTTTTTTATCCATTCTGATACCCTGTGTCTTTTGACAGGGGCATTTAGCCCATTAACATTTAGGGTAACTATTGAGAGATGTGATTTTATTGCCATTGTATTGCCTGTAAGGTGACTCTTACTGTATCTGGTCTCTGTTCCTTTCTGATCTACCACTTGTACGCTCTCTCTTTGCTTAGAGGACCCCTTTCAATATCTCCTGTAGAGCTGTTTTGGTGTTTGCAAATTCTTTCAGTTTTTGTTTGTCCTGGAAGCTTTTAATCTCTCCTTCTATTTTCAATGATAGCCTAGCTGGATATAGTATTCTTGGCTGCATGTTTTTCTCGTTTAGTGCTCTGAAAATATCATGCCAGCTCTTTCTGGCCTGCCAGGTCTCTGTGGATAAGTCAGCTGCCAATCTAATATTTTTACCATTGTATGTTACAGACTTCTTTTCCCTGGCTGCTTTCAGGATTTTCTCTTTTTCACTGACACTTGTAAATTTTACTATTAGGTGACGGGGTGTGGGCCTATTCTTATTAATTTTGAGGGGCATTATCTGAACCTCCTGAATTTTGATGCTCGTTTTCTTTGCCATATTGGGGAAATTCTCCCCAATAATTCTCTCCAGTATACCTTCTGCTCCCCTCTCTCTTTCTTCTTCTTCTGGAATCCCAATTATTCTAATGTTGTTTCATCTTATGGTGTCACTTATCTCTCGAATTCTCCCCTCATGGTCCAGTAGTTGTTTGTCCCTCTTTCCTCAGCTTCTTTATTCTCTGTCATTTGGTCTTCTATATCACTAATTCTTTCTTCTGCCTCATTCATCCTAGCAGTGAGAGCCTCCATTTTTGATTGCACCTCATTAATAGCTTTTTTGATTTCAACTTGGTTAGATTTTAGTTCTTTTATTTCTCCAGAAAGGGCTTTTATATCTCTCGAGAGGGTTTCTCTAATATCTTCCATGCCTTTTTCGAGCCTGGCTAGAACCTTGAGAATTGTCATTCTGAACTCTAGATCTGACATATTACCTATGTCTGTATTGATTAGGTCCCTAGCCTTCGGTACTGCCTCTTGTTCTTTTTTTTTGTGTTGAATTTTTCCGTCTTGTCATTTTGTCCAGTTAAGAGTATATGAAGGAGCAAGTAAAATACTAAAAGGGTGGCAACAACCCCAGGAAAATATGCTTTAACCAAATTAGAAGAGATCCCAAATCATGAGGGGGGAGATAGGGGATAAAAAGAGGTTCAAAAAGGAAGAAAGAAAAAAAATAAAAAAAATAAAAGAAAAGAAAAGAATTAAAAAAAGAAAACAAGAAAAATATAAAAAATAAAAAATATATATATTAGATAAACTAGTTAAAAAAACGTTAAAAAAGAAAAAGGTAAAAGTTCAAAAAGAATTTTACCAGAAGGCGAGAAAAAAAATAGTATTAAACATAAAAAAGAATGAAATCTTGCCTTTGACAACAACATGTATGGAGCTAAAGACTATAAAGCTAAATGAAGTAAGTCAGTCAGAGAAAGACAAATACCATATGTTCCCACTCATATGTGGAATTTAAGAAACAAAACAAATGGCAAACAGAAAAAAAAAAAAAGAAAAAGATAAATTAACTAATGGGCTCTTAATTATAGAGAATAGATTGATAATTACTTGAAGGCAGGTGGGGGGATGGGTTAAATAGGTGTTAGGGATTAAGGAGTGTACTTGTCGTAATGAACACTGGGTGATGTATGGTATTATTGAATCACCATATTGTACACCTGAAACTAATATAACACTGTATGTTAACTAACTGGAATTAAAATAAAAATTTAGGAAAAAAACCCACAAAAGTAAACACTTTAATAAAAACTGACCATATGCTGGTCAGAAAAACACCAAAAATTCCAAAGGATTGAAAAGTGTATTGAATGCTACATCAAAAACTAATGATGTACTGTACAGTGGCTAACTGAACATAAAAATGCATAAACAAAATATAAAAATTTATCTATTTTTATGAGATGAATTGTAAATTTGTATCTTCCTAATGAATTTACATTTTAAATTATAAAGTGACATTTTCCTATGCTAATTTCTTCCATTTAAAGTCTGCCTTTTTTTTACTAACAAAGTCAGAAGAGCTTTTTCATTATCTCAGAAATACCAAAAAAAAAAAAAAGTTAGTAACCATTGAATTGTATTCTTCCAAATGATATGTTGAAATCCTAATCTCCAGAGCCTATGAATGTAACCATATTTGGAAATAGATCTTGCAGATTAAGTCATATTAAGATGAGGTAACACTGGAGTACAGTAGGTTGGGCCTTACTGCAATATGACTGGTTTTCTTATATAAAGAGAAGACAGAAACACACAGGGAGAATGCCATGTGAGGACCAAAGAAAATAATGCAGTGATGTAGTCATAAACCAAAAAATGTTAAGGACTATTCACCACCACCAGAAGCTAAGAATCAAGGAAATATCCTCCCCTATAGGTTTCAGAGGAAGCATGGCCATGCCAACACCTTGATTTTAGATGCCCAGCCTCTAAAACTAGAGAAAATAGAGGTCTGTTGTTTCAAGTCACTCAGTTTGTGGTACTATTTTATGATAGCCCAGGAAACAAACACAATATCATTTAACTGGTATTTATGATTTTCAAATGGAATAAAAGGCATTTTCATAGAAACTTTAAAGCTATAGATAAAAATCTTTAAAGTTATAGATAACATATCTATAAATATCATGATTATTTCATTTTAAGGCCATCCATGCTTAATATAGTTCTGGAAGTACTGACCAATGTGTAGAAAATAGAATAAGAAAAAGGTTTAAGGATTAAAATGGAAATAGTAAACACCACATTATTTGAAGAATATATAAGCTTATATGTAAACAACCAACCAAACTGAGAACAAAGTATTAGAATTAATAGTAGTGCTTAGCAATATTACAATGCATAAACATATATAAAATAAAATATCATCCACAATATTAGTAATACAGAGGAATTGACTTAACAACAAATTAATGAGACATGTATAGAGTACAAAATTAGATACAAGGCAGAAAAAAAGATCTTGAAAAAAACTTGGATATACTCTATTAATATATAAATTTTTTCTCACACAATACATATTAAATCATGCCACCAACTAGTTTCCAACTGTCCTACTGTCTTCCCAAAGTCATAAATTTCTTTTGTTCCTGAATTTTTCTCATCAGTATAAAAACATGTCTTAAGTGTCTCATCTTTATTGAAAAAAACAAATAAGTTGGTATCACTTTCCCCACTGTCACCCATTCCCCCCCCCCCATGTTTGCAGGTAAATTATTTTTTTGAAGGGATATCTAACTTTGTTTTTATAACCCATATTCTCCCATCCTCTATTAAAGAAACTGCATAGGCCTTCATTCTCAACATTCTACCTAAATAGTTGCTGTCAGTGCCACCGATGACAATGATATTGCTAAATCCATTAAGCAATCCGTAGTCTTCAGTCTTCATCTTTTACTGTCTTGCTTTCCCTTTTATCCTACATCATCATTCTCAGTCTGCTGTTTCCTTCTCTCTAACCTTTGAATGCTGTCTAGCCCAAGAACACGGACGTGTTACTCTTTTCTCCATCTAATTTACTAATTTGGTGATCTTATTAAGTCTTACCAATTTAAATGACATGTTGACTTACCATTTATAACTTCAGCTCTAAATTTTATCCTGAAATACATAATCATATAACCACTAAAGGATTTTATACTAGGAAATAATGAGACACTGCATTAAAACAAACAGACAAAACACTCTTACAGTAGTATGAAGGATTGATTAGAAAGTTCCTCCTGGAGGTTAATCAATAAATGGGATGTTATTGTACAGCAAAAGGGGTATATTTTGAATCTGCTAAATCTAAAAAATCTGCAGACTGGGCTGGGAAAGGAGGTGTTATGAATGAGACTGAATTCAAAATAAGAATAAAATTTTTCTTTTTGTTGACTTTTAATATGTTTCCAGACAAGCAAAGGGAAAAAAGAGAGATGTCAATAACCCTGAGATCAGGAGGTGCATGGTCTATAGGCAGACACCCCAGAAATCATTTCTTTTTAAACTATGGTATGTCCTACTCTCTGGAGCCTGCTCTGCATTGTCACCACATGTGGGCAAATAATAGCATCTGACTTATAATGAACAGAGAAGAGAGAGAAAGAGAGAGAGAAACCAAGAAACAGACTTAATTTTAGAGAACAAATTGATTATTACCAGAATGGAGGTGGGTGGAGGGATGGGTTAAATTGTTTATGGGGGCTGAGGAGTATATTTGTGATGAACACTGGGAGTTGTAAGAAATTATTGAATCACTATTTTGTACCCCCAAAACTAATATTATTATACTATATGTTAACTAATAGGGACATAAATAAATACTTTTTAAAAAGGAAGACTATCTCTGGGCAGCAAGATATTGATTTGGCAAAGATGGTGTTCAAGTGAGCATTGGTATTTTATTTTATTATTTTATTTTATTTTATTTTTAGAGAGAGAGAGTGTGTGTGCATGAGCAGGTGGGGAGGGGCACAGGGAGAGGGAGACAACCTTAAGTAGACTCTGTTCAGAGCACAGAACCTGAAGTAGGGCTCAATCTCACAACCCTGAGATCATGACCTGGGCTGAAATTGAGTCAGATGTTTAACCAACTGAATCACTCAGGTGTGCCAACCATAGGTATTTTAAAAGGGAATATCCAGTATGTATAAGATTTTTTTTTTCCCTCTCTGAGAGAGAAAAAAACAAAAAACAAAAACAACAGAGATCACAGAAGGAGAGGGACAAGCAGACTTGTTACTGAGTGGAGCTTGTGGGGCTTGAGTCCAGGACCCTGAAATCATGGTCTGAGCTGAAAGCAGACACCTAACCGACTGAGCCTCCCAGGTACCCCCTAAATAAATTCAGGACTGTTTTAGCTGATTCAATCTTGAATCTTAGAGCTTAGAAAGATTCAAGACTGTATCAGCTAAGACGGTCCTGAATTTTGAAGTTATATGACTTAATGGAGTTCTTAAGCATTTTATTAATATGAGAAATAAGTAGCCTGCAAAGGAAAGGGAGGTATTTATAAAGCAATTTTAAGAAAACAAAAAAATTAGATTCAAAAGTACTGTAATGTGGGGCGCCTGGGTGGCTCAGTGGGTTAAGCCTCTGCCTTCGGCTCAGGTCATGATTCCAGAGTCCTGGAATCGAGCCCCGCATCAGGCTCTCTGCTCAGCAGGAAGCTTGCTTCCCTCTCTCTCTCTCTCTGCCTACTTGTGAACTCTGTCAAATAAATAAACAAAATCTTTAAAAAAAAAAAAAAGTACTATAATGTGTCCTTAAATGGCTCCAATATGAAGTCACAACTATTATATGACTCATTAGAGAGAATAATGGAAGAGGAGCATTAGGCTTAGACCAAAACCCAAACCAAAACCAAACAAATCAAACTTCTCTGTTGTTTTATTTTCACTTGACAAATTCTATTTTAATCAGGATTGGTGAGGGTTGTGATGCTGATGTTAGAACCACTGAGATGCTACTGTATCAGAGCTAATGAATGTGTCTTTGTACAATCATAAGGGGATTTGCTTAAGGAAAGAGAAAGAGAGGAAAAAGGAAAGAGAGATTAATGATGAGGTAAGTACAGGATAGTCTCCATGGGGAGGCAAACAAAACCTTTCAAAGAGCTGGCAATAGGAAGCAGACCAATTAAAAAGAGGCCTTGATAATTCATAAGCTACAGTCAATTCTGAATAAATGCATAGCTTCTTTACAAATAGTAGCATATTTACAAAATAGCTTACTAAGTGTTGCTTATAGGAAATTTATAGGAATATTTATAGGAAAAGTATTTTCTATATATTTATAGGAAAAGTACGTTCTATATAATTTTACTCTTATATCAACTTGTTACAGTTTTAAAATTAATTTAGTTGACCCACATAGTGATATAATGACATTATAAATTTCAAGATTGAATAATGTAATCCATTTACAACTACAAATATTTTAACAAATCTAAATGTATAAACACTTCTCAAGGCTAAATTAACAATTTAAAAACCTTAATCATGAAAAACTATGCATTATATTTTGACTTCTTTACAGTCTAGAGATTTTATGTTCTGAATTACTTGAAAAATTATGGAAAAAAAGTTGAAAATAGTTCATATTTTTTGTCAATAATTCTAAATGACTCCTTAGAATTATTACAAAGGTTTTTCTGTATATAATCTGCATTTCCACAAAATCAGAGTATCTTATTGATAAGGTTTGGCTTCTTAATTGTGTAAAGAGACCAGTTAAATATACTATTTAGATATATTTTTGTCCTTGAAAATATTAGGGCTCTAATGGTAGTAAAAAGATACCTTAAATTCTCAATTGGTAATTAGTACAAACTTGTGATAGCTACTAAATTTCAAGAAGCATACAAAATTTTTTCTTCTATTTGAGACTAAATTGCAGCCATAATATTTTATTATTCTTGAATATTTTAAGTGCACATATTCTACAAAGCAGGACATCATCCTATATGAGATCAAAATCAGTTGAAATTGATGTTTTAGTATCATCTAATACATAAAACTTGTTCAAGTTTCAGTAATTCCTTTTCTGTCAAAATGATCCAATTCAGCATCATATTAAGATTTGGTTGTCTTGTATCTTTAATATCCTTCAATCTGGAAGTTTCTCCAATTCTTTTGTTTACCTTTACATACCCTATAAAATATCCCTCAATTTGGATTTGTCTGACATTCTTTATGCTCAGAATCAGGTTATGAAATTTTGTTCAGAATATCACAGAAGTAATATAGTATTTTTTCATGCATTTTATTGTATTTCTTCCATCAATTTTGATGTTAATTTTGACCATTTGATTAAGGTGGCATCTACTGGGTTTATCATTGAAGTTGCTTTTCTCCTATTTTATTGAGTTCATATATTATAGGAAGATACTTTGAGGCTATGTAATATTTTATTCTTTTTTAAAAAAAGATGTTATTTTTTCTAAGTAATCTCTGCACCTACCATGGGGCTCCAACTCACAACCCTGAGCTCCAGCGTAGTATAGTGCACTGACTGGCCCAGTCAGGTGCCTCTTTAATATTTTATTCCTTATCAAATATGCACAGTAGTTTTAGCATCCATTCACAAATCTTTTCTGAATTAATTATTACTCTGAAGATTGCCAAATGATAATTTTTAAACTTCATTCTTTCTTAATGGGTATTAGTTGGCATTTCAGTGTTTGATAGAACTATATTTTTTCATTGTTTATGTAGTCTTTTATTTCTCTTTATCAGTATAGGAACACCGATTTGAATTTAATGCAATTGGTTATAATCCATAACTATCATTATTTATTTTGATATTCAAATTATCCCAGTTTTGGCCAGTGAAAATTCCTTCAAATGGCTTCTGATTCTTCAGATATTTCCTCACCCTAGTTTGAGAACTTCCTTAACTTTCAGTATAAGACACTCCAGGTTTATCTTATGCTTTCTCTTTCCCAACCCTATAATTAGCCATCTCTTCAAGGAGCCCTGGGACCTTATAGTGATGAATGGTATTTAGAATTTCAAATTTGTATTTTTGTTGTATACCTATACTATTGCATTGGTACTTATTCTAGGCCTTCTTAATGGACAGAACTATATATTCATAATATTTACATTTATATCAACATTTATTTGTACATCTATGTTTATATCAATAATTACTTCCATATATTTTATATATGTCATCACCTCTTTTGTACATCTTTTTCTGACATGGGGTCCTGATAATCATCTCAATTCTTCCATCCTGTGTTGAAGGGGATAATTTATCTGTACCCTGAATTTCAAGGTATTTTAGATGGAAATAAACAGGTTGTAAAGGAGAAAGGAAGGAAAAAAAAAAGGGGGATAGGTTAACTTTTAACTTTCTGGTACTTTTTGTATCACAAGTTGCATTATTTATATCAGCCAAATATAAAAATTGTCTAAATTAATGTAGTACATATTCTTATAAATTCCTATATCTCCTACTGCCATTCCAACAAATAAGCAATACAAAATAAATAAAGTATTACAAAATATAGAAAGCTGTATTTTCAACGTAATTCAACCTAGATACTAAACATGCTTTTTTTTTAAACAAAAAAACACCCTTTCATATAATTTACCTTGAGATATAGAGGGTTTGCTTTATTAACCTCACATCCTGCATCATCATTTTTTTATATCCAGTTTATTTTTTTTATTTTTTTTAAAGATTTTATTTATTTATTTGACAGAGAGAAATCACAAGTAGATGGAGAGGCAGGCAGAGAGAGAGAGAGGGAAGCAGGCTCCCTGCTGAGCAGAAAGCCCGATGCGGGACTCGATCCCAGGACCCTGAGATCATGACCTGAGCCGAAGGCAGCGGCTTAACCCACTGAACCACCCAGGCGCCCAATATATCCAGTTTATTTTTAAAAAGCTAATTGTTACAAGGAAAACACTTTATATTTTCTTTAATAAATCTGTTTAATTTTCAAATTTTTAGAAAACTTATTTGATTCTGATATAATTTCAGTATAATGGAAGATTTCATTAACCATAAAGAATTAAGAACATTTCATTAAGCAAAATATTTTACATAATTATTTTCAATATCTGAACTATTGAAGGTTATATTATTTTCCTTCTTCATTAAAAAAAAATCCCTTGGAATTTGGGGTTTTAACAAAGCATCATTTTATAAGATGCTGTTACCTACCTTCAGAAAATAAATAGTAGTCTAGTTTCAAATTTATTTTTCTTGAATTACTAAATGTTCTCCATCAAAGAGTATAGCAGTTTGATATAATAGCACAGCAAAGCACAAAGACCCATCATTATTATTTAAATATATTTAATGTATAAGGGATATAAAAAAATCAAGTTATATAATCTATGTATCATTTGTGTTAACTGTGGTGTCATAAATTATATAAATGTAAAGCAAAAATAAATATTTAAAATAAAATATAAATTTAAAATATCCTATTTAACAGGCATATTCAATACATGTGCTAACAGGTATAACATTTCTAATAGTTTACATACATTTGGATATTTTTCTTTTCAAATAAATTTCAAAACATTTTCATGTTGTACACTATAAAGATGATCATACTAAGGTTTTAGTTTTGTTAAATATTTTATGGCAAATTTTCATAAATCCATATTATACAATATTTCAAAAGCCCTTTTTAATGGCTACATTGTGGTCAATAGAGTATAGAGTATCACTTTTATTTTTATTTTTTGAGGATTTTATTTATTTGAAAGAGAGAAAGAGCATGAATAGGTGGAGGGTCAGAGGGAGAAGCAGACTCCTTGGTGAACAGGAAACCCTATGCTGGGCTCCAGCTGGGACTCAGATCATGAACTGAACTGAAGCAGATGCTTAACCGCTTAACCCTCTGAGTCATCCAGGTGACCTTAGAGTATCACTTTTAAAATGAAAACGTTTATGTTGTTCCTTTCTTTTATATATAAGCAGCACAATAAACATTCTTATGGCAGATTTTTTAAAACTAATAAACATTTTAAGATAAATTGCCAAAAGAAAAATAGCAATAGTTCACATTTTTACATTGCCTTCCAGAAAGAGTATACAAATATCTATACTCACCTTTAACAAATAGGGGTATCTCTTTCCAAACAAAATTACTAATACTGGAATTCTGTTAATGATTTCTTACAATCACATATATATTACATATAGTGTGTAGTGTTTTATTTTATTTTATGTGATCACTAGTGATATTGAATTCTTTAAATTGTTTTGTGACCATTATTCTTAAGAAGTAACCATTTATGCTTTTTGCTAATGTTTCCTTCTGAAACAATATTTTCCTAATTGACTCATACAAAATTTTACTTATTAATGAAAAGACATTTGTCTATATACATAATAGCTATATAGTGTTGCTCATTGTGTTTTTAAATAATTTACTTCAAGTTCATGAAAGCAATTTGATCAATCATTTCAATAGAAGGTGTTTACCCTATTTGATTATGGAATTTTTATTTTTACTTAATGGACATAAACAATCTCTCTCCTAATACTTTGCCTACAATATTCAATTTATTTCACTTTAAAACAGTTAACCATCTTTTATTTATATTTTAATGTTTTTCATAGCCTCTATTTTCCTAAGGGATTAAAAAATACGACTTTTGGAGCAAAGTAGTGTGTTTTTTTTTCTCCAATATGTGATTTATTGATATTAAAGAATACTTTCCTACCCCAATTTAGTTACTTTTACTAATAACAGATTTGACCTTATTTTTGACAAGATATTTTATAGTTCTCAGTCTATGTTATCTCTTTCTATACTTACCATTTTTCCTTATTTTTGTCTTGATTTCTCTCTATTTTTCATTGGTTCATTTTAAATTGTACATCAATTTTTTTCACTACTATTTATCTTACTGTAACTATTAGTAAGTTTAAAAATGATTCAATATATTATTTCAGTAATAGATTATTTGCTATTTATTGATTAATTGTTCTACACTATAACATAGCCAATCAACAGAAGAAATGCATTAATTTACTCCTCTACAACCAGTGTTAGTTCTATTCACATGTGCATTTTTTTCTTTTGTTTTGATTTTTTTTAAGATTTTATTTAAATATCATATAGTTAACATACAGTGTTATATTAGGTTCAGGTGTACAATTTAGTGACTCAGCATTACATATAATACCTACTGCTCATCCCAACAAGTACACTTTTTAATCCCCATAACCCATAATCCAGTCCCTCCATCTACTTCCCCTTTGGTAACCATCAGATTGTTCTCTATAGTTAAGAGTCTAGTTCTTGGTATTTTCTCTCTTTTTTTCCCTAGGTTCATTTGTTTTGTTTCTTAAATTTCACATATGAATGAAAACATACAGTATTTGTCTTTCTGTGACTGACTTATTTCACTTAGCTCCACACTAGCTCTCTAGCTCCATACACGTCTCTGCTAATGGCAACATTTCATATTTTTTTTGATGGCTGATATATATGTGTATCATGATATACATGTATCATATATGAAATATATATGTATATGTGTGTATACCACCTCTTCTTTATCTCATCATCAGTCAATGGGCATTTATTTGGGTTGTTTCCATAACATGGCTATTATAGATAATTTTGCTACAAACATCAGGAGGTATGTATCCCTTTGAATTCATATTTTTGTATCCTTTGGGTAAATATATAGCAGTGCAAATTGCTGGGTTGCAGGATAGTTCTATTTTTAACCTTTGAAGAGCCTCCATACTGTTTTCTTGAGTGGCTGTACTAGTCTGCATTCCCACCAAGAGCACATTCTCCACATCCTCACCAACAGCTATTGTTTCCTGTTTGTTGATTTTTGCCATTCTGACAGCAGTGAGGTGATATCTCATTGGAATTTTGACTCATATTTCCCTCATGATGGGTGATGTCGATTTTTTTTTTGTCTGTTCGCCATCTGTATGCCTTCTTTGGAAAAATGTCTATTCATATCTATTTCCCATATTTCAATGAGACTTTGTTTTTGGGGTGTTGAGTTTTATAAGTTCTTTATGCATTTTGGATATGAGCCCTTTATCAGATATGTGATTTGCAAATATCTTCTCCATTCCATACATTACCTTTCAATTTTGTTGACTTTGTTGACTTTTCCATCACTGTGCAGAAGTATTTTATACTGATGGAGTTCTTATTGTTGCTTTTGCTGCCCTTGCCTCAGGAGACATAGCTAGAAAGAAGTTGCTATGACCAATATAAAAGAGGTTACTACCAGTGTTCTTCTCTAGAATTTTGACTGTGTCATCTTCAATTTCTTTCATCAGTGTTTTACTGCTTTCAGAATACAGGTCTTTCACCTCTTTAGTTAGGTTTATTCCTAGGTATCTTATGATTTTTGGTGCAATTGGAAGTGGGATAGGCAACTTATTTCTCTTTCTGCAGTTTCATTATTGGTGTATAGAAATGCAACAAATTTCTGTACATTTATTTTGTACTCTGTGACTTTACTGAATTTGCATATCAGTTCTCGCAGTTTTTGGTGGAGTCTTTCTGGTTCACTAAATAGAGTATCATGTGATCTGCAAATAGGGTGATGCAAATAGGGAAAGTTTTACTTCTTTCTTGTCAATTTGGATGCCTTTTATTTCTTTGTGTTGTCTGATTGCTGTGGCTTGGACTTCTAGCACGATGTTAAATAACAGTAGTGAGAGTAGACAGCACTGTCTTGTTCCTGAATGTAGAGGAAAATTTCTCAGTTTTTCTCCATTAAGGATGATATTAGCTGCGGGTTTTTCATATATGGTCTTCATTATATTGAGTTATTTTCCCTCTAAACCTATTTTATTGAGAATATTGAACATGAATGGATGCTGTACTTTGTCAAATGACTTTTCTGTATCAATTGATATGCTTATTTGTTCTTATTTTTTTTATTAATGTGATGTACATGTTGATTGATTTGCAAAACTAAGCAGGAAGAAATAGAAAACCTGAAAATACTGATAACCAAAAGAGAAATTGAATTAGTAATCAAAAAACTCCCAACAAACAGAAGTCCATGGTTAGATGGCATCACAAGCAAATTCTATCAACCATTCATAGAAGAGTAATATCTATTCCTCTCAAACTATTCCAAAAAGAGAAAAGGAAGGAAAACTTCCAGATTCATTCTGAGGCCAGAATTACTCTGATATGACATGTACACTCTCACCACTGATATTATTTATTTATTTATTTATTTGAATTCAATTAGCCAACTTATGGTGCATCATTACTTTCAGATGTTGTGTTCAACAACTTATCAGTTGTGCATAACAACCAGTGCTCATCACTTCATGAGCCCTCTTTAATGTCCACCAACCAGTTACCCCAAGCCCCACCCATCTCCCCTCAAGTAACCCTCAGTTTGTTTCCTATAGGTAAAAGTCTCTCAGGAGTGCCTGTGTGGCTCAGATGGTTAAGCATCTGCATTTGGCTCAGGTTGTGATCTCCAGGTTCTGGGATGGAGCCCCATGTCAGGCTCCCAGCTCTGAAAGGGAGTCTGCTTCTTCCTCTCCCTGTGCCTCTCTCCCTGCTTGTGCTCTCTCTGTCTCTTTCTCTGTTTCTCTCTCAAATGAGTAACTAAATTTAAAAAAAAAAAAAAAACGTTCTCATTATTTTTCTCCTTTTTTTTGATGACTTCCCATTTAGTTTTTCCTCCTTTACCCTGTGATGCTCTGTGTTGCTTCCTGTATTCCACATATGATTGAAAGCATATGATCTTTGTCTTTCTCTGATTGACTGATTTCACTGAGCATAATACCCTCTAGTTCCATCCATGTTGATGCAAATAGTAAATATTCATCCTTTCTGAAGGATGAGTAATATTCCATTGCTTATATATACCACATCTTCTCTATCCACTCATTTGTTTTTGGACATCTTGGCTCTTTCCACAGTTTGGCTACTGTGGACATTGCTGCTATGAACATCAGGGTGCAGGTGCCCCTTCTGATCACTGCATTTTTATCTTTGGAGTAAATATCCAGGAGTGCAATTGCTGCATCATAAGGTAAATCTATTTTCAACATTCTGAGGAACCTCCAAAGTGCTTTCCCAAGTGGCTGTCCCGGCTTGCATTCCCACCAACAATGTAAGAGGGTTCCCCTTTCTCCACATCATTTCCAATATTTGTTGTTTCCCATCTTATTAATTATATCCATTCTGACTGGTGTAAGGTGGTATCTCATTGTGGTTTTGAATAGTATTTCCCTGATGCCAAGTGATGTTGAACATTTTTTCATGTGGCCGTTGGCCATTTGTATGTCTTCTTTGGAGAAACATCTATTCATGGCTTCTGCCCATTTCTTGACTTGATTATTTGTTTTGGGGTATTGAGTTTGATAAGTTCTTTATAGATCTCGGATACTAGCCACTTATCTGATATGTCATATGCAAATATCTTCTCCCATTCTGTTGGCTGTCTTTGGTTTTGACAACTGTTTTCTTTGTGGTACAAAGACTTTGTATATTGATGAGATCCCAATAGTTCATTTTTGCTTTTGTTTCCCTTGCCTTTAGAGACATGTTTAGCAAGAAGTTGCTGTGGCTGAGGTCAAAGAGGTTGCTGCCTGTGTTCACCTCTAGTATTTTGATGGATTTCGGTCTTAAATTTAGGTCTTTCATCCATTTTGAGTTTATCTTTGTGTATGATGTAAGAAAAAAGTCAGGTTTTATTCTTCTGCATGTGGTTGTCCAATTTTCCCAACATATTCATTAAAGAGACTGTGCTTTTTCCATTGGACATTCTTTCCTGCTTTGTTGAAGATTCATTGACCATAGAGTTGAGGGTCCACTTCTCAGTTCTCTGTTCTGTTCCACTGATCTATGTGTCTGTTTTTGTGCCAGTACAATATGTCTTGATGATTACAGGTTTTTAATATAGCTTGAAATCCGACATTGTGAGGTCCATCAGATTTGGTTTTCTTTTTCAACACCCCTCTTCCTATTTTGGGTCTTTTCTGATTCCATGAAAAATTTAGGATTATTTGTTCCAGCTCTGTGAAAATTTCCAATGGTATTTTGATAGAGGTTGTATTGAACATGTAGATTGCTCTGGGCAACATGGACATTGTAACAATGTTTATTCTTCCAATCCATGAAGATGGACTCTTTTTCCATCTCTTTGTGTCTTCCTTAATTTCTTTCATAAGTGTTTTGTAGTTTTTAGAGTACTGATCCTCCACCTCTTTGGTTAGGTTTTTCTTAGGTTTCTTATGGTTTAGGGTGCAATTGTTAATGGGATCAACTCCTTAATTTCTTTTTTTTTTTTTTTGTCTCATTGTTAATCTATAGAGATGCAACTGATTTCTGTAGATTGATTCTATATCCTGTCATGTTGCTGAATTCCTATGTGAATTCTCACAATTTTGAGGTGGAGTTTTTTTGAGTTTTCCACATAAAGTATCATGTCATCTGGGAAGAATAAGTGTTTGACCTCTTCTTTGCCAATTTGAATGCCTTTTATTTCTTTTTGTTATCTTGTTGCTGAGACTAAGACTTCTAGTAGTACCATGTTGAACAACAGTGGTGAAAGTGGGCATCCCTGTTGTGTTCCTGACCTTAGGGGAAAAGCTCTCAGTTTCTCTTCACTGAGAATGATACTCACTGTGGGCTTTTCATAGATGGCTTTTATGATATTGAGGTATGCTCCCTCTATCCCTACACTGTGAAGGGTTTTAATCAGGAAAAGATGCTGTAATTTGTCAAATGCTTTTTCTGGATCAACTAAGATGATCATATGGTTCTTGTCCTTTCTTTTACTTATATGATGGATCACATGGATTGATTTGTGAATGTTGAACCATCCTTGCATTCCAGGAATGGTGAATAATCCTTTTAATGTATTGTTGGATCCTACTGGCCAGTATCTTTGAGTATTTTTGCTTAGGGATAATGGTTTGTAATTCTCCTTTTTGATGGGGTCTTTGGTTTTGCGATCAAGGCAATGCTCACCTTATAGCATGAGTTTGTTATTTTTTGTTCCATTTCTATTTTTTTCAAACAGCTTCAGAGGAATAGGTACTAATTCTTCTTTAAATCTTTGACAGAATCTCTTGGGAAGCCATCTGGCCCTGGAGTCTTATTTGTCAAGAGATTTTTTAAAAAATTATTGCTTCAATTTCCTTGCTGTTATGGGTCGGTTCAGGTTTTATATTTCTTCCAGTTTCAGTTTTGGGAGTTTATAAGAACCCAGGAATATATGTAGTTCTTCCAGATTGCCTAATTTGTTGGCATATAGTTGCTCATAATGTGTTCTTAAATTCTTTGTATTTCCTTGGTGTTGGTTGTGATCTTTCCTCTTTCATTCATGATTTTATTAATTTGACATCTATTTGCATGACAAATATTTCCCCCCCCCTCACCTTCAATCTGCAGGTTTCTTTAGTTCTAAAGTGAGTCTTTTGTAGGCAGTATACTGATGGTTCATTTTTTTTTTTAATCCATTCTGAAACCCTATGTCTTTGATTGGAGCATTTAGTCTATTGCATTCAAAGTAATTATAGGTAGAAATGCAGTTAGTGTGATTTTATTGCTTGTTTTGCCATTGTTTCTGGAGATTTTCTCTGATACTTTCTTGTCTTTGTCACTTTTGGTGACTCCTTTGCACTCAGAATCCTCTTTAATATTTCTTGAAAGGTTAGTTTAATGCTTAGAAATTCCTTTAATTTTTGTTTGTCTGGGAAACTCTTTATCTCTCCTTCTACTATAAATGATAGCCTTGCTGGATAGAATATTCTTGACTGAAGATTTTTACCATTCAGCACTTTGAATATATCATGCCACTCTCTTCTGGCTTGCCAAGGTTCTGTGGAGAAATCTGAAGCTAGGCTTATGGGTCTACCCTTGTGAGTTAAGAACTCCTTTTGGCTTGCTACTTTTTTTTTTTTTTCTTTAGCACTGTGTTTAGAAATTTAATTACAATATGTCTTGCTGTTGACCTGCTTTTGTTGATTTTGACGAGAGTTCCCTGGGTCCACTGATCTAAATGTTTGTTTCCTTCTCCAGATTAGGAGTGTTTTCAGCTATTATTTTCTGAAATAAATTTTTAGCCCCTTTTTTCTCTCTCTTATCCTTCTGGGACTCCTTAATAGAAATGTTATTACATTAGATGGGGCCACTGTGTTCCTTGGTGAGTTTTAACTAGGTGTGTTCTGGTCTGGTTGTTAAATGAGACCTGATACTACTTACACTAGAACTGAAGCCCTGAAGAACTCTTTCTCTGGTCAGGAGATGCTGTGCAGGCAGGGGTTTCTTCTTGGAAAGGGGCCCACTACTCTGTGATTAAGGTAAGCTTGACTGAGAAGGACAGTTCCACCAGAGTGCTGGGGGTGTGACTTGGTGTAACTAAGTGAGGCAGCCTGTGTTGGTGCTATGCTGCTTCCTACCGGTGACTCTGTGTTTATGCTGAGGGGAATAAACACATGAGGGAAATGTTGCCAGTCAGATCCTTTGCTCTCAGAGACAAGAATGCTATCTAATAGGGAAGCACTCTGAGAAGAGAGAATAGTCTCCCTTGTCTTACAGGCATTGTTGAGATCACTACTTCAACATTGTCTGCCTTTGTGTTTTTTGTCTGTCTTCTCTCCAGGAGCAAAAGAGTGACTGCCAGGTTCTAACCCAAGCCAAACTTGCTGACTTTTAAAACTCTAGGCTTTAGAGACATGGTGAGGGCAGGGGCTTGGGGCTTGTGCTGGTCTTCTGGGGGAGAGGCCCACCACTCTTGGACTGAGGCAAGGCAACCAGTGTGGGCTCCACAATGCTCCTTGAAGGTGGCTCTGTTTTTATGCTGAGAAGTAGGGAATGGAAATGGCACAGGTCAGCTCTTCTGTCATTGGAGAGGCTTCTCTGTGAATGCTGGTTCTCAGTAGTATGCACTAAGAAGAGCAAATAATATCCACCCTTCTTCCATTCCTGTGTGCTCCAGGTGTTCTTCAAATCACTGTTTCCATAGCCATCTGCCCCTGAGTTGTTTGCTATCTGTCCCGATGGTTATAAGAACTCAAAAAACTCAGCCCTTCTCATTTTCCCAGCCAAGAGCTTTGGGGAAATGTTCTCCTTGTGTTCTACTCTCTCAGACTTCTCCATGACCACAAGTCCCTCTCCTCCACAGCACCCACATGATCTGTCTCTTTCCTAAACCACATCTCCACACTTCCTACCTTCTTTGATGTTGCCTCTTTTCTCATTAGTTGTGAAATTTGTTCTGTCAATCTTCAGGGTGATTTTTGGGTATTCAGGATGATTTGAAGTTATCATCTTGGGACAAGATGAGCCTAGGCTTCTCCTACTTTGCCACCAGTTTTTTTGTCCATCTCGTGGTCCGTTTTAATAATCATGAATTGTAGGTACAAATTGTTTTCTTTTTTTCCCTTGTTTCATGTTTAGTGTTTTGTAAATGTGGGGAGCTTGGGTTAAGTTCCATTATTCTGCTATCCATAAGTTCTTCTAATTTCACTGGTGACTTACTTTGGGGATAGAATATCTCCCTCAAATCATGAAAAAGTTTTAAATTTGTATTTATCACTTTATTGAAGTGAAGACACTTTACTGATTATTTTATGTATCTTAGCAAAGGCATGTGGTAAGGTATTTCATAACCTTGCATTTCTAGTGTTATTCTTATTTTGCCATTATATATGTGCCTTTATAGAATTATTCTATTTTGCCATTATATGTGTGTGATAACCTGGCTAGGTATGAATTTCTTTGTCAACCATGAGGGTTGATTTTATGTGTCAATTTGACTGGACCATGAGGGTACCCAGATATTCAGTCATACATTATTCAGAGTATGTTTATAAGAATCTTTATAGATAAGAGTAACATTTGAGTCAGTAAATTAAGTAAAGTAAATTGTCCTCCCTTATGTAGGTAAGCCTCATCCAATCTGCTGAATGTTGAATAGAACAAAAGGGTTAATCTTTCCTTGAATAAGAGGGAATTCCCCTTTCCTACATGCTTTGAACTAGGACACTGGTCTTTTCTGGTCTTTGAACTTGAACTAGAACATCAGCTCTTCTTGGGTCTTTAGCCAAAAGGGTTTCACTGAGATTGGAATTTACATCACTGGCTTTTTTGGTTCTCAGGCCTTTGGGCTCTGTGTGGAAGAATGCCTACACTCTCTTAGGCCTTGAAGTCTTCAGACTTCTCAGCCTCCATAATCACATGAGTCAATTCCTCATAAAAGTACCTACACACACACACACACTATGTGTACATTATATATTTATGTAATGTATATATCTATAGCATATATAATACATGTAACATATAACATTATAACAATTATAATTACATACATGTATATTATGTATAACATAATTATAATAATGGCACAATATAATATTATTAAATAGCATACATAATATATATATTGCATATATTATATATGTATATGTATATATATGTATGTGTGTGTATATATATGTATGTGTGTGTGTGTGTATCCGTATATATATACACACACACATCAAATATGTACACAAGAAACTTAGAAGTTTCTGAACTATTCTAACCCATATATGATTACCCATCATGGATAGTCTCAAGTTTTTATTTATTTATTTGACAGACAGAGATCACAAGTAGGCAGAGAGGCAGGCAGGGAGAGAGGGAGGAAGCAGGCTCCCTGCTGAAGAGAGAGCCTGATGCGGGGCTCGATCCCAGGACCCTGAGACCATGACCTGAGCTGAAGGCAGAGGCTTTAACCCACTGAGCCACCCAGGCGCCCCCTTGATGCTATTCGTAAAACTGAACACAGCACTTATAAAGAGATAATGAATATTTGTATATACCTTAGTGTGTGTGTGTATGTGTGTGTGTGTGTGTGTGTAATGTGTTTGTGCATGTGTATTTCTGTTTATCCAGAGAGTCTTAAAAAGTGGCAAACTATCAACTATTTCTGTAGAACTCTGTAAAAATTTGTCTCAATATACTTCTGAGATATAGTTCTCTAGGAGAAAAGTGAGAATCCAATCTGATTTATTTTAATCCACAGAGGTAATATACATAATTTGAATTCTTATAAGAATATTTTAACCTTGTTTAATGATATAAAAAAGCACACATTGTTGTAACAAAATGATTACCCCATCTTTATTCTCATAATCTACAGAGAGAAGCATCATACACAAATTAATATTTAAATATGTCTATTCTGAAATTAGAACAAGAGAGTCTTGAATTGAAAGAACTTGGAATATATATAACAATGTTTAGAAAAAAATAGAAATAATATTAAAGATTGATTTGGGAAAGTGCAAGGATAAGAATGAGGTCTGGTGAGCAATGGAAGAAAGGGTTATTTCTGGAGTAATAAAAATATATAGATGGAATTTTCATTAAATTTCTTGTTATTTAGTATAAAAACTCTTATGTATCCATGAAAAAATCTTCAAAATACCTACATTTATCAGTAATATTTTGTGGAGTTGATTATCTATCTGTTAGTTCAGTTTTAAGGTTAGCATCAAGAAAAACTAGAGAATATTTATGATGGGTAATCAATCATATATGGATTAGAATTGTTTGAAAACTTCTAAGTTTCCTGTTAATTTATTTTTAATATAGAAGTCCAAATAGCACAGAATTTTTTTTTTCTATTCTCTTATTTTAGGCTAAATAACAGCTATAAAAACCTAATCCTGGGTCCTGTGAATCACTTTATATGACAAAAGAGACCTTGAAGATGTAACTAAGTTAAGGATCTTGAGATGGAAAGATTATCCTTGTTTACCTTGGTAAAACATAAATGTAATCACAGAGGTCCTTATAAGAGGATACAGAGGGAGGTTGGAAAACAGATAAGAAGGCAATGAAAAGACAGAAGAAAGTATTGGAGTGATGTAGTCACAAGCCAAGGAATGCCAGATTCCACCAGGAGTCAAAAAACCAAAGGACAGATTGTCCTGTGAAGCCTCAAGAAGGAAGCAGACCTCTGGCACTTTAATTTTAGTCCTGTAAGACCCATTTTGGATTTATGGCCATCAGAATAATAAAATAATTACCCGAAATGGCAGAATTAGAAGGGTATCATTCTAGGAAGAATTAAAGCAAGTACATAGAACAAAAACTAGAAATGAACCCAGCATACTGTAGGAACAATAGAAACACTGACATGGCTGAAATATACGTAATGAGTGGGACAATGTAGCAGAATAAAGTATGAGGGTTCGGTAGGGACCAGCTTCAGCACACCTTTGTCAATTAAGGTTCGGAAATGTAGATACACACTTCCAGATGTGGCAGAAGACTCCAGTGAAGAGGTAAAGCAGAGTGGGAATGATTGGACTGGTAACGGAGGGTAAACAGAAGGGGGAGGGAGCCACCAGAAGTGACCCACTGGAAAGTAGTACCCCAATATGAGAATGTCCTGTGATTGGGGACCAGCATTAACTTGGAGTCTGGTTATAAGCACTCAAACAGAGAAAAAGTTCTTTAGGGGCAACTGGTGGAATCGGGAAGTCATGGTCATGGGCCTAAGCCCAGGGACCCAAGATGGCCACCGCCAGCAACCACCCGTGCCAGAGAGAGTGCGGTGAAGCCTCCAGGCTGTGGTCCCTGAGCTGCTGGCATGCATGAGAGAGTCTGGTGAGGATGCCAGCCAGCACTCTCTAAACCACAACCTTGTGCACTCCATATGTGCACTGTGTGACCAGGGCCTGCACTGCACTCCCCACCTCGCCTGAGAGAGCTTCATGCCAGGGATAGCTGGTGGTCTCTAGGACTGGCTGAGAATCTGAACACTCCCTGCCCAGGTTTGATAATCTCAGTGCACTATCTCTGGTTAGGATCTGTTGGGCAGTCTAGACCTCAGACAGCAGTCCTGGGAAGTGGGCACCCTGAACCAATATTTCTCACAGTTTTACTAGCACGGGGGTGCAGAGACAAGTGGGTGCTTTGAACAACTGCTGAGACAGTGGCTGGGGATGGGCACACTTACAGGAGATTGCACAGCTCAACACAGTTTGCAGCAGGGGGATCTGTGTGTTCTGGACCACCCAGAGGGGAGAGACTGAGGCTTCTCTCTGAGACTGAGGTTTGGGTGCAGTTTGTTTTCCACCAAATCTCCAAAAAGCAGAAAAAAGCTGCCAAAGAACCAAAGCCTTCAGAGAAAAAAGCCTAGAAAACCAGTTTCCACAGAGCCCAGCCCTTTGATAGGGGGCAGGAGGATTCAACCCAAGCAAGACGGACTGAAAACCAACATGGCAGACCCCTCCCCTAGAAATCCAGCCAAAAGAATGAGAGGACAACCACCATAGGGTTCCCATAAAACTGTAAAACCCCAATATCAGGGGAAAAGAAGATATTAAGCTCCCAGTATTGCCCTAAAATATGCATATTTTGTAGATAAAACTTTTATTTTTAATTTGTTCTCATTATTCTTTCTCTTTTAAATTTTTTTACCTGTTTACCATTACTATGAGAGGTTCAATTCAACAAACTCCATAATAACCTTTTAACTTGAAATTTTTTCATAACATACACCTGTGCTTTTCTATTTTTTTCTTTAATATACATATAAAGATAAGATTCAAGGTAATCCTCTTTCCCTAATCAATACTACCCGTATATATAAACCAGTTTTAATCTCCCTTTATCTCTGGAAAGTTTAGTCCTTTAAAAAAGAAATTAAGATACACCCAGGAAAAATCAAAATAATCTTCCTGGCCCACACTGAGGAGTTATAACCACCCTCCCATCTTTTTCTTCTGTCAGTGTTTCTGTGTATTTTGTATTTGTTTTTGTTCTGGTATTATACAAATCTTGTACTTGGAGTTCATTTTGGCTTGACTAATTTTTTTTTATTCTTGTCTTTTACTTTTGTTGGTCTTTTGTTTGTCCACTTTTGTTTGTATACCTTATAAATCTTCCCTTTGGGGCCTATTCTGGCTGGGTCTTGTCTTGTCTTGTCTTTTCTTGTCTATCTTTCCTTTTCTTTTCTTTCCTTTCGTTTCTTTTTCTTTTCTTTCCTCCTCCTCCTCCTCCTCCTCCTCCCCTTCTTCTTCTTCTTCTTCTTCTTCTTCTTCTTCTTCTTCTTCTTCATTTCTGTCTCTTTATCTTCTTTTTTTTCTTTTTGCTTTCTTTTTGGTGGCGACTTCCAATTGCTTAGAAACATTCCAGGGTGCACCTTGCATGGATCACGGTTGATATATTCAGCTACACATTCCCTCAACCACCTCTCACCAATGACTAGAAGGAGGAATGCCCAAGAGAAGAAAATTCAGAAACTGTGCATTCTCCATCAGAGCTACTGGATATAGACATAAACAGTATGTAGGAAAGGGAACTCAGGGTAACAATTATCCAGGAAATAGCTAGGTTGGAGAAAACTATTAACAACAACATGGAATCAATTAGGGCAAAAGTGAAAGATGCCCAGGAAGAAGTTAAAAATGCTATCAGTGAGGTCCAATCTAGCCAAAATTCTCTAACAGCTAGGGTAACCGAGGTAGAAGATATAATTAGTGATCCAGAAGACAAAATGATAGAGGAAAAAATATCAGGAGGAGGCCTGGAACAAACAGGTTGGAAACCATGAAAACAGAATTAGGGAAATAAATGATGCCATGAAACGTTCCAATGTCAGAATTATTGGGATCCCTGAGGGGGATGAGAAATAAAGAAGACTAGAAGATATAGTTGAACAAATTCTCTGAAAATTTTCCCAATCTGGGGAATGGAACCAGCATTCCTATCCTAGAGGTAGAAAGAACACTCCCCCAAGATCATAGAATCTAGAAAGACCTTGATATATCTGATTGTAAAACTGATGAATCATAATTTTAGACAGGAGCTCTTGAGAGGAGCTAGGGGGAAGAGATTCCTTATGTACAGAGGAAGGTCCATCAGAATAACCTCAGGTCTGTCCACAGAAACCTGGCAAGCCAGAAAGGGCTGGCAAGACATATTCAGGGACTAAATGAGAAGAACATGCAGACAAGAATACTCTATACCGCAAGGCTGACATTCAAAATGGATGGAGAGATAAAGAGTTTCCAAGACTGGCAAGGTTTAAAAGAGTATGTGACCATCAAGGTGGCACTACAAGAGATATTAAGGGGGGATTCTATAAAAGAAGAAGGAACACAAGAGTGTCATAGAACAGAGATTTACCAGAGGCACTCTATAGAAACAAGGACCTCGCAGGCAACATGATGTTAATAAAAACGTATCTTTCAATAATCACTCTCAACTTGAACAGCCTTAATGCTCCCATAAAATGGCACAAGGATGCAGATTGGATAAAATGAAAGGACCCGTCCCTATGTTGTCTACAAGACCCATTTTGAACCTAAAGATATAGCCAGACTGAAAGTGAAGGGATGGAGAAGCATCTTTCATGCCAATGAGCCTCAAAAGAAAGCTGGGGCAGTGATTCTCATATCAGATAAATTAGATTTTAAATTAAAGACTGTAGTCATAAATAAGGGACACTACATCATTCTTAAAGGGTCTACCCACCAAGATGATCTAAAAATTGTAAATATTTATGACCCTAATATGGGAGTATCCAACTACATAAACCAACTGTTAATCAAGATAGTCATATTGATATGAATACATTAATAGTAGGGGATCTTAACACACTATTCTCAGTAACAGACAGATTATCCAAGCAGAAAAATCAATAAAGAAACAAGAGCTCTGAATGACAAATTGGACAGGATGGAATATATATATATAATATATATATATATATATATTATATATACATTCCACCCTAAAACAGCAGAATACTCATTCTTCTTGAGCACTCATGGAACTATCTCCATAATAGACCACATACTGGGTCACAAATCAGGGCTCAACTGATACAAAAAGTATGAGGTTGTACCCTGCATATTCTCAGAACACAATGCTTTGAAACTGAAACTCAACCACAAGAAAAAAGTTTTCAGAATTCAAACACTTGGAAACTAAGACCACCTTGCTTAAAAATATTTGGAACAGCTAGGAAATCAAAGAAGAACTTAAACAATTCATGGAAACCAATGAGAATGAAGACACGTCAGTCCAAAACCTATGGGATACATCAAAGGCAGTCCTAAGGCGGAAATACATAGCCATCCAAGCCTCACTCAAAAAAGAAAAAAAAAATCCAGAAAACACTAGCTCTCTTTACACCTTAAAGAACTGGAGAATCAACAACAAATTAAGCCAACCCCAAACACAAGAAGGGAAATAATCAAGATTAGAGTAGAGATCAATGAGATATAAACTAAAGATAGAGTAGAACACTCTATGAAACTAGGAGCTGGTTTTTTGAAAGAATGAAGATCAATAAACCATTGCCAAAACTTATTCAAAAGAAAAGAGGAAGACCCAAATTCATAAAATTATGAATGAAAAGTGATAGATCACGACTAACACCAAGGAAATAGGAACAACCATGAGAAATTATTATAAAACAGATATATGTTAATAAGTCAAAAAGCAACCTAGGTGCAATGGAAACCTATAAACTTCTGGAAATCTATAAACTTCTGAAACTGAATCAAGAATAAATTGACAACCTGAATAGACCAATATCTAGTAACAAGAGTGAAGCACTGATCAAAAAACCTCCCAAAAAACAAGAGCCCAGAACCTGACGGATTCACTGGAGATTTCTACCAAACATTCAAAGAGAAAACACCTATTCTCCGGAAGCTGTTTTAAAAAAATACAAACAGAAGGAAAACTTCCAGACTCTTTCTATGAGGCAGCATTACCCTGATTCCCAAATGAGGCAAAGACCCCATCAAAAAGAGAATTTCAGACCAATATCCCTGATGAGTATGGATGCTAAGATTCTCAACAAGGCCCTAGCTAATAGGATCCAACAGCACATTAAAAAGATTATCCACCATGACCAGGTGGGATTTATCCCTGGGATACAAGGGTGATTCAACTTTCTCAAATCAATCAATGTGATAGAACAAATCAATAAGAGAAGAGAGAAGAACCACATAGTCCTCTCAAATGATGCATAAAAAACATTTGACAAGACACAGCATCTGTTCCTGATTAAAACGACTCAAAGTATAGGGATAGAGGGAACATTCCTCAACTTCATAAAATCTATCTATGAAAAAAACACAGTGAATATCATTTTTAATGGGGAAAAGCTGACAGCCTTCCCTTTGAGTTCAGGAACATGACAAGGATGCCCACTCTCACCACTCTTGTTCAACATAGTACTAGAAGTCCTAACAACAGCAATCAGAAAACAAAAAGGAAATAAAAGGTATTCAAATTGGCAATGAAGAATTCAAACGCTCTCTTCACAGACAACATGATTCTTTATATGGAAAACCCAACAGACCCCACCCCAAAACTACTAGAACTCATACAGCAATTCAGTAATGTGGCAGGATACAAAGTCAATGTACAGAAATCAGTTGATTTCTTATACACTAACAATGAAAATACAGAAAGAGAAATTGGTGAATGATTTCATTTACTACAGCATCAAGAAGTATAAGACACCTGGAAAGAAACCTAACCAAAGAGGTAAAGGACCTGTATTCAAGGAACTACAGAACACTCATGAAAGAAATTGAAGAAGGCACAAAAAGATGGAAGATCATTCCATGCTTATGGATCAGAAGAATAAACATTGTTAAGATGTCTATACCGCCTAGAGCAATCTATACTTTCAATGCCATCCTGATCAAAATTGCACTTGCATTTTTCAAAGAGCTGCAACCAACAATCATAAAATTTGTATGGAACCAGAAGAGACCCCGCATTGCTAAGGAAATGTTGAAAAAGAAAAACAAAGTTGGGGGAGTCACCTTGCCTGATATCAAATTTTACTACAAAGCTATGATCACCAAGACAGCATGGTACTGGCACAAAAACAGACACATAGATCATCAGAACAGAGTAGAGAAGCCAGATATGGACCCTCAACTCTGTGGTCAAATGATCTTTGACAAAGCAGGAAAAAATATACAGTGAAAAAAAAAAAAAAAGAACAGTCTCTTCAACAAATGGTGCTGGGAAAATTGGACAGCTATGTGTAGAAGAATGGAACTTGACCATTCTCTTACATCATATTCAAAGATAACATGAAAATGGGTAAAAGACCTCAATGTGAAGCAGGAATCTATCAAAATCCTAGAGAAGAACATAGGCAGTAACGTGAAAATGAACTTTTGGGACTTCATCAAGATCAAAAGCTTCTGCACAGCAAAGGAAACAATCAAGAAAACTAGGCAACCCATGGAATGGGAGAAGATGTTCACAAATGACAGTACAGACAAAGGGCAGTATCCAAGATCTATAAAGAACTCCTCAAACTCAACACACATGAAACAGATAGTCACATCAAAAAATGAGCAGAAGACATGAACAGACACTTCTCCAAAGAAGACATACAAATGGCTAACAGACACATGAAAAAATGTTCATCATCATTAGCCATCAGAGAGATTCAAATCAAAACCACATTGAGATACCACCATACACTAGTTAGAATGGCCAAAATTAACAAGGTAGTAAACAAATGTTGGAGAGGACGTGGAGAAAAGGGAACCCTCTTACACTGTTGGTGGGAATGCAAGTTGGCGTAGTCACTTTGGAAAACTGTGGAGATTCCTTAAGAAATTAAAAATAGAGCTTCCCTATGGCCTTGCAATTGCACTACTGGGTATTTACCCCAAGGATAGAGATGTAGTGAAAAGAAGGGCCATCTGTACCCCAATGTTCATAGCAGCAAAGGCCACAACAGCCAAACTGTGAAAAGAAGCAAGATGCCCTTCAATGGGCAAATTAATAAAGATATGGTCCATATATACAATGGAGTATTATGCCTCCATCAGAAAGGATGAATACCTGACTTTTGTATCAGCATGGATGGGACTGAGATTATGCTGAGTAAAATAAGTCAAGATCTTGGAGTCTGTGGAAAAATTAAATTGATTATGCTGAGTAAAATAAGTCAAGCAGAAAGAGTCAATTATCTAATGGTTTCACTTACTTGTGGAACATAAGGAAAATCATGGAGAACATTGGGTGATGGAAAGAAGTGAGTTGGAGGAAATTGGAGGGGGAGACAAATGATGAGAGACTGTGGACTCAGAAACAAACTCTGGGTTTTGGAGGGGAGGGGGATGGGGTGTGTGGTGAGACTGGTGGTGGGTATTATGAAAGGCACCTTTTGCATTGAGCACTAGGTGTGGTGTTTAAACAATGAATTCTGAAACACTGAAAGGAAATATAATAAAATTAAATTAATAAAACACAAAATAATAAAAAGAAAATAAACAAATGATGGATTATTATGAAAACAAATAAAAATAAAACACATTTTAAAAAATAAATAAATAAAAATAAAACAAAAATGAAAATAAGATTAACTTCTGACTTGCCCATTTAATTCTTACTGTAAAAATTAAACTGAGGATAACTGTATGTAAGGTGTATATAAAATTATACATAAAAATGCAATTCTAAGAGTGAAGTGACATATAAAGAGAAAAAGAGCAATGCTGAATAGCTTGGAGTCTGTGGAAAAATTAAATTGACTCCTAACTTTAAGACTGCCTCTCACCTCCTGTATTTTCTGAGGAATTAAGTAAATTCTGAGTTTCATCTGTTTCCCACAAAATGATAGTAAGGACAATTTCTTAAATTATTAAAAACTATTATGTGATAATGTATATAAAACATATAAGACACAGTCTCACACAGATTTTTTTAGTTTATATTAAATAGTTAAATGAACTAATTAGTTAACTAATTAAATTAAATTATTATTTTTTTTTTTTTTAGTGCTAATGGGTTTGGTCATAGTAGTGATAATGTGGTAGTAATAGAAGTGATAGTACTAGTAGTCTCAGAATGAAAATAAGACAAGCTATACTATCATTCCTTTTATTTTATTTTATTTTATTTTTATTTATTTTAAAGATTTTATTTATTTATTTGACAGAGAGAGATCACAAATAGGCAAAGAGGCAGGCAGAGAGAGAGGGGGAAGCAAGCTTCCTGCTGAGCAGAGAGCCCGATTCAGGGCTTGATCCCAGGACCCCAGGATCATGACCTGAGCCAAAGGCAGAGGCTTAACCCACTGAGCCACCCTGGCACCCTAACTATCATTCCTTTGATTATGAAATGCTTCAGGACAGTCTTCATGCAAGTATATACTATTTGTTTCATATTCTCTTAAAAATAACAAAAATAACATTTTCCATTTTAAGAGCTTTACAATAATTATAGCATAAGTTTGTCTGATTCCAATGAGTCCAATACTGATTTTAACTCCAAAAATTAAAATAATAATAATAATAATAATAATAATAATTGAGAAGGGTTAAGCTTACTTTCCATTTGTACGCTTACATACATTGAAGTAGCTTGGAGTAAATGAAAGAGCTTCAATTTTGCATTCAGAGTAACATAATTAATGAGCAATACTTAAGTCTACCAATATCTCAGTTCTCTCATCTATAAAATGGCAATAATACTACCTATGTTATGCAGGATTAAATGTGGTACAATATAAAGCTCCTTGAACATTGCTTGGTATATACTCAATAAATAATAACATTTTATTATGTCTTATTCAAAAACCTGACTTCTATCTGCTACCTTTATTGGAACTGTTGAAGTTATTTTTAAATGAAAATGATTATATGTTCAACATCTACTCTGCCTAAAGAAGAATTGTGTATTGATCATTAGCTTTAGGTCACCCTTCCAGATGCCTTGTATCTTCTGCACCTGAAACAATCTCCAAAATACATGCATTTTATCTCATATATCTGAAATCATATCAGATGCTTTATTTCTTTGAGTTCAGATTAATGCAATATAAACACTGAGATTTATCTCAGTTGAATTAGTAATCACTTACTTTTTTGCTGGGAAAATACCTTCATGGTTTTCTGTTTTTCTTGCACCTCTGAAGGAACTGACTAAGCAGGTAGTAATGAAAAAGACAAACTAGTCAAAACAGCTTTAAAAATGTGACCTGTTATCTCATTTTCATGTATGTCTTTCATATTTGGTTTTTCTTCCTCCTTTAGTTTTTCACACTTTCTCCCTTTTGGTTACTTTTTCCAATTTTTGTTTTTTTAAGATTTTATTTATTTGACACAGAGAGTGATTGCAAGTAGGCAGAGAGGCAGAGAGAGAGGGGAAAGCTGGCTCCCTGCTGAGCAGAGAGCCCGATGTGGGCTTCAATCCCATGACCCTGAGATCATGACCTGAGCTGAAGGCAAAGGCTTACCCACAGAGCACCCAGGCACCTACTGTTTCCTGTTTCTTTACACTCTTTAAGAGGTCATTCTTAGAGGGGTGCCTGGGTGGCTCAGTGGGTTGGGGCCTTCTGCCTTCAGCTCAGGTCACGATCCCAGGGCTCTCTGCTCGGCAGGGAGACTGCTTCCTCCTCTCTCTGCCTGACTCTCTGCCTACTTGTGGTCTCTGTCAAATAAATAAATAAAATCTTAAAAAAAATTAAAAAAAAGAGGTCATTCTTAGGGTACTATTTCGAAAAAAAAGACTATAATTCACACAAATTTCTATAGCTATTTTCCTTTTGTTGTTTTTATTTATTTTTCCACCTGTGATATATACTGCTTGTCTTGTAAAGAACTCATACTCTCAAAGTCTTTCTGTCACTCCTGTTATTTATTTATTTTTTCCAATTGAAGTTTTCTTATTAAGATCACCAGAAAAACTGATTGATCAAGCAAAGCTGGCTTTATTAAAATTTCTAGGCAGAGTACAACCTTTCCAGAATCTCAGGAATGTCTCAAAGGGGAAGTTGGGCAGAATTAGCAATATTTATTAAAATGGATAATTTGCTTAAAAGGTGGTGAATTTATCCTTGGACCATGAATCTAATGTTATGGTTAAATCAGTCTATGCTCTTATCCTGGAAAATATGGCCTTAGAAAGTTGCTTTTTAAAAATTTTTAACTCAAGTTATGTTGCATTGTTTGTTCAGTCTATTCGTTTTGTGAGTCATGGTACATTTGCTTTCCAAATTTGGCTTTTGTTCTATTTCTCACTCCTTCCTCCAACTCCCTTCTTCTTCCTTCCCTGTAAGAGAGAAAAATACTGCTAGTTAATATTTGAGGAATTATAAGCAAATCCATGTCTTTGCTAGTAAGTAATAGAAATAAATCTGAAACATGACTCTAATCCAAATACTCTCTTAGCTATTGCTAGTAATGTTCCTAAATATTTTTAAATGATCTATCATTTAGGTATGTATACTTTTTTCATAAGAAATGATGAAAATTAAGACCAAATTAAATGATTGACAATATATATTATACTAGAATATACATATGGAAAAATATATATAGAAATTTCATATACATATGGAAAAATCATGATCTGGAAGTATTTCATTATATCTCATGGCCAATGCATAATTTCTTCATGACTGATTTTTCAGTGTTTTAAATGCAGACCTTAATGGTGTAGTAAAAGCTCTAAACGGTTCCCTTTATTTCAAATCATATAAGTTGTGAAAAGAAAGGAAATTTGTGTTGTTATTGCTTTCAAATGGAATTACAGGGCTCTCTTTTAGAAAAGTAGATATCATTTATTTGAGAAATATCATTCATGAAGTTAAAGTACAGGAAGCAAGAATTGGATTAGAAATGAGCAGTTAAGTTTTCCCCACTCCCTTAATGTTACTGGAAGCAACATAAGTGCACAAAGTATTTGCTCAAACTATACAATATTCCTGGGCATGAAATAGTGTCCCTTTTATTCACCAACACAAAAAACAACAAACTTTAATATTAAAAATAAATGTTTTTTGTCTAATAGCATTAAAGGTTTGTGTTTTTTTTATTAGGCAACTCTGTGACTTCACTCCATGAGAGATCTGTAAAATAAATAAATAATTTATACACTACAAAATAAAGACTAATTTGGTGAATATAAATGAAGGAAAATAATTTATTCAGTGTCTTTGCATTTAATATTTTAGAGTCAGTCTTCCAATAAGTTAGTTGTAAATTTGCATTTTTTTTTTTTCTGAGGGAATGTTGGTGTTCTAGAATCAGAAGCTGGTTCAAGTCAATGGTTCTTCCTATAATTGTAAAAAGCTAAAAATGACTAAACTAAATATAGTAGAAACTTCAAAGAGTAAAAGCAAAACTAGGAGTGATTTTTAGAGGAGCAGGAATGAAGAGACAAAGATTCTCCAAACTTGAAGAGTGGGAACTTGCTAAGCATTTAGTATGGGGTCTTTGGAGAGTTGGAATGGCCTCGCAGCAGCTCTGTGAGTGGTGCCACAGGAGGGTGGAACCTAAGCACTCAAGTGTCTGATCTTGCCAATATTCCCTGGCTTCAAGTTCGGTGTGAAAGTCTGAGAAACACTGCATCTCCAGGCATACTCAGATAAACTAGGGTAGCCAATCAGTATTCTGACAGTGTGTGACAATCTGTAACTTCCAGATAGTTCTGGAGGAAAACTTAATAATCTAGGAATGAATTTTTCACTAGTCCTCAAAGATGCAGAGAAATCACACTCAAAGTTGAGTTAGTTTAACATCTACCTGAAACCAATAAACAATGGATAATTATATGACACCTGATGTTGTTACCTTCTGGGGCAAATGAACTCAGATACACATAGAAAACTAGATATCTACAGGCAACCTTAGAAGAAATATTTAAATTTTATAAGGCATGAACAAAGATTCTAATATCATATCTTATGCTATGGAACATTGCTTCAGTTCCATTGAAGTAAAATATATCCTGTTATTTCTAAGCACACACATACACACACACACACAGACACGCAAATGGCCTTTTGCAGTCCCTAGTGTAAGGCCACCTCTGAGTAGGAACTATAAAATACCATGAGAAACACCAAAACCATTTCAATGGATTTAGGAAAAGTGTTAAATTTATTGGCCACCCCAGGCCTAAAATTAAATCCAGTGTTTGCATTTCAACGGAGAGCTAAAACTCACTGAGAGTGAGAGATGTACACTGGTAATTTTAAATACATTACAAATCCACAAACCCTTAATTTTCTCTCACCCTTACTCCTCCATAATTTCTAATCAAATCCCAAAGCGGCATCCTATGTAAGTAGAGGTCTTTTTAAAAATTCTGAATAAAAAGCAGTATTATTTATTTTTACAAATAAGAAATCTTAAATTACACAAGTTTAGTGATATATATATTCATAGGGGGTGGGAATTCCACAAAATTTTCAAGTAATTTCATTCAATACACATTTATTGAATATGTAGTAAATACACTCTGAGGGATGTAAAAATAAAGCAGCTTAAATTCCCTCCTTAAAAAATGGAAAAATACAACAAAAAAGATCACCTCCCATTAGAAGAAACCATAAAGAAAATGCCATAAAGTAGTGGAAATATACTGCTGTCTTATAATTATTTGTTTTATTTTTCCCTTGTAAGTTACAATTCCCTATTGGAAATCTACTTTGGAAAATTTTGCCAAGGAACATAACAACAGCTCCATTAAGCTTGGACTACAGTCTCAGCAAAAATCTTTGGGTAGCTCCTTAAGCCAGGAGTACAAAAATATAGGTTGTTCATCCTGCAAGATGCTAAGTTATTCTGTTACCTATAGGGAAAAAAATGTAAAATATAAAAGGAGATCCTTTCTACATTTTTATATATTTTTGGATCTCTAGAGGTATAGCAAGTATAAAATAAACACTGTACGATATATGTTGTTCATTCACAATCTTTGTGTGTGTGTGTGTGTGTGTATAATATATATATATGTTTTTAATACCTATTTTTATCATTGTTATCCTGAATGCCTATATGAGGTTCTCACCAGAGTTATTATTTACTTTACCACAAGTACCAAATGTGTGCTTCCCCAATTTCTCATCCCTAGGGTGATACAGAGAGAATGCAAGGAGTCTGTAGGCAAGGAATGCTGAAAAAAAAGAATCTAAATCTGGGCATTTGTACACATATTATTCCCTCCTCTTCTTGAAAGGAGGAGGAAAATCTCTGTTCCTTAGATACAATCTCGGGTGCTTGCTCTAGTCCTTTAGAATATAAATATATTTCTCCAGGCGATAGATAAGTCCAATGTCTCCTGTTCTACAACCTAGAGAAGTGGTCTCCAACGTCACACTCCCGTCTCTTCACCAATGTTAAAACATGTCTGGAGTTAGGTACATTTCTCTGGAGCATTCTCATTAGCTACACATAGAATTTTAAATTAACTATTAAGTCTTGCTCTTTTAGTCCAGGTCCTATGTTTCAGTAATATTTGTTCAGAGACATTTATATGATGTCTCTACAATTCTATAGGTTCATACTTACCTGGTCCCCATGAGCTCTTTTAATTCTGTGCAAGAATTATTTTAATTGGTTCAATAGTATTAATGTAAATTTTTGACAAACTGAACATAAACGTAAGGTCTGCTTATAGTAAAAGCATGTTAAAATCTTAGCAAAGGGATAAATAACATAAACCTAAAGGACAAAGAGAATGCAGAAAGAATAAACTAGAGATAAAAGAACACATTGTTTATTTTTTTAAAAGATTTATTTATTTGACAGAGAGATCACAAGTAGGCAGAGAAGCAGGCAGAGAGAGAGGAGGAATCAAGCTCCCCACTGAGCAGAGAAACCCAATGTGGGGCTTGATCCCAGGACCCTGGGATCACGAGCTGAGCCAAAGGCAGAGGCTTAACCCACTGAACCACCCAGGTGCCCCACAACACATTTTTTGAAACACAAATGGAGAAGTGGTATCTGAGTAGAAAATCTACGTATTTTTTTAAAGATTTTATTTATTTGCCAGAGCAAGAGAGAAATATTGAGAGCATAAGCTGAGGGAGTGGCAGGCAGGGGGAGAGGGAGAAGCCAGTTCTCCAATGAGCAGGGAGCCTTATACAGGGCTTGATCCCATGACTCAGGGATCATGAGCTGAGCTGAGCTGAGGGCAGACACTTAACCAACTGAGCCAACCAGGGACCCTTAGAAAACCTACATATTGAAAAAAATCAGGCTTATGTGGTTGGCAGAAGACACAATTTCACTCATGTATGGAATTTAAAAAACAAAATTGATGAGCATAGGGAAGAGGAAGGAAAAATAAAATAGGATAAAAACAAAGGAGACAAACCATAAGAGACTCTTAATTATAGAGAACAAACTGAGGGTTGGTGGAGGGGAGGTGGGTGGGGGATGGGGTAACTGAATGATGAACATTAAAGAGGGTACTTGATGTAATCAGCATTGGGTGTTATATGCAACTGATGAAACACTAAATTCTACCCCAAAATTAATAATACACTACAAGTTAACTAACTTGAATTTAAACAAAACAAAACAAAAAATCCTGTAGAGCTGCTTAAGTATAAAGAAAAGATAAAAGCTCATGAAGTTGTATAAAAGAAGATGATGGCGCTAAGCATTTAAAATTAAAGTACTGGTTCAAAGTCCATTTAATAAAAATACCTTATCTAGCTACTAGTTCTATCTTGAGGATGCAGGTAACAACCATTGTCTAATTCCAGAAAATGATAGACATTTCTACCTCTGAAGATTTTGGAACAAAAGAATAGCACTCTCCTTAGGTTCTAGTGTAAAGAATGGTAGCTTCATTACACTATTCTAGTATAAAGAACAGTATGCAATTAACATGTGCTTCCTAAACAATGATACCCCAAGACTTTCATAAACCTGCCTCCACACTTCACTGTCTCTGCCCAGACAAGATAACTTAGTCTTTCTCATTAAAGATTTACATTTACTAAATGTAAATAGCCTCAAGAAAACAAAAGTAAAAATATTGACACTTTAAAGTTCTCCAAGTAAAATTCTTCTGCAACTCATTTACCTTGTTAATGAATCTTGCTATTCCATTTTTTTTTTTTTTTAGTTTTATAGTCTTCAATATTATTAGACAAAGTGTGCCAGTATTTTAGGATGTCTTTTGAAAAGAAAGTGAAAAAAAAAGAAAGAAAAAGAAGGAAAGAGACACAGAGAAAGAGAGGGAAGAGAGAGGGATAGTGGGAAGGAGAAAAAAGGAAAGAAAATCAATAAAATTAACTGAGAAGAAACTAAGAGAGCATATAAAAAAGAAGTATATTTTTTAAAACCAATATACTTTTCAAACTTTATTTATTTATTTGACAAACACAAGTTGCTTATCCTGTGGCAAGCATTGTTCTGAAGGTTTTAAAAATATTAATTCAATTAAGAAATGAGAAGATCCTGGGCGCCTGGGTGGCTCAGTGGGTTAAGCCGCTGCCTTCGGCTCAGGTCATGATCTCAGGGTCCTGGGATCGAGGCCCGCATCGGGCTCTCTGCTCAGCGGGGAGCCTGCTTCCCTCTCTCTCTCTCTCTCTCTGTCTGCCTCTCTGCCTACTTGTGATCTCTCTCTGTCAAATAAATAAATAAAATCTTTAAAAAAAATAAAAAAATAAAAAAAATAAAAAAAAAAAAGAAATGAGAAGATCCTATATATATAAAACAGGAAGCATATACTACAAAAAGAGCATTCATCTTACACTAATAAGATCATGAAAGACAAGATAATTGTATTAATCAAGAAAATACAAATTTCAACTAATGAAAATTCTAGAAAGATAGAGCAAGAAAAATGATAGAAAGAAAAATAAGAAATGAATAGAACAGCCATGTTACTTCAAACTGAAGGAAACAGATCTTAAAATTACTACAGTCCAAAGAATAACCAGTTCAAAGAATAACAAAATCATGCACCATAGAACAAAAATATAAAACTGCAGAACCATGAAAACAAAGAAAAGATTTAAAATGTTACAAAAGAGGGGGGAAGTAACAATCAGAAAAAGTCAGAAGTTCCCAGTCATGCCAGCACAGAGATTATTCTTTCATGCACACTTTCTGCTTTGACCATAGTTCAACAATAAATAAAATATAAAAAAGAAAGGAATTTAAAAAGTGAGGCCAGCTTGAAGAAGACATATAGCCCCATAGATGGGGGGGGGGGTGAGGAAGAATTTTGGAGGGAGTAACAAGACCATATTTGCAAATCTGGTTTCTGGATCCAGGATCAGGCAGTGACTGCTGGAAGTTTGATCCTACAAGATCAGAATGGCTAAAAGTGATCCATTAAAAAAAAAAAAGTGATCCATTTGATTTGGTAGACTAGAATTGGAATCCTTGATTGAAGTTGGAGCCTTATATAGAGGGTTTCTATGGAAAAAGCAGTGGAAAAAAATTACTACTGCCAAATAGTACATGGAAATGGATATTATCATCTCCGGGGGATGGAGGATGTTGGGAAGATACACAATCTCATGATCACAGAGACTGAATCTTGGGCATTTTCATGGGGCAAGAGATCCAAAAGTGTTGAGAAAGTCACACTTCAGGACCAAGAACCTGAGTGAACTGATGAAGTCAATCATTAATCACTGAATGAGAGCAACAGTTCTTAGAGCTTATGGGAATTAGAAAATGGCAAGATACAGAATAAACAGCATACAAGAAACTATGTAAAATATTGATAAAAAGGCTATACATCTGTGCGAGATTGTGTATGTATATGGTGATATGAGTATGAGGTAAATATGAAAGGATAAATATTAGGTTGTCACTGGATTACCAGGATATAGTAGAAGACAAATAAAATAGTAAAATAAAATAAAATATACCAAAGCTGTTTTAAAAGGACCATGAATAGCAACAATATGGCTGGTATTCATCCATTTATGTAAAATTATATAATCATATCTATAGTCATTTATATTTATCCTTGAGATAAAGAAAAATTTAATAATTGGAGTAAAATCTAAACACATTCCTGTAAAAAATTAAAAAAATTATATAGGATTTAAAAGCAGTAACAAAAACTTAATATAAAACAAAAGAAAATCCATGAAACAAAATGAAAGCATATTTATATGATATGAAGCAGATTGTGACAATGTAATAAGCATCATAAAAAGAAGTAATACTTGAACATGTTCTGGTATTGAATAAAAATGTGAATATTGGGCAAAATACATAAAAATAAATATACACATAAAATCCATGAAATGCAGACACAGTGTATTAGTTTCATATTGCTAACTGTAACAAATTACAAGTTTGTTAACTTAAAATAACCCAAATTAATTAGTTTAGAATTCTGGAGGTCCGAATTCTGAAATGTCTCCCTGGGCTAAAACCAAGATATTGACAAGATCTGTGCTTCTTCTGAAGGCTCCAAGAGAAAATCAGTTTCCTTTATTTTCCAGCTTGTAGAGGCTACCAGACTGCTTGCCTCATGGTCTTTCCCTTCTTTAAAGTCAGCAATCATATTACTCTTGTCACATTTGCTTCTCTGTTTCTGACTTGTCTGCCTTGCTTTTTTACTTGCAAGTACTCTTGTGATTATGTTATGCCCACCCAGATAATTCAGAACAATCTCCCTATCTCATGGTCCTTAATATACTCACAATTGCAAAAACCCTTTGCCTTAAAAGGTAATGTATTCATAGGTTCCAGGGACTAAAATGTGGGCATTTGTGGGGTGGGGTGGTGTGGGGGCATTATTCTGCCTACCACACATGGTCAAACACTTTTTGTAGTGATCAGAGAAATATGATAGTTTGTTTAGAAAGGGGAAAAAAAATATATATATACACATATATGTATTTAGCAGGTGATTCCTTTCTCATTTTATTCTTTCATAAACTAATTAACTAAATATATTTATAACAAGATAACTATAAAAAATATTTATTAGGTCAGGCCATGGGAACCATATCATAATACATTATAATTACTTAATAAGGATCTAGTCCAAGATGGTAACTGTACCTGTTACCAACTGTTCTGGAATATGTTTGCCTCTAGAAATGTAATGCATTTGGGACTGATATGTTTGTCTCTAGAAATATGATGCATTTGGGACTGAGTGAGAGAGAAATTTCCTCACAATAATTTCTGAGTGGAATGTCTTTAGGAAAATATGACTTGAGGCACAGTACAGGAAAGCTCTGAAAAGGATAATGAGGTCTGAGGAAATGTTCATTGGTTAGTAGTTCTGGAATTGTGGTCTACAGGACAGAGTAGGGCCAATAAACTATGGGAGAAGTAACTCAAAGTAGGAGTGCAAGATGAATGAAAAATTTACCAACCAACTATGTAATTATTCTCTTTATCCAATAAATTACTTAGAGAAAGGACCTCTGATGAAGAATATACTTCTGAATATTAGGGATGGGGATCATAACCATTTCACTTAAGTATTTCAAAATATGTGACTTGGAATAATGTATTTGGAGATAATTCATAAAGTCTGAAAAATTTTATACAGTAGCCTATGACCCAGGATTTCTAGCCTCAGGATGTTTATAATGGGAAATCTATGGATACATATGTTCAAGAATATGTATTGCAATACCATATAGGGAAGGAAACATTGGAAACAACCTAAATATCTACAAGAAAAGAGATAAATACATTATGGTATATTTTACCAATGAAAAATTATCAGTAATTAAAATGAATAAATAATATGTAAATACATGTATATGAATACATTTCAAAATATATTGAATAAAATATTAATAAATTACACATACAGTTTCATGCACTTATAGAAAATGTTTTTAGAAACTCAAAACGTACTACATATTATTTTTAGGTCTATACCTATTTGTCAATATAAAACAAGAGTATAAAAATTGTTATGGAATTAATTTCCAGGTTCACAATAATGGTATATATATGGAGAGAGAAAGAAATCTGGGTTTTTAATTGCATCAGTTATATTTGGCTATAATACTTAAGAATATAAAATAAAATGTACCTTAAAATGTACACAAATCCTAAGTAGCCAACTCAATAAATTTACATAAAGAGAACACAATTATGTTATTATCACCCAGTTCTGGATATAGAATATCAGTAGTCAGAAGCTACCCCATCTGTCCTATTTTAACAGCTATTTCAACAGCAATATAAGAACACTGAAGACAATGGAACAGTGTCTTCAAAAGTCAGGATCATTTCAACCATTCGATTTACTCACCACAGACTTGTTTTGCCTGTTGTTGAATTTTATCTAAATGGCATCATAACATATGTGCCCTATTGCGTTTGGCTTCTTTCACTGAAGTTCATTTATGTTTAGGAGATTCATGCTTACTGTGTTTGATAGCAGTAATTTGTTAATATTCATTGCTTTAAAGGATTTTAATCTGTTGCATATTAATATTTATATATTTATTCATTCATTAAATTATTGTACTGTCAAAGGATATCTATGTTGTTCTAGTCTATAGCAGTTATGAAGAGTGTTCCTAGGACTATCATGGTCATATTTTTTGATGAATGTATATTCATATTTCCTTTGAATATATATATATGGCAGCAAATTTCCTCATAATAGGATATATCTGCATTGAGACTTTATACATACTACAACCTAAATCATAGTCACAATTTATTTCTCCACAGCAGACAATGAGAGTTCCAGTTCTACATTCTTTCAAACACTTAGTATTATCATTTTTTTTAAATTTTAGTTATCTGGGAAGGCTCTTTTAAAAATTAAAAATACAGCACTGCCATTTTGCAATACATACATACATACATACATACAGCACTGTTCTTTTGGGAAAAAATTATTTATTTATTTGATCCAATAATTTATTTATATGATCCAATAATTCTACTACTGGGTATTTACCCAAAGAAAACAAAAACACTAATTTGGAAAGATAATGGTATCTCCTTATAGCTTTAATTTGTATTTCCCTAATGAGTACAATTTTAATGAGCTTATTGACTAATGTGAGGAGCCTGCTTAACAACCATTATTCTGTAGTATATTTTATTTTCAAAATAACTCTACCATTTAGGCAGAAAGTTGTGATTTGCTAACACTAGTGGGAGAAAATAGAATATTGTTTTGTATTATTTATACTTTTAACCATGTTTAAAATAATACTTTTTAAAAAGGAAAAAAATCACACATCCAAATCAGAAATTAAAATGGAATCTGACAGGACTTCTATTTCCAGAAAGACTGAAGAGTAGGGACTGGACTTAATCTCCTGGTGAAAAAGAAAAGAAAAGAAGAAAACAAAAAGAAAAGAAGAGAAAGGGAAGGGAAGAGAAAGGGAAAAAAAAGAAAAGAAAGGAGAAAAGAAAAGAGGAAGAAAGAAAAAAAAGAGGAAAGAAAAGAAAAAAAAAAGAGAAAATTGGAAAGGAAAGGAAAAAGAAAGGAAGCGAAGGGAAGTGCAGGAAAGGAAGGGAAGACAAGGGAAGGAAAAGGAAATACATGGGCATCCCAAGCCACATGCTGCAGGGCCGAAAAAGAGTGAAGATCAAGTAAATACTTTCCTATGGATTGGCTGTGTCACTCTATGCAGTACTTGTTCTTGGGTGGCCTCCACACTCTAAGCCCTTGTATATGCTTCCTTTCCTGTCCTTTCAATCCTAAGGTAGTAAAAGTGTCCTTCTATTGCTAGCCCCTTATAGTACACCCTCCATTGTTTTATTTTTTTCCTTAACCTATCCTGACCCTTTTAAAAAATATGTTTATTAAACTTTCCCCAATTATGCTGAGTATTCCATTTATTTTCTACAGGGAACATATATAGACTCTAGGCCATAAAAGATATGAAGTGCACTTTTTTAATGGTTGATATAAACCTTTAAGGTTATATAAGTTTGATTTTTCTTATTAAAATAAGAAAAACAATTTTTTTGAAATTTTATTTTCTCTAAGAAGAGGAAAAAATGTATAGCTCAATGAAATATTTGTTGAAAGAGATTTCCAGATAATTGGTGTTTTGCAAAATTGCTTTTGGGTAAAGTGGAATCTGCCTACACAGATTAGTTAAAAAATTTCAAAATATTTCGAGGGATGCAATTTAATTACTTATATTTAATGGAACATGAATGTGATGTAAAAGGAAGGGCGGGTAGAGAAAAGCATGAGTCAAGCTCATGCTTTTGAATATGGTATCATTAAAAATTCAAACTGAAGTATTTTACTAATTTTATTTAACCTTTTTAGCCACTGCAGTTTTGTGTGTGGCAAGGGAGCTTTCTCGTGGCAGAGAAGAGAAAAGCTAGCTCAGAGTTAATTTTACAAATTGCTTTAAAAAGGTCACTTATGTCTTCATACCCTTTAAATCTATAGTCAGAAAAAGAATATAATTGTCAGTCATTTTTTTTTTAAATTTCAACTATAGCATGTAGATTTGAACTGTATGTACATGATTTCTCTGTGTCTTAGCATTTCTTTCAGTTCTTGTTCTATCCAATTTTTACATACATACCAAGTTCTCCATAAAAACCCTGGATGGTTCTTTGTTAGTGATTGTCTTATTGATAAATTATAGCTATAAATCCTTTCCAGGCTCTGCTATTGTAGAAAATCCCTGTGCTTTAGGGCACGGTTACCAAAGCTTGAAAGGACATTCAGAATAACACTCTGAATAGGGAGGTGAGGGGAGAAGAAAGAGAGAGAGAGAGAGAGAGACGAGAAAGGAAAAGAAGAGAAAAGAAAAGAAGAAGCCTCTTTAATCCAGGCCTATACACTGAATATAGGGCTAAGTTTTCTAGGAAAACAGCCAATGATGGAATTTTTCTTACAGAATGACAAAATCAACCTTCATGGGAAAGAATAGTGAATCAGCAATCACAAACATACCAAACGCTTAACGAACCTAGACTCTACTACATGATGTGAATATAAAGGAAGAAAAAAAAAATAGAAGGCAGGGTCTATATCTCAACCTGGACTAGCAAGACATTCACTTTTTTATGGATGAGGAGAATTCGTGTTAATATTAGTAACCATGCTAATTCTCTCTATAGAATCACTGATAACTCAGGGTGAGCATGATAAACGCTGTGACAGAGAAATCACTATCTTCTATATAAAATAATTTCATAATCATTCTAACTTATATTATCTTATGTTCCAAGCCCAAATGTCTTCTTTGAGGTCTCCAATTTGATCTCTTATAACACACATACATTGAATCAGGCAATAAATAATAAATCTTGAATACTGAACAAGCAATAAAAATTCTGATGTTCTGTGGCTAAACAGTGATTCTTTCACTCTGAACCTACAAATTTACTTATTTGAACTCAATAGGAGGACCTCACATTTTCCTAACACACTGTATCTTGTTTAGCCTATATGTCTTCAGTAAGAGTACAGATCAATCCAGTTGATGAATTAAGTATCTGTGGAAAACATTAGTTCTATTCACCAAATTTTCCTGATTCTTTACCTTCCTGATTATTATACTTCCCCACTCTACTTTGACCAATGAAGTGAGAGTGGAAATAAAGTGTCACTCCTTGGTGTAAGCTCTTCATCACGTTTTTCTTGCTTACTTGAGTGAAGACACAATAGAGAATACCACAGCTCATATATAAGAATGAAGCAAGAACACGAAATACACCTTTGAAGCATTCAGATACTGTAGACCCTGAAGGTCTAAGATTTTACTCTGCTTATAAGATAGCAAATTAGCTTGCTACATTTTCATGTACATATACTGACAGAACACAAGACCCCTGCTCCAGAGAAACAGACTATTCATTACTTTTAGCTAAATAGCAGTCAGAACAATCCCCCCAATTCCTACCAGGCAGAGGGATGAAGACCAGTTGTTTAGCTGTGTGTGCAGGGAGTTGTACTACGGGAAACAGAAAATGGGAAGATTCTTTTCTTTTTTTTTTTTTAAAGATTTTATTTATTTATTTGACAGATCATAAGCAGGCAGAGAGAGAAGAGGAAGCAGGCTCCCTGCTGAGCAGAGAGCCTGATGCGGGGCTTGATCCCAGGACCCTGGGATCATGACCTGAGCCGAAGGCAGAGGCTTTAACCCACTGAGCCACTCAAGCACCCTGGGAAGATTCTTTTTTATATGGGACAGCTGGAGAGCTGCCTATTCCTTCCCCTAGATAAAGAGATCTTATCCATTAAGCAATACTCTCTCAGGGAAAAAGGGGAGAGAATCTCTACTAGAGTACAGGAGAGAGAAGAGCTTTCATCTCCAAATCTCTCCAGAAGGATATACTATTCTAGCTTCTGAGGTATGTTTGCTTGTCAGCTGCATTCTTAGATCAGAAGGCCGAAACTGCATGTTCATGGAGAAATCCCTAGAACCATGTATCTTCTAATACTACTGTGATTTAGGGATCATTTTGTCTAATTTATTTTTACCTACTTATTATCCAAATGTTTACATAGCCCAGAGTTAAAAATTATTTTTCAAGAAAGCAAAACTCGATGACATACACTAAAGACATTTCTTATCTTTATTTTAATAATCTAACAATTTATTAACCACATATATGAACACTCGCGTTGGCACATAAAATAAGGCAATCCCACACACATGCACGCCCTCCCCCCAAAATGAAGCAATTCTACAACTAGCAGAGGCATTCGAAGGAGTCTTGAAGTCTTGTTAGTCATTTGTATACTGGTAATGGATGAATTCAATCAAAATGTGCTGATATAGTGCAAGAAAAATAAAAGGAGTTAAGAAAACTGTCCTTATAAAATAGTTTTGACTTATCTACCTTTAGGTAACTGGATAAGAAGCAGCCATAGGTGGATTGAATTGTGGAGAAATCTGAAGCAGGAACTAACCCTTTGGATTAATTAAGATGCCCTAAATTTATTTGAACCCAATACCTTTTTTTCTCATACAGCACATATTAAGATCCTATGGAAATACTGCTCAAATAAAAGAAATTGCAAGGCACTGATTAGTATAAACAGATAGAATAACCATTAAGATAAAATTCTATTTTGAAATTTGAAAAGAAAGAACACATTTTCAGGGAAAAAAAATGCTCCGGATTCAAGATGAACCACACACAACAATGTGAAACTCATTACCACTCTGACCACATGGTTTCCTCCATCAAGTATCTGTTCTCTTTCTAATCTCTCTTTTTCACCTCTAAAATGTATACTGTCACCAAAGCATTATGATTTCAAATCTGAAGATCTATGTTAAATTTATGGTCAAATATACTGATATAGACATCCTAAATACTTCCCTGGGTTAGTTATGACTGCCTTGCACTCAGATTTCATGCCCACCTCCTTCAAGTATGTCTCCCTGAATCATAAGTTCAAGTTCTAAAAGCTAAAAACTGCATTTCCCAGAATACTATGCAATGAGGATTCTGAGTATCAATCAATTTTGCCAATTAAATATATTATGTAAGATTTGTAAGGCAACTGTGGTGTTCCTGATCCAAGGATGACAAGGACAAGATCCAGATAAACTGCCTTTCACCTTCACAAGAAGTGAATGATTCAACATCAGGATGTTGAAGACTGGCACTGCTCCTGATACAGAATTCACAAGTTATAAACTGAGCATTAGGACATTGCTGAGAACAACAACAACAACATACATTATATCAAAGCTACAGGGAGATGGACTCCAATGAATCCTGAATAATAACCTCTTCAATTCTTCCATGTTAAAATAACTGCTTCTTTCTCCTCTACTCCTACAGCTACATAATTTGCACATAAGCCATTCATGTCTGACTCCCACTCCAGATTGTAAAACATTTTGAGCAATATAGGATACTTTAGGGTAGATTATTGATTGATTTATGCTAAACAAAGCAGTGCTGCCAAATCACTAAACACATAGGACAAAAGAGCAGATATGAATTCTAAAGGAATTCCATCTCTTATAAAGAGAGAGTAAATGGATACTGGGTGGTCAAAAAGCAAAAGCTCATTATACTACGTGGAGACTGAAGATTTACACAGAATTATATTCTGTAATTTTCCTTTTGGCTTGCAATTTTTCCAAAAAAATTTCTTACTGTAATTCTACACATATTAAGAAATGGTAGAGATGTCACATGGAGAAGCAGAACTGGTAAAGAATAGAATCAGGTCAAAGTGTGAAAAAGAGATTACCAGATAAGATAGTTGGTATTGACAGAATTGAGACATAACAATGAACTGTGTTTGAGGTATTACTAGTATTTTAATATTTACCATATTCATAATTTAAATCTTTGACAAAAATAGACATGTGCAGATCCTTCAAGCTTCTTCTTATAAGACTGATATCTTAGTCCATTTGAATTACTATAAGAGAATATCAGGCTTATAAACAGTTTGAATTTATTTCTCACATTCTGGAGGCCAAAGAGTCCAAGATCAAGGTACTGTAGATTTCATGTCTGGTGAGAGCCTGCTTTCTGGTTCATAGATGGACATCTTCTCACCATGTCCTTACATGGCAGAGGAGGCAAGGGAGCTTTCCTGGGACTATTTTTTAAAAGCACTAATCCCATTCAGAGTACTCCACCCTCATGACTTAATCACCTCCTAGAAGTCCAACCTCTAACTATCATCACATTGGGGGTTAGGATTTCAACATACAAATTTTGTGAATACACAAACATTTAGCTACCCCGGGGGTCTTCTGTTGATTTCCATGCATTGCCAACTCTAATGACTGACTTATGTTCCAACTATGGGTTTTACCAGTAGAGCACTCAAACTGAATCTCATCTATTAAAAAAAAAAAGTTTTAACCTCAAAAAGAATTCTTAAGAAGCCATTTTCCCATGAAAATCAAAAGGGCAAAGTATTCATTGGTCTCATTCATCCAAATAAGATAAAGTTCATGGTCTCTGTGGGCTGAGCATAAGCGCTGACATGATCTAAAAGTCTTTGGTTTCCTTATGTATAATGCTTATCTAACAGCTGATAATGTGTACTGAGAATGGCAACCCAAGAGAGCAAGTGTTATCTCACCCTTTCTGAGAATCATGGCACAGTCTTGATCCCACTGTCACATTTATTATCCAGACACATAATAGCACTCATAATTTTGAGAGAAATTAAAAAAGAGAGAATACTCTCTTCCTAATCCATCTAGTTGGTCAATAATGAGTTTTCAAAAAATGTAAACTGATATGAAGAATTTTTATTAAGATTTTTTAAATGTATTTGACAGGGACAGAGAGAAGGAGTGTACACACAAGCAGGGGGAGCAACAGGCAGCATGAGATGGAGAAACAGGCTCTCCGCTGAGCAAGGAGCCTGATCTGACCTTGAACCCAGAAGCCTGGGATCATGACCTAAGTAGAAGGCAGACACTTAACCGACTAAACCACCCAGATGCCCAGTGATGTGAAGAACTTGAAGCATTTTTATTTGTAATCATTCTCAGGATAAAGAATAGCTCTGAATTTGACAGTGACTTGCAGTATACAGTTTGAGAACATCTTTTTTCTTAAGAGGCTTAGCAGTATTCTTTGTACATACATTTCTATGTGATTGGACAGTCAAAGAAAAAATTAAGCTTTCTTAAGAGACCTTTTCTATTCAGGTTAACCAAAGAATTTATTTTGTCATTGCAGTGTTGCTTTTCTTTCTTATTGCTTTGTTTCTTCACAACCAACTACAAAGTTTAGTAGTTTCTCTTAGATAAAATTAAATGTCATTCTGGAGGCATTTGCACTTTGGGAGGATAAAAACAAACATTCACAGAATTTTATTAAATTGTGTCCCAAGTATTATATTAGGAACCAACTAAATGCTGCTTATTTTTTAAAGTTTTGTTTTAAAAGAAATCTATCATAGGGAAGGCATTTGAATTCAGATGTCTAATTCAGAACTCTTCTTCCAAATCCCATAACACTTCGTACATACTATTACCTTAACACTGATCACAATGAATTATAATAATAAGATAAGAAAGAAGTGGGTCATCCCCATTCCTAACCTTAAACACTATCCTCCTGGAGGGCAAAAATCTGTCTGATTCATTGTTATATTCCTAATGTCTATGCTGTTCCTCAGCACATAATAAATCCTTCAATACTGATAAAATGAAAAAATGAACACATCTATTCTATTTTTCCTTCCATCTACATATTCATCACGTGTCTACTACTTGCATGGGAATTTCATGAAAACTGAAATATACCCTGATGACATAATTTTAAATGTCCAAATTTTATTTCTGTTACATAATTTTATTTAACTTCTTGTTTATTCTTCCAAATGGTTTTATCAAAATACAATAACATATAATTTAAAGGTTTTTTTTCCTCTTCTCTTTTCCATAGTTTCCTGGACACACCGTTTTGAATCTGTCTTTTTTCTTTTCATGTAATAGTATATATCAGAGATCTGTTCATATTAGAACACAAAGGAGTTTCACAAATTTTTAACACTTAAATAACATTCCATTGCATGAATGACAAAAACCAAAACCAAAACAAAAGCAAACAACTAACAATTCACTTATGGTTTGGTTTTCAGACACTACCCCCAGTTGTGTGCTATAGCAGATGACATTATGAGTGAATAAAATTTGACAGGTCATTTTTTATATATGCAATACAATGTATCGCACAAATTCTTAAAATCAGAATCACTGCGTCAAAGGTACATCAGTTCTTTCTAATTGAGGCTGCCTACTTGCTTTCATGCTAATTCACCCTTCAGTCAGCAATGAATGAGAGTTGACAGTTTTAAGCATCATTACCAAAAGAGTGAGATATCAAAATTTTGAAATATTGCTGATCTTATAGGTGAAAATGGTATCTCAACATAATTTTAGTTTCTATTTCTCTCTTTTTTTAAGATTTTATTTATTTACTTGAGAGAGACAGTGAGAGAGAGCATGAATGAGGAGAAGGTCAGAGAGAGAAGCAGACTCCCCATGGAGCTAGGAGTCCGATGCGGGACTCCATCCCGGGACTCCAGGATCATGACCTGAGCCGAAGGCAGTTATCCAAACAACTGAGCCACCCAGGCGTCCCTCTATTTCTCTTTTATTGAATAAGATTTTGTCATCTCTTCATACACTGAAATATCTTTCCCTTATTGTTTGAGTGTTGTCCATTTTCCAATTTTATTAGAAGGTAGATGATATTTTGCAGGTCATCTTTTTATAGTAGATAGAGGACCTCTGCTAACTGATGTCTATGACAATGTGCTATAAACATTTTCCCAGCTTGTAATTTTACATTTGATTTTGTCTATGTTGTTTACATGTAGCAGTTTATTTTTATTATATATATACATATATATATATACACATATATATGTGTGTGTATGTGTGTGTGTATATACACACACACACACACACCAGTTGGTTCTCAGAAGTTTAAAAATAGTATTCAAAAATTATTGAACTGCATTGTACTGGAGTTTTTATGGCAATTATGCTTGAACTCAGTGGTATATAGTACTCCTGTTAACTGTGAAATTTTATCTAAGAAAGTATTTTGCTGAATAGTACACCATAAGTACTATAAACATTTTAATGAAATGGTATTTCAAACAGTGTAAAATAAGTACTATTAAATAAATGGAAAATCTTCACATGAAAGTTTAACATGAAAACTTGAATTAAATATTTTAATAGTCAAATGTTCAAAATTCGAAAAAGAATAAATACAATCATTACTTTACACCTTCAACAAACTTGAGCACCTTATTGATTTCATTTTTCCACTTATTATAAATCCAATGTAGATTTTACAATTATTTCAAAATCAAACCAAAGATTTGTCTGCTACTGCCACTGTTATATTTATAGCAACCAGAGCATGCTCCTTAGGACCTTTAAGTTGTTATAACCCCAGATGCACTCATTCCTCCATAAAAAAGTATATTCTTTTTAGGATATTTTTGAACTGGAAGAGAAACCAAGGATAGTCTAGCAATCTTTTCTTCCAGTGGTGTCTATGAAATACCTCTGGCTATTTTCCTCCTGTCTTCACATCCTCTTTGTGTTCCTGTCATCAAATTCACCAAATTTCGTTAAATTATTTCCTTTCTTTGTACTGGGCAGAGCACTTGGTCAAATGCAAGATACCAATGGGCTACCATGCATACAGTGCCCCCTGGTGGTCAAACTAGGGCTTCTTCCAGTAGGTGACGAAAATAATGGAAAGAAAAAGAGGCAATGCAGATCAAGCATACTTTTTACAAGTTAACTTAAAGTACCTATTTTTTTTTTATTCTGTCATAACTATCACAATTGATATTCACATAAATCATAGAACTTCTTCTTCAATCTGTCAAAAAGCCCACTTTGTATTTCTGCATCTCCTCTAAAACAGTTCTTATCATTTAAGGATGGATTATTTAAAAAAAAAAAAAAAAAAAAAAGGATGGAAAGAAAATCATTAAGAAACTACAGATTTCCAAAAAAAATAATTATGTACTCGCTGTAATAGCAGATCCTTATGTTAAATTGGGCTAGAGATAAAAGAAAGCAAAGGACGCTAAGTTAAAAATAAGTAGGTTGATTGAGGGAATAGTACTTTCTCATTGTTAAAGGAGTAGCTTCCTGTTTCAGTTCTGGTTGTAGCTATTTATTAGCTCTGGCAGCTATGAAAAGCATAGTCTCTCTCATCAATGAACCTTGCCATGTGTAATTTACTGGTCAGAAGATATGCATTCTACTACCTTGAGACACTCTGTAGCTGTTCATACTAGTCTTATCTTTCTCTCTCACACACAAACATACATACACACAACATCTGGAAGAATCATTTTATCATGTAACAATAGAAGATACAGTATTTCATGTAACAATAGAAGATACAGAATTACAATAAAGAATACTATCACGTCACTTTTCCTGCAACACCTCAGCATAACAGAAAAAGTTAAGGCCAGATTTTTTAGTCTTGAGTACACACTTACACACAAAGGTAGATTTAGTAAAGTGGAGGAGATTTCATTCCACAACACCCTCATTAACACCACTAAAGGTTTCATGCCTAAATTTTTAAGTACTATATTTCAAATAGAATCTGCTGTTACTTACTTTCCATCCCTTTTTTCTGGCCCATTTATTCTTTATATACAGAACTGTATTAAAAAAGCTGAATGGAATCTTGGAATGGAACCTTGGAAATACAGCATGTGGTATGATTAATATAGAACCATGCAGTAAACATGTTTCCATATTTAGAAAAGAAATTCTAGGGTGCCTGGGTGGATCAGTGGGTTAAGCCGCTGCCTTCGGCTCAGGTCATGATCTCAGGGTCCTGGGATCGAGTCCCACATCGGGCTGTCTGCTCAGCAGGGAGCCTGCTTCCTCCTCTCTCTCTCTGCCTGCCTCTCTGCTTACTTGTGATCTCTCTCTCTGTCAAATAAATAAATAAAATCTTAAAAAAAAAAAGAAAAGAAATTCTATTTTCCAGATTCATAAAAAATATTTTAGTTTCTTCTTGTATTAAGTATTATTTTAAATAATTATGCTTCAAATATTGATCTATTATTTTCAGAACACATAAGAGATTATTGAGTTCTATGTATTTGAGATTGTGTATAGTTAAAACCTTATTATGAACATTCAGCATTAAATTTGTATGTATGGACTCTTAATCTCACAAAACAAACTGAGGGTTGCTGGGGGGAGGGGGTTTGGGAGAAGGGGGTGGGATTATGGACATTGGGGAGGGTATGTGATTTGGTGAGTGCTGTGAAGTGTGTAAACCTGGTGATTCACAGACCTGTACCCCTGGGGATAAAAATATATGTTTATAAAAAATAAAAAAAAAAAAAATGAAGGAAAAAAAAAAAAATTTGTATGGTAGGTTCTACTGTAGGAAAGCTTGAAAAGAAATAAAATCAAATCAGCTCAAGATTAGCAGTATGAACCTATAAACAATCTCCAAAATTATTTTTAGAAACCATTCTAGAGATTAACAAAAGACTATAGTTTCCTCAATGAAGTATTGGTTAGAGATACTGAAGAAATGTTCCAATAAACTTCAGGTGAGTCCTATGTATGTATTCCTAACCAAGGCAAATACCAATTAAGTGTGCTTTAAATGCAAATTGACTTTTCTTTTAGTAGAAAAGGTTAAAGGTTTTGAGAAATACCTCTCTACGTTCTATTTTACTAGAAAGGATGATGAGTTCCTAGGTACTTGGAAAAACAATCCAAGCTGGAGAAGATTTTTAAATAACCAAAAGAAAATTTAAAACAATATAACAAAGGTTATGAAATAAAATGAAGAAATACACAGCACCAAGGAATAGAGAAGCAATACTCACATAATGTAACAGGTAAAGAACCTGCACAGAGTCACTAGCTCCACAGGAAAAGTGACTAGATTCCTCCAATGTGTAGCAGCAACCCCACAAAGAGAATGCTAAAAAGCATATTAAATTATGAATAGGTGTGTTCAATGACTCCTTCTGGAGGAAAATGTGATTTGTGATTTCTTCCTGGAGCATGTATCCAAGTTGTGAAAGAGTGATTCCCATGACTAAATCAAATCCTTTCTGGATATCCATTTGAGTGAATGACATGTTTAAATGAAATACAGAATGAATCTTTAATTAATTTAAATATCTGATTATTCAGGTATAGAATATAGAAAATGTTAATGCTGTTGGCATTTTACTATATTCTTTCCGTCTATTTTTGAAATGTAAATGGGAATATAACAAATGGATGTAGTTTACCAAATAGTATTAAGTAAATATTTGCTTTGGGAAAAATGAAACAAGATGAAACCAGAGGAGACAAACCATAAGAGACTCTCAATCTCAGGAAATAAACTAAGGGCTGCTGGAGGGATGGGCACGTAGAAGGGATGGGGTGGGAGGGAGGTGCTATGGTGAGTGCTGTGAATTGTGTAAGACTCATCAATCACAGACCTGTACCCCTAAAACAAATAATGCATTGTATGTTAATAATAATAATAAAAAAGATTTGCTTTTCTATACAATGCTAATATAGTAGGTTGAAATTATTTTGTAGACTGAATCTGTAGTCTCTAATACACTAGAAATTTTCATGTGATCAAAGTGATTTAATAAGATGTTTAAATTCAGAAAGACTTTGAAAAAATATTATAATGAAACAAAGAGCGCCCAGGTTTGGAATTTGGAGGTGGATTGTAACAAAGAGATAAGTTGGGAGGAGAGGAAAGAAATAGGCCAACAATTAGGTAAGATGCTGTGACTTTCAAGAAAAATGACCTGTAAGAAAATTCTAATGAAAATGTGGCCAGTGAATTAATAAAGTAGTCTATTTATAATTATTTACATTGCCTGATATAAATACTGTGCCCATCTCATCAATAATTTCATTAAGATTTCCTATTTGTAACATGTGCAATTTATTTTGGAGATAAAATATTATAAAAGGGGATTTAATTTCTCATCTATGTTGAAGTAGGAAAAAAAACACTTCTCATAGTGGAGACCTCACAATTTGTTTCTTTTGGGGAATCAGAAATCTAGACGTGAACACGAGAGTGGCTAGATTTTACAATATCTGGCAAGAGAATTGGATATCCTGAAGAAAGGGGATTTAGAAGTTTGAGCCAATTATCTTTTAAGATTCTTCTGATTTTTTGGTCACACAGAATGACAGTTTCACAATACGAATATGTGTCTAATTACTTAATTCAGCAATTGCAAATTTAGTGTGTACTGTATGCAAAACACCGTGATAGGCACAATTATTGATAAGAAAGTCATGATCTTTACCCTCACGGGGTTTACAGTCTACTGGGAAATACAGACTTGGGTCAAACTTTAAATTAAACATACAAATAAAATGCCAAGTTATATAAAAGCAAAGAAGATGGTGCTAGGAAACACAAATGTTTTAGGGGCTCAGGAAAGACTTCTTGATGAACTAGAGGAGAACTGAAATCATTTTCATTCTTTTCTCCTTATGGATCCAATAGCCCCCCCACCCCCATATTCTCATTTTCAGAAGAAGAACCTGCCAACATTTTCACTGAGGAAACAGAATTACTCAAAGAAATCCTGTAAATTCTGCTTCACTTCAGCATAGCTACAAATACGTATCTATATAGTTAATGTAGCTATATAGATAGATAATAGATAGATCCTTGCCTTCTCCAGTTATTAGAGAAGAACTATTTATTCTTCTTTCAAAGATCAAATCTGTAATTTGTGAACTAGATTCTATGATTTCTTGACCAATCAAAAATATCACATAAAGCAAAATTTTTCCCAGTAAATCTTCAAATCTTACCTTCCCATCATAACAGTCAAATGCTGTTTATTTTGCTACTTTGTTTCTACCAAAATAGGGAAAACACCATACCAACTACTCAACTGTTTTGTTTTGTTTTTATTTTTTATTTTTTTTTGTTTGGTTTGGTGTTTTTTTTTGTTTTTGTTTTGTTTTGTTGTGTTTTCTTTTTGTTATGAACACCTCCTACCAATTCTCTCAACCTTCAGTTTACTGAAGAGCAAGGAAGAACTGAAGGAAAAGGAATATGGGTTGTGCTCTTCTGCCCTTTCTATCTATGCCATTGTCACTTTCACCACAAGTGCTTGGCTAAGACAGAGAAGTATATGAGTAAGAGTACAAGACTTCTTGGTTATTTTTGTTTCTTAGAACACCATGTTACTGCCTCCACATTCAAAGCAAATTCTAGTTGGAAAGGAAAGCATAGCCTTCCAGGGCATACAACTCCAGTGGATCTATTTTCTGTGGGAATTCAGCAAGCCTTACAGTGAGTACAAGTTTAGTATACTATAGAAACCAGTGTCTCTGAGTTTGGGGTCTAATGGAATTCTGTGCTTGTGGGGAATCTGAACAGCTACAAATGAACAGAGTGAAAAGGAATGACAGGAGGCATGCATACTGTGCTTATCTTCTCTGCTCAAGCATATGATCCACTGTTCTATCAGACTTACAAAACACAACTTGAAAAATAAAAGTATTAATAATTTCAAAACAGCAAAAACAAAAGCATGCACCAAGAATAGGGTCCTTCTGAGCTTATAGCCCTGTGCAACTGCACATGTCATAGAGCCATGGTACTAACTCAGATGACCACTATATCCAATCCATCAACAAATTTTATTGGTTCTACCTTCAAAATATATAAAGAGTCTGACCCCCTTTCACCACCTCCATTGAGACCAAACCATCCTTTACTTGAATTATCTCTTTATCTGAATAATAGACTCCATTATTACAGTCCTTTCCTTTTATATCTTCTCTTTATTATATTGTATTCTCAACACAAGTGTGAGTGATCTTTTAAAAATTAAAACTGATCATGTCATCTTTCCACTCAAAAGTTTTTAATGGCTTGCCATCTCACTCAGAGTAAAATCTAATCTTTACAATATCCTAGAAGACTCTATATGATCCGCCCTCCCCCTCATTTTCTCTATGACCTCATCTCTTCCACTGTTCCTGCCTTCCAATTATGCTCAGCTCCTGTGACTCTGCTTTCTTTCCTCTTCTTTGAACATGCTAAGCATACTCCAAGCCTCTGCCCCTGCTGTTCACACTGATACTCTTTTCTCAAAATATCTTCATGACTCACCTACACAACCTCTCTAAACCTTTGCTCAAGAGTCACCTTCTCAGTGAGGCTTTCCCTAACCTATTTAAAATTGTAACAACCCCCACTATCACACTTCATTTACCTTCCTCATGTATTTCTAAAATATTTACTGCCATCTAACATCAATATAATTTACATTTTCTTATTATTACAATAATATGAATACTACATGGACAATTTTAATCTATTTGGCTAACTGTTCTATTTTCACCCCTAAGGAAATTGCTGGATATATTAGATATTCTGCATTCTTACTGAATTCTATCAATAAATATAATTCTGATTGCCTTGAGAAAACATGATTATAATGTGTGTGTGTGTGTGTGTGTGTGTGTGATAGAACTGTAAATACCTGCTTGAATATGGGAGCTTAAAACTCAGAGTGTTTTAGAGAACACATTAAAATTGTGTAAGTCTAGAACAACTGCTCCAAACACTGTAAACCAAGAGTTCTTTCTGATTGGATCCAGTCATATTCCTTCTAAAATAAAGCTCATTAAAACTCACAAGCAAAATCAATCATTCAGGACAGTGTTTCTACTTTCAAAAGAGTGTAAGGATGGTCCTAGTGATGTATTTCATCTCCCTATATGTATTTACATGTATCAAATTTTTAAACATTTACCATTATAACATGTTACCATCTATTTTATATGCTAATTTCAACTCCTCCAGATAAAGAAAGCAGATTAGTAGATATTACTTAGAATTAATTCCAGGTTATTACATTCGTCAATTGGAAGTAAACTTATTTGATATGAGAAATATTCATGAGCAGTTTTCAAAATTGTATGTGCAATATAATGCTGCTTGTAAATATGTGTAAAATTTCTCCATGCATAAATCTTTACCTAATATGTCTACAATGGCAAACACTATTTATAAATGGTAGAAGTTATTGAAGAATAGAATTATTATGTGTTTCTCATTTATCTTCTTGATAAAATGCAAATTCAGTTTTCAATAAACATTATTCTATTGTATGAACAATCAGGTTTTAGGGCCAAAAAGCCTCTTTTTCTTTTTAAATTGTATTTTCTTGTGGAGAAAAATTTTCTTGAATAACAAAAAGCTTGAGCTACTTGGATTTTTTTTTGTCTGAAACACTTCAAAATTCTAAAAATAATAACATTAACACTTAGCATTCAACTTTAGTGCTATTATGAAAGACACTGTTTAAAAGAATCAAGAGAGGATTCTAGAAAAATGTTGGGGATATCAATGGCATAATTTTTAAACTTCTTATTTCACCACATGAAATCATACAATATAATGAGACAGCAAACCTGAAAATGATTGAGCAACATTTGCAACAAAACTTGGTAAAAAGGGTTTCTCCATAACCCCCCAAATATGTGTGTAAAGACAATCACCAAAAAACCTGCATGGTGTTAATACTTACTCAGAATGAAGGGGAGGAAATCACAAGGTTTTCTGATAAACTGGAGAATATGAATGAGAGCCCCCAAAAGTCAAGAGGAAATCACTAGAGAACAAAACAGGCCAATGTGAGAACAACAGCCGAAAAGGGAGACGTTTCTCCCTATCAAAACTGCACATTAATGGAGGGCACAATATAAGGTCCAAAGCAACTGGAACAGTTTGAGGTTTGTAAACTCTTGAAGGCCACAAAGTTAGAAAAATTAAACTGGATTACATCTTGTTCTAAAAAGCCAGGAAAACCAATTTTACATTAATAAGAACAAAAAAAGTATTAAAGTCAAATCCTTTACAAAGTCATTAGGACAGGACATAAAAAAGGTAAAGGCATACAAAAACACCCCTACAATGCAAGCACTTCAAAAAGCATACCCAAAAAAACAAATAAAAAATATATTATTTCAAAATATGCTCAAAAATAATAAGAATATAACACATTTTTTACAAATATAAATCAGAATTAGAAAATCTCAGAAATAAGATGAAGACTCAAGAAGGAATTAGATTTTTAGAAACTGGAAAAGACTAAATCAGAAGAAACATAAGAATCAATAACCATCACATATAATACCTTAAAAGAAATGTTAGATAAAAACAATGAAAATTTTCAAATTAAAATGAAATATTGAGTAAAAAATGCTTTTTACATTCCTTTGCCCACTCTCTTTCCTCCTGAACATTTTTGGATATAGAATTGGAATTGGAGTTATCAGTATGAATTCATCTTTTTCCATATATAGGGGTAGACGTAGATGTAAATATAAATGTAATGTAGCAATAAATATATAATCAAATTGTATCTCTCATCCTTGTCCATTGTGAAAACCTATGGATAATTAACACCCAATGATAATAGCCTACCTAATATCCAGATCTTGCTTTCTAGAAACTGTTCTTTGCTATTAATGTCAGTACCGCAGAACTGTCAAAAACCACTGAAATTAACTTGAAGCTGTTCCCTGTTGCCAAATCTTGGAAAATCTGAGAAGTAAAATAAATGATGATAGGAATGAATTGCAATCCACTAAATGAAATAGAAATCCATAAATATATACTAATATAAAGAAATAAACGAAAATACAAATGAGAAAACTCTAAGCTAGAATGACAATGAATAAATGCAGAATGGAAGAATAGATTTGGAAAATCACCATTTGTTAACCATCAAAGTAATAATGAATTCAGGCAAAAATCTTTAATAGATAATAAAATGCATGGTGACTATTAATGAGGAATAGGATATTTACAAAGTGCCCTCCCATGAAACACTTATTAAATTAAATAGGAAAAGCAATAATTTTTAATGGAGAAACTTGGTAGATATTACTTTAATAAAGTAATTAAGAGTTAGCATTCCTAGTAATGAGACAAATCGAATAGGATTCGTGGAGATAAGAGCATTGTTTCTATAATATTCTTACCAAAAATTCATAAACTGACTCTATGTATGAAAAAGGATAGAGTCACCCAAATTGAGAGGCACTACAAAATAAGGGACCTGTACTCTTCAAAAATATTAAGATGATGGAAGTCAAAGAATGACTGAGAAGCCCTTATCCGCTAAAGGAGATCAAGGAGACACGAGAAATAAAATACGTTGTTGGGATGTGGGTAGATAATTTTCTGTGAGTCCTTCACATTTTGGCAGCTCTTGTGAACATGGCTACTGTTGGAATTTGTTTTGTGCTCTTTAAAATGGTTGTAAAACAAACAGCCCTGTGAAAGAGAGATGGTACTTTTCTGTGAAGCAGATAGCAGATTTGTTTGCTAACTGCAATAACTAATTAAAAGGATAATGTCTCTCTCTAGGGCAAAAGTTAGGGAGGAGAGCTTTCAGACCATTACAAAAATAGGGAGGTTTCCTAGCTCAAAAATTTTAACTGTGGTATAATCCTATTACACTTACAGCAACTTCCTAAAACACACCACATCATCTCCATGGGAACTGGGCAGAAAGATAATTTGACACAAGTCTGAGGCTCATTTGCTTGCTGTACTGAGTAAAAGTTTTTTCTCTCCAACCCAAGGTTCACATGTATATGGTTAGTATCCATGAAGCTGCAATAGACTAATTTGTTAGTTTACAAATCTGGCAAAATCTGAGAAAGTCTTGAAAAGAATAACTGGCAAAAGTTCAATGTGCTTAAGGATTAGATGGTAATAATATATCTATGTTAATTTCTTGATTTTGATAGTTTATTATGATTGTGTTGTACAAAGTCCTTTGTATAGGAAATACATGGTAAATTATATGGTGATAGTGGGAACCATGAAAAAAATATTTATCCAAAGTTTCAGGAAAAAAATAATATTATTGGTATTGTGCTTTTGATTTTTCCATAAGTTTGAAATTATTTCAAGATTTAAAATATATATTAAAAATGTAAGTAACAAAATGATAAAATGGATCCAAAAGAAAGGCACAAATATTGAGAGGCAAATAAGATCAAATATGTTAAAATTTTTTTTAATTTAAGAAAAATCAACAGTAAGAGGACAGAATACAAAAGTTATACATAAAATAACCTTCATGAAACAAAAATACATATTTTTAAAATTATACACTTTATAAAACACAATAAAAATCACATTATATACTTGTGAATACTGAATTAGGATGACCAATACCAAGGAATGTTCCATAAATATACTGACTTTTTAAAAAAAGAAAAATTATTTGGGCATTTAAGAAAATAGAGTAAAAGATTTAAAAGAGGAAGAAAATTAGATTATCCTTTTTTTCTTTTATAATCCTACTGTTTCTGTCATTCTTTATAATTTCCACAGACAAGTTTTCATAGAATAAGAAAATAAATTAAAATATTTGATATATTCAAGAAAAGGAAATGTGAGGCAAGTGTGCTCTGTGTTTAAAGTGAGATAAGGCAAATTACAGAATATTCCAATTCTTCTGTTATTGACAACCAGGCTTCTTTGCGTGGTGAAATAAATACTAAACAAATGTGCACACACACACATTCCCTAATATCATCCTCAGCAAAGGACAAATCAGTGATTAGCCTAGTAATGAGGAGTATCTATACTACTCATTTAAAAAATGACTGTCCACTCCAGAGACTGTGACGTCTTAGAAAAATGTCTGTTTCTAAGTCTGGGACAGGAAATTCAAAATGGGCCTAGAACATCTTATCACAGCAGATATTTTAAAAGTTATTGAAACTACGAGGGTTATGATCCCCCCCCCCACCAAAAACAGGAACCATATTTAAGAAATTCCCATTGGCCAACAGCCTTGACCTGGTTATGATCAAGCCTCTGGATCCATGTGATATTTTGCAGGGATACGATGACAGAGAAATGTTGAACAGTAAGTATACAGTGAATAAGCAATTGACAAAACTCACAAATGCAGAAATTTCTACAGATCAAAGCTTGATTCATATCCTTTAACAGCTATAGGCAAGGAAAATGATTACTGTGAGCAAGGATAGTGGTTACATTTGGTAGGAGGGAAAAGGATTGTGATGGTAATGGAGCATACACATTATCAACTAGGGATGCAGACAAAGTTGCATTCTTTGACTGAGTGGGTATGTTCTAATATTGTCTGCCTTATAATAATCATGCTATGTATTTTTGTGTTTGTTTTTTGTTATTTTGTCATATATTGCAGTAAAAAGGCAAAAAATAAATTAACACTGATTCGGAAATGAGGTCATAAGAAGAAATAAAAAACATGAATGAATTGTTTTATTAATTATGCACTATCAGAATAACTATAAATGATACCATATTATCATTTTCATAATATAAAAATGTAGACATAATGATTTATATATTTATTAACAGCAACCTGAACTAACATATATATACATGAACAGCAACTAAAATTAGTGTAAGAATCATATATTCAGAGTAGTGATTGAAAGTTCTAAATTTGAGAGTAAGCAAATAATCTGGTGACACAGAAATTCACTTGGGTAAAATTTCAATCAATAAGCTAGTTTATTGTCTCATAAAAAAGCAAAAAATATTTATAGTTAAATTTGTGAATTGAAAAGAAGAACGCTAGTCATCAGCAAGTTTCAGAAAAATATCGCAGTATTATATGGGAAAGAAATGGATATGGAAAATAAATACTATGGTCCAATTCAGAAAGTACAGTAATAAACTGCTATATATATATACATTGCTATAGCTTATTTTATTTTATTTATTTATATTTTTAAGATGTTATTTATTTATTTGAGAGAGAGAGCACAAGCAGGAGGAGGAGGAGGCCTACAGAGAGAGGGAGAAACAGATACCCCACCAAGCAGGCAGCCTGGCCTGAGGCTTCATTCCAGGATTCTAGGATCATGACATGAGCTAAAGGCAGACACTTAATGGACTGAGCCACCCAGGCACTTGCTATAGTTTTTTTTTTTTTAATTATAAATAAAAAAATAAAGTTTGCAAAATGGTCTACAGTTCAGAATGGTATTATATTAGAGGAAAATTGATCAAGGAGCAAACTGACAGTATAAGTAAAACCATTGGCATAGTAATGCAGATGGAAAATCTGAAGCTTTTCTGGGTTCACCATCATCTTAAACTTTGTACTGGGCAATTACACAATTAAGCAAATTAAACAAAAGTATTCCTCATTGAGTTCCTGACATACTTGCTGCTAAATGACTAATTTGTTTTGGTTAAGAGAAGCAGAGGAAGGTATTCCCCTGTTATGGATTTTTTTTACCTGATGAATTTGGGTAGATTTGAAAGAAGATGCTCTTTATGTACTCATAGCTTTAATTAAACATGAATCAAATGACCTTTTGGCACTTTGACATGCAAGATTTTATGTATACAACATATAAATATTATATTGATGTTGACATATAAATATTACAAATAGAAGGAGGGCTAAAGAAAAGAAATCAATATGGTTTAACAAGAAAAAGGCAGTAGCTAAAAGAAAAAAAAAGTAATACCAACCCAAAGTAAATGTATTCACAATGTATGAGAAATCTTAATAACCTCAATATCATATAAATATGTTGTGCTAAAAGTATTAGGTTTAATAAAGATAGACTTTATCAGTGTTAGCTCAATCAAATATTAAGAAATTAAGATGTTAAGCTGTTAAGGGGATCCCCCAGAATGCCAAATATCTGAATTATTAAAGTGACATAAATAAGTACTATAAAGAACATCTCAACTGTGAAGAACTTTTACCTTTTTTTCCCTCAACACAATGACTATATTTATTATTTTATCACTTTATTATAAATGAAAATAAACTGAGAAGTTGCAAATACATGCCACCTCATGAATACTGTGGAACAACAGATACATCCACTGTAGAAAGCTGAAAGTGACAACTTCTGGGGATGCAATGACTCCACAAACAAAGGTCATCAGTGGTAAGACTATTGACAGCACTTGCCAGATGGCATGTATGTATCAGTAGAAAAACTTAAAAAGGGGAATATTGGCTGGGATACAGGTGGAAAGAAATCAGAAGATGCCTAAAACCTGTAGGCTTATATACAATAAGCCCCAAACTGAGACACTTAAGCAATGCTGAAATTTGCTATTGGGAGGAGATCCCCATTTTAAGAAGTTTGAACACACTCTTTCTCTTGGATAGTTTCCTGTGAAGGGAGAGTATTTTTTTCTTCAGTATTGGTTTTCTTCAGTTTTGAGAAAAGGAAGGAAGGAAGGAAGGAGAGGGAGAGAAAGAAGGAAGGAAGGAAGGAAAGAAAGAGAGCAGAAAGAAAAGAAAGAGAAGGAGGAAGGAGGAAGGAAGGAAGGAAGGAAGAGAGCGAGAAAGAAAGGATAGAAAAAAAGAGAGGAAGGAACCATCTGAGTTAGAAGTGAAAGAATTAGGAGTACACTTTTTAAAGATTTTTAAAAATTTTTATTTATTTGAGAGAGAGAGAGAGAGAGCATGAGCGGGGGGAGCAGTGAGAGGCAGAAGGAGAGGGAGAATGAGACTCCCCGCTGAGCAGGGAGCCCAAACTGGGGATCCACCCCAGGACCATGAGATCACAGCCTGAGTGGAAGGCAGATGCCTAATGGACTGAGCCATCCAGGCTCCCCACAGAGTGTTACCTTTCAGATATCAACCTGCCCTGCCCTATACCTTAATAGGACTATTCCCCTGGAATAGATATTTAGAGTGAGTAGAAAATGAGATGACTTACCTACATACATCTGCTAACCACTTTACATCTTTCTGAGATTCTCTCCCTCTTTACATTAATCCCTGATGAATATTCTTGCAGTCAAATTGAATTCAAGACAATCCTAACACTGTCCCAGATGCCCATACCTCTCTTATTGCAATGTACTGTTTGTTTGCTTGTTTATCATTTATTATGTTTCTTAATGCATTCACTTATTTCCGTCATAGACAAAAAGAATTGCTTTTAAATTGCAGTTTAGGGGGAAGGGCCTTCTATATTGAAGTCATCTAGGGTTTTAAAATGCAAGTTCCTGGAACTGATTCTAGAGCTACAGAAAGACTTGCAATTATCTTCTGTATAATATGCTGAACTTTATTCTTACAAATGCTTAGTGTTACAGAGTCACTGCTATAAGTTCTTTAATTTACCTTTGTCTTTTCCAACTCCTGTCGACTCTTGGCTTAATCATTACTGATACATAACCTCAACCTTACCTAGTTACTGATTTAATTCTGAATAAATTTTCAGGCTATCAGGATATCAGACTTCATCATACTGGGCAGGCTGATGTTAATCTTGTTGTAAACCTTGCTCCCTAGGAGTTATTTTCTGACTGCTTTCTACTGTCTATTTATGCCTTACTTAGGATCCTGCTTCAAAATAGACCAAATGGTAACACACACTTTGCTTGACTAATGCTGTGATCTAGAAAATCCTATTACATATTTTATCCATCAAGGTGAACTATATTGGATCCTGAAGATAGCTTGAATCAAGCCCAAATGTGTCATCTCCTTTTAATTACTCCAATAAGACTTTTTCTTCTAATAATCAGCCAGCCCTATACCTAAGACTCTTCTTCAGTGGTCCAGTCCTATTCAAAGGTATACAATTTTACTTCTTGCTATACTCACTAACACTCTATGAGTGGAAAGCCTAGCTTCTTATAAAAGATGAGAAAGGGAAGTCCTATCCTCACTGAAAGGGGGCATTTAAGGCAACATTACCACAAGCTTCAAAACAGTTTGTTCCCTTTTCTTTTCACCTCTCTCCCCCATATGCCTAGACAGGATGAAACAGATGCTCATTAATTCTTAAAATTCCTTTAAACTATATAATATACACTCTCAGTTTAGTGAGATTAAAAAACATGGTAGTTATATAATTTGTAATGTGTCCAGAATTAATCAATAGATCCAAGGCACTGTTTGCAAGGTAGGCAGTCAGGCCTGAAGTTTTTTTTTTTTTTTTAATCAAAAGCTTGAAAAGGAAACATTTCTCAAGTTGCCATTGGCTGTCATGATCTGAGCAAACAAATTGTATTGTTGCACAATGTCAATAGCCCACATTCTATGCCTTGTTTTGCTTTTAACAAACTGTGAAAAGACCAACAGCTGTTACTGAGCTAAGAAGAACTAAAGGATTTACAGTAGGTGGTACCACCTGTGCTTTTCTTATTCCACCCTTAAAAATCTGCTACTTTATTTTGGAGCTGGGTGGAGAATATGGCAGTGACTCAATGTCAGGGGGAGTGAGTAGTCAACTGTGGATCAGTCCTGATAAGAAGGAGTAACATGATCTTTATAAGTCACAACAATGTGTGTTGATGAATATCTTCTTTTGATTTTGCTTTATCCATTTCAAGAATCTAAGAAAAGACCATAAATAAAAAGCAAATCTGAATTCAGCTGACTTAACTGAATGAAAGATTTACAACCCAGATAAAATGCAAGATTCTGTATATATGCAATTAATGAACTTAACTATTTCATACTTCATTTTAGTTTCTTTACCTTAAAGACTAGAAAGAATACACTTGCCAAGTTACTGCCTACTTGATCCTGTAGCTGTGGAATTTTAAATTTAAACAGGCACTTGGTGAAACATGTCTTCTATTTCCAAGTAAAGTGTTTTAAGAGATTATGGAAAATAGAGAATTAACTCATTTGAGGACAAAAATAGTTTTGAAATTTGGTAGCTTGAGTTAACCAACACTTATACATGAAGTTCCCCCTAAATTTAAATTTTAAAATATTATATACAGAATAATTTAAGTCCTATAATATAAAGTAAACCTTTGTCAAAAGCAAATGTACTAAGTGCCTCAACTGAATCAGGGGATCCCTACTTAACTGTGAGGTGATAATCCTGTACCTTGCTGTTCTAAACTAATCAACATTATAGAAATCCAAATAGAATTTAGCTGTTCAATGAAAAGAGCCATGAGGTGATAATCTCTTGTCATTGTTTTTATAACTTTTCACATCCCCATAGTTAATATGGAAATTTGCTTAATACTTAGCCTGAGAGGGGCCTTAGTTGCAAGGTTAAAAAAAAAAAAAAATCTTTTAGTGATTTTTTTTTTTTTAATTGACGAAATGGTAAATGGCAAGACAGGCAGGGAACTCTAAGACAAAGGACACAAAGCAATGAAGTAGGGACTTCTGCATCCAGTGATACCAGAATCCATTTAAGCATCCCTATTCATTTCTTTACATTGTTCTCAAACCTTCTTTCAATTCATTTTGTTTTCTGAAGAAAAATTTCCTGAATAAATTATCTGTCAATATGGTATATTCCAAACCCTCTTATTTTTAACAAACTTTCTTGCCTTCTGAAGCAAAGAAGGAAAAAAAAAATACTCTAAAACAAAATATATATGTCTTGAAATCATTTCCCTTTAGATAAATTACTCAAAATTCAGCTAAGGACTGAGGGTGGTTTTTAATTGCTATTTAGAAAAACATTTGGACCTATATGGACATATTAAATATAAGTCTTATTTATAATATTAACAATAGGTTTATTATAATATTAACAATAGGTTTCATTTTAATCATGAATAGAGTGTCAACTCAAAGGATGGCCCAAATTTACTCAGTCTGAGTTCTTTTTGTTTTTGTTATCTCACACTTCTCTGTTAGTTTCTGCTTGGTACCTTTTTTTGTTTTTTAAAGATTTTATTTATTTATTTGACAGAGAGAGATCACAAGTAGGCAGAGAGGTAGACAGAGACAAAGAGAGGGGGAAGCAGGCTCCCTGCTGAGGAGACAGCCCAATGCAGGGGCTCAATTCCAGGACCCTGAGATCATGACCTCAGCCGAAGGCAGAGGCTTTAACCCACTGAGCCACCCAGGTGCCCCTGTTTGGTACCTTTTCCAATATAATATTAATAAATAATATCATATCCAAATAGTTCTTAATTATGCTAACACATTCTTTATTAATGGGATGTTTACTCATAATTTTGTGGTTTTCTTCCCAAACCAGTGAGACTCATTTTTCCCTGTAGAACATGTTGGCAACAGTGCTATCACACACACACACATACAGAAATTTTATACTATGATTACCACTTTAGATGTTGGTATTATAGCAATGAATTTTCTCTAGATAGTTATTAAATCTTTCTCTTATCAGTATTTGTCACATTTAGGGCATAGTCACTGATGTTGGTGACACAGTGCTTAGATGCAGAGTGTGAAGTTTGGGGATTTTGTGACAAGTGACTGACTGTTACACTGACAGCTGAGACCCATCACTAGAAATAGGGAACATCTCCCTGAAAACTGCATAGTCAGAGTTATTCTCCATGAGCCATCCCTTACCAAGAATTATTCAATGTAAAGAACAGATCCTTCAAGTTTTTTATTGTTGTTTTTGTTTCAAAAAGAACATCAGGCTTTCCTTTATTTGTCTACAATCACTTTTGCTGACTTGAGGAACATATGGCAAGTAGACTGATACATCTGATAGCTCACCCCTGAAAAATGAGAAGGGAGCTGATACCAAGATGCAGACTCATGAAAAATACTCCCGTGAAAAATCAATGTGGAATAAAATAAAAGTAGATAAATGAAGTCTCTAACTAAGGACTTAATAGGAAGCATTTACTAGATGGAATACGTTTCAAAGGAAAAATATTTTGAAAAGATAAGTCACAAAATCTGTGGTACAAAACAGGGTGGAAGATAAGGAGGGCAAAGTAATTAGGAGTCTCTATTCTACAACTGAAGAGGCCACAAATGAAACATGTTCTTCCCAGAATTATATAAAAAAAAAAAATTAAGTGAATATCTTAGGTTACATCTCAGTCCTCTTGGACTGTTGTCCAAGTGTTTCCTTTTGGCAGAACAGGCTACATCAAGTTTTAGTAGATGATTGAGTATCAAATCGTATTTTAGACAGTGGAATTACATCCAAGTGCCTAGTCTGCCTAGACTAGGAAAATGATAAGGCCATTAATTATAAAGTGAAACCACTTAGCAACCCAAGAATTTTATTTCTGATACTGAATGTACAGTTGACAATAGTCATCCCTAACTGCAGAGATCATACAATTTCATCTAGAAACAAGAAGGTAGATGTGCTTACTATACCTTCTTACCACAGAATGCTCGTACTTGATCATCTTATTTGTCCTTACTGGTTTTTTAACAGTTCATTCAATTACATAAATTTGTATTAAGTACAAATTGTGCTCAAGGTATCATTGAATATTATGAGAGTATACAAACATGGTCACAGTTGACATCACCTGTTTCTGGCATTAAGATGCCAAATCTTTTGTCTCTCTCCTTGAATCTGGGTGGCCTTCTGACTTGCTCCAATAGATTCAGAAATTCTCTGCCTAGATTCCCCTTCAAGGGAAGACTTACTGTCTAGCTATGAGGTATAGTCATTAGAGAGCTTACGGTGGTGATATTGCCTCAGTTAGAGAGAGCCACTGTCACTTAAAGTCATCCTTTTTCCTAATTTCAGGGCCGGAGCAAGACGGGAGAATGAGTCCAGACTCTGTGGCCCAGTGCAGGACACTCTGACAGACAAACCTTACTTCATTCAGCTTACCATATTGGCTGAGACTGTTGAAACTGCATGAAGATGAACTTCTTCCTTAGTGCAATCTTATTTCCTCTTGTTTGCCTTATAGATGTTAGCCTATAATAAATAACTTATATCCCAAATATCGTCATGCTATCTGCTTCTGGATAACACAACCTATGATATTTGTTTCAGCCAATAAAACGTGGCATGAAGAAAACTGTACCAGCTCTGAGACTAGACTTCAAAAATTCTTGCATATTTTCACTCTAGGAGCCCTACCAAAGAAGACATTCTATAATCATGTCATGAGAGGCCAGTAAAGCAGAAATGAACAATTCCAAAGCAACAAGAACCCAATTAACCAGGAGGCTGACTGTATACACATGAATAAACACTTCCTAAACTAGAAGAAGAGACTAGCTGAGCCCAGCCCAAATCACTAAATAGCAGAATCAGGATCTTAATAATAATTGTTGTTTTAAACTATTAAATCCTTTGGATTTGTTTCTTATATAGCCCAAACTATCTAATTATACAAGCATATTAACATTTCTAAAAATACTTTTTTGAATTTTTAATATTTTTATAATTTTCTATAAGAGACATGTAATAATGAACATATAGGGATGCCTGTGTGGCTCAGTGGGTGAAGGCCTTCATGCTCAGGTCATGATCCCGGGGTCCTGGGATCGAACCCCACATCAGGCTCTCTGCTCAGTGAGGAGCCTGCTGCCCCCTCTTTCTCTCTGCCTGCCTCTCTGTCTACTTGTGAGCTCTCTCTGTCAAATAAATAAATAAATAATCTTTACAAAAATAATTAGCATATAGTTATCATTTACAATAAAGTTATTTTCAGCTGGATTCACACAGCTCTGTGCCTATCTCAGGGAATGCCTTGCAATCTGGTGCTGTCCCTTGGCCAAGATAAAGGCATTGGGCTAATTAATGATTTACCCTGTTGTATTTCATATCTGAAACTCCTTTGTGACACTTAGACCCAGTTGGTTTACTGATAGCTTAAACATGGAGTGACCAGTTATCCTGACTTAACTATGTAAACAAAGGTTCATGAAAGAAACCACTGGAAAATTTCAAGTTGCTCTCCCTGTATCAATATTTGTTTTACAAATTGTGGTAATCAATCTAGAAACAAACATCCTTGTGTTTATAATAAGGACTTAATAGGGATGCTTCTGGAAGTTTCTGGGTCCCTAAGTCTTGCCTAACCTCTCTTTCCTCTGATTTATAGTATCTTTTGTCCTTATTAAAAGTATTGTATTAATATGCTCTATGGTGTCTTATAGGTCTTTTCAATTATCCAATGTGCTATGTTCTTTGCAGGTGTGTGTGTGTGTGTGTCTGTGTGTGTGCGTGTGTGTGTGCTTTCAGGTGTTCTTCAAAATCTGAGGAACAAGATTTATGAAATTTTTCTTAGAAGGTATACAGATCTAAGGGAACCATATTTGAACAGGATCAAGATCAAAGTTAAAGGTGTTTTGCTTTTGAGAAGGGTCTTTGTAAGTGTCTATGTGTGTTTATGTGGTCACCTTTTATTTGAAATTCTGGTCCTGGAGCATTGGTAAAGAAGTTCAATTACAAAAAAAAAAAAAAAAAAAAAAAAAAAAAAAAGACAGAAAACATGAAAGTCGGCTTCAAACACAAAAAGTAAACATACATTATTCACAAATATAAGGACAGGAAAATAGAAAATGATTTAACATCATAACACAATGACAAATCAAAAGAAAAATAAAACATTTAAAACATTTACTAGAGTCACTTCATATATGAAGACAGTAGAACATGATTAAATGATATTAGGGCTCTGGAACAGAGCACATGCCCAAAGTAATATTCATTAAATACTGGATATGTTGGCTGAATATCCTATGATGATAATTCCCCAAAACTGATGACTTAAAGATTCCTGGTAAAATTCAAATATGTTACTAAAATTTGGAAACAACTTATTAATTAAGTAATATATGCCCCAAGACTATGAGCAGAACCATTATTATTTTTATAAATTTCTTAGAGGAGAAAATTCCTGATAAACAGATCATAGCACAAAAAGTTTAGTTAGCAAGAATATTTGAGGGGGTATAGTGGAATAAAAGGACTAGAGGCTATGCCACAGCAAAGAGTCCTAGGAACACGGGAGTAATCCCTGAGAAGAGAAACACCAAAGAGAATGGTTATCTCAACAAAGGAAGTAGTTACTTAATGTGGATCATGGTTTCTACATAAATTACAAGAGATCTGTGTTTTTACATTTCCTAGGGGTATACTATAATCTGAAGAACTGAGTTGAGTACAGTGAAATACTCCTCCAAGTGCAAAATACTACTAGAGAGTAGCTTAATTCCACTAATATTGTGTTACTATGTATTTTGGGTAATAGATTAACAAAGCCTTTTATCCTTTTTCATGAGAATTTGACCTTAGGTTAATTTTCTAACTCTGTTCCCCTGGCAACTTAATAAGGTGTTATGTCCTCTATGTTTCTAAGAAACAAAGATTATGATTAAAAATAACCTTTGTTGGCAAATTTCATCCAGATTCAGAGATCTAAAAATACTTGATAAGAAGCCATAGCTTCAGACTTCCCTGAGTATGACTCTAGGCATATCTCTTGAGAGGACTCTAGAAACTATGTCTATAAATTATAACAAAAGATATTGACTCCTGTGGAACATGAGATTTGTACCTCAGGTCAGATCCCGCACTCACTTGATGCACATATCCTCTTCTTGCAAGTAAGCAGTATAGGCCCCTGAAACATGCAGAAGAGGAATGCTTGATGCTTCCATGCTGGTAAATTGTATTTCCATCTTGGATCCTTCTTGGTAGTCTGGTATCAAATAGGGCTTATGAGAGTCTTAGAACATATTACTTTATTCTCCAAAATTCCCTTGCTAGGTATTGTACTTCACATGTGTACAGAAGAAATATATTATGCTCATAAAATATGAGCAGTTCTTCACTATTTTGAGCTTGATCATCTGCAAAGGCCCTATTTCCAAAGAAGTTTACATTCATGGAAACTCAGGGTTAGTAACTAGGGAATTGAAAATTCAAAATCTTTTGGGGGAACAAAACTCAACCCATAAAAGAAGCATAGCCTTGCAGAGCTAAAATCATAAAAGTCAGATAAATTGTCTAGTTATTTAGACATGCCTGAATTTTGGAAGGTATTTTTTAAATTAGAAAAGTAGCATAAAAATAGTAGATGTTTCCTTCAACCACCACCACAACTTTCCTCCTTCAAGAGCCAAGTGATTTCCTCACATGGCGAAACCAAAATGAAGTAAAAAGAAAAACTTCCATCCCCTTCTTACCCTCAAAAGCTCATTCTAATACAATTTCAAGATATCAAATTCAATAAACACGACAGATACTTAAGGAAACCACATATAAGCAGAATATTTAGAAAAATAAATCTGGAATAATTTGTGAGAAGTGTAAATACAAATGCAAGACAATGGTCTTCTTCACATATTCCTTTGTTAGAGTATATTTCTGATTTATGTACTTGTTAAAACAGATATAGATAAATGGGATACAGTTATATGAAATCAATAAATACTTAAGAGGTATAAAATAGAATGAAAATGTCAAAATCAGTTTTATAATTAAAAAAGTAACTTATACTATGACAAATAACATGGTTATTACTAAAATGGTTATCATTATTAATTACAATTTGCCTCAGAATGCTAGAGGTTATCAGTTAAAAACCTAGTTTAAGTCTCTTATTTAAGTTTCCAAAAACTGTTAAGGAATTCTTCCAAAAACCATCCAGATATATGTTTCCATCATATAATGAAACATATTTCATCATATTTTGAATGAGAGTTCTAATACTCTCAAGAGCCGTATTTGATACCAGACTACCAAGAAGGATCCAAGATGGAAATAAAATTTACCAGCATGGAAGTACCAAGCATTCCTCTTCTGCATGTTTCATGTTTGTGAGCGACAACTGCACTTTTTTTTTTTTAAAGGCAATTATATTTCACAATTAGAAATATTAACTGATGTCCTCCATGTTATTCCCTGTATTCCACAAGTAAGTGAAACCATATGATAATTGATTTTCTGTTTATTTTTCATTCAGAATAATATTCTCCAGTCCCATGTATGTTGATGCAAAAGTTGGGTATTCATCATTTCTGATGGTTGAGTAATATTGTGTTGTATATATGGACCACATCTTTATCCATTCATCTGTTGAAGGACATCTCAGCTCTTTCCACAGTTTGGCTATTGTGGACATTACAGCTTTGAACACTTGGGTACATATGGCCCTTCTTTGCACTACATCTGTATTGTTGCACTAAATACGCAGTAGTACAATTGCTGGGTCAACATATAGCTCTATTAGGAGGACATTAGAAGAAGGAAGGGAAAAATGAAGGTGGGGTAAATTAGAGAGGGAGATGAACCATGAGTGAGTGTGGACTCTGAGAAACAAACTTATGGTTTTAGGGGAGAAAGAGATAAGGGGATGGTTTGGTCCAGTGATGGGTACTAAGGAGAGCAAGAATTGCATGGAGCACTGGGTGTTATATGTAAACAATGAATTTTGGAACACTACATAAAAAAATAAATGACATACTGTATGGTAACTAACATAACAACAACATCAAAAATGCTACCTGAAGTATATCCCTAATTTATTCAATCCTACATGTCATTGTTTTCCATTATAATATGCCATAACGCAATATTTAATCTCATGTTGAATTCTCAGGAAAAATTATGTAAACACACTTGACAAGGTTCCTGGGTTAAAGATTTATGGAGTAAACATCCAAACACCCTCATATTAAGCAAACTATTTAAAATAACTTTATGATGAATTTTTTAAAGTTTTTTTTTTAATTTTTTATTTTTTATAAACATATATTTTTATCCCCAGGGGTACAGGTCTGTGAATCACCAGGTTTACACACTTCACAGCACTCACCAAAGGACATACCCTCTCCAATGTCCATAATCCCACCCCCTTCTCCCAAACGCCCTCCCCCCAGCAACCCTCAGTTTGTATTGTGAGATTAAGAGTCACTTATGGTTTGTCTCCCTCCCAATCCCATCTTGTTTCATTTATTCTTCTCCTACCCACTTAAGCCCCCATGTTGCATCACCACTTCCTCATATCAGGGAGATCATATGATAGTTGTCTTTCTCTGCTTGACTTATTTCGCTAAGCATGAGACGCTCTAGTTCCATCCATGTTGTCGCAATGGCAAGATTTCATTTCTTTTGATGGCTGCATAGTATTCCATTGTGTATATATACCACATCTTCTTGATCCATTCATCTGTTGATGGACATCTAGGTTCTTTCCATAGTTTGGCTATTGTGGACATTGCTGCTATAAACATTCGGGTGCACGTGCCCCTTTGGATCACTACGTTTGTATCTTTGGGGTAAATACCCAATAGTGCAATTGCTGGGTCATAGGGCAGTTCTATTTTCAACATTTTGAGGAACCTCCATGCTGTTTTCCAGAGTGGCTGCACCAGCTTGCATTCCCACCAACAGTGGAGGAGGGTTCCCCTTTCTCCGCATCCTCACCAGCATCTGTCATTTCCTGACTTGTTGATTTTAGCCATTCTGACTGGTGTGAGGTGATATCTCATTGTGGTTTTGATTTGTATTTCCCTGATGCCGAGTGATATGGAGCACTTTTTCATGTGTCTGTTGGCCATCTGGATGTCTTCTTTGCAGAAATGTCTGTTCATGTCCTCTGCCCATTTCTTGATTGGATTATTTGTTCTTTGGGTGTTGAGTTTGCTAAGTTCTTTATAGATTCACATATATATCTGATATGTCGTTTGCAAATATCTTCTCCCATTCTGTCGGTTGTCTTTTGATTTTGTTAACTGTTTCCTTAGCTGTGCAAAAGCTTTTGATCTTGATGAAATCCCAATAGTTCATTTTTGCCCTTGCTTCCCTTGCCTTTGGCGTTGTTCCTAGGAAGATGTTGCTGCGGCTGAGGTCGAAGAGGTTGCTGCCTGTGTTCTCCTCAAGGATTTTGATGGATTCCTTTCGCACATTGAGGTCCTTCATCCATTTTGAGTCTATTTCTGTGTGTGGTGTAAGGAAATGGTCCAATTTCATTTTTCTGCATGTGGCTGTCCAATTTTCCCAGCACCATTTATTGAAGAGGCTGTCTTTTTTCCATTGGACATTCTTTCCTGCTTTGTTGAAGATTAGTTGACCGTAGAGTTGAGGGTCTATTTATGGGCTCTCTATTCTGTTCCATTGATCTACGTGTCTGTTTTTGTGCCAGTACGATGTGTCTTGATGATGACAGCTTTGTAATAGAGCTTGAAGTCCGGAATTGTGATGCCACCAACTTTGGCTTTCTTTTTCAATATCCCTTTAGCTATTCGAGGTCTTTTCTGGTTCCATTTAAATTTTAGAATTAGTTGTTCCATTTCTTTGAAAAAGATGGATGGTACTTTGATAGGAATTGCATTAAATGTGTAGATTGCTTTAGGTAGAATAGACATTTTCACAATATTTATTCTTCTAATCCAGGAGCATGGAACATTATTCCATTTCTTTCTGTCTTCCTCAATTTCTTTCATGAGTACTTTATAGTTTTCTGAGTATAGATTCTGTGCCTCTTTGGTTAGGTTTATTCCTAGGTATCTTATGGTTTTGGGTGCAATTGTAAATGGGATTGACTCCTTAATTTCTCTTTCTTCTGTCTTGCTGTTGGTGTAGAGAAATGCAACTGATTTCTGTGCATTGATTTTATATCCTGACACTTTACTGAATTCCTGTATAAGTTCTAGCAGTTTTGAAGTGGAGTCGTTTGGGTTTTCCACATATAGTATCATATCATCTGAGAAGAGTGATAATTTGACTTCTTCTTTGGCGATTTGGATGCCTTTAAATTCCTTTTGTTGTCTGATTGCTGAGGCTAGGACCTCTAGTATTATGTTGAATAGCAGTGGTGATAATGGACATCCCTGCCATGTTCCTGACCTTAGCGGAAAAGCTTTCAGTTTTTCTCCATTGAGAATGATATTTGCGGTGGGTTTTTCATAGATGGCTTTGATGATATTGAGGTATGTGACCTCTATCCCTACACTTTGAAGAGTTTTGATCAGGAAGGGATGCTGTACTTTGTCGAATGCTTTTTCAGCATCTATTGAGAGTATCATATGGTTCTTGTTCTTTCTTTTATTGATGTGTTGTATCACATTGACTGATTTGCGGATGTTGAACCAACCTTGCAGCCCTGGAATAAATCCCACTTGGTCGTGGTGAATAATCCTTTTAATGTACTGTTGAATCCTATTGGCTAGTATTTTGTTGAGTATTTTCGCATCTGTGTTCATCGAGGATATTGGTCTATAGCTCTGTTTTTTGATGGGATCCTTGTCTGGTTTTGCGATCAAGGTGATGCTGGCCTCATAAAATTAGTTTGGAAGTTTTCCTTCCATTTCTATTTTTTGGAACAGTTACAGGAGAATAGGAATTAGTTCTTCTTTAAATGTTTGGTAGAATTCCCTCGGGAAGCCGTCTGGCCCTGGGCTTTGTTTGTTCGGAGATTTTTAATGACTGTTTCAATCTCCTTACTGGTTATGGGTCGATTCAGGCTTTCTATCTCTTCTTGGCTCAGTTGTGATAGTTTATATGTTTCTAGGAATGCATCCATTTCTTCCAGATTGTCAAATTTGTTGGCGTAGAGTTGCTCATAGTATGTTCTTATAATAGTTTGTATTTCTTTGGTGTTAGTTGTGATCTCTCTTCTTTCATTCATGATTTTATTTATTTGGGTCCTTTATCTTTTCTTTTTGATAAGTCGGGCCAGGGGTTTATCAATCTTATTAATTCTTTCAAAGAACCAGCTCCTACTTTCGTTGATTTGTTCTATTGTTTTTTTTTTTGTTTCTATTTCATTGATTTCTGCTCTGATCTTTATGATTTCTCTTCTCCTGCTGGGCTTAGGGTTTCTTTCTTGTTCTTTCTCCAGCTCCTTTAGTTGTAGGGTTAGGTTGTGTACCTGAGACCTTTCTTGTTTCTTGAGAAAGGCTTGTGCCACTATATATTTTCCTCTCAGGACTGCCTTTGTTGTGTCCCACAGATTTTGAACCGTTGTATTTTCATTGTCATTTGTTTCCAAGATTTTTTTCAATTCTTCTTCAATTTCCCGGTTGACCCATTCATTCTTTAGAAGGATGCTGTTTAGTCTCCATGTATTTGGGTTCTTTTCAAACTTCCTTTTGTGGTTGAGTTCTAGCTTTAGAGCATTGTGGTCTGAAAATATGCAGGGAATGATCCCAATCTTTTGATACCGATTGAGTCCTGGTTTAGGACCGAGGATGTGATCTATTCTGGAGAATGTTCCATGTGCACTAGAGAAGAGTGTGTATTCTGTTGCTTTGGGATGAAATGTTCTGAATATATCTGTGATGTCCATCTGGTCCAGTGTGTCGTTTAAGGCCTTTATTTCCTTGCTGATCTTTTGCTTGGATGATCTGTCCATTTCAGTGAGGGGAGTGTTACAGTCCCCTACTATTATTGTATTATTGTTGATGTGTTTCTTTGATTTTGTTATTAATTGGTTTATATAGTTGGCTGCTCCCACGTTGGGGGCATAGATATTTAAAATTGTTAGATCTTCTTGTTGGACAGACCCTTTGAGTATGATATAGTGTCCTTCCTCATCTCTTATTATAGTCTTTGGCTTAAAATCTAATTGATCTGATATAAGGATTGCCACTCCTGCTTTCTTCTGATGTCCATTAGCATGGTAAATTCTTTTCCACCCCCTCACTTTAAATCTGGAGGTGTCTTCAGGCTTAAAATGAGTTTCTTGGAGGCAACATATAGATGGGTTTTGTTTTTTTATCCATTCTGATACCCTGTGTCTTTTGATAGGGGCGTTTAGCCCATTAACATTCAGGGTAACTATTGAGAGATATTAATTTAGTGCCATTGTATTGCCTGTAAGGTGACTGTTACTGTATATGGTCTCTGTTCCTTTCTGATCTACCACTTGTACGCTCTCTCTTTGATTAGATGACCCCTTTCAAGATTTCCTGTAGAGCTGGTTTGGTGTTTGCAAATTCTTTCAGTTTTTGTTTGTCTTGGAAGCTTTTAATCTTTCCTTCTATTTTCAGTGATAGCCTAGCTGGATATAGTATTCTTGGCTGCATGTTTTTCTCGTTTAGTGCTCTGAAAATATCATGCCAGCTCTTTCTGGACTGCCAGGTCTCTGTGGATAAGTCAGCTGCCAATCTAATATTTTTACCATTGTATGTTACAGACTTCTTTTCCCGGGCTGCTTTCAGGATTTTCTCTTTGTCGCTGAGACTTGTAAATTTTACTATTAGGTGACGGGGCGTGGGCCTATTCTTTTTGATTTTGAGGGGCATTCTCTGAACCTCCTGAATTTTGATGCTCATTCCCTTTGCCATATTGGGGAAATTCTCCCCAATAATTCTCTCCAGTATACCTTCTACTCCCCTCTCTTTCTTCTTCTTCTGGAATCCCAATTATTTTGATGTTGTTTCGTCTTATGGTGTCACTTATCTCTCGAATTCTCCCCTCATGGTCCAGTAGCTGTGTGTCCCTCTTTTGCTCAGCTTCTTTATTCTCTGCCATTTGGTCTTCTATATCACTAATTCTTTCTTCTGCCTCATTTATCCTAGCAGTGAGAGCCTCCATTTTTGATTGTACCTCATTAATAGCTTTTTGATTTCAATTTGGTTAGATTTTAGTTCTTTTATTTCTCCAGAAAGGGCTTTTATATCTCTCGAGAGGGTTTCTCTAATATCTTCCATGCCTTTTTTGAGCCCGGCTAGAACCTTGAGAATTGTCATTCTGAACTCTAGATCTGACATATTACCAATGTCTGTATTGATTAGGTCCCTAGCCTTCGGTACTGCCTCTTGTTCTTTTTTTTGTGTTGAATTTTTACATCTTGTCATTTTGTCCAGATAAGAGTATATGAAGGAGCAAGGAAAATACTAAATGGGTGGCAACAACCCCAGGAAAATATGCTTTAACCAAATTAGAAGAGATTCCAAATCGTGAGGGGGGAGAAAGGGGATAAAAAAATGTTCAAAAAGGAAGAAAGAAAAAAAAAAGAAAAAAGAAAAGAAAAGAATTTAAAAAAAGGAAAACAAATAAGAAAAATATAAAAAAGAAAAAATATATATATTAGATAAACTAGTTAAAAAACTTTAAAAAAGAAAAATGTAAAAGTTAAAAAAAAAAATTTAACCAGAAGGCGAGAAATAAAAAACAAAAACAAAAAATGAAAAAGAAAAAAATTAAATTAACTGCAAGACTAAAAAAAATAACAGGGAAAAAGCCATGAGTTCCGTGCTTTGCTTTCTGCTGCTCTCCTTGGTATTGAAACCGCACTCCTTGGTAGGCGAACTTTGTCTCGGCTGGATTTCTTGTTGATCTTCTGGGGTAGGGACCTGTTGTAGTGATTCTCAAGTGTCTTTGCCCCAGGCGGAATTGCACTGCCCTTATCAGGGGCTGGGGTGAGTAATCTGCTCTGGTTTGCTTTCAGGAGCTTTTGTTCCCTGAGCGCTTTCCGTAGAGTTCCGGAGGACGGGAATACAAATGGCGGCCTCCTGGTCTCTGGCCCGGAGGAGCCGAGAGCCCAGGGCCCCACTCCTCAGTGTGCCCTCAGAGAACAGCGCCCAGTTACTCCCGTCTGCCTGACCTCTGGCCGCGCTCCGAGCTCACCGAGCCTGCGACCGGTTCAAGGTAACACCGAGCTGTGAGCTTACTGTCGGCTCTGTCTCTGTAGCCGGCTTTCCCGTTCCAATACCCGCAAGCTCTGCGACACTCAGACACCCCTGATCTTTCTGTGACCCTGCGGGACCTGAGGCCACGCTGACCCCGCGTGGGCTTCGCCCCGGTTTAGCCTCTGGAGCGATGTCCCTCCGCGGAACAGACTTTTAAAAGTCCTAATTTTGTGCGCCGTTGCTCTGCCGCTTGCCGGGAGCCGGCCCCTCCCCCCGGGGTCTATCTTCCCGTCGCTTTGGATTCACTTCTCCGCTGGTCCTACCTTTCAGAAAGTGGTTGTTTTTCTGTTTCCAGAATTGCTGTTCTTCTTCTCTTCGATCTGCCGATAGATTTTCAGGTGTTTGCAATCTTTAGATAAGCTATCTAGCTGATCTCCGGCTAGCTGAAGTAGTCTCCGCCTGCTACTTCTCCGCCATGTTGACTCCTCCCCCCAAGTTTTGTTTTAATTTATAAAAATCACATGGGGTACTACTCAATATTTATTAAACAAATCATTAAACTTTATAGTATGCTTGTGCAAAAGATCTGCTTATAAAGTTGCTGAAAATGTTTGTTCCACATTGTGCTAGATTGTCATCCTGAAGAAAACTCATATATATGGTTCCTCAATAAAAGGTCCTATACTGATTTATATTTCATTAAAGGTATCCAATACATTACATAAGGCTATTGGGTGGACACATACATTATAAAGAATACCAAATGGTTGGAGAGCTTAATCTAACATTTGTTTCTATATCCACAAAACTTATTTTAATACACTTTTTTTTTCATTTTAGAGCTGTTTGACAAGGTTTACTATAATAAAATATGTCTTAACTCCTACCTTGAACTTGAAACTAGAAGAAGTTGCAATATAGACAAGGTAAGTCATTACATCTCTCCTAGGTATACTGGGCTTATTATGCTTTGAAGGCTAACCATATTAGTCCTTTAGGTTCACATTAGCTTTATTTCCTCATTTGAAAATGAACTTGTCTATGCTATTTTTTTGATTAATTATCTTCTTATTAATCCAAGCAGTCCTTGCACTGACACTCTGAAAACTCGAAAAATTCTTCCCCAATTTAATCCATGTTCAAGTACCTGCGAGAGTTCTCTTATTCTATAAATGCTAGTGGGTAAGACCACTTTTTATTCTGGCAGAGGGATTAACATTCATCACACTTTAAATACAATGTTCTAGGCCCTTCAAGAATACTATCTTTTAATTGTCATAGCACTCTTTATGGAGGATATCAGAATTCACATGATCATGACTCTGACACTTAATAAATAGGTTAATTTCTATTATCACAGATCTCTGGTGAACTGTTACTCATGGATGATTTATGTCACTTTGCTTGTGCTATAAAGCTGTGCATTTCTACCATTAATTAGCTATGTCATCATAGCAAAATTATCAAACCAATCAGAATCTCATTTTCTTTATTTGTAAAATAAAGGTGGACAGGTGAGTAGCTGATACCTTATAAATTGATATATGCAGAAGCAATATCTATTACCTAAAATGAAGCAATTTTGAGAGTTAAAGGGCACTGCTAATAATTATGCTAGAGAACAGACACACATGAATGAGCAAGGTGGTTCTCCTCATCTAACTGGTGAGTTCCCATGACTTTTTATCCAGCTAAATACATTTTCCATAGAATAATTATTTGTGGCTCTTCTGTTACCATAGATAGTGAAATTCACAAAGTCAAGAAACTTTCTGATTTGCTCACCCCTTTATTCCTATAACCTAGCAGAAATGCCTAGAATTTACTAGACAACAGACTTTTTTTTAAAGATTTTATTTATTTATTTGAGAGACAGAGATCATAAGTAGGCATAGAAGCAGGCAAAGAGAGAGAGGAGGAAGCAGGCTCCCTGCTGAGCAGAGAGCCCTATGCGGGGCTTGATCCTGATCCCAGGACCCTGGGATCATGACCTGAGCTGAAGGAAGAGGCTTTAACCCACTGAGCCACCCATGCACCCCAACAGACAGTTTTTAAACGTATGAAATAATGATTAAAAGTCTATTGTTGTTTAGGTAAATGAATTATTGGTGGAAGGAGGAAAGGAAAAAATAAGAGAACAACTATTAACCAAGTATAACTATGTAATACAGAATTTCTAAGTAACAGAGATGGATATGTAGGAAAATACTAGACTTCATTATATATTGGTAGAAGCTACTCCACAGAATTCCTGCACTGTCATCACTTACCCAATGTAGCCATGATTTTTTATAGTAGCTAGCATCAGCCCTTAGATGTAAGCATATAGAACTGATTAGTTTATTGCTAGTCAATTTCAGAACTTGAGTCTCCTGATAACCTCCCTGTCCAGAAATCTTTCCAATAAACAACATGTTCAGAACTGATAACAATGTTGTGTGCCAATTCACATTCTGTAAATATGTTAAAGAACATAGTTGTGCTTAACAATTATTAGTGCTCTGTTCCTAGGAAAGATTTTTGGGTAGTTAATGACTTGGTAAACAATTATAATTTAAAGTTAATTGAATAAATAAATCAAAATTTCCCATATAGAATGATCACCTATTTGATAACTTATGTATAAGATTGATAAGAAAAAATGAAATCTTACAAATGTTTAACAGTTCCCTCTGCAAGATGGAACTGTAGGTGATATTTTTTTCTGCTACCTGCCTGTGTAAGTACACACACACACACACACACACACTTATTCAATGAGTCAGTCATTTTAAACCTTTCCAGGGACACAGTTACTTTTAGCGGCTCTTCAGTCATGGCATTTTGCAGGAGAAAACTCCAGCCCAGACTCCATTTCTGATTGGTGACTCCAGCTTGGGCTCCATCTCTGAAGGGTCACAACCTCCTGGTCTTGGTCTTTAGGGGTGACCACACAGTCTAAAAATGCAGCAAGAAGTAAGATTTGTTTCTGACCCAGTAACAACAAGCTGCTCAAAACATGCAGCTACAAACTATGGCAAACCCATATATAGTTTTATCTATGGCTAGAGGTTACAATTTAAAAACCTAATTTGAGCCTATTCTTTAAACTTACAAATATTGTTAAGAATGTCTTCTAAACATAATCCAAATATATGTTTTAATAATATAGTTCACTAAGAAATAGATATATATGTACATATGTTCCTATAGGTAGAAGTATAGATATATTCCTATGTAGCCTTCAGATGTTCTAGCAAAATAATTTTAAAATAAATCAGGGGTAGGAGAGAGCAAGATGGCAGAAGAGTAGGATACCTAAACTTCCTCAAGTCCTAGGAATTCAACTAAATAATTATCAAACCATTCTGAATATGTACAAACTCAACAAAAGATGGAAGAAAAGAATAGCAGCAATTTTATGAACAGAAAATCAACCACTTTCTGGAAGGTAGGATGTGCAGAGAAGTGAATCTGAGGTGAGCTATGGTAGGAAAGACCATGGGAGACTGGATCGTGGCAACTTGCAGAGCCACAGAGCACATAATCAGAACTTTTAGAAGTCTCCTCCAAGGAGATATGTCACTCCAGAGGCTAGGCGGCAGGTGGAGCCCTCACTGGGACAGTGTGGTCTTAGGTCTCTCAGGGTCCCAGAAAGACCGGGGGTACCTGAGTGTGGCAGAGCATCCAGGTACTGGAATAGGGAAGCGAGGTGTAAAGATGGGGCCAAGAACTGGGCTGTCAGCTCGGGGTTGCCATTAACTGTAATCCCCGGCAGTCAGACTACTGCTCTTTGAACAGGGAGACAACAAATGGCAGATCCAGGGAGACAACACCCCTTCCTCCACTGGGAGGAGCAATGTGGGAGCACACTGCTGGGTTTAGAGACTCCAAATGGGGCCATGTGCCAGAGATAGAAATGCTTGGTCACAGGCTGGTTGAGCACAGAGCCTGGCTCTGTGCTGGTCTCTGTCCCAGAGGCCAGCGAAACAGGAGTGATTGATTACTTTCCTCTGATGGTGCACTAAGGAGTGGTGCCCTGAGCCCTTGGCTCCTTTGTGTTGGATATTGGGAGGCTGCTATCTTCATTCTCATCCCCCAAAGCTATATGGAAAGCATCCCAGGAATGAAATTTAGGGAGAGCAAAACTGACCAGATTACATAGCCTGAGCACTGGTGAGGGCATTGCAACTCCAGCTCGGGCAAAGACATTTGAAAATCACTGCAAGAGGCCCCTCCCACAGAAGATCAGCTAAAACATGCCAAGACCAAGTTTACTGATCAATGAGAACTGCAAAACTCCAGAGCTAGAGGAATACAACACATGGAATTCATGTTTTATCCCCCCCATGATTCTTTAGTCTTTCAAAGTTAAATTTTAAATTTTATTTTTTTCTTATTCAATTTTTAATAAATATTTACTCTTTCCTATTTATCCTAGTTTAAAAATTTCATCTTATTAACACCTTTATTTTTGGAAATCTATTTTTCAATTTTCATTGTTACAGTCATATTCTATCCCTTCATTGTATTTAACCTTATTTTTTTGTATACATGTAAGTTTTTCCTTCTTAAAGAAATTTTTTTCTTAAATTTATTAATTTTTTAAAAGAATTTTATTCTTTAAGAAATTCAGGAATTTACTCTTAAAGAATAAAATTTATTTCTTAAAAAATGTCTATCAAGTATATCCATCCCTTGTACCATTAATCTTATTATCAAACACAAAGTCTTAAAATTATGTTCTATTTTTCTCTCCACTATATATACATAAAATAAATCACCAAGAACTTTAAAAAACAAACAAACAAACAAACAGAAAAAAAAAAACTTCTTTCTTAAAAAACGTTGGGGTACAGTTTCTTCTAACAGACCAAAATATACCCTAAATCTATCATATGGCTTTGTACTAGTTTCCAGCCTGATCACATTTTCTCCAATTTTTTTTTCTTTTTTCAACTGATTCTTATTTTTCCATTTCTTTTTTAAAGTCTTTTTTTTAAATTTTCATGTTTACAGTCATATTCCATCCCTTCAATGTGTTTACCCTTATTTTTGTATATATGTAAGTTTTCCCTTTTTTTTTTTTTTTTAATTTTTGGAGGTAGTTTCTTCTAACACACTGAAATACATCCAAAATCAAATTTGTAGCTCTGATCTATTCATCAGATAGATAGATATAAACATATATATAATTTTTCCCTTTCTTCTCTCCCTTGTTTCAGGTTTATTCTTATTTGGTTAGTGTGTATTTTTCTGGGGTTGTTACACTTTTAGTATTTTGTTTTTGTTTCTCATCAATCTATTCTTCCCTAGATAAAATAATAAGACAGAAAAACTGACCTCCAAAAAAACAAAGCAAAACAAAACAAAAACAAAAACAAAAAACAAGAAGCAGTACCCAATGCTAGGGACATAATCAATATGGACATTAGTAATATGTCAGAACTAGAGTTCAGAATGATGATTATAAAGATGCTAGCTGAGCTTGAAAAAATGAAAATTCTAGAGAATACTAGTAGATAAAAGATAATAGAGAATCCAGTATCTAGAAAAAGAAGATACTAGAGAATCCCATTCTGGGGAAATAAAATCCCCTTTTAGAGAAATAAAAGAACAAAAATCTAACAAGTTGAAATTTTTTAAAAAAGCTATCAATGAGGTACAATAAAAAATGGAGTTCTTACTGCTAGAATAAATGAGGCAGAAGAGAGAATTAGTGATATAGAAGATCAAACCATGGAGAATAGAGAAGCTGAGAAAAAGAGAGGCAAACAACTACTGGATCACGAATGGATAATCTGAGAGAAAAGTGATACCATAAGATGAAACAATATTAACATAATTGGTATCTCAGAAGAAGAGAGAGAGGGGCACAAGGTATATTGGAGCAACTTATAGCAGAGAACTTCACCAATTTGGGGAAGGAAACAATTATCAAAATAAAGAAGGCAGAGAGAACCCCCTCAAAATCAATAAAAATAGGCCAACACCCCTTCATCTAATAGTAAAATTGACAAGTCTCAGAGACAAAGAGAAAATCCTGAAAGCAGTCTGGGTCAAGAGGTCTATAACACACAATAGTAGAAATATTAGATTGGTAGTAGACCTATACACAGATACCAGGCAGGCCAGAAAGGACTGGCATTATATCATGCCAGAACACTAAATGAGAAAAATATATAGCCAAGAATACCATATCCAGCTGGGCTATCATCAAACACAGAAGGAGAAATAAAAAGCTTTCCAGGACAAACAAAAACTACAAGAATTTGCAAACACCAAACCAGCCCTACAAAAAATATTGAAAGGGGTCCTCTAAGCAAAGAGAGAGCCTAAAAGTAACGGGCCAGAAGGGAACAGAGAAAATATACAGTAATAGTAACCTTACAGGCAATACAATGGCACTAAATTCTTATCTTCCAAGTTGCCCTGAATGCAAATAGGCAAAATGCTCCCACTGAAAGATGCAGGGTATCAGAATGTATAAAAAAATAAGAGCTATCAATATGCTGTCTTTAAGAAACTCATTTTAGACTCAAAGACACCTCAAGATTTAAAGTGAGGGGGTGAAAAACAATTGACCATGATAATTGACATCAAAAGAAAGCTGGGGTGACAATCCTTATATCAGATAAATTATATTTTAACCCAAAGACTATAATAAGAGAAGAGGAAGGATACTATATCATACTTAACGAGTCTGTACCACAAGAAGATCTAAAAATTTGAAGTATAATATGCCCCTAACATGGGAGAAGCCAATAATATAAACCAACTAATAACAATATCAAAGAAACACATCAACTATAATACAATAATAGAAGGGTACTTTAACATTCCCCTCAGTGAAACAGAGAGATCATTGAAGCAAAAGACCAACAAAGAAATAAAGTCTTTAAATGACACCCTGGACCAAATGTACAAGACACATATATTAAGAACATTCCATCTCAAATCAATAAAATATACACTCTTCTCTAGTGCACATGGAACATTCTCAAGAAGAGATCACATTCTGGGTCACAACTCAGGTCTCAACCAGTACCAAAAGATTGGGATCATTCCCCACATATTTTTCAGACCACAGCGTTCTGAAGCTAGAACTCAATCACAAGGGAAAAGTTGTGAAGTACACAAATACATGGAGGCTCAAGAGCATCCTACTAAAGAATGAATGGGTCAACCAGGAAATTAAAGAAGAATTTAAAAATTCATGGAAACAAAAGATAATGAAAACAATGTTCAAATCTTTGGGATGCAGCAAAGGTGGTCCTGAGAAGAAAGTATATAACAATACAAGCCTTCTCAAGGAAAAGGAAGGTCTCAAATACACAGCCTAAACCTACACATAAAGGAGCTGCAGAAAGAACACCAAAGAAAGCCTAAACCCAGCAGGAGAAGAGAAATAATAAAGATTAGAGCAGAAATTGATAAATTAGAAACCAAGAAGTCAATAGAACAAATCACTGAGACTAGGAGCTGGTTCTTTGAAAGAATTGATCAGATTGATAAACCCCAGGCCAGACTTATCAAAAAGAAAAGAGAAAAAACCAAATAAATAAAATCATGAATGAAAGAGGAGAGATCACAACTAACACCAAAGAAATACAATTATAAGAACATATTATGAGCAACTCTACGCCAGCAAATTTGACAATCTGGAAGAAATGGATTCATTCCTAGAGACATATAAACTACCAAAACTGAACCAGAAAGAAATAGAAAACCTGAACAGACCCCAAAACAGTAAGGAAATTGAAGCAGTCATCAAAAATTTCCCAAAAAACAAGAGCCCAGAGCCGGATGGTTTCCCAGGGGAATTCTACCAAGCATTTAAAGAAGAATTAATTTGTATTCTTCTGAAAATGTTCCAAAAAAATAGAAACGGAAGGAAAACTTCCAAACTCATTTTATGAGGCCAGCATTCCCTTGATGCTAAAACCAAAGACACCATTGAAAGGAAAATTACAGACCAATATCCCTGATGAACATGGATGCAATAATTCACACCAAAATATTAGCCCTTAGGAACCAAAAGTATGTTAAAATGATTATTCATCATGATTAAGTGGGATTTAGTTCTGGGCTGCAAGGTTGGTTCAACATCCGCAAAACAATTAATGTGATACAATGCATTAATAAAAGAAAGAACAAGAATCATATCATACTGTCAGTAGATGCTGAAAGAGCATTTGACAAAGTACAGCATCCTTTCTTATTCAAAACTCTTCAAAGTTCAGGGATAGAGGGTATATACCTCAATATCATCAAAGCCATCTATTAAAAACCATGGCAAATATCATTCTCAATAGGGAAAAGCTGAGGGCTTTTCCCCTAAGGTCAGAAACATGGCAGGGATATCCACTATTCACCACTGCTATTCAACATAGTACTAGAAGTCCTAGCCTTGGCAATCGAACAATAAAAAGAAATAAAAGGGATCCAAATCAGCAAAGGAGTGAAACTGTCACTCTTTAAAGACAATATACTTTATTTGGAAAACCCAAAAGACTCCATTCCAAAGCTGCTAGAACTCATACAGGAATTCAGGAATGCGTCAGGATATAAAACCAATGCATATAAATCATTTGCATTTCTGTAAACCAAAAACAATGGCATCAATTAAGGAGTCAGTCCCATTTACAATTGCGCCCCAAACCATAAGATACCTAGGCACAAGCCTAACAAAAGAGGCAAAGAATCTGTACTCAGAAAACTACAGAGAACTCATGAAAAAATTTAAGAAGACACAAAGAAGTGGAGAAACGTTCCATACTCATGGATTGGAAGAATATTGTGAAAATGTCCATGATACTTAAAGCAGTCTACACATATAATGCAATCCCTATCAAAATACCATAAAATTTTTCAAAGAAATGGAAAAAATAATCCTAATATTTATATGGAACTAGAAAATACCCCAGTAGTGAGAGGAATGTTGAAAAAGAAAACCAAGGTTGGCGGCATCACAATTCCAGACTTCAAGCTCTATTACTAAGCTGTAATCATCAAGACAACATGGTAATGGCACAGACACAGACACATAGATCAATAGAACAGAATAGAAGCCCAGAAATGTACCCTCAATTCCATGGTCATCTAATCTTCAAAAAAATCAGCAAAGAATGTCCAGTAGAAAAAGAAAGACAGTATCTTCAACAAATGGTGTTGGGAAAATTGGACAGCCACATGCTGAAGAATGAAAATGGATCATTTCCTTACTCCACACGCAAAAATAGACTCAAAATGAATGAAAGACCACATTGTGACAGGAATAGATCAAAATTCTTGAGAACACAGTCTGCAACCTCTGTGACTGAGGCCCCAGTAAGTTCTTGCAAGACACATCTCCAAAGACAGGGGAAACAAAGACAAAAAATCAACTACTGGTACCTCATCAAGATCAAAAGCTTTTGCACAGCAAAAGAAACAGTCAACAAAACAAAAAGACAACCAAAAGTATGGGAAAGATGCTTGCAAATGACATTTCAGATAAAGGGCTAGTATCCAAAATCAATAAAGAACTTTTCAAACTCAACACCCAAAGAACAAATAATCCAAATAAGAAATGGGCAGAAAATATGAACAGGCATTTTTGCAAAGAAAGCATCCAAATGGCCAAGAGGCCATGAAAAAACTGCTCAACATCACTTGGCATCAGGGAAATACAAATCAAAACCACAATGAGATACCACCTTACACCAATCAGAACAGATAAAATTAACAAGTCAGGAAATGACAGAATTTTTCCACCTACACTAGTGGTGGGAATGCAAGCTGGTTCAGTCACTCAGAAAACAGTATGGATGTTCCTAAAAGTTGAAAATAGAACTACCCTATGACCCAGCAATTGTACTACTGGGTATTTACCCTAAAGATACAAATATAGTGATCCAAAGGGGCACATGCACTGAAATGTTTACAGCAGCAATGTACACAATAGCCAAACTAGGGAAAGAGCCCAGATGTCTATAAAGACATGAGTGAATAAAGAAGATGTGGCATATAGGAGGAAGAAGGACGAGAAGGCAGAAAAGTAGGAGACCTGTTTCCTTTTTTTTTTTTAATTTATTTATTTTTATCAGAGTAAGTTATCATTGTTTTTGCACCACACCCAGTGCTCCATGCAATCCGTGATCTCTCTAATACTCACCACCTGATTCCCCCAATCTCCCACGCCCCGCCACTTCAAAACCCTCAGATTGTTTTTCAGAGTCCACAGTCTCTCATGGTTCACCTCCCTTTCCAATTTCCCTCAACTACCTTCTCCTCTCCATCTCCCCTTGTCCTCCATGCTATTTGTTATGCTCTACAAATAAGTGAAACCATATGATAATTGACTCTCTTTGCTTGACTTATTTCACTCAGCATAATCTTTTCCAGTTCCGTCCATGTTGCTACAAAAGTTGGGTATTCATCCTTTCTGATGGAGGCATAATACTCCATAGTGTATATGGACCACATCTTCCTTATCCATTCGTCCGTTGAAGGGCATCTTGGTTCTTTCCACAGTTTGGCGACCGTGGCCATTGCTGCTATAAACATTGGGGTACATATGGCCCTTCTTTTCACTACATCTGTATCTTTGGGGTAAATACCAGTAGTGCAATTGCAGGGTCATAGGGAAGCTCTATTTATAATTTCTTGAGGAATCTCCACACTGTTTTCCAAAGGGGCTGCACCAACTTGCATTCCCACTAGCAGTGTAGGAGGGTTCCCCTTTCTCCACATCCCCTCCAACACATGTTGTTTCCTGTCTTGCTAATTTTGGCCATTCTAACTGGTGTAAGGTGGTATCTCAATGTGGCTTTAATTTGAATCTCCCTGATGGCTAGTGATGATGAACATTTTTTCATGTGTCTGAAAGCCATTTGTATGTCTTCATTGGAGAAGTGTCTGTTCATATCTTCTGCCCATCTTTTTTTTAATATGATTGTCTGTTTTGTGTGTGTTGAGTTTGAGAAGTTCTTTGTAGATCCTGGATATAAACCTTTTGTCTGTACTGTCATTTACAAATATCTTCTCCCATTCCGTGGGTTGTCTCTTAGTTTTGTTGACTGTTTCCTTTGCTATGCAGAAGCTTTTGATCTTGATGAAGTCCCAAAAGTTCATCTTCGCTTTTGTTTCCTTTGCGGTTTTTTTTTTAATATTTTATTTATTTATTTAACAGACAGAGATCACAAGTAGGCAGAGAGGCAGGCAGAGAGGGATAGAGAGAGGAGGAAGCAGGCTCCCCGCCAAACAGAGAGCCTGATGTGGGGCTCAATCCCAGAACCCTGGGACCATGACCCGAGCCGAAGGCAGAGGCTTTAACCCACTGAGCCACCCAGGCACCCCTGGAGACATATCTTGAAAGAAGTTTCTGTGGCTGATATCGAAGAGGTTACTGCCTATATTCTCCTCTAGAGTTCTGATGGATTCCTGTCTCACATTGAGGTCTTTTATCCATTTTTATCTTTGTGTACGGTGTAAGAGAATGGTCGAGTTTCATTCTTCTACATATAGCTGTCCAGTTTTCCCACCACCATTTATTGAGGAGACTGTCTTTTTTCCACTGTATATTTTTTCTTGTTTTGCTGAAGATTGTTTTCCCATAGAATTGAGGGTCCATATCTGGGCTCTTTACTCTGTTCCACTGGTCTATGTGTCTGTTTTTATGCCAGTACCATGCTATCTTGGTGATCACAGCTTTGAAGTAAAGCTTGAAATCAGGTAAGGTGATGCCTCCAATTTTATTTTTGTTTTTCAACATTTCCTTAGTGATTCAGGGTCTCTTCTGATTCCATACAAATTTTAGGATTATTTGCAGAAGCTCTTTGAAAAATACTGATGGAATTTTAATCAGAATGGCATTAAAAGTATAGATTGCTCTAAGCAATATAGACATTTTAACAATGTTTATTCTTCTGATCCAAGAGCATGGAATGGTCTTCCATCTTTTTGTGTCTTCTTCAATTTCTTTCATAAGTGTTCTGTAGTTCCTCGAGTATAGATCCTTTACCTCTTTGGTTAGGTTTATTCCCAGGTATTTTATGGTTCTTTGTGCTGTAGTAAATGGAATCGATTCTCTAATTTCCCTTTCTGTATTTTAATTGTTAGTGTATAAGAAAGCCACTGATTTCTGTACATTGACTTTGTATCCTGCCACGTTGCTGAATTACTGTGTGAGTTCTAGTAGTTTGGGGGTGGAGTCTTCTGGGTTTTCCATATAAAGAATCATGTCATCTGCGAAGAGAGAAAGTTTGACTTCTTCATTGCCAATTTGGATACCTTTTATTTCTCTTTGTTGTCTGATAGGAGACCCTGTTTCAACCTAAAGTGAGCTAACAATCTACCAGAACACTCTTAACACCCATATAATCAGCCTGAGATGTAAAATTATACACTTCTGGATCTTTATGGGGGCAGAAGACATCAGTGGAGAGATAAAGTGGAGTGGGAATGCTCGGATTGACACTGGAATCTAAACAGAATGGGGAGGGAGCCAACAGAAGTGACCCATTGGAAAGTAATTCACCAATCAAAAGTGTCCTGTGATTGGGGGCCATCATTAACTTGGAGTCTGGTTAAAAGCACTCAAAAAGAGCAAAAGATCTGAAGGGACAAATGGTGGAATCGGGTGTCATGAGCATGGACCTATGCCCACCATCTCTATGCCCACAGTCCCTAACTACCTGTGCCAGAGAGAGTCTGGCAGGGCCCCTGATCCATGGTCCCTGAGGCTGCGGCTTTCTGCTCTTTGCATCACCACTCCAGCTGGGCACATTCCCACCTGTGCTGAGACAATCCAGCATGAACTCCAGTCAGGATCCCTCATCCCACAGAATTCCACAGCTTGCAGACTTCCACGACCTCCATGGCTGTTGGGTCTGAGCACACCAGGCATGGGCCTGGACTCCAGACAGCAGTCCTGGCAAAGGCAACCACTGGAAGTGGGCTCTCTGGACCAATATAACTCATGGTTTTCAGTGGCACAGGTGTACAGAGACAAGTGGGGACCTCAGGTGAGCACTGGGACAGTGGCTGGGATGTACATCACCTGTGGGAGGTTGTGCTGTTCAGTGGAGTTTGCAGAGGAGGAGTTTGACTGTTCTGGACCACCAAGAAGGTAACCATCTGAGGCTTCTCTCTGAGACAGAGGTCAGAGAGAAGGTCTGACCTCTTTGCTTCTTTGCTCTGACCCTGCAAAAAGCCACAAAAAGCTGCAAAAGAACAAAAACCTCCAGAGAACAAAAGCCTGGAAAACCGGTTTCCACAAAGCACAGTCCCTTGACAGGGGGCAGGGTGATTCATCCCATACAAGACTGACTGGAAAACAATGCAGCAGACCCCTCCCTCAGAAGACAAACCAATGGAACAAGAGGACAACCAACACAGGGTCCCTAAAACTGTAAAACCCAACATCAGGAGAAAAATTATATTAAGCTCCTGGGTGCACCTTGCCTGGATCATGGTTGATATACCAGCAATATACCCCCTCAACCATCTCACCAAAATGATTGGAGAAAGAAATACCAACAGAGAAAAAAACCCACAGACTGTGCCCTCTTCCACAGAACTATTGGATATGGACATAAACAGCATGTCAGAAAGTAATGATTATCCAGACAATGGTTCAGTTGGAGAAGACCATTAGTGACAAGATAGAATCTCTAAAGGTGGAAATGAGATCTGATCTGGCAGAAGTTAAAACTTCTATCAATGAGATCCAAGCAAATCTAAATACTCTAATAGCTAGGGTAACTGAGGCAGAAAATAGAATTGGTAATCTAAAACACAAAGTGATAGAAAAGAAGGATCAGGAGGAGGCCTGAAACAAACAAAAAAAACAGCTTGGAAGCCATGAAAACAGAATTTGGGAAATAAATGACTCCATGAAACATTCCAACATTGGAAATATTGGGATCTCTGAGGGGGTAGAGAAAGAAAGAAGACTTGAAGATACAGTTGAACAAATTCTGATGAAAAATTCCCCAATCTGGGGAATGAAACAAGTGTTCATGTCCTAGAAGCAGAAAGGGCACCCTCCAGGATCAATGAGTCTAGAAAGAGCTCCAGTCACTTAATTGTGAAATTCACAAATCATATTAAACAAGAGGTTCTAAGGGCAGCTAAGGGGAAGAGATTCCTTACATACAGAAGAAGGTCCATCAGAATAACTTCAGATCTGTCCACAGAAAACTGACAAGCCAGAAAAGGACTGGCAAGACATATTCAGGGCACTAAATGAGAGGAACATCAGACAAGAATACTTTATCCAGCAAGTCTGAAATTCAAAATGAGTGGAGAGATAAAGAACTTCCAAGACCAGCAAGGTTTAAAAGAGTATGTGACCACCAAGGTGGCACTACAAGAAATATTAAGGGGGATTTTATAAAAGAAAAAAGAACCCAAGAGTGTCATAGAATAGAAACTGACAGAGACAATCTATAGAAACAAGGACTTCACAGACAACATGTCAATAAAAACATATCTTTCAATAATCACCCTCAATGTGAACAGCCTAAACATTCCCATAAAACAGCACAGGGTTGCAGATTGGGCACAGGGACAGGACCCGTCCATTTGTTGTCTACAAGAGACTCATTTGAACCTAAGGATACATCCAGACTGAAAGTGAAGGGATAGAGAACTCTCTTTCATGCCAATGGGCCTCAAAAGAAAGCTGGGGTAGCAATTCTCATATCAAATTAATTCAATTTTAAGCTAAAGACTGTAGTCAGAGATACAAAAGGACACTACATTATTCTTAAAGAATCTATCCACAAAGAAGATCTAATAATTGCAAATATTTATGCCCCCAATATGGGAGCAGCCAACTACATAAGACAAATGTTAATCAAAATAAAGAGTCATATTGATACGAATACATTAATTGTAGGGGATGTTAACATGCAACTCTTAGTAACAGACAGATCATCCAAGCAGAAAATCAATTGAGAGGAAAGAGTTTTGAATGACACATTGGACCAGGTGGACCTTATAGATATATACAGAACATTCTACTCTAAAACAATAGAATACACATTATTCTCGAGTGCACATGGAACTTTCTCCAGAATAGACCACACACTGGGTCACAAATTAAGGTTCAACTGATATGAAAAGATTGAGATTATTCCCCACACATCCTCAGACCACAATGCTTTGAAACTGGAACTGAATCACAAGAAAAAAAAAAATGGAAGGAATTCAAAAAATTGGAAGCTAAAGACCATCCTGCTCAAGAATGTTCGGATCAACCAGGAAATCAAAGAACTTAAACAATTCATTGAAACCAAAGAAAATGAAGTCACATCAGTCTAAAACCTATGGGATATATTGAAGGCAGTCTAAGAGGGAAATACATAGCTATCCAAGCCTCACTCAAAAATATTGAAAAACCCCAAACACACCAACTCTCTTTACACCTTAAACAACTGGAAAATCAACAACAAATAAAGCTAACACTACACATAAGAAGGGAAATAATCAAGATTATAGCAGAGATCAATGAGTTAGAAGCTAGAGATATAGTAGAACACATCAAGGAAAATAGAAGTTGGTTCTTTGAAAGAATCAGTAAGATCGATAAACCACTGGCCAAACTAATGCAAAAGAATAGAGAGAGCACCCAAATTAACAAAATTGTGAATGAAAGGGGAGAGGTCAGGACTAACACCAAGTAAAGAGAAACAATCATCAGAAATCATTATCAACAGCTATATGTCAATAAGCTAAGTAATCTAGATGAAATTGATGCATTCCTGGGAACCGATAAACTTCCAATACTGAAACAGGAAGAAATTGACATCTTGAATAGACCAATATCTAGTAATGAGATTGAAGCAGTGATCAAAAACCTCCAAAAAAACAAGAGCCCAGGACCTGATGGATTCCCTGGGGAAGACTACCAAACATTCAAAGAGGAAATAATACCTATTCTCCTGAAGCTGTTTCCAAAAATAGAAACAGAAGTAAAACTTACAGATATTTTCTATGAAGCCAGAATTACCCTGATCCCCAAACCAGGCAAAGACCCTATCAAAAAGAATTTCAGCCCAATATCCCTGATGGATATGGTCCCAAGATTCTCAACAAGATCCTAGCTAATAGGATCTAACAGCACATTAAAAAAGATTATCCACCCTGACTAGGTGAGATTTATCCTGGAATGCACAGGTCATTCAAAATCTGCAAATCAATCAATGTGATAAAACAAATAAGGGAAGAGAGAAAAACCACATGGTCCTCTCAATTGATGCAGAAAAAGCATTTGACAAGATACAGCATCTGTTCCTGATGAAAACAATTCAAAGTATAGGGATACAGGGAACATTCCTCAACTTCATAAAATCTATGAAAAACCCACAGTAAATATCATTCTCAATGGGGAAAATGTGACTTCATTCCCTTTGAGATAAGGAACGTGAAAAGGATGCCCAATCTCACCACCCTTGTTCAATATAGTTCTAGAAGTACTTGCAATAGCAGTCAAACAATAAAAAGAAATAAAAGGTATTCCAATTGGCAAAGAAGAAGTTGAACTCTCTCTCTTTGCAGGTGACATGATACTTTATGTGGAAAATCAAAGAGACTCCACCCCCAAACTACTATAACTCATAGAGCAATTCAGTAATGTGGCATGATACAAAATCAATGTACAGAAATCAGTTGCTTTCTTATACACTAACAATGAGAATATAGGAAGGGAAATTAGAGAATCAATTCCATTCACTGTAGTACCAAGAAACATAAGATACCTGGGAATAAACCTGATCAAAGAGGTAAAAAATTTGTACTCAAGGAACTACAGAACACTCATGAAAGAAACTGAAGAAGACACAAAAAAATGGAAGACTATTCCATGCTCATAGATTGGAAGAATAAACATTGTTAAAATGTCTATCCTGCCCAGAGCAATCTACACTTTCAATGTCAATCCGACCAAAATTCCACCAGCATTTTTCAAAATGCTGGAATAAAAAATCCCCAAATTTGTATGAAACCAGAAAAGACCCCAGTTGCTAAGGAAATGTTGGAAAAGAAAAACAAAGCTGGGGGCATCACATTGCCTGATTTCAAGCTTTACTACAAAGCTGTGAGCACAGCTCACAATAAAAGAAAGAATGTTACTGGCACAAAAGCAGACATGCAAACCAATAGAACAGTGTAGAGTTACGATATGGACACAACTCTATTGTCAAATAATCTTTGATAAAGCAGGAAAAAATATTCAGTGGAAAAATGACAGTCTCTTCAATAAATCATGCTAGGAAAATTGGACATCTATGTATAGAAGAATGAAACTTAACAATTCTCTTGCACCATACACAAATATAAACTCAAATGGATAAGAAGCTTTAATGTAAGGCTGGAATCTATCAAAATGCTAGAGAAGAACATAGGTAGTAACTTCTTCAACATCAGCCACAGCATCTTCTTTCAAGACTTATCTCCAAAGGCAAAGGAAACAAAAGTGAAAATGATCTTTTGGGACTTCATCAAGATCAAAAGCTTCTGCACAACAAAGGAACAGTCAATGAAAGAAAGAGGCAACCCATGGAATGGGAGAAGATATTCACAAATGATACCAGAGACAAAGGTCTGACATCTAAGATTTATAAAGAACTCCTCAAGATCAACACCCAAAAAACAGATAATCACGTCAAAAAATGGGCAGAAGACATGAACAGATACTTCTCCAAAGAAGACATATAAATGGCTAACAGACACATGAAAAAATGTTTATCATCATTATTCATCAGGGAGATTAAAATCAAAATCACATTGAGATACCACTTATACCAGTTAGAATGGCCAAAATAAAAAAAGATAACAAGTGTTGGAGAGGTTGTGGAGAAAGGGAAAGCCTCTTACAGTGTTGGTGGGAATGCAAGTTGGTGAAGTCACTTTGGAAAACTGTGGAGATTCCTGAAGAAATTAAAAATAGAACTTCCGGGGCGCCTGGGTGGCTCAGTGGTTTGGGCTGCTGCCTTCGGCTCGGGTCGTGATCTCAGGGTCCTGGGATCGAGCCCCGCATCGGGCTCTCTGCTCCGCAGGAAGCCTGCTTCCCTCTCTCTCTCTCTCTCTCTGCCTGCCTCTCTGCCTACTTGTGGTCTCTGTCTGTCAAATAAATAAATAAAATCTTTAAAAAAAAAAAAAATAGAACTTCCGTGAAGGAGAAGTCAAGATGGCAGAGAGGCAGCAGGCTGAGACGATATCAGGTAGCAGAAGATCAGCTATATAGCTTATTAAACCATTCTGAACACCTACAAATCCAACAGGAGATCGAACAGAAGAGCAACAATTTTAGAAACAGAAAATCGACCACTTTCTGAAAGGTAGGACTGGCGGAGAGGTGAATCCAAAGTGATGGGAAGATAGACCACTGGCTATCTTGCCAGCTCCCGGCAAGCGGCCGAGCAATGGAGCACAAAATCAGAACTTTTAAAAGTCTGCTCCACTGAAGGACATCGCTCTAGAGGCTAAACCAGGGTGAAGCCCATGCAGACATAGAGTGGCCTCATGTCCTGTGGAGTCACAGAAGGATCGGAGTTTCTGTCACAGAGCTTGCAGGTATTAGAGTGGGGAAGCCGGCTACAGAGACGGAGCTGAGGACTGAGCTCTCAACTTGGGGTTGGCGCAGGCCACTGTTCTTGAGTGGGGTCCCCACAAGATCCAGGGAGACCCCCCCCCCAGTAGAGTTCAGGGATCTGCAGGTTCAGAGACTCCAGGTGGAGCTGTGTGCCAGAGACAGAAACGCTTGGTCACAGGCTGGGTGAGCTCAGAGCGCATCTGGAGGCCAGGGAGATGGGAGTGATTGAGCATTTTTCTCTGAGGGCACACTGAGGAGTGGTGCCCTGAGCTCTCAGCTCCTCTGGGCCAGGGAATGGGAGGCTGCCATTTTCATTCCTGTCCTCTGGAACTCTACAGAAAGCGTTCAGGGAACAAAAGCTCCTGAAAGCCAACCTGAATGGATTACTCAGCCAGGCCCCTGGTAAGGGTGGTGCAATTCTGCCTCAGGCAAAGACACTTGAGAATCCCTACCACAGGCCCCTCCCCCAGAAGATCAACAAGAAATCCAGCCAAGACCAAGTTCACTTACCAAGGAGAACAGTGGAAATCCAGAGGAGGAGAAGGCAAAGCATGGAATTCATGGCTTTCTCCCCATGATTCTTAAGTCTTCCAAAGTTAATTATTTTTTTTTAATTTTACTTTTTTTTTTCTTCTGCTAAATTTTTTTTAACTTTTACACTTTCCTCTTTTAACATTTTTTAACTAGTATATCTTAATATCTTTCATTTAAAAAATACTCTTTTTTGAATTATTATTGACTATAATTATTATTATAGTCATATTTTATCCTTCATTGTATCTAACTTTATTTTTTGTATACATGTAGGGGTTTTTCTTCTAAAAAATTTGGGGTATAACTTCATTTAATAGATCAAAATACACCCTAAATCTAGCACCAGGCCTATTCTAGTCTCCAGCCTGAGAAAATTCTTTCCACTTTCCTTTTCCTTTTCCTTTTCTTTATTCTCCCAACCAGCTTACCTTATCAACTCCTTTTTTAGAAATTTAGGTTTTTTTCATCTTTATAGTCATATTCCATCCCTTCATTGTTTACCCTTATATATGTTTTTCATTCTATAAAATTTTGGGAGGTAGTTTCTCTAAGAGACCAAAATACTCCCCAAATTAAGTGGGTGACCCTGTTCTAGTCAGTAGTCTAATATATATGTGTATATATATACATATATATATATGTGTGTGTATATAAAAAATTTTAAATCAGAAAATAAATTAAAAAATATAAAAATGAATATATATACATATATACATATAGAAAGATGAATATATATGTATATATATATATTCATTTTTATATTATTTTACAATTTTATATGTGTATATATATATATATATATACTTATATATATTCATCTTTATATTTTTTCTTAATTTTTTTCTTTTTAAAATTTTTTTTCTGAATTTCTTTTTACACCTTTATCCCCCCCCCCATGATTTGGGGTCTCATTTGATTTGGTTAAAGCACATTTTCCTGGGGTCTTTGCCACCCTTTTAGTAATTTATTTGCTCCTTCATATATTCTTATCTGGAAAAAATATCAAGGTGGAAAAACTCACCACAAAAATAAGAACAAGAGGCAGTACCAAAGATTAGGGACCTAATCAATATGAACATTGGTAATATGTCAGATCTACAGTTCAGAATGACGATTCTCAAGGTTGTAGCCGGGCTCAAAAAAGGCATAGAAGATATTAGAGAAACCCCATCCCGAGAAATTAAAGCCCTTTCTGGAGAAATAAAAGAACTAAAATCTAACCAAGTTGAAATCAAAAAAGCAATTAATGAGGTGCAATAAAAATGGAGGCTCTTGGGCGCCTGGGTGGCTCAGTGGGTTAAGCCGCTGCCTTCAGCTCAGGTCATGATCTCAGGGTCCTGGGATCAAGTCCCGCATCGGGCTCTCTGCTCAGCAGGGAGCCTGCTTCCTCCTCTCTCTCTCTCTGCCTAATTCTTTCTCTGCCTACTTGTGATGTCTCTCTGATAAATAAATAAATTTAAAAAAAAATCTTTAAAAAAATGGAGGCTCTTAACTGCTAGGATAATGAGGCAGACGAAAGAATTAGTGATATATAAGACCAAATGGAAGAGAATAAAGAAGCTGAACAAAAGAGAGACAACTACTGGACCATGAGGGGAGAATTCGAGAGATAAGTGATACCATAAGACAAAATATTAGAATAATTGGGATTCCAGAAGAAGAAGAAAGAGAGAGGAAAGCAGAAGGTATATTGAAGAGAATTATTGTACAGAATTTCCCTAAAATGGCAAAGGGAAGAAGCATCAAAATCCAGGAGGTTCAGAGAAACTCCCTCAAAATCAATAAGAATAGGTCCACACCCCATCATCTAATAGTAAAATTTACAAGTCTTGGCGACAAAGAGAAAATACTGAAGGCATCCCTGGACAAGAAGTCTGTAACATACAATGGTAAAAATATTAGATTGGCAACAGACTTATCCACAGAGACGTGGCAGGCCAGAAAGAACTGACATGATATATTCAAAGCACTAAACAAGAAACACATGCAGCCAAGAATACTATATCCAGCTAGGCTACCACTGGAAATAGAAGGAGAGATAAAAATAGAAGGAGTTTGTCTTCCAGGACAAACAAAAACTGAGAGAATTTGCAAACACCAAACCAGCTCTACAGGAAATATTGAAAGGGGTCCTCTAAGCAAAGAGAGATCCTAAAAGTGGTAGATCTGAAAGGAACAGAGACAATATACAGTAACAGTCACTTTACAGGCAATACAATGGCACTAAATTCATATCTCTCAACAGTTACCCTGAATGTAAATTGGCTAAGTGCCCCAATCAAAAAACACAGGGTATCAGAATGGATTAAAAAACAAAACCCATCAATATGCTGCCTACAAGAAACTCATTTTAGACCCAAAGATATTTCAAGATTTAAAGTGAGGGGGTGGAAAACAATTTACCATGCTAATGGACATCAAAAATAAGCTGGGGTAATAATCCTTATATCAGATCAATTAGATTTTAAGCCAAAGACTATTATAAGAGATGAAGAAGGACACTATATCATACTTAAAGGGTCTGTCTAACAAGAGGATCTAACAATTTTAAATATCTATGCCCCTAACATGGGAGCAGCCAACTGTATAAACCAATTAATAACAAAATCAAAGAAACACATCAACAATAATACAATACTAGTAGGGGAACTAACACTCCCCTCACTGAAATGGACAGATCATCCAAGAAAAAGATCAACAAGGAAATAAAGGCCTTAAATGACACACTGGACCACATGGACATCACAGATATATTCAGAACATTCCATCCCAAAGCAACAGAATACACATTCTTCTCTAGTGCACATGGAACATTCTCCAGAATAGATCACATCCTGGGTCACAAATCAGTTCTCAACCAGTATAAAATGATAGGGATCATTCCCTGCTTATTTTCAGATGACAGTGCTTTGAAGCTAGAAATCAATCACAAGAGGAAATTTGGAAAGAACACAAATACATGAAGACTAAACAGCATCCTTCTAAAGAATGAATGGATCAACCAGGGAATTAAAGAAGAATTGAAAAAATATCATGGAAACAAATGATAATAAAAACACAATGATACAAACAAACAAACAAACAAAAATTAAAAAACACAATGATACAAAATCTGTGGGAACAGCAAAGGCAGCCATGAGAGGAAAATATATAGCTATACAAGCCTTTCTCAAGAAACAAGAAAGGTCTCAAATACACAACCTAACCCTACACCTAAAAGAGCTAGAGAAAGAACAACAAAGAAAGCCTAAACCCAGCAGGAGAAGAGAAATAATAAAGATCAGAGCAGACATCAATGAAATAGAAACCAAAAACAAAACAAAACAAAACAAACAAGCAAACAACAACAACAAAAAACACAGTAGAACAAATCAACAAAACTAGGAGGTGGTTCTTTGAAAGAATAAATAAGATTGATAAACCCCTGGCCAGACTTATAAAAAAGAAAAGAAAAAGGACCCAAGTAAATAAAATAATGAATGAAAGAGGCGAGATCACAACCAACACCAAAGAAATACAAACAATTATAAGAACATACTATGAGCAACTCTATGCAGACAAATTTGACAATCTGGAAGAAATGGATGCATTCCTAGAGACATATAAATTACCAAAATTGAACCAGGAAGAAATAGAAAACCTGAACAGTCCCATAACCAGTAAGGAGATTGAAACAGTCATCAAAAATCTCCAAACAAAAGCCCAGGGCCAGACGGTTTCCCAGGGCAATTCTACCAAACATTTAAAGAAGAATTAATTCCTATTCTCCTGAAACTGTTCCAAAAAATAGAAATGGAAGGAAAACTTCCAAACTCATCTTATGAGGCCAGAATCACCTTGATCCCAAAATCAGACAAGGATCCTATCAAAAAGAGAATTACAGACCAATATCCTTGAGGAACAAAGATGTGAAAATTCTCACCAAAATCCTAGCCAAAACGATCCAACAGTACATTAAAAGTATTATTCACCATGACCAAGTGGGATTTATTCCAGGGCTGCAAGGTTGGTTCAACATCCACAAATCAATCAATGTGATACAACACATTAATAAAAGAAGGAACAAGAACTATATGATACTCTCAATAGATGCTGAAAAAGTATAATAGATTTGTACTATTTGTATACTTCAAATAGGGGTGTATAGTACAAATAGGGGTGGTTTGGGGGGTAGGAAAAGAATAAATGAAACAAGATGGGATTGGGAGAGGGACAAACCATAAAAGACTCTTAATGTCACAAAACAAACTGAGGGTGGCTGGGGGGAGGGAGGGAGGGAAAGGGTGGTAGGGTTATGGACATTGGGGAGGGTATGTGCTATGGTGAGTTCTGTGAAGTGTGTAAATCTGGTGAGTCACAGACCTGCACCCCTGGGACTAATAATAATCCATTATATGTTTAAAAAAAAAGATTTTCCTTATGACCCTGCAATTGCACTACTGTTATTTGCCCCAAAGATACAGATGCAGTAAAAATAAGGGCCATATGTACCCCAATGCTCATAGCAGCAATGGCCACAATTGCCAGACTGTGGAAAGAGCCAAGTTACCCTTCAATGGATGAATGGATATAGAAGATATGTCTCATATATACAATGGAATATTACACCTCCATCAGAAAGGATGAATCCCCAACTTTTGTATCAACATGGACAGGACTGGAAGGGATTATGCTGCATGAAATAAGTCAAGCAGAGAAAATCAATTATCATATTTTCACTTACTTGTGGAGCATAAGGAATAACGTGGACATGGAGGGAAGAAAAAGTGAATGGCAGAAATTGGAAGGTGAGATGAACCACAAGATCCTGTGGACTCTGAGAAACAAACTGAGGGTTTTGGAAAGGGGGGTATTAGGGGGATGGGTATGCTTGGTGTTGGGTATTAAGGAGGGCATATATTCCATGGAGCACTCGGTGTAGTGCATAAACAATGAATATTGGAACACTGGGAAAATAAAATTAAATTAAAAAAAATAAGATAGGACATCTATACAATAGAATTCTATGCAGCCATCAAAAATTGAAATCTTGCCTTTTGTGATGACTTGGATGGGACCAGAAGGTATTATGCTAAGTGAAATAAGTCAATCAGAAAGAGACAATTATCATATGATCTCACTGATATGAGGAATTTGAGAGGCAGTGCGGGGGTTGTGGGGGGAAGAGAGGGAAAAATAAAACAAGATGGAACCAGGTAGGGAGAGAATCTATAAGCAATTCTTAATCTCCCTAAATAAACTGAGGGTTTTGGGAAGGGAGTGGGGTGGGAGGGATGGGGTGGTTGGGTGATGGACATTGGCAAGGGTATATGCTATGGTGAGTGCTGTGAATTACATAAGACTGATGATTCACAGACCTGTGAAACAAATAATATATTATTTGTTAATAAAAATTAAATTAGGGGTAAATATTTCTTAACAAGATACACAGAACCTGAACTATCAAGATTTCAAGTTTCATCACCCTAAGGCAGTGAAATATGAATTTCTCTACCAGAAACTTTCATTGGGAATTTTGCTTTGTTTTGTTTTGTTTTGTTGTCTATTCCATCCCTGAACTTTCCGATTTGGATAATAGCTATGGAAGAAGCTTAAGTACATGGATAAATATCTAGGAATACCCTGGGCTTATGAAAAATAAATATACAACAATTTCTAAGTTTATATTTGACTTTCATTTCATTGGGAAAATGCAGAAGTAATTTGGGGGGGCACCTGGGTGGCTCAGTTGGTTAAGTGCCCAGCTCTTGGTTTCTGCCCAGGTCATGATCAATGCCCACTACTGGGCTGCATGCTCAGTGAAGAATCTGTTTGAGATTCTCTTCCTCTCCCTCCCTCTGCTTCCCTCCACACTGACACTCTCTCTTTCCAAAATAAATAAAATATTTTTTTAAAAAGTCAGTAATTTTTAAATATGGGTGGTAATAATTCAATTGTCTCAAAACCATAGGACAACTATACCAGAGCAAATTAAACTTCAATGTGGATCAATGAATTCCAAGATATATAAAATATTATGAAAAATATGTGTTTCTTATTATTTCTGGGATTAATCAATGAAAAATAAAAGGTAGATTTGCCTAGTTAGTAAATAGGAGCAATTTGGAAAAAATAAAATTAAAGAACTATGATTTAAATAGAAGTCTCAATTGCTATGGACCTTGTGCACCCAATGTGGGTTCTATTATTGAAAGTACTAAAACTGGAGTGTATATATATATATTTATATATATTTCATGAAATTTACCATTAGGCTACCCATCTGTAATGATATCCCACTGCTGTCATCCATTTCCCTTATCTATAATACAGGTGAATGAAGTTAAAAGATTATTCCTGATATAAAGGAAGAATTAGAATTAAAATATAAAAACAAGAACAAAAACAAAGCAAAACAGAAACAACAGAAAATAAAACAAAAACTGATGTAAATGGTTCTTCTATATCTAAAAATATTCCCCTCAGGTTAAAAATTATTTTTAATATACTGCAAACAGTAGGGTCTTTCTTTATAATTAAAAAGCTTGGGAAATGAAAGGAATTTCATGTACCCTGTGTGCAAAGCTGTTTTTCATTTTATTTACTTTTTAGTCAGCATCCTAATCTCTCATCCAAACCTAATAGCTGATACTACGAAGTAAAGCCTAAATTTTTCCTTTTCCCAAGGAGATGTAATCTCATGTTCTTGACTGCAACAGATTTCATATATGAGCAACTGAATGAATTAATAGCCTTTAAATCATTTGACATGTTAAGAAATATATCATGCAAATCCAAAGTATTATCATTTTGAAAGGCATGAAATCTCAGAAAAAAAAAATAGTTACAATGGGTTTGAAGACATTCCTTTTACAGAATCTATTATCACACACAGTATTTCTATTTGAGGTGGAAAAAAAAAACCTATCATTGTTAAAGGACTGATGATTAATATGAAATATTGAAAGCATTTAAAAATGCACGTATTTTATTAAATACATTAGTGTTTTCATTGGAAACTTTTCTGCTGCATAACTTTGACGTTCTTATTAGGTATTGGTCTGTTTTCCTAGAATTTTCACTATGTTCTTTTTTCTAAGCTTACATTTAATTCACTCTCCTGGAAAACTGTGTGTTACCAACAATTACCCATTGAGTATTCCAACTGAAATACTATGGATAAGAAATTTTAGAAGATCTGAAATACTATGCATATTGGTTTAAACATTCCTCAATACAGTTTTCTGAGAGAATAAATATATAAAAAATAAATATCGATGTCAAATAACTGAGCTTCAAAACAGGTTTCTTTCAACTGTCACACTGAATTAGACAGGTGATAAGACAGCTTGAATAACTAGGTTGAAACCTTTTAAATAGTTTTAACCCTGGCATGCCAGTGAAGACATTGATTGCTGTACATTATTGAAACCTTTGATTCTCCAGCCAAATAACAATCCATTTTTCTTATTCTTCTAAACTTAATCTTATGGATAGACTGCAAAAGAAGGTATAAATAGTACACATTCTGTCAAGAATGCCTCTTGGTATAAAGGAAAAGTACTAGCCAGACCATCAATTTCAAAATAGTTTCATTCTCTGGTCTGCTGAAGTCTCTTAAAAAGAAATAAAATGATAATAATAAACTTAAGGTTTAAAAAGAAAGGAAGGAAGGAAGGAATAAAGGACAGAAGAAGGAAGGAAGGAAGGAAGGTAAAAAGAAGAAAAAATCTTGATGAATCTCATCAAAGGAATATATTTGAACTAGATAATAAGAATTAAAAATTCAATTTATAGCATATTCAAAAACTAATTTTATGCCTTTTTGTGTGAGCCCAAAGGAAAGAAATACTTAAGGAACAGAATATATAGATTGTTTCTACAAGGAAAGCCTAACATTTTTTTTAAGTACTGATTCAAAAATTGCTGTGATTTTAGCCCAATCTCAGTTATGGTACCATAAATTGATGCCAAGAATCATTATGCCATTTTCTTTCTTAAATATACTCATAAAAGCGAAAATACTGAATAGAGGGGTTTTAAAAATTGCTATTTGCTACTAGTGTATAGCAAATAGTCTTGACTAAAAATTTTATTTGATAAGGATAAATAAAACCTATTATATGTCCTGAAATCTTACACAAAAATAGAAAAATATATTTACCTTAATTTCATTCACTACCATGATTTTCCAAACAGCTTTGGAAATATACTGTATATGTGTATGTATATTATGTATATACATACATAAAACATGTATATAAATACATTGTATGTTTGATTGGCAGTTGGCATCCATTCCTAACAATCTTTCAATACTGTAATATCTAGAAAGCAACATACTACAGACCTCAGACTTCCTCAAAACTAGAGTAATGTATTGAAATTAGATTCTGCAATGAGAGGCATTTGTTCAAGCTGTTGCAGATGAGTTAAGCCACACATCATCTTCCTGCTGCAGTTACTGCCAGCCAGGAAGGTTACAGAGATATAAGAATTGGGGGGCGCCCACAATGTTGCAAAGTCTAGACTCCAACCTCAAAAGAATCTTGAGGCAGTTGAAGCAGATGCACTTTGCATCCCAATCCCTAGCCATTAGCTTTATGAGTGACAGATGAAGAATCAGAAGTAGTGTCTTCTCCTCTGGATTAAAATTAAGGTATTAGTATATATTTGACAGCACTAATCCATTGGTAGCTACTTTTATTTTGTTCTCCAGACTTTCCAATAATTTGTAAGCATGAGATGCTTTCCATTAAGTTATTTCTTTGAAAAAAGAATGCTTCCTATTCCCTAAAACATTCAGAATGATAACACAAATAGGGGAAAGTAAGATTCTCCCACAATAGACCAGGGAAGACTGTGGATTCTTCCATTAATTTCATCTCGTTACTATGGTCCCCTTCTTACACTACTTGAAAAATAGTGCTTGAAAAATATCTTTGTTCTGCATAGACTCTTGAAATGAGAGGGAAAAAATACTATTCGGAGCAGGAACTCTACACACATATCAGTGATAAAAGCTTTGAATCCTCAGTGGAACAGGTGGAGTGTGAGGACTGAAGACTTTAATTTTAAAGTTGAGAGCATTTCCATTTTGCAGAGATAAAGACTTTAATTAATCATTGAGCCTCTTCATTCTTTTGTTTTGGAAAGTCATGAAATTGCACAGCACATGGAATTGCAAAGGATATTTTATTTGCCCTGAATCCTATTCTGTGGAGACATGCCATTCCTTGATTTGACAATTTTGTACCCATGTGGATAAAGTATGCGTGAAGCCATGATTTCAGTGTCTTGGTAATGGATCCTTGACCCTGGCCTGAATATTCAGGGTGCTTTATCACCCTGGCAAGCAGTGTGGTTCAAGAGTCAATCCAATCAGAGTCCTTCCTCAGATTAGAAGCTATGATATCTCTTTAGTAGCAACAAAATCTATAAAAACTACTCAAGTTTGACTCCCAGGGTTACCATGCATCTATGAGTAGAGACTAAGTCTGTGAATTAACCCATGCTAAGATGAGCAAAACCAAGAGTAGGAGAAAAAGAAGCAGTCCTAAAAATACTGTTTGAATCTCTGGGTCCAAGTATGATTGGAGGGAATATGTAATGTATACTTACAGTAGCATAAATATGTAAACTTTCAATTTGTTTTTAGCTTAGTTTTAAACTAGCACTTGCAATATTGAAACTCAATGGATCCTAATAGAAATCCATTCATTAGGTGAAAACTCTGAAGCTACTTTAAATAAATGGCTTAGGATGTAAAACTAAGTGTTCTGCTTGCTAATATATATGCATATGAATTTTCTACAATTGTATAACCATTGTTGCTTCTCTAGGAAAATTTTTTTTTTAATTTTGTTTTGTTCTTAACTATGGGTTTAATTTGTCGCTCCTTCCACACCCCTCTCCTGGAAAATATTCCTTGAACTTGTAAAGTTTGTGTGTACCCCTGAGGTAGTTTTGCTCATAGGGAAATTATAAGCAGACTCCAAGGAGTAATCTTTAGGCAAAAAAATGGAACTCCTAGAAGAGAGGACATACTCAAAATGGCATTTTGGGGCCTCCTGTGTGGCTCAGTTAGTTAAATATCTGACTCTTGATTTTAGCTCATGTCAGGATCTCAGGGTCCTGAGATCGAGGCCTGAATAGGGCTCCTCACTGGGCATAGAGCCTGCTTAAAATTCTCTTTCCCTCTCCCTCTACTCCTCCCTCCCCCACTTCCATGAATGTACTCTCTCTCTCTCTCAAAAAATAAAATAAAATAATAAAATAAAAGCAACATGGTATTTTGGGAAGAAATAAATTCATCATGAAACAATCCAAAGTTAACAAGGTTGCTCTAAGAACAGTTTTATCTGATAGAAATCATATTACACTATATTATCAATTTTAATTTCTTCAAATGCTTTATAAAATCTTATTGCATTTTAAGGCCTTGTCTTAGCTACCACTGTAATAAAATATGAGAGAGCTCCTGAAAGAAAGAGAAATGCAACAAAACTATAAACATAATGAGAGATACCAAAACTCCCAGTAAGCAATATCACGTATAGTAAGGTCACAGGAAGAAGAAAGACATTTCACTAGATTCAGAACTCAGATTGTAACTACAGATAATAATCAGAGTCTGTAGGTGGATAATTTTTACTCCTCTGAGTATCACAGAAATATTTCTGAAATGAGGCATTTAGTAAAATGATTTCCTAAAATAAAAAAAGAGAGACCATTACATACTTACCAGATGGTTAAATTTTAAAATATTGACAACACCAAAATACTGGCAAGGAGGCAGAGAAACTGGATCACTCATACATTACTGGTGGGGATGTAAAATTGTACTGTCAATCTGATATAATTTGCAGTTTCTTATAAAACTAAACATGTAACTATCATAGAATTCAGTAATTGTACCCCTGAGAGTATTATTTCACAGGGAATTTATGTTCACACAGGAACTGATATACAAGTAGTTTTACTTGTAATATCCCCAAACCAGAATCAACCCATATGTCTTTCAATATGATAATGGTTAAACTACAGTAAGATAATAGGGAGTACTACTTAACAATATAGAGAAACAAACTTGATAATACTCAACAAGTTGAATAAACCTCCAGAGAACTATACTGAGTGAAAAATGCCACTCTCAAAAGTTTACATGCATTACTATTCCATTCACAAAACATTTTTGAAATCACAATTATTAAAAACATAGGACGTATTAGTTTTTGAGAGGGTTAGGAACCAAGTGAGGGTCAAGGAACTGTAGGGAGATGGGTGTGGTTACAAAAGGATGTTAGCATTGAAACTACCCAGTATCTTGATATACAACTTACACAGAGTGACAGAATTGTATAAAGTTGTATAGAACTTACACACACAAACACTCAAAGGGCAAACATAAAAGTGGGAAATTTTGAATAAGATGGGTGGAATGAATCAATGTCAGTATTCTGGTTGGGATATTATAGTTTTGCAAAATGCTACCATTGAGAAAAACTGAGTGAAGTGTACAAGAATCTTTTTGTATGATAGCCTACAACTATCCTATTACTGTATCCAAGATCCTACAACTACGTGATATCCTACAACTTTCTTCATGATATCCTACAACTACATGTGAGTCTGCAATTTTCTCAATAATAATATCAGTTAAAAAAAATTTCTGGATCCTAAAAAAAAAAAAAAAAAAAGATAGGAGCCTGTGTTTTTCATAGAGACATACAGTAACAGGAATGCAACTTCATTATTAAAAAAAAAAAATAGGGGCGCCTGGGTGGCTCAGTGGGTTAAGCCGCTGCCTTCGGCTCAGGTCATGATCTCAGGGTCCTGGGATCGAGTCCCACATCAGGCTCTCTGCTCAGCGGGGAGCCTGCTTCCCTCTCTCTCTCTCTGCCTGCCTCTCCATCTACTTGTGATTTCTCTCTGTCAATTAAATAAATAAAACCTTTAAAAAAAATAGGCAGGTAAATAAATACTAGAGACACACTTGTAAGTCATTTTTAGTAGATTTTGACTTGAATGGAGCAACTTATAACTTAATTAAATGTATAACAAATTTTATTAAGTAATTGTTTTGTGTGTTCCTTTACTTTTTTTCCTGAAATTCGTTATGCCATTTATGTTTTTCAGGTACATTCTCTAAAATAGGCCTAATTCATAACTAATAAACCAAGAGACCTGATTCTTTATGTTTCCAGCTCAATCACACACTTCCAGAGAAACAATTTTAATTTATTGAAAAATCCCATTAATTGATACAGTAAAACAACACATATTTTATATTCAGAATATTAAATTATTGTAGTTAAATTTGGATAATTCTTTTCTGAATATTTTTAATTATTCAAGACTATGTTTCTCTTAAGTTTTACTCATAGAACAACAGAACAGGAAACAAAAAAAAATGAGAAAAAAATGTTTTGCTTCTTATTGGATTTTTCTTAATCTACTTTTTAATAATTATTCATCATTTTTTTTGATTAACATTTTAAAACTGAAACTAGATTCAAAATATATAAATATTTCACTTTATGTTTTCTTAAACAATATCAGTTAGACTTTAACCTTTATGAATCTTTCTCCGATCACCTCAATTAAAAACAATCCCTTCTTGCTTGGAAGATCTCTAGTTTATATCACTAAATATTTTGTTTGACACTTAAAATTAAACTTCATTTATCATTAATCTTATATATAGTGTTTGCCTTAGGACAGGAATTAGGACTAATTATTTCTTGGTTTCTTATATTCCCCAATTTACCCAATGATTTCTATTTAATAGGAGCTTACTAAATAAATGTTAATTGATATTGTACCCAAATTTACCATATACAAGAAGTAAAAATACTTCAAGTGACATTATCTGATAAAGGGTTAGTATCCAAAACATATAGATAACTTACACAACTCAACACGAACACAAAAACAAATAATCCAATTTAAAAATGGGTAGAATACATGAATAGATATTTCTTCAAGGAAGACATACAGATGTCCAACAGACACATGAAAAATGTTCATCATTCATCACCAGAGAAATGCAAGTCGAAACCACAGGAGGACGCCACCTCATACCTGTCAGAATAGCCGAAAAAAAAAAACAAAAAAACAAAAACACACACACACACACACACACACACACAAGAAATGACAGGTGTTGGAGAGGATACGGAGAAAAAGGAACTCTTTTACTCTGTTGGTGGGAATGCAAACTGGTGCAGCCACTATGGAAAACTGTATAGAGATTCCTCAGAAAATTAAAAATAGAGTTACCATATAATCCAATAATTCCACTACCAGGTATTTATCCAAAGAATATGAAAACATTAACTCAAAAAAGATATGTGTATCCTTATGTTTTCTGTAGGATGATTTACAATAGCAAAATTATGGAAGTTGTCCAATTGTCCATTGATAGATGAATGGATAAAGATAGATGAATGGATAAAGAAATGATAGATAGAGATAGAAATAGAGTAGAGATAGAGATAGAGATAGATAGATATAGATATGTCTATCACTTCTTTATCCATTCATCTACAGTGGAATATTCTGCCATAAAAAAAGAATGAAATCTTGCCATTTGCAATAACATGGATGAATCTAGAGAATATACTGCTAAATGAAATTAAGTCAGATAAATTCCATATTTCACTCATATGTGGAATTTAATAAATGAAACAAAGAAAAAGACAAACCAAATAACCAAAAATATATATATATTCTTAATTATAGAGAATAAACTGATGGTTATCAGAGGGAAGGTGGAGAGGGGATGGGTGAAATAAGGGGATTAAAAGTAGACTTATCATGATAAGCACTGAGTAATACATAGAATTGTTGAATCATTATATTGCACACCTAAAACTAATATCACACTGTATGTTACAAACTATACTGGAATTAAAATTTAAACAACAACAAAAAGAAAGACCAATGTGGGGAAAAGAAGTAAAAATATTTAAATTTTCCTAAATATAAAATATATAAGGGGCGCCTGGGTGGCTCTGTCACTAAGCGTCTGCCTTTGGCTCAGGTCATGACCCCAATGTCCTGGGATTGAGCCTCACATTGGGCTCCGTGGTCGGTGAGAAACCTGCTTCTCCCTCTTCCAGTCTCCCTGCTTGTGTTCTCTCTCTAGCTGTCTACCTCTCTGTCAAATAAATAAATAAAATCTTTTTTTAAAAAGTATATGAATATGTAGATCACCTTCACACTATTCTAGGTGCATATCAGATTCTTATATTTAATACAGATAATGCATCTTCAGGCTATAAATGCACATTTTATAAATATGATTTGTAAGTAGCCACTCCAGTTAGAGATTGAAATTTCCATATGGGCTATCAAAAATCCCTTTTCCTTCTCCAAAATTTCTGGGAGTGGATCACACTGTTTACATTTTAGGAGGTTCAAGGACACTCTGCTATTTTCTAGGGTATACTCAAGAAGAGAAATATGGGAGAGTTTGGAAATCTCATTCCTAATGCAGTCATCTCAAGTGGAAAATAATTGGCAATAATTTTTCATAGAGACAAATGTTTAAATTGTGAATAAGCTTTAAATAGTAGTCTTACTCTATTTTAGTGGCATTAGAAACAAAGCTTCTTGTATATTATTCTGAAAGAGGACATCGATACGTATAATAGCATTTCCTTAGCAAAAATGCTTTCTTTATGTGTTTCAAACAACCAACTTTGATCAGAAATTCTAAAGCAGGTTTTTGGTGAGTTTGAAACTGCCTATACTAAATTCTTGCCAGAGTTTTATAATTTGGGTTATGGGAAGCTGGGTAAAGGTGCATATGTATTTTAAAATATGACTAAAAGTTTTCAAGATAATAACGTCAATCTGAAAGCTATAAAATGTATCAGAAGAGAGCAACAACTACTAAGGAAAGTCTTCATTTTGACTTCTAAGTCTTGGCATAACTCTTTTACAGAGAATGATGATTACATACTCTCTTGCCCACTGATGATTCAGTGAGAGTCAGTAGGATAGAATTTTAATGGAATATTTGTAGAGGGAGAAAATCTACAATTTAAGATGAGAAATATGTGTATATATATTTATCATATATATATATATATATATATATATATATTTTTTTTTTTTTTTTTTTACCTCAAGGGGTATCTGGGGTTGAAGCCAAAGACAACATGCTTCATTGGGAATCTGAAAATTTGAAGAACTTGGAGTGGGAGAGAAGAATAGATAAATGAAGAAACCATCCATTCCTTTGGAATTATTAGTGTTTTCTAGAAAGATCTTGATGATTTTTTTAATGTTTCCCTCAGGTCTGATTCCATGCAATTCCTTTGGCTTTTTTTTTTTTTTTTAAGATTTTTATTTATTTGACAGAGAGAGAGATCACAAGTAGGCAGAGAGGCAGGCAGAGAGAGTGGAGAGTGGGAAGCAGGCTCCCTGCTGAGAAGAGAGCCTGATGTAGAGTTCCATGCAGGGCTCAATGCAGGGCTTAATCCCAGAACCTTGAGTCATGACCTGAGCTAAAGGCAGAGGTTTAAACCACTCAGCCACCCAGGTGCCTCAATTCCACTGGCTTCTTAAAGCTTCTTCCTGAACTGTCAGGTACATCCCTTTCCACTTAAAACCTATTTTTAACATTCACTTTTATTTAATCATGCCAGTTTCTCCTTTTTAATTCTGAGGTCTTTTGGAAGGGTCCATAACCCATGACAATGTAAAACAGAGTGAATATCAGATAACTTCGTCCTTGGTAAGTCACCTATTTTCACGTTTATTGCCTTGTCTGCTTTATTAGATCAAGTCAATGTCTATGAAATGTTTCACACTGATGCCCCTCAATAAATGTTTAGTCTGAACATCCCTGCCATCAGTATTAATTAAAGGAGTTTTGTAAGCACTGTTTGCAAAATGTTTTGAAATACCCAGATGATAGTTATATAAAATGCATCACACAGATTAATATTTATTAACTGTTTAAAAATTTATATAGAAGCTATCACTTTAGAACATAGACACTTTGACAAGGATACTATTTTCACATTAGAATAGAACAGATGAGGCTAGAGTACCCTATTTACTAGGACAGCCCAGGTCCACAGACAAGAAATTAAATGCAACTAGGTAAATGTAGCTTAGAATAGGACTTGGAATTTACTCTAAGTAAGAACACGCTAGTCCACTATTCTCCTGATTTTTTCACTAATCTTTCCTACTACTTCCCCTAATTCTTTTGTCATATTTAGAGTCAGAGGCACTCATTCACATTGTTCTGACTCATATGACACCTCTGCCGCTTCTTCCTTGGTCTATCACTCTGATATTCAGGTTCCATTCTGACTCATGCATTCTTTTCCCCTATTATCCTTCTACATAAGTGCTACTGTCTTTTTCACACAAAATTCTTGGGTGGCAGATTTATTTGAACTCAAAATATATGATGGTTTGAGAAGTGAAATTTTGTTCCTTTGAGTAACTGTACACATGGATAGAAAGTTCAGTGACTAAGAAATGTTTTCTGTAGGTTTTCTAAAGGTTATTCTAAGAAGAGTAATATACTCCAAGAATAGATAAGTACTGTCTGTCTTCTGTAGGGACACACTCCAAATGACAAGAGTAAGAACAACAAAGTAATTCCATTTTATATCATTAATCTTATCACAACCAATGAACTCCATAAAATTTGCTTTTCTTTTCCATATGCACTTTATGACTTTTTAAAAGGTTTATGGAATTCTAAATTATTTTCCTGGGATCAAGAGAGTAATCTTGTGGACTTCTAATAAAAGTAATTTTTACTCTTAGAGTACCTTCAGTGATATGATCAAATGCCAAAAAAGCTTCAATGCTTTCTCAGAAACTAAATATTTTGACAAGATTTGTGTATCCTCAAATGTTTATGCAGCATTAAAAAAAAAAAAAACAATAAATTAAACTGATTCCATTGGTTTTACTTTCTGATGGACATGGATTATTTAACCTATCCTATATTATAACATTATAACAACAAGTTAGAACAATATTTCCTTTTTTATTTTTTTAAATTTTTTTATAAACATATAGTGTATTATTAGCCCCACGGGTACAGGTCTGTGAATCGCCAGATTTACACACTCCACAGCACTCACCATATCACATATCTTCCCCAATATCCATAACCCAACCACCCTTTCCCTACCCCACTCCCCGGGCAACCCTCAGTTTGTTTCATGAAATTAAGATTATCTTATGGTTTGTCTCCCTCCCAATCCCATTTTGTTTCATTTATTCCATTCTTACCCTCCCAAACCCACCACATTGCCTCCCAACTTCCTCATGTCAGGGAGATCTTATGATAATTGCTTTTCTCTTGTTGATTTATTTCACTAAGCATAATACCCTCTAGTTCCATCCATATCATCACAAATTCCAAGATTTCATTTCTTTTGATGGCTGCATAGTATTCCATTGTATATATATACCACTTCTTCTTTATCCATTCATCTGTTGATGGACATCTAGGTTCTTTCCATAGTTTGGCTCTTGTGGACATTACTGCTATAAACATTCTGGTGCACATGCTCCTTCGGATCATGATGTTTATATCTTTAGGGTAAATACCCAGTAGTGTGATTGCTGGACCATAAGGTAGCTCTATTTTCAACTTTTTGAGGAACCTCCATGCTGTTTTCCAGAGTGGTTGTACCAGCTTGCTTTCCCACCAAGAGTGTAGGAGGGTCCTCTTTTGTCCTCATCCTCATCAGCATCTGTCATTTCCTGACTTGTTAATGTTAGCCATTCTGACTGGTGTGAGGTGGTATCTTATTGTGGTTTTGATTTGTATTTCCCTGAGGCTGAATGATGTGGAGCACCTTTTCATGTATCTGTTGACCATCTGGATGTCTTCTTTGCAGAAATGTCTGTTCATGTCCTCTGCCCATTTCTTGATTGGATTATTTGTTCTTTAGGTGTTGAGTTTGCTAAACTCTTTATAGATTTTGGATACAAGCCCTTTATCTGATATGTCATTTGCAAATATGTTCTCCCATTCTGTCAGTTGTCTTTCAGTTTTGTTAACTGTTTCCTTTCCTGTGCAAAAGCTTTGATCTTGGGCACCTGGGTGGCTCAGTGGGTAAGCCGCTGCCTTTGGCTCAGGTCATGATCTCAGGGTCCTGGGATCGAGTCCCGGATTGGGCTCTCTGCTCAGCAGGGAGCCTGTTTGCTCCTCTCTCTCTCTCTGCCTGCCTCTCTGCCTACTTGTGATCTCTCTCTGTCAAATAAATAAATAAAATTAAAAAAAAAAAAAAAGCTTTGATCTTGATGAAGTCCCAATAGTTCATTTTTGCCCTTGCTTCCCTTGCCTTTGGCAATGTTCAAAGGGAGAAGTTGCTGCAGCTGAGGGCAAAGACATTGCTGCCTATGTTCTCCTCAAGGATTTTGATGGGTTCCTTTCTCACATTGAAGTCTTTCATCCATTTTGAGTCTATTTCCATGTGTGATGTAAGGAAATGGTCCAGTTTCATTTTTCTGCATGTGGCTGTCCAATTTTCCCAACACCATTTGTTGAAGAGGCTGTCTTTTTTCCATTGGACATTCTTTCCTACTTTGTCGAACATTAGTTGACCATAGAGTTGAGGGTCTATTTCTGGACTCTCTATTCTGTTTCATTGATCTATGTGTCTGTTTTTGTGCCAGTACCATGCTGTCTTGATGATGACAGGTTTGTAATAGAGTTTGAAGTCCAGAATTGTGATGCCACCAATTTTGGCTTTCTTTTTCAATATTCCTTTGGCTATTCAAGATCTTTAGAACAATATTTCTTTTGTACTTTTTGAGTCTGTCTGCCAAAAATATCCTGTTCTTACCTGATCACCTGCCCATATTCTTTAGAGTATCATATAATTCAAAGACATTCTGGTGACTTATCTTATGTCAATGGAACAGAATTTATCTGATTTATTGAAGATAAGTCTGAGCACATCTTATTATACAACATGCTTCTGCCATATAGAAAGTTATCAAAATTTATAGTTAGGATCATAAAACTCAGACATAGAGAAAAGTTTCTTTAAAAAAGCCCTACTTAATCAAAACAGATTCCATTCTACTCAGAAACTTTGCAGGAAGAAAAAGATGCCTGGAGTAACACATTTGCTAATAGTTGAGATATTTAAAAAATATTTCAGACAGCAATGTAAAAATTACCTTAATACTTGAATTTTTTTCTATTTCATGTTCCACTGAAGATTATTTGTCCTTACCATGTTGAAAATTTTTATAATTTCTCTCCAAGATATGATCACATATGGTCAGTTCTAAACCAATTTCCCCAATGAGATTAGTAATAAAACAATTCCTTCATAGTAAATTCATTTAAGAAACATCAACCAAGTATTTTGTATCAATTCTGCTCATGGTTTTAAAAATAAATATTATTGTTCTTAATTATGATAAAGACTAAGAGTAGTGGGTGAATACCTATCAACCTATAGTGAAACATAAGTTTAAGGTAATTATGATGTCAAAAGGGACAGATTAACAATCAATACCTCAATTATAGCTGCAAAAGTACAGTCATTTTAATCCCTTATCTTAACTCTAGCATATAAGAAAATGGATTTATCTTTCACTACTGGAGTGGATGAGAAAGGCCATATAAAAAAATTCAATCAGCCTCAGACTAACCATACTAAAAGTCTGTGATTCATTAACAGTTGATGTCAAGATGAATTATTACTAACAATTTATTTAATTATTTATTTTTTAATGATTTTCTTTATTTATTTGACAGACAGAGATCACAACTAGGCAGAGAGGCAGGCAGAGAGAGAGAGAGGAGGGAAGCAGGCTCCCCACTGAGCAGAGAGCCCAATGTGGGGCTCGATCCCAGGACACTGAGATCATGACCTGAGCAGAAGGCAGAGGCTTTAACCCACTGAGCCACCCAGGCACCCCTACTAACACTTTAAATGAACTTTTCAAAATATAGTATTTTCTTATCAGAAATTTGAATTCCTTTTTATTACCACCTCAGGAAAATAAAAGTGATTAGTGAAAGTAATTATATCTTCAACTTTTATTAACATGAGACACTATGGTTTTTAACTTAAATATTTTTATTTAAATTCAATTAGCCAACATATAGTATATCAATAGTTTCAGGTTTAGTGTTCAATAATTCATCTCTTGTGTATAACACCCATTGCTCATCATATCAAGGTGGTGCTATTCTCTTATCATAACAGAGCAGCTATTATATAATATTAAGCAATAAATTAATATGATAATATGAATGATAACATCTATCCTGTAATAGATAATAAAAATTCTTGAAGAATGAAATTAATGATTCTATTTTAAAAATTTCTATTCACTTATTTGAGAGGGGATGAGAGGGAGAGAGAGTGGGGGGGGGGCAGAAGGAGAGGTAGAGAAAGCATCTCAAGCAGACTCCCATGCTGAGCAGACTGGGGCTCAATCTCACAATCTCGAAATCATGACCTGAGCCAAAATCAAGAGTCAGATGTTTAACCAACTCAACTACCTAGGATCCCCAAAGTCACTGATTCTTAAAATAGCAATTTGCATGTTTTTCAAATTGTTTAGTCTAGGGTGCACTTTTTATTTTAATTTGTGCTTATATCCCTACAAAGATGTGATAGCAATGAAACTGCACCCACATGTAACATGCAAGTAGAGATTACAACTGTACTGTATAATTTGAAGGAACTCTATTCCTTTTTACAAACAGTTGAGAGAATAATCATATTTGCACCCCATGAATTCTGCATTCTACTCCATTTGTGCCCACATATGTTGAATATTGACTTCTGGCCTTTTGTCATTATCTGACACGCTGTTCAGTAATACTCTCCTAGAATCCAAGAAGCTAAAGAAGTCAAAACACCTGTACCTTTTAAAGAACTCTAATTGAACAATGATAACTCCCTGAGCTCTTTACCAAATTATCGAGTTTATCAGTCACACTGTCAATAACTGCATCTGTTCCCTTTACCAGTTCCTGTACTTCAGAATGAAAGACACTTCTTTGTGCTAAAGTGAGTTAGGGATTATATCCTATAAGAACCACTATAGGTGATGGACGTCTAAGTGATCTCCTGCTGCTTGCTTTGGACTGTGAAGCAGTTGAGAATACTAATAGCAACAGAGCAAGAACAGTTTTTGCTAACTTAGGATCATACCAGCCTCTATTGATGTAAACAGGAATTTGATGGATGCAATGAGCTCTCTGCTCTCCACAAACAACACACAAAACTTATTTTAAATTGTTTATCTTCTTATATTTCATATGAAATGCAGGATGGACTATGACTGAATTGATGATAATATTGGAATATGACTTTGAGGCACACAATTAAAAAAGCACACAGCTTCTTTTATCACTGTTTTGTTTTTTTTTTTTTTTCTTTCCATCAGTTACTATCCCCAAAGAATTTACTGGAAGCAAAATGAAATTTTAAAAGAGACAAATGAAAAGAAAAAAAAATGATGCTCAGAAAAGACCTACTGCTTCAAATCAGGGATGAAGGGAAAATATAGCAGTTGGGGCTGTTGAAGCAGCATTTAGGGCCCCAGCATAACTGCTGATTTTCACACCATATTCTATCAGTATGTACGTGTCTAGGATGTGCAGTACCTTGCAGCTAGTGACTCTCCTACAGAGAAAAGTTGTTTTCAGATTCTCTTTTCTGTGGAGCCTTCCTCCACAGAATTCACAAAGTGCACTCCTATTTTCCAGACTCAGCATTTATTTCTCTTGTGTTTTGCTACTGAATAATAGCTATGTATGGTTTGCTCTGGAAATGGCACCTCTGTATTAAATCATTGTAACACTAACTAATGTGAAAAGTTGATTTGCAGATTTCCCTGTGTCAAATGCTCATTTCATGGTATTATCACAAAGCATTTCTTCCAGGATCAGAAGAATTGAGGACTGAAATTTCTAAAGACTACAGTAGTGAGTCTACTGTAAGGAAAGGTAAGAACTGGGCAATAAAACAATAAGTATTTTTCTCCAGTGCCTTCATATCTGTTTGATTACCCAAGCTGGCTCTGAATGGCATCATACTCATTTGGCAAATGCCAAATATCAGAGATACAGTTTATTAGAGACAGAGCTTGGGGTGCAATCGTTTTATAAATCAGATTTACCTCAGTGATAGCTAAATCAAAGAATTGAAGCTTTCCTTGTATGTCCCTTTACAAGAGCCCCAGTATTATAGAAATTATTTCAGAAGTCATTCTATCTTGTTTCTCTTCTTATTCATGATCCATCACCCCCACTCAATAATGTTTATCTTCATTGTTCCTAAGGCCAAAGCTTTTTTTCCTCTCTCCATCTTCAGAGCTCTTTCTTTCCCAGGCATGTTCTGAATCTTGATTTTCAACCTACCCACTATACAAACCTCACTTCTAGTAGTCTTCCATTAAGAATGCTCCAGTGAGCCATTTAAACTACTAATGATAGATAATTCTTAATATGTTGCTCCTTCCCAGGAACAAAAATCCTATCTCAAATTGATAGAAAGTCAAGGTACTATATATTGAGGCACTATATTCTCTTTAATGCTTTTCAGATGCCACTAGAGCTCTCACTTGAAAGAACCTTCTCAAGAGGACCCCTATAAAAGTATTTTATGGAAACAGCATTTATCCCTAGGAGGTAAGGACAATTCCCTGGGAGCTAATATTGTAGTCCCTCAAGGACTGATTGAGGCATTTCATCTCTGGTGGTAAAACTCAGTTCATGATATCAAGATGACATACATCAGTTGAAGTTGAATTTTATTTCTAGCATAAGGAAAGATTTCAGAAAGTTTGCCTAAAAGAGTGAACAATACAAATTTAAACAACTGCTATTATTACATTATATATATATATATATGTATTTATATATATATATACACACATACACATATATATGTGTATATATATGTGTATGTGTGTATATATATATATATATAGAGAGAGAGAGAATCTTCTTTGTGGTTATTTCTAGAAACTCCTATCTTTATGATAGTCCTAAGAGATACCATTGATTTAGACCACAGACTTACAGATGGACCTTCTAAATGCCACTTCTTAACCCCGATTTACTTGCCTAATGTTAGATAATAATGGAGGACAGATGGCTGCAACTTCTCTACACCATCTCTATTTACCACACTAGAGGTAGCCCTTAAATATCACTGAGACAAATGCCCATCATTACAAGTGTCAACTTAGTGCTTGTCATGAATATGCTCCCCCTCACCCTAAGCCAGTATCAAACATGGTAGCAATAACTATGAGCATATTGTATTGGTCTGACTCTTACTTATTTCACTTAACATAATACTCTCTAGCTCCCTACACATCTGCAAATGGCAAGATTTCATTCTTTTTGATGGCTGAGTAATATTCCACCATGTATATATACCACCTCTTCTTTAGCCATTCATCAGCTGATGCACACTTTGGCTCTTTCCATAGTTTGGCTATCATTAATAATGCTGTTACAAGCATCGGGGTGCATGTGCCACTTTGAATCAGTACTTTTGTATCTTTTGGATACCTATTTACTAATACAATTGCTTGGTTGTATAGCAGTTTAATTTTTAACATTTTGAGGAAACTCCATACTGTTCTCCAGAGTGGCTACACCAGTTTGCATTCCCACCAACAATGTAAGAGTTACAGATACAGATACTTTCTCCATATCCTCACCAACATCTGTTGTTTCCTGTGTTGCTAATTTTAGCCATTCTGACAGTTTTGAGGTGATATCTCATCATGGTTTTGATTTGTATTTCCCCAATGATGAGTAATGTTGAACAACTTTTCGTGTGTCTGTTAGCCATTTGTATGTCTTCTTTGGAAACATATCCATTCATGTCCTCTGCCCATTTCTTACTGGATTATTTCTTTTTTGGGTGTTGAGTTTGGTAAATTCTTTATAGATTGGATATCAAACCCTTTATCAGATATGTCATTTGAAAATATTTTCTCTCATTCCATAGGTTGCCTTTTAGTTTTCCTGATTGTTTCCTTTGCTGTGCAGAAGCTTTTTGTCTTGATGAAGTCCCAATAGTTCATTTTTGCTTTTGTTTCCCTAGCCTCCGGCGATATGCCTAGTAAGAAGTTGCTACGGCCAAGGTCAAAGAGGTTGCTGCTTGTGTTTTCCTCTAGGATTTTGATTGTTTCCTGTATAACATGTAGGTCTTTAATCCATTTTGAGTTTATTTTGTGTGTGTTGAAAGAAAGTGGCACAGTTTCATTCTTATGCCTGTTTTCCAACATCATTTTTTGAAGTGACTCTTTTTTCCATTGGAAATTCTTTCCTGCTGTTTTGAAGATTATTTGACCATATAATGTAGGTCAACTCGCATGTTCTCTCTCTGTCAAATAAATAAATAAATAAAATCTTAAAAAAAAAAAGGAAAGAAAGAAATGCAACAGATTTCTGTACATTGATTTTTTAAAATTTTTTCAATTTATTTATTTTCAGAAAAACAGTATTCATTATTTTTTCACCACACCCAGTGCTCCATGCAATCCGTGCCCTCTATACTACCCACCACCTGGTACTTTCTCCATATCCTCACCAACATCTGTTGTTTCCTGTGTTGCTAATTTTAGCCATTCTGACAGTTTTGAGGTGATATCTCATCATGGTTTTGATTTGTATTTCCCCAATGATTTGTATTTCCCCAACCTCCCACACCCCCGCCACTTCAAACCCCTCAGATTGTTTTTCAGAGTCCATAGTCTCTCATGATTCACTTCCTCTTCCAATTTACCTCAACCCACTTCTCTCTAACTCCCCATGTCCTCCATGCTTTTTGTTATGCTCCACAAATAAGTGAAACCATATGATAATTGACTCTCTCTGCTTGACTTATTTCACTCAGCATAATCTCTTCCAGTCCTGTCCATGTTGCTACAAAAGTTGGGTATTCATCCTTTCTGATGAAGGCATAATACTCCATAGTGTATATGCACCACATCTTCCTTATCCATTCGTCCGTTGAAGGGCATCTTGGTTCTTTCCATAGTTTGGTGACCGTGGCCATTGCTGCTATAAACATTGGGGTGCAGATGGCCCTTCTTTTCACAACATCTGTATCTTTGGGGTAAATACCCAGGACATTGATTTTATTCCTGGGACTTTGCTGAATCTGTATATCAGTTCTAGTAACTTTTTTTTAAATTTTACTCATGTGGAATTTAAGAAACAAAACAAATGAATATAGGGGAAGGGAAAAAAGAGAAGGAAGCAAATCATAAGAGACTCTTTTTTTAAAAAAATGATTTAAATTCAATTTAGTTAAGATATAGTATATTATTAGTTTCAGGGGTAGACTTTAATGATTTTGTGATCATCAGTTGCATATAACACCCAGTGCACATTACATCAAGTGCCCTCCTTAATGCCCATCATGCAGCTACCCCATCTTCTCACCCACCTCCCCTCCAGCAACCTCAATTTATTCACTATAGTTAAGAGTCTCTTATGGCTAGCCTTCCTCTGTTTTTATCTTATTTTATTTTTCCTTCCCCTCCCCTATGTTCATCTGTTTTGTTTCTTAAATTCCACATAATGAACAAAATTATATGGTATTTGTCTTTCTCTAACTTATTTCACTTAGTATAATATCCTCTACATCCATCCATGTCGTTGCAAATGGCAAAATTTCCTTCTTTTTGATGGCTGAGTAATATATCTATATATCTATATATCTATACATTAATATAATTATATAATATAATAATATAATATAATTAATATACTAATATATATAATACATATATATATGTATATCTCACATCTCACACTCTCTTTATTCATTTGTCGATGGGTATCTGAATTTTTCCATATTTTGGCTATTGTGGACACTGCTGCTATAAACATTGGGGTGTATGTTTCCCCTCAAATAAATAGTTTTGTGATAATACCTGTAATGCAACTAGATAAATATCTAGTAATGTAATTTTTGCTCAATAGGGTAGTTCTATTTTTAACTTTTTGAGAAATCTCCATGCTGTTTGTTTACCAGAGTGGCTGCACCAGTTTGCATTCACACAAACAGTATAAGAGGGTTCCCCTTCATAAGAGACTTAACTGTAGAGAATAAACTGAGGGTTGGTGGATTGAGGTGGGCATGGAATGGGCTAAATAAGTGATGGGTATTAAGGAGGATACTTGTGGTGAACACTGGGTATTATATGTAAATGATGAATCACTAAATTCTACATATGAAACCAATTTTACCATATGTGTTAACTAACTAGAATTTAAAGAAAAACTTGAAATAAAAATATAACCATAACCATAATATCTTACATTTGCATAATGCTTTAGAGCTTTCAAAGAGGTTATGTATTTATTTTCTTATTTGATCCTCACAATCCATGGAATTTATAGATTTTAGAATGGAATACATAAAGTTAATGGGTTATACAACAGCATAAGTATTTTAATACCAGTATACTGGAGAATATTTTTAACCTGAAAATGCACCTTTGGGTTTTACGTTAGCATTTTATTGCATTTATTATAATCACTTAGTTAAGAGAGATACAAATATATAAATTTAAGACTTAATAAATTAAGCAAAACTAGATCTAGAACACAGATTTTATGATTCTTTATTCACATGCTCATTAGGTTGCTCTATGCACTACATACCAAGATACTCCAACTCTTAATTAAAACAACCAATCCCAGCATAAATTCAGCATCCAAAGCTTCCAATATTGCCAATTTTTGATATGCATGCCAAAAGGTATCAATGTCTGTGGATCTGGATATGTGGCCCCTTGAATTATCATAAAGTATTCATGAAGCTCTCACAGTGTTCAATGGCATGGTTTTAAGCCCTATTGAGGAAAGTGTGCTTTTCCTTGCTAAGAAGATTCCACAAAATTAAGTGACCAGCAAATAATAATTATTTCCAGTCTTTATTAACATAGAATCTGGGGGCCCCTGGGTGACTCAATCATTAAGCATCTGCCTCTGGCTCAGGTCATGATCCCAGGGTCCTGGGATCAAGACCCACATTGGGCTGTCTGGTCTGCAGGAAGCCTGATGCTCTCCCACTCCTCCTGCTGTGTTCCTTCTGTCGTTTTGTCTCTATCAAAAAAATAAATAAAACCTTAAAACAAAGCAAAACAAAACAAAACAAAACATAGAATCTGTAATAGAAATAGAAGACTGTTAAGGGTAAAATCAGAAGCAGATAATAGAGAAAACAGCATTTATTCCACTGAGTATATCTCTCAAATTAGACTCTATAATTATAATTTGTACCATATGAATAAAACTGTTAGGTTTTCCCTATAATATAGTATTGCTTTCTTTCATTGTTTGTTTGTTTTTTTAAGATTTATTTGTTTATTTTTTGGAGAGAGAGATTTTGAGAAACAGAGACAGAGAGAGAGAGAGAGAAGGGGCAGAGGGAGAGGAAGAAAATCTCCCTGACTCCCCACCGAGCACAGAGCCCATCACAAGGATTCATACAGGGTTCTATCTCAAGACCCTCACTCAGATCATAACCTGAGCTGAAACCCAGTCAGACACTTAACCGACTGAGCCAGATGCCCCCCCAACATTGCTTTCTAAAGCTAATCTGTCTGAAGAATTAAAACTTTTCAAAAATAATAATATATTATTTGCACAGATTATATTTTTAAATGGTATATGTAAATACAGATGCTTTCCTCCTCTTTTGATATCATTTTACTATCTCTAGCACATATAATACATTATAAGAAAATTTGATTAGATTCATCCATTTTTCCATTATAAAATGTGTTTTTAGTGTGTCTTTATCAGTGCTACTTTGGTTAAAAAAAAATAGCCCTTGTGACTAGATCCACAAAACAAAGGATCACCTTTGGGTAGAAGGAAAGATACTTCATTGAAATAAGATAATGGAAAGTGAGAATAGGGGTAGATGTGGTTATTTTTTTTAAAGTAAGAGCAAGCCGGTTAAGGGTGTTGATGCTGCTGTGGCTCTTAATCTTACAGGGAATTCTTGATTGTTAAGACAGCTTGAATCATCAATTTTTCTCTCTCTTTTGAATGACTCCATTTGGACAGAAACATGTTATATTACACTCAATTAAAAAAAAAAAAAAACACCTTTTTTTTTTTTTTTTCCCAAATGTCTCTCTGGCCACTATGATTGCTTGATTTTTTTAATCAAAAGTTGTCTAAATATTTTTTTTCTCCTTATTGCCTGCACTTTCTCAGTTCCCATTCTCTCTAGTCCAGAGTTCTTCCAGACCTTTCTCCTAATTAATCTTATTAAATCTCAAATGGCTGCCATGTTGTCAAATCTAATGGTCACTCTGGAGTCCTCATTTCTATTAACCTGTCATTACCTTGACACTTGATCACTCCCAGTCATGAGCCATCTTCTTTACTTCACTACATGGGATCACAAGTATCTGGTTAGCTCTTGGCCTCGCTGACCACGTTGTTGACTAAAGTTTCAATTCTGAATCTTTCTAATTTACTTAAACTCTGAATGTTGAATTAATATGGGAGTTAGGCCATAGATTTTTGTTTTTCATTATACTTACTCCCTAAGTAAGCCCCATGGCTTTATTTCTTTAGATTCTAATACTTAGAATCTCTTTAGACCACTTTCCAACTATCTATGACTTCTATTTATTGTTCACACTTTAAATTTAATTTATTACCTAAATCTTGTCACCAAAACTCAAAATACATGCCAAAGTCAACCACTTCTCATCACCTTTAGCCTTGTACCAGGAACTACTATGTCTTGTCCAAACTGCTGAAGTAACCTATTATTTTCCTGATTTCACTCATGCCTTTTTCTAAACTATTTTCTAGACAATAGTCAGAGTGTTCCTTTGCAATCATAAGCCTGTTATAGTTAATTTCTGGTAAAAATGTTCTGATGACTTCCTATACCACTCAAACAAAACAATAAAACAGACTCCATCCCTCCTAAAACAAACAAAACACCAGAACTCTTAGCATTGTATTACAGGGTCTTATAGATCAAGGCCTCATCCACACCCCACCTTATCTCAATTCTCATTTCTAACTACTCTTTATGTTTCATACCACTCTGCTTTCACTGGTTTCCACACTGTTCCTTATTTTCTTTTAGGACCTTTGCAAGTGCTGTTGCTTCTATTAAACTATTAATTACTCAGAGATCACCATGACCCATTTCCACACTCATTTCAGGTCTCTGCTCAAATGTCAGCTTATAGAGACTTTCCCTGAAAACTATATGTAAAATATCATACACCCTCAAACTCTGTCTAGCTTATTAGTCATGATTTCTTTTCCATAATCTATTACTACTTGAAATTATTTATGTGTCTTATCCTCTAAAATGCAAGCTGCAACTTAAACTGCAGTACCTCTGGTGCCATAGAAGAATGCCTTTATACAAAATAATAACACAATAGCACAGAAAATCAACAATAAGTCCTTGTGAAATGCACAAAAGAATAAATGATTGCATGTATTTGCACTATCAGCTACAAGTGAGTTCAAAGAACTTTGAGCAATGAGTAAGGAGATTATAAAAGTATGAAGAAGCCATTTTACTACTGAGGTAAAGATTATTTTTAAGAATATGATTTTAGGGGCGCCTGGGTGGCTCAGTGGGTTAAAGCCTCTGCCTTCGGCTCAGGTCATGATCCCAGGGTCCTGGGATCGAGCCCCGCATCGGGCTCTCTGCTCAGCGGGGAGCCTGTTTCCCTTCCTCTCTCTCTGCCTGCTTCTCTGCCTACTTGTGATCTGTCTGTCAAATAAATAACATTCTAAAAAAAAAAAAAAAAAGAATATGATTTTAGTACAACTTTGAAATTATTTTACATACTATTATTTCTATAATTCTTGTATTATTTAATATTTAAATTGTTTGTAGTTTTTTTTGTTACTACTTTGTTCCAGTAAACACCTGGAACTAGATGTTCATGAACATCTCAACTTTTTAATACTATAAATTCTAAGAAGTGGAATTACTAGTCAAGAATTTGAACATTTTAAAGACTTGATAAATATTACCAAACGCCCATCAAGAAATAAACATTAACTTTTCACCCACCAAAAGAACACTAAAATTCAACTTCTTCCACCCTGGGACAACCCCATGCACTTTCCACGAAAATAAATGTAACAGCAAAAGGACTTTATTAATATAAGAGATGACAAAGTCACTCCTCCCCTATTTTCCATTATTGATGAGATTGGATATTATTGTGTATTTTGTAATTTTCCTTCATCACTACTAATTTTATTATAAAGAGTTGTCAACTTTATCTTATCTTCCCTTTTATTCTGCAAATATTAATGCAAACATTATTTCCCAGTTCACTGTTAGAATTTTGTTTACAGAGTTGACTTTTATATGATCAAGTGTGTCCATGTTTCCTTATAATTATTTTACCTTTTAATAATTTAATAATTAACCGTCTTTCTCCATCCTGAGATTGTGTGTTTTTCCTTTTCACAATTTAAGCTTAAATCCTTATAAGAATTATATTGGAGTACATTATAAAGTGAGTCTCATTTTATTTGTCCCCAAATCATAAGCCAACTGCTAGAAAATAAGTTACTAAATAATCTTTAATTTCCCTATTGCTTTCCATTTATCACTTCTATTGTATGAATCTCTTTATGTATATGCACTACTATACTACACAGATCTCAATACTCTTGCTTTGTAAATAGTCAGGAGCCATGTCTATTTACCTTACTATTTATCGTTAGAAACAAGAAAATACCCAATAATTGTTTTTGAATTATGAATAAAGTGAGAGTTACTCTCGTGCAAAACTGAGGAAGTAGAACAGGACTCCTGTGGAATGGATATTCTCCAAGTCAGGATCTCTAACCACAAAGCCCAGGGCTCCTCAATGTTCTGCAATGCTTTCAGCCAGCAAACCTAGAAAATAGATTAAAAAATTCTTTTCCAGAAAGTCTGAGGTAATACTGAGAAAAGAAAGCTTTCTCCAAGAGAACGATCTTAACAGTCTTCATCAATTGCTAGTCAAATGTACTGCTTAAGAGCTGCTGGGACCAAGTGAATCTGATTTCCTTAATAAATAGCAGAAAGACAATCAGTACTGTCTTCTAATATTCTAGAATCTATCTCTCTGCTTCAGACTACCTAACTCATGAATAAAAGACTTGAGGATATTCTTGGGCCTTAGCATCCCGGAGTCAAAGTTTAGATGGAAGTAGAAGAGCTGAAGCATATAGGACTAGATGTCACTGTAACAAGTATGTATCCATAAATTAAATCTCCAACTCCTAATACAAACATGTTTTCTTGCCATTTGGTCTCATTCACCATATAAACCCAGGTTAAATATTCCCTCCTACGCGAGCCTTTTCTGTTTTCCTTTCCCTGATCCTCCTTTCTCCCCTCTGTCACACTAGTTATTCTATTCTACAGTGATGTATTAGCTTGTAAATTTCTCAAGTGTAGCTCCAAAACTTTAGGAACTATGTCTGTATCTCCAAAATCTAGTATAAGATGTCATACACTATGAATTTTAGTGGATGTTTATTGAACTCATTTAGTCCCATCACCTAATGATGGATCAGAAGAAATTTTGTTTAAATGAGGGTCCCAGTAAGTTATATCTGAATCAAAGAATCATGTACTTTAAGGGCTGCACATAGTCCTAAAAGTCATCTTGTCCAACACCTCTTCCAATGCGTGAATTTCCTTTACATCCTATTTGAACACTTAATGATTAGCAGCATATCCCCTCTAGAATTAGCTTATTTCATCACTAGTAAGCTCAGAGTTTTATTTCTTTTTTAATTTTTTAAAAGATTTTATTTATTTATTTGACAGAGATCACAAGCACGCAGAAAGGCAGGCAGAGAGAGAGGAGGAAGTAAGCTCCCCACTGAGCAGAGAGCCTGATGTGGGGCTCCAGAACCCTGGGATCACGTTCTGAGCCAAAGACAGAGGCCTTAACCCACTGAGCAACCCAGGTGCCCCAAACTCAGAGTTTTAAACCTAGAAAAATTTTAAAGCCTTAAAACTCTACTTTCAGGTTAGTAAAAACCTTCCTTCCTTTATTATTCAAAGCAAGTCTATTAATTATTACCTCTTTCATATCACAACCATTCAAATATTTCAAGACCATTCTTGTTCCCTGTATGTTTTCTTCTTCAGAAAATAACATCCCTAGACTTCAATATTTGGCTGCCAGTGTGGTTCCAACTTTTGTCTCCACTATTCAGAGATAGGCTGACCACTGTAGAATTAATCAGGACTATCAACTGCTCTTCCTCTCTCCTTATCTTTTCATCTTACATCTTACACAGTTCACAAGTTTAGGCCACAGCCACTGTGAGATAGCTTTGGCACACTGTGAACTAAATCTCCTAAATCTTTTTTTAACAATCTGCTGCTAAGGCAAGACCCTTCACTTGCTATGGAGAGGGCATGTGTGAAGAGTTGGTTTGCCTCTGTTAAATTTCACCTTGTAGGGTTTCCCATTTTTTCAGCTATGCCAAGACTTCTATGAATCTTGGTTCTATCATTCACTGTGATTGCTGCCTTTCTCTGATTTGTGTTATATCCAAACTGAAGGTCTTGTCTTCATCAGCTCATTCCAGAAAGAGCATCAAATAGCCTAAATGGAGTGGCCTTTCTTGAAGTCTATTTCCTCAGTCTTTTCAAAACAAAAGAGCCAAGGTTAGATGCCTCAGTGTACTAGGTTTGTGACATTGACAGTACACAGTACTGTACACAGTACAGTACACCACTCACCTGCATGGCTGGAACAGAAGAAACTAGGGCCAGAGGCCTAGCTTTCACTGCTAACACCTCCCTGAGACACAGCCTCTAGAGCCATTCCCAGGTGCCATCATCTTGAGGAAATACACTGAACTGTGTAGGTAGCCATCTTGAGATGGTTGGCAGGTAGGACAGCTCCGTTAATGATGTAAAACAGAACGGAAAGAATAAATTCACATACTGCCCAAGTTTCTCAGGAACAACTATTTTAAGTAATTGTTAATTGGGTCTATTTGGTACTAAGGGGGTATTTCTTTGCAAAGTGTCCCCAGATACAAATACCAGCTACCCTCTCATGATATAGTTTCAAAAAATTTTTCCATTTACCACTTGCATAAGCAAAATGACTACTTTTTCCAGTTCCCATGTTTATAGAGAAGAACTGGCAAGTGATTCCTTTCCGGTAGAATGTTGGGGAAAATCATTTGTGCCACATTCATGCCATGCCACATAATATCGCTCACCCTCTCATGGTTTCCACTACTCACACTACTAGACATAAAGGACTGAGAGAGAAGATATGTGAGGGAAAAATCCTAGCTTCTGAGGTCACTGCCTAGAGTATAGTTGCCTACCATATACCTGGTCAAAAATATCTGCAAGGGATTTGCATGAAAGAAATAAAATTATTGGATTACACTAATACATTTGGGACTTGCTTATTTTATCAAGACAATTTTGACTAACATAGTATATACTTAGCAATAAGCAATGCCAATCAAGACTGTGTCTGGTGACTGGTATTATAAACTTTCTCATTTAAACAGTAAATACTGCAAAGGAATGGACCTCTACTTTTTGCAAAGCTCTTTTTTCCTTACCTCCCATCCTCACATCCACATTTAATAATATCTCTTCCATAATAATAGATAGGGAATTAAAAAGACTTCTCTCTATAATAGCTTTATTTGTATAATGAGAAGCCACCAACTTAAGGACTATTTTTATAAGAAGTATCCAGAATACTATTATGAAACTAGCTAAAATATTCTAACCAGAAAGTTTAATATGTAAGATTTTTTAAAAAATTTATTTGACAAAGAGAGACAGATCCCAGGTAGGTAGAGAGGCAGGTAGAGAGAGAGGGGGAAACAGGCTCCCCACTGAGAAGAGAGCCCAATGTGGGGCTATATCCCAGGACCCTGAAATCATGATCTGAGGTGAAGGCAGAGGCTTAACCCACTGAGCCACCCAGGCACCCCAATATGAGAGATTTAAATATATGCACAAATTGCTTAAGTTTTAGTTTATTTCCCTAAACATTTTATTGAAAACTAAAATTCTGTCCTGCCTCAAAAATACACAATAACTTAATGAAGAGAGAAGTTGGCATAACTAAGATTTAACAAAAACATACTCAATATATGAGAAATTCTAATAAAGTCACATTTTATATTGAATTTTAATAGAATCAGGAAAACTTAAAGAAAAGTGAATTAGATCACATGGGAAAGCAATACGATTTTGACATCTTAGTTATAGAAGCACGGTATATAGCATTTTAACATGAGAATCACAGTCTTCATAAATGTTAGTAGATTAAAAAAATATTTCTTGATTCTTCAAATCTACTGGTTTACTATAAGAGTACATAACTTATGAGATAAAGATATAAGTAATACCAGAAGAGATGGTAGAGTTAATGAATAAAAACTGACAAACTGAAGCATCTGGGTGGCTCAGTTGTCCAACTCTTGGTTTCAGCTCAGGACATGATCTCAGGATCATTAGATCAAGTCCCATGTCAGTCTCCACTCTGGGTGTAAAGCCTCCTTGGGATTCTCTCTCACGGACCACCAACAATAAGTATCACAGTCTATTTTTAAAAATAAAAACACAAAGAAAAGATCATATAAGGTAGAGTAAACTATAAGAGGAAGTATAATCATTAAAATTATAAATTCCTCAAGTTAGTAATAAAAGATTCACAAATTTTGAAAATTTACATAGTGTCAAAAATTAAAATTTCCTTTTCTTCATGGGGGTCATATTGTGTATAGAAGATTTTCACAGGAAATTTTGAATAATCTAATATCTAACAAAAATGTACATATATAAAATGTTACACTGAAAAAACACCAACATTCATCATCTTCTAATACCTGTCAACTGATATCAGCATCAATAACAAAACTAATTAAGAAGAGAAAAATTAGGTTGAAATGGGAATGAAAAATATTGGGCAAAAAAAAAAAATAAGAGCAACATAAGAAAATGTTAGAGAAAACTAGTTACATATTATCTACTTTTGAAAATATACTATAATCAAATCATAATCATATTTTCTAGCTAGGAATGAAATACTAATGTTAGAGAGATAGAAGATGGAGACATAAGAGAACAAAACCTCTTTTGCAGTGAAGTAGGCCAGTGGAAGAGAGGGTCAAAGAGTAGCTATAATGAGGCTGAAGAATGTGCATATTTGGAGTGTATTTTTCCCCAATAGGAGAAACTTTAACATTATGAATGATTTCATTTTCTTTAAGGACAAAAGCATAAAGTCTTGAGGAAATAGTCTGTCTTGAAGAAATAAGAAATTCTAGGGGATATGTGGTGTTAAAGATAAATTATAATGATTTCAAAATATTTCAAATTTAACCTAGTTTCAAAATTTTTTAAATGCAATTCCCAATATTGACATGAGACTCTAAAAACTATAGAACATTTCTAGATAAATGCTACATAAATTTCATTAAACTTTTCCTTGATTTTCCAGCCACGTGAAAAGTAAAAGTGATAGATGGTGAACTGGGCATCCAAAATACAAAAATATCAGCAGAATAATTCAGCAAATTAGCACAACTTCTTGTATCTCAGTTCACAATATGGTGTGTAGAAACAAGGGTAAACAACATTTCCAACATTTTGTTGTCAATGTCATATGGTTAGTTTGTACTATAACAAAAAACCTGTTCCATGTGGCACTGACCTGCCATAAACAGACATAACCCAAGAGGTTATTTAGCAATTGAGTATTGAAAACCTATCAGAATAGGTACTTATAATTTCATTTTTATTTGTAGTACTTATTGCTGTCTCTATACTCATTTGTTAAGAAAATGGAAAAAAATCACATTTGCCCTTTTTCAAATCAATAATAAATAATAAATTATGTCAATGTAAGTGTGATAAGAAACTTCTAATTCTATACAATATTTTCTATCACCACCACCCTAATTAAAGGTGTCCTTTTGTTTTGATTCTACTTTAGTATTTATGTGCCTTACAGAAATTACACTTTTTTGCATTTTGTAGGAGAGCACTACTTCTTATATGGTATAATCTCTTATAAATGTATAATACCACAAAAAGGATTTAATAGCAACAAAAGCATGGTGCAGAGCTCTTTTGTGGGGGCTTTCATCTATAGAGTAAATGAATTTGTACACTACAGAATATTTTGCTGTAAGTGTAGTTTTGTCTATAAATGATTCTGCTGAGAGACATCACCTTGACTAGTTCAATTTTATGCTAGTTTTCTTTTTTACTCTTTCTAGAGAATACAGACATACAAATAAGACATAGTAAGTATACTTCAGATTTCTCAGATACTTTTAGAAAAGAATATTTCTTTTCAATTTGGATATGGTTGGCCTTGTGTAGATAGAGCTCAGAAAAAAATATTTTCCATCCTCTACATCCTCAATCTAGCTACTGTTTTAGTGATCTAAATTTGTTCACCTATTGCAAACACAATGAAAAACAGGCTGGAGACTATCACTGGCATTAAAAGTATTACCAAAAAAAAAAAAAAAAAGGAAATCCTTATGATATTGTTTTTCCATATGATAAGATTTTAGTTTTCTAAGCAGCTATCATAATTGAGATAAATACAATATTGTGGGTTTCAGAGGAGAAGAAATTAAAATTCAAGCAGTTATAGACAATAGGCAGATGGCATTACCAAGGAGTTGCATCTGAGTCTGGTAAAGAATGAGTAGATGTTCTATTTTCAACATTTTGAGGAACCTCCATGCTGATTTCCAGAGTGGTTGTACCAGCTTGCATTCCCACCAACAGTGTAGGAGGGTTTCCCTTTCTCCGCATCCTCGCCAGCATCTGTCATTTCCTAACTTGTTATTTTTAGCCATTCTGACTGGTGTGAGGTGATATCTCATTGTGGTTTTGATTTGTATTTCCCTGATGCAGAGTGATATGGAGCACTTTTTCATGGGTCTGTTGGTCTTCTTTGCAGAAATGTCTGTTCATGTCCTCTGCCCATTTCTTGATTGGATTATTTGTTCTTTGGGTGTTGAGATTGCTAAATTCTTTATAGATTTTGGACACTAGTCCTTTATCTGATATGTCGTTTGAAAATATCTTCTCCCATTCTGTCAGTTGTCTTTTAGTTTTGTTAACTGTTTCCTTTGCTGTGCAAAAGCTTTTGATCTTGATGAAATCCAAATAGTTCATTTTTGCCCTTGCTTTCCTTGCCTTTGGCGATGTTCCTAGGAAGATGTTGCTGTGGCTGAGGTCGAAGAGGTTGCTGCCTGTGTTCTCCTCAATGACTTTGATGGATTTCTTTCTCACATTGAGGTCCTTCATCCATTTTGAGTCTATTTTCATTGTGGTGTAAGGAAATGGTCCGATTTTATTCTTCTGCATGTGGCTGTCCAATTTTCCCAACACCATTTATTGAAGAGGCTGTCTTTTTTCCATTGGACATTCTTTCCTGCTTTGTTGAAGATTAGTTGACCATAGAGGTGAGGGTCTATTTCTGGGCTCTCTATTCTGTTCCATTGATCTATGTGTCTGTTTTTGTGCAAGTACCATGCTGTCTTGATGATGACAGCTTTGTAATAGAGCTTGAAGTTCGGAATTGTGATGCCACCAACTTTGGCTTTCTTTTTCAATATTTCTTTGGCTATTCGAGGTCTTTTCTGGTTCCATATAAATTTTAGGATTATTTGTTCCATTTCTTTGAAAAAGATGGATGGTACTTTGATAGGAATTGCATTAAATGTGTAGATTGCTTTAGGTAGCCTAGACATTTTCACAATATTTATTCTTCTAATCCAGGAGCATTGAACATTTTTCCATTTCTTTGTGTCTTCCTCAATTTCTTTCATGAATACTTTATACTTTTCTGAGTATAGATTCTTTGCCTCTTTGGCTAGGCTTATTCCTAGGTATCTTATGGTTTTGGGTGCAATTGTAAATGGGATGGACTCCTTAATTTCTCTTTCTTCTGTCTTGTTGTTGGTGTAGAGAAATGTAACTGATTTCTGTGCATTGATTTTATATCCTGACACTTTACTGAATACCTGTACATGTTCTAGAAGTTTTGGAGTGGAGTCTTTTGGGTTTTCCACATATGACCCAGCAATTGCACTACTGGGTATTTACCCTAAAGTTACAAATGTAGTGATCCGAAGGGGCACGTGCACCTGAATGTTTATAGCAGCAATGTCTACAATAGCCAAACTATGGAAAGAACCTAGATGTCCATCAACAGATGAATGGATAAAGAAGATGTGGTATATATATACACAATGGAATACTATGCAACCATCAAAAGAAATGAAATCTTGCCATTTGCAACAGCATGGATGGAACTAGAGGGTATCATGCTTAGTGAAATAAGTCACGTGGAGAAAGACAACTATCATATGATCTCCCTGATATGAGGAAGTGGAGATGCAACATGGGGGGTTAAGGGTGTAGGAGAAGAATAAATGAAACAAGATGGGATTGGGAGGAAGAAAAACCGTAAGTGACTCTTAATCTCAAAAAACATACTGAAGGTTGCTGGGGGGAGGGGGGTTCGGAGAAGGGGGGTGGGGTTATGGACATTGGGGAGGGTATGTGCTATGGTGAGTGCTGTGTAGTGTGTAAACCTGGTGATTCACAGACCTGTACCCCTGGGGATAAAAATATATTATATGTTTATAAAAAATTAAAAATTAAAAAAAAAAAAAAGAATGAGTAGATGTCTGTAGAGTGAAAAAGAAAGGCCATTCCAAATAGAGAGAGTCTTGAGAGAGTATGTGGTGCTAGGGAACGTAAAAATGCAACTCATAATGATAAGAGTTTTTTTTTTTTCTTTTAGACTGACTGACAGAATGAGAGAGAAAGAGAGAGAGAGAGAGACAGTGTGCACTAGAAGGAGGGGCAGAGGGAGAAGGAGAGAGAAAATCTCAAGCAGACTCCATAATGAGTGTGACTGAGGTGGGGCTCAATCTCACAATCCTGAGATCAGGACCCTGAGATCACAAAGCAGAAGACAAGAATTGGACCTTAATCCACTGTACCACCCAGGTGCCCTTAAGATTATGTTGTAGATAGAGATAAATATAGGAGTTGATATATATATATATATATATATATATATATATATATATATGATGTAGGTCATGGTAAGCAGTTTGAACTTTACTGTATAAGCAAGTTAAAACAAAATTACAAAATCAAATAAGTAAATTTCATTGTGCATTTACGATGGGCCAATTGTAGGAGCAAGGACCTACCATATTAAATTCTTAAAACAGCTTTTGAGTTAGGTACTGTTGTTAATCTTTCATTCACTAAAAGGAAAATCTGAGGCGCAGATAAATTCATTTGCTTGTGTTGCAAAGCCCTAATTTGTACCCCAGCAAACAATCTAGAGCCTGTGTTCCTCAACACTGCAACACTCAACCTATCCTAAGAAACCATATTTTATATTATGAAGTATAAATAGTCTAAAAACACTTCCTCATTATAATTATTCAGTAATGTTTAATTTTGTGAATCTAATTTTAGTTTGAAATCTAATGAACAGGATAAGGGAATCTTGAAAATACTGAAAATGCTCCATTAAATATTCTTTCAAATTATAGTTTTAGTTTTTTTGTTGACATCCTGTAGCATTTTTCTGTTGCCATTTATGGTCTCGTTTTTTGTAAGTGTTTCAGATAAAACTGTTAGTTTGAGAGTTTCTACACTTAGGTTTTTTAATATCAAAATATTACATAGTATATCAACTTCAGTGAAAAATCTTGCCTAAAATAAAATGATAAAGACTTGTCATGCTCTTGCTTTTAAGGTGCTGGAGTCCACAATGTAAAACAAATGAATAGAAAAAAGCTTTGGATCTGGCTCAGCTGGGTTCAAATTCCAAATCTGCTATTTACTCAAATTATGATTCATTGACTTAGAAAAATCTCCAGGTTTATTCAATGCCCTGCATTCTTTTTTTTTTCTTTATTTTTTTTTTTTTTTTTTTTTGCTTATTTCTACCTGTAAATAATGCTTCACTCATATGCTCCTGGTGGGAACTATATAATAGAACATTTAAATTCTTATACATTGCTAGATCTAATAGTTCTAAAAACGTTGTTGCTGATGTCATTGTTATTTATATTATTGTTACTGTTGTTTGCTGTCATAAGGACTGGTCACCTAGCCCTCTCCCAAAGTCGCTCGTCCTAGGTACCTTGGTTACTAATGTTCACTTACTGCCAGATTTTTTATGTCCAAAATTAATTTTTTAAAGAATCTCCCTCTACTTGAGCTCCACCGCCAGTGAATATTTATTAACTGCTACAGTCAACTGGCCATGGGATAAATGTCATCCCCAAATACCACCTAGGGGTGATTCTCATGAAAGATCGCTCCATATCCAGTTTCCTTAGCAAAAGGTTCTTGAAACTTAAGGTAGAGAGCTTTCTTTCAACTATTCTAGCATGCAAATAATACATTTGAGAAACTGCAGTTTGAATCTACTTGGCTTTTTTTTTTTTTTTTTTTTTTTGCCAAAGTAGACACGCTATAATATTTAATGCTATTCTGTGTTTTCTCTGAAACACTTATTGGTTTTCAGGCAGGGTGAATATTTCTCAGTAAAACTGAGGAAAAGAATTTTCCCAAAGATCAGATCAGATTCTGATGACATAAAGGACTGAAAGGAGGAAATCAAATACTATCTGCTTTGCTTCCTTACCAAAAACTTGAGTCCTATGATTTCCCTCAGAATATGGGTTTTTAAAAAAACATCTAGGATTAATAAATGGAACAAAAACATGTAAGTATAATTATTACATTTTCCTTTCCAATTTCAATTTTTTTCTAATCAAAAAACTTCTTCACTTATTGTCATTACTAACCATGCTTAAAATAATTTCCTTGAAGGTCTGATCCTCGAATAAATTTACAAATATAGATATTAAAAATATATAAAGGCATTAAGCTTTTTCAAAAATTTAGAAAAGTTTTTAAACTTGTTTTAGATTTCCCAATAATGTGATACAAAAAGTGTGTGTGAATATCATATACATATATATGTTATACACATACACACGTATATTTACACAAACTGAACACTTCTTAAAATCCAGGGTTTTTTAAGTTTAATTTTTATTTTATCCCAAATTCCACTCTTTTGTTTTCACTTAGTCTCATTTATATACTTCTTATTACATGTATAGTTAGTTATAGCTTTTGTTACTGCAACAATCTTAAACCTGTGAAGTGAACTCTCTTAACTGCCCTTATAGATTTTGAGCAGTGAATTCCTCCAAACCTCAGTTATACAATTTTATCTCTAAGATATCCTAACTGACAATCATCAAAATTCCAATTCTTAATTTGGTTCAACTGCATTTAGTTATAATATATAGCATTATTCACAAGTTAAAGGTAATATTCCACACTTAACTTTCAAAGATGCCAATACCTCTCCAGTTCAATGGCATCTTCCAAAGTAAACCCACAGACTTCAAACAAGAATTTTTAACTGATGCAGTTATACACAAAAGGTATGTTTCCTGTGTAAGGCTAGCAAGATGGCTACCAGGAGCCCTCTGGGATGGCATTCATTACTTTAGCAAATTTGCTGTGGTCAAAGGTCTGCCCTTCAGAACTGCAGATACATAAACCTGATTTTGTCAGCATACACAGAATGTGTCCTTCTCTCAGGACAAGATATTGACCAAGCTCACATGACTGATGTATAAAAGCAGAAAGTCAATTGTTCTGTGGATAGAGTGCAATGGGTTCTTAACCCTCCTTTTGGCTATTACTCTTTGGTGTCTGTTTTCCACTTTTAATCAAATGATGCCTTCTATCTTACTACAAGTGCAATTTCTTTCACATCAGAGTCTGCTAGCTGTTATGAAGTGGTGAATGGAATCAGTTTTATTCCTCAGTTTTATTGTTCACCCCCTTTCAGAATTTTTTCAGAGGTTATGAGCAGAATTATCTACAACTTTCACCATACTTTCAATTTTCTTTTGAGAGAATGGGAAGGAGACCAGCCTCTAAATTTAAAAACGACAACCACAGAGGGAATAAAACATACTACTCTTTAAAGTGTTCCAGACCCTAAAAGTTTAGTGACTATCTAAATCTGAGCTGGTTTACCCTCTTCCATGAATACATGGTTTTTGCTTTCAGATGTCATTGAACAAAATGTTTCTAAAATACTGCCTTGTTACATCCCTAAACTTGATCCCAAATGGCCTGTACAGATAGCTCACTTATCAATTACTTTAATAAGAACCAGGACATCAGATGCTTAATAGTAAATATTTCCCCATAAGCCATGTATCCAAACTGCATTTTCAATGATATATATAAACACAAAGGGATTGACTGGAAAATGCCTATATAGGAATATACCAATTCATAACAGTCTCTCCAAGGGCAGAGAACACCTATGATAAAACTTCAGTCAGGGGCGCCTGGGTGGCTCAGGTGGTTAAGCCGCTGCCTTCGGCTCAGGTCATGATCTCAGGGTCCTGGGATTGAGTCCCACATCGGGCTCTCTGCTCAGCAGGGGGCCTGCTTCCCTTCCTCTCTCTGTGATCTCTTCCCTTCCTCTCTCCTACTGTGATCTCTCTCTGTCAAATAAATAAATAAAATCTTTAAAAAAAAAAAAAAAACTTCAGTCAATAGGAGATATAAACCCTTATGCTCTGATGTCAATCCAGAGTCAAAAAATTACCAGTGAATACAATGCCACCTACTGTACCAGCAAAGACTGCAAACAATTCAAACTCCCTTCAATTAATTAAAAAAAAAAGTTGTTTATCTCAATTTAGAGGCCATCCTTCGAATCTCTTATAGATAGAAAGGCCATTTATCTCAGCTTGCCCAGGAAACTCCTATTTTTTGCTTATAATCCTTGCATAATTATTAATTATGCTCAGTTCTTTTAAAATTGTCCCAGCTTGGAAAGGTTTTTCTTATTAAGTCAATTTCAAATTATCTTTTCTAGATTTTGTACAATCCTTATCTTTACGCATGCATCTCCAGCCACGGTGGCCTTCTGATAGTCTCTTTTAAGCCGTGTTTACTCTCTTCACATGGTCGTTGCAAATACTGCATTAAATGACTTGTTTCTTGCTTAAAAGTATGCATTCTTTAGATCTTAGTTAAGTGGTAGTTTAGGAAGACTTCCAGGCTTCAATGAATATCCACCTATTATTCACGTCTACTGGGCAATGAACACAGTCATATCTATTTGCTTTTTTTACATATAGTTATAACCGCTGTATATGCTTTAGTCATCTCCACTAAACTACCAACTCCATGAAAGCAAAAGCTGACAATTTTTCAAAGACCATAAGTCTCCAGGACATAGCATAATGCGGGGCATAATATAATCCTTTAATAGTATCTACAAACAAGAAAGTTTAGAAGATAAAATGAATTTTGGAACATTTATACAAGCAATTACAAATTAGCTTTCTGCTTTTTATTTATTTTTATACCACTCCAAAAGCACCCATACAATTCCAAGAACACTGAAAGGTAAAACATAGTAAAACTAATAATGTAGGTCCTTCCGCTCTGACTGTGTCCAGAAACCCTTGGGTTCATCTTCTTGATACTTTCTCAGTCCATCTCTGAGGAGAGAAAGAAAAAGCAAATACAGAATTTGAAGGGTATATGACACAGTATGCATTCTTCATGTCCTGCCAGCCTGTCCCACTTATTCTAAAACCTTAAAAGTCTCTGGGAGGAAAAGTTATTCTACTCTTTGAAAACTGAAATCTTTTTTTTTTCCCCAAACAGATACCTATAGACTTATCCTACTTCTTCCTCAATTTCCACTTCTGTATTTATACTTGGGATTAAAGTAACCTGGCAATGGTAATTTGAACTCTACGAAGAATTATCTTCTATTTCCCATTACTTTTATAAAAATAGAATACAGGCTTGTACAAGGAGTTAGCATAATAACTTTCTTATCAAAAAGAATAATTTTAATTGCATTTCTTATATGTATTGCCAAACTTGAAGAAGGAACTCAAAGTCAGTTCATGTGTTCAGTCTCATCCAAGTATTCAAATCCTAACACCTAATCTAGGATTTCCACATATATACCAACTTATTATTTTGTAATAAAAAATAAAATTTGTTGTAAGTCCTGAGATACTCAAATCCCTGTGATTTGTGTATTTTCTGTTTTAATCAGCTCTACAAGGGAAAGCTGGATAAAAAATTGCATGTTTCTCAAGAAATCAAAACAAAACTAAAGTTAGGTGTATCAAATGTTCAGTGACAATAAGCTAAGAGAGTCATCATCCATCTCTCACTTAAGACAGCCTCATTAACAAAAAAGGCAGGCATAAAAGAAGTGTGAATGAGAGTGTGGAAAAAGGGCATGCAAAGTCTTCACCCAAGAGAAATGGATAGATCCTGTCAAACATTATCCCTATTATTCTTCTTTATCTATGTTTTTGTCTCTGATCGACTCCCCACATGAACATCCATTCTTTCACCAGCTGTTAGTAACAATTTACTCAGGTAACAATTAAGTCACATAGGCCTGCTAAGTATTCCTTCCCCTTCCAATGACCTGAATATTCCTGCTTTGCTCTACTGTGTTAATATCATGGTTAATGTCTCAAGGAATTATTATACTTATTTCCAAATCCTTGAATAAAACCAACTATAGTCCTAAGTTACAATATTTATGTTCATATGCTAAATATGTCTTATACACCAGAAGTTTTATTAGTCATTGTTTATATAATATACAGGATTTCTTTAAATCCAGTCATATTAGATGAAAACTCATTGTGGGGCACCTGGGTGGCTCAGTCAGTTAAGTGTCTGCCCTCGGCTTGGGTCATGATCCTACAGTCCTGAGATTGAGCCCCATGTCTAGCTCTCTGTTCAATGGGGAGACTGCTTCTCCCTCTCCCCCTGCTTGCCACCCCCGCTCCCCGCTGTGCTCTCTCTCTCTTAAATAAGTAAAATCTTAAAAAAAAAAAAAACTAAAAAAGAAAACACATTACTTAATGCTTAACTTAGACAAACTGTTTCTTTTTGTTCCACAGCACAGGTCTGTGAATTCTAGCAAAAGGACCGAGTATGTTTTGGTTAACTTGACCAGTCAATAAATGTAAATACAAGCACAGCACTATAATTAAGTGAAATTTATTGAACACATTCTTTTTTGTTAGGTATCATAGAGGAAAATTCTCAACATTCTTAGCAAGAATCTTTGTATTAAGATCCATCTATGTTTGGTTTCTCTTCATTAAGAAATCAAATAACAAAACAGAAAATGCAAAATCATATATTGTAATAAGATGTAACTTAATATTTGACAATAACTTCATATTTGACACACATACTAAAATAATTCTTTGTGTGATGTAAGAATGGTTATAATTTTGACAACCTAAAAACATAAAATTTTAAAGCCTGTTATATCAAAGCAAATTCCTCATATTCCCTGTCAAGTTTAGTTCTGTTGAGATACTGTTAAACTTTATTTCTAATATGGCTGTAACCACTACCATGACTGTGTTAATGCTTACACTTCCTTAAATATAGTTAGTTGAAGTTCAAAACTGAGTCCATGTCTGACAGATTTTTTATTTTATTAAAGATTTTATTTATTTCAGATAGAGAGAGAGAGAAAGAAAGCATGAGTGCGGGGTAAGGGAAAGGGGGCAGAATCAGACTCCCTGCTGAGTAGAGATCCCAATGTGAGACTCAATCCCAGGACCCTAAAGGCAGATGCTCAACTACCTGAGTCACCCAGGCACCTCCTGACGGCTATTTTAATTATGCTGGTCAACTTCTTACTACTTTCAAAACCCATCATCAGATTAACTCTGTATTTTTCAAGACCAAAACCAAGGTAACAAAGTAGAGGCAAAGAGAAGTTAACTGTCTCCATGTGTGTACATTGTTTCTGGACTTTCAGAGAACGCCATATCTAGAACTTTCTGAATGGCAGTCTAGAAGGAAGGATTTAGAACATATACTCCATATCAGATCATGGAAAAGAAGCACTTTTTCTTGAAGTTTTAAGCAAAGGAATAGAAAAGACCTCTCCAGTATGGTCTGTGAACTGTATTCTTGTTAGCCTAAGCATGTTTATGGAACATCAGTGGCATCAACATCTGTGAGTCTCTTTAGAAATGCAGAATATCAGGTCCTATCTCCCACATTCTAAATTATATTCTGTTTTTATCAAATTCTGCAGGCAATTCATATATGTACAATAAAGTTTGAGAAGCACTGGTCTAGACAACCTTCACCAAAAATAAAAATTATACTTCATGTGAGTTTCTTAGAAATTTGTGCTAACTGTGCATTTATTTCAATGGATTTAGGAGTTATATTTGCATATTCTCTCCTAGTTATAAGCAGTAAGTTCAGTTCAATAAGATAATTCAAATGTTTGTACTAGGCAAAACCCAAGACACATTCAAACTAAGTATTACATTAAATTTTAAACACAAATGTATTTCAAAGGAATTCCATCTATATATTTTGAACTAATTTACATTTAAAAATTTTAAAGCACACTTTTGATGTCTATAAAGTTTCAAGAGGTGTGTGTGTGTGTGTGTGTTAATACCAGAAACTTCAGAATATTATTCATGGATCCTGAAATTTAAAACTAAAGTTTTAAAAATATATTTAACTTAGAAAACTGTGATTTACAATTCCAGTCCAAATTAACATTACTTAAAATAATTCATTACACCAAAGTTTCAAGATAAAGAAAAAAATCCATTTAAAGCAATCAATTTGCTATTTTTAACACTTTGCAGCAAAATATAGTGATAGGCTTCGATTATGCAATTTTAAGCAAAATGTTAAAACTGCAGTGACATATGTGGGTGAATACTTAATTTTTTCCTTATATTACCTCTGAAGTAATTTTCAAATATTAAGACTAAAAATGGGATTTTCTTCATAGGCATGCTGTTTAGATGTATGTGAAAGATTGATAGTAACATCCTAAAACAAAAACAAACAAATTCCAAAAAGTGCAATAATACCAAATACCTGAGCAAAAAGTGTAGAGAAGAAAGTGATACAATTAGTAGGGTGCACAAAGTCTAAGAGAAAGCATAAATTATACAATCGGATCTATCATATTTTCCATAAATAAGTAAGAGAGTTGCATTAGCTTCCTTGTAAATGAGTCGGGAATTGGCCAGGCATACTCCTCATTTGTCTCTCTTTCACTAATATATTTGTCTTCTTTCTCCTTAAATCAAATGAATGATCAATATGATGTAGCTATGGGGATATTGACTTGGTTTTCCTATGGTCTCAGAGAATAAGTCTTATGGATATTTTGGCTGTATATAATTCTTATGTAAAATAAAACTGCTGAAGATGATGATCTATCATCTAATTTGAAGTACATGATAATTCTATTAAAAACAAATTTTAATGGGACTTGCTGTTTCTCTAAATTACCAATACACTCTCCTAAGTTATTAAAACTTTATTGAGCAAGAAAACAATGAATTTTCTTATCAAGTTCATCATTAAATAATCAAAGAACTCTATTCTTTTTTTTTTTTTTAAAGATTTTATTTATTTGACAGAGAGAGATCACAAGTAGACAGAGAGGCAGGCAGAGAGAGAGAGAGGGAAGCAGGCTCCCTGCTGAGCAGAGAGCCCAATGCGGGCCTCCATCCCAGGACCCTGAGATCATGACCTGAGCCGAAGGCAGCGGCTTAACCCACTGAGCCACCCAGGTGCCCAAAGAACTCTATTCTTTATGCCGTGCTCAAAATTAAGCAGATATGAATTGGGATTGATTGTATCACCTGTCTTTTCTGCAAGCACAGGTATGTACGAATGCAAATCTTACTTATTTTCAGTCCTTTCTTTTCCTCTCTTTCCTTTCCTTTCTTTTTTCCTCTCTCCTTTTCTTTCTTTCCGTTTTCCTCCAACTTTTTGTTTGTTTTCCTAAGGGCCAGAAACTTAAGTGTCAAAATACAATCAAATAGCTATCAAGAACAAAGAAAGACCCCAATTTTTTAAAACCTGAGGCGAAGAACTATGTTTTTATATCTTGTCAATATTTCTTTACCATGTTTCTGAATGACAGAGCTGTACTATGCTGACTTGCATTTATTTTCGGAACAAACAGCTATGCACAGAAATACTGACAATAGTGTTTTTACAAGCTAAAATCTCATTTTCCTTAAGGATTTTTTTTTCTTCATACTGTTCCATACACTTGCAGCCTAAATTTCTAATTTTAGGCAATACAAAAGTACCTGAATAAGACTGCCTTGTCATCGTGAAGCCTCACCTCGCACTGGGATCTCTCAAAGAGCTACCAGAAGGTTATGTAGAAACAGAAGCTGAAACCAAATCATCGGATAGAGCTGCAATTTCTAAAGAGCAATCCATATCTTACACCAAGTGAAAGCCTAGGGCCATCAGAGTACATTAAGCTTGGGCAACAACATATGAATAGTAAGAACACTGACCTTAACAAAGTACACCCTGTAGGGGGATGATGGCTCTCGAAATATGCTATTTATGAATATTCCATTTTCTTATAATCCAGTTCAAATTTTCCAAGTGCAATAGTAGAATCTTTTATGCCCTACATCTTTCCAAGTGCAATAGTAGAATCTTTTATGCCCTACATCTAACCTAAAATCACTAATTTTTTACTAATATAATTCCCTAAAATCTATTAAACTATAGGAAATATGAGATCAGAAGCCAAACTTTTTAGAATTTTTACATAATTCATATACTAAAGTATTTAACATTGTAGCCCCAAAGAGTCCTTCTCAGTCCTGACTAATAGACTTGAATATTGGCAATCTGCCTGGTAAAATCTATGGACAAATTAACACCTTGTCTGGTCCTGACCTCCTGACCCATTACCGTTAAACTAACTTAGTTATTTCCTACTGAATACAACTCTGAAATTAAATATAAACCCAAATATCTCTCAGTCCAGATCACCTTATAGAAATAAAAAACAAAACAAAACAGTGGTTTATATGATTACACTTTATTACTGTTTGGAAATTTCAGTGCATTAGATTTTAAAGAAAAATGATCTTCAAAGGAGCTTGGCTGAGATTTGATGGAATTCTAGTGTGACACAAGTACATACCTAATTGAAGACAATCATTACAGAACACATACATACCTAATTTCCTTGGCAGGCAGAAGACATACTTTGAAGGAATGGTAGAAGGTAGATATTATGGTTATGAAAACAACTTAAATGAATGATTAGTGGGAAAAAGCATTTTGAATGTGACTTACTGTTCACTATATACCCTCTTAAAACTCTGATGTTTATACTATGGTCATGAATGTCATATTATAAAGTACACCATATAATGTACAGTTGACCTCAAACAACACAGGTTTGTACTGCACAGGTCCACTTATACGGCATTTCTTTTTTTTTTTTTTCAGTAAATACAGTACAGTACTGTAAATGTATTTGCTTTTCCTTATGATTTGCTTAAATAACATTTTTTCTCTAATTTATTGTAAGAGTACAGTATAGAATACATATAACATATAGAATATATGTTAATTGATTATGCATGTTATCAGCAAGTCTTCCAGTCAACAACAAGCTATTAGTAGTTAAATTTTTGGATAGTCAAAAGTTATAAGTGAATTTTTGACTGTGCAGGAGATTGGTACCCCCAACTTCAGTGTTGTTAAATGTCCAACTACATTAGCATTTTTAAGTAGTCAAAATCAACTTTAGAGACAGAAATAATACTCTATTTAAAGATAAATTACCAAAAAGTTGTATTAAAGAATTTTTATTAGCGATTAATATATACCTATAAATATATAATATATATTATATAATACATATATAATAAATAATATATAAATATATTTATATATAATATTATATATTTGATAATATCAAATGTTATTAATATTTATTAATATTAATAAAATTAATTAATTTTATCAATATTTTAATAGTAACTTAAAATATTAAGTTACTATTCTCAATAGTAACTTAGGGTTACTTAGCAATAGGGTATTGGACACTAAAACGGAAATGACTTATCAAACGGAAATGACTTATCAATGAACTCAACAATTCTTCCTAAGAAAGGCAGTAAGATGGAGTAAGGGAGAAATGAAGAAAAAAAAGAAGCATCATTTTATTTCAAGAAAAAGCATTATCTGTTCTTTCCTCTTCCAACGTACATGGAAAAGAAGACTGCAGTGAGAGAGTTTAAAAGAGGCAAAGGAGGTGCTCTGTCAGTATAATCTGACTGCAAAGGCAGAGACAGTATGTTAACAGTGATAGAAGTAACAAGAAATTATAAAAATACTATAAAATGAGTGCCAAGCAGTCACTGAGAACCTCGATACAAAGAAGTCTAAATGCTGAAAAGAAAATAAAAACATTTAAGTTAAAAGAAACAAATTATGTTTATTTCAATGGCAAGGACCTATGTTTATATGAAATAGAAGACCCAGAGTTTCCAAAGGGGTCCTATTAGGGTGGTGGCTTAGAAGTCAGACTATTCATATTTAGTCCAAATTCTGCATCATACTAGCTAAGCAAACTTGGCCAAAATATAAATACTCCTACCCCTCTGTCCCCATTTCCTTGGAATGATTTTTTTTATTTTTTATTTATTTATTTATTATTTTTTAATTTTTTTATTTTTTATAAACATATATTTTTATCCCCAGGGGTACAGGTCTGTGAATCACCAGGTTTACACACTTCACAGCACTCACCAAAGCACATACCCTCCCCAATGTCCATAATCCCACCCCCTTCTCCCAACCCCCCTCCCCCCAGCAACCCTCAGTTTGTTTTGTGAGATTAAGAGTCACTTACGGTTTGTCTCCCTCCCAATCCCATCTTGTTTCATTGATTCTTCTCCTACCCACTTAAGCCCCCATGTTGCATCATCACTTCCTCATATCAGGGAGTTCATATGATAGTTGTCTTTCTCTGCTTGACTTATTTTGCTAAGCATGATACGCTCTAGTTCCATCCATGTTGTCGCAAATGGCAAGATTTCATTTCTTTTGATGGCTGCATGGTATTCCATTGTGTATATATACCACATCTTCTTGATCCATTCATCTGTTGATGGACATCTAGGTTCTTTCCATAGTTTGGCTATTGTGGACATTGCTGCTATAAACATTCGGGTGCACGTGCCCCTTTGGATCACTACGTTTGTATCTTTAGGGTAAATACCCAATAGTGCAATTGCTGGGTCATAGGGCAGGATTTTTTTAAAAATATTTTATTTGTTTATTTGAGAGAGAGAGAGAGAGCACATGAGAAAGAGGAGTGTCAGAGGGAGAAGCTCCCTGCTGAGCAGGACGACCAATGCAGGACTTGATCCTGAGATTCCAGGATCATGACTGAAGCCAAAGGCAATTGCTTAACCAACTGAGCCCCCGGGCACCCCAGGACTATTTTTTTAAAGATTAACTTTGCAAGACAAAATCCACATACACATACATATAATGTAAAACACACACATACATATAATGCAGCAGTAAATATCATTCTATTAAAAAAAAACAAAAACAAAAAACTAGAGTCATAGTCATAGTCACATTTGCTGGCTTGCAAAACACCTTATCAATCTACCAGTTTTTCTTCTTCAGGAATTAACATGCAAAAAGAAAGCACAAGAAGTTGGGGGGATTCCTTGGTTTTAAGATTCACTGCTCCAATTTAGCATTTCAAAGTGAGGCTTATTTACCAAACCTCCAGTTACCTAAACACAATTAAAACTCATAATCACTGATCAAAAATTAACATAGTTTGTGTGAGAACATCACACAACACAAAAGACCTCTCTAGGAGCATCACCCGCAGAGCTGTTAATGAACAGGCATCTGAGAACATGCCTTGACCTTGTTTCTCTAGATAGAGGGGAAAGAGTACAACACAAAGAGGACAGAAGAAAAGTTAAGAAAGTCAAGCTAGATTTAGAAAAGTTATATATAAAAGCAACTTTCCAAGAAAGAATGCATGAAAGGAGGAGGCTTGGAAAGACGGTAGAATAGGAAGACCCTAAGCTCACCTCATCCCATGTTCACAACTAGATACTGATGAAGTTTTAAAATATAGGTGAGGCTCAGTGGGGTGAGGTCCAGAACTAATGACCAAGAAAGAATTCTTGAGACATCTTTGGTGCAAAGTGATGGTTTATTAAAATGGTGGTTTATTAAAGCATGGGGACAGGACCCATGGACAGAAAGAGCTGTTGCCCTGGGGATGTGAGGGGTGGCAGGTTAGGTACCGCGGGGGTGGGGGAAGTAAGGAAAAGGGAGGTTTCAGAAGACCTATAAAATCCAAGGGCCTTGCCATTATCAAGGTCATTTTCCCCTCTAACAAGGTATTAACATTAAGATGGGTGGGAAATTCCTAAAGAATGTTACATATTTCCCACCCAGGAGTGAGATAAGGGAAGGTTGGAGAGTGTCAGCTTTTGCTTTGTCCTCAACCAGCCTTCTGTTCCCTCATCAATATCATTCATACTGAATAAATAAACCAGAGAGGGATCCTAAGATTGGCAGAACAAACTCAATTAAATGTAGCATAGCCACATTGGAGAGATTAGGAAGGGCAGAAACTATGGTCAGGAGCTGCCTACAGGAGGGAGGAAACGGTAGGCACTAAGAGGGAAAGTACCAGGAGTCCACAAGGGGAAAACAAATCCCCATAATGTCTGGACTTGAAAACCAGAGGGCCAAGTTCTCTTGAGTTTGTATAACCAGGGGGACTGGGAGCCTGGAGCTTTAAAACTCAGCTGACTCAGCACTGGGCAAGCTGGGGGGGGGTGGGGCAGATGATAGCTGAGTTCCTACCTTTAAAGAGACAACAGCCCACAGACAGGCAACATAGAAGCAAGAGTTTGCATAACATCAGAACTAAAGGGGAGGGATATCTGTTTATACTGATTTCAGAGTGCGTTGGGGGACTTCTTTGGGAACAAAGGAGCTGGCAGCCACCATTTTGCTCTCCTGCCACCCAAAATAAACCCAGAGCCACCTGCAGGAGGTGGTATAGCACAAACAGTTGCTACCTAGCCTGCTAGCAGTGTATCATACTCATGAGTTCTCCTTAGGGCTCAGACACTCCAAGCCTATTAGCCTCTACCCTGGGCTCAGGGCAAATTTTGTTAATACCATGTTCACCCTGTCCAATCACCGCCTCAGTGCTTGGTGCCCCTGTGACTATCATACTTGAGGGGTCCAGCCTAGAGCTAGTGACTCGGTGCAAATTTTGCTAATCTCACACAGATACTTTGCCCCACCACCATGTGCACAGACACCCCCAGCCATCACCACCACCACAGTGTGCTGTGCCGCCACTGACCACTGGACTATGAGGGATCCCACATAGGACTCAGTACAAATTTTGCTAACACCACTACCCTACCCCCAGCATTCTTTACTCATGCTCCATCAGAGCTGGCTTACCTGGGTCTCACTAACATCATAGAGAGCAAGCATAGCTCACAACAGGCAGAGAATCAGAGAAGACCTCTGGACTGAAAGGAAAAATGAGTAAGACACAACAGAAGAATGCAAGCAAACCACATGGAAGACTCCCCTGAAGTGCCAGGTTCAGGTGAACAGAGGATACTGAACTGCAGGGCAGTACAGGACCTCTGCTTCATAAAGCTACTGCTTTCAAGAGCAGAAGATGTAGCAGACCTTCCTAATACAGAGAAACAGACAAAGAGGTAGACAAAGTGAGGCGACAAAGAAATATGCCCCCCCAAACAAAACAAAACAAAACAAACAACAACAACAACAAAAACAAAACAGGACAAAATCAGAGCAGGAATATAAGTAAAACAGAAATGAGTAACATACCTGAAAGAGAACTTAAAGTAATGATAAAGATACTCACGGGACTCCAGAAAAGGATGGAGGACATCAGTGGGACTCTTGACAAAGAGATAAAAAAAATAACATATCAAAAACTAAGAACTCAATAAGTGAAATTAAAAATATAATAGAGGAAATAAATAGTAGGATACAGGTAGTAGAGGAATGTATCTGTGGCATGGAGGATAGAGTAATGGAAAGCAATCAATCTGACCAGAAGAGAGGTAAACAAATAGTGCATAATGAGAACAGGCATAGGGAACTCAGTGACCCGATCAAGTGTAACAACATCCACATTAAAGGAATCCAGAAGAAGAACAGAGAGAAATGGGGGCAGAACATGTGTTTGAAGAAATAATTGTTGGAAACTTCTCAAATCTGGAGAGGGAAACAGGGATTCAGATTCAGGAGGTACAGAGATTCCACAACGAACTCAATGCAAGGAGGTCCACCAAGACATATAATAATTAAAGTGGCAAATAAAAGTGGTAAAGAATTTTAAAATTTGCAAGAGAAAAGAAGACAGTGACTACTAAAGGAAACCCCTAAGGCCACCAGCTGATATTTCAGCAGAAACTGTGCAGGCCAAAAGAAAGTGGCATGAGATATCCAAAGTCCTGGAAGGAAAAAATCTGCAGTCAGTCTAACTAGCAAGGCTAATATTCAGACTAGAAAGAGAGATAAAGAGTTTTCCAGACAAACAAAAATTAAAAAGATTTCATGACCACTAGGCCCTCTAAGAAACGGTAAGGGGGATTCTGTGAATGAAAAACAAAAACCATTAAGTATGACCAAGAGAAACAGGAAGCACAATAGAAAAAAAAAAAGCATATTTATAAAATTCCATAAGGAGAAGTGCAAAATAAAAGGATATAAAATATGATACCAGATACCTGAAACATAGAGGAGAGAACAGTAAAAATGAGTTCAAAATTATGCAACCATCAGCTTAATATAGACCTCTGTATGCAGAAGATGTTGTATGTAAACCAAATGGCAACAACAAATCAAAAAACAAGTAATAGATATGCAAAAAACATATGCAAAAGTTAGGAATCCAAGTATTATCACTAAAGAAACAGCAAACCATGAAAGAGGGAAAGAGAGGAAAAGATCACAGAAAAACTACAAAAGCAATCACAAAACAAATAACAAAATGACAACAAATACATATCAATCAATAATTACTTTGAATGTAAATGGATGAAATACTCTAATAAAAAGATACAGGGTATAAAAGAAAAGAAAAGACAGAGTGACAAAGTGGATAATAAAACAAGACTTATCTATATGTTGCCTAAAAGAGACTCATTTCAAACCCAAAGGCAGATTGAAAGTGAAGGGATGGAGAAATATTTATCATGTGAAAAGATGTCAAAAGAAAGCCAAAGTATTGACATTTATATTGGATAAAGTAGACTTTAAAATAGAAGGTATAAAAAGAGACAAATAAGGACATTATATGATAATAAAGGGCACACTCCAATAAGAAGATGTAACAATTGTAAATATATATATGTATATGTACCCAACATGGAAGAACCCAAATACATAAACCAGTAATAACAAACATAAAGGAACTTATTGATAGTAATACAATGATACTGGGGGACTTTAACTATTTTCGTCAACAGACAGATCATTCGAATAGAAAATCAACAAGAAAATAGTGAGTTTAAATGACACACTGGATCAAATAGATTTAATAGATATATTCAGAATCCGTACCGAAAAAGCAGACATATTCTTTTCAAATACATACAGAACATTCTCCAGAACAGATCACATAGTAGGCCATAAAAAAGTCTCAACAAGTTCAAAAAGATTAAAGTTATAGCATGCATCTTTTCTGACCACAACATTATGAAACTAGAAGTCAACTACAAGAAAAAATCTGGAAAGACCACTAATACATGGAGGTTAAATAACATGATACCAATCAATGGGTAAACCAAGAAATCAAATAAGTAATCCAAAAGTACATGGAAACAAATGAAAATGAAAACATAATGATCTAAAACATTTGGGATGCAGCAACAGCAGTTAAAAGAGGGAAGTTTATAGCAATACAGGTCTACCTCAAGAAGCAAGAAAAATCTCAAACAAATAACCTAACATTACACCTAAAGGAGCTAGAAAAAGAACAACAAACAAAACCTAAAACGAGTAGAAGAAGAAAATAATGGAGATTAGAGCAGAAATAAAGGATACAGACACACACACACACACACACACACACACACACAGATCAATGAAACCTGGAACCCGGAGTTGGTTCCCTGAAAAGAGCAATGAAACTGATGAACTTCTAGCCAGACTTATTGAGAGAGAGAGAGAGAGAGAGAAACAAAGGGTTCAAATAAATAAATAAAATCACGAATAGGAGAAATAACAACCAACATCAGAGAAATTAATACAATTGTAAGAGAATATTATGAAAAACTGCCACAAATTTGACAATCTAAGAAATGGATGAATTCCTAGAAACATATAGCCTACCAAGGAGGAAAAAATAGAAATTCTGAATGGACCAATTACCAGCAAAGAGATTGAATCGGTAATCAAAATCTCCCAACAAAAGTCCAGGACCAGATGGGTTTACAGGTGAACTCAACCAAAATTTAAAGAGTTAACACTTATTCTGCAACTATTATAAAAAATAGAAAAAGGAAACGTCCAAATTCATTCTAGGAGGCCAGTATCATCCTGATACCAAAACCAGATAAACACACACACTCACACACACACAGAACTACAGGTCAATATTTCTGATGAATATATATGCAAAAATCTTCAACAAAATACTAGCAAACAGAATCCAAAAACACATTAAAAATCATTTACTGTGATTGAGTGGGATTTATTCCCAGGATGCAAGGCTGGTTCAAATAGTCACAAATCAATCAATGTGATATATCACATGAATAAGAGAAAGGATAAAAACCATGAGATCATTTCATGAGACATGAAGGATTTGGTAAAGTAGAACAATCACTTATGATCAAAGCCCTGAACAAAGTAAGTTTAGAGGGAACCTAACTCAACATATTAAAGGCCATACATGAAATACCCATAGCAAACATCATACTCAACTGGGAAAAACTGAGAGCTTCCCCCCCTAAGGTCAGGAACAAGACAAGGATGCTCACTTTTACCACTGTTATTTAACATAGTACTGGAAGTTCTAGCCACAGAAATGAGACAACAAAAAGAAATAAAGTCATCAAAATTGGTAAAGAATTAAAACATTCACTCTTTGCAGATGGCATGATACTATATATAGAAAATTTGTAAGACTCCAATAAAAAACTACTAGAACCAATAAACAAATTCAGTAAAGCTGCAGTCTACAAAGTCAATGTTGCATTTCCATACACCAATAATAAAGCAGCAGAGTGAGAAATTAATAAAATAATGCCATTTACAATTACACCAAAGATAGTAACAATAGTAACTTACCTAGGAACAAACCTAACAAAAAATAAATAAATAAATAAAAAAGAGGTGAAAGACCTGTACTCTGAAAACTGTAAAACACTGATGAAAGAAATTGAAGAAAACACAAAGAAATGGAAAGACACTATGCTCATGGATTGAAAAAACAAATATTGTTAAAATGCCTATATTACACAAAGCAATCTACATATTTAATGCAGTCCTTATCAAAACGCCAACAGTGAGAGAGGGGCAAGATGGAGAAGAAGTAGGAGACCTTGTTTCAACTAGTCCCCTAAAGCGAGCTAATTATCTACCAGAACACTCTGAACACCCATGAAATCAGCCTGAGATGTAGGATTATACACTTCTGGATCTTCATAGGGGCAGAAGAAGCCAGTGGACAGGTAAAGCCTACTGGGAATGATTTGACTGATATCTGAGGATAAACAGAAGGGGAAGGGAGCTTCCAGAAGTGAGCCATTGGAAAGTAATACCCCAATACAAGAGTGCCCTGTGACTGGGGACAAGCATTAACTTGGAGTCTGGTTAACAGCACTCAAAAAGAGCAAAAAATCTTAAGGCAATTGGTGGAATCCATCAGTCATGGGTGCAGGCCTAAGCCCATGGACCCAGGATGGCCACTGCCGGTGAACACCCATGCCAGAGACAGTGTGACAAAGCCTCCAGGCTGTGGTCCTTGAGCCCCCAGGTTTCAGCTACTTGCACCGTCCTGCAAGGCGCACTTCCCATTGGCGCACAGAGAGAGTCTAATGTGGACAAAGCCAATGCTCTCTAGAACCATAGCCTTTTGCCCTCTGCGCATGCACTGCATGATCAGGGCCTGAACCAAGCTCGTCACAATCCCCTGAGAGAGCTCTGTGCGGGCGCTAGCTGGGAGTCTCTAGGACTGGCCAAGAGTCTGAACACCCCTAGCCCGGGCTTGAAAATCTCAGTATACTATCTCTGGTGGGGATCTCGCCAGTGGTCTAGACCCCAGACAGCAGTCCCGGCAAAGGCAACCACTGCAAGAAGGCCCTCTGGACTTTTTAGTAGCACGGAGGTATAGAGACAAGCAGGCACTTTTTGGGCAACCCCTGAGAAGGTGGCTGAGGAAGTGCACTGCCTGTGGGAGACGGCACAGTTCAGTGGAGTTTGCAGAGGGGAGAGTCTGTGTTCTGGGCCACCCAGGGGGGAACAGAATGAGGATTCTCTCTGAGGCAGAGGCCTGGGTGCAGTTTGCTTTCCACTAAAGATCCAAAAAGCCCCCCACCAAAACCACCAAAGAACAAAAACCTCCAGAAAACAAAAGTGTAAAATACAGGTTTTCTCAGAGCCTAGCCCCTTGATAGGAAGCAGGAAGACTCAACCCAAGCAAGACTGACTGAAAAACAATGTGGCAGTCCCCTCTCCCAGGATGCTAGCTGAAAGAATGAGAGGACAACCACTATAGGGTCCCCATAAAACTGTAAAACCCCAATATCAGGGGAAAAGAAGATATTAAGCTCCTGGTATTGCTCTAAAACCTATATATTTCATAGATACACCTTTTATTTTTAATTCGTTCTCACTATTCTTATTATTTTTAATTTTTTTAACCTATTTACTGTTATAAAGAGAAGTTCAATACAACAAATTCCATAATAATCTTTTAACTTGAACTTTTTTCATACACATACCCGTGTTTTTCTTTTTCTTTTCTATTTTTTTAAATATACATATAGAGAAAAGCTTCAAGGTAATCATCTTTCCCTAATCAATACAACCCCTATATATAAACCAGTTTTAATATCCCTTTATCTCTGGAAAGTTGAGTCCTTTAACAAAAATATCAAGATACACCCAGGAAAAATTAAAATAACATTCCTCGCCCACACTGAGGATTTATAACCACCTTCCCATCTTTTTCTTCTGTCAGTGTTTCTATGTGTTTTTTTTTTATTTCTAGTATTATATAAATCTTATACTTGGAGTATATTTTTGCTGGGTTCTTTTTTTTTTCCCCCTTGTCATTGACTTTTGTCATTTTGTTTGTCCATTTTTGTTTGTATACCTTAAAAATCTTACCTTTGGGACCCATTCTGGCCTGGCTGGGTATTCTCTCTCTCTCTCTCTTTTTCCCTGTCTTTCTCTTTCTCTCTCTCTCTTTTTTTCTTTTTTCTTTTTTTTGTTGGTGACTTCTGATTGCTTAGAAGCATTCCAGGGTGCACCTTGCCTGGCTCACAGTTGATATATTCAGCTACACAATCCTTTAATCACCTCTCACCAAAATGACTAAGAGGAGGAATGCCAAGTAGGGGAAAAATTCAGAGACTGTGCCCTCTCCTTCAGAGCTACTGGATATGGACAAAAACAGTATGCTGGAAAAAGAATTCAGGGTAACAATTTTCCAGGCCATGGCTAGGTTGGGGAAAACCATTAATTACAACATGGAATCGATTAGAGCAGAAGAGAAAGCTGCCCAGGAAGAAGTTAAAAATACCGTCAATGAGATACATTCTAATTAAATTCTTTAACAGCTAGGGTAACTAAGGCAAAAGATAGAATTATAGATCTAGAAGATCAACTGATAGAGAAAAAGGATCAGGAGGAGGCCTGGAACAAAGAGCTTAGAAGCCACAAAAATAGAATTAGGGAAACAAATGACACCATGAAATGTTCCAACATCAGAATTATTGGGATCCCTGAGGGGGAGGAGAAAGAACAAAGACTAGAAGATACAGTTGAACAAATTTTCCATGAAAATCTTCGCAATATGGAGAATGGAACAAGCATTCCTGTCCTAGAGGCAGCAAGATCACACCCCCCCAAGGTCAACAGTCTAGAAAGACCTCTAGACACGTGATTGTGAAACTGATGAATCATAATTTTAGACACGAGCACTTGAGAGCTGCTAGGGGGAAAGAGATTCCTTATGTACAGAGGAAGGTCCATCAGAATAACCTCAGATCTGTCCACAGAAACTTGGTAAGACAGAAAGGGCTGGCAAGACATATTCAGGGCATAAATGAGAAGAACATGCAGACAAGAATACTTTATCCAGCAAGGCTGACTTTCAAAATGTATGGAGAGATAAAGAGCTTCCAAGACCACCAAGGTGGCACAAAAGAAGAAAGAACTCAAGAGTGTCATAGAACAGAAATTTACAGAGACAATCTATAGAAACAAGGACTTCATAGGCAACATTATGTCAATAAAAATGTACCTTTCAATAATTACTCTCAAGGTGAATGACCTAAATGCTCCCATAAAACAGCACAATGTTGCAGATTGGATACAACAGGACCCATCCATATGTTGTCTACAAGAGACCCATTTGAACCTAAAGATACATCCAGGACTGAAAGTGAAGGGATGGGGAAGCATCTTTCATGACAATGGGTTTCAAAAGAAAGCTGGAGTATCCATTCTCATGTCAGATAAATTAGATTTTAAACTTAAGACTATATAGTCAGAGATAAAGAAGAACACTACATTATTCTTAAAGATCTATCCAGCAAGAAGATCTAACAGTTGTAAATATTTATGCCCCCAATATGGGAGGAGCCAACTAAATAAGTCAGCTATTAATCAAGAGAAAGAGTCATGTTGATATGAGTACATTAACAGTAGGGTATCTTAACACACCATTCCCAGTAATAAACAGATCACCCAAGCAGAAAAGTTAATAAAGAAACAAGAGCTTTGAATGACCCGTTGGACCAGATGGACCTCCTATATATATACAGAACATCCCACCCTAAAACAACAGAATACTCATTCTTCTTGAGTGCACATGGAACTCTCCAGAATAGGCCACATAACTGGGTAACAAATCAGGGCTTAGCCAAAACCAAAAGACTGAGATTATTCCGTGCATATCCTCAGACACAATGCTTTGAAACTGGAACTCAATCATAAGAAGAAGTTTGGGAGGAATTCAGACACTTGGAAGCTAAAGAATGTTTGGATCAACCAGGAAATCAAAGAAGAACTTAAACAACTCATGGAAACCACTGAGAATGAAGACACTTCGGTCCAAAACCTATGGGATACAGCAAACGCAGTCCTAAGGGGGAAATACATAGCCATCCAAGCCTCACTCAAAGAAAATTGAAAATTCCAGAATATACCAGCTCTCTTTACCCTTAAAGAACTGGAGAATCAATAGCAAATTAAGCCAACCCCAGACACAAGAAGGGAAATAATCAAGATTAAGGTAGAGATCAATGAGATAGAAACAGAGATACAGTAGAACACTCAACAAAACTAGAAGCTGTTTTTTTTTTTTTTTTGAAGGAATGAGGAAGATCGATAAACCATTGCCAAACTAATTCAAAAGAAGAGGGGACACAAATTCATAAAATTATGAATGAAAAGGGATAGATCATGACTAACACCAAGGAAATAGAAACAATCGTCAGAAATTATTATCAACAGCTATATATGACAATAAGTCAAGCAACCTAGATGAAATACATGCATTCCTGGAAACCTATAAACTTCCAAGACTGAAACAGAAAGAAATTGACAACCTGAATAGACCAATATCTAGTAATGAGATTGAAGCAGTGATCAAAAACCTCCCAAAAATCAAGAGCCCAGGACCTGACGGATTCCCTGAGGAAGTCTACCAAACATTCAAAGAAGGAAATAACACCTATTCTCCTGAAGCTGTTTCAAAAACTAGAAACAGAAGGAAAACATACAGATATTTTCTATGAAGCCAGCATCACCCTGATCCCCAAACCAGGCAAAGACCCCACCTAAAAGGAGAATTTCAGACCAATATCCCTGATGAGTATGTATGCTAAGATTCTCAATAAGATCCTAGCTAACAGGATCCATCAGCACATTAAAAAGCTTGTCCCCAAGACTAAGTGGGATTTATCCCTGGGACAAAGCATGGTTCAAGATTCTCAAATCAATCAATGTGATAGAACAAATCATAAGAGAAGAGAGAAGAGCCACATGGTCCTCTCAACCAACGCAGAAAAAGCATTTGACAAGATACAGCATCTGTTCCTAATTAAAACGACTCAAAGTATAGGGATAGAGGGAACATTCCTCAACTTCATAAAATCTATCCATGATAAAAACACAGTAAATATCATCCTTAATGGGGAAAAGCTGACAGCCTTCCCTTTGAGATCAGGAACATGACAAGGATGCCCACTCTCACCACCCTTGATCAATATAGTACTAGAAGTCCTAGCATAACAATCAGACAACAAAAATAAATAAAAGGTATTCAAATTGGTAATGAAGAAGTCAAACTCTCTCTCTTCAAAGAGGATATTAATACTTTATATGGAAAACCCAAAAGATTCCACTTCCAAACTACTAGAACTTATACAGCAATTCAGTAATGTAGCAGGATACAAAATCAATGTACAGAAATCAGTTGCTTTCTTATATACTAACAATGAAAATACAGAAAGGGAAATTAGAGAATCTATTCCATTTACTATAGCACCAAGAACCATGAGATACTGTGAATAAACCTAACCAAAGAGGTAAAGGATCTGTACTTGAGGAACTACAGAATACTTGTGAAAGAAATTGAAGAAGACACAAAAAGATGGAAGATAATTCCATGCTCATGGAACAAAAGAAAAACATTGTTAAAATGTCTATACTGTCTATAGCAATCTATACACTCAATGCTATCCTGATCAAAATTGCACTGGCATTTTTCAAAGAACTGGAACAAAAAATTCTAAAATTTGTATGCAACCAGAAGAGACCCTTCAGTGCTAAGGATATGTTGAAAAAGAAAAACAAGGCTGGAGACATCACGTTGCCTGATTTCAAGCTTTACTACAAAGCTGTGATCACCAAGAGAGCATGGTACTGGCACAAAAGCAAACACATAGACCAGTGGAACAGAGTAGAGAATCCAGATATTGACCCTCAACTATATGGTCAAATAACTTCGACAAAGCAGGAAAGAATATCCAGTGGAAAAAAGACAGTCTCTTCAATAAATAGTGCTGGAAAAATTGGACACCAATGTATAAAAGAATGAAACTCAGCATTCTCTTACGTCATATGCAAAGATAAAGTCCAAGTGGATAAAAGACCTCAAGGTGAGGCAGAAATCTATCAAAATCCTACAGAAGAACTTAGGCAATAACCTCTTCGACATTGACTACAGCAACTTCTTTCAAGATATGTCTCCAAAGGCAAAGGAAACAAAAGTGAAAATGAACTTTTGGGACTTAATCAAGATCAAAAGCTTCTGCACTGCAAAGGAAACAGTCAAGAAAACAAGGAGGCAACCCACTGAATGGGAGAAGATATTTGCAAATATCACTACCGACAAAGGGCTGATATCCAAGATCTATAAAGAACTCCTCAAAATCAACACACACAAAACAAATAATCAGGTCAAAAAATGGGCAGAAGACATGAAGAGACACTTCTCCAAAGAAGGACATACAAATGGCTAACAGACACATGAAAAAATGTTCATCATTATTAACCATCAGAGAGATTCAAATCAAAACCACATTGAGATACCACCTTATACCAGTTAGAGTGGCCCAAATCAACAAGACAAGAAACAAGTGTTGGAGAGGGTGTGGAGAAAGGGGAACCCTCCTACATTGTTGGTGGGAATGCAAATTGGTGCAGCCACTTTGTAGAACAGTGTGGAGATTCCTTAAGAAATTAAAAATAGAGCTACCCTATGACTCTGCAATTGCATTACTGGTTATTTACCCCAAAGATACAGATGTACCCCAATGTTCATAGCAGCAATGGCCACAACAGCTAAACTGTGGAAACAACCAATATGTCCTTCAGCAGACGAATGGATAAAGAAGATATGGTCCATATATATAATGGAGTATTATGCCTACATCAGAAAGGATGAATACCCAATTTTTGTAGCAACATGGACAGGACTGGAAAAGATTATGCTGAGTGAAATAAGTCAAGCAGAGAGAGTCAATTATTTTATGGTTTCACTGACTTGTGAAACATAAGGAAAAACATGGAGGACACTGGGAGATGGAAAGAAGAAGCAAGTTGGGGGATATTGGAGGAGGACAAAAACCATGAAATACTATGGACTCTGAGAAACAAATTGAGGGTTTTGGAGGGGAAGGGAGCAGGAGGCTGGGTGGGCCTGGTGGTGGGTATTATGCAGGCACATATTGCATGGAGCACTGGGTGTGGTGAATAAACAATGAGTTCTGGAACACTGAAAAGAAAGTAAAAAAAAAAAAAGAAAAGAAAAAAGAAAAAGAAAAAACCATCAACAGCATTTTTCACAGAGCTAGAACAAAAGGATTCTAAATTTATGTGGAATCACAAAAAAACTCTGAATAGTCAAACCTATTTTGAAAAAGAAAAGAAAAGCTGAAGGCATCACGATTCCAGACTTCAAGTTATATTACAAAGCGATAGTTATCAAAAATATGATAGTTGTATAAAATAGACACATAGGTCAATAGAACAGAATAGAAAGCCCAGAAATAAATCCACAATTATATGGTTAACTAATCTTCAACAAGGAAGGAAAGTATTAAATGGGAAAAAGAATGTCTCTTCAAGAAATGGTGTTGGGAAACCTGGAAAGCAACACACAAAAGAATGAAACTGAACCACTTTCTTATACAATATACAGAAATAAACTCACAATGCATTAAAGACCTAAATGTGAGGTATGAAACCATCAAAATCCTAGAGAAAAGCACAAGCAGTAATGTCTCTGATAGCAGTCATACCAGCATTTTTCCAGACCTGTCTCCTGAGGCAAGGGAAACAAAAGCAAAACTAAACTATTGATATTACATCAAAATAAAAATCTTCTGCACAGCAAAGGAAACAATTAACAAAACTAAAAGGTAACCTACTGAATGGGAGAAGATATTTGCAAATGACATATCCTATAAAGGGTTAGTATCCAATATAAATAATTTATACAACTCAACACCCCAAAAACAAACAACCCAATTAAAAAATGGACAAAAGGGGGCACCTGGGTGGCTCAGTGGTTTAAGCCTCTGCCTTCGGCTCAGGTTATGATCTCAGGGTCCTGGGATCGAGTCCCACATCGGGCTCTCTTCTCAGCGGGGAGCCTGCTCCCTCCTCTCTTTCTGCCTGCCTCTCTGCCTACTTGTGATCTCTGCCTGTCAAATAAATAAATCAAATATAAAAAAAAAATGGACAAAAGACTTGCATGAACATTTCTCCAAACAAGACATCCAGATGGCCAACAGATATATGAAAAGATGCTCAGCATCACTGATCATCAGGGAAATGCAAATCAAAACTACAATGAGATATCACCTAACACTGTCAGAATGACATAAGTCAAAAAACAAGAAGAAATGAGTCTTAGCAAAGATGTGGAGAAAAAGGAACACTCATGCACTGTTTGTGGGAATGCAAACCAGTACAACCACTGTGGAGACCAGTATGGAGGTTCCTCAAAATTTAAAATAGAACTACCCTATGATCTAGTAATAACTCTACTGGATTTTTACACCCCAAATACAAAAACACTAATTCAAAGGGATGCATGCACCCCTATGTGTATAAGAGCATTATTTACAATATCCAAATTATGGAAGTAGCCCAAGTGCCCATCGACTAATGAATGGATCAAGAAAATAGTGTGTGTGTGGGTGTGTATGTATATAATAACAACAGAATATTATTCACCCATTTAAAAAATAATGAAATCATGCCATTTGCAATGATATGGATAGATCTAGAGAGTATAATGCTAAGTGAAATAAGTCAAAGATAAATACTATATAAATACCATATACTGTGGAATTCAAGAGACAATACAAATGAGCAAAGGAAAAAGAGAGAGTGAAACTAAGAAACAGACATAACGATAGACTGATTGATGGTTATCAGAGTGGAGGTGGGCAAGGCGATGGGGAAACAGCTAATGGAGATTAAGTAGTGCACTGTGATGAAGACTAAGGCATGAAATTACTGAATCACTATATTGTACACTTGAAACTAACATAACACTGTATGTTAACTATACTGGAATTAAAATAAAAGTAAAAAAAAGAAAATTTATATACACACAACATATGATGACTAGAGTTAACAACAATTATACTGCATGATTGAAAATTGCAAGGATAGTAATTCTTAAAAGTACTCATCACAAGAAAAAAATTGCAATGATGTAAGGTAATAGATGTTACCTAAACTTATTGTGGTAAACATCTCTAAAAAAAAAAAAGTAAATTTCCATAGTGTGTTCTAAATAGATATATTTATATAGTAGTTACTAATATAACGCTATCACAAATTCTTACTTCTTTTTACAAGTTCTTACAACTTCAAACCGTATTTATTTTTAATTTTTCTTCATGGAAGAATACTATGATACTATTACCCTGATGTTTAAATTTAAATAATCTATATTATGGGAATTCTAAGAGGAAAATGAGCACGTAAATATTCTAATAAAAAAGATGAAATATATTCAAAAGACCCAGACTACCAACCACAAATATATATATATATATATATATATATATATATATATAATAAAGCAAATAAATGTAATTACATATCAATAGAAAGGCCTACTTCTCAGTACATTTCTTTTTAATGGAAGAGCTATTGTTGGGACATAGAATGTTAAAATATTTCTTTACTATTCCTCACCTGATATAAGTTACCATCATCTTAGTTCAGAAAACAGTGATTTTGAACAAACTATGGATTTTCCTCCTTATGTTCACAGAATACCAATGATAGTAGACAGGAAAATTTATGCCATGTGTTTCTGTTAATTAAGCTCCCTTGCTTGTAAGCCATTTCAAGAAGAGAAGAGAAATCTCAATTCAGGAGTCTCCAGATATTATTAACTCATGGTTAAATCATTTCTATTACTTTCATAAATACTATTTTTAATTTGCAAGAGCTCTTTTATTTAATAAATAGTTAACATATACAATAGATTCTCCTTTGATACTGGTACCCCCAACTAGGACTCTGGGAATTTTGCCCATATATATATATATATATATATATATATATATAAAATTATATTTGCCCTATAATATATAAGTATATATAATGAAACTAATATGACACTCTATTATATATATACTAATATGACACTATATTATATAAAAACTATAAATTACATATATATTATATACACACAGACACACACACATGCACAGAGGCAAACTTGGACCTAATACTATTACCTGAATTCTTAAATGGATATATAATTAATTGGCACTAATACTGTGTATTTGGGCATGCTGGAAAGCGATACAGGTTATTAGAATTCTGAGTTCCATTGATTCCTAAGTAAATTACATTTTCTTGGTGGAAAACTGAGCTCTTTTGGATATTTGTATGAAATGAAGAGCCAATCATTCTCTGGCCTCTTTTCCTTCACTAGGAGGGTGCAGCAGGGTTCTTGGGGCAACACTGTGGGTTTTGCCACATTTGGAAGAAACCCTTGCTATCTTCTTTGTGTCCCAGCCCCTCTAAAATGACTCAGGGAGACTGGTGCTATTATATAAATGAGTAAATGAGTATGCAATAAGTCTTCAGAAGTAGTGTGGAGACTTACTTAGATGCTAATGATGTTCAAGTTAGAAAATATCAGGTTAGATGGAGTCAGTAGACAGTTTTTCTTATTACTTAAACTTATTTGCAACAAAAAGGAAGTAAAGAGTTTAAGTTTTCCGTTGTTTATCAGTTTTGGCATTTGATTCATATGCATTTATGTAATAATGGTCACATAGTGTTTAGGACAGTTTTTTTGGGAAAGGGTAAAGATTGAATACAAATAGGGTGTTCTTATAAAAATGCAAACCTGAAATGAAAAATGAGCTGAATTGCTCTACACGCAGAGTAAGAGTGAATTAGAATTTGAATTCTGCAATTCCTAAGAAAATACATTTTTTTAATATGAGAAAAATCAGAATTTTTATTCCCAGCACAGTTATTCCATGTATTTATTTATTTATTTTAATTGGGAATGACATATATGTGGCAGTATTGGGGACATTAGTAAGATCTCTAAAGCCTTACTTCTCAACACGTAGCCCAAGTTCCACAACACTAATGACTGCAAGTTTATTAGAAATGAAGAATTTCAGGAACAGTTGAATTAAAATCATTCCTCTAGAACAGTTGAATTAAAATCATTTTCCCAAGATCTGCAGATCATTTAAACACACAAGTAACTATGAGAAGCACTACTCTGAGGGTCTTAGTCTGGTCAGAGTTGATGTTATCCTCAAATATGGTAGAAACAGATAAACTAGCAAGTGAGTATCAGCTATTGAAAGAGAAGAATTGATAGATCTTGGAGACAAGTTTATTTAGAAATGAAGTAGAGGCAATTGTCACTGATTCAGCAGTTCAGTGAGAACAACTTATAAAAATGACAGTGCATTTTATAATATAATAACAACAAAGAACAAAAATAGGATAAACTTTGAATTACAAAATACTCCATGAAGACATAATCCAGATACTTTAAAGCTGGTTTTGTAATGATAGCTGAGCTCAGAATGAAAATAACAAGGTAAAAATGAAGCTTCAGATCATTCCAATTGTGACTTCAATTGGTAATTTCTTGTTTTCTTTCTGTCCTCAAGTATCTTACCAAATCCTTCCATTTGTGAAAACATCCTGTTGCTCTTTGGAAGATGGAGTCAATATTTTCCAATTAAATATTTCCCAAACACATGAAACTGCTGAAATTACGACCAGCTCTACCTCAAGGCCTACTTCAAAGCTGGCATCCGATTTATGAAGACACTTGGGACTTCTCTAACTCAAGATGATCTAGATACCATATTCCTCTTATCTAAGAAGATAAGTTTAATGGTTTTAAAACAAAAAGCTAAATATATTATTTTTAATATCCTTTTAACACATTTTTATGTGTCTCCATTTCATAGCAACTTATTTCCTTATTGTCTCACAATAACTAAACACCAATTTATTAAATGTTTACTGATCCCATCATTTAGCAGAGGCAAGGTTGGCATTAGATATACAGAGAGGAGAAATCAATAGTATGGGTCTCTGTCAGACTATGACAAATAAAAATTCATTAATTTTATTAAAATACAATGGCTATAAGAAAGGTACACAAGCTACTATTCGTGTATATGTAGCATCTCTGGGGAAACAGGAATGGTTTAAAAGTATTTTAAAAATATATATCATAGTCTGTGGCTTGTGTTTGTATATTTTCCCAAGTATTTTTCTCCTTCACATTATCTCTCTCTCTCTCTCTCTCTCTCTCTCTCTCTTTTTTTTCCTGGCACAGAAACATAGTAGACACTAATTTAATACTATGAGTAACTGACAACCAAATCATGTCCATATGCTCTATTAAAAATAGAAAAATAAAATTAAGATTATCTATTTGAGAATAATCATTTCTTAAAATCAGGTTGTTAAAAATGATCTTTATTTGCTCTACTACCTATTTAATCAAAAATAGTGACTCAAGAAGGATTAGTTAGTATTAAGAGTTACCCTTTGTACAAATAAATTCAAACAGGGGATCCTTTCCTTCCCTGATATTCTTGGGAATTCTCATCTTCCCCCTTTCCTCCATTCTATAGCAAATCCTACTGTGTCATCTCAAATACCCATGCCTTATCAAATTCTAGACTTCCTATAATTCTAACTAAAGGAGTAAGATCCTTCACGGTTGAAATGAGGTGCTGAAGAATGACTAAAGGCACTAAAAGACATGATCCTTTTTCACCTCATCAATGTCAGTTCTTCTATTCATGGCCTATTTTGGTACTTCCCCTTTTCCACTCTGAATTTGTCATTGACATTGAATGTGCAATATGGAGCAAAAAGAAGTATACTGTTGAAGCCACAGCTCGATCATGTTTCTCAAGCCAGAATGTAGGAAACTGAGGAGTAAGGTTGATAGGGGACGCAATCTTAATTGTAAGTGCCAAATATCGTTTATTTTTAATTTATTACTGGTTGGTTCGGAGGCCATGCCCACTCTGTATATTTTAGGGTAACAGGTAGTCTGACCATGGTGGAATTAAGCAAAATAATAGTTCTGAAGGTTAAGGTGAAACACATTTCCCCCCTCTCTAGTTTATATTTTGCAGTTCCTCTAAGAGTAAAGGGATACCTTATTAAAATTTAGTAGGATCCATAGAATAACTGAAATGTGAGCTTCAGTACTGATAAAGACTATGAAATGTTTCCAGTTGGTACATGTAGGCAGAAGTTAATCTAGAACCTGTTGTAAAGGCTTAAAATTTAATTAGAACTCTTTTATCTAGTTGTAGAAATTATTTAGTAAATTTTGGATTTCCAATAAAGTTTGGATTTTCAAGTGGGTAAACTGTGGGCCTTTGCTAGGGTTTTTTGTTTGTTTTGGGGTTGTTTCTGGCTATAATTTGAAGGAATCCTCTATATCCTCCTCACATAAGTTTCTTCCTCTAGACAGTTACATATCAGACATAGGGTTAGGACTCTTCCAGTACAATACTAACTTTATTGGGTTTAAGGACCCTCAACTGAGATTGGGTTTGAGTCAAGAGAGCACCATGGGGATATTAGGCCCTCTATCTCAGACTATATAGATTTTTTTTTTTTTCAACACAGGCAAAGGAATTTTTAAAAGTTATAGTGTATCATCTGTGTCATCTGTTTAGGAGTGTGATCTTCAGCATGCTAGAGTGACTACTCTTCTTCCACCTGAACAACCACTGATGGGCTTATACATTACACAGTCTTTCCCTTAAGCAGGCCTTATGATGGTGGCCAGTGCCAGGTTAAGACACAATCAATGGCCACGGATAAAAGTCATTCCAGCTAGAGGTAATTATGGCTTATGTTAGAATTAAGACAGATGATTCAACCTCAGACACACAGATAGTTCCCAGATAAGACACAAGGACTACAGCCATTTTAAAGAGGCCTCTCATTCCATACTACTGTCCTTAAATGCCAATTACATAAACTTTCAACTTAGGTAGCTAAATCTATATGGGAGACGTTGGAGTGTTTAGCAAATGCAGCATAATGCAACACAGCTCAAAGCATAAACCATTTTCAGCAGCTCAAAGTAAAAACTTGCCAGTATACAACAAAACCAGTTATAAAAACAAAACAAAGCAAAACAAAACAAAACAAAAACATTAGAAGAAAGACCCCATCCTCCCTCCCCGGCCCCATAGTGGTGGTCATTGTTTGGCCATCTTCCTTACAGTGTCAATTGTTTTATTCATGCCACAAAGGTGGGATGTACCCCTCCCGCCATATATATACCACATAAAATTTGGTTAGATATTAAGCCTGATTATGCCACATTCAATTCAAGTGTTGTTTAAAAAAAAAAATTAATAGTCTTCACCACACCAAATTTATTATTACAATGGTACCAGCTTGAGGTGCTCAAGTTGGCATCACACAAGAGTCTCCACCTTTTAGTCTCTGTTCAAAGAAAATGTGTACCTCCTCCATCTTCTCCCCATATGAGAAAATCCACTACAGCCATTTACCTAAATGAGCCTCTTGACAAAATATCAAAAACAAACAAAGAAATAAAGATACAAGGATGTCTGAGTTTCCCTCTGAAGAAATGAAAATGAGAAAAAGAAAGGTTGGCTGTCCTATCCTCTCCCCTACCCCTATCACCCAAATAAGTACCTGCTAAGAAGGCATTTCTGTTGCTTCCAAAGTCTTGAAATCATTATCAAAGGGTAGGACATCAAGAATGAATGCTGTGCATTGCGATGGCATGGATCAGGCCCCAGAAATCTGTCAGGTGGAGCACCCCCTTTCTGGACCGTGTTGATGTCTGGGGAGGAGCATTTGAGAGCTCGTTGTGGTCCATCAGCCACATGGAATCTCATGCTGATGCTACATGGAATCTCATCCGCAGTGGGGTGGACTTCCAGAGGCCTGTGGACAACTTGTCCAGAAAGTTGCCCAGAAACAGGGTACCTTCCTTCAAGCCTTTGTGCTTAAAAGTATAAGTCACTTGCCTGACTGGGGCAGCCTGCATTGTCAGAGGGGTCTCTGGGCAGGAACTGCCAGTGATCACACATGCACAAGGGGAAGGCCTGGCCGGCCGCCCGGTGTTAAACCTCAGGTTGTCTGTCAGCGAAGCCAAAGGACTCACTGATAAGCAGGTATGCTTTCATAACACACATGGGGAGACTGGCCACCTCGGACTCCTCGAAGATGTGGCCTCCGCTTCCTTTTGAGAACACTACAGAAGCCACCAACCATTTGTCGTGGGTATCATATCTCCGCACGGCACAGGGGCTCCAGCAGTCTTGCCCATTTGCGACGGAGGCGCGCTGGGTGACGTCAGTTTGCAGCGACATACGGTGGACGTCGAAGTGCACGTCACGTATCTTCTCCTCACACCGTGTCGCTCTTCTTGGTGGCCTTCTAGATCTCAGCCATCACCCTGACTTGATCTTATTGAAATACTGCACCTCCTTGGTGACACCGATGAGGATGTTGGTGCATGTGTTATTGGTCGAAAATACCAGATCTTGCAGGTCTTGGGCATGTATTAGTACTTCTCAGCTAGTAAGCCGCGGGTGGCCTGAGCTTGTGGCGGGTGGACTCTTCAGCCTTGTCAGATGCCCTCGGCCTGACGGTCAGGGAGGGGCAGTGCCTTCACGGGCAGCCCATATGCTTGTTGGCAGACTTGGACAGACAGAGCAGTTCAGCTCCTGGCTGACAGTTTCATGGTATGAGATGACTGGGTCCGGTTTTCTGATGGACTGATTCTCCGGTCCTTCAGGTGGATCTTTAGGAGCAGCTCACCGCCCCTGCAATGATATGCTCCCGCCATTCCACGATGATGCACTGCACCATGGGGTGCAATTTGGCAGTTGCTTCAGACCCTCCCCCTCTACAGCAATTTTGACAAGTGGACTCACCGTTGAACTTCATCACCTGCATGTGGGAATGCTCCAAGGTGCTCATCTTCATCAGAAACTGGTCAGCTCCCACCAGGCCTAGGATGTTTCTGCGAGGTATGTCCTCAAAGCACTTATCATAAAGGTTATCCCCTGGCTCCCTTCAGGTACAGATCCTCTTTCTTCCCAACAGTGTAGTTGGGAGCAGGTATTGTGATCATTTCGCAGTATTACAAATATTGAATCACTATGCTGTACACCTGAAAGTAACATGATGTTATATGTCAATTGTACCTAAACAAAAAATGATTTCTTACCAAAAACAAAACAAACAAACCCACAAAAAACAAAACAAACAAAAGCAAAAATAAAACAGAGAGAGAGAATATGAAAAAGGTTTATTACTCACCTAATAGAGCTTGTTTAAATATAGGGGAATCCCCCAAGCAGGTCCAAAAGTGGCACTTGGAGAGAACAGAGAAAAAGAGTAGTTTGGCCTTTATTGAAATTAGGGGATTGATTTGAGTGAGTGTTACTGTGAATGGGCTGGCATTTGCATGATTTGAATTTCCTACTTTTGCCAAAGGAGGGAGCAGGAAGTCTTTCTAATCAGCTTAGCCAGTTCGGGGGCAGAAGGGGTAGGGTTTGAAAACTGTCCGCAGTTAAATGTCAAAAATGAAGTCTATTAAGATGCCAGAAGAGTATGGTACTTAAGGACCTTTGCAGCTACTTCCTCTCCATGAATTATCTTTGATCCAATGTAACAAAATACTGACTTCTTTTTCCTAGAATTATGGCTTAAGGTGAGGATACAATGTATCATTATCTTAAGTTCTTAACATTCTAAATTCAGAGAGCCACCAGAAATTGGAATAATTGAGAGCTTCCAGTTAGAGAAGGAACATGTCAACCCTACTTGTCCCCCCTCCCCTTGCAATTACAATAGAATTAATATTGGAAAAACAATACAGTGTTTGACATTTTAGAGGGATCCCAGTTCATGGAAAATCTTCCCACTTTGAAGACCTAGAAGGGGACTCCATGAGATTTCTTTCTAAAGATTGGTAAATTCTTCAAGAAGAGGAAACAGTTTTCATTCTTTGTTTATATATCTTCTTAGGACAAGGATCTGCTGATATGTTCCTGTGTTAAATGAACAGAATAAAGGAGAATTGGAAGGAGAGAAAGGGAAAGAGAGAGAAGGAGAATATGTATGCATATATATATATATATACATGTATGTTTGTGTAGGCCAAGCTGCAAGACATAGAATGAGCAGAAACACTTTCTCTAAGTGTTTAGGAGAAGCACTTGGCAGGGTCCCACCAGACCTAAAAGAATACAGTTGGGGAATATCATTTTGCCATTACACCAACAGATTTGGGGAATGAAGGGACAAAGGGGACATAAGCATTAGAGGAATGCAGCATGAAGTTCATCAGCTAAAGGCCAACTAAGAAATGATCCCAAACCTACAAACTAAAAAATGCCTAGGAGGCTACACTCAAATATGTCGTCATCATGGTGTGTTGGAGCTCATAGACAGGGAATATAACATTTATATCCAAGCAAGGAAAAGACTGCAGTCCTGCATAAGGAAATAAGAAGATATTGGACAGTTTCCCTTTCTCTACTCATTCCTCAGCACCCAAGAGGAGGAGGAAGAGGGGGGTATAGAAAAGACAGACCATAATTTTCTCCCCTCAACTCTGTCTTTCTATAGCCTAAGGTAAGACTAATATATGCTACAGGTGAGAAAGGTGAGAGAGGAAAATTTACTGTTGAGTTTGAGAGTAAAACTTTAACTTCTGGCAAGTCAAAGTCTTAAATGGGAAAGTGAGATCAGTCCAGAAACTAAGGGAGACCAGAGAAGGTTTTGAATCTGTTTTTTTGTTTGTTTGTTTTCTGTTTTGTTTTGTTTTGCTTTAGTGAACTTTTAGCAGGAAATTTTACCAATATAGTGCCACTTGAGGATAGTTATTAAAAAAACAAATTAAAAAAATTATGCCAGATATTGTCACATAACTGGATCATTCTGAGACTTAAGATCTCAGTGTAGGTGTTATATCCCTGTGGGGCTACCTCTGAGCATCATTTTTATGTTTTGCACCCTCAGTTGTGGATGGTTGAGTTGAGAAAGTACAGTAGACAAATGGAATTTGAAGGTCACTGTCCTCTCTTTTGTGTGTGTGCATGTAATTCACATACAGTTATCCAGATATGTTTATTATAGGAAATGTGATAACTCTAACCCATGGGATGGTTTATACACTAAGAATAGGGTTCAATAGACTAAAAACTAAGAAATGTCAATATTTGTTAAAGAACTGCTCACACAAAAATGAGAGAAAGCACATTTAAAAGTTGTAGGTGGGACCAGAATACCATGTCAAATCCGGGGTGGGGGTGATCCTAAAATAAATACTAAGATGTTCCATTGAAGGTACCATTTCAGAGATCTGAGTATCTTAGCACAAGCTATTTCTGTAACATTTATAGAGAAGTAGTTTGGATAATGAATGGTGTGGAGAAAAGTTGTTGAACACCAGCCATGGGAAAGTGTAGACATCCCTGTATGTGGTACAAATGGTCTTATAAAACACTAACAGAAAATTAAACAAATGAAAAATATTTTATCTACCTAATTTTAAAAATTATGTCAGCTGGAAAAATGTAAAAAATGGGTATCTCTATGAAAAATAGTTCTTACCTGTTTTGCAATTTATGACATCATTTGATGATGCCAACTGTGAGAGCACTGGGGGAACTACCTGAGTCATCCTCCAGATTTGGGAGCTGGGTGACTGTACAACCTATGGAAGATATTTCTCTTCTCTAAATCTTAGCTCATGAATTTAATCAATTTTCATTAAACCTCTAGACTTTACATGTTTATTTTACTCACATGTCCACAAATAATTTCTATTCACACACAATATGGGAGAAATAAACCACCTGGTTTATAAAAAAAACACATGAAAGCTCTAACTTTGGGCAATTGACTTATGCTCTTAGTGTCTCAGTTTCCTTGTTAAGTAAGTCAGAGTAGTAATTATAGTCACTCCATAATGTTGTGATGAGGATAAATGATATACTATACATAAAAATTTTCACTGAGTGCCTGGTATAAGGTGATTGCTTAATAAATGCTATCTATTATTATAATTGCACATAATTATAAAATGACATCTATTACATATATGTAAACATAAATACATGTGAGTTATTATACATACACATGCATATACATATAAAGAGAGATAAATATATCTACAGCCCTTTCTAGTTTATGTGAACATATATTTCTTTTAAAATATTTAGCAACTTTGAACTTTATAAAATCATTTTTCACAAAATCCGTATGTGTAGATATGAACCTCAAAAAGTAGAATTTCGAGTTCTCAAGGATTCCCACAAGAGTAGAAAAAGATTCTTTTCATGACTGGAAAAATAGAAGCACTTTTAGACAAATATGTACTGGAGACTATAATCCACTTTCCTTTCCTACCATGGCACCTACAGCATTATGAGCCAGAAAATTGTTTGAGCAGCCACAGATAAGGAATTACAAATCTGGAGGTTTGAGAGTTGTATAAAGCAGATGTAAGGTTAATTTGCATGGTTTAGTTCCCTCCCAGATTTTTTCAATATATTTCAATGGCTTGAAACTCTGAAAAACTGATAGAAAATAAAAAGGTTTCTATAGGCTGTCTGATTTCTTGCTGACTCAGCTGTCTGAAGGCAAAGCCAATTACTATGGCTTGCATTTTCTTGTGCAGAAACCAGAACATATTCATAGTTAAATAGAGCCATTAAATATTTAGGGGAGGGAAAAAAAGTTTTATGAATTGAGATGATAACAGCAAGAAACTGTGTATGGATATTTTCGTCTTAAACAACAAGAAAACATTTTTCTAAGAGTAACTTGAAAATCTCAAGCATGAAATATGATTTGATTTAATATCAATTCAACAATCTTTTTAAATGTTGATTTTTTTGGTTGGCATATAAGAAAAAAAATTCCTCTGATATAAAGCTAAATTTTATCCTTGGAGTAATAAAAGAACCAATATGGTCTTCTGAACAAAGAACTAGCTGAAGAATTGGGATTCTATTTTTGGCCTCACCAGTGACTTGCTCAGTGACCTTAGACATATCACTTAAATGGCTTTGTGCCTCAAGGTTCCCAGCTGTAATATAGAGATTATAATGCCTGCCCCTACTTCATGGGACTGTAGAACTATTTCAGCTGAGTTTGTTTAAAACACCAAAGGCTTTTGAAACTATCAGAAATAACGGTTAAATTCAAACAAGGTTGTATTTTATTAATTTCTTTTTACTGTTTGATTTGGTTTTCTTGTAGACTTCTATAATCCTTTTCCTACTAAAATAAATCACTGGGATAAAATTAATAGGTGGAGATTTTCATTGGATATTAAGGAACAATTTTAACAGTGAAGGGAAATTAAGAATACACTTCTGAGATCAACTGATATAATTTCTACTCCTTGGCATATTAAACTCATGATTCAAAAGAGAATTGTATTATGAACATGTAACTTAGAACTTCTCACTAAATCTGTAATTGGCAATTTTCTTCTTATTTCAAGCCTCTTTGCAATTTCTCCCCATGATTTCTTTCAATCAAGATTTTCTCATAATGCCCCTATAAATGTACTGATAATCCATCTTCATCTCTCCAAATCCAGAAGACCTATTAAAGCCCTGCTCAAATGCCATGTCCTTCTAGCTTCCTTCCCTCTTCATAACACTATTTGTCATCTAATAAGGAGTTCTGAGTAGTAGGAGGACTTGATAAAAGAGACAGTTTGTCATTGATGTTCCTGCTGCTTTGTAACTTCTTACAATTATAAATACATTTATACAAATATATATGTATATAATTATTATTTTTTGAAATTATTCTGTAAAAGAATTTTGAAAAGTTCTTGAACTCCAAACTAGAACTCCGTACTCCAACTACAGACATTTTATTTGCTCTGCTCTCATAATACTTCTTAGAGTCTTAAACTTTTGCACTATATTACAAAACTTAGAATCAAGGTACATTCAACATTTCTCACCTACAAGTAGAATAGTCTCAAACTAATCATCCTTCCTCCTGTCATATATCCCTCAGTCTATTCGGTGCCATAATTTGTTTTATATGCCTTTTTTAAAATATATTTATATTTTTTGTTGTTGATTTAACTTCTTAAAATGGTCTCCGATGTAATGCTGAATTGTTTTCTAGTGTTTCTAAGTGCAAAAGCCTACGATGTGTCTTACAAAGAAAATACATGCATTAGATAAGCTGCAAGAGTTATAGTGCTACTTGCCATTAGTTCAAAGCTAATTAATCAACAATATATATTAAAGAAGGTGTCTTTAAAAAGAAATGCATAATCGTCAGGTAGGATAATCATAAAAAGAAATGCATAAAACAAGGTTATATACTGATTAGTTAATAAAGATGATGTGAGTGGTTCTTAGGAATATTACCTTGCATTTTCCCTAGGAGTGGTGGTTCTGTATTTGCTATTGTAACATGTGTGGTGACTTTCTAGAACATAACTGTCCACCAATAATAAGAAATGACTGGTACCTATTTTATTTAAATACAAACACGCCTTTGGCCATATTTTTAAAATCTCCCTTTCAGTTCCACAGTAGTACCTGTCTTGTGCACATTTCCGGCTTTCTGGTCATTTCAATTATAGACAAAAATTTGGCCAACTTTAAAGATTCAGTTTCATATTCATTGTAATGCCCACCTCCTTCTTTCCCACAAAACTAGCCAGAAAAAACTGGGTATCCCAGGAGTGAAGCTGAGGCATACCTCTTTTACTTTTCTTCTTGCCCCTCTTTGCCAAGATGGAATAGGACGAGTGGTTACTCATAGGTGTGTTTCTATAGTTTTCTTTATCCCTGCTGCTCTTGTTAAGACTTACTGGCCATTGATACTCTCTGTGGCAGGCATCCAAATGCCGGCTCTCTTTTCATACTCAATCTTGCCCTCTGCACGTGATTATATCCGTTTACTTCAAAATAAACAGTAGCCATCACATCTTTCTTTCTTTAATCATGCCATTCTTTATATCTAGTGTATGAGATATTCTATTATTTCTTCTTTTAATAGCTATAATGGTAATAATTAATGTTATTGTCAGATTTTTACTTTTCCTCTTTCTGGGAAAATTATAGTATTATTCTTTGCCATACCAGGTATTATATGACGTCATGTGTTTTTGGTTTCCTTCTTTCTTTCTTTCTGAGTAGAAACCTCTAAGAAGCAGGCGTAATTTGCCACGTCCCCTTTCACTGCCACAGCAACTTATGTTTCTGCAGTCAGTAGAATCCCTACCAAATTACATTCTTGAGAGAATATAATGTGGAGACAAACCCACAGTACATCTATCAAAAGTAGAATGCTGGGGGTATAGCTCAGTGGTAGAGCATTTGACTGCAAAAGTAGAATGCTGCCTTAAAAAATAAAGAATGTGACATTGTCTTAGAAATTCATCAAACTGTAAAAGACAGCTTTTTTCAGAAGTTAAAGATTACATTGGTAAAATATTTGATAAAATTATTGTTTGGAATAATTTACAAGGAAGATTGGATAACTAAGAAATGTTTAGATCTAAAGATTGGTAATGTGTTTCAGTTTGGGGTGATTTCTTTAAATATATGTTTTTAAAAAAAAAGGCAAGCTCAGAAAAAAGTGACCAGTTTTCAAGAATGAATAAAAGTTAAAAAAAAAAAAAAAAGAGGTTGCCTGAGTGGCTTAGTCAGTTAAGTGTCTGCCTTCTGCTCAGGTCATAAATTTAGGGTTCTGGGATCAAACCCCACATCTAGGCTCCCTGCTCAGTGGAAAACCTGCTTCTCCCTCTCTCTCTACTTCTCTCTCTGCTTATGTTCCCTCGCTCTTAATCAAGTAAGTAAATAAAATCTTTTAAAAAAAATGAAAAATGGATTTCAGAAACTTAGTTACTTCAAATGTTGAAAAATTTACTGAATTAAGACCTCAGTATAAAGAGATAATATTGAGAAAACAGTTTGATTCACAAAGGCAGATCAATGCTCAGCCTTGATAATTTCAGTCCATCAATGTGATGATGTGATGTAACTGAATGTGAAATTGGTAAAAGATGCACGCAAATGACTCCTTTAAGTCAACAAGAGCTGGCTCTAGCATCCCCCTGTCTCTCATCTTCCAGTAAGCTATCTTTGGCTTGCTCTCACAATGATTGGACGATTCCCAGAAATAGGCAGAAATATTCAATACCCCTTGAGGCCTACATGCAGAACTGATATACTGTCATTTCCCATGTATTTTATTGCCCGAAGCACATCACAAGGATAGCCCAATTCATGAATGTGGAAAGAGACTCCAAATCATGATATGAATTTCCACAAAGTCCCATTACAGTGGACACACATTTGTAGAACTTCTGATGAATGTTACTTAAGGCTGCAAATAAAAAAAGATGTTGATTAAGAAAATTGTAGTAGTAGTAGTCATATTTTTTATTGTAATGTTTCATTTACAACCATATATATTCACATATTCCACTTTTAACATAATACTTCAATTACAACAATATGTATTCCATCTTAGCTGTGAGAGATGAAGAAATTTACAAAATTTCATTTCACCCATTAATCATCTGCCAGCCATTAAAATTAATTTTGTAATTATTGTTAAATTTTTAGGGTTTTTTTTTTAAGATTTTATTTATTCATTTAAGAGAGAGAGAGAGAGCACAAGCAAGGGAAGAGGCAGAGGCAGAAGGAGAAGCAGGCTCCCTGCTGAGCTGGGAGCCTGACATAGGGCTTGATCCCAGGACCTGGAGATCATGACCTGAGCGGAAGGGAGACACCCAACCATCCAAGCCACCCAGGAGCCCTACATTTTTAGTTTTAAAGGCTGTCTTTAGACAGATTTGCTTTGGTAACAAACAACCTCCAAACTTCAGTGACATAGAACATTACTTTAGTAATTTTAAGTACATTTACTTTTAGTCAACAGCTATATCAATGCTCCATGTGTCTTTCCATTTTGGACAGTGATTAAAGGAACAATCTCTGCTTGGGACATCTATTGGCAAAAGGAAAAAGCAAAATAGCTTATAGAAACTTAAAGTTAAACTTAAAGTTATCCTTTATATTCAAGTGTGTTATAAATCATATTTGCTCATGTTTAAATTGCCAACTTATCATCTAAAATAATAACAGTAATAATAATAAAATAAAAAAGTGAAATTACTTCCATACCATACACTAAAATATTACAGTAAATATATTATAGAGAGAGAGTAGCCATAATAAGTAATTATTTCAGGGAAGGGTAAGAGTGAGAGGCTTATAGCAGACAATGGCTCATAGAAATCCTGAAATACTTCTGGAAAACATAAGGGGGAGACTCAGTATTGAGATAGGAAGTCTTCATTAGACCATTTTTCTCCTTTGAAATTGCTCTCAGATCTTTTCCTTTTTATCCTTGGCTCTACTCTCTGAAAAAATCCTTCTTTTTGCACAATAACCCTAGACACATCTTAAAAGGACAACAAAAAGCAAGGTTACATCCACATAAACCTAGAACTCTTCATATTTTTTTTCAGTGTTCTAAGATTTCATATTTATATAGCACACCCAGTACAAAACGTGCCCTCCTTAATACCCACCACCAGGCTCACCCATCCTCTTCATATACTTTTCAAACACCATAACACTATATAACCTCACATTACCTAACCTTTCACTATCATAGCAAATAAGGACTCCATTAATTTATTTTTCAAATTTGTGAAATAAATATTTCAAAAGATTACAACTGAAGCTCCAGCTTCAGCTGCAACCTTATGTACATGAAGAATAATGGAGTTTTATTAGTTTCTTAGGGCTACTGTAACAAACTACTACAAATTGGGTGGCATAAAACACCAGAAATTTATTTTCTCATAATTCAGAAGATCAGAAGTTCAAATTAAAGTACTGAAAAAATTGGTTTCTATTGGAGGTTCTGAGAGAGAATACATTCTGTACTTTCTCCTAGTTTCTGGTGTTTGCTGGGCATTCTTGAAATCACTTGACTTGTAGATGCATCACCCCATTCTCTGCCTTTGTCTTTACATGGTACTTTCCTTGTGGGTCAATGTTTAAATCTCCTTCTTCTTATAAAGATACCTCCTATTGGATATAAGGCTCACCTTAATCCACTATGTTCTCATTTTAACTTGATTATATCTACAAAGACATTATGTTCAGATAAGGTTTCCTGTTTGTGATCTGAGTGAATATATATTTATACATACCAAAGTAATATCAAAGTCAAAGTAATAATGAGGTAATGTGGAGTTCATAACATACGAGGAAATAAATATATAACAACTATAACAGAATAAAATGGAAGTATATTTTTATACCATTCTTACATTTTCATGAAGTGTTTTAATATCAATTGATGTGTTGGAAAGTTAAAGGTATGTATTATCAACCTGCAACCACTAAAATCACTGAATAAGTATTTATAGTTAATTGGTGAAAAAAGTGATATATGAATTCATAAAAATACTCTGTTAATATTAATTATAGCAGAAGGGAAAAAGAGGGCAACACAGAACACATGGAAAAATTAGAAACAAGTAGTAAGATAATAGCCTTAAGCCTTGAAAGGTTAAACATATATTACTGTATGAGTCAACTAAAATATCTCCCTGAAAGAAAAAAAAATACCCATACAAAGATTTATATACAAATTTTTATAGCAGTTTATTTATAACATCCTAAAACTGAGGACAATCAAAATGTGAATGAGCAAATGAATGGGTGAACAAATTACACTGTATCTTTACAATGAAATACTACTCAGCTAAGGAAGGAAGGGGAGAAGGAAGGAAAAGGGAAGGATGGGAGAAGAAGGGAGGAGAAAGAATTACTGATACATGCAACAATGTGGATATACCTTGAAGTAATTATGCTATATGAAATAAGACACACAGAAAGAGTATATACTATATGATCTAAGTTAAAGAAAATTACAGAAAATTCAACTAATCAAAAATGACAGAAATCAGACCAGTTATTGCCTGGGAATATTAGGAGTGACTTAGTTGGACAGTATGAGTGCCAAGGAAAGACACAGAACTTTTGTAGGTTATGGAGAGGGGTTTAATATCCCGATTGTATATGCTTCACAGATGTATACATTGTCACAGCATTTCAAATCCTACACTATAAATACTTGGGTTTTATTGTAGTTAATGACATCTCAAAAAATGAAACTAGCATAAAAACTAATACAAAGAGATATATTAGCAATCTCATTTTAAACAATAAATATAAATAATAAAAATTACCTTTTAATGTAAGACATATTTTAGCTATGCTTTTTCTAATTAGAATTCCTATATGAAAGATTCCAAAGAAGCTCAGTGTTAAAAGACACTGTGGTAAGAAGTGAGGTCTAAAACTTTCTGAGTCTGTACCCATTGTGTATACAGCTTTCTCTTAGATAATTTGAAGAGTTATGGAAACAACAAATACAGTGCATGTTCACCAAAAGTGCATCAAATGTAGGAGAAGACACATGCCATTATGTATCTACTAATTGGTCATGGAGAAACTATAAGAAACTTCAACATATTAAGTCAATCACACCTTTGACACAATACATTATTTGTTTCATTTTAAAATTTAAGAGTTCTTGGGGCACCTGGGTGGCTCAGTGGGTTGAAGCCTCTGCCTTCGGCTCAGGTCATGATCCCAGGGTCCTGGGATCAAGCCCAGCATCGGGCTCTCTGCTCCGCAGGGGGCCTGCTTCTCTTCCTCTCTCTCTGCCTGCCTCTCTGCCTACTTGTAATCTCTCTGTCGAATAAATAAATAAAATATTTTAAAAATAAATAAATAAATAAATAAAATTTAAGAGTTCTATGGGTATAAAATCCATAGGGTATTATTTGTTACTTGTGATCCTTTTCAAATATGCAGATATCTCATAGGTCTTCAAATTTCCTGAAATTCAATACCTTCTGCTTTGTGGAAATACACAGATACATTCATCTTTAATTAATAGCTCACTACAGACTGAAATTTAGTACATGTCAATTTTTATGGTTTGACTTATAGAAACAATATTTCATTTATTTTATAAGTAGTCAAATTTAGGGTCACCTGGGTGGCTCAATGGGTTATGCATTCCACTCTTGATCTCCTCTCAGGTCTTGATCTCAGGGTTGTGAGTTCAAACCCTGCATTGGGCTCAATGTTGGACATGGAACCTACTTAAAAAGAAAGAAAGTAAAAATAAATAAATAAACAAATGAATAAATAAATAATAAATATTAAATATATTAATAGTTGTATTTCAAACTGAATGAGACTGCTGATTCCAGGAAACAGACTGAGTTGTGGGATGGCAGGTGATGGGGCGATGGGGTAACTGGGTGATGGGCATTAAGGAGGGCATGTGATATGATCAGCATGAGCACTGAGTGATATACTCAATTAATGAATCATTGAACATTATATCAAAAACTAATGATGTACTATACCTTGACTAAATGAATTTAAATTAAAAAAATAAAACAACCTACCTCTCAGAATGTATAGGTTGTGAAGATAAGAAAGTGTTTCCCAGTTTAGGAATTACCTCCTTGTATGTCCAAAAGTTAATAGAATTAATAAATATATTTACTTCCATCAATCTTTGTTTATACCTGCATAAATCCCTATATTGCAGATACCCTATCTAGTATTAATCTATATCTATACCTGTATATAGCCAAGTATACTGAAATTCTGAGACAAAAGAATAGCTTAAAATGTATGAGCATATTTTAGTCTATATGAAATATACTATTAATTGAAGTAATAGGTATTATTTGATTTTAGTTATGTGTGTATGAGGAATGCTGCAGTTAAAGGAAACATGAATTATATCCTCAAACTCTGCTTCTATGTAGACTTGGCTTTTTCATTTTATTTTTTTTTAATTTTATTTTTTTATTTATTTCTTTTCAGCCTAACAGAATTCATTGTTTATGCACCACACCCAGTGCTCCATGCAATACGAGTCCTCCATAATACCCACCACCTGGCTCCCACAACCTCCCACTCCCCGCCCCTTCAAAACCTTCATATTGTTTTTGAGTCCATTGTCTCTCATGGTTCATCTTCCCTTCCGATTTCCCTCAACTCCCTTCTCCTCTCCATCTCCCTATATCCTCCATGTTATTTGTTATGCTCCAAAAATAAATGAAAACATATGATAATTGATTCTCTCTTCTTGACTTATTTCACTCAGCATAATCTCTTCCAGACCCGTTCATGCTGATGCAAGAATTGGGTATTCATCCTTTCTGATGGAGGCATAATACTCCATAGTGTATATAGACCACATCTTCCTTATCCATTTGTCCGTTGAAGGACATCTTGGTTCTTTCCACAGGTTGGCGACCGTGACTGTTGCTGCTATAAACATTGGGGTACAGATGGCCCTTCTTTTCACTACATCTGTATCTTTGGGGTAAATACCCAGTAGTGCAATTGCAGGGTCATAGGGAAGCTCTATTTTTAATTTCTTAAGGAATCTCCACACTGTTCTCCAAAGTGGCTGCACCAAATTGCATTCCCGCCAACAGTGCAAGAGAGTTCCCCTTTCTCCATATCCCCTCCACACATGTTGTTTCCTGTCTTGCTAATTTTGTCCATTCTAACTGGTGTAAGGTGGTATCTCAATGTGTTTTTTATTTGTTTGTTTGTTTGTTTTGTTTTTTAAGATTTTATTTATTTATTTGACAAAGAGAGACACAGTGAGAGAGGGAACACAAGCAAGGGGAGCAGAAGAGGGAGAAGCAGACTGCCCGCTGAGCAAGGAGCCCGATGTGGGGCTCGATCCCAGGAACCTGGGATCATGACTTGAGCTGAAGGCAGATGCTTAATGACTGAGCCACCCAGGCACCCCTCTCAATGTGGTTTTAATTTGAATCTCCCTGATGGCTGGTGATGATGAACATTTTTTCATGTGTCCAATAGCCATTTGTATGTCTTCATTGGAGAAGTGTATGTTCATGTCTTCTGCCCATTTTTTGACATGATTATCTGTTTTGTGTGTGTTGAGTTTGGGGTGTTGTTTATAGGTCCTGGATATCAGCCTTTTGTCTGTACTGTCATTCGCAAATATCTTCTCCCATTCTGTTGGTTGCCTCTTTGTCTTGTTCACTGTTTCCTTTACTGTGCAGAAGCTTTTGATATTTGTGTACAGTGTAAGAGAATGGTTGAGTTTCATTCTTCTACATATAGCTGCCCAATTTTCCCAGCATCATTTATTGAAGAGACTGTCTTTTTTCCACTGTATATTTTTTCCTGTTTTGTCGAAGATTATTTGACCATCCAGTTGAGGGTCCATATCTGGGCTCTCTACTCTGTTCCACTGGTCTATGTGTCTGTTTTTATGCCAGTACCATGCTGTCTTGGTGATCACAGCTTTGTAGTAAAGCTTGAAATCAGGTAATGTGATGCCCCCAGGTTTGTTATGCTTTTTCAACATTTCTTTAGCAATTTGGGGTCTCTTCTGATTCCATACAAATTTTAGGATTATTTGCCCCAGCTCTTTGAAAAATACTGGTGGAATTTTGATTGGAATGGCATTAAAAGTATAGATTGCTCTAGGCAGTATAGACATTTTAACAATGTGTATTCTTCTGATCCAAGAGCATGGAATGGTCTTCCATCTTTTTGTGTCTTCTTCAATTTCTTTCATGAGTGTTCTGTAGTTCCTCAAGTACAGATCCTTTACCTCTTTGTTTAGGTTTATTCCCAGGTATCTTAAGGTTCTTGGTGCTATAGTAAATGGAATGGATTCTCTAATTTCCCTTTCTGTATTTTAATTGTTAGTGCAGAAGAAAGAAACTGATTTCTGTACATTGACTTTGTATCCTACCACATTACTGAATTGTTGTATGAGTTTTAGTATTTGGGAGTCTTTTGGGTTTTCCATATAAAGAATCATGTCATCTGCGAACAGAGAGAGTTTGACTTCTTCATTACCAATTTGGATACCTTTTATTTCTCTTTGTTGTCTGATTACTATTGCTAGGACTTCTAATACTATGTTGAACATGAGTGGTGAGAGTGGGCATCCTTGTCATGTTCCTGATCTCAACGGGAAGGCTGTGAAGTTTTTCCCATTGAAGATGATATTTGCTGTGGGTTTTTCATAGATAGATTTTATGAAGTTCAGGAATGTTCCCTCTATCCCTATACTTTGAATTGTTTTCATCAGGAACGGATGCTGTATCTTGTCTAATGCTTTTTCTGTATCAATTGAGAGGACCATGTGGTTCTTCTCTCCTCTCTTATTGATTTGTTCTATCATGTTGATTGATTTGTGAATATCGAACCATCCTTGTAACTCAGGGATGAATCCCACCAGGTCATGGTGGATAATCTTTTTAATGTGCTGTTGGATCTTATTTGCTAGGATCTTGTTGAGAATCTTAGCATCCATATTCTTCAGGGATATTGGTCTGAAATTCTCCTTTTTGGTGGGATCTTTGCCTGGTTTGGGGATCAGGGTAATGCTGGCTTCATAAAAAGAGTCTGGAAGTTTTCCTTTTGTTTCTATTTTTTGAAATGGCTTCAGGAGAATAGTTGTTATTTCTTCTTTGAAAGTTTGGTAGACTTCCCCAGGGAATCTGTCAGGTCCTGGGCTCTTGTTTTTTGGGAGGTTTTTGATCACTGCTTCAATCTCGGTACTAGATATTGGTCTATTCAGGTTGTCAGTGTCTTCCTGGTTCAATTTTGGGAGTTCATAGTTTTCCAGGAACGGATCCATTTCATCTAGGTTGCTTAACTTTTTGGCATATAACTGTTGATAATAATTTCTGATGATTGTTTCTGTTTCCTTGGTGTTAGTTGTGAGCTCTCCCTTTTCATTCATAATTTTATTAATTTGAGCTTTCTCACTTTTCTTTTGCATTAGTGTGGCCAGTGGTTTATTGATCTTATTGATTCTTTCAAAAACCCAGCTTCTAGTTTCATTGATATGTTCTACTGTATCTCTAATTTCTATCTCATTGATCTCTGCTCTAATCTTGATTATTTCCCTTCTTGTGTGTGGAGTTGGCTTAATTTGTTTTTGATTCTCCAGTTCGTTAGGTGTAGAGACAGCTGGAGTATTTGGGATTTTTCAATTTTCTTTGAGGGAGGCTTGGATGGCTATATATTTCCCCCTTAGGACCGCCTTTGCTGTATCTCATAGGTTTTGGGCCAAAGTGTCTTCATTTCTCATTGGTTTCCATGAATTGTTTAAGATCTTCTTGGATCTCCTGGTTGATCCAAGCATTCTTAAACAAGGTGGTCTTTAGCTTCCAGGTGTTTCAGTTCCTTCCAAACTTTTCCTTGTGCTTGAGCTCCAGTTTCAAAGCATTGTGATCTGAGAGTATGCAGGGAATAATCTGTCTTTTGGTATTGGTTGAGCCCTGATTTGTGACCCAGTATGTGGTCTGTTCTGGAGAAAGTTCCATGTGCACTTGAGAAGAATGAGTACTCTGTTGTTTTAGGGTGGAATGTTCTGTATATATCTATGAGGTCCATCTGGTCTAATGTGTCATTCAATGCTCTTGTTTCTTTATTGATTTTCTACTTGGATGATGTATTACTGAGAGATATGTGTTAACATCTCCTACTATTAATGTATTCATATCAATATGACTCTTTATCTTGATTAATAGTTTTCTTATGTAATTGACAGCTCTCATATTGGGGGCATAGATACATAGATATTTACAATTGTTAGATCATCTCTCTGGATAGTCCCTTTAAGAATTATGTAGTGTCCTTCTATATCTCTGACTACAGTCTTTAGTTTAAAATCTAATTTATCTGATATGAGAATTACTACTGCGGCCTTCTTTTGAGGCCCATTGTCATGAAAGATGCTTCTCCACTTTCAGTCTGGATGTATCCTTAGGTTCAAAAAGGGTCTCTTGTAGACAACATATGGATGAGTCCTGTTGTTTTATCCAATCTGCAACCCTGTGTCATTTTATGGGTGCATTTAGGCCATTCACATTGAGAGTGATTATTGATATATACGTTTTTATTAACATCGTGTTACCTTTGAAGTCTTTCTTTCTGTAGAATGTCTCCATATATTTCTGTTCAATGATATTCTTGGGATTTTTCTTCTTTTATAGAACCCCCCTTAATATTTCCTGCAGTGTCGGCTTGGTGGTCGCATACTCTTTTAAGCCTTACCGGTCTTGTAAATTCTTTATCTCTCCATCCATTTTGAATGTCAGTCTTGCTGGATAAAGTATTCTTGGCTGCATGTTCTTCTCATTTAGTGCCCTGAATATATCTTGCCAGACCTTTCTGTCTTGCCAGGTTTCTCTGGACAGGTCTGACGCTATTCTGATGGGCTTTCCTCTGTACGTAAGGAACCTCTTTGTCCTAGCTGCTTTCAAGAGATCCTGTCTACAATATGATTCTTCATTCTTACTACAGGTGCCTTGAGTACTTTACAGATTCTGTAATCTTGGGGGTGGGGGAGACCGTTCTGCCTCTAGTACATGAACACTGGTTCCATTCATGAGATTGGGAAAATTTTCATGGAGAATTTGTTCCACTATATCTTCTATACTTCTTTCTTTCTCCTCCCCTTCAGGGATTCCAATAATTCTGATGTTGGAACATTTCATGGCATCATTTATTTCCCTGATTCTGTTTTTGTGGCTTCTAAGCTGTTTGTTCCAGGCTTCCTCTTGATCCTTTCTCTCTGTTTGTCCTCCAGATCACTAATTCTATCTTCTGTCTCAGTTACCCTAGCTTTTAGAGAATTTAGATTAGATTGGAACTCATTGAGAACATTGTGAACATCATCCCTGGTGGCTTTAAGTTCTGCCCTAAGCAATTCAATTTTGTCATCCATGGCTTTCTCCAACTTAGTTATTGCCTGGATAATTGTTAGCCTGAATTCCCTTTCTGACATATGTCTATGTTGATAGCCATTAGCTCTGTTGCAGAAGGCCCAGACTCTGAATTTTTCTTCTGTTGGGCGTTCCTCCTCCTAGTCATTTTGGTGAGAGGTGGCTAAACAGATGTAGCTGAATGTATCAACTATGGTGCAGTCAAGGTGAGCCCTGGAATGCTTCTGAGCAATCAAGAGTCCCTACCCAAAGAAAAGAAAAAAGAAAGAGAGAAAAAAGAAAAGAAAAGAAAAAAGAGAGAGAGAAAGAGAGAGAGAGAGACAGGAAAAAAAAAAAGATAAAATAAAAGAGAAGGCCCAGCCAAATGGGCCCCAAGGTAAGATTTATGAAGTATACAAACAAAAACAGACAAACAAAAAGACTAATAAAAGTAGATGACAAGAGAAAATACATATATATGTATAAAAGCAAAACAAAAAAAGAACCTCATCAAAAAGAACCCCATGTATAAGATTTATATACTACCAGGACAAACACAAATACACAGAAACACTGGCAGAAGAAAAAGATGGGAGAGTGGTTATACATTCTCAGTGTGGGTGAGGAAGGTAATTTTGATTCTTCCTGGATGTATCTTGATATCTTTGTTAAGGACTCAACTTTCCTAAGATAAAGGGGAATTAAAAATTGGTTCACCTGTAGGGGTAGCATTGATTGGGGAACCTTGAAGTTTAACTCTATATGAATATTAAAAAATAAAAAAAAGAATAAACTAAACTAACTTTAAATAAAATTTTAAAAAAATTAAAAAATAGAAAAGCAAAAGAAAAACATGGGTATATGTATCAAAAAGTTCAGGTTAAAAGGTTATTATGGAATTTGATGTACTGGACATCTCACTGCGATGATAAATAGGTTAAAAAAATTATCTATTAAAAAAAACAGAATAGTGGGAACGAATTAAAAATAAAAGTTGTATCTATGAAGTAGTGGTGGTTGTTCTCTTGTCTTTTTTTTTTTTTTTTTAGCGATTGGCTTTCTGGGAGAGGGACCTGCCAAGTGGGTTTTCAGGCCCTGTTTCCACCCTCAAGGGCGTGGGCTCTGAGGAAACTTGTTTTTCAGGCTTTTGTTCTCTGGAGGTTTTTAAAATTTGTTTGTTTGTTTGTTTTCTCTTGCCTCAATAGCTTTTGATGGTTTTTGGAGGTTTAGAGGAAAGCAAACTGCACCCAGACCTCCCTCTCAGAGAGAAGCCTCGGTCTGTTCCCCTCTGGGTGCTGCAGATCACATAAGTTCCCCCTGGGCTGCTGGCAGAGCACATGCCCAGTCATGGTCCCTGGGGACACAGGAACTCCTGCTTGTACCCAAAACCATGACAGTGTCAGCTGTCTGGGCCACCCCAGACTACCAGAGAAGTCCCAAGCAGTGATAGCACACTGAGATTTTCCCACTTGCCGGAGCTGGGAGTGCTTTCCTGGTTCGAGAGCACTGGGCTGGTGCCTGCACTCACCTCTCTTGGGGAGGTGCAGGGCGCGACTTAGACTCTGAAAGCACGGCATGGCGCCCGTATGGAGAGTGCAAAAAGGCTGTGGTTCTGCTGGCTGGTGAGGCTCCCAGCCCCTCACGGGAGATGCCACCCAGGCACTCTCAGGCTCTCAGGCGTGCGTGAGGCTGGGGGACCAAGACCTGGTTTTTTCGCTGCACTCTCTGGCTCAGTGCCAGGGATGGCTGTCCTTGGTCAGTGGACTTCAGCCCCTGTCCCTAACTGCCCTGATTCCCACAATTTTCCCCCATAATCCTTTGCTCTTTTTGAGTGCTTTCAAACAGACTCCAAGTTAATACTGGTCCCTAGTCACAGGGCACTCTCATATTGGGGTATTAAATTCCAATGGATTGCTTCTGGTGGCCCCCTCCCCCTTTTGTTTATATTCTGATATCAGTCCGAAGTTCCCACTCTGCTTTACCTGCCCACTGGCGTCTTTTATCCCCGTAGAGATCCAGATGTGTATAATTCTAATCTCGGGCTGATTTCATGAGTGATCAGAGTTCTTTGTAGGTAATCAGCTCACTTTAGGGTACTGGTTGAAACAGCGCCTCCTCCTAGTTCCCCGCCATCTTGTCTCCCGCCTTTTCATTTTAAATGTTAATTATTTAAACATGTTAAGTTTATTTTTACCTGAGAAATTGAGCAATCACAGAGGCACTAAGATGGTAGTGATCACATTCTAAATAGAGTGTGGATATAAAATCTTTTCCTTATGCTGCTAGTTTGTACAGCTCATTTCCATGCCATGCCCTGTTACTCACTAATGCTATTATAGTTAAATTGGAATCTTGCTAGTGACAATCACACTACATGAAATGTTTCTTACTAATTATTATATTAGAAGAAGATATGTTGTGAAAACTGTTAGCTTGATTAGTTAAAACTTGTAAAATGTGGGTTCTTATTGCATTTAGCTACATTTTTTTGAAATAAATATATAGTGTACTTTGGCATTGGATAGACATTTAGATTTTATTTTCTAATCAAAACAGATTAAGTACTACCTGAAATATATATAAATTATCTTTCTGAATAGTCCATCCCCAACATTTTCCCCACTTGGACAGGAGAATACCTTCTTTATAAATATGAAGGTAATTTTAAAATGGTCCCTTCTTTCATCTGACTGAAAGCAAACATTTTTTTCTGACTTCCAGCTTGCAATTTGACTTTGTACTGGAGAAACATTATTTAGATTTTCAGTAGAGGACTGACTACTTGGACCTAGAAAATATCTTTTCAAGTGCACAAAACAAGACTAGCTCTTTATTCTCTAGAATGATTTTCAAACTTTAGAAGTCAAGCAACAAATTGCAATGCAGAGTGGTCTTTTAGTCATCACTAATTTTCTGGTATTTCTGAGAATTTCTCCCTCTTTCGTTTACTTCATTTAGTGATCCCCCATGGATTATGCCTTATTTACATTACTGTATTTTCCCATCTGTATACAGTACCATAATAATAAGCAAATAAACTGGAAAAAAGTGGGTAAAACATGGGTATTTGGGGGAAGCGTGTAGTTTTCAATCTATTACATGAGCAATCAAGCTTATAGTTGGTATATATATGACAAAGAGAACTGGCTTTTAAAAACACTGTTACCCTTTCTGGTCACAGTATGTTCTAGTTGTGTTATTCCAGCAGTGCTCCTGGAGGAAAGATGTAAGAGCAAGTAGTTTATTTGGGAAGTTATTTCAGGATGCATTAGTTTTGGAGAGAGAAAATGAGATAGGGAAGGAAGTAAAGAGAGCATACAGATATAAGCAGGTCATTGTTATAGGCATCTGGAACTCAATTCCAATGGTAACTTTTGGAATGCAGTGTACAGTAGAAATTAGGAAATTACAGCCCTCAGGTCAAATCTGCCACATTGCCTGTTTTGTACCCCCATGCAGTCAGGTGCACCATTCCAGCAGTCTAGTATCGTGAGCCACAGAAACCAAGTCTAGATGCCCTCCTTATGTTCCCAGCACCAGTCACTCTTGCCAATGGCTGCAGTAGTTCTGTACAGAGCCTGTGCCAGTTGCCACCTTTCCATTGGGCACTTAACCCTGTTGGCAATTTCTGGGCACCTAGCAGTAGAATCTCAGCCTGGGGTGTCAGGAACTCAGAATGTCACCTCATCTCTGTCCAGCTGCCCAAATTGAGTTTGCAAAATTCTTTAGGAGGAGAGAAGGGGAATGCAGGGATTCCTTGGGTAGAGAATGAAACAGATGAGGAGATGGCCAACATTTTCCACTACCAGATACCCCTCTGAGCCTGTTCTTCTTCTGGAGAAATCTTCTATTTGAGCCAAAACAAGCCCACCACCTGGGATTGCACATCCCAGAAAAATGAGGCAAGGCAGGAGTTTTCTCTCTTGTTATGTAAGTATCTAGATAATATCCTCAATTTGTCTCTTGGCAGAAAATACATAAAATATTTACTGTCTGGCCTATGATGGGCTGAATAATACTGTCTCTAAAGATGCCTATGTCCTAATCCTTATAAATTATGAATATGTTACCATACCTGGCAGAAGGGACCTTATGGATGTGATTAACTTAAGGATCTTGAGATTATCCTGATTCTCTTATGTACCCAATGTAATCACAATGGTTCTTATAAGAAGGAAGCAGGAACATCAAATAGAGGAAGGTGATATAATAAAAATTGTCAGTGAAGGAAATTTAAAAGTAACTGCACTTTTATAAATTTGAATTAAATTTCATTAACATATAGCACATTACTAGTTTCAGGAGTAGAATTAAGTGATTAATAGTACATTACTAGTTTCAGGAGTAGAATTTAGTGATTTTAGAATTTAGTGATTTAGTGATTCAGGAGTAGAATTTAGTATATTACTAGTTTCAGGAGTAGAATTTAGTGATTACTGGGTGTAATGAGTACACCCAGTACTCATTACATCAAGTGCCCTCCTTAATGCCCATCACCAATTACCCCATTCCCCCACCCAGCTCCCCTCCAGCAACACTCAGTTTGTTCTCTGCAGTTAAGCTTAGTCTCATGATTTGCCTCCCTGTTTTTATCTTATTTTTCCTTCCCTTCCCCTATGGTCATCTGTTTTGTTTCTTAAATTCCACAAATGTGTGAAAATGTATGGTCTTTGAAGATAGAGAAAGGAAGCACACTTAGAGTCTGGCAAAGAAAAAGAAACAGATTCTCTTGTTGAGCCTCCAGAAGAAACTAGTCCTACTAATGCTTTGACTTTAGCCCAGTGAGGCCGATGTTAGGCTTCTGATCTCCAGAACTGTAAGATAATAAAATTGTGTTGTTTTTAAGCCACTGTAATTTGTGATAATTTGCTGAGGCAGTCTAAGAAAATAACACATGATTCCTTACAGAAAAAATGTTTTCTGATTCCTGGTGTAAAAATAATGCTTCTCAAATTTTAGCAGATATAAGTACTAGCTAAAGATCGAGTTAAAACAGAGACTCCTAGGTGGCTCAGTAAGTTAAGCGTCTGCCTTCGGCTCAGGTCATGATCCCAGGGTCCTGGGATTGAGTCCCACATTGGGCTCCCTGATCAACCAGAAGCCTGCTTCTCCTTCTGCCTGCCACTCCCCCTGCTGCTTCTATGCATCCGCTCTCTCTCTGACTCTTGAAAAAAAAAAAAAAAATTAGTTAAAGCAGATTCTGAAGCTCGTCCCTAGAGATTCCGACATAGTAGGTCTTAGTTGGTTTCCTAGAATTTCTCAAGAGTCCCCTAGCAGCAGCTGCTGCTTCTGCTGATATATAGACCTGGGATAACTGAGTTAGAGCAGACACGTGTTTTCCCACCCATGTGATAAATAAGATGCCATAATTGTTTTATTATATTGTCTGTCAGTTGATAAATACTGCTCCCTGTGCATCTTGCCTAGCTTTTTTAGCTTGCTTTTGAGTTAAATGCTTGTGGGAAAGTCATCAGGTGAAGAGTTGGAGGAGCTTATAGTAGCAAGATTTCTCAATGCCTGGAATGGCGAGTGAGAAGGTGATATGGAATGGGACACCTAGAACATCTGCCACACATCTTACAACTGTCTTTTTTAAAAATATTTTATTTATTTATTTGACAGAGAGAAATCACAAGTAAATGGAGAGGCAGGTAGAGAGAAAAAGAGGGAAGCAGGCTCCCTGCTGAGCAGAGAGCCCGATGCGGGACTCGATCTCAGAACCCTGAGATCATGACCTGAGCCCAAGGCAGCGGCTTAACCCACTGAACCACCCAGGCGCCCTTACAACTGTCTTTTATCACTTGTTATATTATATGCAAGTGGTATAGAACAGAAGATTTTTCTCTATCTTAAGTATGCCATTTTACCAAATAATTTTTGTTAATCCATACATTTTGGGATGACAAAGTCTGTTGTCCTATTTCATAACTTTATTAACTGGTCTTCATACCACCAATCTGGTTTTTCTGAAACAGTTCTATTGAACTTAATAGTTCTTCTCCTAGATGATTTGAAAGACCAATGTTTTGGGGGGTTTTGGTCATTGTGTTTAAAAATACATTTTGTATGTTGGTGGCCTGATACTATAACTCTATACTGACTGAATTTGTTTTCTTTTTCTGTTTTTTAAAGATTTTAATTATTTATTTGACAGAGAGAGAGAGACACAGCAAGAGAGGGAGCACAAGCAGGGGGAGTGGGAGAGGGAGAAGCAGGCTTCCTACTGAGCAGGGACCCTGATGTGGGACTCAATCCCAGGATGCTGGGATTATGACCTGAGCTGAAGGCAGACGTTTAATGACTGAGCCACCCAGGGGCCCCTGAATTTGTTTTACAATATCTCTCTCTTATTTATTTCCTATTTTAAATGTTTCAATTATTATTGAAAAACACCATTACTTTCTCCATCTCTCTCTCTCTATAAAGGCTAAACTATATTTTGAAAATGAGAGAATATCTTTAAATGATTCTTACAATTAGACCAGCTATGATGTTCCCAAAGTGGAAAAAGAGCTTATGCCAATAAACAAAAACAAAAAGGAATTACAGACATTGGGCATTAGAGAACATGATGGACAGGGATTGAATATTGCAGCTGCCATGAGCAGGATAAGCAATAACAAGCTTTAGTGATAGCAAGACTAAACAACAGATCCACTAAAGAAAAATAAAACCTGAACATTGTATGTCAGCAATACACAAAGCCTCAGAACAGATTATTCAAGATGTAACAAAGATGAAATTAACATTAATATCTCCAGAGTTTACAAATAACATCATAAAACCAAGATAAGGCATTTTGGTATGCATACAAACAAGCAATGCTAAAACACTCCTTTCTTAATTTGGAAACTGAGATTTAGTTTAAGAGCTATATGGATTAAATAAAAACAGAATTATTTATTCTAATATCCCACATAGAAAATCATGACATACATATTGCATGTAAAATGAGAAAGGAATTGGTTTGTGAAAAAGTAAGAACTAAATCTAAAACTGTCTATAAAATTAAAAAAATAGTTTTTATCAGTAACATAACTATAATGATATATTTATGTGATAAGTGTCTTTAATTTGATGTATTTTTTTAATTGCATTTAATTTAATTAGTTTTTTAAATTTTATTCCAACATAAGAAATAAAGCCTTTTTGGTTTACCAGCTTTAAAGATTACATTCAGTTTTGAGAATACTAAGGTATAGCATTATTAACAGTATAATATCAGTACATTTGTTCTATCATCACTGATTTTAAGTTTATAAATGTAGTTAATAAAATTTAATCAATATCCATAAAATCAGTCTTGCTTTGTTTTTCCATTTTGTCAAATTTCAGATTATAAATCTGATGTATCAAAGTCAAAGGAAAATAAGCAACATCTAGCATAGATGATGGAAAATACTCATATTCTCCAAATATGGTAGGAAAAAATATATATGTATGCTTATTTATGTGATTCTAATGGATGACAAAAAGGATTCAAAATACAATTCTCTTGTCCCATAAAATAGTTTTAGCTTATGACTAATGCACCCCCATGAGTATTAAATTCTTGATTAACCTAAATGCTAAATATTGACAATATATTCTTAAAAAGTAATTTATTGAAGCATAACTGTAACAGGTTGAATACTGTCCCTCCAAAATTTGTATAGACCCAGAACATCAGAATGTGACCTTATTTGGAAATAGTGTCTTTGCTAATATACTTAATATGAAGATCAAAATGAGTTTGTATTGAAATTAAGGTGGGCTCTATGTCCAATGACTTTATTTATAAGACAAGAAAGGACACACAGAAACATAAAGAAGACCATGTGAAGATAGAGCCAAAGATGGAGTAATGGATCTACAAATAGAAATTCCAAATATTGCTGACAACTGCCAAAGCCAGACAAGTGGCATGGAATAGATTATCCTATAGATTCTCCCAAAGGAATCAATCCTGCCAACTTCATGATTTTGGAATTGCAGCTTTCTGAACTGTGAAAGAATAAGTTTCTGTTGTTTTAAGCTTCCCAGTTTCTGGTTGTTGTAGCTGACCTAGGAAACTGATACATAACTAATAAAGAAGAGTACAGAGGCCCTAACTTTTCCAAATTGATGATTTTTTTAAATAATCAGCAACAGAAGCAAGCATTAGAATATTATCAGAACTTATAGTTATACCACCTTGTAATGTTAACTACTGCTATCTTGGTTTCTATTAGTTAGTATTGTCTTATTTGAAATACAACATTTTGTGTGTGGGGTTGATTGATCAATTGATCATGTCTGGCTTCTTTTATTCAGCATTATGTTTGCAAGATTTATCCATGTTGTATCTAGAAACACTTTGTTCTTTCTTACTGTTCTTTAGTATTTTATATGATAATATCAGTATTTTTTTATCTTTCTATAGTTGATGAGTATTTGGATTTTTCCAATTTTTTGGCCAAGTATAGTGCTTCCAGATATGCCCTTTATTGGCACACCTATGTGCACATTTATGTTTGGTGTACTTATGCACATATATGTATAAAAATCTTCATAGAGTGATGTATATTCACCTTTGAAAACTGAGTCTCCCAAAGTGATTGAAGTAAATTATGTTCTCATTGATACAACAATAGTAATATGCAAATTTCAGTTATGTCATCACCAACACCTGATATTGTTTGCATTTTTCATCTTAAAGCACTATAGAGGAATGGTGACATCTAATTGTGACTTTAGTTTTTATTTCCATGATTACTAGTGAATCTGAGCACTTTATGATAAATTTACTGATGGTAAGGATTACTGCTTTTATGAAGTGCATATTCAAAAAAGTTGATGTTTTTTTTGGGGGGGTCCTTTGGCCTGCCATTTATCTTACTGAATTAAAAAAAATTTCATATGTTCTATATGGGAGTAATTTGTCAAATAAATATATTGCAAAAATCTTTTCCCACTCTGGCTCGAATTTCACTCTCACTTTGGTGCCTTTTAATGAACAGATATGCTAATTTTAATGAAGTCAAATTATCAGTATTTTTCTTGTGTTTCATTCCTGATGGTCTTTGATTAAAAGAATCTTTGCCTACTATCATGTCATATATGTTCTCCTGTTTACATCTGAGTTGTACTGTTTACCTTTGACTTGTAGATACATAATCCATCAGGAATTAATTTTTGTGCATAATGGCAGATAAAAATTCATTAAGAAATAGGGTTGTTTAATTGATCCAACACCATTTTGAAAATTTGCTCACTTCTTTTTTTTCCACTAAAGGATAATCATTGTCATTAATCAAATGACTATGTAAGTGTGTTTCTAAAATTGTCCCCTCCATGCACAGTATCATCACATGGTCTTAAATACTGTCACTTAATAGTAAGGTTTTATAGTTTAAGCCTCCATTTTGTTGTTCTTCCTTCATATTATCTTGGCTACACTTTCCCATTTGAATTTCTATATAAAATTGAGAACTGGCCTGTCAGCAACCCTGGGGGCATAAAAATAAAAGACAAAGGAAGGAAAGGGAGGAAAGGGAAGGGAAGGGAAAAAAGGGAAGGGAAAGGTGTGTCAGTTACTTTGGAGATCTTAAGTTTACAAAGGTGAGCATATATTACCCTATGAAGATTTTTATACATATGGGAAGGAGAAGGAAGTTGAAAGGGAAGGGGAAGGGAAGGGAGAGGAAGGTAAAAGAAAGGGGAAGGAAAGGGAAGGGAAAGGGTGTAGCAAAGAAGGAAGGGAAAGGGGAAAGGGAAGGGAAGGGAAAGGAAAGGAAAGGAGGAGAAAAAGAGAAAAAGAAAGAAAAAAATGAACTTGTCATATTTTACCAAGAATTACACTGGATTAATAGATAAATATGAAGAGTATTAGTATGTTTTGAAAATTGAATCTTCCACTATAAATGTAATATATCCTTCCATTTATTCAGATCTTCTTTAATGTTTTATGGTAATATTGTATATATTTTCTAATATATAGAATTCTTGAGTGTTGTTCATTAGATTATGTCATAAGTGATAATCTTGCTAATGAGAATTGTATCTTTACATTTAAAAAAAATTATTTGTGTTCACCAGTATATACAAATCTGATTTATGCAGACTTTGAACCTATAAATATTTTAAAATTTGCTTTTAAAATCTGATAATCAGGGACGCCTGCATGGCTCAGTGGGTTGAGCCTCTGCCTTGGCTCAGGTCATGATCTCAGGGTCCTGGGATGGAGCCCAGGTCGGGCTCTCTGTTCAGGAGGGAGTCTGCTTCCCTTTCTCTCTCTGCCTGCCTCTCTGTCTACTTGTCATCTCTGTCTGTCAAATAAATAAATAAAATCTTTAAAAATAAATAAATAAATAAAATCTGATCATCAGCCTGTAGATAAATTGGATTTCCTTGTTCTTATGTCATCTGATAATAGGGGCAATTATATTTTATCTTCACTCTTGCTTTTTCTTGCTGTTCTGCCCAAAATAGAGTATAAATAGAAGCAATAATTGTAGACACCCTTGTTTCATTGCCAGTTTCAAAGGAAATTTTGTAGTATTTCCTCACATAATACCACATTTGCTATATAATTACTTAGAATACTCTTTATCAGAAAAAAAGTTTCAGTATTTTACTTATTAGATAAGTATTCCTATTATAAAATTATTTTGCATTTTATGAAATACATTTTCTGCATTTGTACGATGATTTATGATTTTTTATTAATGTAGTGAATTACTATTTAAATATTTTCAAATATCTTATCACTCTTGCATCATTAGAATACAGGCAGTGCAGGCATGATCTACTACTCTATTTAAATATCTTTGGATTCCACTTTTTAGTTTCCTATTTAGGTTTTTGCTTCATTTATGATTATGATAGAAGTTTTTAATAGTTTTCTTCAATCTTAGTAGGGTTCTAGTAGCAAAATTACGCTGGCTTTATACAATAGTTTTGGAAGAAAATAGTTTTGAATAATAGCTATAATTCTTTCAAACATCACAGTAATTAAAACAAAAGGAAATAATTTACTCTTATATCATGACCTATTTAATCATTCCATTTTTATTTTACTCATGTCATTTTGTCAAGTGGGGAAGGACCAAATGAAAACAAAACAACTTATTGCTACATAAAGAAAGTTTTGATTACTCATTTTTTCAGTCTAATATTCATTTAAATTAAGACTCATTAAGACCACTGTAGCAAATAACAAATTTATAATTTTATATATGTTTTTTATACTCTCTGTATGTCACTTGAAGGTAAGAAAAATTATTAGAAACAAGTTACAGTCCCTTACCTCCCATTAGATTATTAATCCCATACAAAATTTATGACTTATTATTTACTTATTCATTTATTTGTTAACTCTTTTTATTCATCCAGTTATTCATTCATATTTGTGGTGCCAGAATATATTGAAAATTTGAGATTTTCAATAGACTTCATGTTGACTTATCAATTACACAAAGTAGGTAAACATATAATCTGATATATCTGAGGTACCAACAAAATAAATTGTGATCTATTTTAAAATCCAACTATACATGAAAGGAATAATTCAAAATTAGTAAAGGATTTCAGAGAAGTATGTCATATCTAAGCCATCAGAAAAGTTTCAAGTGGTCCAAAATAACTATTGCTCTAATAAAATTTAAAATAAGTAAAGATAATTTTAAAAGTGCTATCCGTTGCCTTAAAAAGCACTGTTTTTTATGAATATTAATTATTGGTGATTTTACTACTATCCAAAGTTTACTTCTTTTTAATTTTATTTATTTATTTTTAAAGATTTTATTTATTTGACCAAAAGGGGGAGAGAGAGAGAGCACAAGCATAAGCACAAGCAGGTGGAGTGTCAGGCAGAGGGAGAGGAAGAAGCAGGCTACCCCCTGAGCAAGGAGCCTGATGCAGGACTCAATCCCAGGATCTGACGTGAGCCAAAGGCATGTGTTTATCTGAATAAACTACTCAGGCTCTCCCTTCTTTTGCATTTAAACTCATTAGAGAAATTAAATATTCAATCAGGTATTAAAGGATAGTATTTGATATAATAAAGGATGGTCCATATGAGACTTAACTACAAAAATCTAGAGAAAACTCACATTGGAAAATGAAGTTCTCTGAGTTGTATGCTCCACACTCTCATCTTTCATATTTAAAGATATTTTCCATTTTTACAGGTGTGGTTCTGAAAAAAAAAAATTGTGGCTTATATTTCTCTCTCCCCATACTTTTCAAAACCTGTCACCATCCTGGGCTCTGCTTTTCAACTTACTGGGTAACTTGATGCCTATTTTTTAAAAGATCCATCCCATCTCTGGTTTCTGCAGTCCCATCTGGTTGGTCTGCTACTCCTAACTTTGCAAGCCATCAAAATATCTACTACAGTTCCTCAGGTTCTTATTTGCTGAGATTTTTGTGCAATTGCTTTTGGTTGTGGTCTGATGCCTTTAGCTACTTGCAGAAGTATTTACATCCTTCAAGACCCCTGCCCTTTATCACCCTTAAGCTTTGTCTTCAGGTATGATGCTATTGTGATTTTCATTCACCTTCCTCCTTTTCATCTAAATCTAAATTGTTTCCCATGACCCAGACTAGGTCCAGTCTACCTAATTGTAGCTTTTGTTTGATTGCTATCGCTGACCCTGACTTTTTCTTTCTTTTTCTTCTATATTCTATGTAATTCAGTTTCACAGTTATCTCACAAATATTCTATAATTATTTCATATGTTTCTCCTATCACCATAGATACATTATTAGCCTATTGAAGGCAAGGATCATGCTTTATATTATTATTATTATTATTATTATTATTCATATATTCACAAGAGTAACTTACACTGAGCTGAGAACATATATTGTGTGCACAAAGAAATGAAAAACAAAGTTGATTTACTTTTTGCTTATGTATCAACCACTAAAACATTTTGAGCACAGTTTTGCAACAATTTTTAACAGAAAGTGCTGTATAAATGTCATTTTACTAAGGTCTTAATATGCTAGACACATGCTAGAGTCATCCTCTTTTCTTTTTTCGTTTGTTGTTGTTGTTGTTTGTATACCCCACAGGCTAGGGGTGATAACATCACATTTTAGACCGAAGTTTCAAGTAATTCTAGTATCTTAGTATTTCCCATTCTCAAGGTGCTCTGTGCAATGTGATATCTAAACAATACTTCATGGGCAGCTCGTGAAAGCAACTAATAACTTTTCTAAAGGTACTTTTGTTTACCTACATATAATTTTGTTGGTTAGAATGAGCTCCACTCCAATGCTATGAAATTTAAGAGATAGTCCACCAGCTACTCACACTTCTTTGCTGACAATGCCTTATATCTGACCTCTCTGACCAACAGTTTAGTGATGACCAAGTTTTTTTTTTTTTTTTCCCTTCATGATCTCAGGATCTATCATAAGCCTTTTCTCCTGCAAAATCCTGAAATCTTTATATGTAAAGTCTTTTAACTCTGTTCCCTTTCCCGATAACAAATTTATTATGTCTACCCTCAATATATTCCTTTTTCTTTTAGCCTAAGACTATTTTAGGGCCATCTTTACTTATTATGTGGCCTACTAAACCCTCTAAGATTTTATATCATTAACTGACTTTTCTCCTTTCAAGATCTTTTGACAGGAAGTGAAGTGCCTCTTTGTTTTAGCATATATATAAATACATCCAGGTTCTCTTATGTAGTCTTTCCAAGTATCCTCAATATTCTCAAATATCCAAATACTCTAAATATCCTCAATTGAGGATATCCTCAATATCTTCTCTTTTATTCTTAAAATCTCAAAAGTGGAGTATAATTCTCATTCCCCACATTATTTCCCATTTATTCCCTTACCTACTAAAGTCAGGGTTTATTAAAAGCGTGGTATTTACACAGATGACATGGAGTTGACTCCCACTGTCAACACTCTTCACTAAGAAAACTTTAAATTACTTGCCCTCCATTGCCTAATGTTTAGAATTAAGATGAAATAATAGCAACTCCATAATCTCATCTTGGAGATTAAGTGAGAGAATGAATGAGAAGCAATTGGTACAGTACCGAAAACACAGTAATACTTAATTTCTTCCCATTACTGTTAATCCATCCACAGTTCTTATGATAAACAATAATCTACAGTGTTTTTTTTTTCAAATCCAATGGAAATTTTTTTTTCCAATTTTCCTGTCTACTGTAATATTCATTCATTTAAGAAATATATATTGAACAAGTAGTATCGGTCAGGAACAGAGATGAGTTCATGATACATATTGATTAATAAAATAAAGAACCCTCCATTCTTCATGGCTCTTCATTCCAGAGGGAAAAACAATGAGCAAATAAACAATAATGAACAAACAAATAACTATATGTGTATGAGGATCATTGTAATAAGAAACTTCACTTAAATAAAAGAACCAGTTATTATGAAAAGGGTATTAGTTGGGAAATTACCTGAAACTGAGTAGTTCAGGAAAGTCTGTCTTAGAAGAATATAAGATATTTCTGAAAGATATTAGTTCTCTTTGTGAATGGTCTATAGTCATCAGTAGTAGAACCATGTATTCAGACACCCACGTTACATACCTAAGAGTCAGCCCTGACCCATTTTTCTGTCTACTCTGTTAGTGAATTATTTTCTTTTCTGCATGTCTTGTCTATTTTTTTTCTAGTTGCCATCACATAATTCTTCTCTAGTTTATATCCATATTAATTTACATCTGGTCTTCCAGATATAGGGCTTTCTCACTGAGCTCTCCTTCCAGTCGGTGCTGAGGCTAGTCCGAGGTCCCTATAACCTGGTCAGGCCCATATTACCACCCTTAAAAATTATGTCACCTCTAACTACATCCAGTAAATATGAATACACTATTGTTATCTACACAGCATCATTCTGTCTATTCTAGCTATTAGTCTTTTGATCTCTCTTTTCCTGATTAAATCTTCAATATACATTTTTTTACTTTTTTTTATTAAATTTATTTTCAGCATAACAGTATCATTGTTTTTTCACCACACCCAGTGCTCCATGCAATCCGTGCCCCTATAATACCCACCACCTGGTACCCCAACCTCCCACCCCTCCACTTCAAACCCCTCAGATTGTTTTTCAGAGTCCATAGTCTCTCATGATTCACCTCCCCTTCCAATTTACCCCAACCCCCTTCTCTCTAACTCCCCATGTCCTCCATGCTTTTTGTTATGCTCCACAAATAAGCGAAACCATATGATAACTGACTCTCTCTGCTTGACTTATTTCACTCAGCATAATCTTTTCCAGTCCTGTCCATGTTGCTACAAAAGTTGGGTATTCGTCCTTTCTGATGGAGGCATAATACTCCATAGTGTACATGGACCACATCTTCCTTATCCATTCATCCGTTGAAGGGCATCTTGGTTCTTTCCATAGTTTGGTGACCGTGGCCATTGCTGCTATAAACACTGGGGTACAGATGGCCCTTCTTTTCACGACATCTGTATCTTTGGGGTAAATACCCAGGAGTGCAATGGCAGGGTCACAGGGAAGTTCTATTTTTAATTTCTTGAGGAATCTCCACACTGTTCTCCAAAGAGGCTGCACCAACTTGCATTCCCACCAACAGTGGAAGAGGGTTCCCCTTTCTCCACATCCCCTCCAACACATGTTGTTTCCTGTCTTATTAATTTTGGCCATTCTAACTGGTGTAAGGTGATATCTCAATGTGGTTTTAATTTAAATCTCCCTGAAGGCTAGTGATGATGAACATTTTTTCATGTGTCTGATAGCTGTTTGTATGTCTTCATTGGAGAAGTGTCTGTCCATATCTTCTGCCCATTTTTTGATATGATCATCTGTTTTGTGTGTGTTGAGTTTGAGGAGTTCATTATAGATCCTAGATATCAACCTTTTGTCTGTACTGTCATTTGAAAATATCTTCTCCCATTCTGTGGGTTGCCTCTTTGTTTTTTTGGCTGTTTCCTTTGCTGTGCAGAAGCTTTTGATTTTGATGAAGTCCCAAAAGTTCATCTTCGCTTTTGTTTCCTTTGCCTTTGGAGACATATCTTGAAAGAAGTTGCTGTGGCTGATATCGAAGAGATTACTGCCTATGTTCTCCTCTAGGATTCTGATGGATTCCTGTCTCACGTTGAGGTCTTTTATCCATTTTGAGTTTATCTTTGTGTACAGTGTAAGAGAATGGTCGAATATCATTCTTCTACATATAGCTGCCCAGTTTTCCCAGCACCATTTATTGAAGAGACTTTTTTCCACTGTATATTTTTTCCTGTTTTGTCGAAGATTATTTGCCCATAGAGTGGAGGGTCCATATTTGGGCTCTCTACTCTGTTCCACTGGTCTATGTGTCTGTTTTTATGCCGGTACCATGCTGTCTTGGTGATCACAGCTTTGTAGTAAAGCTTGAAATCAGGTAACGTGATGCCTCCAGTTTTATTTTTGTTTTTCAACATTTCCTTAGCGATTCGGAGTCTCTTCTGATTCCATACAAATTTTAGGATTATTTGCTCCAGCTCTTTGAAGAATATCGGTGGAATTTTGATTGGAATAGCATTAAAAGTATAGATTGCTCTAGGCAGTATAGACATTTTAACAATGTTTATTCTTCCGGTCCAAGAGCATGGTATGGTCTTCCATCTTTTTGTGTCTTCTTTAATTTCTTTCATGAGTGCTCTGTAGTTCCTTGAGTACAGATCCTTTACCTCTTTGGTTAGGTTTATTCCCAGATATCTTATGGTTCTTGGTTCTATAGTAAATGGAATCGATTCTCTAATTTCCCTTTCTGTATTTTCATTGTTAGTGTATAAGAAAGCCACTGATTTCTGTACATTGACTTTGTATCCTGCCACGTTGCTGAGTTGCTGTGTGAGTTCTAGTAGTTTGGGGGTGGAGTCTTTTGGGTTTTCCATATAAAGAATCATGTCATCTGCAAAGAGAGAGTTTGACTTCTTCATTACCAATTTGGATACCTTTTATTCCCTTTGTTGTCTGATTGCTGTTGCTAGGACCATGGAATGGGAGAAGATATTTTCAAATGACAGTACAGACAAAAGGTTGATATCTAGGATCTATAATGAACTCCTCAAACTCAACACACACAAAACAGATGATCATATCAAAAAATGGGCAGAAGATATGGACAGACACTTCTCCAATGAAGACATACAAACAGCTATCAGACACATGAAAAAATGTTCATCATCACTAGCCTTCAGGGAGATTTAAATTAAAACCACATTGAGATATCACCTTACACCAGTTAGTGGCCAAAATTAATAAGACAGGAAACAACATGTGTTGGAGGGGATGTGGAGAAAGGGGAACCCTCTTCCACTGTTGGTGGGAATGCAAGTTGGTGCAGCCTCTTTGGAGAACAGTGTGGAGATTCCTCAAGAAATTAAAAATAGAACTTCCCTGTGACCCTGCCATTGCACTCCTGGGTATTTACCCCAAAGATACAGATGTCGTGAAAAGAAGGGCCATCTGTACCCCAGTGTTTATAGCAGCAATGGCCACGGTCACCAAACTATGGAAAGAACCAAGATGCCCTTCAACGGATGAATGGATAAGGAAGATGTGGTCCATGTACACTATGGAGTATTATGCCTCCATCAGAAAGGACGAATACCCAACTTTTGTAGCAACATGGACAGGACTGGAAAAGATTATGCTGAGTGAAATAAGTCAAGCAGAGAGAGTCAGTTATCATATGGTTTCGCTTATTTGTGGAGCATAACAAAAAGCATGGAGGACATGGGGAGTTAGAGAGAAGGGGGTTGGGGTAAATTGGAAGGGGAGGTGAATCATGAGAGACTATGGACTCTGAAAAACAATCTGAGGGGTTTGAAGTGGAGGGGGGTGGGAGGTCGGGGTATCAGGGGGTGGGAGGTCGGGGTATCAGGTTGTGGGTATTATAGGGGCACGGATTGCATGGAGCATTGGGTGTGGTGAAAAAATAATGATACTGTTATTCTGAAAATAAATAAATGAATAAAAAAAGAAATTAAAAAAAAAAGAAAAATCCATCAATCCTTCCCATTTGGAATATTTATTAATTTCTTCTAGAATTGCCTAGAAAAAAAAACCAAGCAAACAAAAATAACAACAAAGATTTACTTTACAACAAGAAAGGAAGTGCATAGTAGCTGCTACCAGGTCTACTGTTTTAGTATAAACAAAGAATCTATAGCTGTCCTATTTGAAGAATAGGTGGCATGAAATAGATTGAAGTCAAATAAAAATACTGACCTTTGAGGAAACAGATAAAGAGACTGAAAAAAATATATTTTAAATCCCTCATATTATTTCCAAGATTATTTGAGAATATAAAGCATAAATATTGTTATCTTCTTTATCTAAAAAGGATTAAAATCAGAGAATAAGAATAAGCACTTGGGATTTAAATATGAAATAAGTTCCAGAATGAGAGAGTAGAAAAAAGATGAATGAGAAGTAATGATCAATTAAATATTAGACAATAGTTTTTTTGTTTGTTTTAAATTTTATTTACTTGAGAGTGAGAGAGAAAGAGAGCATGAGCTGGGGGGAGAGGCAAAGGGAGAGAGAGCAGGACAAGCAGACTCCCTGCAGGAGTGCAGTATTTAGATGAGGAACTCCATGATGGGGGAACAATGGACAGGGCTCAATGGGGGTGCTCAATGAGGGGGGCTTGAGGCAGGGCTTATCCTAGCCCTCTGAGATCATGATCTGAGCTGAAGTCAGATGTTTAACCAACTGAGCCACCCAGACACCCCCAACAGTTTCAAAAGCAGAAAAGGGGTAAAAGCTTTAGTCTTGTAAAATTTTTGAAATCTATACCTAAATAAAGGATTTTAAGTTTTTCTAAGTTGAGAAAAGCCCACTATAAAGTACTATCACATTAACCATCAGAACAACTGATGCAAGAAGACAGTAGAGAAATGTCTTGATGGCTATGAAGGACAATTTGGAGTCTAGAAAGATGAATACAAATCAATTTATGATGAATAAAGTCACATTCAAATGTTGATGAACTTAAAAATGTTACTTCAGGGGCTCCTGGGTGGCTCAGTGGTTTGGGCTGCTGCCTTCGGCTGGGGTCATGATCTCAGGGTCCTGGGATCGAGCCCTGCATCGGGCTCTCTGCTCTGCAGGAAGCCTGCTTCCCTCTCTTTCTCTGCCTCCCTCTCTGCCTACTTGTGATCTCTGTTTGTCAAATAAATAGATAAAATCTTTTAAAAAAAACGTTACTTCAGGTACACCATCCTTTCCTCTGGATATTCTCTACAAAATGAGAAAAAAAATCAAGAAATAAAAAGACATAAAATCTTGGAAAACATTTAATAGTAGGAAAACAAAAAGTCCCAAATAAAAGGCTAGGGAACATCCAACTATTGATATTAACCCAAATGACTAAAATATTACCTGTTATATAATAAACACTAAAAAACACTCCTTAAAGTAATGAATAAGGAATAATTTATCAGGGGAATGGAGGACTCCATGAAGCAGGATCTAGGTATAATGGACACTGGGGTGTACAGCAAGGTAGACTGACTTGAGGGTTGGTATAATTAATTGATTCAAAACACATGCGCATGCATACACACACACACACACACACACACACTTAAACTAAAAACTAAAGTCAAATAAAAACAAGCAACACAAATAAGGCTACTTTAGATATTTTTTAATGAAAGTACAGTATGTCTTTTAGCAAATAAGGAACTTTAAATAGCATACACTCAATCGTAAATGCTAGGAATACTGACTTAGTGTAGCTCAGGTTTAAGACAGTGTATAGGTAGGAAGGAAATATAACCCTAATGAAACACTTAGCCCCAAATTTAACAGTATTGGGATAGTCATAACTTTTTAGTTTTCTGATAAAAATCAATCTAAGGACAAAGCCAAAAAATCTTAATTAAAAGACAGAATATAAACACAAGGGGAGACCTGAAATTGTTAGGAATGGTAGAAGAAAGAATAGGGTTTCTACCATACTTTCTTATAAAGTGAGGACTCAAAAAAATATTCTCAAAAATATGTGAAACAAGACAAAGCATTTTCATTACATTAATTAAATTTACTATCTTAATAAATGGAAAAATCTTAATATAATTATGAAAGCTAAGAAAACTAAAAATTATATATATATATAGATAGATAGATAGATAGGCATAAACATATACTGTCCAAATTCAATATGTCAGTAAGGAAAGGCTAGGTATAATTGTAAGAGTTATACAGGCAATTATCAGAAGAGCTAAAATTAAAAAAATAATAATAATTTGCCTCAAACTACTGGGGCACAGGTAGGAAAACAGGGTTGTAAAAACATTTTTTGCCATAAGATCCTCTTTGCAATTTTATTCTTCACCATATACATATGTTATTTTGGTGAAAATTTATTTTAAACATGTATATGCAAATCATATATGTAAAGTTTATTTGAAATTGATTTATATCTCTCCCAAAAACTCTTCTCTATCAGAACAGTTTATATAACAAAAACAATTGATTAAGATAAATGTCTAACCAAACTTATCAAAAAGAAAAGAAAAAGGACCGAAAGAAATAAAATCACAAGTGAGAATGGAGAAATAACAACCAACACCACAGAAATACAATTACGAGAGAATCTTATGAAAAACTGTATGCCAACAAATTGAACAACCTAGATGGTTGTCCAGAAAGAAATGGATAAAATCATAGAAACATGTAAATTACCAAAACTGAAACAGAAAGAAATAGGAAACTTGAACAGATTGATAACCAGAAAAGAAATTGAACCAGTAATCACAAAAGCCCAACAAACAAAAGTCCAGAGGCTTTGCAGGCAGATTCTACCAACCCCTATAGAAGAGTCAATACCTGTTCTTCTCAAACGATGCCAAAAAATGGAAAGGGAATGAAAACTTCCAAGTACATTCTATGAGACCAGCATCACCCTGATCCAAAACCAAATAAAGGCACCACAAAAAGAGCACTATATGCTAATATCCCTGATGAACATGGATGCAAAAATTCTCAACAAAATACTAGCCAACCAAATCCAATGACACTGGAAAAAAAAATTATCATGATCAAGTGGGATTTATTCCTGAGTTGCAAGAGTGGTTCAATATTTGCTAATCAATCATGTACACACATTAATGAAATAAAAGAATCATGTGATCATGTCAATAAATGCAGAAAAATCTTTTGACAAAGTACAACACCCGTTCATGGTAAAAACTCTCAACAAAGTAGGTTTAGAAGGAATATGCCTTAATATAATAAAGGTTATATATGAAAAATCCACAGTTAATGTCAACCTCAGTGGGAAAAAATGAGAGCTTTTCCCGTACAGTCAGGAACAAGATGGGAATGTCACTGTCACCTCTGTCATTTAACATAGTACTGGAAGTCCTAGCCACAGCAATGAGACAATGCAAAGAAATAAAAGCCATCCAGATCAGCAAGGAAGAAGTAACCCTTTCACTATTTGCAGATGATATGGTATTCAATACAGAAAACCCAAAAGACTCCACCAAAAAACTGCTAGAACTGATACACAAATTCAGTAAAGCCACGGGATACAAAATCAATGTACAGAAATCTGTTGCATTTCTATACACCAATAAAGAAAGAGCAGAAAGAGAAATTAAGGAATAGATTCCATTTATAATTATGCCAAAAACCATAAGACACCTAGGAATAAACCTAACCAAAGATGTGAAACACCCTTACTCTCAAAACTACCAAATACTGATGAAAGTAATTGAAGATGACACAAAGAAATGGAAAAACATCCCATACTCATGGATCAGGAGAACAAATATTATTAAAATGTATATATTACTCAAAGCTGTCTACACATTTAATGCAATCCTGACCAAAATACCACCACCATTTTTCACAAAGCTAGAACAAACAACACAAAAATTTCTACAAAATCACAAAGACCCTAAGTAGCCAAAGCAACTTTGAAAAAGCAAAGCTGGAGGTATCACAATTCTGGACTTCATGTTATGTTACAAAGCTGTAGGGATCAAAACTATCTGCTACTGGCACAAAAATAGATACATAGATCAATAGAATAGAATGAAATAAACCCACAACTATATGATCTATTAATCTTTGACAAAGTAGGAAAGAATATCCAATGGGAAAAATTCTCTTCAACAAAGAGTATTGGGAAAAATTGGTCAGCAACATGCAAAAGAATGAAACTGGAGGGGCGCCTGGGTAACACAGTTGGGCACCTGACTTTTGATTTTGGTTCAGGTCATTATCTCAGAGTCATGGGATCAAGCCCCTCACTAAGCTCCTCTTTTTCAGCAGGGAGTCTGCTGAAGAGTCTTTCTCTCCCTTTTTCTCTCTGTCTTCCTGTCTGCCCACACCCCACACTAAAAATAAATAAATAAATCTAAAAAAAAAAGAAAAAAGAAACTGGATCACTTTCTTCCGTGATACAAAAAATAAACCAAAAATGAACTAAAGACCTAAATGTAAGACCTGAAACCATGAAAATTCTAGAGCAGAACACAGGCAGTAATCTGTTTGACCTAGACCATAACAACTTATTTTTAGCTATGTCTCCTGAGGCAAGGGAAACAAATGCAAAAATAAACTATTGGGACTTCATTAAGATAAAAATCTTATACACAGCAAAGGAAACAATTGACAAAACTAAAAGGCAGCCTACAGAATGTGAAAAGATATTTGCAAATGACTTATCTGATACAGGGTTAGGATCCAAAATATATGAAGAACTTATAAAACTGAACACACACAAAAAAAGAATAGTCAATTAAAAAATGGGCAAAGACATGAACAGACATTTCTCTAAAGAAGACACATGAAAAGATGTTCAGCATCACTGATCATGAGGAAAATACAAATCAAAACCACAATGAGATCTCACCTCACACTTACCAGAAAGGCAAAAATCAACAACACGAGAAACAACAGGTGTTGGGGAGACTGTGGAAGGAACCCTCATGCACTATTTATGGGAGTGTGAACTGGTACAACCACTGTGGAAAACAGTATGGAGATTCCTCAAAAAGTTAAAAATAAACTATCCTATGACCCAACAATTCCACTGCTAGGCATTTACCCAAAAGATACAAAAATATTAATTTGAGGAGGTACGCACACCTTGATGATTATAGCAGCATTATCAACAATAGATAAATTATGGAAAGAACCCAAATGTCCACTGACAGATTAATGGATAAAGAAAGGTGGTATATATATTCCAATTAGAATAAAACTGTAACACTGATTTGGTGATAGGTACATCATTTGTGTGTACAGCAGATTACTTAGTATAATTTTGAGCGAGTGAATGAGTTAGTGAGTTTTATGTAAATGAATTTATTAGTTAATTCTTTGGCCAAAATATGCACTTTGGGGGAGAAAAGGGTGTTCTTCAGTTCCTTTTTAAAGTCAATTAGTAGGATTATATTAGGAAGAGGGAAATTTGATAATCATATGTTAACAAAAGTAGACATTTTTTGTGTACTTCTTATTCCTATCATACAAGATTGTAGAAACATCCATTTGCTAATCAAAATATCTTTCTCTCCAAGCTCTTAGGCTATGTATACACTATGACTTAGGTTTTTTTGTTTTGTTTTGTTTTGTTTTTCCTAGTTCAACTTGCAAGTGAATAGAAATATTACTGTTAATAAGTGAAGTTTAAAGTTAAGCCTCTTTTAGGTAATGAGTACTATATGGTGAGTTTTAAGACTAAGAATTTTCCATTTAATCAGTGCTAAAATTAGTTTGTGATCCAAGTGTCACATAGGATGAAACATGATCTATGAAGAGAATGACATAAACAGAGGCATTCTTCTCCGCTAAATGAAGGAGTCTTATAAATAGCCAAGAAAAAATAGTACATTTTCAGTATACTGGGATTCTTCTTGCTTACCACTCACATTTTAACTTTTCTTTCAGAAATATAGTCAAATAACTTAGAGAAATAAATTTATGATATTCCCATCCCTTGTAAAGTAGTCCCAAAGCTGAGTCAGGATAGGAGGTTCTGAGACTAACTTTCCTAAAGCAACAGCAGAGACAGGCAGCACAGTAGTAATGCCACATGAAATATACCTTGTGAGTAAAATATCCTAGTCAGTCCTTACAGCAATTACTCAAATAGTTGAATAATTTAGTGTACCCTTCCAGCAACTATTTCATGTTTGTCTTTATGTGTGCCATCTTAACAGGAACTTCCAATGAGCTCTTCTAAGATACTTGAAAGATATCTTACAAAGCAATGCATGTTAGTGTTTGGCTGACCTTTGTTTCACACACAGTTTCCCAGGACAGTAGTTTCCAAAGCTATGCTATTGTTATTGTTAACTGAGCAATCAAAATGTGTACATGTAGAATATAGTAGGCAATAACCTCTCCTGTCATAATTAGAGCACGAGGAATGCAATTCCATTAAAAAAAAAAAAAAAGAAGAAGAAGAAGAAGAAGAAGTAGAAGTAGAAAAGTAAAACTAAAGGCCAGGAACAATTTGTCCATCATGAAAGCAGCTGGCATACTAAAAACTGTAAAAGCTCCAGCTGGCACCTCACACTACCACCAACTAACAAACTTTTCACATGGAAAAAGTGCTATATGGTTTTTATGAGAAAACGACAAAACAGATATTTGTGAATAAATATTGGTTTGACAGGAAGTCGGACAAACTACATTTTTTACTCAAAGACATGTACTAAAGCACAAGGTGCCAAACATAATGTCTATTTAAAGAGAAAATAAAATGGAGAGAAAATCTACATCAGAGTGAAATTGAAGCAGATGGTGTAAATTGGTCCTTTGTTAGCCTTAAAATTTTTAAGTAAAAATATCCTAAATTGGAGTTAAAAATAAAAGAAGTCATTTTTATCAGAAATAAAACCCTTCCAACATAACACCTACAACTTCTGGATTTTTTTTTTTTTTTGCTTCCATTTCCAATCCCCTCAAAATATATTTCTGACTCAACATACTCGACCCAAACAAAACTCCTGTAAGGAAACTATTTTGAATATATTTAAGTCTCAGAAATCTGATAAATATTTATTGGTTCTAGTATAACCCTTTAGTAAATGCAGAGTTTATAACTGCCATCCTCATGGGAGATGAAGGATTTTTTTTTAAATGATACCTCAAAATGAAACCTCCTTTTAAAAATTGTTTTAGAAGGGGGCTTAAGTGAGTAGGAGAAGAATAAACGAAACAAGATGGGATTGGGAGGGAGACAAACCATAAGTGACTCTTAATCTCACAAAACAAACTGAGGGTTGCTGGGGGGAGGGGGTTGGGGAGAAGGGGGTGGGATTATGGACATTGGGGCGGGTATGTGCTTTGGTGAGTGCTGTGAAGTGTGTAAACCTGGTGATTCACAGACCTGTACCCCTGGGGATAAAAATAGATGTTTATTAAAAATAATAATAAAAATTGTTTTAGAAGATACTGATTCTCCCAAAGGTCCTGTAAAAATACAAAGGTTAACTCTTTGTTGTCCTTTAATAACCTAGTATTTCTAGTATTTGTTTATGTATCATACTAGCTAGCCATGTACTCAAAATACATGTATTTAGTGCCACAGGAGTGAGACACCATAAAAGTAATTTTGGATGTGTTCATAACAATTAAGAAACATTGTAAAAATTTAAAGTGAGAAAAAGTTTTAAAGTGAGAATTTTAAAGTGAGAAAATTTATGGTGAGAGCAGCTAAGTCAAATCACTTCACTGATGGAACTCATTCAGTTAGGAAGAAATATTTGATACTATGAATGCAACATATTTGGATATATTTCAGGCTGCTCAAGTGCTCTTTCATTATACTATCCTTTGCATGGTGACTTTTGTTAAAATATTTGTGCCATGGTTACACGTTAGCAATTATAATTTGAGATATATCTTCCACATTCAAGGCAGAAAGAAAGAGGAAGCAGTGGTGTTCAAGCACCTCTTTTTCTTTTTATTGGAAAATGAAATGAGTCCTTACTCTCTTAAAAAAAAAAATCCCTTTATATTTCATCTTCCAGAACTGTATCATGTAGCTTTCCTACTTGTAGGCAGACTGATAGAAAGCATTGGTATCTATAATCTCTAAAGTAGAGGAAGACAAGGAGGAAAAGGAGTTCGGGAAAGGGTGATGATGATGAACTGCCATCCTGGAGCATCTACTAGAAAACACAAACTTATAAAAGGATGATTCTGAATGAAAACATCCAAATTTAACTTTTCTTTGACCAGACATTGTCCTGTTAACTAAGCAGAGAAGTTACATATTTTATAATCTGTCAATGGCTTAAAATAATTTCTAGTTTAAACCTTTTATAAAGAAACTGATCTCTCCTAGGTGACAAACTTAGCAATGTAGAATTCAGAACATCTAACATCTACCAGTTCTCCTGTTGTTGCAGCACATGGTATTGCCTCTCAAAGAAACTTAAGATATTTCAGTGTGCATAAGAATGCACCTCACAGTCCTTCAAATATGGGAAGTATAGGTAGCTCCCACTCAATGACTAACTGCAGTAGTTAATATTAAGCCATGCTCATTCTGGACGACCTAATTCTCTGATGGCTGGTTTTAGTTAATGGACTCCAAAAAGCCCTTTTGAAGTTTTCTCAACTTATTCGCCAGTCTAGGATACTTCCACTCAACCTTCTCTACCTCTCATGTTGAGAAAAGTAGCAACAAGAACAAGAACAGGCAGGTAGAGAGGATCACTTCCCTGTGAATTTCTAAGATTTGTGTAGGTCACAATGGTCCCAAACCTACCGGGGTTAACTCCTGCTTTTTTATTTTTATTTGCTGATTTTTTAATGAACAGAGATGACTCACAGTAAAATGTGGCTTATTACTGTTGTGTTTTACAACATGTTAAATTGAATCAGAATTCCAATTCATCTATTCAACAAATATTCACCATATATTTAACAATGAGAAAAATATGAGTAAAGATTACGGCAGGCTTTTTTTTTTTTTTTTAACTGATCTCTCATGTAAAAACTGGAATTAGTGAGTGACAAACACACTTGAATAAAATGAAGTGTGATAATTTTTGTCTTGGACATTGAGTAAAATGCTATCTCAGTCTAAAAGTGGGAACAATTATCTCTGCCTTAGTAATTCATGAAACTACATGGGAAATAAAGTTTGACCTGGATTTTGAGAAATGGGCTTATGAGAAAGTACAGAGGAAGGGACAAAGTCCAGGCAGCAAGACTATGTGTGCTCACATACCTGGGTACAAAAGATCACAGGCAACAAAAATGAATTAGAGGCTCAAAATGACTGGATTAGAGAGGAGATTATGGAAATGGTAGAAAATATAGTTAGAATAGTAAAAAGAGTCAGATCTAGGAAGACATTTCATGACATGTTAAGGAATTTGAAAATTATTTTATAGATATTGGGAGCTGCTGGGATATTGTTATTGTACAGAAATGGTATAATTTAATAAAATAGGTTTTGACATAATCTTGGCAACAATTAAGCAGGGAAAGATTTGAAACAGATGTACCCTTAACTGAAATAATCTAGGCAAGAAAATATAAGGAATTTATTAGCAGAAGCAATCAAAAGGAAGTCTGAGATTTAAAAATGGAAAATGTATTAACTAAGAGACAGGCTAAAGTAGGAAGTTTTCAATTGGCAGCAAAAGTTTTGGTAGGGTTTTGAAGATATAGGCTTAAAGGATACTAAGGGGTCATGAGGATGGACATATACCTAGGTAGTTAACAATACTGGTCTAAGGATTCCTGGGTAGCTCAGTCGGTTAAGCATCTGCCTTCTGCTTGGGCCATGGTGTCGAGACCTGCCTGGGGCTCCCTGCCTCCCCAACAGCTTGTGCTTGCTCTGTCTCAAGTAAATAAAATCTTAAGAAAATAATACTGGTCTAGAGGCATCCAGAGAGATGTAAACTTGACAGATAGATTTTAGGGGTTATAGGAGTATAAATATGATTAGAATGTGTGCAGTTAGACCTTTTTCAACTTAGTTTGATGAGATTTGCTTCAAAGAACACAGCTGTTTCTCAGATTATCCTCAATGAGGCACTACAGTGAGGAGATCATGAAATAAATGGACTGTCAAAGAGGTTTGGGTTCAACTAGTAGTTGATCATATACTCTTTATGTATTTTTGGATTATTTATTTACTTTGCATCTCATTTTTCCAAACTATAAATGTGAATAATAATAGTAATATAATGAATTTATGCTGACTCAATGAGATCATTTAGGCACAGAGTACCTTTTTCTATAATTATGAAATTCACAAACTTCCAAAAACTAAAAGTTTTAGTTCTGTTTTATTGTTTCTAATAAGTTTGTTGCGAAATCAGTGATGGCAAAATTTGACTTGATCTGTAGAAATGCTATCTGTAGGCCTTATTTATCACACATACTGTGAACATTCATGTTTGATTTGGAGATACTGACAATTATATAGTATACTCAATGGGTGGGTTTCCTAGAATTTGAGAGTCTTAAATGCAAAACACAACTGACCCAAAGACTGTCAGAGTATTTACTATGAACTTGATCATGTAAATTGTTTATCCAACACAGAATAAGCTCTTAATAAACATTAACTACTGGTATGATTATTATTATCTGACTCTGCAACTCATACCTGCTATTCAATCTTACCTGACTTCACATGTTGCTTATAATCCATTTTAATATTTTTATGCATGACCAATTAGCCTTAGTTTTCAGATTTTGATTTTTTGTTATTTCTTGGGATTGATATTCTCCCTTCACCTTCTGGCAGATAAGCATCATCACAACTCTTTTGAATCTGAAGGACCCACTGTAGCCATATTTGCCCACTGGTTTTCCTAAATGACACAACTCATAATAGTATTAGCCAAATGATATTGAAGAAAGATATGATGAATGAGAAGAGAATGGGACTTAGAGTAGTTTGGAGGGTAGATCAAATACTAATTGGCATAGTAGTCAGAGAGGCCGAGGAGGAGGAAGAAAAATCAGAAATGCCAGGGTCACAGAAATCAAGATAAGGGAAAGATTTGGGATGAAGGAATGGTCAAATGCATCAATTGTGAGAAATTCAATCAATAGGGAGTAAAAAGAAACATGGGATTAGGTGTTTCAGCACCAAGAGGCAGAACTGACTATCATAGGTTGACACTGGGAAGAAAGTGATGAAAATAACTGTAGATTACATTTCCATAAGAAAGAAAGTTTGTATGTTTAAGAATACATTATATTGATCCCTGCTTCTGTCAGTCGAGAAACAGAATAGATTTTTAAAGCCAGTTCAAAGGTATAAATAAATTAAAAACACATGGAAAATTATATATAGTTAGACTTCTACAAAGTAATACTTTTATTACCAGAGGAAGAGAGAGAGAACTTCAAGAAGGCTCCATGCCCAGCCCAGAGCCTCAGGCAGGGCTTGATCTTACAACTGTGAAATCACGATTTCAGTTGACACTCAACCACCTGAGCCACCGAGGTGCCCCAGTAATCTTTTCAAACTGTTGCTTTAATAAGAAAGACTTTTGGTGCAACTTATGTATTACTTATGAAAGGATGTTTCAAAGCTGGTGCTTAACTCCACAGACTTGTCTTCTTTCTTAGTCATCATGAAAGCAAGTCTTGAAAGCAGTGCCCTGGAGAGTCATTAAGACCAATAGCAGGTCATGCAGAAGTGAGAAAGAAACTTTTGTTATCTTAAGTGACTTAGATATGAGGGTTGTTTATAAATTATATCCTAACTTATACAAACTCACTGAATAAAAGAAACAAACATTCTATCCTCCCTCCTACCTTATATATGTGACTATATAATAATGTGTGTCCTTATGAAAGAGATTCTTTCAGATTAAATGGATATTATAACTTGTTTACTTTTTCTTTCTTTTTTTTTTTTTTGAATTAACATATAATGTATTTTAGCTTGCTTTCTTACTTACCCCTTCACCTTTATCTCAGTGTTTTAGGAAATAATGTTCCCCATCTGCTTATAAGGACAGTCAGTCATATCTAATCCCCTCTTAGTGTATATTTGTTTCACTGTGATTTTCTACACTTCCTAACAGGATAATTGCAAATTATCTTTTGCAGACATATAGGGAAGACATTTTGGTGCATTCACATATACCTGTGCTGAATTCACAGTAGTACATATGCCACCAAATATTTGTACTGAATATGTCCAAATTATATAACTTTTTATGGTGGGACCACAAAGATAAGGAAAAATTAGGTTAAGAAAGAAAGATGAAGAGGGAAGATATGGAAATAATTTTTGCCAAACTAGAAGTAAAATGAATTTAAACATACACACACACACACACACACACACACACACACTCAGATATATTAATATTTTTTATACCTAATACCCAATATTTTCTTTCTACATAATAAGTAACTTAGATTAACCCAGGACATCTTTTCATGCTGTTATTCAGATGTAAATAAATCTCATATTTATGGGAAGAAAATAGAAATCACTCCTTGAAATCATGAAATGAGCAGTGACCCAAATTTATTTTAAAGAGGAGAGACTATTTTTCTTCTTTAAAGAGGAGACACTATTATTCTTCTTGTACTATAGAATTTGGGCTCCATTGAAAGTAAAACTTTATACAAAAAGTAAAAGTTCAAAATGTATGATTTTACCTGTAAAATCAAAGTAATGACTTAAATGCATTTACAGACAAATAACAATAGGTTATCAAAAAGTATTTTTTTTCTTTTTTCTTTTTAAGATTTTGTTTATTTATTTGACAGAGAGAGAGAGCACACGTAAGCAGAGCAGCAGGCAGAGGGGGAGAGAGAAAAGCAGGCTCTCTGCTGAGCAGGGAGTTCAATGTGGGGCTTGATCCCAGGGCCCTGGAATCATGACCAGAGCTGAAGACAGCTGATCAACCAACTGACCCACCCAGGCGCCCCCAAAAAAGATTTTTTAAAAAGAATTTCTAGCCAAAAGATAAAGAAAATACCATATATATATATATATATATATATATATATATATATATATATCTGATGAGTAATTGTGGCTTCTTTTAATTGTTTCTTTTACTTTTTTTTTTTTTTAATTTGCCTGAGAGCATATGTCCAAGCCTTCCAAACTTTAAAAAAAGTTACCCACCAGCATGCACATTTAATCATAGGTTTTGTTATAGTTGTGATGATACTCTCTAGCTGAATACAAGACAATGTTGATGTGTCTGGATTTATCACAAGTTCAAGATATTCTGGAAATCTGAAGGAGGCCTCTGGCAATTCACCTAGTTACCCTTCACCTTCCATCACTTATAGTGGATTTCATGGCAGAAAAAATCAAATGAATTTCAATGACAGCAGATATAGCTTAGATCATCAGCAGGTTAAAAATAGATATGCATCTCTATTATGTGTATACATGTGCTTATAGATTCCATAGTCTTCAGGCTTTTCTCACTTGGATGATGGCTCAAATTATATTTTTCTGCCAGTTTGCACTACATTAGTTACATGTTAATGCATTATATTTTATTGTAAAATGCATTTAAAAGTTAGCATAAATTCTTATCACGCTGTGTTACAAAATACTACAAAGTTCATAAAAGTCAACCATTCTATTTAAATAGAAGTAGAAAAAAATTCACAGATATTAAATCAGTCAAACCAATATGATGCTAATTATATTTAAATAATCTGTTCTAAATGCCTTAAATAGCATATTTCTATTCCCTAACTGCCCTCATGGGTATGTAATAAAATTGTTGTTATCCCAACTTTCTAAGTGGGGTAAGAAGGAGTAATTTGGCTTCAGGGAATTTAACTTGCTTGTCTATGCTGCAAAGAAGATGAGTCTTAAACCTATGTAGTCTAGCTTTAAACCTCAAGCATTTAACTCCCATAGTATACTCACAATTATGTATTTCAGAATCTAGAATACTTCATCTGGATGCTAGAATGTTATACACTGCATCACTTATTTATATATCTATGCCAACCTTTTTATCTTGTTATACCTCTTCCCACTAAAAAGTAATTTATTGGAAATTGTTTTTATTTCCGAGCCCCTTGGGGAAGAGGACAAATTTAGGCCAACAGAAGTTATGAAAAGAGTTTCTTTGATCCCACAAATCTTAGAATAGTTTGTTCATTTCTGCTCTAAGGCCAAAAACATATATTCTACCCAGATTAGGTTTAAGAAACTAGTGTTCAATACACTCAAAAGAGAACATGGGTCAACAGAGGTATAACAACCTATTTTAATATTTGATATAAGTACTAAATATGCCCTCAAATTGACTCTGTTATTTATGGTGTGGCTCACAGATGGATACTATTAACCATGAAGGCCATCTACTAACTTCCCATTTTAACTAATCATTCTTACTAAGTAGTACTAACTCTTTGAAATTATTATTTTCATGTTTGTATTGTCTAAATTTGGGTGAAATAGGGTAGAGTACCAATTGTGCTTTCCTAATTATAGTTCTGTGACCTGGGTGTGAAACTCAAGAACAAAAATCAAACATTTAATAAAGCAAGTATTGAACAAGTTGGGGAGTGAAAATTTTTGAGGCCTGAATGCTGTACATATGAAATAACTTCCAACATTAAGTCACATATGAATAACAAAAGGAAGACTATTATATATATCTTAATCAATGGCTGTAGTACAACAAATGGTTATCTAAAGATTTCAGTTGTTCTAGAATTTCCAAAAGTACATGAGCATGTGATATTACTTTCTTGTTTTGTGTAAGTGTATATGGGGATTTGTCTTTGTTTCTCAATTAATTAAATCTCCTAATTAACTATAGACTACTTTTAAAGAATGACATTGGGAGAAACAGATTCTGTGGTTCTGGTAATAGTCATAAGAATCATACATTAAATTATCTGGATGTTCATAAAGTGATTTAGAGATAAGGCTTCGAGGCGTTTTCACCATCCGAAGATCTCAGAGTCACTGGATTCTTTTCTTTCAGACATCTGAAGAATAATGAAAGGTGAAATAGAGATCACTTCTGCCCATATTCTATAGATTAGAATTTGTCTTATGGTTCTACCTAGATGCAAATGTGGGAAACATGGTCTCTGTCTAGAAGGGAAATGTAATGACTTGGTAAAGGCATAGCATGGTCTTTACCAATATCTTCATATTTTATTAACACTAATCCCCTAATTCACATGATTTTAGTTATTTTGACGTAACATATTCATTATTTCAAGGAGTGTGAATGAGGGACTTCAACAGAGATGATTTCATAATAATCATTCATTCTCCTTAGGTATGCTCCTTTGATCTGTGCAACAAGTTACAGATTTTCATATTTCTGATTCAATAGTGGAAAATACTTTGTTCTGTGCTTAAGTGTGTTCTGTGTTTCAAAGGTGAAAAAGAATGAGATGAGAAGAATCAGTGATAGTTATCTATCCCATTTACTAAACTGACTGTTAGCTCTGCAACAGGCAAAGGGGTTTTTGAAAAAGCTGTGTTGTGTCACTATTATTTTGGATGAACACAATATACCATTTTATCATCTCACTATCTGTAATAATGAATGTAACACCCAAATTTTATACAGAAATATTTAAAAATGTATTTTATTTGATGATATGTATAATGTATCTGAAGTATAGTTTGATCCTGCTCCTAAAACTAACATTGAAACTCAAAACTTGAACAGTTATCTTCTTCTAGAAAAGGAATTAATTTTTGGAACATGGCTAGTAATTCAGAAACCAAACAGTTGTCAGTTGTGGAAAAAGAAATCAAGAAGACTTAAAGGAGTTGAGCATCTAACTATAGTAAATTTGAATTTGATACAATTCACATGATTATTTGGATATTTAATTGTCACAATGGGAATTTATCAGATTTAGGTTGAGCTATCAAAATGTTTGTATATTGATCTTTAATATTGAATTAAATGAAAATTGGCAATGATTTAATTGCTATCTCCCACTGACAATACATCCATTGAATTAAATAACATATAAAGAAATATGAGTATTAAAATGAAGAAAAACGAAATTAAATATAAGGAGCTTTGTAAAAGGTCAAATGACTCATGAGTTTAATTACTGGCTAAAACATCATATCTTGGTTCCTGATTGAGGGAAGAAGCTATAACCAAATTTTCTCTTCTCTTCCCTTTCAGGAAATTCAAAATTAACAACAGTTACAGCATGTTTGGCAGTTATGCTTCCCAGACTATCAGTCTGTTTACAATTATGTTAGGCTATTCCAATATGTACAGGCTATTTTGATTGAACTGTCCAGTCAGAGAAGTCCATTGATTTTCTCAAAGCACATTTTTGACTATAGTTTGCTTAGACTTCTGCTACTTCTACTATTTAGATTTTGGTACAGAGCAGAAACATGTAGGAAAAAGAAACAATTACAGTGTTATGTGAAATACAACTCTTAATGAATTCACATAGCTCATTCCATTGATTTAGGAAGAAATGAATAAAGAATACTAGACCTGATTTTGTCTAACATTAGAATAAATATTGTATCCCCTACTTGTCAACCTGTTGAGTTCACTACACCCAACATCTGTCTGTGGTAAGCTTATAGTTCACTCTTCTCTTAATAGTGATCTGAATTATTTATATCACAGTTGAAGGATGAACAAGAAAACATCCAGATACCTTTAAGTTAGTACTTATTTTTTCAACTTTCTCCTACCCCCCCCCACAAATATTCTTTAGGGGCTAACTGTGAGACCATATGAAGACATTAGTTATTGAACATTGCACTTATAGCATTAATAATTTTCTAAGCTATTAAGGTATATGCAGTCCCATGGAAGATAAAACTCTCCTTTGAAAAATAAACTTTTACAGTATTAAAAACATCCATGAAAAGTCCTCTAAAGCTTGTACTGCTACATATTTTCACAATAGAGGTAAGATTTTTTAAATGTACAAAATTAGATTAAATTTCAAGATCTAGTTTACATATAGGAAGTACAAATGAAGACTAAGCATTTAACTGTACTCCTTACACTGTGAAAATTACATATGAAGTAGGATTGGAAACTCAAGATCACAAAAGAATAAAAATGCAAATAGTTTAACCTGAGTGGGCCTTTACATGTACACAGTAGGCAGAGTAATCTAGAGAAAATATAATGATCAAAAATTTCCTCATTCCTGCCAGAATAGTGGTCAGTGTAGTTAACTCTTCTGTCTTCTGAGTTCTCTAAGTTGATTCATTAGACACTGCTTCTTAAGTAGAACACAAATTTATACTTTAAACCTTAACCTAGCAGTGTAAGCCTGATACCCACAGATGTGGAAGTCAGGACCGGTTTCAAGGTACAAATGTGCTAAGAATTAGGACAGTTACAGACACAAGCAGGAGAAGATCAGAAAGTTTTTACTTACATTATGATCACATCCTAAATCTCATTCAGGCAGATGTTGTGGTTTTCATTTTACCTTATAATTTAAATTAAAATAATGATAATATGTTAACATTATAATGCCTTACATAATATACACATTAAAAGCATGGATCTTCTTTAGATTCATCTCCTTTCCATGTCCTGAAACTTCCAAAGGAACTCTGTCAGCCAAGACATAAAGTGAAATTATTCTCTCATCATGATTTAAAATTTACCCAAAGAGTATATCATTTGTATTTTTTCTCTTTTTCTTTTCTTTCTTTCTTTTTTTCTTTTTTTTTTTTTTTTTTTAAGTAACCTCTCTGTCCTACATGGGGCTTAAGTTCACAACCCCAAGATCATGAGGTGCATGCTCTACTGACTGAACTAGCAAGGCATCTCTGATATTTTTTAAATTTGTGTCTTTTTTCATCTGATCTCTTTCTGGTAATAATATACTATTAGTAGTAGTGATAATAATAGATAATACTTATTGATTGCTTACTCGTGACAAGAGTAACTAATACTGCATCACCTGTGTCCCAGTATTTTTCACTGGCCAGAGATATACAAGGTTGCAAAGAAGAATAAGCCTTTTAAAGAAATTTCCTTTTGTTCAGCCATTCCCTTGGAAAACATCTGCATCAATCTGCAGAAGAACTAACCATTAAGGACTATTGATTGGTTTAACTTTGTGTATAGTCAACAAGGAAGTTGACTGACTTCTAAGACATGTAGGTTAATGATTGTCTGTGAAACAGGTGATACCCAATGTCACAATCTCAACCTGTGAATTAACATTCTGAAAGTTTGGATTCCTGAGTTAGTTATCAAGGAAATTATTATGTGTAGTGTCTCCTGAGAGGATTATAGTTTTATTTATGACACTCAATTCACAAGCTTTATGTATTTGTTTAGAAAGTCCCCACAAAAAGCCATTAAAAATCCTATACCTAAAAAGTTAAATGTGTCTACATTTATCTAGCCAACTTGTGTTGAATTACTACAAAGTACTGGGAGTTAAAATCTGTTATAAGCATAAACTTAATATTCATGCAAAACAATTTAGCTTTTGCTGTCTGGAGCCTCTTCATAGCACAAGAAGAGCCATGCATCACTGTACAGAGTGTGAAGAATGTCTCCATGGTTCCTTGAAATTAGATACACTAAGTTAGCGTCCATGTATTGAGATGGGGCCATTGTAACAAGTGAAGAAATGTATCTCTTCTTATAGCAATATAGCAACTGCAATAATTTTAGGCCAGTAAACAAGTCAGATTCAGGTATCAAAGGTAGTCTAATCTCATCAGCAGATAAACACGTTGACAGTTGATTACTAAAAATATTTCACTGTGCTCACATCTTTCCAAGTGGAAATATAATAGTGTTATTAAAATTGGAAACAAGGATACAGTCAAGATGGCGGAGAAGTAGCAGGCTGAGACTACTTCAGCTAGCTGGAGATCAGCTAGATAGCTTATCTAAAGATTGCAAACACCTACAAATCCATCAGCAGAATGAAGAGAAGAACAGCAATTCTGGAAACAGAAGAACAACCACTTTCTGAAAGGTAGGACCGGTGGAGAAGTGAATCCAAAGCGACAGGAAGATAGACGCCTGGGGAGGGGCCAGCTCCCGGCAAGCGGCGGTGCAACGGCGCACAAAATCAGGACTTTTAAAAGTCTGTTCCGCTGAGGGACATCGCTCCAGAGGCTAAACCAGGGCGAAGACCACGCGGAGTCAGCGTGGCCTCAGGTTCCGCAGGGTCACAGAAGGATCGGGGGTGTCTGAGTGTCGCAGAGCTTGCAGGTATTGGAACGGGAAAGACGGCTACAGAGACAGAGCCGACAGTAAGCTCACAGCTCGGTGTTACCTTGCACCGGTCGCAGGCTTGGTGAGCTCGGAGCGCGGCCGGAGGTCAGGCAGACGGGAGTAACTGGGCGCTGTTCTCTGAGGGTGCACTGAGGAGTGGGGCCCTGGGCTCTCAGCTCCTCCAGACTGGAGACCAGATGGCCGCAATTTGTATTCCCGTCCTCCGGAACTCTACGGAAAGCACTCAGGGAAAAAAAGCTCCTGAAAGCAAACCCAAGCGGATTAATCACCCCGGCCCCTGGTAAGGGCGGTGCAATTCCGCCTGGGGCAAAGACACTTGAGAATCACTACACTAGGCCCCTCCCCCAGAAGATCAACAAGAAATCCAGCTGAGACCAAGTTCACCTACCAAGAAGTGTGGTTTCAATACCAAGGAGAGAAGCAGAATTCCAGAGGAGGAGAAAGCAAAGCACGAAACTCATGGCTTTTTCCCTGTGATTTTTTTTAGTCTTGCAGTTAATTTAATTTTTTTTTTCATTTTTTGTTTTTTTTGTCGTCTTCTGGTAAAATTTTTTTTAACGTTTACCTTTTTGTTTTTTAACGTTTTTTAACTAGTTTATCTAATATATATATTTTTTTCTTTTTATATTTTTCTTTATTTGTTTTCTTTTTTTAATTCTTTTCTTTTTTTTCTTTTTTTTTTCTTTCTTCCTTTTTGAACCTCTTTTCATCCCCTTTCTCCCCTCTCACGATTTGGGATCTCTTCTAATTTGGTTAAAGCATATTTTTCCGGGGTTGTTGCAATCCTTTTAGTATTTTACTTGCTCCTTCATATACTATTCTCTGGACAAAATGACAAGAAGGAAAAATTCAACATACAAAAAAGAACAAGAGGCAATACCGAAGGCTAAGGACCTAATCAATACAGACATTGGTAATATGTCAGATCTAGAGTTCAGAATGACAATTCTCAAGGTTCTAGCCGGGCTTGAAAAAGGCATGGAAGATATTAGAGAAACCCTCTCGAGAGATATAAAAGCCCTTTCTGGAGAAATAAAAGAACTAAAATCTAACCAAGTTGAAATCAAAAAAGCTATTAGTGAGGTGCAATCAAAAATGGAGGCTCTCACTGCTAGGATAAATGAGGCAGAAGAAAGAATTAGTGATATAGAAGACCAAATGACAGAGAATAAAGAAGATGAGCAAAAGAGGGACAAACAGCTATTGGACCACGAGGGGAGAATTCGAGAGATACGTGACACCATAAGACGAAACAACATCAGAATAATTGGGATTCCAGAAGAAGAAAAAAAGAGAGAGGGGAGCAGAAGGTACACTGGAGAGAATTATTGGGGAGAATTTCCCCAATATGGCAAAGGGAACAAGCATCAAAATTCAGGAGGTTCAGAGAATGCCCCTCAAAATCAATAAGAATAGACCCACACCCCGTCACCTAATAGTAAAATTTACAAGTCTCAGTGACAAAGAGAAAATCCTGAAAGCAGCCTGGGAAAAGAAGTCTGTAACATACAATGGTAAAAATATTGGATTGGCAGCTGACTTATCCACAGAGACCTGGCAGGCCAGAAAGAGCTGGCATGATATTTTCAGAGCACTAAACGAGAAAAACATGCAGCCAAGAATACTATATCCAGCGAGGCTATCATTGAAAATAGAAGGAGAGATTAAAAGCTTCCAGGACAAACAAAAACTGAAAGAATTTGCAAACACCAAACCACCTCTACAGGAGATATTGAAAGGGGTCCTCTAAGCAAAGAGAGAGCCTACAAGTGGTAGATCAGAAAGGAACAGAGACCATATACAGTAACAGTCACCTTACAGGCAATACAATGGCAATAAATTCATATCACTCAATAGTTACCCTGAATGTTAATGGGCTAAATGCCCCTGTCAAAAGACACTGGGTATCAGAATGGATAAAAAAACAAAACCCATCTACATGTTTCCTCCAAGAAACTCATTTTAAGCCGGAAGACACCTCCAGATTTAAAGTGAGGGGGTGGAAAAGAATTTACCATACTAATGGACACCAGAAGAAAGCAGGAGTGGCAATCCTTATATCAGATCAATTAGATTTTAAGCCAAAGACTATAATAAGAGATGAGGAAGGACACTATATCATACTCAAAGAGTCTGTCCAACAAGAAGATCTAACAATTTTAAATATCTATGCCCCCATGTGGGAGCAGCCAACTAGATAAACCAATTAATAACAAAATCAAAGAAACATAAACAATAATACAATAATAGTAGGGGACTTTAACACTCCCCTCATTGAAATGGACAGATCATCCAAGCAAAAGATCAGCAAGGACATAAAGGCCTTAAACGACACACTGGACCAGATGGACATCACAGATATATTCAGAACATTTCATCCCAAAGCAACAGAATACACATTCTTCTCTAGTGCACATGGAACATTCTCCAGAATAGATCACATCCTCGGTCCTAAATCAGGACTCAACCGGTATCAAAAGATTGGGATCATTCCCTGCATATTTTCAGACCCAATGCTCTAAAGCTAGAACTCAACCACAAAAGGAAGTTTGAAAAGAACCCAAATACATGGAGACTAAACAGCATCCTTCTAAAGAATGAATGGGTCAACCGGGAAATTAAATAAGAATTGAAAAAAATCATGGTCAGTGCGCCTGGGTGGCTCAGTGGTTTAAGCCTCTGCCTTCAGCTCCGGTCATGGTCTCAGGGTCCTGGGATCAAGCCCCACATCGAGCTCTCTGCTCAGCGGGGAGCCTGCTTCCCCCTTTCTCTCTGCCTGTCTCTCTGCCTACTTGTGATCTCTCTCTGTCTATCAAATAAATAAATAAATTTAAAAAAAAATCATGGAAACAAATGATAATGAAAATACAACGGTTCAAAATCTGTGGGACACAACATAGGCAGTTCTGAGAGGAAAATATGTAGCAGTACAAGCCTTTCTCAAGAAACAAAAAAGGTCTCAGGTACACAACCTAACCCTACAACTAAAGGAGCTGGAGAAAGAACAAGAAAGAAACCTTAAGCCCAGCAGGAGAAGAGAAATCATAAAGATCAGAGCAGAAATCAATGAAATAGAAACCAAAAAAACAATAGAACAAATCAACAAAACTAGGAGCTGGTTCTTTGAAAGAATTAATAAAATTGATAAACCCCTGGCCACACTTATCAAAAAGAAAAAGAGAAAGGACTCAAATAAATAAAATCATGAATGAAAGAGGAGAGATCACAACTAACACCAAAGAAATACAAACTATTATAAGAACATACTCTGAGCAACTCTACGCCAACAAATTTGACAATCTGGAAGAAATGGTTGCATTCCTAGAAACATATAAACTACCACAACTGAACCAGGAAGAAATAGAAAGCCTGAACAGACCCTTAACCAGTAAGGAGATTGAAACAGTCATTAAAAATCTCCAAACAAACAAAAACCCAGGGCCAGACAGCTTCCCGGGGGAATTCTACCAAACATTTAAAGAAGAACTAATTCCTATTCTCCTGAAACTGTTCCAAAAAATAGAAGTAGAAGGAAAACTTCCAAACTCATTTTATGAGGCCAGCATCACCTTGATCTCAAAACCAGACAAGGATCCCATCAAAAAAGAGAGCTATAGACCAATATCCTTGATGAACACAGATGCGAAAATACTCAACAAAATACTAGCCAATAGGATTCAACAGTACATTAAAAGGATTATTTACCACGACCAAGTGGGATTTATTCCAGGGCTGCAAGGTTGGTTCAACATCCGCAAATCAGTCAATGTGATACAACACATCAATAAAAGAAAGAACAAGAACCATAGGATACTTCAGTAGATGCTGAAAAAGCATTTGACAAAGTACAGCATCCCTTCATGATCAAAACTCTTCAAAGTGTAGGGATAGAGGGCACATAACTCAATATCATCAAAGCCATCTATGAAAAACCCACCGCAAATATCATTCTCAATGGAGAAAAACTGAAAGCTTTTCTGCTAAGGTCAGGAACACAGCAGGGATGTCCATTATCACCACTGCTATTCAACATAGTACTGGAGGTCCTAGCCTCAGCAGTCAGACAATAAAACGAAATTAAAGGCATCCAAATCGGCAAAGAAGAAGTCAAATTATCACTCTTCGCAGATGATATGATACTATATGTGGAAAACCCAAAATACTCCACTCCAAAACTGCTAGAACTTATACAGGAATTCAGTAAAGTGTCAGGATATAAAATCAATGCACAGAAATCAGTTGCATTTCTCTACACCAACAGCAAGACAGAAGAAAGAGAAATTAAGGCGTCAATCCCATTTACAATTGAACCCAAAACCATAAGATACCTAGGAATAAACCTAACCAAAGAGGCACAGAATCTATACTCAGAAAACTATAAAGTACTCATGAAAGAAATTGAGGAAGACAGAAAGAAATGAAAAAATGTTCCATGCTCCTGCATTGGAAGAATAAATATTGTTAAAATGTCTATGCTACCTAAAGCAATCTACACATTTAATGCAATTCCTATCAAAGTACCATCCATCTTTTTCAAAGAAATGGAACAAATAATGCTAAAATTTATATGGAACCAGAAAAGACCTCGAATAGCCAAAGGGATATTGAAAAAGAAAGCCAACGTTGGTGGCATCACAATTCCGGACTTCAAGCTCTATTACAAAGCTGTCATCATCAAGACAGCATGGTAATTGCACAAAAACAGACACATAGATCAATGGAACAGAATAGAGAGCCCAGAAATAGACTCTCAACTCTATGGTCAACTAATCTTCAACAAAGCAGGAAAGAATGTCCAATGGAAAAAAGACAGCCTCTTCAATAAATGGTGCTGGGAAAACTGGACAGCCACATGCAGAAAAATGAAATTGGACCATTTCATTACACCACACACAAAAATAGACTCAAAATGGATGAAGGACCTCAATGTGCGAAAGGAATCCATCAAAATCCTTGAGGAGAACACAGGCAGCAACCTCTTCGACCTCAGCCGCAGCAACATCTTCCTAGGAACAACGCCAAAGGCAAGGGAAGCAAGGGCAAAAATGAACTATTGGGATTTCATCAAGATCAAAAGCTTTTGCACAGCAAAGGAAACAGTTAACAAAATCAAAAGACAACTGACAGAATGGGAGAAGATATTTGCAAACAACATATCAGATAAAGGACTAGTGTCCAGAATCTATAAAGAACTTAGCAAACTCAACACCCAAAGAACAAATAATCCAATCAAGAAATGGGCAGAGGACATGAACAGACATTTCTGCAAAGAAAACATCCAGATGTCCAACAGACACATGAAAAAGTGCTCCATATCACTTGGCATCAGGGAAATACAAATCAAAACCACAATGAGATATCACCTCACACCAGTCAGAATGGCTAAAATCAACAAGTCAGGAAATGACAGATGCTGGCGAGGATGCGGAGAAAGGGGAACCCTCCTCCACTGTTGGTGGGAATGCAAGCTGGTGCAGCCACTCTGGAAAACAGCATGGAGGTTCCTCAAAATGTTGAAAATAGAACTGCCCTATGACCCAGCAATTGCACTATTGGGTATTTACCCTAAAGATACAAATGTAGTGATTCAAAGGGGCACGTGCACCCGAATGTTTATAGCAGCAATGTCCACAATCGCCAAACTATGGAAAGAACCTACATGTCCATCAACAGATGAATGGATCAAGAAGATGTGGTATATATACACAGTGGAATACTATGCAGCCATCAAAAGAAATGAAATCTTGCCATTTGCGACAACATGGATGGCACTAGAGCGTATCATGCTTAGCAAAATAAGTCAAGCAGAGAAAGACAACTATCACATGATCTCCCTGATATGAGGAAGTGATGATGCAACATGGGGCCTTAAGTGGGTAGGAGAAGAATCAATGAAAGAAGATGGGATTGGGAGGGAGACAAACCATAAGTGACTCTTAATCTCACAAAACAAACTGAGCGTTGCTGGGGGGAGGGGGTTTGGGAGAAGGGGGTGGGATTATGGACATTGGGGAGGGTATGTGCTTTGGTGAGTGCTGTGAAGTGTGTAAACCTGGTGATTCACAGACCTGTACCCCTGGGGATAAAAATATATGTTTATAAAAAATAAAAAATTAAAAAAAAATAAATAAAATAAAATTGGAAACAAACTCACTGGCCAAGAGTTCTATGTGATGGAAGCAAAACATGTTAATTTCTTGATAAACTGAAAATGTGGGATATAAATCCTTTATTTTACATTTGAATCTGTACCATTTCAAAAGGAAGAAGGAACTTAAATTTATAAATACTTTGAGAGATACCCAGTAACTCAGAGTACTTCAGGATATTCACAAGGTAATTAAAGAATAAAGTGATGTACATCTTGATTTTTTTGTGTAAGAAACAATAAACAAATTTTATACTCAAAAATATTTTATTTCAAAAGATGACTCTTCTAAAACTCTATTATAATCTTTTATCATAATGAAGAGCCACATATTTTTGCAATGTCTTCTTTATGCTGAAATATTGAGATTTTCAGTTTGGGTTTATTTATTTAAAAAATCCAGGACATGAATTTGAGGAATCTGGCTAGGATCCTAATCTAACTCTAATACTCTTATTTTTTTAAGATTTTATTTACTTGACAGAGAGAGAGAGAGATCACAAGTAGGCAGAGAGGCATACAGAGAGAGGGGGCAGCAGGCTCTCCACTGGGCAGAGAGCTCGATGTGGGTCTCAATCCCAGGACCCTGAGATCATGACCCATCCTGAAGGCAGAGGATTAACCCACTGAGCCACCCAGGCACCCGTAACTCTAATGTTCTTTGTATGGCAAGTATATCTGTGTACGAACCACATACTTTAAAAATCATTGAAAAGTGCAGAAAGGAAGTTTCATTAATTTTTTTCATAGTTTGGTTTAAAAAGTTTTAAAAGTCAAATGTTAAAACAAAAATAAAAAGAGATAAACAGTATGATCCATGAGTTTCTTACACTAAAGCCATTATAATTGAATCATTCTGTTCCCCTTCTTCCATTGAGATTATTATGGCTCCATATTATGTAAGCAAGTGAGACTAATAATAGCATTCATCCTCATAAGCATGCCATTAAGACAGAAGATGACAGTGGGAGCAAGAGAAGAAACAATACTATGCATAAATCACTCTGACCTAGAAGACTGAAGGAAACACAAAAATAAACTATAAAAACAGGACTAGTAGCAGTCTCAAGAGATGTAACTGGGATGGGTCAGCTATCAGAAGTGCATCAGAGTGGCATGGCTTTTAAAACAATTGTGTGTATATATAGGGTACATCTACGAAACATCTCAGGGGGGAAAAATCTAGATATTAGTCATTAATAAGGCCACAAAAGTTTGCATTAGGCTTTCTACTAACCTCATAATTGAAAGAAACTATAAGAGTTCATTCCCACCCGGATTGATTCCATCTAAGTTATCCCATACTACCATTTTAGCTGCAAAATTGGACTGACCAGTGAACTGCAGTATACAGTTGTATTGATGATGTCAGATTTTAGGTCTTAGCTACTCCAGGATGTTATTGCATGACCACAGGATATACTCATAATCTTATATATCTTTTCAGTCCTGTTTCAAACATTATTTTTTTAAGTTTTTATTTATTTATTTGACAGAGAGACAGATCACAAGTAGTCAGAGAGGCAGGCAGAAAGAGAGAGGGAAACAGGCTTCTTGCTGAGCAGAGAGCCCCATGCAGGACTCGATCTCAGGACCCTTAGATCATGACCTGAGCTGAGCAGAGGCTTTAACCCACTGAGCCACCCAGGCGACCCACCAACATTATTTTATGTATGTTTTCTCAATGAACTTTTTTTAATTTTCGAAACATTCATATTGTTTGCAAAAGTTGGCCTGGTATAATAAATAGCAAAATCTACATCTCAAATAACTTTTTTAACTGGTGGATTTCAAAATCCATAATTAATTTGCTAAATGTATTAGTTGAAAATAATTACAAATAATTATCAAAAAGGTATGGCAAAGAAATGATGCTTGCCTTTTGATGGTTTAGGGCAGGGGTCAGCAATTTTTTCTCTAAAGGACCAGATAGTAAATATTTCAGCTTTGAAGCCCATTTGGGTCTCTGCCTGATATGGTCTGAATGTTTGTTTTTCTCTAAAATTCATGTTTGCATTCTAATACTCAGTAGAGTGGTATCAGGAGGTAGGGCCCTTGGGAGCTGATTAGTGCTCTTAGAAAACAAATCATAGAGAACTTGCTATCCCCTTGTACTATATTAATATATGGAAGGAATCAGTGACCTGGAAGAGGGCCTTCACCTGACTGTACTCTGTTCTCAGACTTTCAGCCTTATAAACTATGAGAAATAAATTTATACGCTGTGGTATTTTATTATAGCAGCCCAAATAGAGCAAGTAACTGACACAACTACTCAGCAATACCATTGTGTGCAAAAGAAGCCATAGACAACATGTCTTTTCCAAAAGAACTTTTTTATAAAAACAAGCAGCGGGCCAGGTTTGGCCAGTTGTCCTTAGTTTGCCCACCCATAATTTAAGGAAAGCTGAAAATAAAATAATAATTTAACTATGTTTCAAAGTCAAATTTACAAATGGCAAATTTATCCTCTACATAGTATGTTGCTTTCTTTCTAATAACAATATGGTAACTATTCCACTGAAATATTTTAAGTTCATTGTCTAATAATTTCTTTTAACTTTTTCTTAATTAAAACACAGATATATAGCCCAAAATAAAAATCCATAATATTTGGTAATACTGTGCTGATCTAAAGTGAAAAGATACACAAAGATGAAAGTGTTTAGGAATTAAACATATAGTATAAGTCGTATACTAATGTTCAGGTGTATACTAATGTTCAGGTATAGCCATACATACTATCACCCTAGCTGGAAGCTACTTAGGTTGAAGATGTTGTTCTTGAAAATGTCACTGTAGGTATATTTGTTCACCAGAATATGTGTTAGTTATTTAAACCCCTTCCAATTCTGTGCACTAGCTCATGCTGTGATGTTGCCATTGACGTCAGTATTTCAGAAGTATATAAAGATCTAGTAACCTTTTTTTCAGATCATAAATTGTAATCTACTTACTAATTTCTAAATGATTGTAAATTGAAAGAATTCTCATTCAGGATACTGATCTTTTTTTTTAATTTCATTTTGACATTTAATGGCATAAAAATAATTTTATTTCTGTTTTTAAGGGAACTACTCTTCACTCTTTTGAGGGGTAGAATATTTCACTGTGTGTCAGAATTTTCTGGTGCTCCACAGTAAATGGAAATTGTCATTCAATTAATAAAAAGTGTAAAGAAGCATAAAATTGTAAAAGTTACCACATAATGCATGATTCCCCTGGTTTATTCTAGTGTTCTCTCGTGGAATTTAGAATGATGAGCCCCTTATTTTCCTCATGTCACTTTTAGAGTCTTTTGTTGGTATTTTATTCTCTGTAAGATTTTTCTGGTTATTCATTTTCATCAGCCAAAGTTGGATAGAAAATGCATTCTTCCTCTAACTTCTGGTGATGTAGTTCTCTGCTTATGCAGCACTGTCACTTTTCTTTATGGTATTTGTAGGTAATGAAAGCAGTTTTGTAAATGTATCTTCAAGGGGAGCAGACTATGCCACCCAAATATGCCATAGTAGCATGTGGATTATTTTGAGCTGATGGCAATCAAATCCCAGCCAACTCAAGAAAAACTTTTACCTCTTCCTAACTACCTACAAGAATTTATATAGGGGACCTACACCAGAAAAACAGAGATGTGATTATTAGAGATAACTTTTTTATCTGGAATACCTATCTGCATGGCAAGGCAAACTTTTAATTCCCAAACATTGTCCTCTCCCCTCTGAAGGAGCAGGCCTATATCCCATTCTTTAGCTCAGGATGGCATATAAGTTTTAATTTCCTGACTTGCCCTTGGGGTTCATATATTTATGGGGCTCCCATATGTACAAAGTTTGTTTAATTCCCATTGATCTGTTTTAAGTCAGTTTAATTATAATACCAGACCAAGAACCTAGAAGAGAAGAAGGGAAAATTTTTCTATGCCTACTATCTCTGAATTAAAGGTTCCCTCCTGAAAGTAGGAAATTTAGTTTTGTAATTCTCAGACTTTTCTAAAGGCTAAGGTCAGTATAGTTGGGGTTCAGTAGGGTAGCTACCCATTGGCAAAGATAGCTCTTTAAATTTTATTTTCTTGAATAACTTTACATAGGAAAAGCATAGAGGTGTCCATATGTAGAACGAATGCATGTGTTCTAAACAAGTTGAGTTTGTTCCAAATTCCGTTTGTCATTAACTTCTCTAGAAAAATTTAAGATGTTTTAGCCGGATCGTTTGTATTAGAAAGGAATTATTATGATGATATCCTGAATGATAATATATATTAAGATGCATTGCAGTTTTATACTAGCAAAGAGTTTCAGACCCAGTTTAACAGCTTAAGTTTTAATTCACAACATTTTTAGTAGTTGCTCAATTCTAGTTTATCCCTGTGTCCTATTGGCCATCACAGTTTCCCTCAAAACTATGGAATTTTCTCAGGTTTGAGGAACTCTTGATTTCTTCTGTGAATTATCGTAATATCTGATACACTCATTTTTTTCCTGCTTGGGTGTTCTTGGAACTTGAAGATTCACAAAGCAATATCTAAACTTTATCATTAAATTTATCTCCTATAATTTGCTCTAAACGTTTTTTAGCTCAGAAAATAATTATGTTAATAAAAAGGAAAAGAGGGCCACCTGGGTGGCTCAGTGGGTAAAGCCGCTGCCTTCAGCTCAGGTCATGATCTCAGGGTCCTGGGATCGAGTCCCACATCAGGCTCTCTGCTCAGCAGGGAGCCTGCTTCCTCCTCTGTCTCTCTGCCTGCCTCTCTGCCTACTTGTGATCTCTCTCTGTCAAATAGATAAATAAAATCTTAAAAAAAAAAAAGGAAAAGAAAAAAACCTTCAAAAATAATCAAATTAATTATTTAATTATGTAGGGTCAGTCACAAATTGATCTTACATTTAGAAAGCTCTTTTTAAAAATTCCATTAAACTGAATAGTTCAGAGACATGGAAACTTAAACTCTATTGTAGCTAGGGTCCTGATATGGTTCATGTTCTACCAGTTAGTTGATTGACATTTTGGCTGGAAGAGCTGAATATCACACAAATAAAAACCCATGCCTCTCAGGATGAATTCTTTATTCTAAAATCTTAGAGCATTTTCTATAATATTTTAATATTCAGTAAGAATTAAAGTAGGATTATATATATCTAGAGACTGAGGATATTTTATTATTTTAAAGATTTTATTTATTTATTTGAGACAGAGAGAGAGAGAGAGAGAGAATGCACAAGCAGGGGGAGGGACAAATGGAAAGGGACAAGGAAACTCCCAGCTGAGCAGGGAGCCTGATGTGGTACTCAATCCCAGGACCTGGAGACCATGACCTGAGCCAAAAATGCTTAACCCACTCACTCACCCAGTCACCACAAGACTGAGAATTTAATTCTAATTTCTAAACAGTATGGTTCAAAGATAGAGATAGTTATTGGAATCAAATAAAGTATATATATATTTTGCATTTCACATATTCCCTTCAAATTTGTGTTCCCATCACATTTAGTGGTAATAACCTTCTAATATTTGTGTATGAGAGCGTTTTCTATTGACTTTCAGTTAATTTCAAGCTATTCAAATTTAAAAAATATTCAGCTTTTATAAATATAAAGACAACTTTTATTAATGCACTTAACTTTGCCGTAACATCAGACTCATGCTCAACCCACGGATATTTTTTTTTTTTAAGATTTTATTTATTTGTCAGAGAGAGAGAGGGAGAGCGAGCGAGCATAGGCAGACAGAATGGCAGGCAGAGGCAGAGGGAGAAGCAGGCTCCCTGCTGAGCAAGGAGCCCGATGTGGGACTCGATCCCAGGATGCTGAGATCATGACGTGAGCCGAAGGCAGCTGCTTAACAACTGAGCCACCCAGGCGTCCCTCAACCCACAGATATTGATTTAAAAATATTTTGCTGTTTACTTGAATTTTATTAATATTTTTGATTTTAATATATCATCAAGATTAAGAAATTCAGATATAATAGCAGTAATTCAGATATTTAGCAGAAATTTCTCTCTAAAAGAATTCTATTTATAAGTATTTTCAAAATTTTCAAATTAAAAAGATGCCTTGATGTGCATTTTACAACAGAGAAAAACTCATGATGAATAATATTGGTTCACTCTAATACTTAACTGAAAATAATTAGAATTGATTATAAAATTATAACTTACAAGAAATTCCACTGGTTCCAAGTAGTAAATGCCTAAGCAGAAGTACACATGGAATCATTTCATACATTCTATCAGACACTGTAACAAAAGCTAAATGTGAGCCTATAATTTTTTGTCAATGCTTAATGAAATTATTCTGTTGATTAATTATATATATTATTAAACATACTGACTCTATATATTTTATAGACATGTATTTTTATAGACATTTAGACTATTTTATAGACTATATATTTTTATAGACTTTTTTAAAACATGGAATATAAAAGTATTGCTACAAGATGCATTCATTCATTTACTCAACAATATACTTGTGAATTTGCAATTATTAAGATTTTTTGATGTATTATTATGGATAAAAATATTTAAAATAAACACACACATATAGTAGTCTCACTCTATGGATTAACACACAAGGGGGAAAGGTAAAAGTAAATACACGAAAATAATATACTTATAATAAGTGCTCTAATAGAGCAAAATTTGACTCAAATTTATCTAAAAATGCAAACTTAAAGCCCCTTCCAATCAACACAATGTAATTTTACTTAAAATAAGTATTTATGTTTAAGAAGAAGAAAAAAAATGGGTGGCTGGGTGGCTCAGTTGGTTAAGTGTCTACTTCAGCCCAGGTCATGATCCCAGAGTCCTGGGATCCAGCCCCTCATTGGGCTTCCTGTTCATCAGAGCTTCTGCTTTTCCCTCTACCTGTGCCTCCCCACACCCCCACTTGTGCATTTTCTCTCTCGCTCACATAAATAAATAAAATCTTTAATTAAAAAAAAAAAAAAAAAAGACAGGCTTGGGCGCCTGGTTGGTTCACTGGGTTAAAGCCTCTGCCTTCGGCTCAGGTCATGATCTCAGGGTCCTGGGATCAAGCCCTGCATCGGGCTTCTGCTCAGCAGGGGGCCTGCTTCCCTCTCTCTCTGCCTGCCTCTCTGCCTTCTTGTGATCTCTCTCTGTCAAATAAATAAAATGTTAAAAAAGAAAATGACAGGCTTATATCATTGTAATTATCATTTCAAATTTTGACTCTCTACAGTGCTATACTTAATCTTTCTACACACATCATTATACCATGTTCTAAGATTTTTTTGTTTTATTATCCAAGTTTTGTGATTTTAACATGTTTAACTGCGAGGTTTTTCTTCCCTATATATATCAAATTCAGAGAGAAGCAGATAATAAATTAAATATCTCAGACTAATAGGAAATGGCACTTCGGTGCAGTCCTAAAACAAGATCCAACACCTGTCACATACACACACACACACACACACACACACACACACACATTTATATACTTACACTACACATACACATATGCATTAAAGCCTTCTTTTTGAAGGGACTTAACTGCTCTGCATACATGGTTCATCTTGAAAAAGCATTAAAAAATAGATTCAATGCGAGAACAAATGAGTAAATATTCAATGAAAACAGTTACTATATGTAATCAAATTGTGTATGTGAAACAGTGGGTCTGAGTTTTTTGAAGGAGAAATTCTAGAATCAAGCTTAGTCAAAATACGAAATACTTTGAAAATCATAAAAATTACCTATGCAAGTTCTCTGTGCCATATTACCAAAGTGGAACTTTATAAAAGATTAGAGTGATAGCAGTATATAAGGTAGATTGAAGTCAGAAGTAATGTAATCAGGCTGCTTATCCCAAGGCATAATATTATAAATAAATAAGTAAGACTCAAAAGAAACAGTGAAATGGAGAAGGATTGGTATGTACCAAATAAGTGGGCACATCGCTAAGGTTTTTGGTAAACATTTGGTCAAAAATTAAAATCATGCACTTAAAAACTTTGTTTCTTGTATAGTTGATTTATTTCAATGCACAATATAAATTTATAAATCAAGGATGTTCATCCTGGGCACTATTGACATTCTGAGCTGGGTGCCAGCAGCGCTTCTTGATTTGTGACAATGAAAAATGTCTCTAGACATTGCCAAATGTCCCCTTGGGAACAAAATTTTTCCCAGTTAAGAATCTTGCTATATACTAATTTTTTTTCTATTTTTTTTTAATTTTAATACTTAAACTATCCATAATCCCTCTTCACCAACTCTTTCAAATATCTAGTGGCTTCTTAAAACACATATCTTTTTTTCTCACTCAGAGATATATTTGCCAATGGGATTTGGCTGATCCTGGGGGGACTTGACTGGACCCAGTCAGCCTGACTCTGGACTGTAGCTCAAGCTCAAGTATTCTTCTTGGAAGTGTTTTATATTAGGGTCTAGATTTAAGGGGCAATCATGGTGTATGTTTTTCTCATTATAATGTCAAGAGCCCAGCAAGACAGCCCAAATATGTATGCACATTTGAAGCTTTCACTTATGTTGAGTCCTCTAACATCTAGTTGGCAAAAATCAAGTCATGTAGCTAAGACCTAGGGAAGAGCAGGGATATCATTCTTCCTACCATATAGCCATGGGAAAGGTATGGAGTAAAGACTTGGAACCAGCATTCAATCTGTTACATCTACCACCTAATCAAATAACATGTAAGGCTCTATCGTAGATTAAACCAATTAATTCACTTCTATAATATTACATCACTGTATACAACTATTTAAATAACTGTTAATATATATTTATATATAGAACATATATGTATATATATATATCCAACACTAAATTGAGAGCTTTTTGGTGCCTAGTCCACTGCTAGACACATATATGTTTGAAGAATAAATATGGGGAACCTGGGTGGCTCAGTGGATCAAGTGTCCAACTCTTGATTTAGGCTCAGGTCATGAACTCAGAATAGTAGGATCAAGTCCTATATCAGACTTTGCGCTCAGCACAGAGTCTGCTTATCCTTCTCCCTCTGCTCCTTCCACCACTCACTCTCTCTCAAATAAACAAATAAATAAATAAGTAAAACCTAAAAAAAAGAATAAATATATGAGGAAGATAATCATCACCATTATTTGAAAGTTTATACTTTTTAAATTGTAAGTAAGACATTTTAAGACATTGAGTAAATAGCATTGTATATATAACATTAAATGCCATTATATTAAAAAGAATCATGTTGAATATTTTTAATAATGAAAAAATCATAAAATGATGAGCCATTCTGTAATTTGTGGACAATTATGTTGTATGTGAAATGTACTAATAACACATACTGCTACTTGGTAAGATATTGATTCTAATAATTACCTTGATAAGATCCTTGCTTTCATCATTTTCACTTACCTTAGTAAATTAAACCTTCTTTTATAGATATCATTAAATAAATAGAAAAGAAATAAATAATCCTTACAATTTCTCTCCAAATACTTTTGACTTATGTGTACTACTTGCATGACTCATTATTGCTCACAAAATCTAGTTTCTCTGTTCTTCTTATACCTCCATTGTCTCTTTTCTTAATAATTCTATAAATGCCCAACTGTTTGGAAATCAAAAACAAGTGTTGGAATGACAACACAGCATGATTTTATATAATGAGTAAAGATAGTATTCAAATACAATGTCATTTCTCTTTGAAAAGAGAATTAGAATTTGAAAAAGTGTCTAACAAACTGAAGTAACAAGTACTCTATTTTACTTTATTAGATAAGTCAAAAAGGTAACCAACAAATCTAAGCATTAATGTAATAGAATTTGTAACTGAAAACTAACAAATAGCTGTAGGTATTTAATCATTTGTTCTTTCCCTGTGGTTATGTTCAATAATATATTGGGTTCACAAACTTAAATATACTGGGTACTTCATGTTTTGCTTTATATAAATAAGCTTTCAGCCAGTTCCCAGCAATAAAAATAATACTATATATTACAGACTATGTTTTAAAAATGTTAGATACTATTTAGAAAAGATTCACATTCCTTCTGGAAAAAAAGGATCAGTTTATTTCAGAAGACTTGAGAAAATTGCCACAATAAAATATGGATATAAACACATACTTTTAGTCATATAGGAATCTCACAGAAAAGAAGAGCAAAGACAAAGAGGCAGAGAGAGATGTCTCTAAGGCTGTATCTATTCATCACAAAGACCACAGCTTTTTAAAATCCATAAGGACTATGGGCAAAAAGAAACAGCTGTAACTTATCAGTTCTTATTGCATACCAACCATATTGTTCTTCTAATACCTATAGTCCTCACAATAACTCTTTGAGGTAGGTTTTATGATGGCTGGTTTGTGTGTTTAGTTTTATATAAGAAATGGGAATTTAAAAAAAAGAAATGGGACACAAAAAAGTAAAATAGCTTATTTTCCAAGTCAATAAAAAAATAGTTTAAACTCTGGTGTCCAAGTTAATCTCCAATGCAAATAATTATTTTTCCTATACCATGTTTCTTTTCCCTACATTGTGAATTATTTTCTACTTGGAATTGTTTTATATCCAACAATCTCTTACCTGTACTTTCCTCAGAGAATAGGTCTCATTTACAATTCCACATGCTCTATTGCCTGCCGTTGATCTAATTCTTTGACTTGAACCCTGAAAAATATTCTTGAATCTGTGTTGTTATCAGATCACAAATCAAATCCAAACAGATGCACATCCCACATAGATTTAGCCATCTCTTCTATGAACTCTAGTAGGAACAACTTAAAAAAAATTTCTTTTTTAAAACACCTATATCATTGACTGGAAGGCCTCCAGTAAGGAATATACCATAGAACCAATACACAGAAATTTAGTTTTTACCAACACAATTACCTTTCCAATGAAAACTCCTCTCCAGAAACTTCCTTCTTATGCCCTGTACCCTTCAAGTCTCAAATATTTTAAATGTCCTTTCTCAGTTTGCCATCCATTTTCTTTTATTTAATGTACCTAATAACGATATATTTTTAATTATATGTTTAATAAGGGGTGTTGTGCACACACATACACACATAAAACTATAAGTTGGATGTAACTGGTTATTATAGATATTATTATAAATAGAAAGTTTTTCTTATTGTCACAATTTTATTATATTAATTAAGGTTACCCATCTTCCCTGATCTACTAGTAAAACACATACACAAATGCTTAGATATCCTGCCATTCTTTTGATTCTATTGACCTGTGGCCTTTCTCAGATTGTGAAAAATAGGAATCAAGTAACTTCTGGGATATATAATCAAACATGTTTCAAAAATCTTCTTTATCTGGCTGTAGGGTAGTATTTCTTTAAAAAAAAATTAAGTCAAATTTCTACGCTAATTTCACTAATATCAGAAATAATTTCCTTATGGAGAAATAAAAGTAAAAATAAACTATTAGGACTAAATCAAAATAAAAAGCTTGCCCAGCAAAACTTAGTCAATAAAACTATAACACAATTTACTCAATAGGAGAGATATTTGCAAATGCCATGACCAGTAGTTAGTCTCCAAAATATGTAACAAACTTAAACAACTCAATGCACACATAAAAACAATCCAATTAAAAACTGGCAGAAGACATGAACAGACATTTCTCAGAAGAATACATGCAGATAGCCAACAGAAACATGAAAATATGCTCAGCATAACTTATTATCAGAGAAATGCAAATCAAAACTACAATGAGATATCACCTTATATCCATCAGAAATCAAAAACACAAGAAACAAGTATTTGCAAGGATGTGGAGAAAGGGAACCCTTATGAACTGTTGGTGAGAATACAAACTTGTACAGCCACTGTGGAAAACAATTTTGCATGTTCCTCAAAAAGTTAAATAGAACTACCCTATGATCAAATTGAACTACTGGGTATTTACCCTAAAAATAAAAAAAACAACAATAATTCAAAGGGATGCATGCACCCCAATGTTTATAGCAGCATTATTTAGGATAGCCAAATTATGGAAGCAGCCCAAGTGTCTGTCAGCTAAGGAATGGATAAAAAATGTGGTGTATATATCCAGTGGAATATTATTCAGCCATTAAAAAAAAAAGAATAAAATCTTTCCATTTCAACAACATGGATGGAGCTGGACAGTATAATGTTAAGCAAAATAAGTCAGAGAAAGACAAATACCATATGATTTCACTCATATTTGGAATTTAAGAAACAAAACAAATGAGCTAAAGAAATAAAAAAGAAGGAGAGAGACTAATCAAGAGACAGACTCTTTAACTACAGCAAGCAAACTTATGGTTACCAGAGAGGAGGTCAGGGGATGGATGAAACAGGTGACAAGGATTAAGGAGTGCACTTGTTGTGATGAGCATTTGGTGATATATGGACATATTATATATATATATGGAACCATGTATATCTATATCTATATACATATCTATATCTATATCTGTATACATGGAACTATATATATATATATATATATATATATATATGTCAATCACTGTATTATACACCTGACATGAATATAACTCAGTATGTTAACTATATTGAAATTAAAACAAAAACTTAATAAATTAAAAGAATAATAATTTCCATGTGAAAACACTCTATGGGATATGTCTAGGGTCTAGGCAAAGATGTACTCATATTTTTCCACAAGAAAGTAAATTCTTTTAGGAGGATTCCATTAGGAGGGCATGAGCTGGGGGATTAATTTTCCAGGTCTTTCCTCCCCATTACATTCTAAGGAAATCCTCTTTGTTTCAACAGCTTGGTACACCATGTAAAGTACCCGAGAGTCATTGTCTATTTGAGCTACATTTGCTCCAAATGGCAGTTATATTCATGAGCCTGCAGATTTTTCTTAGTTCTATTCTTATCATACAGAATTATATATCCAAAAACCTGTTTCAAGAATGACGACAAACAAACATATTCAAAATAAGTAAAAATATTTATCACCAACTGAACTATACTAAAGAAATTGCTAATGTATGTACTATAATGAGAATTAAAAATAACCCCCAAAAAGAAGGTGTGAAAAGTTAGTCATTAAGAATAACAAAGAGGGGTGCCTGGGTGGCTCAGTCAGTTAAGTTTCTGCCTTCGGCTTAGGTCATGATCTCAGGGTCCTGGGAAGAAGCCCCACATCAGGCTCCCTGCTCAGCAGGGCGTCTGCTTCTCCCTCTCTCTGTTCTCATTCTCTCCCCACTTGTTCTCATTCTATCTCTCAAATAAATAAATAAAATATTTTTTTAAAAAAAGAATAACAATAAGTAAGTCAAAACCAGATAAAATGTTTCAATGAAAATTAATAATGTTAATAATTGGGATTAAAAAAGAATGCAAGACTAAAACACTGAAAAAATAGCATATAATTCAGAAGATTTATGTACTTTTATGACATAAAATTAAGCAACTGAAGTTATGAATGGAACTGTTATTAATGTAACTCTGGATGGTAAGATCTTGAGTGTAACTAATTTATAAAGGAAATTAAGCAAGCAGGATTTAGAGTAGTATATTATTTTCAAATCAGAAGTTAGATAACAGATAAATAAAAAATTTAAAACAAAAAATTACTAAAAATAAAGAGCAAGCAAAAGACCAAGAATAGCCAAAAGAATATTGAAAAGGAACAAAGTCAGAGGACTGATACAACAAATTTCAAGGCTTTTTAAAAAGCAAAGGTAGTCAAAACAATGGCATTAGTGAAAGAATAGATAAATCAATGGAACAGAGAACCCAGTGAGTGTTCACATAAATATAGTCCATCCATTGATCTTTGATAAAGGAGTAAAAACAGTAAAACACAGAAAAGAATATTTTTTTCAAAAAATGGTGCTGAAAAAATTGAAAATTCACATACAAAAAAAAATGAATCTAAACAGAAATCTTACAACATTCACAAAAACTAACTCAAAATGTGTCCTACTTGCAAGTTTAAAGAATAAAACTGTAAAACTCTTAAAAGATAACATAAAATCTATTTTATCTTATGGATCGTGATGACTTTTTAGATACAGCACCAAAGGCAGGATCTGTGAAATAAATAATTTCAATTTTATTAAAATTAAAAATTTTTGTTCTAGTGTGTGTGTGTGTATATATATATATATATATATATATATATATATATATATATATATAATTTTAAAGAACTCTTAGAACTCTTAAAACTCAATAGTAAGAAAAATGAACATTATTAAAAAGTGGGCAAAAGACCTGAACAGACACCTCATCAAGAAGATACACAGCTAGAAAGTAAGCATATGAAAAGATGTTCCATTATATAACATCAGGGAATCACAAATTTAAATCGTTACTACACACTTATCAAAAAGGCCAGAATCTGCAATACTGACAAACTAAATGTTGACAAACATATGGAACAACAGGAATTCCTTATTCATCACCAGTGGGAATGCAAAATGTTATAACCATTTGGAAGAAGTTTACCAGTTTCCTACAAAACAAACAATTTTACCATACAACCCAGCTACTGTGTTTCTTGATATTTACCCAAAGGAGCTGAAAACATGTCTACACAAAAACCTGCAAACAGATGTTCATAGTAGCTTAAGAAGCAATGTAGATGTCCTTTAATACATGACCAGGTAAACTGTGATACATTCAGTCAATAGAATAATGGAGTAATGGAATAAATTATTCAGTCAATGGAATAATATTCAGGGATAAAAAGAAAGGAGCTATTAAGCCATGAAAAGATATCACAGAAATTTAAAAGCATATCACTAAGTAAAAGAAGCCAATCTAAAAAGTGTATATGTGTAAGGGCCTGGTTGGTTAGAGGGAGTCATTTTGTGTTTATGTAGTGAAATTAGATTGACCCCACCCCTCCCAGAGGAACTTACTTGCAAAGCCTAGATACAAGGGCGGGTCAGGCCAGGTAAAGACATCCAATCAGTGGGGCCCACATATATCTTCTAGGGTAAATTGAAATTCAATTGGCCACCCGTGTGTTACCTAGCAGTTTTTTTCTGTGTGTGGCAGACCTAGCATGATGGTGCAGTTTTCCCTGTGTATTGCAACCTCATTGGACACCTGTGTATAGCCTGGCTAAACTACCTCTATAAAAGTATGTCTGTGAGGCTGGGAGGGGTCGCCTCTTTGCAAGAGATGGCTGTGACTGGTCAGTTTGATTCTCGATGCTTGGTGCAAAATAAAGCTTTGCTTGACCTTTGCTTTGTATCAGTCTTGCTCCTTTGATTACGGACCCTAACATTAGAGGGGGCACCCAGACCAAACAATGAGAATTGAGCCAGCATTGGAATTTTTGGGAAAAGCCTCTGGAGGCATTGGGATCTTGGGTATTGGGATCTTGTCTGTCTGGTTGGAGCTCCAGGGTACGGCCCACCAGGGAGAAGCTTGATGCAGCCATGCTCCCCAGGGCTGGAGTGGATACAGGGCCACCCCATCCCTCTGCTGATAGATCAACAGGGGGTTCGAGTCCCCCTGCGCGGATGGGGGATTCAAGTCCCCCTAGATGGTCAGGGGGTTCAAGTACCCCTGGTCTGTCTCTGGGTGTTTGAGTCCCCATGGGCAGTCAGGGAATCGCTGGGGGATTCAAGTCCCTCTGGATGGTGGCCAGGGCGTTCAAGCCCTCTAGATGGTTGAGGGGTTTGAGGCCCGTAGGTGGTTGGGCAATAAAGAAAGCCCCCACCAGTGGCAGGTTCTGGTTAAGAATCATTGGGCCTGCGGTTGTCTTTGCCTGGTTCTCTTGTTGTCTGTTGTGTTGTTTGTTGTATTTGGAGAAATGGGACAAATGGGGAATTCCTTGCCTTTTCTGGCCTAATGTGGACTACCTAGCCCCTCCCCCTTGCTGGTGGGAGAGCATTGCATCTGAAGTGGAGACGGTTATTTGTCTGTCTCAAGGTTTTAATGGGTAATTGTTAAAGTGGCTTCCAAAGTCTTTGGTAATCTGAAACTGTGAAAGGTTGCTTGAATGACAAATGGAATTAAATTTGTTGGACATTAAGGTCTTAACCAAATGGGATAAAATATTAGAGAGTTGGCTGCTGGAACTGGGTTTGTGCTTTTGAAATCTGCTGGTGAACACGTTTTGTGCTTAACTGATTCATAAATTTGCCTTCTAAGAATTCTCTTGTAAAATGACTTCTGCCTTAAAGGAAATTCATATGGAAAGACTTTCAGAACAAATACTGGTCTTTGATACATTGAAATCCTGGAACTGAAATGGGTAAGAATTTACAGAAGTAAAAGCTGCATTTGGACTAAACCAGAATTATTAACATGGGACTAGGTGAACTGAAAGATTGTAATGTTGTATCTCTTAATGTTTTGTCTTATTTTAAATATTAATGGTTCTTTAATGTTTGCTCTTCCAGACTAGGTAAACTTTTTCTTAAGTTATCTATAACTTACAGAGATAAAAATGTAGTCATTTGTAAACAAATCAAGGTATTCAACTCTTTCCCTCTATCTGAACCCTCTGAAACCAAAAGGTCTCAACAATTATTCTTTCTTCCATGGCAATCAGTTATTTGCATAAGTTCAATAAGAATCTCTTCTCCTTGTAACAGGACACCATTGGAAACACTGGTTATTTTACCATGGCGTTGACTGGAATGTCATATTTGAAAAGACTCAGATATGACTAGACAGCTTAAAAGAACTAGGGTTGACTTTATAAAACCTGGAACCGTAAAGCCCTTTGGAACTGTTGGCCTGATACCTTGCTTACAGAATTCCCAGCAGCCTCACCAGGTGAGTAAAGGATGTTACTTCCTGGCAGGTGCAGGAACCTCAGGATTCTTTGGGGGCCTCAGGAAAAGGAATTTGCCCAAATCGACAGGTATTGTAGGCAGGTGTGATGTCAAGTATGTAGCTTGGCTTCTGGCCTGGAGAGGCTATTATAACTTCAAACTAGAGATTCCTTATGAGAAGTTCCAGCAAAGCAGATTCTAAAAGATTTATATGATCCCTCACTGTTCTTGCTGAGCTTATGTAAATAATTAGGCCAAGCTTGTTAAAACTGGACTTGTTTTTCAAATAAATTAGTCCTGATTTGGCTATCTCTGAAAACGAGGGCTATTTTAGAGAGTAGAATTATGTTTTAATAACACACCTTTATAGATGTTAAATTCTAGATTTGATTGTCTTTAAATGTTTGTTTACTTAAGCTAGACAACGTGAGGTAAACTTCAGGGATAGCTCATTTAGATGATCTTGCTTTGCCAGTCAGTCAGCCCCAGATATAGGAAACTTCAGAAAATTGAAGGATTTGAAGGGAAGAATCTGACTGAGTTAGTGGGAATAGCAGAAAAGTTGTTTAACAACAGGGATGCACAAGAGGATGAAAAACAGACCAAAAAAAAAAAAAAAACTGGTTAAGGTTTTGCCATTACATGAGGTGGGGAGGAGAAGAGTAGGGGATAGTAAATGGAAGGAAAAGCCTAAGCACAGAGAAGGCAGGCAGGAAGACTTAGATTCAGATCAGTGTGCTTACTGTAAGGAAAAAGGACACTGGGCCAGGGAGTGCCCCAGAAGGAAGACAGCAACACTTGCATCAGAGACTGAAGGGGCCATGGTTTGGAACCCCTCCCTGAACCTTGGGTAAAAATTGAAGTGGAGGGGAAATCAGTTGATTTTTTTGGTGGACACAGGAGCCCAATTTTCATCATTACTAAACCTATGGGAAAACTATCTGGAGAGGAAGTTTGGGTACAAGGAGTAAATGGCACAGAGAGACATAAATGGACAACAGAAAGGACTTTAAATTTGGCCTCGGGAGTAGTTAAACATCGATTTTTGGTCCTCCCTAATGCTCCATATAACTTGATGGGAAGAGATCTCCTCCACAAGTTAAGAGCTGGCATTCAGTTCTTGGAAGGAGGCATGACTGTAACCTTGAGACAACCCACTGTACAAGTGCTTATGGCAGCAGTAGATGAATACCTCCTTTATGAGCCAGTCTCAAAACCAGAGGAGACAAAGGCGGGGAGCTTTCTCCAAATCCTACAGGATGAGTTTCCCGAGGTCTGTGAAGAAGGGAAGCCCCCTGGCTTGGCCAAGGAACAACCTCCAGTGGTGGTACAATTAAAGGTGACAGCTACGGCTGTTCACGTTTGGCAGTACCCCCTTCCCCAGGAAGCAAAGGAAGGGATCAGAAAACACATTAACCACCTCCGAGGAGATGGGATCCTAGTTCCTTGCAAATCTCCGTGGAACACACCTTAGCTGCCCATCAAAAGGCCGAAACTGGGGAGTACCGACCCGTCCAGGACTTGTGGGAAGTTAATAAACAGGTTGAAGATATCCACCCAACAGTGCCTAACCCCTATACCCTACTGTCCCTCCTGGGCCCTAGAAGAACTGTGTATACTATCTTAGATCTCAAGGATGCATTTTTTCTGCATGTCTTTAGCAAAGGAATTCTCAGCACCATTTTTGCTTTTGAGTGGTCCAACCCACAGAAAGGATTCCAAGGTCAGTTCACCTGGACAAGACTTTCCCAAGAATTCGCCCACTATTTTCGATGAAGCCCTACATGAGGATTTGCATAAGTACAGAACTTCCAACCCAGGAGTCACTCTGTTACAGTACATTAATAACTTGCTAGTAGCCACTGAGGACTATGAGTCATGTTTGTGGGGGACAAGAACTCTCTTACAGACTCTGCAGGAAAACGGGTATCAGATGTCAGCGAAGAAAGCACAGCTCTGTCAGAGCCATGCCACTTATCTAGGCTTTGATCTCCACAAGGGAGTGCATTCACTGTCTGAGTCCAGGAAACAGGTGATCACCCCATACCCCTGCCCCACCACGTCCCAACAAGTGAAGGAGTTTCTTGGGATGGTGGGCTATTGTAGGCTGTGGATACTGCGGTTTGCGGAGATTGCCCAACCTCTGTGAACTGGCAAAAGGAGGGCTCACTATAAGAGAGTGGACAGCTGAGTCAGAAGGAGCATTTTGGGAATTACAAACAGCCTTACTGAGTGCCTCAGCATTGGCCATCCCAGATGTTACCAAGCCCTTCTACTTGTATGTGGATGAAAAAGCAGGGGTGGCCAAAGGAGTTTTAACTTCGACTCTGGAGCCTTGGCAAAGGCCAACAGCCTATCTTAGCAAGAAACTAGATCCAATAGCAGCTGGGTTCCCCCCGTGCCTCTGCATAATTGCTGCCATGGTCAAGGATGCAACTAAATTGACTTTGGGTCAAAATCTCATCTTGACCACCACCCACGTTATCGAGGGCCTTCTCCGGACTCCACCCGACTGATGGATGATGAACACACGAGTGACAGGGTATTAGGCCCTCCTCCTCAACAAACCAAGAGTGACCTTCCAGCCCCCGGTGATGCTAAATCCAGAAAAGGGCCTATTAACATCAGAAGGAAAAGGAATTTAAAACAGAGAAGAAATATTGGCTCTCCTCCAGGCTATTTGGGACCCAAAGAGGTGGCTGTTATGCATTGTTTGGGACACCAAAAGGGGACTGATCTGATTTCAAAAGGAAACCACTTAGCAGATCAAGCCACAAAGCAAGCAGCCTGAGAAACAGTGTAAGAACTGATTACACTCCCAGCTCCAGCCCTACCAGAAAAACTGAACTACTCAAAAGAAGATTTAAAGTATTTACAGAAATGGGTTAAATTGGACTATGAAGGGGACTGGGCTAAGACTAAAGCAGGAAAAGTAATTCTTCCTCGAATACTAGGTAAGAAGTTAGTGGACCAGATACATCAGGGTACTCATTTGGGGATACGCAAACTCAAGGACCTTATAGGCAAGCAATTCCAGTTTCTAAATTAGGGCATATGGTTCAGGATGTAGTTGATATATGTGCTCAATGCCAGGCAGTTAATGTGGGAAGAACTAAAATGGGAAGAGGGAAAGGAGAAAGAGGTAAGGAACCAGGAATTTATTGGGAAATAGATTTTACAGAAATGAAACCTGGAAAATATGGGCACAAGTATATGTTAGTTTTTGTAGATACATTTTCAGGCTGGGTAGAGGCTTTTTCCACCAAACATGAGACAGCAGGAGTGGTAGCCAAAAAGCTACTAGAATAAATAATTCCTAGGTTTGGGCTGCCTCTCGTGATCGGGTCAGACAATGGCCCTGCATTTGTGAGTTCAGTCTCACGGGCATTGGCCAAAGCTGTGGGCACAAATTGGAAACTACATTGTGCCTATTGGTCCCAGAGTTCCGGAGAAGTAGAGAGAATGAACCAGACTCTTAAAGAGACCTTGACAAAACTAATTCTGGAGACTGGCAGTGGATGGGTGGATCTCCTTCCTTTCGCCCTCCTCAGGGCACGATGTGCACCCTGTTTGAACAGGGTGACCCCATTTGAGATTGTCTTTGGGAGACCCCCCCATACTTGACTACAAGAGGTTGCCCTAACAGAAATGACTGATCAGTCTGTACTCCGGTCACTGCAGGCATTATAGTCTGTCTTAAATAAAGCCCATGCAGGGATCCGGACTACCCACACTGGTACGGAGACAGAGGTGGAACCACATCCTTACCAACCCAGGGACTTGGTTTGGATACGTCACTATCAAGTGGGGAACTTGGAGACTCACTGGAAGGGACCATTTACTATTATCCTGACTACCCCCATGGCAGTAAAAGTAGAAGGCATTAGAGCCTGGGTTCATGTGGGTCACGTCAAATGAGCTGAGAGTAAGGATGCCCCCCAGAGATGGAAGTTGCAGCCGACAGACCCTGCTGACCATGGACTAAAGCTAAGACTAAAAAAACTGTGAGTTCATTGTTGCTCCTATTGTTACCTGTTTATGTAAAGTATAGGTAGGAAATTAGGAAAAATGGAAAAGGTTCTATGAAGCGGTAAATTGCTAACTCATCAGCCGACTGTGTACTAGTGTCATTTGTACAAAAGAAAACTAGAGCGATAAAAATGTTAGACTTACATGCTCAATATAACCCCTTACAACCAGAGAACATAGAACTGGCTGAAAAGTCAAGGATTTGACTAATCTCCAAAGAAAAGGGGGGAATGTAAGGGCCTGGTTGGCCAGAGGGAGTCATTTTGTGTTTATGTAGTGAAATTAGATTGACCCCACCCCTCCCAGAGGAACTTACTTGCAAAGCCTAGATACAAGGGCGGGTCAGGCCAGGTAAAGACATCCAATCAGTGGGGCCCACATATATCTTCTAGGGTAAATTGAAATTCAATTGGCCACCCGTGTGTTACCTAGCAGTTTTTTTCTGTGTGTGGCAGACCTAGCATGATGGTGCAGTTTTCTCTGTGTATTGCAATCTCATTGGCCACCTGTGTATAGCCTGTCTAAACTACCTCTATAAAAATACGTCTGTGAGGCTGGAAGGGGTCGCCTCTTTGCAAGAGATGGCTGTGACTGGTCAGTTTGATATCTCGATGCTTGGTGCAAAATAAAGCTTTGCTTTGTATCAGTCTCGCTCCTTTGATTATGGACCCTAACAATATGTTCTATGATTCCAACTATATAACATTTTTGGAAAAGGAAAAACTATGGAATAGTAGAAATGTCAGTAGTTACTAGGGGTTATGGTGGAAAGAAGGGTAAATAGGCAAAGCACAGAAGATTTTTAGGTCAGTGAAAGTACTCTGTATGATATCATAATGGTAGATACATTTGTCCAAACCCATGTAATGTGTAGCACCAAGAGTGAACCTTTGATATATACTATAGACTCTGAGTGATAATGACATCTCAATGTAGATTTATCAGTTGTAAATATGTACCACTCTGGAGGGGAAGTTGATAGTAGGAAAAGACACTGCAGAGGGAGGGGACAGGGAATGTATGGAACTCTCCATAATTTTAGTTCAATATTTCTTTGAATCTAAAACTAATCTAAAAATAGTATGTTAAAAAATAAAGGGGAGCAGAAAAGGGAGAAAGGAACATAGAAAAAGCAGGAGAAGGGGAAAGTAAAAAGAGATTCTTTAAAAATCTAAATAATTGACAAACCAAAATAAATGTAAATCCATAGAATTTATCAATTAAGACAGATAACGTAAGAATAAAATAAAAAATAAATCCATTAAATAATATTTGAAAGAGGCTCGCCCAAATTCTGAGAAAATAATAATAAATGGTAGGGGCACCTGGGAGGCTCAGTGGGTTAAAGCCTCTGCCTTCAGCTTGGGTTGTGGTCTCAGGACCCTGGGATCCAACCCTGCATTGAGCTCTCTGCTCAGCGGGGAGCTTGCTTCCTCCTTTCTCTGCCTGCCTCTCTGTCTGCTTGTGATCTCTGTCTGTCAAGTAAATTAAAATAATAATAATAAATGGTAAAACATTGAAAGTTTTAGGAAGAAAGATAAAATTTTAAACACACCAGGGTATGTTAAAAAATAGATTCAAATTAAAGATATTGGATTATTTTCCTACACTGTGTAACAAATTACCATAAACTTAGTTGCTTAAAAATGCAATTTATCATCTTACAATTTTTTTATGGATCAAGAGTTTGGGCCCTGCTTCTCTGGATCTATTCAGAATACCTTCTAATGTCATGTAGGACAGTGATCTCAGATGAATTTTATGCTTATCTGAGTTTTATTTTATTATATGAGTTTTGTGCTTTTCTTCCAAACTCCTATGGCTTTTGGTAGAATTTATTTATGTATTTAATTAATTGATTACTAATTAATGAATTATTTTGTAGCTATAGAATTGATGGTAGCTAGCTCTCTCAAGGACAGCAATGAAGAGAGATAAAGTGTGTTTTTCAGGTCTTATACCTTTAGAACCTCTTTATTTAATAAAAAAATTATGTTTGAGTATAGTTGACAGTCATGTTACATTAGTTTCAGGTATATAACATAGTGATTCAACTCTGTTCACTGCAAGAATAGCTACTGTTTGCCATTTGTACACAATAGTACAACACTATTACATTATCATTGACTCTATTCCCTAAGCTGTGCCTTTTATTCCCATAACTTATTCACTCCATAACTGAAATCCTGTTTCTCTTAATTCCTTTTACCTATTTTGCCTATCCTCCTTTTCCCTGGCAAGAAATAACAAGTGTTGACAAGGATGCACAAAAAAAGGAACCCTTGTGTGTTGTTGCAAGTAATGTAAATTAGTATAGCTACTGTGTAAAACAGTACGATGTCTCTTCAAAAAATTAAAAGTAGAAATATAATATGCTCCAGTAATCCTACTACTGGGTATTTACCTAAAGAAAATGAAAACACTAATTTTAAAAATGCATGTATGCACCCCTATATTTATTTCAGCATTATTTACTATAGCCAATATATGCAAGCAACTTAAGTGATCATTGATAGATGAATAAAATGAATAAAGAGGACATGGTAAAGAGGACACACACACACACACACACACACAAACACACACAAATATTACACAGCCATAAAAAAGGATGAGATTGTGTCATTTGTGGCAACTTGGATGGACACAGAGGGTATTATGCTAAGTGAAATAAATCAGACTGAGAAAGAAAAATACCATATGATTTCACTTACATGTAAAATCTTTTCAAAATAAAACAAATGAATAAACAAATAAAAAGCAGTATCATAAATACAGAGAACAACCTAATGGTAGACCCTCTTTTAAAAGTCCTTATCTGGTTATGTCAAACCAATAGGGAAATTTCCTTTCATTAACTCAAAATTAACTGATTTAGTTCCTTATCACATCTTCAAAATAATTTCACTTTTGCATTATAGTACAGTTGACTCTTGAACAACATGGATTTCAATTTTATGGGTCTCCTTATATGCAGATTTTTTAATAAATGCAGCAAAGTACTATAAATGTATTGTATCTTCTTTATGCTTTTCTTTCTTTTTTTAATATTTTATTTATTTATCACAAGTAGGCAGAGAGGCAGACAGAGAGAGAGGAAGAATCAGGCTCCCTGCTAAGCAGAGACCCCCATGTGGGGTTGGATCCCAGGACACTGGGATCATGATCTGAGCCCAAGGCAGAGGCTTTAACCCACTGAGCCACCCAGGTGCCCCTTCTTTATGCTTTTCTTAATAACATTTTTCTTTAGCTTACTTTACTATAAAGATATTGTACATACTATAATCAACTGTTAACCAACAGTTTATGTTATCTGTAAAGCATCTGGTCAATGGTGGGCTAAGTTTTAGGGGAGTCAAAGGTGATATACAGATTTTTAATTGCATGGGGAGGTGAGCAACTCTAACTCTTGCATTGTTCAAGGGTCAACTGTGTAACATGTTTTACAGGAGCATCTTAGAAAAATTTCAAGGAACAAGTCATTTCAATCTTACAAAAACACTTCTATGGATATAATAGAAGTTTATTTTAGAAAATCTATTGATATTAATTAAAGGAGAAATCCCTATTATCATTTCAAAAGGTACAATAAAAATACCTGATATTAGGTAATACCAATTCAATTAAATGTGAATTCAGTTTTTTTAAGATCTTGCAAAGTTTACTCTACATTTTCTATAGAAGTAGAAGGTTCAAGAATAGTTAAGTCACTTCTGAAGAAGAATAAGTATATGTGTTGGGATAAAAGAGATATTTGTTCTTCCTGACATCATATAGAGCTATAGTGATTAAAACACTGTGTTTGATGCAAGAATACATTGATTCATGAAATGAATAGAGTCCAAATAGCCATAGATGTATGAAATTTAAAGTGTAACCTAAGTAACATTGTAATTTACTGGATAAAAAATACACAATTTTAGAAGTGAAATTGAGACATTTTACTATTGAAGATAGTAAATTGACTAGGAGCTATTCTTACTGCCTCTTAGTATAACTTTCTGTATCATAGCACCTAGGAAGCTAAATACCAAACTTTATAAACTCTTGCAGTACGGTCCTAATATGATTCATTTTCTACCAATTAGTTGATTGACATGAAATTTAAATTTGGGACTAAATGAAGAAGCACAGAGAAAATAATTTGTGTTCAAGGCATCTACTGTGATGGTGTGTCAATGGACCATGCAGCTAATGAACCAGCCATCTAATTCTCAAAATACAGCTAATGTGGTACTATCCTGAAGACAGCAATGTCACAAAAAGTCTTATTCTATTGCTTTCTCATTGTAGCAGAAGTAGTTATTTTTTTAGTTGTGTATGTATTGATTTGTTGATAATCATTCCTGGAGGCCCAGTCTAGAACTTGTTTCTCCAACTCTTCCATGATTTTTGAATGCATGTAATTCACTGTATTACATCTCTCTCTCTCTCTCTCTTTTTTTAATAGGCTCCATGCTGGGCCTGGAGTTTAACATGGGGCTTGAACTCACAACCCTAAGATCAAGGCCTGGGCCGAGATGAGTCAGATGCTGAACCAACTGAGCCACCCAGGCACCCCCTTTCTTATTAATATAAGGTGTTAACAACAACAGCAACAACAACAAAATTCTGACCTACATAATTTTGAAAGTGTGACAATATGCAGTTGGATCCCTACTGCATGATATACTAAGTAAATTCAATAAGGAAAAAAACTTAAATGTGAAAGACAAAATTATGTAAGCATTAGAAGAAAATATAAGATAGAACACTAATATTCTCAGGATGCAGAATTTTAAGAGAAAATAAAAGTATTAACAATAAGGAAAAGATGGATAAATTTGAATACATTAAAATTAAGAACTGTAGTCTATAAAAAAGAGTAAAACAAGACAAAAACTAGGAGAAAATGTTTGAGGACATATTAATAAAAAGGAAAAAGTATCTAGGTTACATGGGGAAGAAAAGATTGTTTGAAATGTGAGTAAAAGAAATTTCACAGAAGAGAATACACTAATGGCCAAATACACATGAAAAGATGCCTAACTCATTTAGCAATTAATGAAATGTTAATTAAAATCACAGTGAGATACCATTTTACACATAATATATGGTCCAAACTTACAAAATCTGGTAATGTTAATTGTTGGCAGGGTACAAAGCAAGGGAAATACTTAAATACTACTAGTTGCATAAAATATTTGTTGGAAGAAAAGGGCAGCAAGAGAAAATGAAAGACAAAAATGTATTAAGAAAGACATTGTGAGAATCGAGTGTATATGCAATGGAAATTCTGAAAACAGATTGGTCAAAGAAGACTTATAAATAAGGAAGAATTGCATTAATGGATGGCTTCTGAACTGTAGTACATCAGCATGACCTCAGGTACTGTTTGAAAAATGAAACCAGTTGATATATTTTATAAGGATAATTAGAACTCAGGACCTTGGATGAAGGAGAAAAAAAAAGGAAAGTGAAACTGAGCACAGGTGTTCTAATAGCATTCCACAAAACAAAGAAACTTGAAGCAAAAGGTGGGAGGTCGGGGTACCAGGTGGTGGTTATTATAGAGGGCACGGATTGCATGGAGCACTGGGTGTGGTGAAAAAATAATGATACTGTTATGTTGAAAATAAATAAATGAGAAAAAAAAAAGAGAGATATCATGCCTTGTAATTACATTGCCACCCTGCAGGTTTGGGGAGAAGTGACTGTTGAATAGAAGGTGCTGGAAGCATTAGCATTCTTTAGTGTTCTGACATGAGGTTATATTAAGTGGAAGAGTTGGGTTTTGACCCATTTACGTATGACCTGGGGCGAGTGGTCAAATAGAACAATAGTCAAATAGAACAATAGTTCTATTTGACAAGAGTTCTATAGAACAAGAGTTCTATAGACAAGAGCTAAAGCTCTTTCTACCTTCCATGCCTGCCTTATTCTACATCTACAAAACACACTAATAAATTAGGGAAGCAACATCTAGAGCACATTATAATTTTCATACTGAAATTAATAGTCCAGATTAAAATCACACATTAAATAAATTACACAATAGTTTCAGTTCCTTCATAAGATTAATGTGAAATATTTCAGACAGAATTAAAAGTCACTATTTTATTCCTCTAAAATACAGATATAAAAAACCCTCTTTGACACATCCCATTTAGTCAATTGAAAACGAAATTATTTTAATTTTGATATTTTCATTTTATTTTTACTTCAAGTTTTTATTTAAGTTCTAGTTAGTTAACATATATGGTAACATTGGTTTCAGATATACAATTTAGTGATTCATCGCTTATATACAACACCCTGTGCTCATCATAAGTGCCCTCTTTAATACTCATCACCCATTTAGCCCATCCCCCACCAGTCTCCCCCCATCAACACTCTCTCTCTTTTTTTTTTTTTTTAAGACTTATTTATTTATTTGAGAGAGTGAAAAAGTGAGCAAGTGTGGGGAGGGGCAAAATGAGAAGGAGAAAAGAATCTCAAGCACAGTGTCCACTTAGCACAAAGTTCCACAAAGGACTCAATCCTACAACTCCGAGATCATTACTGAGATCAAAAGTCCAATGCTTATCTAACTGAGCTACCCAAGAGTCCCTCCATCAATCCTCTTAACTTAGATATTTTATTTAAATATCTAAAATTTTCCAATTGCAAATGTTAGGTTCTCAGAACTAGACGGCAAGATTTGACTTGATAAGAGAAGAAAGATAGTTCTCATGGAGTCTGTTCCTTTTATTTGGGAGAATGACCATCTGAGTCTTTACACAACCTCTCTACACACAAGTAGCTTTGTTGTAGTCTCTCTTTTTCTCTCTCGCTCTCTCTTACCTTCAAATAAATTATTTCTTTGTGCTTCCTGGCCAGTATACTTTTTAATTAATTGATTAATTGATTAATTTGAGAGAGAGCACACACCTGCACTCTCAAAAGTGGGAGGAGGGGCAGAGGGAGAACAGGACTGTGAGATCATGACCTGAGCTGAAATCAACAGTCCGTCACTCAACTGACTGAACCCACCCAGGCTACCTGGTGACCAATACATCTGACATCATACCCTGGTTATTGGGTTATTGGGTTCCTGCCATAAAGTATCATTGAAGGTTGCCTAGTCATCAAGAGAAAAGGAAATTCTTTAGACCAATAATTACCTAAACCTTTAAAGAATTACAATTATTTTCCCAGTGGCTATTCTTCCAACACCCATTGCACAATTGCACAACTGCCTTCCTCTTCCCAAGAAGTGAAGCTTATGTAATACTCAGAGCATTGTCATTCCAGTAGACATTTGTTCCTGCAAAGTGAGAGAAAGTGGTCCCATCTTAATCTTTAAAACCAAAAATTTAAAATATATATAAAATAATCTTTTCTGGGTGTACAAATTAACATTAACTATCAGTTTTCAATTTAAAAAGCTTTAATCTTTTGTATTTAGAAAATAATGTTATCATAAGTTAAGTTTCCTAAAAACAGAGCCAGAAACATATTTATATGTTCTTCAGGATAAACCTGAGAGTGAGGGAAATAAAATAGGAAAAGGGAAAGATACCAACAAAAATGTAGTCTTGGTAAAAATCTGGTTGTGGGCAGATCAAAGGGAACACAAGGGGACTCAGTATCACAAAACTCACCAGAATGGGCCTGCCTTGAAGCAAGGGTACCAGCCTTTGCTCAATAAATAACTCATAGTCTACTGTCTGGGGTTAAGAGGGATAATTTTCCAGGTGGTCTAATCAAGGCTACTCCCATCAGTCCAGTTGTACGCCTCACTCAGAATCAGGGCTGACCTCATGAGAGTGCAATCTGTGTAGTCACATAGGACCCTGCACTCAGAAACACCCCATACTTTGTTCAATGATCTCCTATCCCTGTCTTCAAAATTTTAGTAATATTATTTTTGAACTTGAGAATTTCGGTGAGACAATGGAGTATGTGAATGAGCAGAGGAATGTCATATAACATATTACATGACATTCCTCTGCTCATTCACATATCCATTGTCTCACCGAAATTCTCAAGTGTGTGATCCCCATTTCTTGCTGCTCCATTTGCATATAACATTTATAATGTCCTGTGGGCATGGAATTACAGTGGAGCCATGACATCTCGATTCAGTGAGAATCAACCAAATGCTTTGAATAAAGAATGGCAGCTATGTTCTTTAGAAACACGAATGACAAAACAAACAAACAAAAAACCTTCATATCATTTTTTATTCCTGTTACTTCTCTGTATTGACCAGCTATTACTCTGAAAATGATGAAAGAAGGAAAGGGAAAGAAAGAGCCACGAATAATTTTCCTTTTCTTTTTAATCCTTCCTTACTCATGAAAAGGATAGAATGTTGAGAGAATGTAAGCAAATCAAGAAGTAAAATAAAAGCAGTTGAGTTGGGCACCTGGGTGGCTCAGTGGGTTCAAGCCTCTGCCCTTAGCTGAGGTCATGATCCCAGAGTCCTGGGACTGAGCCCCACATTGGGCTCTCTGCTCAGCAGGGAGCCTGCTTCTTCCTCCTCCTCTCTCTCTGCCTGCTTCTCTGCCTACTTGTGATCTCTGTCTGTCAAATAAATAAATAAAATTAAAAAAAAAAAAAAGAAAGCAGTTGAGTTAGTTTTATGCTTTTCCACTTTTCTGGTAAGAATGAAATGCATATGTATGTATGAGTTATGAAATCTGAATTGGATAATTTTGGTGTTTCTAAAAATGACTTAAATGCTCTAATATTTGCATTTAAAACTGGAATTGTACAATATAAAGATGAATGATAAAATAAATGATAAAATTCATGCAAATAGTTAAAATTTTTAATTTTAAATAGCAAATAAAAAAACTTTAGAACAAGAGAAAGATCATAAAAAAAGAGAAAGCTTTATATATTAGTTCCTTTGATGACATTCTCCCATGCTTTTTGAACAAAGGCCCCACATCTGTATTTTTCACTGGACTGTGAGAATTATGTAACAGGTCATAGCCAAAGCCAGTTTTCTAAACAAGGCCTCAGGTATATACCATTAGCTTCAGCATGTCTCAGAAGTCATAGAAGCTAGGGAGAAAAGGTATGGCAATAACATTTCTTCCAGTTTGCTCCTTTCCAACAATGATATACCTACTTAATTTACAAATTAAGTTCACTCTAAGAAGACATAGAATCTCAAGGATAATGGTTGGTCACAATTTCTAGGAAAATTTTTTATAAGAGAATGATGGTGGGCAAGCTACAACCCTGATGCTGCGGTTGGTTTAGAGAGTTTAACTAATACTCATTTAATTTCTACCCATCTTTCGTAATTTATTGAAGTTCCCTACAGCTATAACTTCTTATTGTCTAAGTGGCTAGCCTGGGTTGACTCAGACCTCCACTTCGAGGGATAAGAATAAGAGTTTAAGTATTATATACACACTGCAGGATGCTGTAAAGTGACACTTGAAGGAAAGTGGGAAATGATGAGGGAAAAGACTGGACTCAGTGGACCTACTATAATACAGTCCTAGACTAAGACTCCATTTATCACCTAATTCCCATGCACTAGTTCTCTAACAGGCATGACAAAAAGATGATACATTTTTGTCTTTGGTGTAAATGCAGAATGTCTGTTCAAAAGCCTTTAATAGGTCTAGGTATTCTCTTTTTCTCAATGAATTATTACTGAATAAATGAACCTAAGTCTCTGTGGAGAACAGTTGGGGGAATCTTTATATACTGACCCTTCCTCAAGGGGCCCTAATATTTCCATTAGCTAATGAAATCCAAGTGTGAACATGTGCTCAAGTCTGGAACATGGGGAAGAGATAGCAACTGTTGCAGAGGGGCTGGTTGACCATACCTTACCATTCTTCTTCTTCTTCTTTTGTTTTTTAATTGTGTTATGTTAGTCACCATAAAAACCTTTAATTATATGTATTAAACAATTATGTGGGCTGGCCATCTTCTCTCTAAGATAAATGTGCCAGGAATAACAAATAAAAACACAAAGCATCAATTAAATTAGGATTCAGATAAATAGAGTATCTTTAAACATAAACATGTCGCATACAATATTTGAGACATACTTAGACTAAAAAATTGAGCATTGTTTATCTGGAATCGAAATATAACTGTATGCCTTATATTTTATTTGGCATTGCCTCTCTAGGAAAACCATAATTTGGAATTGTTACAGATCCCCAACAGTCATGTCACCATGGCTGACACTCAGAAATTGATGGCCATTAGGATGATAATAACCATCTTACCTCTGATTGTTAGTTGTTGCCACCTGGCATTTCCTATTTGAGATGTTACTGATCAGTTATGGGTCAGAATTTCCTACCATAAGTATCAGCCTATGGAGCCTCTTAATGTCACTATTGTTCCCCTTGACTTGTACATCCTTTGCTCTCTTAACAAATGAGGGTTCTTCCAAACAACATATTCAGCTGGTGGGTCTCCTGGTCTTATATAAATAATTCACTAATATGCCTACTTCTCTGAGTAATTTTGTCCCTTCTTCCATGGCTTCCAAGCAATTCTGGCATTTCTACTTCATATAATGCTGACTATTACCTATCTGCACCTTGCCTCCCAGTTTCCAAGAGCCATTATCATCAACACTGAATTAGAATGAGTCACCCTCTCTTTGCTGTCTTGGCCAGAATGTTAGATCTTATTTGGTAGGAAATTGTCCCCATATCACAAACACCCTATCCAGGTTTATATTCCACTACTATTGATCTAATTTCATCAGCATGCTTTCTCACATATACTCTTATTTCTGGTCAATAAAACATAGCCAAGACAAATAGTTTATTATCCCTCACACTAAAATCCTTCTGTCCCTTTCTTTTCTCTCAGCATTTCACCAGTTGGGCCATGTTGAAAATTTCTGAAATAGATTTTTTTTTTCTTTTTGGTGGTCTGTACAGGAAGCTGGGGGAAGATCTTAACTCAGGAAGCATTATCCTATAAGGCACTTCACTGATTTGAGGCCTCTGAAAGAACTAAAAGTAAAGGAAATGGGAGGTGGAGATATTATTTGCTACCCTTTGACATGATGGAGTTGGCCCCGTCTACAAGCCCAATGTCAAGGGAATCTGGGTGTTCAATGTTCTCAAGTGTATATATACAGATATCCCCATTTTTCAATCTCAGTCCAGCTTTTTTCCTGTTAGGCATAAGGGACTTGCTGGAGGTGAGAAATGAACTTTTTCTGGAGTTCTTCTGTTTCTGCATGAAGTTCCCAAGCCTGCTCTTCAGTGTGTTCAAAGCTCAGTTACAGGAAAATGACTGTATCTTTAAACACTGCCATTGAGGCCCTCTGATTTTCACATTTTGTATAAAATTGGTGATTAATCCCCCAGGGTTTATAATTTTCTCTCTTATAAGCATCCTTGGTGCTCAGCAATAACCACCCAGTTTCCATGTCCTGATGATAAATATGTTTCCTGTTCTTTTCAAATATCTATTGCATGAATGCGTGCACTTCCTCCATCTCTATCTTTCCCAGTTCACCACAATAAATTCTTAATGATAAACTTCTATAGAATGATAAGAAATGTTAATATTTCACTTACCTTGAGTGACAGAGTGCTCATTGTTAGCTAGCTAGCTGATAAGCCATCTCTGAAATCAAATCTTTTGTGTCTTTCCCAGAACCATTTTTGATACTAACTCTCTAATGTTAGGCACCACACAAGCAAAGCCAGGCTGGAGTCAGGGATTAAGGTGCATGAGATTAAGAAAATCATCATCAAGAAAATGAGAGAAACAATATTAGGAAAGGGAAGGAGTTGAGCAAGAGTCTAGTCTCACATAAATTTTAGCCTAGATCTGATTCATGAGCTTGTTTTGGCACATAAATCACATTGCAGATTCATCCTCCTGAGGCAAGGCAAATAGACCACAGTGCCCCCATACAGTAAGTCACTGACTGCATTGGGGTTGAGAGTTTAACAAGTGTCCCAAGTGTAAGATGTTAACACAGCCCCCACAGCTAGGTAGATGGGCATACCAGCCAATAAAGAAGATATGGGCAAGGAACACCAGCAATACCTACTACAATCATATTATATAGTTAGTTATAACTACATTTAGACTTTATACAGTATCTGGAATCACCCTAATACAGTAAAATATGGTTACTATGCCTCCTTTTGCATAACTCAATTTCTCTCTATAAATCATTTTTTTAATCTCAGAGCCAGTTCTGCTAATCATAGTGTCTAAATTGCCCAAAACATTTTTTTTTAGCCCACTACTAGTATAATCAACCTAAGAAATGTAGGTTGATAATATATAGCTACTTCCCTTCTTTTAGAGGATAGCATCTGTCCCTAATTAGGTTGTGTCTCATTTAATAATTGTCCTGGGGTCTATTTAGACTTTCATATTCTATTTTATGCTTTGACTCAATTATTTATTCATTTTTATTTTTCTGCATATCAGTGGCAAATTTCTTGTTTGCTACCATTCTGATCCCTGCTTACTATTCCTAACCTATAGATTATCCTTACAAATATAATCTAATATATATATTGGGTTTTACATATATATATATATATATATATATATATATATATATATATATAACTTTCTCCAACTCTAAAGTAAATCATAAACACTCTCTACAAGCACTTTTAACTAAAGGGGGCAAACATGCTGTAGAATAGGTAAAACAAACATTCTTCATACCTTTTTCTTTCAGAAATCGTTATCCCTCTGGGAAGTAGGGTATTGTATGTCTGAAATATCTTTATTATAGAAGCATAATGTGTGTATATTGTGCCAGGATACCCCAAGTGTTTTTGGAACCAGACTAACTGCTAAGATTTACATATTAAGCTGAGAGATAATCTCTATGAAGGAAATATTTTAAATGACAAATGATAATACTAATAATGTAAACGGAATGTAAGATAACTGATTTACTTTTGTTTGGGTTTAATTTTGGTCTTACTTATAATAATCATCTTCATTGATATATTTCTTTGCAATGCATTTTTTTTCAGTCAGGAATAATCTTACTTAGCATAGTTGACTATAATAAAAAAGAAATCCAGTGTAATTTAATGTTATTTAAATGGTACAATATTACACATTACCATTAAAAATTGCACTTAACATAGTGCAATACACATAAGATTGTATCTTCAGTTGGGTACCTATTTTCCAAAATAATTTGCCTTTTTAGTTGAAAATACAGATCTGCATAAAACATATTGATCTCTTCAATATGTTCTAGTTTTTATTATTTATTCTCTTTTCTCTGTTCTTTATCTTTCTAATTTAATGCCATATCATAGCTGTGATTAGCAGATAAACTATGTAGAATAAATGTCTTCTGTGCCCAAACATCTGAGATACTTTTATGAGCATTTATCAAAACCATACCTGTGTATGTTAAGTGTAATGAAATCCCCAGGATGCTAAATATCTCCAAAAATATAAGAGGCTTTATTGGCCCAAATGAATAGGCAAAATAGAGAAGAGATTATTTTCTCATAATCTTTGTTATGATGGTGAAAAAAAATACTAAAGTTGAATAAGGTAATTTAAAAAATTGTATCTATTGTCATGTCAAATGAAAATATCCCCCAATACTGAGACCTTTCAAATAGAGAAATAGTTCAGATCAATCATATGATTTTAAGAATTAATGTTTCTGCGACAACTAGGTAGTTTATTCAAAGGAATGCATTATGTATGATTCAGCACTACTAGACAATCCCTTCAAATATTGTAAGAAACATTAAAAATCAAAGGAGATAATATTTTAAATTTTCTACGTATTTTAAGAGAATCTTTTATTCCCTACTAGGGTACTAGGTATGTTACACAAGGCTTAATGAAAAAGAGGATGAGTACAGAATAAGAACTGAAAGGTGGGAGATACATAAGTATAATAATTTGGGTTTAAAAAAATAAAACTTTAGATAAAATAACCATTATTAGTTTTGTTTTCCCTGTAGAAAAAAAGATAAAATAAAAAATAAAAGTCATCATGGACTCATTACAGCAGGGGTACTAATCAAGGGAACAGGAGCAGCATAAGATTAAGAGATGATAAAACTTTACTCAAATAACCACCATTTATTGTCACCAACAGGGACCCATGGGGAAGATAAGGCAGTGCTCAGTGAACATCCAGTTCAGGCTACCAGTTAAATGCAGTCAGCATATGTCCACTTGAGTGACCAGCAAGAGCAGGAATGCATCAGCTTTTGTGGCTCATTATGTTTATACAGTGTTGTTGCTCCATCCCACTTTTTTGAAGAAAAAAGAATATGTGAATATGTTGCCTCCTCCAGCAACTTGAAGGGACTTAGGCTAGTGAACCTCCATGAAGTTTCATTAAGCTTTAAGTAAATTCATTAGCTTGAGTTCATTAACTTTATGGTAAATCTACCTCTGAGACAGAGTGATGACAGTTTCTTCCCCCAGACTTTGCTCAGTTCCCACCCTGACATTGCACTCCCATCAAGGACCTAGGACCCACATAAGACTTTTCTTTATATCTATGAGTGAAAAAGAGAGCAATGAAACCAAGGAACAGGGATAGTGGTGAGAAGAGAAGGTAGCTGTACCTACTCCTACTCTAACCCTAAGTGAAGATGATGTTGAAATGCACCTTCATTGTTTCAAGTAGTATCTTCTGTGTCCATAGAAGAACCAGCCAATAAGGTTAGAAAAAGAAGAACTAAATAAATCATTTAATTATATTTGTGAATCATAATGATATTTATTATCTTGTCAACTAAAAAGGAAATGCAGAAGGACTTTTCTTTCTTAAATATTTGTGATTACATTCAAAAATTTCTTGTGCTATTGTGTTCTAAAGAGACTGAACTTTAAAAAAGAATCATTAATTGGTTAAAGTAATAAGAGCAGCAGAGAGCTGCAGAGCTGGATAGTACCTTAGAGATTGACAAAACCAACTCTTGCATTGTCTAGTTGAGGAAACTGGCAGTTTGGAGATGTTTAGAGACTGAATAAAAATTTCGCAGCCAGAGAGTAGCAACATCAGAATTAGAGCTAAGGTAATAACTCCAAGACAAGCTACCTGTGTAGATAGATTATAGGATATACAATTTAATTAAAGATACCTTTTTCTATTATTTCTGAGCTCTCTCCTTTCTCAACTTCTAACAAAATAAAAGTACATGAATGGAAGTTGACTCTAGGAAAAGACAGAATGATGAATCAAAAGGAGTCCTGAATTAGAGTCTAAGCTGTAGTGACACCAAAAAGACAGACAGGTACAAATTCTAAGGTTTAATTCCCTTACTTGTTCAATCAAAGAAAAATATTTTCCCTGTGGGTGTCCAACAGCTCTTGTAAGAGTCAAAAGAAATAGTTGTGAAAATATCTTGTAAACTATGAAGCCAGTTTTACAATTATTAAAAAAAAAAAAAAAAAAAGGCTGTGAGGAATAACATACTGAGACTGAGCAATCATACTATTTAGGCATTATCACTTTGGATTTTATTTCCCTTAACTCAAGTATTGTGATCTTTTACTATATAAAAGCAAATTCACAGTAAGAAAACAAACAACTGAATTCAAACAAAAATGAGGCAACCTGTGCTTCAGATTATATTTCTCTTCTCCCTTGCAAAGTCATCCTTGTAAAAAATTGTGGTGTATTACAACTCACTTCAATCTAGTTGCATTCCTTGTAACTCTACTAAATGACTTATTTGGAGCACCTGGGTAGCTCAATCACTTAAGCTCTGCCTTCAGCTCATCATCTTCAGGTCCAGAGATTGAGTCCTGGGATTGAGTGCCTGCTTTTCCTTCTCCCTCTGCCCCGCCACACTGCTTGTGTGCACGAGCGCGCGCTCTCTCTCTCTCTCTCTCTCTCTCTCGAGCGCAAGCGCGCGCGCGCGAATACAAAACACGATCTTAAAAAAAACAAAAAAAAACAAAAAACAAAAAACCTCCATTCTTACCAATGCTTTTGAGAAACCATTGATAATCATGTCTTTTTTTTTTTTTTTTTTTTCTGATTACCCATTAATTACTTTCTTTTCTGAGAACATTTTTTTTTTCCCCTCTCTGGCTACTCCTCTACTGCATTTTTTTAAAAAATCAGTCTTTCAAATACTGTATCATTCATGAACACTTGGTGTTGTATGTAAGTGATGGATCACTAAATTCTACTTCTAAAAAACTAATATTACACGGTATGTTAACTAACTGGAATTTAAATAAAAACTTGAAACAAACAGAACTAACTAAATAAATACTGTATCCTTCAAATTTCTATCTTACACTCTTTTTCTTTTTCTAACTCTGCTTATATTTTCTATGTTCTCACCCTTCTCTATTGTTTTAAATGCCATTTGTAAACCTGGCTCTCCATCCCAGAACTGACAGAATGTTGAAACATGTTCTTATATATTGAATATTTTTACTTGAATCTGCTATTGGCACCTCAGACTTAATATTTCAAAAAACAAATGTTTCATCTTCAGTCTCAAAAGTATTTTTTTAAAGATTTTATTTATTTGACACACAGAAGAAGATTACAATTCAGCAGAGGCAGGCAGAGAGAGAGAAGGAAGCAGGTTCCCTGCTGAGCAGGAAAGCCTGATGTGGGACTCGATGCCAGGACCCTGGGATCATGACCCGAGCTGAAGGCAGAGGCTTTAACCCACTGATCCACCCAGGCACCCCTCAAATCTACTTTTATGTTCTAGTCCCTGTCCTGAAGAATGACATTTATTTCCTCCTAACTGCCAAAGACAAATCTCCATATCATTCCTTCTTCATTTTTTCCCATACCCATTCAACTACAAATTCCATGAATTTTACATAATTCCATAGGAATTTACTTCTGTTTATTTACACTGCAACTACCAATAGCCCCCATGAAATTATTTCTCACCTGGTAATTTTAACTTCTTTGTAACTCCTTACTTTTCCTATCTTAACTTTCTTCTAGTCAATTTTCCATGCATCAAACTGAATTATATTTCTAACACAGAAGCCTGATTTTTTTCTCTTCAAATCCAAAGTTTATCAATGACTTCCCATGCTTTTGTGTGTAATTTTAAACTTTGTATTATGTCCTGCAAGATTCCTCATCACCTAGCTTCTGATAATATCTTCAATAGCAAATTATTTCACTTCCATGAAAGTAGATATTCTCCTTAACTCTAAACATTTAATTTTCCTGAAATACCTTCCTAAATCCTTTTGGCCCATGCCTATTTCCAACTGACTAATTTCAATTCTTCATTCAATTTAGACATCCACTAAAAAGAATTCCTTTCCTGATTTTTGAAATCTTCTTCAAAATGCTCTCTAAAGCAAACTGTATTTCCCACACTGGCATACTTCTCACATTGTCTTTTATTTGTCTGTGTGATTGTCTCTATCCACTATTAGAATGCTGGCAGGATGTATATCTGTCTCATTTACCATTTCGTGGAACCAGTTCTAGGAAGTAGATAATAATCAATAAACATTTGTGGAACAGAAAAAGTATCTATGAGAACAAAATAATACTATCAAACTTCTAAGGTTATTAGAAAAACAAAGGGGAACTGAAAAAGAACAATTATTATTATTATATCCTGAAACAGAGATTTGTGTGTCTGACTTAAAATTTTTCAATTCAATTGGAATATATGTAGAACCAATCTAAATTAGTTTAGTGCTGATCATGAGCCTTTGGAGTTACAGGTAAAATAACATGTGCACTGATATCTAACTATCTGCTCCTTGTCACAATCCCATGGAAATGACCAATAAAAATTTTTAAAAAATAGAATTCACTTTTTATGTTAGAGATTAGCTAAAGTTATACAGTATGTTGCAGTAAATCACTGCAGGGGCTGCTGCTGTATTGAAACTCTTATTACCTGGGAAGAATGAATGTTAGTACAAATGTCAAGACCATAAAAATGTTCACTCTTTTTGACACAGTCATTCCAAATCTAAGAAGATATATTAAGAATATTATGAGAGTTATATGCAAAGATTTACATATAAAGACATTCTGTCTTACAGAAGGTTCCCTTGAAGACAATCCTATGTCTGAGAATTCATCTACAAGTGACTTATTGAAAAAGTGCTCCCCAAAGAAACCAGTAAAGAAGTGGATTCATAGGACAAGGAAGAGGAAATAAAACTAGGCAAGATTTCAGGCCACACACAAAATTTAATCCCTCAAGGTTGTTCTAGACCAGAATCTAGAGTATAAATAAAAAGTGTCTTGATTGAATGGAAAGGAATTAGGCACTTGTGTTCTAGCTCTCTTAATTATGGAAGTATCATCTGCTAGACCTATTCTCTTTTCTGCTTGCAGATGAAAGTCTCCTATATTGTATGGCAGTCTCTCAAGAAATTTTATACTAGTGGGCCATTAGAAGTAAAATAAGAGAAATTTTGGAAGGGAGCAATCGGCATACAAAAATGATAAATGCTATCTGTAGGGATCTAAATCGAATATGAAGTGATGAACGTAAACATTTAAGTATGTTTAATCCTAGTGAAATGGAAGAAATGTGAGTAGCAATGAATCTGTAGTTTTATAAAACACTTGTGTGATGAATTTCTAACCAGTCTTAAATCTTATTTCTGCTTTTAATGTCTAATGATATGAAGTGCTCATTTAACTTTAAGACATGGGAAGAGATGGGGCGCCTGGGTGGCTCAGTGGGTTAAGCCGCTGCCTTCGGCTCAGGTCATGATCTCAGGGTCCTGGGATCGAGTCCCGCATCGGGCTCTCTGCTCAGCAGGGAGCCTGCTTCCCTCTCTCTCTCTGCCTGCCTCTCCATCTACTTGTGATTTCTCTCTGTCAAATAAATGAATAAAATCTTTAAAAAAAAAAAAAAAAGACATGGGAAGAGAAAGAAGTTAAAAAGAAAAACTTTATAGACAGTATAGTCTCCAAATGCCAAACTATAGCATATGTGTGTGTGTGTCTATGTATATTATAAATGGTATAGAACAAATACACAATCTCTAGCTCATAAAAGCCTATATTTTAAAGTACAAAATTTAAAGAAATCTCAAAAAAAAAATCCAGAATGCAAGTTTAATTATGGCTCTTTTAATAAAATAGCATATAATAGTTACAAATATGAGAAACTTCTTTGGCTCAAATAAATAAACAGAAAGTCAGATAGCAAACACTGAAGTTTGTAAACTTTAAAGCCAAACTGTCTTGGTTCGAATGTCTTTTCTGCCACTTAGTACTTATATGCCCTTGAGCAAGTTATTTCACTTTTGCAAGTCCCAGCTTTCTTATCTACAAAATAGGAAAAATAGTAGTACTTCAGAATATTGTTGTGAGAATTAAATAAGATCCACAGGAAAATTACTTTGAATTGTGGTTGGCATATAGAAGGCACTCAATAGATGATAGAAATTATTATTATTATTTTATTATTTTTAATTTTTTATAAACATATAATGTATTATTAGCTCCAGGGGTACAGGTCTGTGAATCGCCAGGTTTACACACCTCACAGTACTCACCACAGCACATACCGTCCCCAATGGCCTTAACCCCATTATCCTCTCTCTACACCCCTCACCCCGGCCACCCTCAGTTTGTTTTGTGACATTAAGAGTCTCTTATAGTTTGTCTCCCTCTCGATCCCATCTTGTTTCATTTATTCTTTTCCTACCACTCAAACCCCCCACATTGCATTTCCCTCATATCAGGGAGATCATATGATTGTTGTCTTTCTCTCGCTCAGCATAATGCCCTTAAGTTCCATCCACTTCATTGCAAATGGCAAGATTTCATTTCTTTTGATGGCTGCATAGTATTCCATTGTATATATATATATATATATATACCACTTCTTCTTTATCCATTCATCTGTTGATGGACATATAGGTCCTTTCCATAGTTTGGCTATTGTGGACATTGCTGCTATAAACATTCGGGTGCACGTGCCCCTTCGGATCACTATGTTTGTATCTTTAGGGTAAATACCCAGTAGTGCAATTGCTGGGTCATAAGGTAGCTCTATTTTCAACTTTTTGAGGAACCTCCGTGCTGTTTTCCAGAGTGGTTGCACCAGCTTGCATTCCCACCAAGAGTGTAGAAGGATTCCCCTTTCTCTGCATCCTCACCAGGATCTGTTCTTTCCTGACTTGTTAATTTTAGTCATTCTGACTGGCGTGAGCTAGTATCTCATTGTGACTTTGATTTGTATTTCCCCGATGCCAAGTGATGTGGAACACTTTTTCATGTGTCTGTTGTGATCTAGATGTCTTCTTTGCAGAAATGTCTGTTCATGTCCCCATTTCTTGATTTGATTATTTGTTCTTTGGGTGTTGAGTTTGATACATTCTTTACAGATTTTGGATACTAACCCTTTATCTTATATGTCATTTGCAAATATCCTCTCCCATTCTGTCAGTTGTCTTTTGTTTTGTCAACTGTTTCCTTTGCTGTGAAAAGCTTTTCATCTTGATGAAGTCCCCATAGTTCATTTTTGCCCTTGCTTCCCTTGCTTTTGGCATTGTTCCTAGGAAGAATTTGCTGCGGCTGAAGTCAAAGAGGTTGCTGCCTGTGTTCTCCTCAAGGATTTTGATGTATTCCTGTCTCACATTGAGGTCTTTCATCCATTTTGAGTATATTTTCATTTGTGGTATAAGGAAATGGTCCAGTTTCATTTTTCTGCATGTGGCTATCCAATTTTCCCAACACTATTTGTTGAAGAGGCTGTCTTTTTTCCATTGGACATTCTTTCCTGCTTTGTCGAAGATTAGTTGACCATAGAGATAAGGGTCTATTTCTGGGCTCTCTATTCTGTTCCATTGATCCATGTGCCAGTACCATACTGTCTTGATGATGATGGCTTTGTAATAGAGCTCAAAGTCTGGAATTGTGATGCCACCATCATTGACTTTCTTCTTCAATATTCCTTTGGCTATTCGAGGTCTTGAGAACAATATTTCTTTTGTACTTTTTGAGTCTGTCTGCCAAAAATATCCTGTTCTTACCTGATCACCTGCCCATATTGTTTAGTGAACCTACTACCTTTGTAGCACTCAAACAAGCATAATATGTACATCATTAGCAGTTTACATTTTAAAACTTCATCCAAAATCTTTTTTAAGGAATTATGAAGTTGTTCTCTTCAAGAACTTTAATTTACAACCAGCTTGATCCACAAGGTAAAACAGAGTCCCACTATTAGAAACACTGGCAAACAATAAATGGAAGTAAATCAGTATAGTAGAGTAAGGGGAAATTTGATCTGGAATTTAGGGTAACTGATAGTCTTGAGTGTGCAGTTTACAGAATGCATAATCAATAACATCTCCCAATTTAATGAATAAGGGTATTGATCTAGATAATCTCAAAGTTCCCTTCCATTCTCTTTATAACATTTACACAATATATATTTTCTTGTTTATCTGTCTTTGTTACAGAACTGTTGAGTTCCAAGTGGTCAAATCCTCAATATTTGTCAAGTGACATGTATCAGTTGATAAATCCTCAATACATATGTGTTTAATAAATTAATAATGTTCAGGAATATTAAAAGTTAGGTATTCAAACATATCTTCTAACTGAAAGTAACACAAGATGCTGAATAAAATTAAAACCTTTCTGTTAAAATGACTGAAGTATTGAAAGATAGTAAAGAAATACAAGACAAACTCTGAATAAAGGCTGGACTCCAAAGATGTAAGTTGATCACTAAAGGCATTTTTGCCCAAAGAGCATCTACCATACTGAAAATGTAAGCTATGATTTACAAAGCTATTTTGGCTATAAGGAGAAAAAGAAAGTCAAGTCTTGCCCAAGTTGTAGAGTAAAATATCAGATACTCTTCTTAAAAATTAAGAACCCGAGGAGTCAATATGGCGGAGAAGTAGCAGGCTGAGACTACTTCAGCTAGCAGGAGATCAGCTAGATAGCTTATCTAAAGATTGCAAACACCTGCAAATCCATCAGCAGATCAAAGAGAAGAAGAACAGCAATTCTGGAAACAGAAAAACAACCACTTTCTGAAAGGTAGGATTGGCGGAGACGTGAATCCAAAGTGACGGGAAGATAGACCCCGGGGGGAGGGGCCGGCTCCCGGCAAGCGGCGGAGGAATGGAGCACAAAATCAGGACTTTTAAAAGTCTGTTTCCGCTGAAGGACATCGCTCCAGAGGCTAAACCGGGGCAAAGCCCACGCAGGGTCAGCGTGGCCTCAGGTCCCGCAGGGTCACAGAAGGATCGGGGGTGTCTGAGTGTCGCAGAGCTTGCAGGTATTGGAACGGGAAAGCCGGCTACAGAGACAGAGCCAACAGTAAGCTCAGAGCTTGGGGTTATACTGAACCAGCCGCAAGCTCAGTGAGCTCAGAGCTCGGCTGGAGGTCAGGCAGATGGGAGTAACTGGGCGCTGTTCTCTGAGGGCACACTGAGGAGTGGGGCCCCGGGCTCTCGGCTCCTCCAGGACGGAGACCAGGAGGCCAACATTTGTATTCCCATCCTCCAGAACTCTACGGAAAGCGCTCAAGGAACAAAAGCTCCTGAAAGCAAACCCAAGCGGATTACTCAGCCTGGCCCCTGGTAAGGGTGATGCAATTCTGCCTGGGGCAAAGACACTTGAGAATCACTACACTAGGCCCCTCCCCCAGAAGATCAACAAAAAATCCAGCCAAGACCAAGTTCACCTACCAAGGAGTGTGGTTTCAATACCAAGGAGTGCAGCAGAATTCCAGAGGAGGAGAAAGCAAAGCACGGAACTCATGGCTTTCTCCCTGTGTTTTTTTTAGTCTTGCAGTTAATTTAATTTTTTTCTTTTTCATTTTTTTTCTCTTCTTCTGCTAAAATTTTTTTAACCTTTACCCTTTTCTTTTTTAACGTTTTTTTAACTAGTTTATCAAATATATATATACATATATATTTTTTTTCTTTTTTATATTTTTCTTTATTCATTTTTTTTAAATTCTTTTCTTTTTTTTTCTTTTTTTTTCTTCCATTCTTTTTGAACCTCTTTTTATCCCCTTTCTCCCCCTTCACGATTTGAGATCTCTTCTGATTTGGTTAAAGCATATTTTCCTGGGGTTCCTGCCACCCTTTTAGTATTTTACTTGTTCCTTCATATGCTCTTATCTCGACAAAATGACAAGGTGGAAAAATTCACCACAAAAAAAAGAACAAGAAGCAGTACCAAAGGCTAGGGATCTAATCAATACAGACATTGGTAATATGTCAGATCTAGAGTTCAGAATGACAATTCTCAAGGTTCTAGCCGGGCTCAAAAAAGGCATGGAAGATATTAGAGAAACCCTCTCGGGAGATATAAAAGCCCTTTCTGGAGAAATAAAAACTAAAATCTAACCAAGTTGAAATCAAAAAAGCTATTAATGAGGTGCAATCAAAAATGGAAGCTCTCACTGCTAGGATAAATGAGGCAGAAGAAAGAATTAGTGATATAGAAGACCAAATGACAGAGAATAAAGAAGATGAGCAAAAGAGGGACAAACAGCTATTGGACCACGAGGGGAGAATTCGAGAGATAAGTGACACCATAAGACGAAATAACATTAGAATAATTGGGATTCCAGAAGAAGAAAAAAGAGAGAGGGGAGCAGAAGGTATACTGGAGAGAATTATTGGGGAGAATTTCCCCAATATGGCAAAGGGAACAAGCATCAAAATTCAGGAGGTTCAGAGAATGCCCCTCAATCAATAAGAATAGACCCACACCCCGTCACCTAATAGTAAAATTTACAAGTCTCAGTGACAAAGAGAAAATCCTGAAAGCAGCCCGGGAAAAGAAGTCTGTAACATACAATGGTAAAAAATTTGATTGGCAGCTGACTTATCCACAGAAACCTGGCAGGCCAGAAAGAGCTGGCATGATATTTTCAGAGCACTAAATGAGAAAAACATGGAGCCAAGAATACTATATCCAGCTAGGCTATCATTGAAAATAGAAGGAGAGATTAAAAGCTTCCAGGAGAAACAAAAACTGAAAGAATTTGCAAACACCAAAACAGCTCTACAGGAAATATTGAAAGAGGTCTTCTAAGCAAAGAGAGAGCCTACAAGTGGTAGATCAGTAAGGAACAGAGACAATATACAGTAACACTAACCTTACAAACAATACAATGGCACTAAATTCATACCTCTCAATAGTTACCCTGAATGTTAATGGGCTAAATGCCCCAGTCAAAAGACACAGGGTATCAGAATGGATAAAAAAACAAAACCCATCTATATGTTGCCTCCAAGAAACTCATTTTAAGACCGAAGACACCTCCAGATTTAAAGTGAGGGGGTGGAAAAGAATTTATAATGCTAATGGACATCAGAAGAAAGCAGGAGTGGCAATCCTTATATCAAATCAATTAGATTTTAAGCCAAAGGCTATAATAAGAGATGAGGAAGGACACTATATCATACTCAAAGGGTCTGTCCAACAAGAAGATCTAACAATTTTAAATATCTATGCCCCCAACGTGGGAGCAGCCAACTATATAAACCAATTAAAAACAAAATAAAAGAAACACATCAACAATAATACAATACAATAATTCCCCTCACTGAAATGGATAGATCATCCAAGCAAAGGATCAGCAAGGAAATAAAGGCCTTAAAATACATACTTGACCAGATGGACATCACAGATATATTCAGAACATTTCATCCCAAAGCAACAGAATACACATTCTTCTCTAGTGCACATGGAACATTCTCCAGAATAGATCACATCCTCGGTCCTAAATCAGGACTCAACCAGTATCAAAAGATTGGGATCATTCCCTGCATTTTTTCAGACCATAATGCTCTGAAGCTAGAACTCAACCACTAGAGGAAGTTTGGAAAGAACCCAAATACATGGAGACTAAATAGCATCTTTCTAAAGAATGAACACGTCAACCAGGAAATTAAAGAAGAATTGAAAAAAATCATGGAAACAAATGATAATGAAAATACAATGGTTCAAAATCTGTGGGACACAACAAAGACAGTCCTGAGAGGAAAATATATAGCGGTACAAGCTTTTCTCAAGAAACAAGAAAAGTCTAGGTACACAACCTAATCCTACACCTAAAGGAGCTGGAGAAAGAACAAGAAAGAAACCCTAAGCCCAGCAGGAGAAGAGAAATCATAAAGATCAGAGCAGAAATCAATGAAATAGAAACCAAAAAGAAAATAGAGCAAATCAATGAAACTAGGAGCTGGTTCTTTGAAAGAATTAATAAAATTGATAAACCCCTGGCCAGACTTATCAAAAAGAAAAGAGAAAGGACCCAAAAAAATAAAATCATGAATGAAAGAGGAGAGATCACAACTAACACCAAAGAAATACAAACTATTAAAAGAACATACTATGAGCAACTCTACGCCAACAAATTTGACAATCTGGAAGAAATGGATGCATTCCTAGAAACATATAAACTACCACAACTGAACCAGGAAGAAATAGAAAGCCTGAACAGACCCATAACCAGTAAGGAGATTGAAACAGTCATTAAAAATCTCCAAACAAACAAAGCTCAGGGCCAGACGGCTACCCGAGGGAATTCTACCAAACATTTAAAGAAGAACTAATTCCTATTCTCCGGAAACTGTTCCAAAAAATAGAAATGGAAGGAAAACTTCCAAACTCATTTTATGAGGCCAGCATCACTTGATCCCAAAACCAGACAAGGATCCCATCAAAAAAGAGAGCTATAGACCAATATCCTTGATGAACACAGATGCGAAAATACTCAACAAAATACTAGCCAATAGGATTCAACAGTACATTAAAAGGATTATTCACCACGACCAAGTGGGATTTATTCCATGGCTGCAAGTTTGGCTCAACATCTGCAAATCAGTCAATGTGATACAACACATCAATAAAAGAAAGAACAAGAACCACATGATACTCTCAATAGATGCTGAAAAAGCATTTGACAAAGTACAGCATCCCTTCATGATCAAAACTCTTCAAAGTGTAGGGATAGAGGGCACATATCTCAATATCATCAAAGCCATCTATGAAAAACCCACCGCAAATATCATTTTCAATGGAGAAAAACTGAAAGCTTTTCTGCTAAGGTCAGGAACATGGCATGGATGTCCATTATCACCACTGCTATTCAACATAATACTAGAAGTCCTAGCCTCAGCAATCAGACAACAAAAGGAAATTAAAGGCATCCAAATCGGCAAAGAATAAGTCAAATTATCACTCTTCGTAGATGATATGATACTATATGTGGAAAACCCAAAACACTCCACTCCAAAACTGCTAGAATTTGTACAGGAATTCAGTAGTGTCAGTATATAAAATCAATGCACAGAAATCAGTTGCATTTCTCTACACCAACAGCAAGACAGAAGAAAGAGAAATTAAGAAGTCAATCCCATTTACAATTGCACCCCAAACCATAAGATACCTAGGAATAAACCTAACCAAAGAGGCACAGAATCTATACTTGGAAAACTATAAAGTACTCATGAAAGAAATTGAGGAAGACACAAAGAAATGGAAAAATGTTCCATGCTCCTGGATTGGAAGAATAAATATTGTGAAAATATCTATGCTACCTAAAGCAATCTACACATTTAATGCAATTTCTATCAAAGTACCATCCATCTTTTTCAAAGGAATGGAACAAATAATCCTAAAATTTATATGGAACCAGAAAAGACCTCAAATAGCCAAAGGAATATTGAAAAAGAAAGCCAAAATTGGTGTCATCACAATTCCGGACTTCAAGCTCTATTAGAAAGCTTTCATCATCAAGATAGCATGGTATGGCACAAAAAACGACACATAGATCAATGGAACAGAGTAGAGAGCCCAGAAATAGACCCTTACCTCTATGGTCAACTAATCTTCAACAAAGCAGGAAAGAATGTCCAATGGAAATAAGACAGCCTCTTTAATAAATGGTGTTGGGAAAATTGGACAGCCACATGCAGAAAAATGAAATTGGACCATTTCCTTACACCACACAAGAAAATAGACTCAAAATGGATGAAGGACCTCAATGTGCATAAGGAATCCATCAAAATCCTTGAGGAGAACACAGGCAGCAACCTTTTCGACCTCAGCTGCAGCAACATCTTCCTAGGAACATCGCCAAAGGCAAGGGAAGCAAGGGCAAAAATGAACTATTGGGATTTCATCAAGATCAAAATCTTTTGCACAGCAAAGGAAACAGTTAACAAAATCAAAAGACAACTGACAGAATGGGAGAAGATATTTGCAAATGGCATATCAGATAAAGGACTAGTGTCCAAAATCTATAAAGAACTTAGCAAACTCAACACCCAAAGAACAAATAATCCAATCAAGAAATGGGCAGAGGACATGAACAGACATTTCTGCAAAGAAGACATCCAGATGGCCAACAGACACATGAAAAAGTGCTCCATATCACTTGGCATCGGGGAAATACAAATCAAAACCACAAATGAGATATCACCTCACACCAGTCAGGATGGCTAAAATAAACAAGTCAGGAAATGACAGATGCTGGCGAGGATGCGGAGAAAGGGGAACCCTCCTCCACTGTTGGTGGGAATGCAAGCTGGTGCAGCCACTCTGGAAAACAGCATGGAGGTTCCTCAAAATGTTGAAAATAGAACTGCCCTATGACCCAACAATTGCACTACTGGGTATTTACCCTAAAGATACAAACGTAGTGATCCAAATGGGCACATGCACCCAAATGTTTATAGCAGCAATGTCCACAATTGCCAAACTATGGAAAGAACCTAGATGTCCACAACAGATGAATGGATAAAGAAGGTGTGGTATATATACACAATGGAATACCATGCAGCCATCAAAAGAAATGAAATCTTGCCATTTGCAACAACATGGATGGAACTAGGGCGTATCATGCTTAGCGAAATAAGTCAAGCAGAGAAAGACAACTATCATATGATCTCCCTGATATGAGGAAGTGGTGATGCAACATGGGAGCTTACGTGGGTAGGAGAAGAATCAATGAAACAAATTGGGATTGGGAGGGAGACAACCATAAGTGACTCTTAATCTCACAAAACAAACTGAGGTTTGCTGGGTGGAGGGGGGTCTGGAGAAGAGGGGTGGGGTTATGGACATTGGGGAGGGTATGTGCTTTGGTGAGTGCTGTGAAGTGTGTAAACCTGGCGATTCACAGACCTGTACCCCTGGGGTTAAAAATATATGTTTATAAAAAATAAAAAATTAAAAAAAAATAAAGTAATAACCCAAAGCCTGTACCCTCAATTTAATTATAAATCAGAAATAAATATGTCCTAACTGCATGTTAGAGTAACAATAATAAAAAAATATATTTAACACTAATTATGAAATTGGACAAATATTTATATAAATACATCATGTAAATTAAATTAATTCACTGTATTTGTGGATCTGAAAAATTACAACATCAACATGGTCAAAAACAAAGCAAAACAAAATTCAAGCACGAATATTTTAAAAAATTATTCCTGTTTAGCATTGCCACCAAGTGGCTAGCAAAAGCAAGCACAAATACCTTTATACCAGAACAAAAGTCCCCCCCCCCAAAATAATCAAATTATATTTAAAAAATCAAACATGTATACATGGTATTGTGAGGGAAAAAAATAAGAAGATAGAACAAAGCAGAAATAGACCAACATAATTTTTCTTATCAGTATTTCCAGAAAAGTTCATAAATAAGCTTGCAAGCTATGTTACAAGTAATAAATATAAAATAATTGTAAACTTTTACCAGAAAGCCAAAATCAGATTTGAATAAAGTCAAACCAAACTTCTAGGGTAAAAAGTCATAATAATAACAAAACATTATAAATAGCTTTAGCAAGTATATAGATAGAGCCAAAAAGAGAATTCATGAACTGGTAGATAAATCGGGATGAAAGTATCACCAATAGAGCATATAAAGGTAATGATTTAGAAAATAAGAAATAACTATTAACACATATATTGTTGTTGTTTTCTGCCATAACAAATTACCACAATTTAGCAGTTTACACAACACAAATCATTACTTTTCAGCTCTGTTGTTTGGAAGTCCAGTGCAGGGGTTACTGGATTAAAATTAAGGTATAGGGAGGCTCCATTTATTTCTGGAGGTTGTAAAGGAAAATCTGTTTCCTGTTCATCTTGGATTTTGGAAAAATTCAGTGCTTCTGTTACAGGACTGACATCCCTCTATTCTTGTTGGCTGCAGTCTAAGGGTCATACATATCTGCTAGAGGCTGCCATATCTCTTGGCTCACATTCCCCTTTCTATATCTCAAAGCCAGCAACTGTGGGGTAAGTCCTTCTCAAGTTGAATTTTTTGGAACTACTTTTTTATTTTGTGACCTCTCACTTGTAAGTACTCATATATTTATATTGAAATCACTTTGATAATCCAGGACCTTCCCCTCTTAGGACCTTAGCCTTAATAAGATTCACAAAGTCTCTTTTGCCATGAAAGGTAACATATTCACAGGTCTGGGGCTTAGGAATATGGGCATCTCTGAATGATTATTATTCTATTTATTGAAACATATAAGAAATCTAGAATTAGAAGGTCAACATATGTTTAACCAGAATTTCATAAAAAGGAAAAAAAATGTAAAAGAGAAAATGTGTAAGTGAACGATGGCTGGTAATTTTCCAAAAGGATAAAGTTATTAATCCCCAAAGAAGTTCAGGAATCTCCAGACTTCCAGGCCTTGATAGCTTCACTGGTACATTATGTCCAATATCAAGTATTTCAGAAAATTAAGGAAGACAGAATAGCTCTCAATGCACTTAGCGGGGCTTGCATACCTCTGATGCTATATTCTGGTGATTTTCCTACAACAAATGAAATACACAAATGATTTTTCAAAGAAGTTCTAGGAAACTCTGTTTCACCTTGTGGATCAGGCTGGTTGTAAATTAAAGTTCTTCAAGAGAACAACTTCATAATTCCTTAAAAAAGATTTTTGGATGAAGTTTTAAAATGTAAACTGCTAATGATGTACATAGATAAATAGCAATTGTCATGTGATCTCATGTAGGATACAAAAATATAGAGAAAGATTTTTTATTTGATTGGTTTAAAGGAGTCAGAGGAAAAAAAATCTTACTACTTTTAAATTAGTAACCTTTACACTGATAGTTGGCTTATAAATACAAATAATAAAATGATGATCTAATGGACTTCTATCTTCAATATGCTGAGAGAAAATTACTACTGATCTAGATTTATGTAAACAACTAATGGAATGAAGAAATGTTTATGTGTTTGGTAATTTTATACATGCAGAAAATTTATATACACAGGAAACACACATACATATACACAACAACAACAAAACCAAAAAAAAGGAGAAAGGAAAAAAAAAAAACCTTTCCACTGAGAAAGCTTTAGGCATTGATTCCTTCACTGATGCATTATGTCCAATATTTAAGGAACACTATCAATAATACTAGTCTTACATCAAGTCTCTAAGAAAATTAAGGAAGAAATAATAGCTCTCAATCTATTTTGGGGTTTTTCATAGCTCTGATACTGAATTCTGGTCATTATCTCACAACAAATGAAGTACACAAATGAGTATTACCTGTTTAACAGGATGCAGAAATGGTGTCAGCAAATTGAGTTCAGTGATGTATACTTAGGAAAATGCATCATGAGCAATTGAGATGTAGCATGAGAATGCATTAGAAATTTACCAATGATACAGCACATTATAAAGCAGGAAAATAATATACCACATTAATAGATGCTGAAAAAGTATTTGACTACATTTAGCGCGCGCGCACACACACACACACACACACACACACAGTAAACTCTCAACAAGCTATGAAGAGAAGGGTACTTCCTCAATCTGGTAAAGAACAGCTATGAAAAAAATCCAACATTAGAATAAATGGTAAAAAATTGAAAACTTCCCACTAAGATAGGGAATATGGCAAAGATTAAATTTCTAGTATTTGGCAATGTACTGGAGATTTAGCCAGAAAACTAGAAGAAGAAAATAAATAAGATCCATAAATATTGTAGAGGAAGTAAAATGTCTTTATCAAGAGATGACATGATTATAAATTTAAAAAATCCAAAGCAGTCTAAAAGCAACTAGTAAAACTAGTAAGTACAGGGGTGCCTGGGTGGCTCAGTGGGTTAAAGCCTCTGCCTTCCCCTCAGGTCATGATCCCAGGGTCCTGGGATTGAGCCCCGCAACGGGCTCTCTGCTCAGTGCAGAGCCTGCTTCTCTCTCGCTCTCTCTCTCTGCCTGCCTCTCTGCCTACTTGTGTTTTCTGTCTGTCAAATAAATAAATAAAATCTTAAAAAAAATTTAAAAAAAAAATAAATAAATAAAACTAGTAAGTACAATATTGCAAGATAAAAAAATAGAAGAAATCGATTATATTTCTATATACTAGCAGCAAGTGATTAGAAAATAAAAGTATAAAAGCTATCATTTAAAATAGTATAAAAATTCTAAGAAATCAATTTAAGGAAAGATATACAAGACCTGTGTACTGAACATTACATAATATTTTTGAAATAATTTAAAGAACTAAATGAATAGAGATATATTACATATTTAGGTATGGAATCAGTATTGTTATGAGCTCAGCTTTCTCTCAAACAAATATATTTTACTCAAACTTTCATCAGGCTTTTATGAAGAAATTGATAAAATTATTTTTAAATTAATGAAAATACAAAGGACCTCTTGAGCTAATATCCTTCATGTAGTGACTTATTAATTCAGGAAGTAATGATCTTTAGCTCTGACTTCAAAACAGAAGTGTTCTTCCATAATAGTGACAAGAGGGGAGATAATTTCCCTGACTACAGAGTTCAGTTTAAAAATCATATTGACTGTGCTTACAATCTCTTGGTTCAGAACTGTCCTATGGCCCCACCTGGTTTCAAAGTCAATAAAATTTAACATTCTTCTATAGTACTCTCATGCCTGAAAGAAGAGGAAAACTGAAATTGAAAACATTAGAAATCTAGCATTGTGACTTGAGAAAGCATGCATATATGTGCAGAATAGCATGAACACAGCAATATTATTCACAATAACCAAAAATTTTAAATTACCCAAATACCATCACTGTTAGGATGTAGAAAAGAATAATGGAACATCAGTGGGAATGGAGGATCAAAGACCTATGAAAATCTGTTCCTCCAGAAAAACAACACTGACAAAAAAAAAATTGTAAAAATTAAATTTTCAGTATTCTTGATGTTACCCAAAGAGTAGCAACAATCCATAGAGCTATCCAAGAAAAAAAGACTGCATCTTAGTAAAAACAGTGACCTTGGTTGTGTATTAACTTGCCGTGTTCCTATTCTGTTCTTCTTAGCTCAACGGTAGCCTCAAAAACTAACAGCCCTACTATTTTGATGAAAAGCAGCAGTTTAGCTGCTCACTAGAGAAAATACATTGTATTAGAACTCTCAAAAACATCATTTTCGGAAAATTATCATTACTTTATCTGTCTGGCAATTCCATGGAAACCTCCATTTGCAGAGCTAGTCTTTATTTGACTTAACTCAAAGCTAACTCAGTGCAAATAGCTTTTCCCCATGGGGTGAGGGGGATTGCCAAAAATAATCAACAGCAACTGTTTAAATCATAATTCCCTGAGACTAGAAAAATAGTTGGGGCAAAAAAGAAGTGACCAAAAGCACTTAAAAGGAAAGTGAAAAATGTAATGTCCATTTGAAGCTTTGAATGGCCCTAACATATTCTTGGGGAACTAGAGCTCACTCACATGTGTAGCACTGTCCTCATATCTAGGGCTATGCAAGTGCTCAGGAAAGACGAGAAGGCCTTTACCTAAACTTAATCCTCTGCACAAACAAGAGTTAAAGGATAAGGAAATGTAAACTATCTGCCCGAACATTGAAGGTATACCGCAGCACATACACACAGCCCTTTGGCAATGGTTTGGAGACTTACTGATTTCCAGCCATTAAGAAAAGCTCTATCCAATGATTAGCTGAACACTAACTATCAAAGAAGATACTTCAATGGCCACATACAACAAATAATAGATTTTTCAGAATTAGTTCAGGGAAGTCACTAAAACAAAAAGCAAAAACAACCATAGGAGCAACAACAAGTAGCAACAACAAATGCCAGAGATAGGAGATCTAATTTACAGATTTGAAACACTATATTGTTTAAATACCTAATATTTAACAAAATGAGATATACAAAAAATAAGAAGATATGGCTCAGGGGGGAAAAATGGAAATAGAAACTGTCCCTGTGAAAGCCCATATTTTGAACTTACTAGACAAAACCATTAAATCAGCTATTTTAAATAAGTTCAAATAGGAAACCTGGTCTAAAAAACTAAAGAAAAGTTTCAGAAATTCTCACCAACTAGAAAATATCAATAAAGATATGGAAATTATGAAAAAGAGCCACATAGAAATTTTGAGGTTGAAACACACCATAGCTGAAATTTAAAAATTACTAGGCTGTTTAATAGTATATTTGAGTTATCAGAATAAAGAATCATTGAAATTTAAGACAGATCAATTGAGAACATCCAGTCTGAGAAACACAAAGTAAACAGAACAAAAGAAAAATGAAGAGACCCTAAGAGACTTGTGGGTTACCATCAAGCATACAGACATATGCATAAAGAAAGTACTAGAAGGAAAGAAAAGAGATAAAGAGACAGAAATAATATCTTCAGGACAAAATGGCCAAATTTTTATGAAATATGAGAAACAGTCAAGCTCAATAAATTCCAAGTAAGATAAATTGAAAAAAATCCACATGTAGACTTCACTGTATAACTGTTGGAAGACATAAAGACTCTTGAAAACAGTAAAAGACAAAGGACTCATCACATATAAGGGATCCTCAATAAGATGAACAGTTAATTTCTTATAAGAATCCCAAAGATGTCAGAAATCAATAAGATGTCATAGAGTGGTGGAAAAAAATAAAAAGACTCCCAACCATGAATTCTCCATTCAGTAAAACTTTCCTTCAAGAATGGGAGAAATAAGAAATAACCCAGACAAACAATAATGTCCCTAGAAGATGTTTCCTATAATAAATATCAAAGAGAGTCTTTCAGACCTAAATGAGAGAACACTAGACATCATCTCAAATCAATATGAAGAACTGAAGACCACTAGTAAAAGTCACTACATAACAAAACATATAAGGTAGTATTAATGCGTGTATTCTTTGTAACTATTTCCCCCTATCTGATTTAAAAGACAACTACAAAATAATAAATGTAAACCTGTGCTGATATGTATGTAATGTATAAATATATAATTTTTATGATAGTAGCACAAATGAGAAAGGATGGGGGATGGTGCTATCTAGAAGCAAAGTTTTTAGATAATATTGAAATTAAGTTGGTATTAATCCAAACTAGATTGGTTTATTTACTAAGTAAACCTCTTCGAAAATACCAGGGCAAGAACAAGAAAATAACTCAAAAACATATAGTAAAAGAAATGACAAGTGAACTAAAGTGGTAGATGAGAAAATATCTTTTTAATACAAAATAAGATAGTAGTGGAGAAATTGGGGAATTAAAAAGACACAGTCATATATAAAACGTATAGCAAAATGGTATATGTAAATCCAACCTTATTGTCAACTACACTAAATGTAAATGGGTGTGACATACTAATAAAAAGAAATGAGCAGAATGGATTAAAAATCTATGATCCAACTATGTGTTGTCTATAAGAGGCGCATTTTATATTCTGTGGTACAAATAACTCAAAAGATACAAATAAGTTGAAAGTGAAAGGATGGTTTAAAACAGATAATGCACACAGTAGCAAAAGAGAGTGGCTATATTAATATCAGACAAAGTAGATCTCAGGACAAAAAAAAAATGTTGCTAGAGACAAAGTATAACATTTTATAACAATAAAAGAGTTAAACCACCCAGAAGACACAAGAATTATAAATGTATACAGGCATACTTCAGGTATATTGCAGGTTAAGTTCCAGACCACTGCATTAAGTAAATATTGCAATGAAACAAGTCAAATTAATTTTTTGTTTCCCAGGGCATATAAAAGTTATGTGTACCCTATAAGTCTCTTAAGTGTGCAGTAACTTTATATCTAAAAAACAATGTACATACCTTAGTTTAAAAAGATTGCTAAAAATGTTAACAGTCATCTGAGATTTTAACAAGTCATACTCTTTTAGTTTCTGGAGGGTCTTGCCTCAATCTTAATGGCACTTACTGATCAGGTTTGTGGTTGCTGAAGTTGAAGTAGCTGTAGCCATGTTTTAAAATAAAACAATAATGGAGTTTGTTGCATCAATTGGACCCTTCCTTTTCTGAACAATTTCTCTGTAGCATGTGATTCTGTTTAACATGCTGTTTCATATGTAGAACCTCTTTCAAAAATTGGAGTTAATCCTCTCAAAAACAGCTGCTGCTTTATCAACTAAGTTTATGTAATGTTCTGAAGCCTCTGCTGTCATTTCAGCAATCTTCACAGCATCTTCACCAGGGGTAGATCCCTTCTTAAGAAATCGCTTTCTTTGCTCATCCATGAGAAGCAGCTCCTTAACCATTCTAGTTTTATCATGAGATCGCAGCATTTCAGACACATCTTTAGGCTCCACTTCTACTTCTGTTATTTCCATCACATCTGTAGTTATTTCCTTCACTGAAGTCTTGAGACCCCTAAATTCATCCATGAAGGTTGGGATTAACTTCTTTCAAATGCCTATTAATGTTGATGTTCTGATCTCTTTTCATGAACTGCGAATGTTCTCAATGGCATCTAGAATGGTGAATTATTCTCAGAAGGCTTTCAATTTACTTTGCCTGGATTCATCAAAGGAATCACTATTTATGGCAGCTAAAGCTTTTAAAGTGTATTTTTTAAATAATAAAACTTGAGAGTCAAAATAACTCCTTGATCCATGGGCTGCAGAATGGATGTTTTCTTAGCAGGCATGAAAACAACGTTAATCTCATTATACACTTCAATCAGAGTTCTTAGGTAACTGGGTGCATTCTTGATGAACAGTCATATTTTGAAGGATTTTTTTTTTCTTGTGCAGTAGGTGTCAACAGTGGGCTTAAGATACTGAGTAAACTATGCTGTAAACAGATGTGCTGCCATCCAGCTTTATAATAAGCATAAACTTCAACTTAAAGTCGCATGAGCCCCTAACAAGAGAATCAGCCTGTTCTTTGAAGCTTTGAAGCCAGCCTTTACTTCTCTCTAGCTATGAAAGCCCTTGTTGGAATCTTCTTCCAATAGATTGTTTTATCTGTGCTGAAAATCTGTTGTTTAGTATAGCTACCTTCATTAATTACCTTAGGTAGATCTGGAGAACCTGCTGTAGCTTCTACTTCAGTACAAGCTACTTCACCTTGCACTTCTATACTATGGAGACAGCTTCTTTCCTTAAACCACATGACCAGCCACTGTTAACTTCCAACTTTTCTTCTGCAGCTTGCTCAGCTCTCTCAGCCTTCATAGGATGACAGAACATGCTCTGGGTTAGGCTTTGACTTTAAGGAATGTTGTGGTTGGTTTGATCTTCTAATCCAGAACACTAAGACTCTCCGTATTAGCAGTTAAGGTTGTTTTACTTTCTTATTATTCATGTGTTCACTGGAGTAGCACTTTTAATTTCCTTCAAGAACTTTTTCTTTGTATTCACAATTTGGGTAACTGGCACAAGAAGCCTGGCTTTCACCCTGTCTCAGTTTTTTACATTCCTCCTTTACTAAGCTTAATCATATCTAGCTTCTGATGTAAAGTGAATATTTGTGATTCTTCCTTTCCCTTTAACAGTTAGAGGCCATTGTAGTGTTATTGATTGGCCTAATTTCAATATTGTTGTGTGTCAGGGAATAGGAAGGTCTAAGAAGAGGAAGAGAGATGGGGAATAGCCAGTGGAGCAGTGATAACACACACATTTAATGATTAAATTTACCATCTTATATGGATGTGGTTTGTGGCACCCCAGACCAGTAATAATAACATCTAAGATCACTAATCATCATAACAAATATAATAACAATGATATTTTTTTAAATTGCAGGAATTACCAAATGTGACACAAAGACATGAAATGAGAGAATGCTGTTGGAAAAATGCACTGATAGACTTGTTCAACAAAAGTTGCCAAAACCCTGCAGTTTCTAAAAAAATGCAGTATCTGCTAAGTATAATAAAGCAAAGCACAGTTAAACAAGATATACTTGTATAAACCTATAAACAGAGCCCCCAAATTATGAAGTAAAAAACTGAGAGAATTTATAGGAAGAAAACCAGTTCAATATAATAGTACAAAACTTCAATACACCACTTTCAGTCATGGATAAAACAACTAGGAAAAAGATCAACATGGGAATAGAAGATTTGAAAAACACTATATAACAACTAGACCTAAGTTCAAGAGAACACTCCAACCAAGAATAGCAGAATATACATTCTTCTCAAGTGTGCATGGATATTCTCCAGGACTGATAATATATTAAGCTATAAAACAAGCCTTACTAAATTAAAAAGGATTGTGATCATACAAAGTATGTTCTATGATGCCAATGGAAGGGAATTAAAAATAACAAAGAAATTTGGGGAGTTTATAAATATATGGAAATTAAATACTTTTTCTTAAATAATCAATTAATCAAAGAACAAATTGCAATGGAATTTGTATTACTCTTCAAAATGAGTAAAAAAAAGAAACACAGTATATAAAACTTAAGGAATATAGTTAGAATGGTGCTTCGAGGAAAATTTATACCTAAAAATAAACCTGTATTGGAAAAAAAAAATCTCAAATCAATGACCTAAGCTATCACATTAAGAAACTATAAAAAGAAGAGTAAAATCAATGCAAATCAGCAGAATAAAGGAAATAATAAATATTAGAAAATAAATTTAAAAGACTAGAAAAATTTAAAAAATTAAACACAGAAATTGGCTCTTTGAAAAAAAATGATTTAAGCAAAAAAAAAAAAAAAAAAAGAAAGAAAGAAAGAAAGAAAGAAAAAGAAAAAAAGAGAGAGAGAGAGGTTTTAAAATTTCCACTATCAGAAATGAAAGACAATTCATTACTACTGACCTGGTGATTCACAGACCTGTACCCCTGGGGATAAAAATATATGTTTATAAAAAATAAAAAATTAAAAAAAAAAAAAAGAAATAAAAAGAGATATAAGTTTGTACCATGAACAGTAGTATGGCAAGGACATAGATACCCTATATGAAATGGACAAATTCTTCCAAAGACACAAATTACAGGATGTGATTCAAGAAGAAATAGGGAATGAATAAACATAAAAGTAAAGTAAAGAAGTAAAATATTGAACAAGTAACTAAAAATAAATTAATAAATAAACGAACATGAAGGAAGCCCAGGCTCAAAGACTAGTTGGGCAAATTCTTTGAAATGTTTAAAGGGGAATTAATATAAATCTTTACAAACACTTTCAGAAAGCAGAAGAGGAAGAAATTCTTCTTAATACATTGTATAAGACCAGTGTTGCCTTTATACTAAATCCATATAAAACCATCTTAAGGAAAAAAAAAAAAGATGTACAGAAAAATTTTCTTAAGGAGAATAAGCACAAAAATCCTAAACAAAACAATAGCAAACTGAATCCAGCCGTATATAAAAAGTAGTATAACCAGAGCTAAGTATGGAGGGCACATATTGCATGGATCACTGGGTATGGTGCATAAACAATGAATTTTGGAAAACTGAACATTTTAATTTAATTTTAAAAAAAACATAGCTATGTAGGATTTATTATAATAGTGCAAGGTTATTTCAATAAGAAAATAAGTCATTGTGGCAAAACACATACATAGAATAAGTTACAGTAAAACATACTATTATTTCAGTCATCACAGAAAAAAAAAAAAGTGCAAAATCCCAAATCCTTTCATCATAAAAATAATCATCAAACTAAAAGTACATGGAACTTATTCAATCCTATGAAAAGAAGAAACAAACAAAAAAAAATCTAGCACTGACATTATACTTAATGAAAGACTATACAGTTTCTTCATAAGATCAGGAATAAGAGAACAATGTTCACTCTCAGTACATGTATTTAACATTAAACTGGAGGTTCTAGCCAAGGCAATTAACCAAGAAAATGAATTGAAAGGCATCCACATAGAAAGGAAGAAATAAAACCATACCTATTATAGATGACATGATGTTAAATAAAGAAAATCCTTAGAGACTACAAATTAGATCAACAACAAAGTTTGTCAATATGATTCAAAATCATTATAAAAATAAGTTATATTTCAACACATTAGCAATAAACAATCTGAAAATGAAATTAAGAAAATAATTCCATTTACAATAGCATCAAAAAGAAAAAAGTGCTTAAGATTTAATTTATGAGTGTTGTGGAAAGGGAGGTGGGTGGGGGCATGGGATAACTGCATGATGGGCATTAAGGAGGGCTTGTGATTGTGATGAGCACTGGGTCTTATACACAACTAATGAATCATTGATCATTATGTCAAAAACAAATGATGTATTATATGTTGGCTAGTTGAATTTAAATTAAAAAATAAAAAAGTGCAAGACTTGTACGCTGAAAACTATAAAATACTATTGAAAAAAATTAAAGAAACCTAAGTAAATGGAATTCCACTCTGTTCCTGGATTTACATTTATGGTCAACTATTTTTCAATAAGGGTACCAAGATAATTCAGTAAGGAACAATAGCTTTTTCAACAATTTTTTCTGAGATGACTAGAAATCCACGTTCAGAAAAATGGAATGTGAACCCTTAACAATAATAATAATAATAAACATATTTCATCAAAATTATAAACTAGTATGCTTCAAAAGATGCTATAAAAATGAAAAGAAAACCCACAGAATGGAAGAATATTTTCAAATCAAATTTGATAATGGGTTAGTTTACAGAATATATAGAGAACCCTTACAATTTAATAAAAAGACAACCCAGTTAAAAATGGGCAATGCATTTGAATAAACATTTAGCACATGAAAATATGCTCAACATCATAAGTTATTAGGTAAATGCAAATCAAAACCACAATGAAATACCACTTCACACCCCTAAGATGGCTTTAATGATAATAATAAAAAGACACATAATAACAAGTGTTGACAAAGATTTGGAGAAATTGGAACACATTGTTTGTTGAAATGGAAGATGATACATTTGATTTGTAAAATTTTGGCACTTCCAAGTAAAACAGAAAAAATTAAGGTCAGAAATAGAAGTTCATTTTGTAATACCCTTGTCAAGCATATGAGTTTTATTTTATTTTCTAAGTTGAAATCTCATAATTAAAAGCCATATCATATACTTGTTTGTACTTCCTTATGGCTTCTTGGTTAGTTTTGAATACATATTAATTAGAGATGTTCTGGTAAAAGTTTAATAACTGGGTCTTGGCATGATGAAGGAAATTTGCAATTTTGTAATTTGTAATATGTAACATTGCCAAATTCCTCACTCCTATGATGAGCGGAATGATAAATAAAAAATATTTAGTAAAAATAATTTGCATATTTTAAATGCAAAATATTTTATCTTTTTTAAAAAGATTTTATTCATTTATTTGACAGAGATCACAAGTAGGCAGAGAGGCAGGCAGAGAGAGAGAGAGGAGGAAGCAGGCTCCCTGCTGAGCAGAGAGCCTGATGCGGGGGCTTAATCCCAGGACCCTGGGATCATGACCTGAGGGGAAGGCAGAGGCTTTAACCCACTGAGCCACCAGGCGCCCTCTAAAATATTTTATCTTGAAAGAGAGAAAGAACAAGAGAAATCTACATGGGGAGTTAGTTTGACCTACAAAGTAGTTTATCAATAATTACAGAAGAATATTTTCCATACCAAAATCAATAAATTAGCTGTCACTATTGGTGTCTACATGGTGTCACTAAATATAGCTCAATCACTATTTTTATTCTGAAATGGTTATTTTTTAACCCATATGTAGCAAGTCTGAAAAAGAAAGTGATCTAATATATACTAAGTGTAAATGAGTCATTGGGAAGTTTGGGTACGGTCACCAAATCTGTCTACTTGTGTTGCCAACCAAATAATACCACAGACTAGGTGACTTAAACAACAGAAATCTATTTTCTCATAGTTCTGGAGGCTAGAAGTCCAAGATCGAGATGGGAAAATACAGTTCCTGGTGAGAACTCTCTTCCTGGCTTCCAGACAACTTTTTTCTCACTATGCCTTCACATGGTCTTTCCTTTGTACACACAGAAAGACACAGATCTCGGGTGTCTCTTCCTTTTCTTGAAAGGATATTGCTCATATTTGATCAGAGCCCCACCCTTATAAACTATTTAACCTTAATCACTTCCCAAAATCCCGTGTCCAAATAGTTTTTGGCTTCAATGTGTGGACTTAGGGGTCAGGAGTTGGGGCACCCTTCATTCCATAACACTTAGATAGTAAGTTTCCCATAAAAATATTTCTTCTCTCAGAGATCTATGTTAATGTGTTGTTGTGCAAAGTAGATGAAGCCTAAGTGTTTGAAGCAGAGTTAGGCAATTTATAAAAAGTATTTTTACTCCAAGGCAAAACCTTTATATTTAAAAGTAGTCTAAGATGCCATATAGATATTTCCTTAGAGAAATATTTTTATTTGTTCTCTGGAAATTCTAGACAAAATTTCAATTTGGGGTGGGGAAGCAAAACAAAACATTTTCTTAGGTCTGTGGAAAATTACAATGTTATATATACGTCATATATTCATATAACATTGTGTGACATAAAGATGTGGCTATGAGCCTGTTATGTGGATCATCCAGGTTAGATAACTTGGGCTCAAATTCGCTTTCTTTTCTTGCTTGAATGAATCAATTTATCTGTTTAAATTGATAAAAGCCACCTTTCAGTTCTAGTATATTAGTCTCTACCTGACTGGGATTGATTTTCCGCATGACATCAGTTTTAGAAGAAAAGCTAAAAATTAGGTGGTTCAAATGTCCTTGCAAGACCAACCAAATGATTTCAGCCACTTTTTCCAAGTGTGATGAGTAATGAAATCATGTTTTCATTTAATCTGTGTGGTTTCTGTTACCTTAAAGGTAGTTGATCTGATTTGACAGTATTTCTTCCATCCAGGGAAATGTGGTTGTCTTTGTTTATGTATAGGATTTCATAGCCCAAAGTGAAGTAAGGATTGACAATCATCTGAGTAATTTATAGTGTGGATATGCTATCTGAACAATGGAAACCAAACAGATTATATAGGATGTCTTTTGTTCACATGAATTTAAATTAAATTCCCAGTCACTATGTAGTTCTACATATTTAAGAATGATATGTAGATATGTAGATATCTACAGATCTAAGAAAATCAAAGTAAAGATTAATTTATGAATATGAAATATTGTGTAGAGATTTGATGTTGCTACTTCCCAACCCCAATCTTTTTTTCAGCAGCTGCGACTGTTGATGAGTAATGGCTCTCAGCTACAGCCTCAGCCAAACTGAAGCCATTTCCTCTGGGGGCTTGTTTCTCCTTTCCTCACCCCTTCCCCAATTAACTTGGCCAGTGGCTGACTGGTAAGAAGGTACAAAACTGGTATCCTTATTTCGAAGTAGACTAACTCTCTGATATAGTTTGTGCTCCAGAACTTGCTTCTGTATCAGACTTTAGCTGGTTCTTTAGCTAAAGCAAAAATTTAGGTCATTTATTTTTTAACTGTTCTTTTTCTCTTTATTTCTTTGAAAGACATGATTCCTTTTTTTCAGTGTACATTTTTATTCATCACGATCCTGGTTTTTGTTTGCTTCCTTATTTGTTGTGTTTTTAAAAAAACTTATTTTTTATTGATGTATAGTTGACACACATTGTTATAGTAATTTCAAGTGTACAACTTAGTCATTCAACAATTTTACTCTATGCTGTGCTTATCACAAGTGTAGCTATGATTTGTCACCATAAAATGCCATTACAATACCATTAACGGTATTTCCTATGCTTTACCTTTTATCCCTGTGCCTTATTCATTTTGTAATTGGAAACCTATACCTCCCACTTCTGTTTACACATCTTGCCCATCACCCCCACCCCGCTCCCCTCTGGCAACCATCAGTTTGTTCTCTGTATTATGGGTCTGTGTCTGCTTTTTATGTTTGTTTGTTTTCACTTGTTTTGTTCTTTAGATTCCTTTTAAGTGAAATAATATGGTATTTGTCTTTCTCTGACTTATTTCACTTAGCATGATGCCCTCTAGGTGCATCCATGTCAATGCAAATGGCAAGATAGCACAATTTTTATGGTGGAGTAATACTCCATTATGTACATAATGTATATATTCCTGTGTGTGTGTATACATATATGTATATGTATACATATATATATATATACATATATATACATATACATATATATATACATATATGTATACACACACATATTTATATACATATCAGTCACATCTTCTTTATCCTTTTATAATTTCATCTATCAATGGGCACTTAGGTTGTTTTTCATGTCTTGGCTGTTGTAAATAATGCTTCAACAAACATAGGAGAACATATATCTTTTTGAAATAATGTTTTCATTATCAAATGAAATTATTCAATTATTCAAATACCCAGTAGTAGAATTACTGGCTCATAAGATATTTCTTTTTTTTTCATTTTTTGAAGAACCTCCATCTTGTTTTCCACAGTGGTTGTACTAATTTACATTTCCACCAGCAATGCACTGTGGTTCCTTTTTCTACACATTCTTACCAACACCTATTTCTTATCCTTTTGATTCTACTTGATTTGGCAGGTGTACTATGTGATATCTCATTGCGGATTTTTTTGCATTTCCCTGATGATTAGTGATGTTGAACATATTTTCATGTGTTTATGAACCATCTATAAGTCTTCTTGGGGAAAAAGGTCTATTTCTGTCTTCTGTTAATGTTTCAATTGCATTATTTCAGGATTGATTTTTTTTCCCCCCTGGTGTTCAGCTGTTAGATCTATCATTTGCAAATATCTTCTCCCATTTAGGAGTTAGCTTTTTCATTTTGTTGATGGTTTCCTTTGCTGTGCAAAAGCTTTTTATTTTGATGTAGTCTCAATAGTTTATGTTTGCTTTTGTTTTCCTTGCCTGAGGAGACTTCTCTAGAAAAACCTTCCTAAGGCCAGTGTCAAAAAATTACTCCCTATGTCTTTTTTAACACTTTCATGGCTTCCAGTCTCACACTTAGGTCTTTAATCCATTTTGTGCTTATTTTTGTGACTGCTGTAAGAAAGTGGTCCAGTTTCATTTTTATGCATATAACTGTCCAGTTTCTCCAGCACCATTTACTAAAAAGATTGGGATTTGGGTTAACTTTTCTACTCTATCTTAATTCTCTGATTACTCTTTGTCTGAGGGAATTCCCTCATTATTCGTTTTGAGATGATCTCCCATCCTGGGCTCTGCTTTTAGAAAACTCAACCTAAAGTAGGCGGTATTAGAAGTTGTTCTAGGAAACAGACTTTAAGAAGTGGTTTCTTCAGTCAGATTATTTACCACCTGGATAATAAAGAAGACTCTATTACTTGTAATAGGTACATATTGGTGGTCTCTGGCATGTTGTACCAGTTGAGGTTGCTAAAATTTTCAATTCTGATAAACTGGGATAAGATACAGGTGGAAGAAAGCACTAGTTGGTGCTGTATCTGGCGTCTTTGAGAAGTTTTAGAAAAATAACTAGAAGGACTTGACATTGAATGGCTGTTGGTGAGCACCACTGATGCTTTTAAAAGAAAAAAAAATGTAGTTCAAATCTGTTAATTAACAATTTAAAACAACATGTGTAAGTTAGAGGTCCTCCTTGATAATACTTAATCCCTTATCTCCAGCCTCTGAAGGTCAGACATGGCTAAGATCAAGCACAGAACTTAATTCTAAGTGTGCCAAAGCTGCAGAGGACACAGAATTTCCATCTTGAGCAAACCTCCTATGCTAAATCAAGACACTAATAGGAAAGAAATGAGATTCTGAGTCTTGAGATAGGTGTATAAAAGTTGCACCTAACACTCAAAGCGAGATACTAATTTGGCATACTTATAGTAAATCACATCTGGGCTCAAATGGCAGGCAGGGGGCCTGACCTATTGGGAACTAGGGAGAAGACTCAGAAAAATGCATTTTTAGAGGCAAGTTAAATGATTAGACTGATTCACTTTGAAGATGAAGAAAGCAATCATGAACAAGATGGCCACCAGAGGCTTAAAAAGGCAAAGAAGCAGATTCTGCCTTAGGGCCTCCAGAAGGAATTAGTCCTCTTAACACTTTGATTTTAGTCTAGTGAAACTTATTATGGACTACTGACCTCTGTAAGTGTATGATAATTTTTTTTTTAATTTTTAGGGTTTTTTTTAAGCCACTGAGTTCATGGTAACTATTTACAGCAGCAATAGGAAACTAAAAGAGATAAGAAATGGAATTCTGGCCAAGGTCCATCTTACTTTGGGTACATTGGGTCCACAACCTCACCTACTAGCCTTTTATATTTATTTCTAGATCTATATGCATATTTAAAGGTTTATATTTGGAAGTAACATAGAATATATCCCAAGTATATATTAATTCTCCTTCCTCTGTCATAATAAAATCAGAAGGGACTTGGCCATTAGTATATTCTAAAAATCAGATCCCATTGGTTCATTTTATGACATAGTACAAATCAATTCTGATGAACAAAGAAGTGTTAAGTTTTCTGGATTCCTTCATAAGACATAGTCTCCACTGAATGGGAATGAACCTACACAATTTTAGGACCAATGACATTAGCAAAGATTTTTGGGTCTAGTGCTCTGGACCATGCTAGAAATGTAAAAATTACTGTATTGAACTTTGCAACTTCTACCATTAAGAAAAGGTAATATATTCTGTGCTTGAAACCACCACTCAAGTACATTTGTTAGATAATGTGTATGTGTGCAACTGTTAAGTGACACCCCAAACAAGAAATAGAACTAAGTAGGTCCAAACTGCTATACAAATAAGACATGTGACTTGATAGATCCTATGGTATTAGAGGTGTCTCTGTTGGAGAAGGACAGGATGCCTGTGTAACAGCCCAGTAGGAAAGTCACAGTGCAGAACTCAATCTCTAGAGTATGGTAATGATGTCTTTATCAGAGAACTATCGACTATTAAAAAAAAAAAGTTTCTAATATGCTACAGAACTCTGATATATATGGAATGCTTTACAATGAGCTACCAAGTAGCTATGAAACCAAAACTGTTCTGAGTGAACTAAATACTATTATACATACCAGGGTCCAGTAGCTATCAGCCCTAAATCCAAAGTGAAAATTCTGAGATGAAACTGAATAGTTTTAGAAGACACAAATAAGCTATACAGAGATGGGGGTCTCACAGACCTCTTTGTTCCCTTCTATTGCATAAATATCTCTCCCTCAACTCAGACCATTGGCCTCATGGAAGGGTTCCCTAAGATTAACTAATAGAGGAGGGGAAGAAAAAACATGTTTAGTTGAGAGATATGTTTTCTATGTGGATATAGGCTATAAGTGAGCTGCCTGATTGGCTTATTGCCACACTCATTGATAGTCCAGAAAGAGGGTAAAAGGGAATCTTTCCAGTGAACATTGTCTGCTGTGGTCTCTGGTCGTCCTTTTTGTATGGAGAAGGAAGAAGCCCATAGTATGGAAATAGACCTCAGTTTCCTGGGGGGCTGTGTGCTTCCTCTTCTCTATATCTCAGCTTATCACTGATTGGCCTGGGGTACAAAAAGTACTTATTGCTTTAAATCTATGATGGAATTTATGTTTCATACTATCCTATAGGTCATCCCAAAGCTAGTTTCTGAAATTTTACTCAGATTTTTTTTTCCCTGCTCTATATTGTTTCCCACATTCTCCCTTTAAAACCACATGAACAAAAATTTGCTTCACAAGCCTTGCTTTCAGGGAGGCCAATCTAAGACATTATAATAAACCACATTTTGGATATCTTTTATATGATTATAACTCTCTTTCCTTACCTACTCTAAGAAGCTTACTATCAATAACCTTCAAAATAGCACAGAAATAACAGATTATAACCTAGCCTGGCCATTTAAATAACCTAAGATTTAAAAATCTAAAATAAATTTTGTCTGTTCCATCTTCTGAAGTTTAAAGAAAATCCTTCAGCATCATATTCCTATTATGGCTGCCTACAATCTTAAAATGATTCAATAATTTAAATGGTAGAATCAGAGAACTGATTGATTAATAACATTCCAAAAAAATTTTTTTATAAATGGAAAATTCATCTATATTGTATAAAGTCAGATCAGTTTGTCCAGTATCTCATACTTTCTTTTCAAGTTTCTTATGTGGGCTGCCTAGTTGGCAAGTGAACAAAAATTAGGAAAAATTTAAAAGAAAATCACGTGGAAAAGTCCTTTCTAAGGAAATTGTTGACTACGTCAACATCAAGCCTCACATACTAAAACAACTCGAATCAATCCAGCTATCTTTTTTGACTCCACAATTTACAAAACTGTATAAGAAATAGACTTTCAAATTAATACATCATCTACCAAGCAGCTGAAGTATTTAAGAAAATAAATGTAAATCAAATTATATAAGTAGAGTTTCTAATCAGTATTTTGTAAGACCATAGGCTAAAAAGAAGAAAATTAAGTGTACTTAAAAAAAAAAAATTGTTCCATTGAAAGTAAGTATGCTTAACTGCATGATTTTTGAATTGGATAAATGAGTAATGCCACTAGAATGTCAAAGGCCTTCAAGTAAATGGATTATAGCAACTAACCCTATATTTATTTGTGTCTTTTGACATATAATAGAGACCTTAATTTTTCTTATTCCAATAACTATTGATGGTCAAAATCATCAGAGATTAGCCAGTTGTTTTATCAAAGATCATACTAGAAATAATGTCTATCCTTAATTTTTTGCTTTCTGGCTTCTTCCAGCAGTATATTACTCAAATTCCACTCTCAGAATCACTGACAACTTTATAATCACCAAATCCCATAATTCTTAAGAGCCCAGAGAGCCAACATTTTAGAATTAAATCTAATTAAAAATTTTCTTTGTATTTACACTACTAATGGTATCTAATCAATATTAAAGCAGTCTGGACACATAAAATTCTCCAATTGGTAATGACTTTTGTTCATGTAGGAATGAATGATGCATCCAAAGGTACCTATAAAGAAGTCCATTCATCCTAAAGAACTGCATGTGAAAGGATATTGTAAAAGAACACATGTGGTTTATCTTAAGGTCACAAGGGAATTGTATTTCTGCTTTCATTTGAAGACCAGGTATTTGAAATCATATGAGATGCCTGCTACTCAAAACAGAGACCAAAATTCAACAGCGACTCAATAAGGAAAGTTGACCTGAGGATTGGGGATCTAAAAATTCTAAAAAGTGAAGGTCAACCCAGGAGGGATAATTCAGGTAGGTAGATTGGAAACTGGGAGAGTAATTGTGTGTGTGTGTGTATAGGTATGTGTGAGTGGAGTGAACATGAAGTAAATACATTCAGCTTCTATTAGTAGAAGCTTCTAGTCCATGATCATAAGAGTTCAATTTAAATCATTGTATAACAAGGCATATAGTAGAGGGTGTCTAGAAGAGATAGGGAATACAGAGTTCACTGGGACTTCCATATAAAGTGAATCTCCTCAAGATCTTGTCCATTCTCATCCAATATATCAAATTTCAAGGCATTTTCTAGAGCTTTCCCACATCATTGATTTAATAATGAGATAAAAAGAGTATATAAGTTAGCCAGTCCCCAAAAGTAGATGCAGACAGATGATTATTATTTTTTCCCCAAGATTATGAGACATTTGAAGTCTTTGAAGCATTTCAGCCATTTAAGTTGAAATTAAACTCACAATTTTGTCCACAACCTCTACTTCTTCATATTTTTATCCAATTTCATTTTGGGAAACAATAATAAAACCAGTCACCATTTCAAAAATCAGAAAATCATTCTACTTCTTATTATTTCTTCTCTTATGTCTTCTTCTTCTTCAGGATGCACATCCATAACATGACTAAAATTGTCATATGTGTTTTCTAGTAGATGTTTGTAGTAAGCAGACTTCCAAGATGGCCCCCAAGATTTCTGCCCCCTGATGTACATGTCTTGTATAATTTCTTCTCCTTGAGTATGAGTGGAACTTATTAATAAGATGTGAAACAATCCATGTGATTATGTTATATTAATATGGTACAGTTGACCTTAAGAAAAGGAAATTATTCTTGGTGGGCCTCTCCTAATCAGGTGAGCCCTTAAAGGAACTATAATATTCCAGAAGAAAGAGATTTGAAACCTAGGGGAATTCAGTGTGACGGAGATTTTCTGTTGCAATCTTTGCTGATAGAGGATGCCACATGGAAAGGAATGTGGATAGCCTCTAGCTGCTGAGAGCAGTTCTCAGCTCTTAACAGAAAAACAAAAACTTCAGTACTATAATCACAAGGAAACAAATTCTTCCAACAATCTGAGTGAGATTGCAAGAGGATTTTATACTTCATATATGAATATAGCCTGCCAATACCTTGATATCAACCTTTTGAGAACTGAGCAGAGAACCCAGCCTTACCTACCCAAAGTTATGAGCTTCAGAAACTATGATATAATAAATGGGTATGTTTTAGAACACTAGATCTAGGCTACTTTGTTACACAGCAACACAGAACTAATATAATTTTTCTCCAACAAATCTCACCTGTGTCAATGATCTCCCCTTCTTCCCTCCCAGTTGCTCAGCCTATCTCTAGTTCCAGGGATGGTGGTCCCACTTTTCTAAACCCATCATGGTAATAGCAGTCATTTTGCCAGAAAATAATTCTTTAATCCAGTCAAAGGCCATTAATTTCTCTGTCAGTTGTTATTGGTCAAAAGATAGGCATATGATCTGAGTTGACTTGATAATACTGGAGCTAATGGCTTTTATTCTGTTGAAGAAGAATCACACATATCTGATAGGTAAATGAGGGAACTTGTCCCTATTGCTACTCTGAGACCTAGAGGAAACCACCCTGAAGAGAAAACTGACAAGCTAGAGGAAGAGAATAACAGAAAAATGGTCCCAGATTCCTGATCCTACTATGTTAAGTGTATTGCTGCACCCCAGCAGACTCTAAGCCAAGTGTGGATAATGGTCTGGTAAGTCTAAAGGAAAGAACTGGAGACGGGGTTTGATACATAGGCTCACTGGGGGAACTTAACAAACAGGAGTCCAGGAGCAGCCAACATGACAAAGCATCTGCTGCTGGAATCTACATGTAGCATGTTTTTATAGCATGGTAACTATCCTAGCAACTATCTGTAGCCCTTCCCCTCCTTGAACAGCTAGTGTTCTAAGGAAATCAAGACCTGGCATCTGGACATTCTTTGTTAAAAAGGGACATGCTCTGGGTTGGGCACTCTTGGAGCCTCTACATCAAATGCTGAACAACACATTCTTCTCCACATTCTGCCTGATGAGAGTGTAGAGGGAGGATGGGTAAGGATTAACAGGGACATTCAGGGTGTGCTTGTACAAACTAGCCTTCTAGCGCATACCATGCAGCATGCAATCCACCTTATTTTCTCTTAACTTCTTCATTCTATGAAATAATAAATTGGTTTTTGTTGTTTAAGCCAAATTGAGCCAGGTTTTTTTTTTGTTTTTTTTTTTAAGATTTTATTTATTTATTTGACAATCGGAGATCATAATTAGGCAGAGAGGCAGGCAGAAAGAGAGAGTTCCCGCTGAGCAGAGAGCCCAATGCGGGGCTCTATCCCAGGACCCTGGGATCATGACCTAAGCGGAAGGCAGAGGCTTAACCCACTGAGCCACCCAGGCACCCCAGGTTTTTTATTAGATAGAAATAGAAGTATCACAATATACAAATGACCCACTCAGAAAAAGCTTATAGAATAGCTACTTAATTTGAATTCTAAAAATATTACAAAGGAAAGACATAGTAGCAATGAGGATTTAAAATATACATAAATTATTCAACTGTATTTATACAAGATAATAATACCTAATGCTTGTTTTGCTGACAATAAAAAAAAAAGAACAAAATGGTATTTTGCTCTTCATTTAACAGAAACCAACAAAGAAATGCTTAATTATGATATGGATGCTATGGGAACCTTGAGAAAAAGTGAGTCATCCTAGAATTTATAATATTTGACCGAAGGAGTACTTTTAAGTGTATTCTAGATTTTAGTAAATAAGATTAAAAAATAACTTTAAGAGTAAAGATCTTAGTGGAAATATGGCTCAAGAATGAGTTATTAATCCAAAGAATTAAATTGTGACCACAAAAACAACACAATTCTAATAAAATTGGAGAGTATTCACAACACATACTTTAATTGAGTTCCTTGAGTTCAGATATGCTAAAAGGTGTATTTAAAAACATATGTTCATTCATTCATTACATGTAATTGCCTGAGATTTAGAGATATTTTGATCCTTGTATTTAAATCCAGGCTAAATATTTTGGAATCCACGAGAATGGGATGTCTATGAGATCAAGGACCGTTAAGGGTTTTGATTACTGCTGTGCACATGGTAGGCATTCAATAAATATTTGTTGAAAGAACTTAATTCTGTTCAAGTTAGTAGATTAGTAGATTGTGATTTTGTTTGTCTTAGCTTTTCTCAAGACCCAAAAAGAAACAACAAAAACAATTTTGAAATGTCATGCACTTAAGAGAGAAGTGATTGGAAGTATTTCTAAAAAGAAAGAAATTAGTAAGAATAAGCAACAACTTAGAATGCAGTAAGAGGGGCTGCCACAAGACTTGTCTCCAACTAAATTTAAATGAAACATTTGGTGGGACCTAAGAATTCTACCTTGATTTTGACAAACATAAAATATCTCATAATGGCATTTGGTGGCTGTTTTATAAGTGAGCCAAAGTTGACCTCTGTATATTGGTTTCTAGGTTATTTACTTCTTCACAGCATGCCAAGTGTTAGCCCAAAAGTCTGCTAGTGACAAATGCAATTTTTTACACAACCTGTTGTCTTAAACATATTCCAAATAAGCAGATTTTTAGCCAGTTAGAGCCTGCCGGCTTTGCATAACGAATGAAATTATGCCCAATGTCTGCTAGCTATGGATAAGATGAACTCCAGAGCTGCAAAGACCCCAAGTCATTGCTTTCCTTTGGAACTCCATGATCCAGATTCTCCTTATCGTACTACTGAGTGACATTACCTAGACATGTAAGCCCCCAGTCACTCCTCTCTCCCAGAGAGTCCCCTTGGATTCCTCCTTTTCTGAAAAGTGACCTCCCACCATAGCCTCTAGACAGGTTCATGCTGTGAGGGTCTTTCCCTACATACAAATCTATCACAAGAGCACCTAAATAAAGCTTGTGTATATTAATGCCACAATGTGGTCACATCTTTGTCCTTGATCAGTCCCCAAATCCCTTAAACCTTCTGTAGTGGATATATAGGAGTAAAGGAAGGTCCAAATTAATATTGGCTACCAGTGAACTCATCTTAAATTACATTGTCAGTTCAATCACTCTGTCCAAATGACATCAATTGAGTACTTGATATTTATGCCTAAAGCAGGTTCTGGTATTATAAACTTTCATAAAATGTGATTATAATCCGTGCTTTTTGCTTAGAACACTTTTAACTGTGTTTCCCAAACTTGCAATGCAAAAAGTCCTGACAGAAATTGGTACTAGTTTATGAGTTGGGGGTGGGAAGGAAATGTGGAGTATTTAGAATCTATTTCCTTTTTTCTCCTTATAGTCTGGAAGTCATTCTTTTGTTGCTCCTACCCCACATTATTATCTCTAAGTTTGGAGAACATAACTGAAGGAGCAGACACCAAGATCCCCCCCAAGAGTCTCTTTTCATGTGTCCTAGGCTGAATCAGACCTGTGTTGTGGGAGAAGAACCGGCTTAATCAGATGAGAAAATGCTTTGAACTTCATTAGACATTTTTAAAAACCCAAAGAAACCAGGAAACACAGCCAGATCAACACAACGTTGTATACAGAGGCAGGAAAGAATTATTTGAAACACTACTTAAAACCTTATTTCTCAAAGTATAGTCCACAGCAACAGCAGCAGCCAGGAGCTTGATTAGAACTAGAGAATCTTAAGGTCTACCCAAGACTTCCTGAATCAGAATTTTAATTTTAACAAGCTCCTTAGATGGCACACACCTAAGTGCACTGGTTTATAGGACAATAGTGAGAAAGAGTGGGGCTGATTTCTTTCATGCAAACTTTTGATTTCAGATCAATGAATAACCTAAAAAAAATGTGTGAAGTATTTAGAATAATTTACTTGACTGTTAAAAAAACTGAAGAAAAAGTCTTATACAATCATTGGGATGAATCAGCAATTTTTTTGTTTTTGTTTTTGTTTCTCTGAGTGATAAGTCAGATTGCCTGTGATGACCAAAACTTTTAAAAGTATAAGACATACTTGCCTATCAAAGAATGAGCTTTAATAAGAAAAATATCCTATGTAAATAAATGACTTTCCAAGGCTGCCTGGCATGCTAGGGATTCTGTCTCTGTGTATATCTCTGCCTGTCTCTATATCTGCATTTCCGACTCTTTCTCTCTATATATGTATGTATATATGAAATTATTCCATTTTATAATATTATATCATATATGCTATTACTATTGATTACTATTAAATTATTATGTATCTATATTTCTCCTCTGACAAATCTAGATACATGAAGTAAAATTATACTCTTGTTTGAATGATCAATTGAGTGGTCTTATTACTTTTCCTCATTCTCTATGTAGTCAATACTTAAGAGTTTTATGTGTTTTGTAAGTAAAATACATTTTATAAAGAAATATAAAGACTGTCTTTAGAGGGAAAAAAAAAGTATGTAATTGAAGGGGCAGGGAGGTATATTCCCAGCTAAAAGAATGAGACAATTTGAGATAGGAAGCTCTTGGTTTATCTAGAACAACAGACAACCCTTCCCTGATTAAGGCGGGCAATTTTATGGTTTGGGATTTTGAGTTTGACATTTCAGTGCCAATCATAACCAGGGAGTATGGACCCCAACAGCTGGGATCCTTATAATAACTTCAGGAAACAAACTTTTTTTCCCCCTGCAAGCACTTAATCCCTACTCAACTACTTTCTGGACCAAAGGTTTCTCTAAGGCTTTACAGAAAAACTCATACCTTTAAAAAAGGCATTTAACTGTCTTACCCATCTACCTCTTTTCAATTCCCTATGACCTTTAAAAAGTTGGTTGTACATTCAGTTATTTTATAAAGCATAGTAAGCTCAAATTAATAGCCTATTTTACAAGTAGGCTATTTTATAACTAGTTAAAGAGATAGCAAAGAATTTTAAAGTCCTTGTCATCATCTCAGTTATAAGAAAATATTTTTTTTTTTTGGAGTTTACTATGCCTACCATATTTCTAGAAATTCACCTTATAATCTCTATAAATATGGTAAATTCTACTATATTAACTCAGAAATATAAGCTAAGTATACATTAATAAAAACCAACATACAAAGTGGATTTTTGCAGGCTATCATTTCATTCAAATGAAAATAATCAAGCACAGTTGACATACCTAGTAAATTAATTATTATGAATTTTTTGCATCATGGCAATGAATGCTTGCTTAAAAAAGGAAGAAAATATATTCCCAATTCAATTTCCTTCTTCATATTAATGTGGATATTTGTCTTAGAGTGTGTTAATACTCATAAACATACTTACCTGCACAATCAGGGTTTTGTGGGTTGTTTTTTGTTTTGTTTTTGTAAAGACTATCAAATATACAAGCAGTATAAAAGGAATGCTTCCCCTCCAAATAATTACAACTTTATTTTTTTGTACCCAAAAAAGATTCTGGCTTAACATAAGATATTGATTGACTCAGCCTGAGTCTACCAGTCAGATAAACATATTTCAAGGTCAAATAAGATATAATACTATGCATATGTTTTGCTAGATAAATTACCCAATCATGAAATAATTTATCTGTTCAAAATTGTATTTCATGTGTTTTAGAATCATTTTGTTCTGTCGGCTAAAGAAATAGCTAAATTAATTCATGATACCCTTCAAATAGTTGACTGCTTGGCCTACCCTGATGGAACAAAATATTAAACTACATACTCTAGTCTTTAATACACTCTCCAATATACTCTTTGTTTTCTGACAATATATGTGAATCCTGTTTCACATTTTGAATTCTTTATTGGGCCAGGAGAAGAAGAGAGGGCTCTTACTTCATAGAGCAAGTGTATCAAGTCATGAATGATCTAGGTAGACATTAGCTCCCAATCTTTCTGAGCTGGAGAAACTTCCAATAGAATATCCTTGACAAATAAAATTGCATCCCTCTGCCAATAAAACAGACAGCAACACCAGCGGGGTGGGGGGTGGGGAGCATCCCTAGAAGCAAAGTTTAGGTTTTTTTAAAATTTTTAATAACTGCTCACTTAGCCATAGGTAACTAAAAGTGACCAGTCATTTGTAGAAGAAATTTTCAAGTCAAATAATGCGTGATATAATGCTATTTAAAATTCATTTATTTTATTATCTTAATTTAAAATACTTTCAATAACCCCTCAATAAGTTATACAAATATAACTATAAAAAGGTAAACAAAATTCCAAAGAAATGATAATTTGTCAATTAAAAATTTATAAATATATATAGGGAGAAACTTTTTGTTGGTCAAAAATAGATACAGATAAAAGATACAATAAAAGTCTTTGTGTTGGTCAAAGATACATATGGATATAAGATACAATAATAAGTTGAACCTATTATCAAGTATAAGACATTTCTTATTAGCTTTCATTAGCAGAATGGGAGAATAAGGGGCTTGAAAAAGTAAACAAATATAGACTTGGGGGGATTCTTGAATCTATTGTATATACAAAATACAAATGTATATATAAAAATACAAGGGGCTTTCTAGAGTGGTTTTCCACAAAGGGATGCCATTCGTTTTAGAAAGAAACATCAATAACTTTCCATTAAGCAGAATAGAACCTTGTGTTACTAAATAAAAAAGAACAAAATAGAAATTTTGGCTTTTATCACACTAAATTTACATGCATGCTTATGCTTTTGGTATCATATCTAAGAATCTTTTGTTAAATCTAAAGATTTTTACTTTTACTTTTAAGGATTTTTATAATTTAAGATCTTACCTTTATATCTTTAAGACATTTTGAGTTAATTATTTATGTACTGAAAGGTAGGAGTCCACATTCATTCTTTTGCATGTGACTATGTAGTTGTCCAGCACTATTTGATGAAAAGATTATGTATTCCTTATCCATTGAATTCTAGTATTAAAAATTTCCTAGTGCTGATGTAACAAAATACCATAAACTGAGTGGCAGACATTTGTTGAAAATGAATCATATGGAATGATTTAGATGCTTGTATCTTATTACATATTCAGAAATTTTATTATATTCCTATACATGAACAATACATAAATAAACATAGAGAAGCATATCTAAAGTCTGAGAGAAATCTATTTATTATAAGACTAACCAAATCATCCTAACAAAATGAAGATTAGAGAGAATTCTTTTTCCCCTTACTAACACTCAGTTTAGATAAAGTAGAAGTTACCTGCTTTAAAATGCATGCTTAAAAAATAATAATTCTCTACAACTTGCAGTCAAGATACATTTTTTTGTACAAATAGGAAGTATCACAATCTCAGATTTCAAGATATCCTACAAAGCTACAGAAATCAATACACAATGATACTGGCACAAAAATAGACACATAGATCAATGGAACATAATAAAAACCCAGAAATAAGTCCACAATTGCAAACCCACAAAATGCAAATCATAACCATAATTAGATACCACTTCACACCTATCAGAATGGCTATAATCAAAAACAGAAGAAACAAGTGTTGATAATTAATCTTTGACAAAGGAGGCAAGAATATGCACTTGGAAAAAGTCTCTTCAACAAATGGTATTGGGGAAAACTGGACAGCTGTATGCAAAAGAATGAAACTGGACCAATTTCTTACACTATACACATATAAACTCAAAATGGATGAAAGACCTAAATCTGAGACATGAAAACATAAAAGTCCTAGAATAGAGCACAACCAATAATTTCCCTGACATAGGCCATGGCAACATTTTTCTAGATATGTCTCCTGAGATAAGGGAAACATAGATGAAAATAAATCATTGGCATTACATCAAAATAAAAAGCTTCTGAACACCAGAGGAAACAGAGGAAACAACTGACAAAACTAAAAGACAACCTACTGAATGGGAGAGATATTTTTAAGTGATACATTCAATACAGGGTTAGTGTCCAAAATACATAAAGAACACATGCAACTCAACACCCAATAAAACAAATGATAAAGTTAAAAATGGGCAGAAGATATGAACTGACATTTTTTTCAACGAAGACATACAGATGGACAACAGACGCATGAAAAGATGCTTGACACTCATCAGGGAAATGCATGTCATAACCATAATAAGATATCACTTCACACCTATCAGAATAGGTAAAATCAAAATTAGAAGAAAGAAGTATTGACAATGAAATGGAGAAAAAGTAACCCTTGTGCACTGTTTGTGGAGATTCTAACTAGTGTAAGCCACTGTGAAAAATAGTGTGGAGTTTCCTCCAAAAGTTACAACACAATCCAGTAATTCCACTACTGGATATTTACCCAAATAATAAGAAAACACTAATTTGAGAAGATACATGCACTCCTGTGTTTCCTGCGGTGTTATCTATAATTGACGAGTTATAGAAAAAGCCCAAGTGTTCACTGATAGATGAATAAAGAAGATGACACATAAATATGAATACACAAATATGAATATTATTCAGCCATAAAAAATGAAATCTTGCCATTTACAATAACATGTATAGATTTAGAGGGTAAAATGCTAAGTGAAATAAGTCAGTCAGGGAAAGAAAAATGCCACATGATTTCATTCATATATAAATTTAAGAAACAAAGAAAAAAGGAGACAAACCATAAAACAGACACTTTACTATAGAGAACAAACTGATGGTTACCAGAGGGAAGGTCAGTGGGGAAATGGGTAAAATAAATGAAGAGAATTAAGAGTACATTTATGATGATCTCTGAGTAATGTAAAGAACTATCAAAATACTATATTGTCCATAACGTAACACTGTATGTTAACTATACTGGAATTAAAATTTTTTAAATAAAATATTTTTGTGGTTAGTTGTTTCACTCAGAAATTGATCATTTAATTATTTTTCATAGTCATGAAGTTAAGGATATTACTTCTAATATGATACCAGTCCAGAAGCTGTAAAGGTAAATTTTGATTAATGTTTATATTTTTAAATTACACATAGCATAAAACTATGAAAGCCAAGGAATAAGAAAATTTTGGGTAAAACATTATAATAAATATGATGAAAGAATATTTCCCTAAATATATGAAGATTTTTTATAAATAAATAAGAAAATTAAACCAATAGAAAAATAGGTAAAAAGCATAGGTAGGTAAAAGGCATAGGTAAAAAGGAGGTTGCATTATGTATTTTACTATAAATTTTCTCTCCATATTCTTTCCATGCTTCCATATTGCACTGAATTTGGTCTTGACCATGTGACCCACTTTGTCAATGAAATGTAAAGGATATATTGCCATATCTTAGATGTTCTCACATCTGAACAGAAGCCTTGGATGTTATTTTATGTCCTGACAGGGCCTTTTTGTTTAGCTCCCCAACAATGAGGACTGTAAATTCTAGATAGTGACTATTCCTGTAACCTGTTTCAAAATGCATAGACTGAAAGAGCTGAGCAAAGCAAAGGCAAATCAGACACACATATTTACATTAACATGAAGAAAAAATAAACATATTTTTGTCAGAAAACACTGAGATATAAGATTGTTTGTTATCATCGTAAAGTCTGACTTATATAACCCCAAAATGAAAGTTGAAAGAAAAATAAGTATAAGCAGCTGGTTAACACAGGAAAATATGCTCAATTTCACTCATGTCTGCAAAGTATAAATTAGAACAGCAATGAGACATATACATTTCTTTAGTTTATCAAATCAGCTAAGGTATATAAACAATGTTGACAACGCTCTAGAAGAATGAGTCATTCCCAAACACTCTTAATTGTAGAGTAAATTTATTCAACCCTTAGTCCTGTGAAAATTTAAAAAAACACATACCTTAAGAGATAACAATTCCATTTGGGGGAATTAATTTTGCCTATAAATTCAATCATGTGTAAAAACATGTGTGTGAAGTGATACTCATGGTATATTTCTTCAGGTAGTTAAAATATGAGGGGGCCAAGCAAAAAATAAATACAGGAAGGAAGAATCGAAAAAAAGAAATAAAATTTAAAGAATAGGGGATACTTAAACCCTATATTAGAAATATCACTTGCAAATATATTAACGGACAGTAATACTGTGGAATAAGGGGTAGCCATTTAAGAACATAATTGAAAAAATATAAAAGGATATGCTATTAATTTTAAAAATCAAATTGCACAACAGTGTCCCAATATAATTTATTTTATTTTTGAAACATTCCAATATATGAATAAAAATTGTGTGGACATACCTAAGAAACAGTGTAAACATTATTATATCTGGGAAAACATCTTGTGAAGCTGCTAGTTCTACAGTGAACCAACTTCCACTTATCACTGTTTGCTATTCTATATGAATATTTATACCATATTATGTATTATTTTCATGATTAGAAAGCCTGGTTTAAAAGTAAAATTAAATTAAATTAAAATGTGTTCTAAAAAAGTTTGTACTGAGTTGATCAGCTTGGATCTCACATCAGCATGCTTTCTATCCTGGACCCATGAGACTCTGCCGCCACCTGTGGCAGAAAACATAAATTGAAGATGAAGGCATTAAAAGGTGAAAACGGAGGCAAGATTGTGAGGCTGAAAATATGTAGTTGCTATTTGGGCAAATCACCTGGAATAATGTGATCACCGAACTTTGCACTGAATACAAAATAAATATGTAGATGTATTGATGGATTCAAATAACATTAGGGAAACAAGTGAAAAATAGTGTTTCCAAGATCCTGTTTCTCTAAGTTTTGAACAGAGCGTGCCCCTCATGCATAAATAAATAAATAAATAAATAGTAACTCACAGCCTTTTTAATAGGTCTCACATTTTTTTTTCTAGTACACATTATTCTCTTGTGTTATTGATTTAAAAGAAAATAAATTCTCATGACTTTCTGCTCTTGTTATGTTGTGATTTCACATGCAAATGAATTTCAGTGTTTAACTGGACTAGACAAAGTCAGTTAAGAAAAGACATTCAAACAGGTGTTTGCCTACAGGCATATGGCATCTCTTGCCTTATCCTTTTTATCCCTCATGGCTAGGTTCCCTAGGCCCTGCTGAGTCAAGTTAGGTTAGCTTAGGAAAATTTCAATTTTGTGTACCCATCACTGACAGAAGCATTGAGTAATGAATAAAGGGAACCAGAGGGAGTAGTTTCAGGCTTTAGTTTCTGTCATGGGGAAAAATTAATCACAAATTGTTAGATACAGGAACATCATTTTAAAAACTATGATTTAAAAGGGCACAATCAGTTAATTAAAGCCAGAAGAGAAATGCTTAAGTAATGTATAAAGTGAAAATCTTGGTAAAAACTATTTTTTAAACATTTTAAAAGATTTTTTTTTTCTTTCTGTGGCTTGAAACATTCTCAAGAAGTAATGACGTGGCAAAACCAAAATCTGGCTAAACATGATCAGAAAAAAATTGAAACAAAAAATGTCCCAAATACCACAAAAACGGAAATAAGACAGGCAATTAGAGTGACAATTTTTCAAAACTCATGTTTATTGTATCATTGACATTATAGATTTATGAAAGGAAATTTGGCACTATAGGCACTTAACCTTTGTCCCATTCTAATTGATAGCAATGATACTTATACACAGAGCCTAAATAAATTTGTATATAATCTCTCTCCCAAACAGAGAAGAAGAGAATGGAACCCAAATTTAAATCGAACTTCTGCTCGATTTAGGGATGTGCTATTGGGATTTTATGTGTGTTTATTTTTTTTTTTCTTTTTAAAGTTTTTATTCAAATCCCAGAGTAATATGCAATATAACATACAGTGTAATATTAGTTTCAGGTGCACAACTTAGTGGTTCAACACTTTATATACAATACCCTGCACTTATCACAAATGCCCTCCTTAATCCTCTTTGCCTATTTAACTCATTCTCATACCCACTTCCCTCTGGTAACCATCAGTTTGTTCTCTATAGCTAAAAGTCTATTGCTTTGCCTCTCTTTCTTTCTCTCTCTCTTGCTTTTTTTCCTTTGCTCATTAATGTGGTTTTTAAAATTCTACATATGAGTGAAATCATATGGTATTTGTCTTTCTCTGACTGACTTATTTTACTTAGTGTAATACTCTGGCTCCATCCATGTCATTGCAAATGATAAGATTTCTTTTTTCATGGCTGAATAATATTCCAACACACACACACACACACATAAAATGTTGCTATAAACATGGGTTGCATGAATCTGTTAAAATTAGTATTTTTGATGAATACTTGGTAGTGCAATTGCTGAATTGTAGGGTAGTTCTATTTTCAACTTTTTGAGGAAATTCCATACTGTTTTCCATAGTGACTACACCAGTTTGCATTCCCACAAAAGTGTAAAAGTATTCCCTTTCTCCACATCCTCGACACCACCTGTTGTTTCTTAGGTTGTTGATTTTAGCCATTCTGACAGGTGTGAGGAGGCATCTCACTGTAGTTTTGATTTGCATTTCCCCGATGATCAGTGATGTTGAGCTTCTTTTCATTTGTCTGTGGGCTATCTGAATGTCTTCTTTGGGAAAGAATGTCTATTCATGTCTTATGCCCACTTTTAATTGGATTATTCATGGGGGTTGTTGAGTCTTATAAGTGCTTTATGCATTTTCATACTAACACTTTAACAGATATTTTATCTGCAAATATCTTCTCACAACCTGTAGTTTGCCTTCCAGTTTTGTTGATTGTTTCCTTTGCTGTGCAGAAGCTTTTTATTTTGATGAAGTCCCAATACTTTATTTTTGTTATTGTCTCCCTTGCCTCAGGAGACATATCTAGAAAGAAGTCGTATGGCCAATGTCAAAGAGTTTACTGCCTGTGTTCTTCTCTAGGATTTTTATGTTGATCTTTGCCCTCCAGAATTTCAAGCTGAGTGATATGGGGAGGTAATATAATTTGACGAGGACTTCTAACTGTATGAATAAATTGCTTTGCAGCATTCATAAAAAACAGATAATGCTTTAGTTGAAAGTTGTGGAAGTTGTATTAGTTACCTATTAATGTATAACAAATTATCCGAAAACTTAGTAGCTGAAAGTAATACATATTAATCATCTCAGTTTCTGTGGATTAGAAATCTGGGCACTGCTCTGCTTGGTGTTCTACTTCATGGTTTCATCAAAGACTGCAATCAAAATGTTGGTCAAGGCTGGGAGTCTCTCAACACACTACACTGTGACAAATCCACTTCCAATCTCGCTTAAATGGTTGTTGATAGGATTTAGTTCTTAAAGGGATATTGAGAATACAGAATATGAGGTTTTTGCTAGCTGTTGGCAAAAGGCTTCCCTCAGTACATTATCACGGGGGCTTTTCCAACAACAACTTTCTTCTTCAAAGACAGCAAGAGAGTCTGGTAACAAGATGGAAGCCACCATGTTTTTTAATAATCATGGATGTGCCTTCTCATCACCTTTGCTGTTATATTGGTTAGAAGTGAGTCACTAGATCCAGGCCACATCCAAGGGAAAGGAACTATAACATAGACTGAAAACTAGAAGGTGGAGATCCTTGGAGTCCATTTTAGAAATATGTCTACCCACAGATTTCAAATTGAAAGTTATTTTTCTTCTTCTCCAAAAATATGTAGCACCCTCTCATTACTTTTCAGGTTGACTTTGACAAATTTGCTGAATAGATAATCTAATGACAATGCTGATTTCATTAGGAAAATCATGCCATTAACAATAAAAGTTTTATTTTTTTTCTGGTGATATATATATAACTTTGTTAGTCTCATTTTCCTGAAAATTTTCTAAAATTTATTTCTAATCCTTCTACTGTCACTAGTTGTAATGAGATGCCTTTCATCAATAAATTTGACAATAACGAAATGATACTGTAGAGTTTATTGCAGCACCAAAACTTTGAATAGTTATAGCCCTTTAGGATTTTGCAGAAATTATAACTAGACCAAAAAAAAAATGGTTTTCTAAACTGTATAGGATTTTTTTTTGTAATTTTGTGTTGCTTAGTCATAATAAGGAGGCTTAATTTCATGTCAAGCCTAAGGAAAGGAAAAAGAAATTAGAAAATATTTTACAAATAAGCCCAATCTCCATTTTCAAATTTTAAAATTCACCCCATTCTGTTCCCTCTGCTCACTTTATTTGCAAATCATGACATCTAGAGTTATTAATGAACAAGGGAGGCTGACTGAAAGTTGTTCATTACCTTCTTGACATTCTTTGGCCTGTGACGATAATGATTAAACAGCTAGTTGCATCTCTTCTGGACTTTGCTGATTCCCAGATGATTTTAACTTCTCATGAATTTCCTGAGAACTTAGACTAAAAAACGGGAAGAGGGAACTGAGAGCTCTACTCCATTAGGATAATAGCCCCAAATAACTGCAGTGGATCCCAGCAAAGAAGCACTTCATGAAACTAAGTTTAGTATTATGATTCCACCACCCATAAAGAGAAGGTTAAAAAAAACACAAAAAACAAAAACAAACAAACAAACAAAAAAACCTCTTTGATTTCTTAGGTTACAGCTTGTGTAACAAGGCCTAACTAAACAAATTATAGAAGAGAAAGTCCCGTGGATGAATGGATTTTTCTTTTCTTTTTCAAAATCAACTGTAGGTAGAAGGGCAAATAAAACTATCTAATTTAATGGAAAAATTCAAAGACAAAACAGGTAAAGTATAAAATTGAAACTAAATCATAAAAATAAATTCAGTGTGTCTGGCTGGCTCAGTTCGTTGACCATCTGACTCTTGGTTTCAACTCAGGTCATGATCTCAGGGTTTGAGATCAAGCCCGGCATAGGGGTTCATGCTCAACAGGAGTCTGCTTGAAAATTCTCTCCCCCTGCCCCTCTGCCCCACTCACACTTGTGCTTGCACTTTCTCTCTCTCTCTTAAATAAGTAAATAAGCCTTTAAAAGTAAAAAAATAAATAAATAAATCCAAATATTGTATATATAGGAACTAAATGTTTTATATGTGTGTGTAATTCTTTTGCTGTGAAAAACCAAACTTCTCAAACTGGACTTTTAAAACTCATATGCTCCTATCTTCAAATCAAAATAATAAGTCAGGTTTAAAGTAATATATAACAATGTTGAGAAAAAATATTATTAGTGAGCCACTTGATAACTAATGCTAGCTTGACAATATTTTAATCGGATTATGAGTTTTATTATATAAAGCAAAGTGGATATTGCATGATTATTATTCCTAATGAAAAATGTTAAGTTCTTCTAATGACAATAAATAATTCCTAATGACAAATAGAAATAATGTGTAGGGAGACAGTTCTCTAAGGGTCTCTTACATTTTTACACAGCTTGATAACTTTTATTGTTGACCATCTTTCCAACAGTGTTTGTATAGGGTACAGCTTTGGAAAACACGGATAGATAACCTTTTCCTTCAGAACAGAAATGTTTTTTTGTTTGTTTGTTTTTGTTTTGTTTTGTTTTTTTGTTTTTGTATTGTTTTGTTTTGTTTTACTGCCCAGTATAATAAAAATAATATCCCCCTTTGGGGAGGAGTTCAAACTTAATGGATTTTTTTTTTTTTAATATTTTATTTATTTATTTGACAGAGAGAAATCACAAGTAGATGGAGAGGCAGGCAGAGAGAGAGAGAGAGGGAAGCGGGCTCTCTGCTCAGCAGGGAGCCCGATGCGGGACTCGATCCCAGGACCCTGAGATCATGACCTGAGCCGAAGGCAGCGGCTTAACCCACTGAGCCACCCAGGCGCCCCAAACTTAATGGATTATGAAGACTCAAGTTTCCTGTTTGAAGTTCCTCTCTTGTAATGTGATCTAATGTTTATACAGGCATCATACAGGGCCCTTGTAGTATTATCCTATGGGAATTTAGGCTCAGGGAACTGCTGCAAGAATATGAAAATATTGTGGCTACTGCTATTGCTTCATAGCAATATAAATTAATAATAAATTATCTAATAGTTCTAAACGAGGTGTCTCATGTTTTATACAAGTGTATAAAAAATCATAGAAAATTAATTTGTAAGGTTTTGTGTAGGGTAAATTTCAGATTCTTCACAGTTCCTTGTACAACTAACCAAGAATACATAGCAATGAGAGACCTGCATGCACTTAACAACAGTTTTGAAATATATGTTGAAAATACTGACAGTGACAAAAGAAATAGACCATTTCACAAACATAATGAAAGATTTAAATGTACACTTCTCAGAAAATGATAGACCAAGCAGATTAATACTTACTTATAGTCAACCCACAAAATTTAAAGAAAGCTTAGGCTACTAGATACATGTGTTTGTAGATCAATGGACCCAACAATGTTGACATTTATGTGCATATTACAAATATTTGATGCATACTATATTACAAAGGAAAATTTAACAAATATTAAAGAATTGAAACCTTGCAGACTGAACTGAATGTCCACTGAATTAACTTTTCTGTAATTAAAATACAGTAAAAATGGAATAAAGAAAAAAACTATGTAAATTACAGAATGTTTAGAACTAAGCAATAAGAAAATTCTGCATCAGAGAACTTGTGCTGTGAAGTTATATTGATACTTAGAGGACATTTCTAGTCCATCTTTTTAAAAAGACAGATCAAAGATATGAGTTAATCAGTGCTCATGAAGCTAGATTAATGTCAAAGTGAACAAATGGAACATAAAAAGAAGAAAATTTATCAAACAGCAAACATTAGTTAAATAAACGATCCCAGAACTCCAAGATCATGACCTGAGCTGAAGGCAGAGGCTGAACCCACTGAGCTACCCAGGAGCCCCAATATATCAGTGTCTTAAAAAGATGACTAAATAATGAACACTTTTGTATCAACAAATTTTAAACTGCAGACAAAATAAATAATTTTCTTTTTTTCTAATTTTAAATAAATAATTTTTTTTGAAGAGCATTTCTCTAATATTTTGGTCTCAGGAACTCTATATTTTAAAATTATTGAGGACCCCAAAGAACTTTTAGTAATGCAGATTATATCTATTAACATTTATAGCTTAAAAATGAAAATAAATAATGTTATATTTTACAACATAAAAATAATAAACCCATTATTAGAAAATAAGAAATAGTATATTTTATGAAAAAGTAACTATACTTTTATAAAACAGAAAATAACAAAAATAGTGTCCACATTTCTTTATAACTTTGCTTAATAGCCTTAAAATCTGCAAAAATATGTGTGAAAAGGTAAAGAGTATCTTAGTATAGTATAATAATGAAAATATTTTTTACTTCACAGACCCCCTGAAAATTTCTCCGAGAAACACAGGGGTTCTCAGAATGCACTTTGAGACAAGCTGTTCTATTAAAAAATAATAATAATAAAATACATAAACAAATTTGAATCAAGAAGAAAGAGAAAACATGACTAAATCTGTCACCTTTAAAGTAAAATATTAGCAATTAAAATTTCTGCCAATACCATCCTTACCCAAAGGGGGCAGGGACAGAGAAGGTACTAGATCTAGATAAGTTTACCAATTTGTCAAGAATAGGTAACCCCAAATATGCAGAAAATGGAAAATAAAGAAGATAATTACTCTCTGTGGCTAGTGCAACTAATAAAACAGGAAAGCTAGCTCATTGCAATGGAAGAGAATTTTAGCTACCTCATTACTAAAATTGATGAACAAGTTCATTGGGATTTCTGGATATGAGATCAGCATACAAAAATGAGTAGCATTTATATTCAGTGAACCAATTATTCTATTAAGGTATTAGAACAGGAAAAAAGAATACCATTTGCAAAGGCAATACAGAGTATATGGTATTTGGGTAAAACTCCAAACAAAAGGTGTTCTTTATAAAGACATTTAAAATACATTATTGAAGAATTCCAATTAGAATATGAATAAATAAAAGTACCATGTTCCTTTATGGAAGAACACAATAATATTTTTTCAAAAATAAATTCTCAGGTTGCCAGATGGCTCAGTCGTTAAGCATCTGCCTTTGGCTGAGATCATGATCCCAGAGTCCTGGGATTGAGCCCCATATTGGGCTCCCTGCTCAGCAGGAAACTTTCTCCTCTCCCATTTCCCCTGCTTGTCTTCCCTCTCACTGTCTCTCTCTTGCTATCAAATAAGTAAATAAGTAAACTTTTTTTTAAAAAAGTAAGTAAATAAATAATAATGAAAAATAAAAAATCAATTCTCACCAAATTATTTTATGAATCATGAAATTCACATTAGTATTTCATGTTTTAAATTTAAAAAAATTGTAAAACTGCTTCTAATACCCTTCTGCTCATGTCAAAATCTTGGAGCTTTACAGACAATACAGATTCTCAGGTTCTCTTCCTAACCTAATGAGTTATTCCAACCACATGTGGTTTATATACATATTAAAGTCTGAGAAGCACTGATCTTTCAAAAATCTAAGAATGACCATAACACTTAAAGAACAAAAATGAGCATTCTTGCCCTAACAGATATCAAGATTTAATATTACTAGGATAGCACTTAAGGAAAAGTGGTATCAATACATGGTTAGATAATCCATAAACAAAATATATAATAGGAACAGATCCTACCTTATATATCATGGTATCATGATACAAGATGGATGAAACATTGCAAGTCAGTGGTGGTAGGGTCATCTATTCAATATCTTTCAGATAATTTGTTCTTATTATTTATATAAAATGATATATATTATATTTAAACATGTAACATATATTTAAAACTATTAAAATATATAAATAATATATATAAAATAATATTTAGTATGTATAAAAATAATATCTATATATAAATATATACGTATAAAACATGGGTTCATGCCTTAAATGTGAAAAGCAAGATTTTACAGTCATTAAAATTCATTACAGGTGAATATCTTTATGACTTTGGTAAAAGGAAGGATTTATCATATGTCTTAGCAAGCTTGGACTCTCATAATAAAATTTCATAAACTGCTTGTTTTATAAACAGTTTTTTGTTGTTGTTGTTTTGCTTTTTTTTTTTTTTTTTTTACAGTTCTGGAGACTAGAAATCCAAAATGAAAGTTTTAGCCCATATTGTTTTCTGTTGAGAGCTCTCATCCTGGCTTGCAGATGGCCACTTTGTCTTCACATGGGCTTTCATCTGAGCATATGGAAGAAGGGGGATATCAAAAGGTAGAAAGAGAGTTTAGAGAGACAGAGTCAGAACAAGAGCCCTTCTTTTCTCATAAGGCCACCGATCCTATCAGATTAGGATCCTAGCTGTTATGGACTAAATGTTTGGGTACCCCCCCAGAATTCCTATGTTGTAGCGTCAACTTCCATGGTGACTATATTTTGAGATAGGACCCTTAAGGAAGTAATTAAGGTTAAATGTGGTCCCAAGAGAAGGACACTGATCTGACAAATTTAGTGCCTTTATAAAAAGAAAGACTGATACTCAAAGGTCTGTCCAACAAGAAGATCTAACAATTTTAAATATCTACAACCCTAACATGGGAGCAGCCAGCTACATAAACCAATTAATAACAAAATCAAAGAAACACATAAACAATAATGCACTAATAATAGGGGACTTTAACAACACCCTCACTGAAATGGACAGATCATCCAAGCAAAATATCAACAAGGAAATGAAGTCTTTAAATTACACACTGGACCAGATGGACATCATAGATGTTTTCAGAACACTACATCCCAAAACAACAAAATACACGTGGAACATTCTCCAGAATAGACCACATCCTGGGTCACAAATCAGGTCTCAACCAATACCAAAAGATTGGGATCATTCCCTGCATATTTTCAGAATGCAATGCTCTGAAGCTAGAACTCAATCACAAGAGGACATTTGGAAAGAACCCAAATACATGGAGGATAAAGAGCATGAATGGGTCAACAAGGGAACTAAAAAAGAATTGAAAAAATTCATGGAAACAAATGATAATAAAAACATAATGGTTCAAAATCTGTGGGACACAGCAAAAGCAGTCCTGAGAGGAAAATATATAGTGATACAAGCCTTCCTCAAGAAACAAGAAAGGTCTTAAATACACAAACTAACCCTAAACCTAAAGGAGCTGCAGAAAGAACAGCAAAGAAAGCCTAAACCCAACAGGAGAAGATAAATAATAAAGATAAGAGCAGAAATTGGCGAATTAGAAACCAAGAAGACAATAGAACAAATAACTGAGACTAGGAGCTTGTTCTTTGAAAGAATTGATAAGATTGATAACCCCCTGGCCAGACTTATCAAAAAGAAAAGAGAAAGGACCCAAATTAATAAAATAATGAATAAAAGAGGAGAGATCACAACCAACACCAAAGAAATACAAACAATTATAGGATCATATTATGAGCAACACTACACCAGCAAATTTGACAATCTGGAAGAAATGGATGCATTCCTAGAGACATATAAACTACCAAAACTGAACCAGGAAGAAATAGAAAACCTGAACAGACCCATAACCAGTAAGGGGATTGAAGCAGTCATCCAAAATCCCCCAACAAACAAGAGCCCAGGGCCATACAGCCTCCCAGGGGAATTCTACCAAACTTTTAAAGAAGAATTAATACCTAGTCTCCTGAAACTGTTCCAAAAAGTACAAATGGAAGGAAGACTTTCAAACTCATTTTTTGAGGCTAGTTACTTTGATCCCAAATCAGACAAAGACCACATCCAAAAGGAGAATTACAGACCAATATCCTTGATGATCACGGATGTGAAAATTCTCACCAAAATTCTAGCCAATAGGATCCAACAGTACATTAAAAGGATTACTTACCACAACCGAGTGGGATTTATTGCTGGGCTGCAAATTTGGTTCAATATCTGCAAATCAATCAATACATTAATAAAAGAAAGAGCAAGAACCATATGATACTTGCAATAGATGCTGAAAAAGCATTTGACAAAGTACAGCATCCTTTCTTGATCAAAACTCTTCAAAGCATAGGGATAGAAGATACATACCTCAATATCATCAAAGTCATCTGAAAAACCCACAGCGAATATCATTCTGAATGGAGGAAAATTGAGAGTTTTACCACTAAGGTCAGGAACACAGCATGGATGTCCATTATCACCACTGCTATTCAACAAAGTAGTAGAAGTCCTAGCCTTAGCAATCAGACGACAAAAAGAAATTAAATGCATCCAAATAAGCAAAGAAGATGTGAAACTATCACTCTTTGCAGATGATATGATATTTTATGTGGAAAACCCAAAAGGCTCCACTCCAAATCTGCCAGAACTTGTGCAGGAATTCAGTAAAGTGTCAGGATATAAAATCAATGCACAGAAATCAGTTGCATTTCTTTACACCAACAACAAGACAGAAGAAAGAGAAATTAAGGAGTCAATCCCATTTAAAATTGCACCCAAAACCATAGGATATCAAAGAATAAACCTAATCAAAGAGGCAAAGAATCTGTACTCAAGAGAACTATAACATACTCATGAAAGAGATTGAGGAAGACACAAAGAAATGGAAAAATGTTTCATGCCCATGGATTGGAGGAACAAATATTGTCAGGATGTTTATGCTACCTAAAGAGCAATCTACACATTTAATGCAATCCCTATCAAAATCCCATCAATGTTTTTCAAAGAAATGGAACAATAATCCTAAAATTCATATGGACCCAGAAAAATCCCCAAATAGCCATAGGAATTTTGAAAAAGAAAACTAAAGTTGGTGGCATCACAATTCCAGACTTCAAGTTCTATTACAAAGCTGTCATCTTCAAGACAGTATGGTACTGGCACAAAAACAGATGCATAGATCAATGAAACAGAATAGAGACTCCAGAAATATACCCTCAACTCTATGGTCAACTAATCTTTGACACAGCAGGAAAGAATGTCCAATGAAAAAAGACAGTCTCTTCAACAAATGGTGTTGGGAAAATTGGGCAGCCACATGCAGAAGAATGAAATTGAACCATTTCCTTACACCACACACAAAAACAGATTCCAAACGGATCAAAGACCTCAATGTGAGAAAGGAATCCATCAAAATCCTTGAGGAGAACACAGGTAGCAAAATCTTGGACCTTAGCTGCAGCAACTTCTTCCTAGAAACATCGCCAAAGGCAAGGGAAGCAAGGGCAAAACTGAACTACTGGGACTTCATCAAGATCAAAAACTTTTGCACAGCAAAGGAAATAGTTAACAAAAACCAAAAGACTACTGACAGAATGGGAGAAGATATTTGCAAATGTCATATCAGATAAAGAGCTAATATCCAAAATCTGTAAAGAATGTATCAAACTCAGGGTGCCTGGGTGGCTCAGTGTGTTAAAGCCTCTGCCTGCAGCTCAGGTCACAATCCCAGGGTCCTGGGATCGAGCCCCAAATCGGTCTTTCTGCTCTGTGGGGAGCCTGCTTCCTCCTCTCTCTGTGCCTGCCTCTCTGCCTACTTGTGATCTCTGTCTGTCAATTAAATAAATAAAATAAAATAAAATAAAAAATGTATCAAACTCAACACCCAATGAACAAATAATCAAATCAAAAAATGGGCAGAGGACATGAACAGACATTTCTGCAAAGAAGACATCCAGATGGACAACAGACACAAGAAAAAGTGTTCCACATAACTCGGCATCAGGGAAATACAAATCAAAACTACAATGAGATACCACCTCACACGGGTCAGAATGGCTAAAATTAACAAGTCAGGAAAGGACAAATGCTGGTGAGGATGCGGAGAAAGGGGAACCCTCCTACATCGTTGGTGGGAATGCAAGTTGATATAGCCACTCTGGAAAACAGCATGGAGGTTCCTCAAAAGGTTGAAAATAGAGCTACCTTACAACCCGGCAATCACACTGCTGAGTATTTACCCTAAAGATACAAATGTAGTGATCTGAAGGGGCATGTGCACCCAAATGGTTATAGCAGCAATGTCCACAATAGCCAAACTATGGAAAGAACCTAGATGTCCATCAATGGATGACTGGATAAAGAATTGGTATATATATGCAATAGAATACTATGCAGCCATGAAAAGAAATGAAATCTTGCCATTTGTGACTAAATGGATGGAACTAGAAGGCATTATTCTGAGCAAAGTAAGTTAATCAGAGAAAGACAATTATCATATTATCTTCCTGGTATGAGGCATTTGAGAGGCAACGTGGGGGGTTTGGAGGGTAGGGAAGGAAAAAAGAAAACAAGATGGGATCAGGAGGGAGTCAAACCATAAGAGATTCTTAATCTCACAAAACAAATGATCTTTGCCAGGGGGAGGGGGGTAGGGAGAGGGTAGTGGGGTTATGGACATTGGGGAGGGTATGTGTTTTGGTGAGTACTGTGAAGTGTGTAAACCTGGCGATTCACAGACCTGTACCCCTGGGGCTAATAATACATTATATGTTAATAAAAATTAAAAAAAAAAAGAGAGAGAGAGAGACTGTAAAACCCAATCTCTCTGTGTATACACAAAAGAAGCCATGGGAGTACACATTGAGTTGGAAGACACCTACAGGCCAGAAGAAGAGGTCTCAGAATGAAACCTGCCTTGCCAGGACCTTGATTTTGAACTTTCCAGCCTTTTGTTATTTTCCAGCCTTTTGTTATAATTAAGCCATCCAGACTGTGGCATTTTGCTATGACAACCTAAACAGACTGATCCATAATACCACCCTCATGACTTCATTTAACCTTAATTACCTCCTTAAGGTCCTATCTTCAGATATGGGCTTTAGCATATAAATTTTGTGGGGACACAATTCATTCCCTCACACTATACAAGGTACAAAAAACACAAAGCAAAAATTAGATTGATTAATAAGGTTGCATTACATAAAATCACCTCGGTGGTAAATATACTGTGAACAAAGTTAGAAGTCTAGCCATGGACTTAAAGAAGATATTTTAAATATTTATAATAAATAAAAAATACTAAGAAAATATAAGTAACTGCTACAAATGAACAATAAAAGACAAATAGCTGAAAAGGAAATATGTGCCAAGGATATAAACAGGAATTGCTAAACAAGGAAACACAATGGCCAATAAACATATGAAAAGACTCTCAGCCATTTTGCATTTCTGTAGGGAAATGCAAATTTTGAAAAATGAGATTCTTTTCATACACAGGTGATTAGCAAAATAAAAATGAATCTGGCAATATCAAGTATTTATGGGATGTTAGGGAAGGAAAACTCCCATACACCTTTTGTTGAAGAGTTTATTGGTAAAACCATTTAGAATGGAAGTTTCAGTCTTCCTAGGATAATTTAACACATGCATATTCTTTGATACAGCTATTACACTTTTATTATATAACCTACTGAAATTCTTTCACCTATGGAGAAGATAGGCACAGGAATGAGTCGTAAAATATTGTTGGCAGGAATGAAAAATTGGAATTAACCCAAATGTCTTCATCAGTAGAAATAGATGTATAAATTGTGGGGTGGGTTTTTTTTTAATGCAAATGGAATGCCACAGAGGATATAAAAGGAGTGAACTGGACTGTATATAAACCAACATAGATAGAGTTTTAAGCAGAATGTTGAATGAAAAAAAGAAAAGCAAGCTAAACAGAATATTATCCTGAATAAGATGAATTTTATTTCACTTCCATGACGTCGGAAGGCCTAAGGATCATCAGAATTTAACGGTATAAATAACCCTGCCCCTGTTGTCAAGGACAACTTGTAGATTTATATTTTATTTTATTTTATTCATTTATTTATTTTTAGGAGAAAAGCTTTCTGGACCAGTACAGCAGGAGTGGTGGAAACAAGGGTAATATCTCTGGTGGTCTCAGATTAGCTTTTCTTTGGCTGTCTGGGATTTAACCACAGCACAAAAAGAACATAATAAGGGTGTCCAGATAGTCCAGATGCTGACCTCAGGACTGATGCAATTAAGAAAGCAAAGGTCAACGGGGTTTGCTGACCTCTATCCCTCCTGATTATTGCTCATAATCACACTCAAGGCATGCTCTGATAGGTATTACCTTTTATACATCCCCTTCCTAGCTAAGTCTGTACTGGTCTGATCCTTCCAAATGGACCATCTTATAATTATGCTATACCGTCATGATTTAATGAAGTATTCCTTAATTATAAGGTATTTTTCAAAGAAGTATTAATTCTTCAAGTCCTGGAAAAGCCTTGTATACTAGAAATGGAAGCTAGGGTTGCTTTGTTTCTGGTTGGTCAGATGGGTGAGCAAAAGAGAGAATCCCAGGAGGGCCCGGTAGACAGCCCAGGTTTATTCTCAGCAGCTGCGGCAAGTAAGGAAGTGACTATTCAACAGCTTCCCCCACCAACTGTTCAGGCTCAAGGCCAGCTAACTCCAGGAACTAGGGGGCTACATTTTAAGGGGTCTGCCCCACCCCTTCCAACTAACAGATCTGTGAAGAGGAGGAGATCTGAAGGAAGCCAGTGAGACTTCCTGATCTCTATAGAATGTATTATAGCAAATTACTCTCCTAATGCTGAAAGTTTTATCATAGTTACCTGTATAATAAAACACGTCTGAAATTTCCCAATTTAAGCCCAACATTCTGCATACCACCTGGTAGCATAACTCATTTTTAGCCTGTCACTATGGTCCCTAAATCTGTTTATCAACCCTGATTCCTCTTACAGCACTGATAAGAACACATTATGCAGATGTCTTAAATTAGTTTAAGTTCTAATTGACAGAACACTTGAACTTGACTGAGAAGATAAACACTAAATAAACTGTATTTATACCTTTGTTTATCTGCTGTTGGCATTTCTGTAAATGTTTAGAAGAGAAAAATCTCAACCACTGAGTAGTTTTTATGTAAATCAGGAAGGTAGTTATTCATTTAATTCCAAATATTAATTTGAAAAGTTTTGCACCAAGAAAAGCAATCCTTCATAGTTAACCAACTTCACTTATTGTGCTCTACACTTGAATGTAAAATATGTGTTTTTTAACACTATATTAAATATTTTAAAAATTTGAGAGACAACTCGAAATTTATCTTTTACCTGTATTATAGTGAATAGTTTCATTTTGCTTAGTCGTTATCATATACATTGCTTATCCATAACTTTAGACTACTCTATCAAATCTTGCTACAGTTGTTCCAACAAATACATTTTAAGAAATTTGAGAAAAAAATCATAGACTGGGGCGCCTGGGTGGCTCAGTGGGTTAAAGCCTTCGGCTCAGATCACGATCCCAGAGTCCTGGGTTCGAGCCCCACATCAGGCTCTCTGCTTAGCAGGGAGCCTGCTTCTCCCCCTCCCCTCTCTCTGCCTGCCTGTCTGCCTACTTATGATCTCTGTCAAATAAATAAAATAAAAATGTTTTAAAAAATCATAAACTAATAATTTTTCTTCTGGTTATTGAGGGTTATTTTGGGGGGGGGACAATCTTGTCATGATACCATTGATAAGAATTATATGGCTTTGTATTAAGTTTTATGTTGTATGTACCTTAAAAAAAATTCCCCAACACTTGAAGTTACTTTTGTTTCTTACTCACTTCTTTTTATATTTACCAGCCAAATGTTTTTGTAATATTATTCTTGCCCTCAGCACTTTTTAAGCATGATAGTGTTTGATTTTTGCTTTAATTTGTTTAAAGATCACATACCTTGCTTTCTAAAATAGATAAACCAATCAGTCAACCAATATTACCCTACTACCATGATTTTCCTATGTTTTGACTTCTCTGTTTTAGTAATTTTGTGCTAAATTGAACTGAGCTATAAGGAACATTTTTCCTGCATTGTGACACTTTAATAGAAATCTTTTTTGACAAGTATGTTGTGTCTAAATATAAACTTTTGATGTTTTATATTTTTTTACTGCTGATCAGCAAAGTACAGAGTACTTAATCATATCCCACTGCAGCCAGACTCATTTTCTCTCTCTTTTTTTTTTTTTTTAAAGATTTTATTTATCTATTCGATAGAGATCACAAGTAGGCAGAGAGGCATGTGGTGGGGGCGGGAAAGAAGCAGGCTCCCTGCTGGGCAAAAAGCCCCATGTGGGACTCAATCCTAGGGCCCTGGGATCAAGACTCATTTGTTTCTTAATCACTGTTTGAAACATATACTATTAGAGATGCATTTGAATATTTTAAATTTGAGGTTCTCTTTTTTATTACAGATAATGAGGGCTTTTTAAAAAATACTGACCATGATTATGGTTTCTTTTTTTAAAAAAACCTCTATGTTTAGTACTTATAAGAGTATTTACCCTAAAGATACAAACGTAGTGATCCAAAGGGGCACGTGCACCCGAATGTTTATAGCAGCAATGTCCACAATAGCCAAACTATGGAAAGAACCTAGATGTCCATCAACAGATGAATGGATCAAGAAGATGTGGTATATATACACAATGGAATACTATGCAGCCATCAAAAGAAATGAAATCTTGCCATTTGCGACAACATGGATGGAACTAGAGCATATCATGCTTAGCGAAATAAGTCAAGCAGAGAAAGACAACTATCATATGATCTCCCTGATATGAGGAAGTGGTGATGCAACATGGGGGCTTAAGTGGGTAGGAGAAGAATCAATGAAACAAGATGGGATTGGGAGGGAGACAAACCATAAGTGACTCTTAATCTCACAAAACAAACTGAGGGTTGCTGGGGGGGAGGGGGTTTGGGAGAAGGGGGTGGGATTATGGACATTGGGGAGGGTATGTGCTTTGGTGAGTGCTGTGAAGTGTGTAAACCTGGTGATTCACAGACCTGTACCCCTGGGGATAAAAATATATGTTTATAAAAAATAAAAAATTTGGGGCGCCTGGGTGGCTCAGTGGGTTAAGCCGCTGCCTTCGGCTCAGGTCATGATCTCAGCGTCCTGGGATCGAGTCCCGCATCGGGCTCTCTGCTCCGCGGAGAGCCTGCTTCCCTCTCTCTCTCTCTCTGCCTGCCTCTCAGTCTACTTGTGATTTCTCTCTGTCAAATAAATAATAAAAAATTAAAAAAAATTAAAAAAAAATAAAAAAAATAAAAAATTAATTTAAAAAAAAAGAGCCCCTCTTTGATAATATAATATAGTAGAACTTCTGCAAAGTATTTGGAATCTTTTCATGAAATCATTGGGAAAGACTTTCACAATGATAGGATTTGGGTTCAAGGTGGTGGGATCAAAATTGAATGTTTTCCATTTCTGGCTTAAAATATTAGGAACCAAAGTGTAAATAGAAGAAATCAAAACTAATTAGACAGAATGCAACAAAGACTTTAAAGAAAATATGTTATAGTAGAGATCTTAGAAGATTGGTAGTACAGGGGCGCTGCCTGGGTGGCTCAGTTGGTTAAGTGTCTGCCTTTGGCTTAGGTCATGATCTCAATCAGGGTCTCTGGGATCTAGTCCCCTGCTGGGCTTCCTGTTCAGCAGGGAGTCTGCCACTCCCTCTCACTTTTCCCCTCCCCCTGCTCTTGTAGGTGGCTGTGCGCTCTCTCTCTCTCTCTCTTTCTTCCCCAAATTTAAAAAAAAATAAAATCTTTAAAAAAAAGATTTTTATACCAATGAAAAGAAAGAAACTTAGTGAAGGGAATGGTAAAGCTTCAGAGACTTGAATAAGCTGAGTTAATTTAAGCGGTGTGTATGAAGGATCTGGCTAAAGTAGAAGATTTACATTGGGGAGCACTAGATGATAAGCCTTATATAGGTATGTTGTGAAAAAACTGAAGGCCTGTTAGGGGTTTCTATAAAACCCATCTAAAAGGATTAATGTATGACTGAAAAAAATGCCTATCATTGAGGGACATTTGAAAGAGAAAAAAAAGTTGAAGAAAGGCCACTTAGAAACTGTGGTCATTAAAAGTGTTAGCTAATTAGAAGTGGAATTAGGGTCATGGCACTGAAAACTGAAAATAATAAGTATGCTATGACTGTCCTGTGTCTTAGACATAAGAAATTATGTTTAACATTTTAAAAATTGCTAATTTGATATGAGGTGTAGAAAATGGAATTTTATATTTGGAACAAATGTTATTGAGTGTAATATCAAGGCTATTGCTAGCTGTTGTAATAAATTCAATATTTTATTTGCTGTATACCATGGAATATTATTTTACACTCAAATAACTGTTTGGGTATAACTGATGGGTGAAAGATATTTTTTCTACATAGTAGTTCAGATTTTCATTTTTTGATTCTACCCTCACTTAAAGCCTTGGAATTGTCTAAATTCATTCAGCAGAAAGTAAAGTAAATGTGGAGATGACAAACTTGTTTATTTAAACTTCAGCCCCAGAGTGATATATATTACTTCCAATAATATACTGGAATATAGGGAATGTGCCCTAGTTGCAAGGAAAATGGGAAATATCCTCTGTGGTTGGGTAGCTACTTCTTAGCAAGAAGTATCTTTATACAAGGAAGGGGGAGTATGAGTTTTGGTGGTTGGCAAGCTATCACTAACACAGAGACCATTCAGTCTCTATTCTCATTTTATGGATTATAATTTCAAAACTTAGATAAATTAGCCAAATATCTCAATTTACATAAACAATGAAAAAAATCCACTACATAACTACAGTCATTGATTTACTCATTCATTCAAAGACTATGTATATAGTCTTTATCTTAGGCTAGGCACTATGGTAGGTACTATGGATAACTCATTTAGACAACACAAAAATTATATGTAGGTTGGAAAAACTGCTTTACCATAATAAGTTGCATATACTGAACTTATTATAATAAATTTGTTTTAAAAAATGACAATTCCTAATCCGTTCTTTAATTAGTAGCTGAGCATTTAGGTTTGGAGTTATGCAGAGATTTTGTGGAGTAATGAGTAACTCAAACACTTAATGACTTTGTGGCTCTAAGTCCTTTTGTTTAGTATGTTAATGCCTCACTTTTCTTATTTTGAAAACTGAAATAATGTTAGTAACTACTTCATTAATTCACTTATTTAACAAGGATTTATTGAATACTTTGATAGGCTAGCATCTGAGGCTATATGAGAAAATAATTCAGGTTGAGTATCTAGGTTCTCTTTGCTTAAATTATAGATAATATATCAGATATTGTTAATAATATAGAGAAAAATGGAAAACAGCGAGGGATATAGAGAAAGATTGAAAGGTTGATGTTTTAAATAGGGTGATCATAAAAGACCTCTCTGGTATGTTGACATGTAAGCATAAATCAGAAGGAAATAAGAGAACAAACCATATAGTAAGTTGATGGACTAATAGTCCAGACAGAAGGTCCATCAAATACAAATATTATGAAACAGAAATGTGTTTGGAGAACAGGAAGGAAAGTAATGTTTCTGAGACTAAGGATATAGAAGAGCAAGTAGCCCTTATCAAGGAGCTCTTATTCCCCTCAACTTGACTAAACTTTGGAGAGGCTTTTTCTTGGCTAGTTCCCTAACCTCCTTTTTCTTAAAGCATTTACTTTAGAAAATTTAAAATTATAAATCCTCTGCCTCTTTGAAATGTATGTAAATCTTCTTCTAGTCGCTTACCAGTTTTACAACCTAGGAAATATCTTTTTCAAGGACATGGAAACAATAGCTTTGAAATGTAAACTTTGAAAGAGAGCATCTCTATCTTTCAACCTCTGTGGGAGGATGGGAGCTTAATTTCTGGGGGGACTTTGCCTTAACTTGTAGAAACAAAACAAAACAAAACAAAACAAAGCAAAATACACACACAACAACAACAGTAAAAACAACTAACTCTATCATGAAGATAAGTGAAGGTTTACTTTTCCTTTGGGTAAGAATGATTAGTAAGCACAGATAACCTATGATTTTCCCTGCCCCAGTTCTTAAACGCTCTCCAGCCCTTTGTTTTTGTTTCAGTGTGTTGAGTTCAGTTTCTCTCCCCTATTGCGTTCATTTTGAATAAAGCCTTTCTAGTCTATTTGACTTTTTACAGTACTGAGAGACTGTTCACAGAGTTAGTACAAGACCATAAATGGTCTTTTAACTATGTCAGGATTTTGACTTTCTTTTAAAGGAGCAGGAACTTCTCTGGAGTTTTGAGTAGAGAAGAGTCGTGATATATCTGTGTTCCAAAATGACCACTCTGGGTATCAAGTAGGGAAAAATGGGAGCGAGAAGCAGAAAAACCATCAAAAAGCTATGGCAGTAATCAGATCAGTGCATCACTAAATGTGAACTGAAATTTGGACCCTAAATCTAGTTCTCGATTTTGCATGGAAAGAAAAACACTCTCAAAGCTACTGATTAACAGGCATTGGCTAACTACTTGTTTAGTTTATCTGGGACTTAGAGAAAACAGATTGGAAGATTTGTCTCCAGGAGGTCTGGGGAAAAGGCATTTATTTTTGATTTCTCCGAAAGATGACAGCATATGAGTATGTTTACCAGAGAACAGTGGGTATGTCTGCTCTATTGCTCAAGCCTGGCAGCCCAGGCTCCTGCACCACCTCTTTCCCGTTATCTTTCCAGTTCTAGGTGTAGTGGCTTCTTGCATTTTGCTCATTTCTTTATCCTTCACCTCCCCACTTGCTTTGTCCAGCAATTCCAGCATTCTTATACTATATACTACATTGTTATATGATATCCCCTTTAACTGAACTACTTGGTGTGATGTTTGGTTTGTTTTTAAATCCCTAAATACTCACTAATTGAATCGGTTGTTTTGTCCGCTGTGAAATAACTGACCATCAGTGTATTCATTAGGATACAGCAATTGCTATTTTGTCAATTTATTGCTGAAAGGAAAGCTTAGTTTCTCTGTTTTAGTTAGTCAGTGTGCCGTGTTGAAGAAACTGTATTTAGGGTTTTTTTGGGCCTTCCAATCAGGAGGCCTTGGATAAATGATCCTGTGTTTTGTTTTGTTTTGTTTTAACCAAATCTGTATCTGGCTATATATCTATATAGAAATTATTTTAAAATGTGAGCATAAGCCAGTCTTCCTCTACTACACAATTTGTTAGGTGGGTTACATCAACTACATAACACTGTTCAGAACAAAATCCACATAAATGTTTCTTCTATATCACTTCTCAAACAATGTCTATCTTGAGTAATGAAAAAAGTGCCACAGAGTTACACAGCAATACATGACTTGAAAACCTGCAATTGCTGTGGGTTTTCTTAAGAGCTCTATTGAGGTGTAGAGGAAAATGTGAATTCAGCTCCTATGTTGCAATTCCCTCATTTGTAAAATCGGAATAATAATACTTATCTGTCTCTCTTGGGTGTTGTAAAATTAATTAGAATGTTATAGTTCTTTGAGAATCATGAATGAAATTGACTCTACAAGAGCAAATGTTGATTGCCATTCTTAATGTCAATGCTAACAATAAAAAATAACATTTCTGTACTTTTTCCTCTTTTAGTTAGTGATTAGTAATTTGCAATTTTTAAATACTGTGGAAGACTGTACATTTAAGGAAATAAAATGCAGCCTTTGAAAAATTTTATGAAATAGAATATAAAATCCATAAGAAAGTAAATTTCTTTGTTTTGTTCATTGCTATATCTTGAACATATAGAAGCATGCTTGTCACTGTTCAGTATATGTTTATTTAATGAATATGGGTAACATATATTTTTTAAAGATTTTATTTAATTTATTTTTTGTTTTTTTTTAAGATTTTATTTATTATTTATTTGACAGACAGAGATCACAAGTAGGCAGAGAGGCAGGCAGGCAGAGAGAGAGGGGGAAGCCGGCTCCCTGCTGAGCAGAGAGCCCAATGTGGGGCTCGATCCCAGGGCCCTGGGATCATGACCTGAGCCGAAGGCAGAGGCTTTAACCCACTGAGCCACCCAGTGCCCCTAAAAGATATTTTGTTAACACATGTGCATTCATAGTTACATTAAAAACTCACCACAAAAAGTACCAATCTGAATTCTTAGCCATGTCAAAAACCATACTACACACACAAAGAGACACATATTCCAGGTAAATAATTACAATATATACAAAGTTTTACTATGTATAATAAATTTCCAAGAAAATAACTAATTATATAAGACAAACTAATCAGAATACAACCACAGTGTATATAATAAATAACGAATTGCAATATGTGTTTCATAAGCAACTATTTAAATGAAACAACATGAAAAGAGAGCTCTGTATACTATCTATAAATCATTTTCATGTAATTTTATTAATATGTTTCTTGGATTTTAATGCATCATTACAGCCCCTTCCTTGGTAGTGTGTTCTTTCCCTGCATTTACACAGATAATTAGTTTCATGAAATAGTGCCAAATTGATGTATCATTTTACCTTCTCCTTTCAGAGCCTTCTAATCTTTTTGGTTCTGATAGAAATTTGGAATTCAGAACAGGCACTCTTGTGATGGAACTATAGTAATAATCTTTTTTTACTGTCCATGGTCCTGAAGACAACTTTATTTATTTATTTATTTATTTGCTAACACATAATGTATTATTTGCTTCGGGGGTACAAGTCTGTGAATCATCAGTCTTATACAATTCACAGCACTCACCATAGCACATATCCTCCCCAATTTCCATAACCCAGCTACCCTATCCCTCCCCTACCACCCCCCAGCAACCCTCAGTTTGTTTCCTGAGATTAAGAGTCTCTTAGGATTTGTCTCCCTCCCTGTTCCCATCTTGTTTCATTTTCCCTCCCTCTCCCCAGGATCCCCGCCCCCCATGCTACCTCTCAAATTCCTCATATCAGAGAGAGCATATGATAATTGTCTTTCTCTGATTGACTTATCTCACTTAGCATAATACCCTCGAGTTCCATCCACTTCATAGCAAGTGGCAAGCTTTCTTTTTTGATGGCTGCATGTTATTCCTGTGTGTGTGTGTGTGTGTGTGTGTGTGTGTGTGTATACCACATCTTTATCCATTCATCTGTTCATGGATATCTAGGAAAATCTTAATTTATAAAAACAACATTATTTCAGTGACTTTCATTTATGAAACTGACAAAACTTCTGTCATTTTGTCAGGTAACCTAATCTTATGAGAGTCTATAAAATGCCAAGTTAACCTCAGTTGATCATAAAAGAAATTCTTTTACTTTGACTTCTTCAAAAAAAAAACAAATAAGCAAAAACAAAAAAAATAGAAGTAAGATTTATCACAATATTTTTATCTCTCAGAATTACTACTACTCAATTTTGCTGTTATTGTTGTGGTTGCTTTGGCATTCATGGTTCAATGTTGCCTCAGCTTTGTGAACCTGATTCCCATATTCTGAAAATCAGTCCTCTCACATCAATAAATATTCCTTCATCTCACCTGGGGAAGAAAAACTTACCTCATTCCTATTTGCCTTTCTTTTTTAGGTAAATGTCTTCTTCCCCTTTTCAGTGGTCTGTGATCACTTCCCTTGTCCAGAAGGAACCCCATTTAGCCAGCATATTGTTTTCCTTTGTGGCCGCCTAAAATGCACCTCTACTGCACAAATTTTCTATTTAATATTTATCAACAAATAATGCCTTTTGTAAATTCCCTTTCCATATATGGGCATTTCCCAATTTATAAATGTGGTATGTTTCAAATATCCATTCCCTTTCCATATGGGCATCTCCCAATTTATAAATGTGATATATTTCAAATGTCCATTCAACAATTAATTATTTAATACCCAAAATACATTTTTAGTGGAAAAAAATATCATGAATTGTGTTTAAAACGTCAAGCCAACACTAAAACCTTTTGAACAATATTTTGGCTATAAGAAGTCAATAATTACAATAACAATGGGAAACACACAGACACATATATATGTATGTGTATGTATATGTACATATATATGTACATATATGTATATATACATATACATACATATACATATATACATATGTATATGTATATACATATACATACATATATATATACATACATGGGTTTTACCAATTTGGAAACATACATACATACATATATATGTATATATGTATATACATACAGGAAATAAGAGATGGACTTTAAAAGGTATTATTTCTTTTTCTCATTGATAATTGATTATCAAGATGTGAACATATATATGTATGTATGTTTCCAAATTGGTAAAACCCATATTCCAAAGGATATGGTGACTTTGGTGTAAGAAACCAACAAATGTAACAAAATAAGTATATTTTTTAAATGTACCTATTATAATCACCAGCTGCACTTCCTAAACCTGATTGTCTTAAAAAAGCAACTTCAGATTCCTAGAGTTTCCCTGAGATTCCCACCTGTGCTAGGTGGGAATCCTTAATGACTCTTTCACATGTACTTTGAAAACTCATTCTAAAGTTATTACGGTATTTGTCTTTCTCTGGCTGACTTATTTCACCTAGCACTTATATTCCCCAGCTCCATAGGCATTGTTGCAAATGGCAAGATTTCATTCTTTTTATGGCCGAGTAAGATTCCATTATATATATTCCACATCCATATATATATACACACACACACTAAGATTCCATTTATATATGCATATATAATGTGTGTATGTATATATATATATATACATACACACACTATATATATATATATACTTAGTAAGATTCCACTATATGTATTCCATCATATATGTATATATGTATACATATTATATTTGTATATACACACAAATACACACACACACACACATATACCACATCTTCTTTATCCATTCATATGAGCTCTTTGCATACTTGGCTATTTTTGATAAGTACCATATGATTTCACTCATATATGGAATTTAAGAAACAAAAAAAATGGACCTGGCCCAGGAGGGAAGAGAAAAGAAAACCAAGAAATGGACTCTTAACTATAGAGAACAAACTGATGGCTACCAGAGGGGAGGTGGGTAGGGAACAGGTTAAATGAGTGATGGGCATTAAGGAAGGCACTTGTGATGAGCACCAGGTATCATATGGAAATATTGAGTCACTGTGTTGTAAACCTGAAACTAATATTATACTGTATGTTAACTAACTGGAATTTAAATAAAAACTTGGAAGACCTGTACCCCTGGGGATAAAAATATATGTTTATAAAAAATAAAAAAGTAAAAGTAAAAAAAAAACTTGGAAGAAAACAATTTTTAAATAAAATAAAAATAAAAGTTTTTATGTGATAACTTGCTTCAGCTCGTCTGCTGTTTTCCTCCTTTTCTCTTTTAGCTCTATACTGCTTGCTGTAATCTCTTACTGTTACCCATTTTGAAAGTGCCAACCCTGACAACAGTGACCACAAACACAGTATTGCTTTTTCAGTTAGTGTTACCTTTTGGAAGGTTTAGGTCACGGCTGTTGCCATCATTGACTCCCCCACCAATGCCAATTCTGTTGCCCTTGCTGGTGTTTTCTTCTTCCCAACAGTCCATACACCATTACCAGTGTCAATGTTGTAACACTTTAAAGCTCAATTTTTCCAAGGAGTTTATAGAGAATTAACATTTTTGCTTTTATAATCTTATATCAAAACTTCCATAGCCTATGTGGAAAAAAGAAATCGAGATCTGAAATGAGAAAAGGCTTTGCAGTTAGGCATGAAGTGGAAATTGAGGGGAGAAACCAAAAATCTAGAACTCTAGAGTAGAATTAAAAATAATCTCCATGAGGACATCTGGGTAGCTTAGTCACTTAAGTGTGTCTATCTTTGGCCCCAGGTCATGCTCCAAGTGTCCTGGGGTGGAGTCCCACAATGGGGTCCCTGCTCACTGGGGAGTCTGCTTCTCCCTCTGACCCTTTCCCCCTGCTCACTTGCTCTCTCGCTCTTTCTCTTTCCCCCAAAAATAAATAAAATCTTAAGAAAATGTAAACTCCAAGAAAAGTTCCCCAAATGCTTTTCCTTCTTATGTTTTCCCTTCCTTCATCAACCATTGTTGCCTTTTCATACATTTTTTTTTAAATCTGAAATATCGTATATATTATATATGGGCATAGAAACATAAACTTGTAACTTTAAAGATAAACACAAACATAAACTTTAAATAAATAAATTAGACAAAAATCCATGTAGCTATGATTTAGGCCAAGATATCATTTTTAAGAAAATATAATGTATCTGTAGATATTTTATGGATGCTTCTATGAGCTCAAATTGTGGATCTAAATTCAACTATTATGATTGGGCTCTAGATATTTCATTTTCACTATTATAATCATTATATGAATAGACTGCAGATTATTCCATTTGTGGATGCTGGGGTCAAGACATATTTTTGCTATAATATACAACACTGATATAAGGAATTTTTGTAGACAGATCTTGATACACAGGGTTTTTCTAGGGTAGGTAATAAGGAGTGGAATTTCTAGTTATGAGATTTGTACATGGACATTTATCTTTACTAGATTACACTAAACTGGTTTTCTGAAAGGTAGTAACTACTAAAATTCCCACCAGTTAACATTCTTGTTGAAACATGGTATTATTTGACTTTGCCCATCTACTGAGTATAAAAATGTATATCATTGTGGTTTTAATTTTTATTTCCCTATTCATCATTTGACATCTTTTTATAATTTTGTTACCCATTAGTGCTTTTTCTTCAATGAAATTTCTGATCCTTTGTATTGCCCAAATTTTTTGCTTTGTATTTTTTATTGACTCTTAAGAATTATTTAGCATGTATTCTATATATATGCTGTGTTGGTTTTATGTGTTGTAAAGCCCTTCTCCCAGATTGTTAAGACTTTCATATTTTCTAAGTGTTTTTGGATGAACATAAATTCCACCTGAGATTGTTTTTTGTATATTGTGTGAGATAAGAATCCCACTCCTTCAGGATTATTACCCACTCATCTACATCAACCCTTCCCGAATTTTGAATATTAGGCAAACATTATGGTTATCTAAGACTTTAAATTAAGCTCAAACATATATAATGATTAAATTATTTGGACTATAGACTATGCCAAATGAAGAAGTGTATTTCCCTCTGATGGCTGGTACAATTATGTCCCAAAGTTTATTCTTCATAGTAAGAATATTAAAACCTTTTTGTCTTCTCCATTACTTAAGCTTTTAAGTTGATAACTCTAACTAGGTTTTAGTCGATTCAGTCCTCAGTAGAGAAATGTAGAAAATGGAAATCTGGTGACCTGGATTGTAATCTTGACTATATGTTACTTCACATTGTGTTCTTGAAAAAAGCTTGGAAAACTCTTGGGGTCTCTAAGTATTAGCTGTAACAACATTAAAAAAAATAAATAAATAAAAAATAAAAAAAACAACAGAGGGGCACCTGGGTGGCTCAGTGGGTTAAAGCCTGAGCCTTCAGCTCAGGTCATGATCCCAGGGTCCTGGGATTGAGCCCCGCATCGGGCTCTCCGCTTCTCGGGGAGCCTGCTTCCTCCTCTCTCTCTGCCTACTTGTGATCTCTGTCTGTCAAATAAATAAATAAAATCTTGGGCGCCTGGGTGGCTCAGTGGGTTAAGCTGCTGCCTTTGGCTCAGGTCATGATCTCAGAGTCCTGGGATCGAGTCCCGCATCGGGCTCTCTGCTCAGCAGAGAGCCTGCTTCCCTCTCTCTCTCTCTGCCTGCCTCTCCATCTACTTGTGATTTCTCTCTGTCAAATAAATAAATAAAATCTTTAAAAAAAAAAAAAACACACACACATAAAAAGCGTATCTCCCTCCCCTTATTCATTAAACATTTATCTGAAGAGAATTGTTAATTGGTTAAAATAATCTGCAGCATTGATTATGGATTGTATTTGAGTCATTATATTCAGGGGAACTTTATTATCTCAGTGTCAACTTCCACATAGAGAAATTATCAAATAATATCCTTTACTCATTTTTGTCACTCTATTGTCTAACTGATACTAATATAAAAATATTCTGCATAAATGAAAAATACTAAAACTTCAAATTTCTTCTCAACTTCAGCAGGGCCTTCCTTTTAGAAGTAAGGTCAGGAAATAAGAGATGGACTTTAAAAGGTATTATTTCTTTTTCTCATTGATAATTGATTATCAAGATGTGAACAGTTTTTGGTTTTTTGTTTGTTTTGTTTTGTTTTGCTGTTCTTTCACTCCTTAATAGAGAGGAATCATGGTAAACAAAACTCCTCATGGTTTTAATGAGTAATGGTGTATTACCCACATGCTCAGTCTATGTTTCTTGAGTATGTAACCTCCTTAGAAGCATAAGTCAGAAGCCTAGAGTTATTAAAAACATTTCCGGAAGAAAAGAAGGAGCAAGAGCAACTTCCTTAGAAATGAGACGTTTAAAAAAAAAAAAAAAAGAAAAAAGAAAGAAGACCTTTACAAAATCATTGCGTTTTTCTAGAGATAGAGTAGAATAATAATAATTCATGAAGTTGAAATTTACCTGTTCTCTGTATTTAATTTATTAATACCCAAAGTTAACCAGCATATTACAATTAAGCAGAGCACTGGAAATGTTAAATAATAGAAGTTTTATCCCATATGAAAAACAATTCAATTACTATAAATATATACAAAACAAAAAGAAAAGAAAAAAGCTGCATTTGCAATTTAAAGCTATCAGGCAGGTGTGTAATGTCACATGTCTGCAGAAGCCTATTTATATATGCACATCTTAATACCAACTCGTTGGCCCTATTCATTAAGGGGAAAATGCTGATTGGAAACAATTTTCATTTTTCAGTGCACCCCAAGAGTTCCTTCTGAAAAAAAATATTTCTAATTAAATAGTTTAGTCTCATTTTAATGAATTCATAAATTTTTATGAATTCATAAATATTGTTTCTCTGAGATTGTTGTTTAAGCAGCATGTAAATATGTATATGTAGCTACCTGATATATAAATTATATATGTCTGTGTATGTGAAGGTGACAAATAATTTTATTTAAAGAGAAAGCCAAAAGTGGACAATAAGTATAATTAATTTGTATTACATCCTTCAATAGTTTAGAAATAAATAATGTAAGACTTTAAAACCCATAATGTCCAACATTGCATTAAAAATTAATAAGAATACTTTTTATGCATTTTCTATGTGGGAAAATCCATTTTTTCCCCCCCGTCTTATGTTTCTCTTTTAAAGAACATATTGTTGTTGGAATCCTTGTTTATCCAAGGCAGATCTCATAAAAGTACATATTTAATTCTGTAATTGGGGCTTTTAAAATGAGTGGAATATGGTTTGATTTGTATTTTAGAAACACATTTATAGCAGTTCCAAAGATCAATGGCAAATCAAGATATTTTTGAGCCAACCATAACCGAAGCAAATTAAGAGGCCATCACTACAAACCAAAAAAAGGGTGATGAGCTTGTAAAAAAGAGAGGTAGCTGTGGGAATGAAAAGTAGAAGACAGATTCCAAAGATATCCAGGAGATGGAATTAACACAATGTGGTGACTGATTGAATGTGAGAAATGAGATGAATAGATGAGTTGAGGATTATAATGAGGTTTCCGAGTTTGGGTGACTCACTGAATAGTGATTTTATTAACTGAAAAGAAACATAAAAGGGAAAGAACAATTTTGGAGAGGAAAAGAACAACCCCTACCTGGAATGTGTGAAAACAAAAATCTCCCACCGGCTATCCACATGAAAGTTATCCAGTAAGCCTTTTTATTTTATTATTTTATTTTTATTTTATTTTCAAGATTTATTTATTTATTTATTTATTTTGAGAGAGAGTGTGTGCACAAGCAGGGGGAGCCTGATCCCATGCTCCCTCCCACAACCTTGAGATCATGACCTGAGCCAAAACCAAGTCAGATGCTCAACCAACTGAGCCACCCAGGTGCCCCTAGTAAGCAACTTTAGAATACAGGTTTGTATTACATAAGGGGGGAGGAAGAGTTTGTAAATAAAAATTTGGAAATCACTGACATAAAGGAATACTCTTATGAAGGGATTAAGTTAACCCACTGAAATCATGTAGAATGCACAGAGAAATTATCCAATAATTGAACTCTGTGAAACACAAATGTTTGTAAGGTGAATGGTAAAATGGAAATCAGGGCAGGGCTAAAAAGGAGCAACCAGAAAGGAGAGAGCCAAATTAAGAATTGGATATTGTATCTTTGAGTTTCAAGAGAGAAAGAGTAGTCTACTATTTTCTAAATTGCTGCATAAATTTGGAAAAGGCTGAACATTATAAGATCACTACTGACTTTTAGAGCACTTATCAAAGAAGTGTTTGGGTCACACACCAAATTGCAGTAGGTAAGTGAGTAAACTGGAGGATGAAGAACTCATGTTCCCATAGAGCTGTTTTCAACTGTTATCAGTTCTATTTAATTCCCTCATAAAACTACCTTATTATACTTTAACTTGAGTTAGCTCTAAGTTGGCATTGCTGCTAGGTCTATTTTTTTTTTTTTTTAATAATTGTGGCTTCTTTTCTTACAGGGGGAAAGATGAAATTATAATCATCTTTCTCATTTTTCCTAGGAATCTGGAGATTTCCAGTTCCTGTAAGTTATCCCTGCTCTCTGTGGTTTGGTTTGCATGTAGCATTTTGATAATAACAATAAAGACATGTTATTCTTAAAGAAAGGGTTTTACTTGAGGGGCGCCTGGGTGGCTCAGTGGGTTAAGCCACTGCCTTCAGCTCAGGTCATGATCTCAGGGTCCTGGGATCAAGCCCCGCATCGGGCTCTCTGCTCAGCAGGGAGCCTGCTTCCTCCTCTCTCTCTGCCTGCCTCTCTGCTTACTTGTGATCTCTGTCTGTCAAATAAATAAATAAAATCTTCAAAAAAAAAAAAAAGAAAGAAAGAGTTTTACTTGGCACAGGCTAGAAAGTAAAATCTGAAATAAGACTTAGCAGTATGTAAGAAGATGGTGAAGGATATCATAATTTTAGAAGTTAAGGTTCCAAATTGTTAGATCTCCTACCTTATCACAAATAAGTAGATAATGAATAGAACTTAAAGACACTATGGTAAGATCCTTAGACAAATCTGGTATACACTCTTTTGAGATCACACCACATATATTAATTTCAATTTTATTGCTACAAAACATGGTTAAATCATTCTAAAAGCAATCAGAACCTGCTTAAGGACTCAGCCTAACATGCCAGTGGAGTAGAATACCTTATTTGCTTATACAAGAGTTCTACCCTAGCAAACATTTATTATTTAAGGTCCTGGTGGGAGGTCTACCCTAAAACACTGTGTTTTCTACTAAATATCCTTTACTTAATTTTCAAATTCCCATCTTGCATACACCATCTTTCCACACATGCTTGATACTTTAGAAGTAGTAATGTATGTCATACAGATTTCCAGCAGGAAGTAGATACTACATTCCAATTCAGATAAAAGAGGGCTTAAAAGAAGCAAACACATAGTTTGGAGAGGGATAGGAAATTCACAAGAGACAGTGGAATATGCCAGGGATAGCAAAGTTCCCATATTACCCTTAGGTATTTGGGGAGAAAGAAAATTCAATTAGTGCTAAATTGCAGATGGAAAAACCTAAGAGGCATGTTGATTTGCAGTCTGAGGTCTTTCCATGGAAGGTCACAGATAGCTTGCCGCCTTGCCGCATAGCCAAAGAAAGACAGTAGAGAGAGGGGGAAAAAATAATGTCTGATTCTTTTCCCTCCTTGCTTCCCTTCCATCCACTATCAAAGATCTCTAATGATGGACCCCAGAGGGAATGGACTCTATTGGTGTAGTCAGTACAAGTTAGCCTCCACGGACGTAGAACAGGATGGAAAAGCATAAAGAATAGTAGCTACAGATGGGGGAAAAAACAAACTCTAATGAATGATAGGGTGTTCAACATAGTTAGTACTCAAGGAAATGAAAATTTAAAACAAAATACATTTTAAGTATACCTATTAATATGTCCAAAAAATAAAAAAGCTGGTACGTCTGGTATTGGTGAAGTTAGAGAATAATCTAAACATCATATATTACTGTGTAACATGTGAATTGGTATAACTTTGGCATATTCTACCAAGACTGAGTATACCCTATGATCAAACAATTTCACTTCTGAAAATATAAAAGTGTGATTTTTGCATGTTAAAAGACTTGTAGAGAATATAAATAACAACACTGTTTATAATAGTCACAAGTAGAAACAATCCAAATGCCCATAATAATGTAATAAATTGGTAAACTGTGGTATATTTGTATATGCAATATAATATAGCAATGAAAATGAGCATACGACAGGGATAAAACTCACAGATAGTGTTTATTTAATGAAATAAATCAAACACTAAAGAAAACATGGGGTATGTTTTCATTTATATAACATTCAAAAAGAAGTAAATTAATCTTAGTGATAGAAATCAGAATCATGGATACCTGGGAACTATAATTACTGGGAAGAGATACAAGGGAAGCTTCTGAAGTGGTGGAGTGATGGCTATGCAGGTATGTTCACTTTGTAAATATTTACCAAACTGAACACTTATCATTTGTTCACTTTTGTATATGTGTAGTATAACTGAATTTCTAAAAGAAAGAAATAAGAAAATTGTGTCTGAAAAATCCAGTGAAGATACCTTGTACACCAAGAAGTGAGTATTTTCCCAAACTCTGGCTTTGTCCAGCACTACTTGGAAAGGGATCTCACCCACATGGTGAGGAACATCTGATTTGGGCATGAGATATCATCATGCGGTAGATAAAATGTACTAGCTTCCTATCCTTAGGATCAGGAAACCTTGCATTTAGTTGTAGTGACATTTCAAACCACCTGTTAATCCCATTATGCTCCATTTTGCCCATTTATACATGGATAGATTGAAATAATTATTAAGATCTTCTTTTGCCAAATCTGATTCTTACCAATTAAAACGTAGATAGATAAATGATAGATAGATAGACCAGTAATGTGAGAAAGGTAAGTCTTTATGCTTTTTCATGTGTGTATGTCTTTGTAGATATACTTAAGACACCTCAATATGAAATTGTAATGAATAAAAATCCAGCAGTTGAAGCTCTAAAAAAAAAAAAAAAGCAAGCTAACAAGATTAGCAATAAGACAAAACCAAAGCAAATACAATGCAGATCAATATCAAGTTTTAACTTGACCAATATTTTAAATAAAGTGTAAGAAGAAGAAGCTGGACACATTGATGTGTATGACAAAGAGCAGTGTATTCCTCATAGTACATTTTTGTAGTCTGATGGTCTAAATTTATCCCGTCTACGAGATTTATCTTATATATAAAGGAAAGTAATCAATAATGAAACAGAGAAGTATCTGCTTGCTTAGCAGATCCCACATATTTTAAAATAAAAATAAGATTTTCCTTCAAGAGGAAGTATATTTTCATGACAGGTTATGGAGATAAATTCTGTTTTTTCAAAACACTGCATGTGACAATAATTAAGCCTGTTGTTTATTTTTAAGTTTAGATTTACTTAACAGCCATTAAAATCTCAGTGTTTGTATTTGTCTGTAGTGAGATTCTTCCATCCACTTCACCATGGTTCACAGCAGGCAGTCAAGACTAATAATAATGGCATGTTAATATTAGAAGAGTCTCCAGCTCTCAAACTGAAATATGAAATGTTTAAAAACTAATATTTAGTTTAAATGTATGATTGTTTTATCCCTTCAGAGGGATGAACATGTTGATTTTCACTAGTTTTATGTTCTTATAAGATGCTGCCACTCTGGAGGGAGGAGTTTAGTTGAAATACAATTCATCCACAGCTTAATAGCAAATGTGTAGAGCCAAACTGGGGCAAAATGGAATATATTGTGTAAGAACCTGAGCTATAGAATCCAATAGATTTGTGTTTGGAACTTAGCTAAATAATAAAACAATATTTTTATTTATTTATTTATTTATTTATTTATTTATTTATTTATTTTTAAGATTTTATTTATTTATTTGACAGAGATCACAAGTAGGCAGAGAGGCAGGCAGAGAGAGGGGGGAAGCATGCTTCTTGCTGAGCAGAGAGCCCTATGCAGGGATCAATCCCTGGGATCATGACCTGAGCTGAAGGCAGAGGCTTTAACCCACTGAGCAACCCAGGCACCCCAAAACAACATTTAAAAAAAAGATGTTTCTCTATTATCAAATCATCTCCAGAGTACTCTAAAACATGAAGCGATAAAAAAAAAAAAATGGAATTAAGAAAGATCAAACACAACTTTTAGGACTATGGGAAAAATAAAAGAGTGTATATTTTGTGAATTAAGATATTGTCAATAGATACTTTTCATTTAGGATAAATTAAATGAAAAACCAACAAATATATTGAGATGGTGCTATTAGAGTGTGCCGGTAATATTGCTGCTTGTCTCTGCCCAGCACAGAACAAGTTGAGAAATAAGACAACACAGCATATGGAGACGTAATAGAATTGCTATTAAAGGTTATGTATGTGGACATATCAGATCTGTAGTACTGAGACACAGAATTAGACAGCCTTTACTACAAGGAAGTGCTGGAACCAGAGGCCAGACCCCAGGAGAAGGAAAGTAGAACCCAGGCGTCCTGCCTGCAGTTTGCTCACTGTGAAGAGGGAAAAAGAATAATTATGCCAATAGATGCTCATCCAATCAAAAGAGACATCAGGAATGGGGAGTAGTGCCTCATAGTATTTTCAAAAATCTAAATGTTGAACAACTGCAAAGTATGAAGCATTTCACCAAAAAAAAAAAAAAAAAAGAAATGTGAAATGTGTGTCTTGATACTAAAGAGCAGAATCAAAGGGACGAGTTTCTCTAGATGAAGAAAAAAACCATCAGCACTTGTATGAAAAGCACAGCATCCAAACAGAAGCTGAGCAGAGACTTATATCCATAAGTATCTTTATCTTTTCAGTGAGCTTTGTGAGGAAATATTTGGAATACATCATAATCCTAAATTGATTGATATATCTTTATTTTTGATGTGCAGATTCCTATACTAGGAACTTATTTATTATGTTTTTTTCTTCTTTTTTCAAATTAAAATTTGTCTTCAAAATGTCTTTACAGGCAGATATTTGTGTTAAATAAGACTCATGTGATCATTTCAGTCAATATCTATTCCTGTAGTTGCTCAAACAACACATAGAGCATTTTTATTGAATGAAGCCTTAAGAAACACATCTAAAAAGTCAGATAAAAAAAAAAAGTCAGATAAAGCTTTCCACATTCAATATCTTGATTATTTCAAATATTTCCACTAACTAATATTTAGTTATATTATAAATATAACTAATATTTCCACAAATGATTAACACCATACCCACACTCTTTATATACAAATGAAATTTTGGCATCTTAGAAAATTTATACATATATCTTATCTTTTGAATTTTTCCTAGTCTGTTGACATCAAAGTAGTTTTCTTTGTGTAGTATGGGAGATTAAAATTTTCAAAAGTATTGACTGTTATCTTTTATGGAAAAGTAGAATATTCGTATGTTGCTATAAATACTACCAGCCGTTTGCAAAAAGACTGTATTTAAAATAAAGAGATGAGAAGTTAAAATTGTGCTATTTGTCCATTGCATTTACTATAGATTGAAAGGGATTTGTAAGTCAAAAGGAGCAAAATGAAAGAAGAAAAGGTCAAAGAAAACAACCAAACTAGAATGCAGAATAGGTAAATGTACCCTTTGGGAAAAACACAACAGGAAAGGCAAAAAGATGATGGCACATATCTCAGTCTAGATGTAGAAAACTCAGTGCCAGGTTTGGTCTTTAAACTGTATTTTATGTAAATTTAAACAGAGAAAATTCCATTGTGAATATGTATTTAAGTGCCTCTACTTTAGAAAAGTGCTTGTTTCATTGATTGTTGAGCCTAATAATGGTAGTATGTAAGTAGGGTTTGCTTGTCACAATACTCATATTGCAAGTATAAGTTCTGGCAGAACTTTATTTGTTTATTTATTTATTTATTTATTGAGAAAGAGTGAGTGAACAGGGTTGGGGTCGGGGCAGAGGGAGAAGGAGAAAGAATCCCAAGCATGCTCTGTACCAAGCATGGAGCCCCACACAAGGCTCAACTTCATGACCCTGAGACTATGACCTGAGGTGAAATCAAGAGTTGGGTACTCAACCATCTGCACCACTCAGGTGCCCCAGAGCCAGAACTTCTATGCCTATATCACAGGAAATATTTTTTCTTTAAATCTGATTTAAGAGTGGCAAAATGAAGGAAGTAAATCCAACAAAAGAAATAACATTTTGTGTCAAAATTAGGACTCAACAAGGATAGTAAAAGAATGGTCAAAGAAAAACCTTTTAGAGTTATGAATTCATAATTTTCTATTTGCCCTATTTAAAGTGGGTACCATCCTTCAAATAAGATTTATTATGTGATATAGTAATGTTATGTTTCTCCAATTTATGTCTATTTGCTCATCCCAGATATATTTGTATCATACAAAGGTAGAGATAAATGCTATAATTACCATCACCAAATAGCTTATTTATTAATTCATGGAAAGCCCTTTTGCTGCTCAAAATCATTAATGTTTCTCCTGGCATTTCTCTGTTGCTAGGGACTCAATGTTTCTCCTCATCTATTCATGCAAACTCCATTCATGTTAAATTGAAGTGCTAATAAGAGTGCTTTTCTGGACTATGAAGTAAACATAGTTGACTAAACATATTTATGCTATATAAATCTTTCGAGTATATTCCATGCTTTTACAAGCATTTGATAAATCTTGTAAATGCTTCTGAAGTGATGTCTTCAACTAATGTTAATGAAAGTAAAAATTAATAATCTTACATCATACAACATTTTCAAAGTTGTATTATTTTCATAACTTCCCTTATCCTCTTCTTACCACACAATGATGTAGATAAGCAGTCAAGTAAAATTATGCCCACTAAGGGCAGGAAAACTGAACACCTTAACAAGTTAAGCAAAGTTTGAAGCCAAACTTTGGTAAATTGACATCTAAATACCTGTCGTTGTACCTGTTGGGAAAATATAATTAAAAGTAAAATTTCCTCCCAACCCAGAAATGTTTTCCACAATGGTGTTAGAAAAATAAAACACTTTTATTATTGAATAAGCATTAAGCCGGAATGTGAGGGATATCACAGGCAATTTGCTAAGACACTGCAAAGACATCTCACTCCCTCATATACCCAAAGAGATACAACCACTACATAAATGTTTCAAGACGAACAATAGCTAGTCCTCAAGTTAGAGCATTGGACAACACCATCTGTCACAAAAAGTTCATCCTAACTTTACTTGGTTATCTGTATTAACTAATCAGCTTTATTCAGACGAAAAATAAGCTTCTCAGCTCTTTATGAGAGAAAGTAGGTTTGGACAACACACCCATTGGTCAGTCTCCCACTTTCCCTCAGAAATTGGGAGAAGGGATGCTGTCACCATGATTTTTACATTTCAAAGAGATGACTCCCAGGTTCTTAAGAAAGACATACTTGGATCATAAAGCTGACAAAATCTCAGCTAACAAAAGGCCTATCTAGTCTTCAGAAGGATTTATACATATTTCAAAGACATGAGAAAGTACTTACAACTAAAAGTTTCTAAGAGGGACACCTGGATGGCTCAGTTGGTTAAGCCACTCTCTTCGGCTCAGGTCATGATCCCAGGGTCCTGAGATCGAGTCCCGCATTGGGCTCCTTGCTCGGCAGGGAACCTCTTCTCTCACTGCCTCTGCCTGCTTATGTGTACTCTCTCTCTCTCTGGCAAATAAATGGGATCTTTAAAAAAAGTGTTCTAAGATAAATGGTTTAAAAGGAAAGAGGGAGAAATCTCTTTTCCCATTTTCATCAGAAAGGGAGAATAAAGCCTCTCATTTTTTTAACTTTTAATTTTTTATTTTTTATAAACATATATTTTTATCCCCAGGGGTACAGGTCTGTAAATCACCAGGTTTACACACTTCACAGCACTCACCAAAGCACATACCCTCCCCAATGTCCATAATCCCACCCCCTTCTCCCAAACCCCCTCCCCCCAGCAACCCTCAGTTTCTTTTGTGAGATTAAGAGTCACTTATGGTTTGTCTCCCTCCCAATTCCATCTTGTTTTATTTATTCTTCTCCTACACCCTTAAGCCCCCATGTTGCATCACCACTTCCTCAAATTGGGGAGATCATATGATAGTTGTCTTTCTCCGCTTGACTTATTTCGCTAAATAGCGAAATAAGCCTCTCATTTTTTTAAAAAAAATTATTAACATATAATGTATTATTTGTTTCAAGGGTACAGGTCTGTGAATTATCAGTCTTTTACAATTCATAGCACTTACCATAATACATACCTTCCCCAACGTCCATAACCCAGCCACCCTATCCCTCCCCCACCACCCCCAGCAACCCTCAGTTTGTTTCCTGAGATTAAGAGTCTCTTGTGATTTGTCTCCCTCCCTGGTCCCATCTTCTTTCATTTTTCCTCTCCGTTCCCCCAACGATACTCCGCCCTGCCTCTCAAATCCCTCAGATCAGAGAGATCATATGATAATTGTCAAAGCCTCTCATTTTAATTTTAATTTATCTTTACATGCCTAGCAAATTTCCAACTCAAGGGAGTACAGTTGACCAAGGATCTTTGCTACTGTTCTTTGACTTCCCATAGGTATCACCTGCCAGTGACTGAGACCAACAAAGATTCAAAAGTAGAGAAAGAGGGGTTCTTTGTTGGCTAACGCTGGCTCAAGTATTTTCTTGACACTTTTGCCTAACATTAGTTAGACAACATGGCTGACAAGGACACCCCTCCACATTTCTGTCTCTCTCTTTCATTGGGGGAAGACTTGTGTCCTGTCTGAATATTTTTCCAGGCTTGCCTGCCACCCTCTCTATTTACTTTCAGACATTTACCCAAATAAAATCATGTTTAGTGCTTCCTTGGCATTTGTCTCTCAGAAGACCTAGACATACTATGGATATGCCAAATAGTATAATCTCTGTGAAGTGGTAGCATTCAGAATTACTAATGTGCTTACACTTGGCCTGACACTTTTACCTCTGGGAGTTTATCCTTCAGATGTGCCTGCACAAACCCCAAATGATTTATGTACAAAGGTTAGACATTACCACAATGTTGTTAATGGGACAATATTGGAAATAACAGGAGCGCCTGGGTGGCTCAGTGGGTTAAGCCTCTGCTTTCAGCTCAGGTCATGATCTCAGGGTCCTGGGATGGAGTCCCACATCAGGCTCTCTGCTCAGCGGGGGGCCTGCTTCCCCCCCCCCCACCTGCCTACCTCTCTGCCTACTTGTGATCTTCATCTCTGTCAAATAAATAAACATAATCTTTAAAAAAAATATTGGCAATAACATAAGGTAACAAATTCAATGAAATAGTGTACATTCATAAAATAGAATGCTATGCACTTGTACAAAGGTTTGAGGCAGTTCTTGGTGTTTCTATATAGAAAGACCTCCAGGACATATTTTTAAGAGAAGAAAGTGAGATGTGGAAGTGTGTTTCTAGCACGTTACTTTCTTTGTGAGCTTAAAGGAAGGTAATAAAAATATATTTTTTCGTATTTGTTTGTATTTGCATAACAAAACACTAGAAACACACACAAAAAGGTAATTATTTTAGGAAGTAAGAGAGAAATATGGAAGAAAGGTAAATGAGTATAATGAAGTGTTCTCAATGTGTGTATTCTACTGTCAATTGAGCAATATAAATACATTACCAAATAAAAAATAAAATTTAATTTAATAAAAATTAAATAAACATATAAAATTTTTGAAACCAGGTATAGGGAAAATAATTACTACCTTATATTACTTTTGAAATGTTGTATTTTGTTTTTATTTCTCCTCAGTTCACTAATTTGTGATAATGATCTCTTTGTTAGTTTGAGAAATATTTACCAAACATCTACTAATGTTATTAGGCACCATGATAAATTCTGGGATCAGTAAATAGGATGGATAAGATCCTTATTCTCATGGAACTTATAATCTAATTTTTAAAAACAGAAGAAAAAGACATCAATCTCCAAGTGAGATAAATTCATTGAAAGATATACTGAGGAAAATGAAGTTCACAAGTGGGATTTCCCCCACCTCTAGGGTTTAGTCAGGAAATGGATCAATTATTACAGCAGTGATCATTTAAATTATTGCTCTGTTTTTTGTTATTTGAGAATTCTAAGAATGGGTAATACATTAAATTGTATAGATTTATATATAGATCTATCTATCTATATATATATGAAAATTTCTGTGTCAGCAAAGTTTACATGGAAAGGAGCAGAAAGTCATTGAAATCTACTTTAATTGTATTCAAGCAAGGCATGATCCAAAGTTTTTATTTCTTAAGATGAAATCTGAAGAGGCTGGCACTTCCTTTTTATGAAGTAATAAAAAATCCATTTTCAGAACTTGCATAAATTAGTTTTCAAATAAATATCTGAATTCTCATAGCCATTTGGCGTTTTAGTAGCCAATGTAATTAAATTTATATTCTGTATAAGTAAAATGTACATGTATATATATATTTTAAAGATTTTATTTATTTATTTGACAGACAGAGATCACAAGTAGGCAGAGAGGCAGATAGAGAGAGAGGAGGAAGCAGGTTCCCTGCTGAGCAGAAAGCCCAATTGGGGGCTTGATTCCAGGACCCTGGGATCATGACCTGAGCAGAAGGCAGAGGCTTTAACCCACTGAGCCACCCAGGTGCCCCTACATGTATATTTTTTATTGCATTATCTAAACTTTATAGATAAACCTCTTGAATATTGATTTATATAGATTCTCTTTTTTCATTTTGGGCATTTTAAAGATTGTATTTTCATTTGAAAACAGTCAATTTAAAACTAATTAAAATTAATGTTTATTATATAAGGCACATGGATTAAAAAGAGGTAAAAAGTAAAAAGAATCATAATAAACAAATCCATCATGCAAACTACCCTGTTTAAGGGATAAGACAGTCTCATTGTTTTTAATATGTTTTTTGTAATCCTATTTCCCCTATCCCTTCCCTTCTTTTTAGGGGGAATCTCTACCATGAATTTTGGATTTATTTTTCATTTGCTTTAGAAAAGTGTTATCATTCATTTTAAGTTTTCAAATAACTCATGGTTTACTTCATGTACTTTTAAGCTTTATTAAAATATACTTAAATTGTATATATTTATCTGAGATTTGCTTTTAGCATGACTAGAGGTCCTTGAATTTTAGGTTTTCCCTCCATGTTATTACAGGTAACTGTAGTTCATTCATATACATTACTATGTAGTATTACACTGTATGGATATAACACAATTTATTCATCTGTTCTGCTGATGGACATTTCACCTCCTATGAAGATATATATGTCTCTTGGAGTAGGTATACAGGACGTTTTTCCAGATATATATTGCAGATTAGAATTCCTAGTCTTTCTACATATATAGTCATCGATTCATTGTGATAATGGCAGCTAATTTTCCAAAGTGTTTGTACTAATTTGCATTTCTTCCTGCCACCAATATATGAAAGTTGTCATTTCACATCATCACCAATATTTGATATTTGAAAGCTATGAATTTTTGTAATAATGCCATTACAGGTAAAATGGTACAATATACTGATTTTAGTTTGTATTTTCATATTGCTAATATAGTTGAGCATATTTTTAATTGTTTTAATGATGATTCAGATATCCCCTTCGAATCTCATGCTTTGTTTTATAATTTTTTGTTTTTCTATTGTTTGTGGAGTTTTTATTATACATTTTGAATACTCATCATTTTTACATATAGGAAATAATTTTTTCTAAATTGGAGATTCTTATTTTCACTTTTTATGGTCTTTTGATAAATAACAATTAATTTAGGTAGATAGTACATAGTCAATGTTTTCTTTTGCTTGTGTTGTGCTTTTGTATCTTTTTATTTTTATCCTTGGTTCATAAATATATCCCTCTAAAATTACTTTGAAAAGTTTTAAAATTTTATCTTTTATACTTATCTTTATTCCACTTGCAGTTGATTTGAATTTATACATTAATGTTAGAGAAGGGACTTCATTTACATCTTCTTTCTCATTTGAATATCAAATTGACCAAATAATTTAATAATTATTTAGGTTATTTTGGTATGATCTTGCCTTGGAGGGACAGGCCAAAGTTCTAGGGGTCTCTAGCCTAACAGACCTAATACGTGTATTTTACATTACAATCTAACTTTTAACACAGTTTTTGCCTCTGTTATTTTATAAGTTATAGTCACCATTTTGGTTTTTTCAGTAGTTACCTTAGAAATTTTAATATGTTCACTTTATCAAGTCCCCTATTAATATTGTCTGTTCCCTACCACTGAACACTTAAATCTCAATCACGTCCCCTAATTTATATGCTAGTATCAGCTATGTAAATCGATCTTTCTTTTTAAGGCCACAATCCATTATCAATTTTTGGCATTGTGTTTATTTTGATTTACACACTTATTAACTAATCTCTTAGCTTTTTATCCTCTGGTATATTAGACTACATAATCTGGAATAACTTTTCTTCTGCCTAAAGTTTAACTTCAGGGTTATGTGTGTCTGGAATCTTGGCCAGTTTTATTCTGCTATTTGTTGATTCTTGGACTATTGCTATTCTGTGCTTTGTTTGCTTGTCTGTGGTTGTGTTTGTTTGTTTGATTTGATTTATGAATTAGTTCATTTTTTTCCTTAGAAATTATTTGATCCTTGGGGAAGGATTCTTTACACAGGATTGTCTTTTGCTTTTGTTAAAAGTCTAGATGCAGTAAGAAAAAAGTCCTGAGCCACTTTAAAATAGTTGCAATTTTTGTTTGTTTCCCTTTAATCAACTGGCAATGTTATTTTTAATTTCATTCAATCGTGAAAGCTAGCATGTGATTGTAAATTATCAGGGAAAAAAGTAGACTAAGTCCCACATCAACATTTTTGCTCAAAAAATATTAACAAAACCAGAGTAAAAACTGAAATTAATGAATAACATGTTTAAGTGTAGTTATTAAGTGCATTCCTGATATCACAGGTAAGTACAAAACACTTATGTCAAAACTTAAGTGAAAATGGGAAGCCAATGATTCCTGAAGCTATTCTTTGGTCCAACTGAGAGAGCTTCCACTTTGGCTTGTAGACTTCATATGTTTCTTATAAGACAAGGATAAAGTTCAAGGCTTGCTGTCAGTTTGGATCCTCCTAGAAACAGACATGAATGTATAAACAAATGTGAAAGATAAGTAAGGGAGAGAGTAAGAATAAGGAGAAGGAGCCTTCAGACAATGACTTAGGCCTGATGTCTTTGGAAAAAGAAAGGCAGACAAGGATTGGATGGGGAGAACATCAGGATGAGTACTCAAATTCAAAATCTCGGTCAGCCCTATAAAAAGCTCCAAGCAAAGATTTCCTGTTAGAAGGGCCCTGCATCAACCAAACTGACTCTCCTATTTCCTTGTGTTCCGTCATTGGCTGAGTGAGCCACTGAACAGTACAGTCTCTTATGAATGTAGTGACTATATGAATGTATGGCAGCTGAAGGTTATCAGATAAATACAGTCCTTCCAGCGAGTTCCTCTGAAGTTGTATCTAAGCAGGGCACCTTTACAGTTACTGCACCTAATCAAGGTGAAGAGGTTGTGACATAATAAGAAATATGTATTTGGTGTCTGTCCCTAGTTCCTGACACAGACTTCCTGAAACTCTTGTAATTTTCTGAGTAATGGAGTAATAGGAATATCTTACACAGTGTTCCTAAATCCCTTGGAGTTTCCTATGTGATAGAGTGTCTTTTGTTCTAATGTGGGAATTTTTGGTGGATTCCTGGATAGTTTTAGGATACAGGCTGGTCACCAGAAGCACCAAGCTATGATTAGAAGTGTCAAACTGTCAGTCCCCATCCCCCCATCCTCTAGGGAAGGGAGAGGGAGTGGGGACTGAGTTAATAACTGATCATGCCTATGTGATGAAGCTTCCATAATCCCTAAGTTGGGACGTCTGGGTCTCTCAGTGGGTTAAAACTTCTGCCTTCGGCTCAGGTCATGATCCCAGGGTCATGGGATCGAGCCCCCAATTGGGCTCTCTGCTCAGCAGGGAGCCTGCTTCCTCCTCTCTCTCTGCCTGCCTCTCTGCCTCCTTGTGATTTCTGTCTGTCAAATAAATAAATAAATCTTTAAAAAAAAAATCCTAAGCTATGGGGTTTAGAGAGCCATCAGGTTGATGAACAACACATCCATGTATTGGAAGGGTGGTGCAGCCCAGTTCTACAGGATAGAAGTTCCTATTCTTGAGATTCTTCTGGAACTCCCCTTATATACTTCTTTGGCTATTCATTTTTACCCTTTACAATATATTTTATATTAAAGTGGTAATACTAAGTTGTTTTCCACAGCTCTGTGAGCCCTTATGGTAAACTATCAAACCTGAAGAGGGAGTCATAAGAATTCCCGATTTGTATGGACACCTGAGTAGCTGAGTCAGTTAAGTGTCCAACTCTTGATTTTGGCTTGGGTCATGATCTCATGGGCTGTGAGATGAAGACCCATGTTCAGCTCTGTGCTCAGTGGGGAGTCTGCCTGAAAAACCTCTTCTTCTGTATCCACTTGATGCACATGTGCTCTCTCTTTCTCTCTAAACAAATAAATAAATCTTTAAAAAGAAAAAAAAACAGAATTATTGATTTGTAGTCAGCTTAGACATAAATGTGAGTAAACTAGGGACCCACTACTTGTGATTACTGTCTGAATTGGGACAATTTGAACTTTTAACCTATGGGGACTGCACACTGATTCTAGGTAGTTAGTATCAAAATTGAATTAAATTATAGGATATCTAGCTAGTGTCTGAAAAAAACTGGAGAATTTCTTGGTGTGGAAAACCTGCATATTTGGTGTCTGAAGTGTTGCCAGGAGAGAAACAATTTTCTTTCAAACTCAAAATATACCCTATAAACTTAGGATTCCCCAGAAAATGCATTGTCTTTATAAGGATGAAATAAGAATTATATTCCCCCTATCCCATCAGAGAAGTGAATAAATGTCTGGATTCTTGTCATTGAGTTGAGGGCAGAATGTAATTCTAAAATAAGCAGAATTTACTATATTTATATTCAAAAGTCATTTTATATATATGCAAGGTTGGTTTTTTTTTTTGACACAGACATTATTCCTTTTTCATAATGCCATAATGAGGTCATACATTATGGTTGTGTATTTGTTTTAAAAGGTTGTAAGCTTCCAGAAGTTGGGGACAGTAGCATCAAATTTTTCTCTTTATCTTCCTGGTGCTAGGCCCAGAACAGATGTGCAATAAATGACTTAGGTGAAGAACATGGATCATTGTGTCAGAAGGAGCAGTAGTGTTTGGGGGAAAGGTTATGGCTGAATGTCTTCATGAATTTAGCTTATCATAGGTAAGGGGTATTAGAATAATTATAAGATATGAAGGAATTCCTTACTACTCTGGAAATTTGCAGAGACAGGTATGCTGATGGCTGAATTACAACTAGAGGAAAACACTGAATATGGTTGAGGACAACCATTTCTCTTTCTTTTGTGGGAAGAAATTATGGTTATTACCTGAGATTTCATAGCCAGGAATAGAGTACTGATAGATTCTGGAGTATCTCAGAATCTTTTTCCTAGGTGTTGTTCATGTCCAAAGAGTCAAGGGTGCATAGAAAGTATGAATTAGGAAGTATAAGAAGTATACAATTATACTGTTATAGAGGAAACAAGCATAAAGACCATGACTCTGGGTCCAGACTACCTGGTTCCATATCCCAACCCAGTTTTACCTAACTGTAAAACTTGGAGCAGTCCCTTACCAAAGGATACTATTTTCTTATCTGTACTATGGAAACACCCACAAATCTCGCCTAAGGTAGTCATTGACAACATAAATGAGTTAATATAAAGTATTTAGATCATATCTTGGCACAATATTAACATATTAATATTATTCCTGCTTTCTTACATAGACACCCAGGAAGTTGGAGGGAAGGGAATATACTATTAATCTCTTAATGTTCCACAGCCCTAAAAGTTGTGACATAATAATAGTAACAATAACAATGATAATAAAATTTATTAACATCTTATATGTCAGTCATTGTGATTGTATAATTCTTATCTCATTCCCTCATCATGGTGGAGATAGTAATACCAATATGTTCATCTTTCAGACAAAGAAACTGCTTAAAAAGACTTACTACCTTGCTTAAAATCAAATAAATAATAAGCAATGGAGTTAAATTCCAGCTCAGTCTAACTTCTGAATACTTTTAATAATACTTTAAGAGAGTTATGCTCTCTTAAAAAGAACAGAATTTAATAAAACATGCATTGAATAAATGAAAGAACAAATGAATTTTCAAAAATATCTTCTCTTTCCACAATAAATTTACTTTATGGATATTTTTAGTGAAGATAATGATTTCACATTCATTTCAACACTGGTAATTTTTTTTTTCTGGTATCTTTTACAGGTGCTACAGAGCAATAATCTCCATAAGGCAAAATAAAATATGGTGCCCTGGTATCTGTTTCTCTAATTGAGCTTTTAAAATATATATCATTTGAATGAAATTATAATGATTTCATTAACCTATTTTGCCCTTCTTCAAATATGATGACTATAAATGTGATAGGAAATTAAAACTGCCCATTGCTGGAGGAAAGCAATCAAGCTAGATTGACCAATATGCTTACATGCCTGTCTGGCAACTTTTCCCCTCTAGATAGCAAAGCTGAAGGTAGAATATCATTATAAATATCTATTTTTCTATTTATGAAAAAAAATAAATCGTGAAAACAGGTCCAAAATTTTAATTAATCAGTTTTATAGAAGGAAATCTTACAGTTTTATTTCTTAGGTATTTTCACCTTAATAGTAAATGATAAATAGTGAATGATAAAATATTCTGGCTTATTTTGTTATATGTAGGTGATGGATATACATTCAGTGATTTTTTTCAGTGGCAAGCTTAAAATGCATTCCCCAAAACCAAATGTTTTATTGTGAAATAATTTTAAAATTTAGGAGAAAAAGAGACTGTTAAGTTCTAGTGGCTGTGTAGGTTCATTCTCTGGATACCACACAAGCCAGCTGCTATCTGAGAAATAAGGACTTGCAGATTTAGTCATTTTTCTCATCTTTAAAAGTGAAGAAGTACTGATAGATATGCTGGCATATGGATACCACAGAGAAGAAAGAAACAAATAAGTAATGTGATACTGGAAAAAGGAATATAAAGTAGCAATCGAATAAAGGTCAGAGATGCACTGAATTGTATAGGGGAATGCAACAAAATATCCACCCCCCCCACACACACATACATGCACACACAGACACACACTCACACTCTGGATTGTGACCCTGGTTTAAAAAAAAAAAAAAGAATCTAAAGTGGTTGGATGCTGGTACAGAAACCCCATTTATAGGTGTAGCCTTTATAGGAATAGAGATTATATACAGAGAACCATAATCAGAAAATAAAATTTTTTCTTTCCAAAAAGACATTGAACATTCATTTATGCTATATATATGCAACTATTTAACTCACCCTAAATGCCACCTTTTTAAATAATTACTTACTTTTGCTCTTGCTCTCCACCACTCACTCATTTTTAACCCATTTGAGAAAAGAATTTTCACCTTAAACATTTCTCAAAAAAGCTAGCACAAATGACAAAGAGAGTAGTTAGATATTGAGATAGGCTTATGTTTTGTGTGTTGAAAGAACTTTGGGCTTATTTGCAAAAAGGTAGTCTCTACACATTGTGCAAACATAATCTAAATATGACCTTGAGTCCTACTTCTTATTTAAATGATTTTTTATCTTGTTAAGGACTGAAAAAAGAAATTACCTCTTTGTCTTCTTCCAGCAAAAATAGTTATGTTCTGAATTAGTATGGTGTCTTCCTTGTCAAGCCACACATAAATACACAGAGACCTTGGCTTTTGGTGAAGAGGTATCTTGAAATTTGATGTATAAACCAGTAGTTTACCCTCTTCTATTGTCTTTCCTGGCACTGTAAGTCCCCATATTCTAATTAACATTCTGCCTCAAAACCAGATAAAAAATTTCTTGTTTATAAGAATGGACTTTTGGGGGTGCCTGGGTGGCTCAGTGGGTTAAGCCGCTGCCTTCTACTCAGGTCATGATCTCAGGGTCCTGGGATCGAGCCCCGCATCGGGCTCTCTGCTCCGCAGGGAGCCTGCTTCCCTCTCTCTTTCTCTCTCTCTGCCTGCCTCTCTGCCTACTTGTGATCTCTGTCTGTCAAATAAATAAATAAAATCTTAAAAAAAAAAAAAGAATGGACTTTTGTTTTCTCTGTAGCACCATTAATAATTAGAACTCTGTTTGAAAATAGCAGGAATAGCCAAAAAAATTATCCGTTGATAAAAGGTTGGAAGACATCTCTCCATAGAATGCTTATTACAAATGATAGAGACACAGGCTTTACCAAGAAGTCCATTAATTTGACCTTGTCAAATTAATGTAATAATTATAATTACCTGTATTTTGACTGACAGGACCATGTGTCTAGAACTTCAAGGAAGATGTTTTCTCCTGTAACAACAACTTTAGGCATTTTTTTTAAGTTTTTCTTTTTTTTTTTTTTTTTTTTACACAGAGAGAGAGAGAGCACAAGATGGGGAGTGGGGAGTAGCAGGCAGAAGAGGGAGAAGCAGGCTCCCCACAGAGCAGGGGGAGCCTGATGTGGGATTCGATCCCAGGACCCCAGAATCATGACCTGAGCCGAAGGCAGTCGCTTAAACAACTGAGCCACCCAGGTGCCCTAGGCATGGTTTTGGAATAAGACATGTTAATTCTGGCACTGATAGTTCCAGGCTCCAAATCTCTTACAAATGTTGGTGCTTTCCTTCTCAGTGTCCAGTACATTTCCTCAGGTCCCTACATTGGCAGTAATTAGAATACATATCTCTGTAATCCCCATTTCAAAGAAGCAAATTCAGCAAATCACAATTTTTCTTTTTGAGGAATAACTTTATGTTTGTCAGGAAAAAAGAAGCAATAAGCACAAACTTATTTGTATTAACACATGATTGATTAATAACCTCAAACCCTTTGTGTTGGTTTGTATTAGAAAGCAGGGTACATGCTAACCATAATGAAATTTTTCTTGGTGAAATTCCAAGCACTGCTCTGTGTTATAAATAATTTTATGCAAGCAGATGTAGAACTTTTTTTGTTTTTCTTTCCTTAGTTACCTCCAAGTTCAGGGAGGTGTGCTCAGAAATGTATTTGCAATATTTCTTCTATCATGATCAGTTCTCTGTAAGAGTTTATTCTCAAAAACCCTTTTCCTCTAGAAGGCACCCTAGCAGCCACAAACCCCAAGATTTCTAAATCTACCACCTTCTAAGACTTTTCCACCAGCCTTCCTTTCCACTTTCATCTTTCCAATGATTTTCCCTCTTTTCCAATCTCCCCAGCCTTTCTTTCATGAAATACCTTTCACTTAATTCACCAGACAATTGTAGAAAAGTTTGATGATCTGGAGTCATTGAAAGCCTAGAAACCAGTTCATGGTGCACAGGAGCCAGTATAAACGCATTTGACTTTAGAGTAAAAAGTTTAGGTGGTTCACCAATGAGGAATGGATATATAGAGATACACCATATAGATGTATGTGCTATATAGAGAGAAAAAGATATATGTGCCAGTAGGAATATATTTGGAAAGTATAAACAGGCATACTCCTCCTTTAGTTTCTAGATTTTGTTTTGTTTTTGTTTAAAACATTTTTAATAGTGCCCATTGTTCACAAGAGTGTGAAAAAATGATACTCATGTTTAACAGATAGTTTGAAAAAAATTGTTCAAATTTTTCTGCAGTGCAATTTAGCAATATAAATACCACAGTAAATTAGAAGCCACCAAACTGTGCAAAGTATTAAATGTAACAATTAGATTTCTAGGGACTCATCACAAGAAGAATTTACAGATGTGTTCATGCTCACCTCAAGTATACTTACCACAACATCTTTATAGTAGTGAAATGTTGACAGTGATGTAAATATCCAACACAGAGAAGTTACTAAATTAATTGTACACATGTACACACACACGCATATGTATTAGAAAAATATATAGCCATTAAAATGGCATAATAGAAGACTATCAAATGATTAGAAAATTGCTCATGATCTATAAAATGATCTATAAAATGTTAAAGGGTCCTTAAATTTTATATATAATAAGATATATATGTGTGTGTACATGTATGTGTGTACATATGCAAAATTAAAACTGTAATGAAGCCCACAAAAATGTTAATAACTTATCCCTGACATTCTATGGATTTTATTCTTTTTTTGTTCAGCGAGAACATTCAAATTCTACTCTCTTAGCAACTCTCAGTTATGCAACTGTTATTTACTATAGTCACCATGTTTCACATTAGATCTTCAGACCTTATTTATCTTATAGCTGAAAGTTTGCACCCTTTAACCAAGCTCTCCCTATTTTCCCTACTCTTCAGTCTTTGGCAACTGCTTTTATACTCTCTGTTTCTATGAGTTTTGTGATTTGGGGTTATGGGGTTTTCTGTTTGTTTTTGTTTTTCGATTTCACATATACATAATACCATGTACTACTTGTCTTTCCCTGTCTGGCTTATTTTAGTTAGCATAATCCTTCAAGATCCTTGTTTCCTTAAGTGGCAGAATTTCCTTTCTTCTTATGGTTGAGTAACATTTCAATATATATATATAGATATATATATATCTCACATATATTTTATCCACTTATCCATTAAGGGACTCACATTTTTTTAATCCACTTATCCATTAAGGGACCCATATCTTGGCAGTTGTGAATAATGCTTCAGTAAACATAGGAGTGCAGATATCTTTTTGATATCCTGTTTTCATTTCCTTTGGATATGTACCAAGAAGTGGGATTGCTGGATCATATGGTAGTTCTTTGTTTAACTTCTAATGGAAACTCCGTATTGGTTTACATAGTGGCTACAGGTAATTTTTATAAGTGGACATTATACTACTAAATATATAAATTATTTGTTGAATGAATGCATGAATTAATAAAGAAGTGATGGAATAATTGCATCAAAAATAAATGTGCAGGATTAATTATGATTATATCCCCTGATCTGCACATATTACCCTCTGCCCTTTATTCACTCCTGAATACAGAGGTCTTCTATTGTTCCATGTCTTTCATGATCACCATAATGCCAGAACAATGTGAGATGGAAAATCAATGCCTATTTATAAGTTGGACCTCCCTCTACATTAAGTTGTGCGCATACTGTACCTATATATTTTACAGCAACAAGCATGTTAAAAAATAACATATGTTGTCGTAAGTTGCATTCAATCCAGTTTTCATCACTTTCCCTTAATATTCTTCTAATAATTATGATTTATTTTATAATGATTTATCTAATAATTATGATTTATTTTATTTTTATAATGACTTTACTCCTCTGGTTAGTCCTTCCAGTGGTGATTCTGTCTTCTAGCACAGTACTTTTCTACCTAGTGGTGGTAAAAGACAAATTTTGTTTTATTTCCTGATTTATTTTTAAATGCAGATCAATAATTACATAAAATACAGTAAGAATTAATCACTAGAAAGAAATACTAAAAAAGAAATATGAAATACAAACCCAAGGTTTTTATATTTAATTCTAAAGGTATAAAATTCATTTCCATAAATATCAAACATAAGAACAAGGAAAATAATTATGAAATCTATAAACTTTGTTCATTGAAAGAATTACTGTTATTCTTATATTTTTGTATTCCTCTAACTATAAACCAAAAAGTTATGAAGTAGGGATTCTGATTTTGTTTATACTTTGAGAAAATAACAGATCCACTTATGAAGTTCTTAATATCTGTCTCATACTTATAGTCATAAATTACTTTGATTCAATAGTGTGCTAAATAAAGTATAAAGTACGCTTGGATTTTTTTAGGCTGAGGGAATAGATAGTATGTCTCTCTCTCTCAAGGATGATGACTACAAATTCATATGTTGGATCCAAAAGGGCATGTGGCAAATGTGGATCCTGTTAAAATGTGCAGCCTATTAGGTGACATTGCCAGTCTAGTTGCATTGCATAGTTTAGCTCTGAGTACTGGGTTAAAGAGAAACTAAACAGTGGGGCGCTTGGGTGGCTCAGTCAGTTAAGTGAACACCCCTTGATCACATTCTCAGGGTTATGACCAAGTCCCATGGCAGACTCCTCTCAGTGAGAAGTCTGTTTGAGATAGTCTCCCTCCCCTTCTACCCCACCCCCTATATACTCCCAGGCTTGCTGTCTTTCTCACTCTAAAGTAAATAAATAAAATCTTAAAAAAAAAAAAAATTAGAGAAACCTAAACAGGAATTTGGGACAGGCATAAGACATGGTGCTCAAAGGATCAGAAACTATAGGTGACTTTATAAAGTGGCAAAAACATAGCCAAGAATAATCTAGTCTCTTTGGAAAAAATGAAGAGGAAATCACAATGAGGACCATGACCTACAGAGGTCCTATTATTCAATACAGGAAATTTAGATGGACAGGCTGCACCTTCATGGGCACACATGTACCCAGGATGTTATTATAGTGTGTCAACTATCGAGTTTGAAAAGTGCAGGCCTAGAGATCTTAATAGACACACAGATTCAGTTTTCCCAAGGGAGTAAGTGGGCTGACTTCACACGTAGGCAGATCTGACAATAAGGAAGATTAACAACTATTTTTTTCATGGAAATCTTGATAGATTTCTTTGAAACTCAGTGTTTTCACCTGCAAAATGAGAATTAAGGTAACTGTCCTTCCAGCCTGGAGGATCATTATAAACATCAAATAACTCGGGTGAAAAGACCATATAAGCAGTTTATCATGTATGTATGTATGCGTGTGTATGTAACTTTACTACGACTATTTTTATTACCTGAGCCATCTGATTCTCAAGCACTTTATAGTGTGTGTTCTCTGGTCTCCTCCACTCCTGGTTCCCTTGGGCAGAACACTGTGTGTATTTTCACCAGAAGTTACTTTTCATTCCAAAAAGATTGCTTTATGTTGACCCAGTCCTATTACTTCCCTTAGATGTTTGAAATTCTTTTTTAATATCTTCATCCTCAAGATCATCAATTCCTGTAATATACATGTACATCTCCTTTGATAATTCTAAGTACAGTACTTAGTTTTGCTTTATTATTGGTGTTTTATTCTCCTATGCTGTCATGTACTTTACCATGTCCTTTCCAAAAGTTCCTTTATTTTCCCTTCAAAAAAAATTTTTTTTTATCTTCAGGAAAGCATTCCCATTCCTCATTCTTTCATGTGAGCTGGTGAAATTCAAAATTTGTTCTCCAAAGTATTGTTACAGTTCACCTTGAAAAGTGAAGATACAATTATAAATTGTACAATTTTCCTTTAAAGAGATACGTATTGCATGGAGCACTGGGTGTTGTACATAAACAATGAATCTTGGAACACTGAAAAAATAATAAATAAATAAATAAGGAGATACATAACCCTCTATTAAGTTGTTGATGTGTTTCCAATGGAACCCGAAAAAGCCCCATCCAGAAGTGCCACATACTTATGAAGGGACCACATAGAACTTAGGCACACTTACAAAAACTATCATTGTAAGCTGTTTACTCAGCCTTGCTCTGTTTCCTAATAGTGAATTTAGCTTTAATTTCTTCATTTGCTTTCATTTTCCATGTTTTATTTTATCTTACATAATTTTCTCCTGTATAGAGTGTAACCCAATAGTTCTCCTTGAGTCAGTCTCTGTATTGTCACACATTGTAGTGCCACTTTTGCCTCTGGTAGCACATTTATCGTTTTGCTACTTTGATCTGTTTAATTTCTACTTCATACAGCTCTCTGGAGAACTCTCTTCATATCTGTCTACATCCTGTGCTTCTCCTATAACTCAAAAAGCAGTGTCATTTGTGTTAAATAAACCTCATATTTGACTATAAAATAGAATTCCAGTTTCACTTGCATATTTTACTTTCCTGGAAATGCCTAAGAACCTCCTTGTAAAAGAATCTCCAGACCATACACACACATACACAGACAGAAGCTAGAAAAGCAAGCTTGTCTAATTTTCTGGCACCTTGCATTATACACCCTTCACACACATTCCCCCACCACTACATATGGGCTGTTGATGGGGTTGCTGGGAAATGTCTTCACATATTTCAGTAATGTTCAGACAGATGGTCTTAAAGAGAAACTGTTTGTGTTGTTGTTTTCCCGATCAAACATTTGCTTCATTGAAATAAAATTAGTGTTCTTCCCACTTTGCTCTTAAAGCATGATACCTCCTTCAAATTCCTCAACCCAACAGCTTTTTTCCGTGCTACCATGGTGCCTATCATGTGTTTTATGCTATGCTTAGAGAACTCTTAAAATCAATGTCTAATTTCACAGTCTACAACTTTTAATACATGTCTTTTGATTCTTTAAAAATTACCAAGTTGAGATTCTATTCATGATGACCATTTTTAATTATTGTAGTAAATAATATGTAAAACGTGCTTAATTTAACCACATTTCTTTATTTAGAGTACTTTCTTTTTTGAACTTCTTGAATTTGTAATTGCTTCCAATAAATCACTTGCTTATTCTATTGTTGTCACCTTTCATCAGCTCAGATTCTTTTCTTCTTTCCTGTTTCTGAAGTTGCTTTATGAAGATCACTCCCATTATTTAGGGAGCACAAGTATCGCCATTGTTTTTCTTTAGTGCCAAATTAACCTGCACCTTTTTTTTTTTCTTTTACTCTCCATCCTCTACCTTTCTCTGCACAACCTTAGATTTCTGTGGAAGTGTCTTTATTCTTGTCTGCATTTCTCTTTCTTGTATCATCACCCTATCTTTACAGACTTGTTATTTCTATATGGATTACTGCTTCCAAGTCCTCACCCTGATTTTCTCAGTCTGTGTGTACTCCTTTAAATATTTCTACAGATATTTTGCTCTTTAAAGCTGTTGGCTTGATTCCTTCCCTGGGGAATTTTCTTTATATCATTTTTAAAAATATGAGCCACTACTTTATGACATCTGGAAAGGTGAACAGGGAATCTCTATTCTTGATTACCCCTCTTATATATTTAAAAATTTCTTCGTGTTCTCATAGGGGCATTCTCAGCCTCCAAATACCTCTGCCAAATTTCTCAGCTGTTGAGAAATTAATTTCAGCTATTACCATAGCAGGATCAGAAAAACTAACATCTTTCACATTACATTATAGAACCTCTATTTTTCCTTGTATAAAAATACTATCAGCTCCTCTAATTTTTCCAGGGATCTTTTTGGTAATATAACTGTAAGTGTGTGTATCTAAATAAGTATCCTTCAATCTCATATTAGAGATTGGCTTACACTTTTGACTTTATTGCCAAGAAATTTCTAGTTTGAAAAACCTCTAGCCCTTTATGAACTGCATGATTCCATGACTCAATTTTCTCTTGGAGAAATGGAGATATTATTAACTGTAGTATTTTGTTTACTGTTGTAAACTGTGCTGTTGTTACACATCAAATGTTTTTACATGTGAAATTTTGGGCAGGATACTTAAATCTCTGAATTTTATTTACTTTATCTTTTTTTTAAATACCTATTTTTTTAAGATTTTATTTATTTATTTGACAGACAGAGATCACAAGTAGGCAGAGAGGCAGGCAGAGAGAAAGGAGAAAGCAGGCTCCCCACAGAGCAGAGAGCCCGATGTGGGGCTCGATCCCAGGACCCTGGGATCATGACCCGAGCCAAAGGCAGAGGTTTTAACCCACTGAGCCACCCAGGTGCCGCTATTTTCTTTATCTTGAAAATGAAAATCATACTTCACTTACAGAACTGGTATCTATTAGCAATAATGACTATAAAGTATCTGATACTCAATAATTGGCAGTATTAGTGATGACTGCCATTATCATAATTAACCTTTTAAAGTTCATTCTATCCCCAAAGCATTATTTTCTAAGACAGTTAAAATTATCTCCTAGTATCAATTCTTTTTTAACATGATGATTTATTATGTGGGCTTAAAAATATTTGTACTTGTTTTTAATGAGAGGTAAAGTTACTTTACTTTATAATGTTTATTTTTCTCTCCCCATTATTCATTTCCAATCATACATTGTACAGTTTGAATGCCATGTCTGGCACATCCATAATATCCACTTTAACACTGACAGACCAGTGCACAGAGACCTGAATAGAGACCCTTAACCTTCTATGCATCCCCCTTCATAGATGTATTGTTGAATTTTTGGACTAATACATACAGTTGTTTTTTTTGTTTGTTTGTTTGTTTGTTTTGTTTTTAATTCCAATTTCCACAAATGTTTTTCTTCTTTTATGTGACATTTACTGACTGCCCTAAACATTCCAGGCAATATGCTAACCACTGGGAATACAAAGGTGAAGCTAACATCCTTGCTCAAATTATTTCATTAACCAGTGGAAGGTATACCCACATGAAACACAGCATTACAGTACAAAGTGATTTTATTATATTTTTTGAGAATCTCTTTGATCACCTAGTTTTCTTTCTACTTTTAATTCTTCTTTTTTTAAAGATTTTATTTATTTATTTGACAGATAGAAATCACAAGTAGGCAGAGAGGCAGGCAGAGAGAGAGGGGCAAGTAGGCTCCCCGCTGAGCAGAGAGCCTGATGTGGGGCTCAATCCCAGGACCTTGGGATCATGACCTGAGCCAAAGGCAGAGGCTTAATCCACTGAGCCACACAGGTGCCCCTACTTTTAATTCTTCTTGAGTCTATCTTTTAACTCATTTTCAAATCTTGTGTTAATTCTTACTTTTTTCTAGGATTATCTCAAAATTGAAAGGAGCCTTAGTTTTCTCCTCCTCTGTTCCACTTTAATTTATAACAAAAATCTTTACCTTTTTTTTCCAGTAGATCATCTTCAAAAATATATATATATACAACTTTTCAAATTAAAAAATGGAGTATAATGCAGAGTCTCATATATGCACAAAATAAACCCATAATTATAATTATTTAGATATGCTTCATTCATCCATATCCTAGATATATAAACAGTTTACCCTTAAATACATTTTCTGTTTTTTCTAATAAAAATGTATTTTCAAAACTCTAATCCATTTCCCATCTAAAAAATTAACAATAGTTAATCATTCCAGTCATATACTCATTAACAAATCCATTCTTTGGATGGATTAATGTACAATAGCCAAGTCATTATGTTCATGAACTTCTGGGTCAAGAAATTGAGCAGTGCTTAGCTACGTGATTCTTTTGCTCCATGTGATTACTTAGCACTATGCATCCACATTCAGGGAGAGGGGCTATATACCCTAATTCTCAATTGGAAGAATGTCCAATAAATTTGAGGACATATTTTGAAACCACACCAGTCTTTAATATTATACAATAGTTCTATATTTCAAATACTTTCAATTGTCTAAAAAATGCACTTTGATACTTAGTGTTCAAATCAGGCTGCTTAAGAGATATTATATTTGGTTATTATTTTCTTTAGTATCTTTTGATTTTTTTAAAAAAAATTGTCTTTTTTATGGTACTGACTTGTTAACCAAACCTGATCAATTATTTTGTAAAATGACCCACATTACTTCTTTGTGATATCATTTAGTTTTATTGCTCCAACTCTTATATTTCTTATAAATTAGAAGTAAAATCTGAAAGTTTATTAGATTTACTTTCAGCATTTTGTCAGGATGTATACTATTTCCTGTCAAGACACACTTAATGGGGCGCCTGGGTGGCTCAGTCATTAAGCGGCTGCCTTGGGCTCAGGTCATGATTCCAGGGTCTTGGGATCCAGCCCCATATCGGAATCCTTGCTTGGCGGAAAGCCTGCTTCTTCCTCTCCCACCCCCTGCTTTTGTTCCCTCTCTCACTGTGTCTCTCTCTGTCAAATAAATAAATAAATTCTTAAAAAAAAAAAGATACACATAATGTCTGGTTGCCCATTATTAATGGTTAATAAATTACTTCAGGAAGTGAAAATTTGGTCACTCCATTGCAAATTCATGAGTTTTTGTTTCTTTTTCATCTTGAAATCAATAAATTACACTTAGTGTGATGATTTTACTCTTTAGGAATAAATACACCTATCAACCTCTCACAAAATGTTTTTTAAATACTTTAATAATTCTTGATACAATCATTACAGTAGTAGTGGTAAAATGATGACTTTCTAATCTATCCTTTATATGTATTAACTGGAATTCATACATAATTTTTTTCTTTTCAACCAGGGTTGTTTAGTAATTTGAAGTACATTCTCTAGAAAATGCTGATTTTTTCCCTTCTATTACTAATTTTTTAAATAAATTATTGTGGCACTCAATGTCCTTAATAATGATAAAGGAAATTTTTCTTGTTTTGGCTTCCTAGCTTTTTAAGAAACATTTTTAACAACATGAATATAAAATATATTTTTAATGTTTTAAATTAATTGTGTTATTTTTTTCTCTGATCTTTAAATTGCTCCCTCTTTGATAGTAGAATCTTCCTAAGGTTATCAACTGTGACTTTTGGGAATGACCACATTACTTTTTTATAGCTTCCTTGATTTTTAGCATAGCAAAGTATTCTATGTTAATTTTGTACATTTTTCTGCTCTAAACCTGAAACAAGCTATTTTTTTCTAAGTATCCCTAATAACTTTTAGTGAGAATATTTACCATGGTATATGCATATGGGTGCTCAGAGCCTTCGAGTTGATATAGCTCCTAGGCCTTTTCAGCAGACAGAGCTGGGAATTTTTTTTTAAGCAAAAATACTATGAATTTGGGTGCCTGGGTGGCTCAGTGGGTTAAGCCTCTGCCTTCAGCTCAGGTCATGGTCTCAGGGTCCTGGGATGGAGGCCCGCATTGGGCTCTCTGCTCAGCGGGGAGCCTGCTTCCTCCTCTCTCTCTGCCTGCCTCTCTGCCTACTTGTGATCTCTCTCTCTGTCAAATAAATAAATAAAATCTTTTTAAAAAATTACTATGAATTTATACTTAACATCAAATTTAATATTATATAATTTTTAACTTTTTGAAATTTTATATTTGTCTCTCTCCTCTCTTACACTGAAAATTCTAAAATGATTGACTTTTCATTTGCTTAATTTTATAATATACATAAAACAAATTTTAAATAACCATACTGATATTCTAACTAGACCAATGCAAGTGAATAAAGTTAAAGTACTTTAGGTTTTCTTTGTGTGTAAACATCTCCTTTAAGGAAATATAGCCGAAATATTACGTTCTGAATCTTATTGAAATGATTTGTTTGGTCTGTGTGATTATATCACTGGCATAATATGTCCATTTTTTTTAAGTTCATCTTCAATTTTTCAGACCTGCATTTTTATGTACATTTATTTGTAATATATACTAAGTTTGCATATTTTAAGTCAGAATTAATAACAATACTCACTCAGAAAACCTTTTTTTCATCACAGTTCCCTCCCTCTGTTCTCTGCCTCCCTGTATAAATCAGCTTTTATTTTTTTTCAGTTTTGTTTTGACTTTTCAGTATTTTGTTTGTTTGGTTTGGTTTTACCTTTTTCTTTTTACAAATACAAACACAAGTGTTATATTATATGCAATATTTTCCTTGTTTTTCCCCTTATAGACCTAGGATAAAGTTGTAAATTTATTCTTTCAGGAAATCTTTGTTAAAAAATTCAAAGTTATTCACTTTCTAGAGAAACAAAATACACAAATGAATAATTAATATAATTATGAATTTAATAGTAAGTTCAAGACAGAAGTTACTTGATGTTGTAACTGAGAATAATGGATAGTGGGATACTTAAATAGAATGTTCTAGGAAAGTATCCAGAGTGATGTGACATTAATCTTGTAAGCTGAAGGTTGAGAAGAATCCATTTGTGTAAGAGTCAGAGAAGAGGGGCGCCTGAGTGGCTCAGTGGGTTAAGGCTCTGCCTTCAACTCGGGCCATGATCTCAGGGTCCTGGGATTGTGCCCCGCATCGGGCTCTCTGCTCAGCGGGAAGCCTGCTTCTCCCTCTCTCTCTGCCTGCTTGTGATCTCTCTCTCCATCAAATAAATAAATAAAATCTTAAAAAAAAAAAAAAAGAGTCAGAGAAGAGGATGAGTGTGGCACAGTCTAGAAACTCAAACCAGATCAGGGAATATGGAAATTAGTAGCAAAGAAAAAATGTTTAAATTGGAGATTGGAAAAATATAAAGAGAACTAATATGCCAAGAAAATGAACTTTTATTTAAAATACAATAGAAACCCACAGAATGATGATGGCAGAGAAGTGACATGATCTCATTGACATTTTAAAATGATCACATTGTGGGTGTCTGGGTTGGTTAAGCATCCAAATCTTGGTTTCAGCTCAAGTCCTATTCTCAGGGTCCTGAGATCAAGTGCTGTATCAGGCTCCATGCTCAGCATGGAGTCTACTTCTCTCTCCCTCTTCCTCTCCCTCCCCCTCCACCCCTCCTCATGCTCTCTCTCTCTCAAATAAACACGTAAAATCTCTTAAACAAATAATCATTATGCTATTGGGAGAATGTATGAGAGGAAAGCAAAAATTAAAACTACTTTCTAGTATTACCTGCTTCACACCCTTTTACCTATGACTTGCTAATTTCTGTATTTTTCCTAGCTAGTTTGATTTGCCAGCATGGTGCTAAAGAAGCACATTTGTCCTCTGAATGCTTCAATCTCTTTGAAATCTTTTCTGATATAAAGGCAAAGTCGATATCTCCTTTGATGTGTTTCTATGCTATTTACCGTTTTACAGCATCTACACTTTCCTTTTGTATTATGTGTATTATGTGTTTATGTGTTTATGTAGTAGTTTTCCTATGAATCCATATCTGAGGGGATAGTATAGTATTATCTTTGAATCCACAATTGCAAATAGATGCATAGCACATCTGGAAGTTTTTTTAAATAAATAAATGGAGATATTAAAATACATCTTCACAGACGTTCAGGTTTCTTTAAGTACATTTTTTAAAAAAATATATATTTCCATAAAAATATTTAGTGGGAGGTAATTCAGTTATTTTGGATGTTATACCCTATTATTTCACCAAATTCTAATTAACTTTCATATTTTTATCAATCCCCCTTTATGAAATCATTGTGAAAACCATCATCCCTTTGGGTTCTATAACATTTTTTAGAATGATTTTTTTTTTTTTTAGAATGATTTTTATTTCCAGTTTGCCTTACTAGTGAAGTTACTAGTGTGTGAGAAATTGTGTATCATATTCCCTACTAGTAAGTAAACTCCCTGAAGATAAGAACTGTTTCTCTTTTATACTATTATATGCATGATAATGAGTCTGCTCTTCTCTTTAGTCCTTATCACTTTCCTATTTTCTCCTATTCTGTCCATATTAAGTGAACTAACCCTATTATCTGGTCAAGGTAGCCTTAGTCTTAGCCTGAATGAACTTTTGACATTTTTTCCCCCTACTTTTAGGCATCAGACCTCATTTTTCTTAGAGCATTTACTTGATAAAACTTTTGATTTTAAATTCAACTATGTCCCTTTAAGATGTAAACAATTTCTCAGCCTCCTGCCAATTTTAAAACCCAGAAATGTCTTTCTCAAAGACCTGGAAGCCATCTTTAAAATGTAATCATGAAGAAAGATTTCACTCCTATCTCCTCTTCTCTGTGGGAGGGTAGGAGCCTAATGTTAGCAAACATAGCATAGCTTAATTGCATTGATCAATATCCTCTTAAAATCCTCCAGTACTTTATGCTGGCTAACCAAACATAATAAAAGCAAAATTAAATGAAATTACGTTAAAAAAATCATTGATGAAGCAGTAAAATTTATCTATTAAAAAAAAAAAATTCCTCCAGTACTCCTGTCTTTTGTTTCAGAAGAGTTGAGTTCCGGTTCTCTCTCCTATTGCAGTAGTCTTGAATAAAGTCTTCTTTGCCTATGTATCTCTGATGCAATTATTCTTTGACATATTCATCTTTTAATTGTTCACTTGAACATGATCGTCTTCCTCTGCATGGATAATTCTGGAATAGGCAGACATAGTAAAAGACAAAATTGAGACAAGTGCAGAAAGTAAGTCTCCTATTCTTTCTTTAGTTTATCAGTTTACGTGATCAAGCAGCTTTTGAATAATTTCTGCCTATACCATGTGTTTAATGGTTCCTTTTTCTCTTCCACTTATGCTTTTGACACTTTTACTGAAGTTTACATGTTCACCAGGTTTTGCCAAAAATATTGTGCTATACAATGGGTAGAATGGTGTTTCTTTCCTCTTATACTTGTCTGAATGAACTTTTGACATTTTGTCTACTTAACGCCTTGAATTTGAGTTATCTACTGTAAAGTAGAAATTTCTAGCAGCCAAATGGACTTCTGGATGTACCACACACTTTTTTGAGACTTTTATATAAAGTTAAGATGGAGATGGCAGGGTTTATATCTTTATTTAGTAAATAACTATTCAGTAAAGTTAACCTAAGTAAATGATTTGGCCAAAGTAGAGCTAAGATTAGCCTTGTGTGTTTCATTCTATGTCTTTAAACCATAGTAATTCACTGTACCTTCTGACAGAGACACCATTGACAACAGAGCTCCCTACAGTCTAACATGATTTTGGGAGAAAATTTGTTCAAACTTCCTTCAGGAAAAACAAATTTCTAGAGCTAAAAACACTATAATGACATTGATGCAAAAGACTGATTTTTTAAAAATTCTAATGTATTTTCTTTAAAATACTGAAAATCAGGATACATTTGAAATGGATCTATCATTTACTTAATCCTTAATAAAGACTAATAATAACACAGTGTAAGTAAGAAAAATAACACAAAATTGCCCAAAAACTGCAGGGTGTCTCTGTTGTTCTTGCTTTGTTTTTGATTGCTAACAGAATAGAAGCAAACAGATGCAGATTTGAGCACCAGAACAGTGTCCAACCATAGCAACAGGAAATAAATAAATACTGCCCCCCACACACAAACAGGCTGGAAGCTATTTTAATAATAAATAATATGTTAAAGAAATAATGAAAGAATATACTGCAACTATGTATTATTGAATGTAAATTGCTGTATAAGATTGGAGTAAGAGAACAGTGGGTCTTCAAAATTAAAATATCCTTTTTTAAAAATTACCTCTTTAGGTCATCATACCTACTTAGATATTCTTGCTATATGATGAACTTGTCAAATCAAGTGCTTTCCTCATCTCTGAAAAAACTATATACACATACGTATGTGTGTGTGTGTATATATATATATATATATATAGAGAGAGAGAGAGAATATATATACAGTTTATATATATATATAATAGGTAATTCATATATATATGAATTCATATATATATGAATTACCTATATGTAATAGGTAATTCATATATAGACATAATAGATGAGATTATTTTTAGGCTATTACTATTCCTTTTACCACCTGCATGGGAGCAAGAGCATACTCCTTTCCACTGGTGCCATTTTTGACTAGGTAAGCTTTTTGGTCTCATGGTCAGTGAACTGTGATTCTCTTCCCTAGATTTTAGACTCGGTCATTTCACATGCTTTAGCCAATGAAATATTAACTCATGTGACATAAGCAAAGACTAAAAGCATGCATACATGGTGAAGTACTCATTTTTGTATTTCTGGTATTATCATGGGCATAAAATATCTTGGATGACCTGCTCATTCAGGAAGGATAAGAAATAGGTGAAACATATCTGGATCCAACATATAGCTTAGACTCATACCCACATCAACCCAGCCTAGATTAATTGAACTTCAACCAATCCACAGGTGCCTTAAATAGAGTAAATGACAATTGTTTAAAGCTGTTAAATTTGGGGTCTGTTTATATGCAACTAATTAATACAAAAATGTACAAAAATCAAATGCTATAATGAAGAGTAGTTTCTCCTTACTACTCCATTTTCTAATTATCCAAGTCCTTGCTCAGAAAGTAAATACTACTACCAATTATTTACATATCCTTTAGATATCCTATGCATATGTAAGTAATAATGTGCTTTTGTAGACACATATTTCAAAAAAATCCATTTTTACATAAACTGATCTATACCTTGACTTTTTAAATTTAATAAACCTTTAGGATTTCATAAATAATAATGGGTTGCCATTTATAGAGCACCTAATAGGTGCCAAGATATTTTTATGGATTATTTACTTAATATTATTAATATTTTTATGAAATTGCTTTTTTTACCTTGATTTTAGTTTAACAAAATGAGGTTCAAGAAGATTTTTATATTTTTCAAGTTTACTCGATAAATGACAGAACCAAGAATGGAACCCTGATCTAGCAGATCTCAAATCCTTGCATTTAATCGCATATACAGTAATTCTATAACTAAGCACAAAATGAAAAGATAAAGATTCTTAAATGAAACATAAAGATCCTTCCATTTTTTTCTTCATATAGAAGGTAGATTATTTAGGTGTCCTGCTTTTTGGTATATGAAGTAACATGACCCTATGTGTGTCAATATGATGGGATAGAGTGTGTTTATAGAGAATGACTTTTCTCTATTTAAAATTGTTTTTTATGGGGCTGAAGGAAGAACCCCAACTCCCCCCACTTTTTTTTTTGCCACTGCACTTACATAATTCACCAAATATTTTTGTATAAAATGTTGGTTTAGTGATATATGTATTTAAAATCAAACACAAAGGCACATACACACACAAATTTACAATCTCAGGTGTTTCAGAGTCTAAAATAGAGTTATATATAAAAAAATAAAAATACAATATTTACACTCAAAACTTTCACAGCAGAAAACATAAAAATATTGCAGGTACTGGTCAAGACAATAGGAGTCTTCCTATCTTATAAAATAAAGAACTTTAAAATTTTTTTATAAATCTTTTTATTTTCCAAATAAACAACTTCCGTTTGCTTTCAAATTTTAATTATTGCCAAGTCACATTAACTGGGAGAAGATTTAGACTCAAGCACGTTTACATGATCTTTGAATAAATAATTAACAAAACAGAAGATAAGCTAACAAACACCAAGCCTAGATATAATGTGCCAACACTGTGGGATAAAATGGTATTTAAAAACAATACAGTTTAGAGGTGTTCTAAAATACATTTGAATGTATTAGGCTAACTAAACTTAGAACACAATTAAAAATCTGTCTAAATCTACTTCCCCCAGAGAGGAGCTTTTATAATAACTGCTTAATTACATACATGTTCACAACTTACTAATATTATTAAATATAAAGAAACAGCATATTGTTTTTAACACTTAAAAAAGTGCTCTTTTTATAAGAGCATATTTCCACTTTTAAGATCAATCAATAGTTGTTGTTATTTTTTAATATACAGTGTAATATTAGTTTCAGGTATAGGACACTTAAAAGTTTTAAAAATACATGAAACAATGGATAGGAAATTTTTCTAAGAAGTAAAAATTGGACAATTACATATTAAATTCATTAGAGTTTCACATAATTATGGGGTTTATTTATGATTTAAAGCTGATATCAAATCATCCTTTTTAGGAAAACAGTGTTGAGAGTTCATAAAAAATTAAAAGTGTAATTCAGTAATTTCATGCTTGGCTATATATCAAAAGGAAATGAAATCACTATCTTGAAAAGCTATCTGCATTCCTATGTTCACTGAAGCATTATTTTCAATTGTCAAGGTATAGAAAGAAGTTAAGTGTCCATCAGTGGGTGAATAAAGAAAATGTGGTGTATGTATATGATGAAATATTATTCAGCCATAAAGAAGAAGGAAATTCTGGGATGCCGGGATGGCTCAGTCAGTTAACTGTCTGCCTTTAGCTCAGATCATGATCCCAGAGTCTGGGATCAAGTCTGGCATTGGGCTCCTTGCTCAGCAGGGGAGTCTGCTTCTCCGTCTGCTTGCTGGTCCCTCTCTATCCCTGGCAAATAAATACATTTTTTTTAATAAAATCTTAAAAAGAAAAAAAAAAAGAAGGAAATTCTGCCACTTGCAACAACATGGATGAATCTGCTTAGGAGGACCTTACACTAAGTGAAATAAATTAGAGAAAGACAAATACTGGATGATCTCACTTATATGTGGACTCTAAAACACACAAAAAGTATAGAAACAGAAGATAGATTAACGATTACCAGGGGTAGAGAATGGGGGAAATGAAGGAAATGGCTGAAGACAGTCAAAGCACACAAACTGCAGTTAAAAGATGAATAAATGCTGGAGATGCAATGTACAACATAGTGGTTATAGTTAATCAGAACTCTATTGTATATTTGAAAGTTACTAGAAGAGTAGAATTTTAAAGTTCTCACACACACAAAAAAAGTTGTAACTATGTGAGGTGATAGATGTGTTAACTAAGCTTATTGTGGAAATCATTTTGCAATGTATGCATATGTAGAAACACCACATTGTAGAACTTATACTTACACAACATTATGTTGGTTACATGTCTCAATAAAGCTGGAAAAGATTTTCTTTCTTGGATTTCATCTCTGAGACATAGCAGGGTGGGTAGTTTATTTTGTTCAAACCAATAAACTAAAGTTGAGTATATACTATATGTTAGGTTTAGGGAAATTTAAATGTTAAAAAAATTAACATGAGGCAAAGGAAGCAACATTTAAAAAATGAACCGTTGGGCACCTGGGTGGCTCGATGGGTTAAAGCCTCTGCCTTTGGCTCAGGTCATGATCCCAGGGTCCTGGGATTGAGCCCTGCATTGGGCTTTCTGCTTAGCAGGGAGCCTGTTTCCCTTCCTCTCTCTCTCCCTGCCTCTGCCTACTTGTGAACTCTGTCTGTCAAATAAATATTTTTTTAATAAAAAATAAAAAATGGACCCTAACATATGTAATCTAAATGTAAGCTGAAGCAATCCTGCTGTGAAGATGGATAAAATGTCTGAAAGATCTATGCCACTAATTATGAAAATTTTAACCTTTTTCCAGTATTTTATAAATTTGCAGCTAACTTAGGTTCTCATTGACACCAATGCCTCAGAGTTCACTCTCCTAAATTTTTACTTTATAGACTGGTTTACCTTCATTAATGTGTGCTTTCTTTTCATGTCATATTAACCTAGATAAGACAATTAGTCACTTCTCCTTATTTGCATACTTTAATGCATTGCCTGTTCACTTGCATACCTGAAATTCATGTATACAGACTATTTGATTGAATTATATTGGAGACAAAGGGACTGATATCATGCTGAAGCAAACTTAATTGGAAATCTAGACCTAGAATTCAGTCAATCCCTCTCTTCTTAGAGCAAACCCTCAGACATTACATCTTAGTCCAAATTTACCACCCCCTCAAATGATACAACTTTATTTAATTGTAACAATATTTTAGTTATTTGATGTTCTCCAACTCCTGGTAATAATTTTTTCCCAAGAGAACTGATATCATTTTTAAGTGGCAAAGAAGAAAATGTCATTAGGGAGTACCAACCAAAAGTGTTAATTAGCATTACATCCTATCATGATAAATTCATTTCTTTCACTATTTGTACAAAATCAAGAAGAAATTATGAATTTGTGATTATTATGTCTTTAACATTTTCTACCATTAGCTGGTACCCCTAGAAATGAAAGAAAAAAAAAAGAAACCTCAGAAAAGGGCACCCAAAGACAAAGGAATCTATTAAAAACTGATTTTTTTAATTTTTTTTATTTGAGTTTCTTTCCATTTGAGGCAACAAAAACTTTGCTCTCAAATGAAAGTATTTTACTTAAAAGTGAGTCAATTTATAGTTAAATAACAATATAGGATTATGAGTCCATATTAGAAATTGTAAAGGTTCATGAAATATTAACTTTTGGGGACCACTTGAATGAACAAGGATAGTTTGCTTTTTTAAGAGAAATTCTGTATCCAACTGCTAAGTTAATTTTTCATCCAGGTACACTTACATGATGTGATTTAAAACAAGGTTTGCTTTGGGGTTTTAAAAAACCAAATGTCAAAAATACCACAGTGGAGTACACAGTGGTCATTTGGTAAAAGGAAGTGTGCCATTTCACTAAGAGTGTTGAAACATTTACTTTTGCTAATTCTACAAACCATTCATTGCATCATTCTTTTGAAATGGTATTAGACAACATCATATATGACATCTCCAACAACAGATTGACACAAACAATGAATATTTTATACGGGTTTTTAAATGTCAGCTCAATAGAAGTTGGGTGCATATTATTTTTATTTGTGGGGGAAACATTCTTAACACAACTGTGCTAAGACTAAATTTGAGTGAGGTAAACTAATGAGGTTCAAAGTATAAATATTTGGGCCTATACTTTAATACATGACATAGCATATAAAACCTAGAAATGAATTGTTGATGAATAGATAACCTCAGATATCAGTTGTTTTAATGGGTTGTTTCAGAAACTGGAATTAAAAACTAAATCCTTAGCATTCCGTTGCAGTCATGTTATAGTATTCACTGAAGGGAATATATAAATCTATAATCAATGAAAGGGAGGTGGCTTTGAAAATAAAGAAAGTTAACATGTTTTCTTAACTAAATGGGGATCGTGGTAGTATCACACAGAATCAGTTTCAGGGTCCTACAGAGAAGCTAAAACATTTTAAGAAGCAGGAAAAATACCTGTTCTAGACCTCAACTCATTAAGCCATAAATCATAGGAAAGATATTTGGGGCCTAGACAAGGACTGATAATCATAGTGGATTCTAATAAAATAATGATGATGATGATGATGATGATGATAAGAAAACACCCTATCTTTGGCTTCTTTGGATTGTCAGACTTAATGAAGCATGTCATGTGATAGGTCTACCAAAGGAAGTCAGATGCAAAATATTTCTTCAAGAATGAACTGACTTTCTTGATCCATTCATCTGTTGATGGACATCTAGGTTCTTTCCATAGTTTGGCAATTGTGGACATTGCTGTTATAAACATTCGGGTGCATGTGCCCCTTTGGATCACTACATTTGTATCTTTAGGGTAAATACCCAATAGTGCAATTGCTGGGTCATAGGGCAGTTCTATTTTCAACATTTTGAGGAACCTCCATGCTGTTTTCCAGAGTGGCTGCACCAGCTTGCATTCCCACCAACAGTGTAGGAGGGTTCCCCTTTCTCCGCATCCTCGCCAGCATCTGTCATTTCCTGACTTGTTGATTTTAGCCATTCTGACTGGTGTGAGGTGATATCTCATTGTGGTTTTGATTTGTATTTCCCTGATGCCGAGTGATATGGAGCACTTTTTCATGTGTTTGTTCGCCATCTGGATGTCTTCTTTGCAGAAATGTCTGTTCATGTCCTCTGCCCATTTCTTGATTGGATTATTTGTTCTTTGGGTGTTGAGTTTGCTAAGTTCTTTATAGATTCTGGACACTAGTCCTTTATCTGATATGTCGTTTGCAAATATCTTCTCCCATTCTGTCAGTTGTCTTTTGATTTTGTGAACTGTTTCCTTTGCTGTGCAAAAGCTTTTGATCTTGATGAAATCCCAGTAGTTCATTTTTTCCCTTGCTTCCCTTGCCTTTTGCGTTGTTCCTAGGAAGATGTTGCTGCGGCAGAGGTCGAAGAGGTTGCTGCCCGTGTTCTCCTCAAGGATTTTGATGGATTCCTTTCGTACATTGAGGTCCTTCATCCATTTTGAGTCTATTTTTGTGTGTGGTGTAAGGAAATGGTCCAATTTCATTTTTCTGCATGTGGCTGTCCAATTTTCCCAGCACCATTTATTGAAAAGGCTGTCTTTTTTCCATTGGACATTCTTTCCTGCTTTGTCGAAGATTAGTTGACCATAGATTTGAGGGTCTATTTCTGGGCTCTCTATTCTGTTCCATTGATCTATATGTCTGTTTTTGTGCCAGTACCATGCTGTCTTGATGATGACAGCTTTGTAATAGAGCCTGAAGTCCGGAATTGTGATGCCACCAACGTTGGCTTTCTTTTTTAATATCCCTTTGGCTATTCGAGGTCTTTTCTGGTTCCATATAAATTTTAGCATTATATGTTCCATTTCTTTGAAAAAGATGGATGGTACTTTGATACAATGGAATACTATGCAGCCATCAAAAGAAATGAAATCTTGCCATTTGCAACAACATGGATGGAACTAGAGCGTATCATGCTTAGCGAAATAAGTCAAGCAGAGAAAGACAACTATCATATGATCTCCCTGATATGAGGAAGTGGTGATGCAACATGGAGGCTTAAGTGGGTAGAAGAAGAATAAATGAAACAAGATGGGATTGGGAGGGAGACAAACCATAAGTGACTCTTAATCTCACAAAACACACTGGTTGCCGGGGGGAGGGGGTTTGGGAGAAGGGGGTGGGATTATGGACATTGGGGAGGGTATGTGATTTGGTGAGTGCTGTGAAGTGTGTAAACCTGGTGATTCACAGACCTGTACCCCTGGGGATAAAAATATATGTTTATAAAAAATAAAAAATTAAAAAAAAAATGAACTGACTTTCTAGATAGAACCATTTAACATTACACAATTAAAAAATTGCCAAAAGCAATGATTTAAGTTTTGAAATAGATGAAGTTAACTTGAAATCAGGAACATAAAAAGTAGATTTTTACTTGGCAAGTAGGCACTTTTATTTCTTAATGTCCCTAATACTTCCTAGATAACTATATCTAGACACCATCAAGTAAATCCAACACAGTTTCAGTTGAGTGCGCAAACATATCTAATATTTTTTTGGTTCAACCACAGCTTCAATTCCTTCAGAAGTGCAAATATTTGAAGGTACCTAGGGATGAGGAGCAGTCACTTAGCATGATGAAGATCCTATTGAAAATGAAGAATCAGAAAGTAGAGCTCAGGTTGGTGTCCCCTTGGCTTTATCTGCTGATGTCCTCCTTATCTGTTCTCTTGGCACAGGTCATTCCTTCTGGTAGTTCTGATGGTGGTACATCTGCCTATATTTTTATAGAGAATGAATGATATTGGGGAAATATAGTTTTACTTGTCTTATCATGACTGAACTGTTTTGTCCTCCCAACTGGATTTCTGATACTTATTTGACCCTTGTTTTTCAAGTTATCAATGAACATGTTGCTCTGTGAATCAGAAATTTGTATATTCTTTTCATGATTCACTAAACCATGAGATTCTTGATGAGCTCAAGGGTCCTTTTGTTTCTAAGTGTTGTGTGCCAGCAGAATTCTTGCTCTAATGTTAGTACTCATGAGAGATCTGAAATAATGGTTAAAGAAAGATTAAGTTGTTTGCAAATTGGACTAAAATATTTTGTGAATGTTAAATCAATCTAACATAAATAAATATAGGAAAATTGATGTGAATTTACTTGAAAATATCTAGATTATCTATGTCAGGATTAGTAGTTCAAAACATAAAAGTAGATTTAATGCAAAAATAAAATCTACTTTTTAGAAATGTTTTTAAATATTGTACTTATTTTTTTTGAGAGACCAAGAGGGGAGGGGAAGAGCAGGAGGAGGGAGAGGGGCAAAAAGAGAGGGAGAAGCAGACTTTCCCTGAGCAGGAAATGGATCCCAGGAACCTGAGAGCATTACCTGAGCTGAAGACAGACAGTTAACCGACTGAGCCACCCAGGTTCCCCAAAATCTACTTTTTAAAATTCTTAATTTCTTACTAACATCATCTATTAAAACCTTAATATTTATTTTTGGCATAATTTGTAAAGCTGCTGAAGTCAAACTTCAGTCTGAAGATAATACATTAGTGTCTCCTTATCTAAGTTTCCTAAACTTCTTCAGTCAGGGGACACTTAAATTTATCTCATTTTATCTTTCTATTACCAATTTGGTTCTTAACAGTCAAAGAAAGTTAGTCTCTAGTCAGATTTGTCATCCTGTATTTCAAAATTGCCTCTTTGTCTTTATTTTTTTAGTTCCTCCTCCTCAATTAAAAAAATATATTTGTGATTAATTCAAATGTAAATTTTTACCAGAATGCACTAATATCCAATTTCTTTCAATTCGCATCCAAATTCTTAACTTTTCCTCTCCGAAGTTCCTGGCAAATGATAATCCTGGATCTCCAGGTCATAATGAATGGTGGTAGTAGGAATGGCTTGAACAGAATGGTGAAAACTGCACTATAAATTAATAACTGGAGTCTATCATCCAATCACAAGTTGGAATGGTGATTACATTCCTATTGGAGGTGAGGAAATAATCGTGTTGAGCAGGAAAGGACTAGCAATTTCCTTCATTAATTATGATAATTTTTTTCAAAAATATCAAAAGCAAGGATATTGTTTAATCCACTGAGCCACCCAGGTGCCCCAAAAGCAAGGATATTGTTTAAAATCAACATAGGATCAAACTAAGGTAGATGGTAACTTTATTCTTAGTAATATAAACTTACATATTGTCCTGGGATGTAAACTCTCTGTGATCCTCCATGCTTCCATTTATAGTTTGACACAAGCAAAATTAAACTCATTCAGAGACATCATATTGACCATAACTCTTGTTCATCTATTCTTTTAAATTCTGAAAGGTTTAAACAGAGTAAGATTTGCAGACTAAAGGAAGCCTATGAATGTAAGTTTACTTTGTTTTGTTTTCCACTCTCCATTAGATATTTTTTGTTTTGTGAAAGAATTTCATTTCACATTTGAAGGCTAAAATGCATAGTCTTTAAACTGGGTGGGTTCCTTTATTCTAAGAGTAAAAAGGAGTTCATGCAATAGGCTTCAGAGAGACTAGAGGCTTATTTCTATCTAAACAAGATGTCACACAAAACCTTGTACACTAAGGATGATCTATCTTTGTATCCATGAAATAAGCAACACTATAGGCGAGAATCCAGCTTAAGCTGTGAAGAGGCTAGAAAAGTTTACCCTTTACCTCAATCAGGGACTCTGAGGCCTTTAGAGATCTAACCATAGGTCCTTGCATACTAAGAGATTTCAGGGTTTTTCTAATGGCTAGGAATTAAAGTTTTGATTTGAAACATTTCATTCTCAGCAAAATAGAAGATGTAATCATATAAAATACATTATTAAATTTTCTTGCTACTTAATAAATCACAATGAAAATACCTAGAATATCACATAAGTAAACCATTTATTATTCATGATTTATTTTTCCTAAATATTTTAACATCTTAAATGAATTTCAGTAGTTTTGTAATGGAAATAAACTTAGTATTAAGTAAAGAAATATTATGTAGAATATTGTCTCGTGTCCATTGGAACTATTTTTTAAAATAGCCAACCTCAAGTCAATAAAACTAATATGGTCCAGTGCTAAGTATCTCAGGTAAGTTAACAAATTTAATCATCAAGGCAAATCCATGAAGTAGGCATTATTATTATAATCTCCATTCTATAGACAGAGAAAATTATAATAGAAATAAATTAATTCAAATTCTAAAATTACCAAGGTGATCTCTACCAAAGACAGGATTTTATGAGCCCATACACTATAGCTTTATCTTTTTTTAATGCACTATAGCTTTAAAGTAGCATAGACTAAAATGTGAAATAGTAATTGGAAACATTAGTTGTTCTAGATATTATCTGTGTATGTAGATCTAGTGCCATGTTTTGTGTACATGGCATGCAATATTTATTGTATAATAACATATATAATATCTTAGTGTATACCTTCAAGTATGTGGTATGTGTATATATGTGTATGTAGACCTTTGACACGGGAGTTTTACATTTATAAATAAACTTAGATGAAAATATTTAGCAATTATACATTACATGCAGGTATTAATATATTATTATCTACAGGGCCATTATACTGAAGGTAAATTAGAAACCAACTAAATATTCCTCATCAAGAGAATGTAAGAAAACCTACGGTTATATTTATACTTAGTCTTGAGAATGAAATTTTGGAATAAAATTTAGTAACAATGGGAAATGTTAATTATGCAAAATTAAACAAAATATACTGAAGTCAAATGTTTATAATCAGTATTTTCATTTGGTGGTGATTATTTTGACTCTCACTACTTATCAGACATAAAACAAAAGAGATACAATGAAAATCAAGACAAATGAAATCCATGCCCTTATGGACATCTATCTATCTATCACATTATTTTCCCACCTTTATACTTACCTGTCCACCTATATCAGTCAGTTATTACTGTGTAACAAACTACTCTAAAACTTAGTGCCACAAAACAGTTATTCACTATCAGATTCTTGCTCTTTTATCTGGGGATCATTTAGAGTTTAGTTAATCTAAACAGGATTCTTCTGGACAGCTGGAGTCCAGCTTTAGGGGACACTAGAAAGTGACTAAAAATCTGGAGGATGAAGAAATCTATCAATAACTCCAGCAATATTTCATTACCCTGACAGTAATAATTGATCATATATTGCAGTTTTTCCAAAATTCCCTGTGCCTATACAGAGGCACCCACACCAGCTTGTCAAAGTCCCCCCTCTTAGCATTCTATATTCCATCTCCAGCCGTGTCCCTCTTTTGAACCCCTAAGACATTATTACCTAGTGAATGCTGCCTCTTTTTCAAGTTTTCCATCCATCCTCTGCAGAAGCTCGACCAGAACCAAACTTTGCAGGAGTTTGGGCCCTTAACATTCATGAGATCTTTCCTCCAAACTTCTATTTTTAACAGTCTCAGCATCTTCCTTTTTTATTCTTCAGCCTTAAGGATGGCAAGTGCTTTCCACTGTTGTTATCTCCATGATAAATTGTTTCCTTTGCTTTTTAACTATGAAAGTTGTTTTCAATAATTATTGATATTAATTTCTATTAAATCATCTGTTAAAATGACTATTGTGAATTACATTTACTGACTAAACTCTGATTCACATTCCATTGGTCAAAGCAAATCACATCACAAACCAGGCCAAATGTCTGTGGAGTAGGATTATATACTTTTCTTCTGCTAAGGAATTCAAGTTCTTGCATTATAAGCTATCCATTGATCTATTTTCTTCTAGCATTATTTTTTTCACCTTTTATATGCTGATAAGAAAATAATTGAAAATATGTTTGTATATTATGTAAGGAAATAATTCACCATACCCCCCAAATATTTTTTTCCAACTTAAATGCTTTTATTGACAATGTCTTTGAACAATAAGCAAACAATGCTTAAACTTTTTCATTCAAATTCACTTTCCACATGTCAAAAGACCTCAAGGTAGAAAAAAATAAAATAAAAATATAAATATCTGAGAATCCATCTTAATAAATAAATAAAAAACACAATAAAACGTTTTCAAGGAAAACTGTTAATGTCAGAACATTCAGACCACCTCAACAATGCATGATCAGTAACATTACAATGAACATTGATGTTGAAGAAAAACTACAGTACATGGATATAGCTATTTATCTCTAAATACCAGAAAATAAAGTCTTATCTTTTCTTAGTATAATATTGGTCATTGCTAATCAGAATACACTATTACTGGGAACACAGTAGTTATTGCTAAAATCAGCTGTTTTTTTTTTTAATTAATTAATTAATTAATTTGACAGACAGAGATCACAAGTAAGCAGAGAGGCAGGCAGAGAGAGAGGAAGGGAAGCAGACTTCCCTCTGAGCAGAAGGCCCAATGTGAGGCTCGATTCCAGGACCCTGAGATCATGACCTGAGCGGAAGGCAGAAGCTTTAATTCACTGAACCACCCAGACGCTCCCCACCGCACTGGCTTTTTCAGGCATTTTTTTCCTTTAATTTTCATTTGTACAAACTCATGATAGTAACAATAGTTTACATTTATTAAAGAGTTACCACGTGTGGCATTAATATCTAATCCTTATGACAGTCTTATGAAGTAGGGACTCTTACTTATCTTTATTTTTAAGAAAACTGAGTTTGAGAGATTATAATTAGTCCAAAATTACACACTTTTATTTTTTTTTAATTCTAACTTTTTAAGATTTTTTTCCAAGTTCCCATATTTTTAAATGTTGTATAGCCAGGATTCAGAGTGCTGTGAAGTGTGTAAACCTGGTGATTCACAGACCTGTACCACTGGGGATAAAAATACATGTTTATAAAAAATAAAAAATTATATTAAAAAAAAAAAAGAAACAATCATCTGTGGGTAGAGCCCGTATGTTTACCCATCATAAAACACTACTTCAAAATGAAACTCTACTTCCAGTAATAGGCACTTTTTTTTTTTTTTTTTTTTTAAGATTTTATTTATTTGTTTGTCAGAGAGAGAGAGAGAGAGAGCCAGTGCACAGGCAGACAGAATGGCAGGCAGAGGCAGAGGGAGAAGCAGGCTCCCTGCCTAGCAAGGAGCCCGATGTGGGACTCGATCCCAGGATGCTGGGATCATGACCTGAGTCAAAGGCAGCTGCTTAGCCAACTGAGACACCCAGGTGTCCCAGGCACTTGGTTTTAAACATCCATCTAATTCTTCATGTAATTATATGTTTGTGCATATTTAGAAATATTTTTAATAAAAATTACCTGCATTGAAACCATTTGTTTTCCTGTGTACCAGAGAGTACAGAGGGACATGTGATGGCTTATAGTGATGTGTGTGTTATATATATATTGTGTGTGTGCAGCTAATCATCTTATAATGGCTTCTTTCAGGCGGGTTTGGTTTAAAAGAAACTTTGAAAGTCACATAAATTCCTCAACTTTATAATTTTAGATAATTTTGGAAAGTTTCATATTAGACAATATTTAAAATACAAATATGTTGGAAGCTTCCAAGTTTGCTAAGATAATCATGACATAAACACAATTCAAGAAAATCTTGGGAGATGGAATTAAATGAGTTATAAGCCATACTAAGCAGTCTGACCATTGACTCTCTTTTTCTTCACACTGAATTAGATTTTTACTTTTTTTTTTCTTTCTTCCTAAGATTACTATGTCTTGATTATCATTGTGTGTGTGCCTGTGCATTTGTGTGGTATATGTGTATGCTCTGTGTGTGTGTGTTCACCAATGGTTTGCTTTTTGTCATTTTGGAATGTCAGATAAAAGGGAAATGACAGTAGCAGACAAACTATTATATGTGTACCAGAAAGTACACAGGAACTGGCATTGACTTATTCACTGAATCCTCACAGTGAGCGACATAAATCAAAACTCCCCATGACAGTAGAGAAAGGCCAGTAAGTTTTGGTAGAAAAATGATATAGGTATGGTTTTCAGAGAAAAAGAGGAGCTTCTTTCCTTGCTGCCATCTACAGTAACTGCAAGGAGCTTGCAAGTCTGATGTTCCATGATGGGAGTTTCTAATTTAAAGGAATCTTTTACAGTGCTAATAGAGCTGCTGTTGAGAATTGAATACCTAAAATGAACTGATGAGCAGATTGGTTTACATACACTTCTTTGGGTAGTAATAAGATGTGACATAATTTTTACTCTAATAAATGACTGCTGTTCCTAAGAATACATAGATGTTTTTTAAATAGGGAAATAATAATGAAGTCTGTTTCTTGCCAAAAATGTAGTATTTGCCTATCAATTAGTGCAAATAGAACTTATTTTGTGCATTTATTATGCAGAACATGTGTATAAAGTGTTATGGAGGATATAGTTATAAATATGTTCTTCCCCTCATGGTAAAAAAAAAAAAAAATCAAAAAAGTATTTGCATCAAGCTGTATAGAATTCTAAGCAAGCATAAAATACTATAAAAATTCAGAACATAGGAAAATTATATTTATTGGGTTATAATTCTGTATAAAGATTTTCTGTCTCTATTTGGGCAACAGAAGCAAATAGAAATAGCGTAATTGTGTCTGACAGGGTATCATAACATCGCAAGTCTTTAGTCAGTCCAACCAACCTTATACACAGGTAATTGCAGTATTATGGACCTCAGTGTTCATTTCAAAAACACATACTTACAGCGTTATTAGGTAACTCACACCTATTCCAAGTTATTCTTCTATAACATCTAATAATAAAGAACACTAAGTAATATATTTAGAGGTAAATTGCATTAACAATTTTTTGGAAAGCTTTAATGGGTTACAATTCATTCTGTTTTATCTTATTCTGAAATGCCTATGAATTCACCTGGAAATTTTATAGTAATTTTGGTATCATTCTATTTACTCAAAAAGGACTCTCATCCCCTAAAATAATTTTGGTTCCAAATTGGCTTCCTACCATAGGTTTGAGTGGGTCCATGTGCCCAAAACCACAGCTTGGTCAGTCTGGTTATGGTATTTTTCTCACACAACAATCTACACCACTGCTAACTTTCTACCTAAACTAACTACTAAATGAATGAAGGAAAAGATACGTTAAAAAAGTATATTTTGCCTACTTCAGCCCATGTCCTATTATCTTGGAATTAAAACCTAAAATACTTGGTTGTAAGAGTGGGTCTGAAAGCAATGTCATACCTCATGATTCTCTTTTACTGTAACCATAGCTTATTGTTTCAAATGAGACCATTTGATCCAAGGGAAATTATTTAATTTCTATTTAACAACCAATACAGATGTCCCTTTTGGGAAGTTGAACTAAATAATACTAACACATTGAGTTAATAAATTGGTGCTAAGATCTCAGTAGTAATATAACATCACAGTAAAAGTCAGAGTTTCTTTAACCAAAACTCTCACAATTGTACTAGATAGCACTTTTTCTGAAGCTTATTTACAGTAAATATCACTTCCTTCTTTTTTTTGTTTTAATCAGTGGCCTGAAAACAAATTAATCCCAGTAAAAATAATCAACAATAATCAAAGGTGAAAAAATATTTTCACCTGTGAAATTAGATCATTTTAATTTATAATCTCTATGCTCCTTAGCAGATACAAATATTGAATGAATTGGGGTTGAAATATCAAAAGCAGTTAGAATTACTGATATCCCTTAAAATATGTAATTTTACACACATACATACAATTTTATATGTGTGTATTTTTAATTATTTTATGCTATCTGATTTTCTTGGATCTTAATGAAATAATAATTTATCCTCCCTAGTGGAATATGGGCTACAGGTAGTCCCTGAAATGCCACAGCAAAAACTACAATAGTTGGCAGTAGCTTAGAATAAAGTACCTATGGGAGATAATGATTTAAATCATTAAAGAATTGCTGTGCTATATTTCTGTTGTAGGAATGATGGCTATATGTACACTAAGTTCTTCTAACTGCACAAAAGAATTAACAACAAAATGACAACTTCGGACCTTCAATTAGTCAGTTCATAGCACAGTTAAAGAATATACTTCTGTGCTTTCTCCAAACACATATTTTATCTCTAATAATAAAGGAGCCAATGTTTCTGAACCTGGATCCAAAGTTTGATTCTGAAGACAGAAGTACAAACAAATTGAATCCAGATCCTTTCAAGGTCTTATGTTGATTGGGAAATAGCAATATCCTGAAGATTATACTAGAGACATTTGAGAGGATTTAGACGACTCTGATGCATTGAATGTCCAAATCTTACTGATCCTTTCTTACCATTTCCTTTTCTTCTGTGTAAGGAGACTATGTTCTTTTCATTTTAAGAGTCTGTACTGTCTTCACCTGAAACAATCACTGTTCTTCATAATACCCATTTTATTAACTATCATTATTTCCAGAACTATTATTAGAGAATCCGAAGTCTGAACTTGGAGGAGATAATATTTGCAACAAAAGAAGAGCAAGGTTTAAAAAAAAATAATAGCAAGGTTTCAATATTTTATATCAGGAAAAATAAGAACAATATATATAGGTATTACATCCTAAGGTCAGAAAACAGTCAAGAAGGAAAATTAATTTTAAGTGGGCTGAATTTAACAATATAGACACACTTACTAAACATTCTGGATTTAATGTGTTAGTTGGCTGATGGTGCTTGGATGGATAATCAAAACCTAATCTAAATGACGTCTATTTTAAATAAATCTGGACTGCTTTGACTATCTTGATATAATGTCCTTACATAAATGCTGAACCTAAGAGATATAAGTATGTTGTAAGGGATGTACCTTTGGTAATGTCTCTTGGGAAGTCTTCACAGGACATTCTTAGATTCATGCCACCAAAATATTGAATATTTATTTGTGAGGGAAGCACCAGTGTTCTTGAAGAATTCTGAATTAGATGTCCTCTTCAGGCAGGGGCTAACAAAAAGAACGAGCTTCTTGACAGTAATGGTAATGTCAGTATTCCAGATTAAGAGATCCTAAGGCATAGCCTTAAATACTGATTTAAGAGTCAATGTGGTCCCTGAAATGGGCAGTAAAGCTGGTACAATAATAATAGTAGATTTCATTTTAGGTATCTCTGGTAGTAGCAAATTGATCATGGACATTCTATTAGTGAAATAAATGGACATCATACTAGAGTGTTAACATGATATATTAAAATCAAAACCAGCCAGAAAAGATACCACCTGGAGACCTAAGTTGAACTATCATTTTAAAAAGGGAAGGCTTTCATCATATTGGAGGGGGAAGATCTTTAGTCATAGATCTAGGTTTTTTAAAATAGGCTGAATCCCTACGTAAAATACCCTGTAACAGAGACATAAGTTTACATTATAACTCACATCTTTCTAGTTTTTAGCAAAAAAAAAAAAAAAAAATTCCATTTGGCCTATAATCTGGTAACTCCAACAGTGCATGAAATTTCTATACAAATATTTACAAATGGTAGATTTGCTTCTTGGATAGACCCTTTAAGAATGATATAATGTCCCTCTGGATCTCTTAATACAATCTTTTGTTTAAATTCTAAGTTTTCTGATATAAAAATTGCTACCTCATCTTTCTTTTGGGGTCCATTGGCATGAAAAATGCTTCTCCCTCCCCTCACTTTCAGTCTGATGGTGGCTTTAGGTTCAAAATGAGTCTCTTGTAGACAGCATATGGATGGGTCCTGTCTTTGCAACCTGTGAAAGATGCAACCATGTGCTGTTTCATGGGAGCATTTAGGCCATTCACTTTGAGAGTAACTACTGAAAGACATGTATTTATTTCCATCCTATTATCTGTACACTCCTTGTTTCTATGTATTGTTTCTGTAAATTTCTGGTCTATATTACTCTTGGAGTTTTTCTTCTTTTATAGAATGCCCCTTAGTATTTCTTGCAGGGCTGGCCTGGTGGTCACATATTCTTTTGATTTCTGCTGGTCCTGAAGACTCTTTTTTTTTTTTTAATATTTTATTTATTTATTTGAGAGAGAGACAGTGAGAGAGAGCATGAGTGAGGAGAAGGTCATAGAGAGAAGCAGACTCCCCATGGAGCTGGGGGCCTGATGCAGGACTCGATCCCAGGAATCCAGGATCATCACCTGAGCCGAAGGCAGTCGTCCAACCAACTGAGCCACCCAGGCGTCCCAAGTCCTGGAGACTCTTTATCTCTCCATCTATTCTGAATGAGAGCCTATTGTATTCTTGGCTGCATGTTCTTCTCATTTAGTAAGTACGCTGAATGTGTCTTGCCAAACATTTCTGGCTTGCCAGGTCTCTGTGGACAGGTCTGAAGTTATTCTGATATTCCTCCCTCCATACTAAAAAATCTTTTCCTTCTGGCTGATCTCAAAATGGCTTCCTTGGTTCTGAGATTTGTGAGTTCTATTATGATATGCCAGGGTGTTGGACTGTTCTCCTTGATCTTGGGAGGGGTCTTCTCTGCCTCTTGGACATGAATGCTTGCTTCCTTCCCCAATTAGGGAAGTTCTCAGCTATGATTAGCTCAAATATACCCTCTAGTCCTCTCTCTTCACCGCCTTAGGGATCCCAATAATTCTGACATTGCAACATTTCATGGCAGAAATGGACCTTCAAATCTATGGTCACCTGAACTTGACAAATCAGGAAAAAAATATTCAGTGGAAAAAAGATAGTCTCTTCAATAAATGGTACTGGGAAAATTGGGCAGCTACATATAGAAGAATGAAACTGCACTATTTTCTTACACCATACACAAAGATAAACTCAAAATGGATGAAATACCTCAATGTGAGACAGGAATTCATCACAGTCATAGAGGAGAACATAGGCAGTAACATCTTCAACATCAGCCACAGCAACTTCTTTGAAGACACATCTCCAGAGGCAAAGAAAACAAAAGCAAAAATGAACTTTTGGGACTTTGTCAAGATAAAAAGCTTCTGCACAGCAAAGGAAACAGTTAACTAAGTTAGAAAGCAACTCATAGAATGGGAGGTATTTGCAAATGACATTTCAAATAAAGCACTGATATCCAAGATCTATAAGGAATTTCTCAAACTCAATGCTCAAAAAACAAATAACCCATTCAAAAAATGGGCAGATGATATGAATAGATACTTCTCCAAAGAAGACATACAAATGACCAAAAGACACATGAAAAAATGTCCAACATTGCTAGCCCTCAGGGAAATACACATCAAAACCACAATGAGATACCACCTTACATCACTTAGAATGGCAAAAACTAACAAAACAGGAAATAGCAAATGTTGGCAAGGATGTAGAGAAAAGGGAACCCTCTCACATTGTTGATGGGAATGCAAGCTGGCACAGCCACTCTGGAAAATAGTGTAGAGTTTTCTCAAGACATTAAAAATAGGGCTACCCGGGCGCCTGGGTGGCTCAGTGGGTTAAGCTGCTGCCTTCGGCTCAGGTCATGATCTCAGGGTCCTGGGATCGAGTCCCACATCGGGCTCTCTGCTCAGCAGGGAGCCTGCTTCCCCCTCTCTCTCTCTGCCTGCCTCTCTCTCCGTCTACTTATGATCTCTCTCTGTCAAATAAATAAATAAAATCTTTAAAAAAAAATAAAATAAAAAAATAAAAATAGGGCTACCCAATGATCCAGCAATTGCACTATTGGGTTTTTACTCCAAAGATACAGATGTAGTGAAAAGAAAAGGTACATGCACTCCAATGTTCATAGCAGCAATATCCATTATAGCCAAACTGTGGATGAAGAAGTTGTCCTTCAAAAGATGAATTGATAAAGAAGATGTGGTATTTATATACAATGGAATATTATTTAGCCATCAGAAAGGATGAATAACCACCATTTGCATTGGCATGGGTGGAACTGGAGAGGATTATGGTAAGTGAAATAGGTCAAGCAGAGAAAGACAATTATCATATAGTTTCACTCATATGTGGAACATAAGCAATAGCACAGAGAACCATAGGGGCAGGGAGGGAAATACGAAGGGGGAGAAATCAAAGAGGGAGATGAACCATGAGAGACTATGGGAAACAAACAGGGTTTCAGAGGGGAGGGGTTGGGGGGATGTGGTAACTGGGTGATGGGTATTGAGGAGGGCATAATATGATGAGCACTGTGTGATATACATAACTAATGAATCATTGAACAGTACATCAAGAACTAATGATGTAGGGGTGCCTGGGTGGCTCAGTGGATTGAAGCCTCTGCCTTCGGCTCAGATCATGGTCCTGGAGTAGTGGGATTGAGCCCCATGTCAGGGTATCTGCTTGGTGGGGAGCCTGCTTCCCCCCCTCTCTCTGCCTGCCTCTCTGCCTACTTGTGATCTCTGTCAAATAAATAAATAAAATCTTAAAAAAAAACTAATGATGTACTATAAAGTCATTAACTGAACATAATTTTTTTTTAAATTTCTATACAAATAAGGATACTGTTTAGATTCTCTAGTAATTCATGCAAGAAGAGACAAAATTCTAGTTTGTGAGAAAAACCATGAATTTTTTCACCAAATAACAAGTCTCAGTTTTAAAGAGCTTCAATTTTGTTACCAGACCCTCAGTAGAGACTGAAAGAGATTTCTTATCTATAATCATGTGGTCTCGACCATGCAGCATGATTAGCTGTTATCAGATTCATAAACCTCTAGAGTCAGGCTTTTACAGATTCTGATACCATGAATAAATTACATGATCATGTAGTTCAGACTCTCATGGGATCTAATTCTGCTTAATTGCTACCTCTACTTCCATTCTTATCTATATTCTGTTAAGGAATTCTATAGACTCAATTGACTGGGAGGGGGAAATATATATATATATATATATATATATATACCCACACACACACACACACACACATATATATGTATATATGTATATATATATTATATGTAATATATATTATATACACACATGTAAGATTTATTAAATTTTTATAAACAGTTTTTTAAGATTTTATCTATTTATTTGACAAACAGAGATCGCTAGTAGGCAGAGGGACAGGAGGAGAGAGAGGGGAAAGCAGGTTCCCTGCCGAGCAGAGAGCCTGATTCGGGGCTCAATCCCAGAACCCTGGAATTATGACCTGAGCTGAAGACAGAGGCTTTAACCAACTGAGCCATCCAGGTGCCCCATTATTAACTTATTTGAAGGAATTATCTCATGTGATTATGGAGACTGAGAATTCTACAGTTGGCAAATTTGAGATCCAGGAGACTGATGGTGTAGGGCCATATTTTTTTTAAAACATTTTATTTATTTATATTTCAGAGAGAGGGAGAGCAGCACAAGCAGGGGGAGGGGCAGAGGGAGAAGCAATCTCTTCATTAAGAAAGGAGCCTAATGCAGGACTTGATCCCAGGACTCTAGGATCATGACCTGAGCTGAAGGCAGATGCTCAACTGAAAGAGCCACCCAGGTATTCCAGTATAGTTTTGGATTAAGAGCTGGTAAACTGGAGATACAAAAAGAGATGAGATTTCAGTTGCAATCTGAAGACAGGAATATAATGATATTCTTATTACATAGTCACACAAGATGAGTTCTACTTATTCATGGGAGGATCAGTCTTTTTGTTCTATCTCGGCCTTTAATAAATGAGATGAGGTCCACTCACATTGGGAAGACCATTCTACTTTATTAGGTCTATTTATTACAATGGTAATCTTATCTGCAAAAACCCTCAATGAAATATCAAGAATAATGTTTGACAAATATCTTGGTATCCCATGGTTCAGTCAAGTTGACATATAAAATCAATTATTATAGAACTGAATGATAATTGTGTAAAATCCTTTCAGTGGGAGAATTTTAAGCATGACATCTGGTGGTTCACTTTGCATAGAAGAAGAATTGGTTGGAGGTACAGATACACACCTATTCATTGACATTAACAATCAGGGGCACTGACCAATAATTTGTCCAATAGTACTAACCTTAAAAACAGTATAAATAAAAATTAAGGAATATTTTCATTAATATTAATGACAAACTTCTAAGAATTAGCAAAAATATAGATATTTGTTACTTATGCAAATTTTTAAAAATCACAGTGATATATAAGGGACTTGCAATACCTAGGAAGATAAGATTTCTCATTGTATGGATGTCAGTCAGGCTCTTTACCTGTCACCTAGTGTTTACTCGGTAGGCTCACTAACAAACTGATAATGGAAGCTGGTATAGAATTGGAACCAATGTGATACACTACATAAATAAAAGAAAGACAAGAACCATATGATCTTTTCGATAGATGCAGAAAAGGTATTTGACAAAGTACAGCATACTTTCTTGATTAAAACTCCTGTCAGTGTAGGGATAAAGGGTACATACCTCAATATCATAAAAGCCATCTATGAAAAACCCACAGCAAATATCATTCTCAATGGGGAAAAACTGAGAGTTTTTTCCCCCAAGGTCAGGAACATGGCAAGGATATCCACCATCACCACTGCTGTTCAACATAGTACTAGAAGTCTTAGCCTCAGCGATGAGACATCAAAAAGAAATAAAAGGCATCTGAATTAGCAAGGAAGTCAAACTCTCATTCTTTGTGGATGATATGATACTTTATGTGGAAAACCCAAAAGACTCCACCCCAAAACTGCTAAAAGTCATACAGGAATTCATTAAAGTGGCAGGATACAAAAATGCACAGAAATCAGTTTCATTTCTATATACCAACAACAAGACCAAAAAAAAAAAAAAAAAAAAAGAAAGAAAAGAAATTAAGAAGTCAATCCCATTTACAATTGCACCCAAAATCATAAGATAAATAAAAACAAACCTAACCAAAGAGGCAAAGAATATGTACTCAGAAAACTATAGAATACTTGTGAAAGAAATTGAGGAAGACACAAAGAAATGGAAAAATGTTCCAAGCTCATGGATTGGGAGAACAAATGTTGTCAAGATGTCTATGCTACCTAGAGCAATTTACACATTCCATGCAATCTTTATCAAAATACCATGAACTTTTTTCATAAAACTGGGACAAATAATCCTAAAATTTGTATGGAATGAGAAAAGACCTTAAATAACCAGAGGAATGTTAAAAAGGAAAACCAGAGCTGGTATCATCACAATTTCAGATTTTGAGTTCTAATACAAAGCTGTAATCATCAAGACAGTATGGTACTGGAACAAACACAGACACATAGATCAATGGAACAGAATAGAGACCCCAGAAATGGACCCACAACTATGGTCAACTAATCTTCAACAAAGCGGGAAAGAATGTCCAATGGCAAGGACAGTCTCTTCAACAAATGGTGTTGGGAAAATTGGACAACTACATGCAGAAGAATGAAACTGGACCATTTCCTAACACCACACATAAAAATAGAGTCAAAATGGATGAAAGACCTCAATGTGAGCCAGGAATCCAACAAAGTCCTTGAGAAGAACACAGGCAGCAACCTCTTCGACCTCAGCTGTAGTAACTTCTTCCTGGTAACATCGCCAAAAGCAATGGAAGCAAGGGCAAAAATGAATTATTGGAACTTCATCAAGATAAAAAGCTTTTGCACAGCAAAAGAAACAGTCAACAAGATCAAAAGACAACTGACAGAATAGAAGAAGATATTAGCAAATGACATATTAGATAAAGGGCTAGTCTCAAAAATCTATAAAGAACTTATCAAACTCAACACTAAAGAACAAATAATCCAATCAAGAAAGGGGCAGAAGATATGAACAGACAGTTCTTCAAAGAAGACATCCAAATGGCCAACAGACATATGAAAAAGCACTCCACATCATTTGGCATCAGGGAAATACAAATGAAAACCACAATGAGATACCATCAGAATGGTTGAAATTAACAAATCAGGAAATGGCAGATGTTGGCAAGGATTTGGAAGAAGGGGAACCCTCCTACAATGTTGGTGGGAATGCAAGCTGGTGTAGCCACTCTGGAAAACAGTATGGAGATTCCTCAAAAAGTTGAAAATTGAGTGACCCTACAACCCAGTAATTGTACTACTGAGTATTTACCCTAAAGATAAATGTAGTGATCCATAGGGGCACCTACACCCCAATGTTTATATCAGCAATGTCCACAATATCCAGACTGGAAAGAGCCCAGATGTCCATGAATAGATGAATGGATAAAGAGCATATGGTGTACACACACACACACATACACACACACACACACACACACACACACACACACTGAAATATTATACAGCCATCAAAAATATGAAATCTTGCCATTTGCAATGATGTGGAAGGAATTAGAGGGTATTATGCTGAAAGAAATAAGTCAATCAGGGAAAGACAATTATCACATGGTCTCACTGATATGCAGAATTTACAAAACAAGGCAGAGGATCATAGGGAAAGAGAGGAAAAAATGAAACAAGATGAAACCAGAAAGGGAGATAAACCATGAGAGACTCTTAATCATAGGAAACAAACTGAGGGTTGATGGAGGGTAGGGGGCTGGAGGGATGGAATAGCTTGGTAATGGGCACTGGGGAAGATAAGTGTTATAATGAGCACTGGGTATTATAATAAGACTGATGAATCACATACCTGTAGCCCTGAAACAAATAATCCAATATATGTTAATTAATTAAATTTAAATAAGTAAATATTTTAAAAAATAAAATAAATGGATAGAGAAAAAGACCATTAAAAAAATGGCTTATCCTCAAAAGTAAATCTGGGTACCTCAGCTGCTTTATGACCAAATGCTCATAGTGAAGATTATCTAGGAATGCTACATATATGTTCCTGGAGGGAAGAGTGGCAGTAGGTTCTGGTGCTAGTTTAATGAATTTTTACCCTTTGAATCACAGAGTAGCAATACCCCTTTGGTATTGTCACTTACTCTAGATAAGCATTTCCCTTCTGTGTGTCTAATTTTTCTCCCTTTATTCTTATCCAGTGATTTACAGAATACATTGTTTGCTACCATTATTATCTAATACAATATTGCTTCTGACCAAAGCATACACTTGACAACAAAGGAGTGAAGCAATAGACTCATACCTAAAGGAATCATTCATATTACTGGGTACCTCATCACTCATAAGCAGTTGGTCCAATAATATAGCAGAATGACTTACAGAAGATTTCTTGGTGGAATTGGAGAAATGTTTAAAAAATTTTTGGTTTTGCCCTGATGACCACAAATGCTACTTTTTTCTCTCTTAGTCAGAGAACAGATTGGAGACTCAATGGATGAAAGTGAGAATAACCCTTTTCATTATAATCCCTCAGAATACCCTCAAAAATGATTTTGTCTCCCCATCCTGTAATTTGTTGCTTTGATGATTTAGAGATCTTCGTTTCCAAAGGAGCAACACTTTTACAAGGGCACAGTGATCATGTCAATGAACTTGAAATTAAGAGAACTGTTTTACTCTAGTGAGTTCCTAATAAAACAGAACCAATAGGTAAAGGCCAACTCTTTGTGGTTATATTCCTAATTATTGATGGTGCAGTAGAATTTCTGCTACACAGTGGAACCAGAGAGGATTATGTTTGTGAACCAATGAATTCTCAAAAGTACAGCAATCAAATACAGGCATGATATTTAAGGAATAATAGTTTGAATCACCTTACTAAGCAGAGTTTCACAAACTTTTGAGGCACTGGGTATAAATGGAACATAGCATGGAAAGTGAAAGAACAAAGTTTTAAATAGCAACTAAATACCATTTGCTAAATGAGAACTAAACAAATAATCATATCATCTTCATTGTTTTCATATTATCTATTGCTTTTGTTAAAGCATTCTTTTTTCAGGGCACCTGTCTAGATCAGTTGGTAGAGCAGGGGAGGGGGGTTTGTGATTAAACTAGAAAAAGAATGAACATCATCTAATGTAGTATATAGTATAACATTTGATGAGAACTCTGGAAAAAGAGCAAACACATTGTTATGTGTCACATCATGTTGGGCAGTCACATGATCTTGTTGCCATTGTTTGGGAGATAAGCTTGAGTAGAAGACTGTGTACTGGCACTGAGGAACCAAAGAGAAGGATTGTGCTACATTGATTTTTGGTACTCAGAACTACTCGTACCATCTTCTGCGCTCTCTCCTATAGCTTAGAAGCATATATCTAGAAAATTAATTTCCCAGAATGCTTTATGGCAGGGCTTTGGTTTATATTATAATAACACGAGTGACTATTATTAGATCTGAAAGGCAGAAGTGAAACACAGCTCTATTCTTCCTTTTGCAGCAGAAAGCAAAAGCATGGATATGGTGAATGTGAGATTTTTTTAAGTGTCTGCTGGCCATTGTCCTTAAAAATAATTCTCTTTGGTGTTGCAGTCAGCCCAGTGTAACCATCAGCAGTGACTTCCTGTGCCTTTTGAGCTGGATTGGAAATAGCAACTTCATAATTCCCCCAAAGCTAGCAAAAACATGAGACCTATTCATTTCATGCCCTGGCCTTTTACTTCTCACTCCTTCCAAGATTTGTAAGCACTTAGTTTGCTGTGCTAAACTCCATACTGCTTGCAATGTTTTAAGAGGTTTATGTTATTCCAATAGAACCATCAGTGATAAAAAAAAAAATTATAATTAAAGTGAATGAAGATTTATAAAGACATACAAAATAATACTACATGGACTTCTATAATTATTTAAATATCACTATGCATATGACAAAATAGTTGCTAGTAAATATATAAAGAGGCTCTTAATATCAGTAATCAATTAACATCAATAAATAAAAATACAAACATCTACAGATAAATTAGACAAAAGATGTTAAGAAACATACTTAAGAATTATATGCAGTCAATTATCCCCTGCTTATTTTTTCTCTGAAAATCCACCTCAAACAAATATATGCCAAAAACAAACAAACAAACAAAAATCCACAAAAGCCAACAACAAACAATAACAGCAAATGGGAATAGACAAAGCATCCATATAATATTACTGTAAGAAAATATGTTTGGTGAGGGGAAAGAGCAAGACTTCCCAATAGAGAAATAACACATGGAAGAAAAATGAGACATTGAAGCAGATAAAATTTGAACCCAACATTCCAACATTAATATAAAAATATTAAATATTTAATTATAAATTTTATGAAAAGCAGTAAGTGCACAGAAAAGAAATGGCTAGTAAAGAGGAAGATTTATAGGAAGAAAGGAAACAGAACAGTAGGATACATAGAGAAGTGAAGTTTTAAAAAATTAACTAAAGGAAACCAAATTCAAATAATTAGTGAATAACTAGTAAAGAGAAGGCAGGAACCAAATATATGACATATGCAAAGTTGAATTTGTGAAGGAGAAAATCAAAACAATGGAGCACTAATGCTACATTGGATTTATAAGGAAAAAAATCCATTTGCCTTCTAGGTGAAAAGATTATGTCACTTATAAGAGAAAGGAAATCAGATAGGTAGATTAAAAATGAAGGTCCAGATAATCACTTTGGGTACCATATTCGTTGCCAGAAGATCAACACTTCAAAGAGACTCGATGGAAGAAAATATGATACAAGGCTGTTATATCCAGCAAAGTTGTCTTCCAAGAATAAAGGATTTAGGCAAAACAGTATTGAATGTAAGACAGCAGTATATACTTTTCATATAAGCCTTTCTTGTAGAAAAGCTATAGTTAGCTAAGGAATGATTGGAAAAATCCTGGCAAAGGACTAGTGTGAGAATTTAATAGATTCAAATACAAATTGAAATGATAAAAAACAAAGAAAGAATAAGAATAATAGGATAGAATATAAATCCTGATAATGTCAAATGAATAAATGAAAAAATGAACAGAGAAAATAATTTGGATATTAAAATAATTCTCTTTATTGCCTTACATACAATCATTTGCTGTCAAAGGACATCTTTCAAATGATAGATTCAGTGACACAAGTATATAGATTTCATAGAAAGGTAAACACAAGGAAGATAATATTAAAACTAAGTGGTGGAACAAAGGAAGGTATGAGGGAGGAAGAGGATGCAAGATATTTTGGGGGTTTTTTTGCTCATAATGAGTAACTACAAAAGAGGGATCTAAGTATTTTATTCAAAAGTCTCATAAAAATAACCACTTAAAAACTTTCCAAAATATCAGAAGATTCATGATATACATATGTACAATGTAGATATATATTATGTAGATTATACATGTATAATATATCAGAAGATATATATATATATATATATACACACACACACAGACACAAACATAAGCACATTATATACAAAATCTGACAGAATATATCAGATTAGAGTCAAGAAAGAGGAGAAAGAGGAGAAGGAGGAGAAAAAAAGGTGAAGAAGAGGAAAAAGAAAAGAAAAGAATTTCAAAATTATAATTTATTATACTTGGTCTTCGATGAGTAGTAGGAAACAGTTCAACAGTGCATTCACTCTCTAAGACTTGCAGAGTAGGCTTTCTTTTTTTATAAATACTATTAAATGTAACCCCAGGCAAATATAGTATTTGAATGCAGAATTATATGAATACTGAAGGATATGTATCAATGACGATTTTGAGGAATTGAAAATACTTTACCTTAATATTGACTCTCTAGAATTAATTATTTAATAAGTATTTTATTTTTATTATAAAGAATAAGAATTACTGGGTTGGAAAGGGACAGGAAAGGCAACTAGTGTTATGTGATTATTTAAAAAAGAGCAAGCAATAGGGATGTGTGAAGGTATGTTTTTATTTTGATTATTTTAACCTATCTGATTACAGAGTCTGTAATCTTTTCAGTGCTAAAATGCACTGGAATATTAGTTGCTCTATAAAGGCAGGGTTTTTTTCCCACTTATCTGTCTTGTTTTTATAGTTTGCTACTTTATTCTAGCACCTAACACCATACATCATATGTGGTAGATGTTCATTAATTGTTGAATGAGATACCACTTTGGAGAAGTGTATAAATAGTCCTTTTACTGATTCTTGTTCTCAAAACTAATGGGAAAGAAATCATCAGGTTAAAAACTGTTTGCTCCTGATAGTTTTTTCTATCGAGTGAAAACACTGGCAGTTGTGAAGTCAACACAAGAAAACATTTCATAGACTAAAACATGTAACCAAAATACATAGAAATATATTTTATTCCATAATATATTTATATATTTATAGTAAATTATATTATATTAAATGTATGATATATAAGACACAAATATTTATTAAAATATTAATATGTGAAATATATTATATATTATAATATAATAAAGTTATAATCTATATTTATATACATACAAAAATTAATGCTATGTTGAGTAATATTTCACCTAAAAATTGGAGAAATAGCTGACATTGTGTACATCAAATTGTTATTAGCAATAGCCCAGACCTGGAGAAACATCCATATTTTTTCTTATTCTTAGGGGTTTTGATATATGTTGCTAAATTGCCTATTTACCTATTTATGTGCTTATAAGTACCTTACAACATGTATTCTCTGGGTAACTGTAAATTATTGTACATTTTTAAAAAATCATTTTCAGTTATTATAGTTAAGTGAAAGATATCTGGTTAACAGTTGTCTGCAAGTAACATTGGATTTCTTAAATTTAATTATTGACTATTTGTATTTCCTCCTTTGAAAGTTTCTAATTAAAAAAAAAAGAAAGTTTCTAATTCATAACTCCTTTTTTTTCTATTTATCTATTAGTATTTTTACAATGAACACATTTTCTCTTTGTTGTTTAAGGATGTCAAGTTTTTCTGTTACTATTATTTGAAAAATTATATTTCCTTACATTTTTGCCTAAATCTTTTGTTTTTAAATTTTATATTTTTTGACATACAAAGATCTTGTATTTTTATTTTCTATAAGCCAATCTTTATATATACATATATATAAAATAATTATTATAATTCCTCAAAAAGTAAATCTTTAAATCATATCTAATTTTAATATGTCATGAGACACATATACTGTCTACATTTTTTAATAGGTATTTAATTCCTCCAGCATCATTACTGAAGCAAACTGATCCTCTATCTACAGATGTCAAAGGCTGAATATTTCTTTTAACTTGCATTTCTTTTGGGGCTTTCTTTAATGTTCCACTGATACATTCTGGGGGGAATATATACTCCATTCCATTTTTTTTTTCCAGCATAACAGTATTCATTATTTTTGCACCACACCCAGTGCTCCATGCAATCTCTGCCCTCTATAATACGCATCACCTGGTACCCCGACCTCCTACCTCCCCGCCCCTTCAAAACCCTCAGATTGTTTTTCAGAGTCCATAGTCTCTCATGGTTCCCCTTCCAATTTCCCTTACTTATTTTTATTTTTCTGACTTCAGAAATAAAAGTAATACATTTTTATTTGTTAAATAAATCATATGAGATTCAATGTTTCAAAAATGGTTCAAAATAATTTAAAGGCTGTACATTTAGAATTCTCATGTTCACCCAATGTCATTCATCTTGAGACCACTGTATGATGACTATGGTTTTATTATTATGTTAATTTTTCTTCATGCCAATGTAGCAAATAAGAATATATACGTATATGTCTTCCTCTTACAAAAGTTGGCATTCTATAAAGAGGGTTCTTCAGGTAATTTAACATTATATTCTGTAATTTTTCTGTATCTGTGTGTTTAAGCCAGGGTTTATTTAACTTGTTTCTATTTGTGGAAACTTTAGTAGTTCCCAGTCTTCTGTTACAAATGATGTAACAGAGAAACACTATACAAATGGATTTTATTCTTGTGCAGATGTACCTTTACTATAAAGCATGCAAAGTAGTACCAGTATGTCAAAATCTTATTACTTAGTCTAATGTATCTTATGTTTTATAGCCCACAGGTCTCATGGCTTTATTGAAGAAAGTTTGGAGAGCTGGTATTGGTAGGGCAACTCTTCATCCTGAGAGAACCTGGCCTCAGCTGTATCTAATCAGAGGAAAATACAGCACGGAGATTTTTCTCCTCTTCTTAACTGTCTCTGCTTGCAAATGATACTGGTCACCTCCATCATAATCCATTGACTGGAATCAAGCATATGCCCGCCAGCCCAACATTAAAAAGGTAGGATGAGAAACATATTGATGTACATGGAATATGCAAAATTACTTTCTGTGGCATAGTTAGACCTACTAGAAACAAATAGTCCTTTCTTTATTTCTTCCTGCACATTGAGCTCTGCCAAGCAGAAGTAGGTCTCTATCCAGTAATTGTACCCAATGCTGAGTATTGGGTATTGCAGTGTATTGTTCAAAGGATTGGGATGAAACAGACATAGTCAAAAAGAAGTTATTGGAAAAGATCTAATTATAAAGAGTAACACAAGATGATATTTACTCAGGAGTTGGCAGGATTAAGGGAAGCCTAGAGAATTGTGAAGCACCCTGAACTTGAAGCAGCAGGAAGCAATTAACACCTACATATCTGAAGGGGTAAAGAAGGGAATGGTTATCAGAATGTTCTTACAAGTACAGTTCTGTAATGCTTGACCAGAAGCTGTGGACACTAGTAGAGAAACGCATGTGTTTAAGAACAAAACAAAACAAAACAACACCACCAGCAACAACAAATCACCAAAAACCTCTATCCCACAGAGAGAAACACAGAAGGATAAGAAATCTATATGTATCTTTCTCAGCTTACTCACTCTAGTTTTTGACCTGTACATTCCATTGGCTGAACACAACTAGCAGACAGAAGTCAAGAACACCAAGTGGATAAAGTCCATAAAGATCAGCCTCTGCAGAATGGAGAAAGATGGAAAGTAAATGTAGAATGAGCAAATGGGGAATATCCAAGACATCACAAAACTTCAGGTAATGTTACATAGTTTCTTCATGTGTTTAAATGTGATTCCTTTGAGTCCAGAGCTTAATGGCCTGAAAAGACAAGGCATCAGTTTATCATCTCTCCATAAACATATATACAGTTTGTTTATATAAACTCTTATATACAATACATACAGAAAATATATAGTGATATATTGGAGGCAGGATCACCACATTCAAAATGGCAAAAATAGACAAATACATATAGCACTGTCCAAAGAAATATTGAAATTCCTGCTAGAAAGACTTAGTGAAGTTTTTCTATCCTGGGGGAGTTCTACCTGCTCCTCAGCAAAAATGGTGGAAATCATATAAAACAAATCTAATAATTCAGATTATCTGTATAGTGTAAGTTTTTGACATTAAACTTTTTTATTGTTGTAGTATAGGCAGCTGACATAAAGTTTTTGATTGCCAAGGAATTTTTATTAAAAGGCAATCATCTTGAATAAATACATTACCAGCTGCATGACCCAGCTACTACCAAAACAACCAGGTAAAAAATTAGGCCAACCCCACCATGAAGTTTCCTTTCTCAAAAAGCCTTGGTTAACTGAGGTAATCGACTGCTTGGATGACCCTGCTTCTCCATTCCCACTGTTAATTCCTGCTCTTATGCTTTAAGTTAGCCAAAGACAAGTGAACCCACAAAACCCTAGACACTTCACCTATGAACTCCAATAAAGACAGAACCCCAAGTTCAGGGTTTCTTTGTCTCTTTCTTTCTCAATCTTCTGTCTCTCTCACCCCCTTCCCCTTACCTTGACCTCACTGTGTGCCCTTGGCATGCCATAATACCTCCAGGACCTGTGAGTAATAAATTGTTCTTCAAAGTTCCTTAATGGTTTCTTGCTGAAATGTGTTCGTAATCAAAATAAAAATCACTTGAGCCAGTCCAGCCTCAGCATTAGCCCTGTCAGAGATTCATTACAAATCTAGAATAGGCCAAGATATAGAAGCAGAAAGTAGATGGCCAGTTGCTTATGGCTAGGGATCATAGGGAGTTGAAAGCTAAAGGGTAAAGAATTATTTTTTTTTAATTTTATTTTTTTAAAGTAGCTTCAGGTTGTGAACAAAATTGAGAGGGAAGTACAGAGATTTTCCCAGTACCCTCTGCCACCAAACATACATAGCCTCTCCCCATTATCAACATCACGCACCAGAATAGAACATTTCATAACAAAAGAAACCTACATTAACACAACAGTGACACATCATAATCACCTAAAGTCTATAGTTTACCTTAGGGTTCCCTCTTGGTGTTATACGTTCAATGGGTTTGAATGAATATGTAATGACATATTCATAATTGTAATATCATACATAGTATTTTCACTGTACTCAAAATCCACTATGCTCCACCTATTCATTTATCCATATACCCCTCGCCCTGCTAATCACAGATCTTTTTATTGTCTCCAGAGTTTTGTCTTTCCCAGAATGTCATGTATCTGGAATCCTATAACCTTCCTATGTTGGTTTCTTTTACTTACTAAAATGTTAATATATATGCTAGTATACTAATATTTAAGGTTCTTCATTGTCTTTTCATGACTTGATAACTCATTTCTTTTGAGTGCTAAACAAATATTTTGGTATTTAGGTATACCACAATTTATCCAGTCTTCAATTGAAGAACATATAGGTTGTTTCCAACTTTTGACAAATTAAACTAAAGCTGCTGTAAACATATATGTACAGGTTTTTATATAGACATGATTCTGTACTTATCTGAGTAAATATCAAGGATATGAAGGCTGGATTATATATTAAGAGTACATTTAGTTTTGTGAGAAACTTCCAAACTGTCTTCCAAGTACCTGTACCATTTTGCATCTTCACCAGCAGTGTATGAGAGAGTTCCTTTTGCTCCACATGCTTTTCAGGATCTGGTCTTGTCAGTGTTCTGGACTGGCCATTCTAATAAGTGTGTGGGGGTATCTCATTAATGTTTTAATTTGCATTTTCCTTACAACATATATGGTGGGGCATCTTTTCATATGTGTATTTTCCATTTGTGTATTTTCTTAGGTAAGGTGTCACTTAAGGTTTTTGGCTTATTTTTATTTACTATTTATTTTTTTAAAAGATTTTACTTGTTTATTTGAGAGAGAGAGAATGAGAGAGAGAGCACATAACCAGGGAGAGGGAGGAGCCGACTCCCCTGCTGAGAGGTGAGCCCAATGCAGGGCTTGATCCCAGGACCTTAGTATCAGGACCTGAGCCAAAGACAGATGCTTATATGACTGAGCCACCGAGGTGCCCTTATTATTATTATCATTATTTTAAAGATTTATTTATTTTTTTATTTTAGACAGAGAGCAGGGAGAGGGACAGAGGAAGAGTGAGAATCCTCAAGCAGACTGCCTGCTGAGCCTGGAGCCAAATCCGGGACTTGATCTCAGGACTCAAGATCATGAACCAAGCCAAAATCAAGAGTCAGATGCTTAATTGACTGAGCCAACCAAGTGCCCATGTCTTTGGCTTATTTTTAATTGGAGTTGTTTGTTTTCCTATTATGGAGCTTTAAGAGTTCTTTGTATATTTAAGGGGTGCCCAAGTGGCTCAGTCAGTTAAGCAACCAACTCTTGGTTTTGACTCAGGCCATAATGGAATGGGTCATGAGATAGAGCCAGAGCCTGGTTTCCAGCCCTGTACTGAGCCCTGCCTCAGGGTCGGCTCTAAGCAGGGAATCTTCTTGAGGAATTTTTCCCTCTGCCCCCTCCCCACTCATGCTCAAGTGCTCTCTCTCTCTCTTTCATTTTCTCTCTCAAATAAATCTTTAAAAAAAGAGAGAGTTGTTTGTTTATTTTGGATAATGGTTATCAGGTACCTTTTTTGAAGAACAATTTTCCCAGTCTGTCGTTTGTCTTCTAATTCTGTTGATAACGATTTTCGCTGAACAAAAGCTTTTAATTTTAATGAAGTCCAGCCTATCATTTTTTTTTTTTTCATGAATCCTGCCTTTGGTGATATGGTAAAAAGACTTTACCATAGCCAAGGTAATCTAGGTTGTTTTTGTTGTTGTTGTTGTTGTTGTTTTCCCCCTAGGTTACCTTCAAGGAGTTATATAGTTTTCTGTTTTATATGTAGGTGAGTTATTTTTTGTGAAGGGTATAAGGTTTGTGTCTAAGTTCATGTTTTTGCATGTGGTTGTCTAGTTTTTGAGCACCATTTGTTGCAGAAAATATCTCTGCTCCATTGTGTTGGCTTTACTCTTTTGTCAAAGATCAATTGACTATATTTATGGGGGGTCTATTTTGGGTATCTACATTTTGGTCCACTAATCTATTTGTCTGTTCTTTTGTCAGTGTCACACTGCCTTGATTACTATCGCTGTGTAGTAAGTCTTGAAGTCAGGTAGCATCAGCCCTCCAACTTTGCTCTTCTCCCTCAGTATTATGTTGGCTATTACAGATATTTTGTCTCTGTATAAATTTTAGAATTCATTTTTTTAAAAGATTTTATTTGTTTATTTGACAGACAGAGATCACAAGTAGGCAGAGAGGCAGGCAGAGAGAGAGGGAAGCAGACTCCCTGCTGAGCAGAGAGCCCAATGCAGGGCTCGATCCCAGGACCCTGAGATCATGACCTGAGCCGAAGGCAGTGGCTTAACCCACTGAGCCACCCAAGTGCCCTAGAATTCATTTTTTGATATCTATAAAATAACCTGCTGGGATTTTGATTGGTACTACATTGATTATATATGTATGTATGAAATTGATAGGAATTTACATTTGGTAATATTGAATCATCCTATCAATGAAAAATAGAATACCTCTCCATTTATTTAGTTTTTATTTGTTTTTTGTACTTCATTTTTGGAAGTGCTAATGTAAATGGTATTGTGGGGGTTTTTTGTTTGTTTCAGTTTTTTATTTAAATTACAGTTAATGAACAGTACAATTAGTTTCAGGTGCAGGACCTAGTGATTAATCGCTTACATATAACACCTGGTGCTCATCACAATTGCTCTCCTTAACACCCGTCCCCCATTTGACCCTGCCTGTTGTCCATCCAGTAACACTCCGTTAGTTCTAGATAGCTCAGAGTCTATTTTCTAGTTTGCCTCTTCTCCTCCCACCATGTTCATCTGTTCTGATTTAAAATTCCATATATGAATGGAATCTTATGACACTTTCTTTCCCTGACTGATTTATTTTGTTCAGCATAGTACTCTCTAGTTCCATTCACATTGCTGCAAATGGCAAGATTTCATTCTTCTTTACAGCTACACATATATCTTCTTCTTTATCCATTCATCAGTCAATAGAGATGTGGCTCTTTCCATAATTTGGTTATTGTTGATAATGCTGCTATAGATACTGGGGTGCATATACCCCTTCAAATGAATATTTTTGTATCCTTTGGGTTAATGCCCAGAGTGCAATTACTGGATCATAGGGTAGTTTTATTTTTAACTTTTTTTGGGAAATTCCTTACTGTTTTTCAGAGTGGCTACCCCAGTTTGCATTTCCACCAATAGTAGTAGAGGGTTCCCCTTAATGTACAATACACATTCATGATAAAAAGCAGTCAACAAATTAGGGAAATACAGAACATACATCATAAAGGCCATATATGAAATCTCTATACCTAATAACATCCTCAATAGGGAAAAGCTGAGAGTTTTCTTCTATGGTTGAAAATAAGACAGTGCTGTCCACTCTTACCACTGCTATTTAATTTTATACTAGAAGTCCTACCATCAGCAGTCAGACAATAAAAAGAAATAAAAGGCATCCAGATCGGAAAGGAAGAAGTCAAATGTCCACTATTCATGGATGGCGTGATACTCTATGTAGAAAACTGGAAAGAATGCACCAAAGAGTTGCTAGAACTGATACACAAATTCCATAAAGTAACAGGTTAGAAATTAACATACAGAAATCTGTTTCATTTCTATACACCAAAACTGAAACAGCAGGAAGAGAAATTAAGGAATCAACCCCATTTACAATTGCATCAAAATCCATAAGATACCTAGGAATAAACCTAACCAAAGAGATAAAATATCTATACTCTAAAACTATAAAATACTGATGAAAGAAACTGAAGAGGACAGAAAGACATGGAAAAGCATTCCATGTTCATGGATCAGAAGAACAAATATTGTTAAAATATCTATACTATACAATGTACACATTTGATATAATCCCTATCAAAGTACCACCAGAATTTTTAATAGAACTAGAACAAACAATCCCAAAATTTGTATGGAACCACAAAGACCCCAAATAGCCAAAGCAATCTTGAAAAAGAAAAACAAAGCTGGAGGCATCACAAATCACTACTGATCATGTCAGTATGGTACTGGCACAAAAACAGACACATAGATCAATGGAAGATAATAGAAAACCCAGAAATAGATCACCCAGGAGCCCTGTCTTTGGCTTGTTTTTAAATGAAGTTGTTTGTTTTCCTATTTTTCTTACCTCAGTACTGGTTCCTACAGGTGTTTCCACTCATCTTTGACAAAGTAGGAAAGAAAGTCCAGTAGAAAAAAGATATTCACTTTAATAAATGGTGTTAGGAAAACTGGACGGCAACATTCAGAAGAATGTAACTGGACCACTATATACAAAAATAAATTCAAAATGGAATAAAGACCTAAATGTGAAACCTTAAACCATCAAAATCCAAGAAGAGAACATAGGCAGCCACCTCTTTGACATCAGCCATAGCAACTTCTTACTATACATGTCTCCTGAGGCAAGGGAAACAAAGGCAAAAATAAACTATTGAAACTTCATCAAGATAAAAATCTTCTGCACGGTGAAGGAAACAATCACAGCCTTTAGGACAGAATTTAGGAATAGGAGAAGAAGAAGGAGAAGAAGAAGAAGAAGAAGGAGAAGGAGGAGGAGGAAGGAGGAGGAGGAGGAGGAGGAGGAGGAGGAGGAGGAGGAGAAGAAGAAGAAGAAGAAGAAGAAGAAGAAGAAGAAGAAGAAGAAGAAGAAGAAGAAGAAGAAGAAGAAGAAGGAGAAACAAGAAGGAGAAAGGAATAGAAGATATTAGTAAATGACATATCTGATGAAGAGTATACAAAATCTATAAAGAACTTATCAAACTCAACACAGAAAAAGGAAATAATTCAATTAAGAAATGAGCAGAAGACATGAATAGACATTTTTCCAAAGAAAACATACAGATGGCTAATTGGGTAAAAGACACATGAAAATATGCTCGACATCAATCTTGAGGGAGTTACAAATCAAAACTACAATGAGATGTCATTTCACACCTATTAGAATGACTAAAATTAACAACATAGGAAAGGACAAATGTTGGCTAAGTATTGTGTTTTTAATTTCGAATTCCACTTGTTCATTGCTGACATGTAGAAAATCAATTGACTTTTGTATGTTAACCTGGCATTCTGTAAAGTTGCCATAATTTAATAGTTCCAGAAGTATTTTTGTTGAATTTTCAGATTTCTACATGTATAGGTATGAAATGAAAAGAAACATTTTGTAGTCTTATGATTAGGTCTCAGTATTTCAGTGAGCCTGTGCCTTTGAACTGTGATCTTTACAAGTGGTTCTTCAGTTTTATTCTCCCCCAGTAGGTGGGACAGGATGGCTAGCATGGGCTTGAGCTGGGTATTTCCCTAACACAATCACTTGGGTTCTGTTAATATCACAGAAGTTTATTCTTTGGTTAACTAACTTTCTCTGAGAGTAGGCCTTCTTGAGAAGAACAGAGTGCTCTGGCATGTTTCAAAATGGTTTCTTTTTCCCATTCCCTATGTAAACTCCAGGAGATTTTCCCTGATACTTATTGTGGGAATCTGATGGAGCTCCTTTAAGTGAATCTAAGGTATTGTAGGGGCTTCTCTTATGACTGGGTGCCCTTGGAGTTTTTAATTCCCAGAGTTGTTGGCACTGAACCTCCAGAAATTCAAGTTTTCAAGTACAAGAAAAGTTCAAGTTTTCCTACCTCAGTACTGGTTCCTACAGGTGTTTCCCCTTGTGAGTGTCTGCCCCAGGTAATCTGTGACACCTTATATTCATTCACTTCTCTGTCTCTCTAATCTTGGGATCAGTAATTTTTCCCGTGTCTTCCCTCTCTTACTGATCTGAGAAGAGTTGATATTTTGGTCTGTCCAGCTTCTTTACTTGTTTTTAGGACAGAGTGTTGACTTCTAAGCTTCTTACATGAAGAACTGGAAACCACAGTTTCAAAAATGAAAATGTTCTAACATTGGAGCAATGGTTGTACATAATCTATGAATGATATAAGACCAGTGAATTGCACATTTTAAATGGTGCATTGTATGGTATGTGATGCATAATTCAATAATGCTGTTAAAAATATTTGGGATTGGGAGGGAGACAAACCATAAGTGACTCTTAATCTCACAAAACAAACTGAGGGTTGCTGGGGGGAGGGGGTTTGGGAGAAGGGGGTGGGATTATGGACATTGGGGAGGGTATGTGCTTTGGTGAGTGCTGTGAAGTGTGTAAACCTGGTGATTCACAGACCTCTACCCCTGGGGATAAAATATAATGTTTATAAAAAATAAAAAAATATATAAAAAAATATATTTGGATTCTAATGGATAAAAGTGTTTTGAATACCTGTGACCTTAAACTGTGTTATACCAGTCTGTCTAGAGAATATGTACAATGTTATTTATGATGAACACCTAGCCTTCTTCCAGGTGTCTGGAGCCTGGGTAACTGGTCTTGCAGGCAATGACTGTATACCAACATGATGGACCCCACAATAAAAGCCTTGGTATCTTAGGCTCAGGAGACTTCACTGATTAGACAATACTTCCAGTAGGTTTCTTCAGTATATCCTATGTTGAGGGAGAACTTTTGGAAGCTTATATCTGGTTTCCTCCAGAATTTTCCACATGCACCATTTTCCTTTGATCACTTTGCTTTTTATCCATTTGATGTAATAAATCACAATTATGTATACAATGATTTCTGAACCTTTGTGGGTTTTGTAGCAAATCAATGAATCTGGTGATAGTTTTGGAAACCTCTGACACAGTTGTTTAGGGAAAGTCTTATATAGAGATCAGCAACCTTCTTCCTTCTTATCTGGAACATGTAGGTGCAAAGATTGTGAAGGCATGAAAAGCGAGTATGTAAAAAAACTCATGTCTGTCTTTAACTCCTCACTCGAAAGTGATATATAAATTGGAAATTATATGGCTCCTGATTACTGGACAGGGCATCTTCACAATGCAAGGTAGAATATGGACTCTGGAGTGATACTGTCAAAAAGAGGAAATGTTTTTACAATTCAAAAAGACATTTAAAGTAGATCTTCTGAAATATCTGACATATAAAACCAAAATGCATATAAAGAATCTTAGAGGAAAAAACAAATTGATTGTAATAATCAGAAAGCTAGTAGAAAAGTAAAATGAGTTTTGAGTGAATCGTTATAAAAAGTTAAATAGACTATGTCCAACTTGAGCTTTTAATACAATCTGATGTTGGTGCAAGAGTTTATTTATTCAAGCCATCTTTTATATAAACACTCTTAGAAATACAAATGCTGGGTATGGTTGAATGCCTAATTAGAAAGATCAGGAAATAGCTTTGAGTTTTATAAATTTATTGAAAGAAACAAGGGGAATATTTCTTCTTAAATGTAGATTTGTCCATTTTTTAATAACTGAAACGAAATTTGTATTGAACACATGTAGCATGTTATTTCAACTATGCATTTATAGGTGGGAATTTTATAAGTTCTCTAGTCTTCCAAAATCAGCATAACATTTTTTAAAAAGAACAATTAACACTTAAATGTGTTTTCTTTTCCGATAATACATGTAAAATTCCAGACTTTGAGGTATTTCAGTTTTCCAACTCTTATTCTCTGATTCCATCACAATTAATTTAGTTAACAAAAACACAGTATGTTTCAGCCAAGGCTATTTTTACTTAGTTTTTTTTTCTTTTCTAGCTGAGAATTTTCCAAACACATCATGTCTGCAGGAAGCTAGCAATAAAAAAATATTAGAACTAAAATATTAGAATTTCAAATTTTGAATTCTCTAAAGAAATTTGACAAGAAATCAAGCATGTGGTATTAACAAAGACACTTTCTCCAAAGGGCTGGTATCCAAGATCTATAAAGAACTTATCAAACTGAACACCCAAAAAAACAAAACAAATAATACAATGAAGCAATGGGCAGAAGACATGAACAGACACTTCTCCAAAGAAGACATAGGAATGGCTAACAGACACATGAAAAGATGTTCAATATCACTAGCATCAGAGAAATACAAATGAAAACCACAGTAAGATACCACTTGCACCAGTTAGAATGGCAAAGATTAACAGAACAGGAAACAACAAGTGTTGGTGAGGATGTGGAGAAAGGGGAACCCTCTTATTTGTTGGTGGGAATCCAAGCTGATGCAGCCACTCTGGAAAACAGTATAGAGGCTCCTCAAGATGTTAAAAATAGAGCTACCCAATGACCCAGCAATTGCACCACTGGGTATTTTCCCCAAAGATACAGATGTAGTGAAAAGAAGGGGCACATGCACCCTAATGTTCATTGAAGCCATGTCCACAATATCAAAACTGTGGAAGGAGCCAAGATGCCCTTCAACAGATGAATGCATAAAAAAGATGTTATATATATATATATATATATATATATATAACATATATATGTTTATGTGCAATATATATATATATATATATATATATATATATATATATATATATATAAAATTCAGGCATCAGAAAGGATGAATACCCACCATATACATTTATGTGGATGGAATTGGAGGGGATAATGGTAAGTGAAATAAGTCAAGCAGAGAAAGACAATTATCATATGGTTTCACTCATTTTCACTCATAAGGGATAGTGCAGAGGACCACAGGGGGAGGGAGGGTGAAACTGAATGGGAAGAAATTGGAGAGGGAGATAAACCATGAGAGATTCTGGACTCCAGGAACCAAACTGAGGGTTACAGAAGGGAGGAGGATGGGGGGTTGAGGTAACCAGGTGATAGGCATTAAGGAGGGCACATGTGGTAATGAGCACTGGGTGTTATATGCAACCAATGAATTGTTGAACACTACTTTAAACTAATGTTGTACTCTATGTTGGCTAATTGAACATAATAATAATAATAAAACAGAGACACTTTCTCCTAGAAACAAGTGAAAGAGAAGTAAAAAAGAAATTGAAGAAAGTACATTCAGAAGCAAATGATGAAACAAGGGAAAGATACAGTTCACAATATCATGAGACGAGGGAAAAAGAAAGCACTTAGAATCTTAAAAAATGCACACAATAGGACGGTACTGTGAGTATAGCAATAGGAAGTAATTAAATAAATATATATTACATATAATATTGTAGATGTATATATACCTCTATGTATAGTGTAGATATGTATATATTATACATGTAAATATATACAATAAATATATGCATGTATATATAAATAAAATATATGTATATATTCATATGTATAAATACATAAATATATGCATGCATTTATATCTAATTTTGTATATTTATATATATTATTTATAAATAAATGATTAACTTAAAGCCAAAAAAGAATTTGAGGAAAAGACATGCATCACTTATAGCAAATAGAGTCTGTTCTTATTACTGCTAAAGGAAGCAGGAAGAAAAATAGTATTTAAGCTTAGGTAACTTTAGTAAAATGCTGAGTAGGAATGTAGAAAATAGTTGAAAATCGTTCAAATGGTATTTTAAAGAAATGTTATTTTAAAGAAATGAAGATACAATTATAAAGTTCTTTAATTTCAAAGAGAATAATTGGGAAAATAAAAGTTGAAGAAATTTCTGATAAAACAAATTGCAAATCAGCAAAGCTCTCTAAAAAGCCATTTGCTGTGAAACGTTACAACTTTGAAATGAGCATAATGATCATTAAAGATTAACAATTTAAAGAAACCCATTTTTTTCCTAATCCAGAGCTTATAACAAAAGCTTAATGGACGCTATATAGAAATAAATGTCAACACAAATTTAGGAACTTTAAGAAGAAAACATTGTAAAATAAACTCAAGCTTCAGCAAAACAGCTCATATCATTTTTTTTAAACAATTATTATCTTAATGAAGTGGCTTTTCTCATTCAGGGTATGATATGTGTCTGGAGTGGGAAAAGATAAAATATTTGGGTATACTTGCATGCAAGGATGTGTAGTATAAGTTCTGATATATTCTTTCAAGATGAACATAATTATAATTAAGGGGAATTTCATTTGCACATAAACAACCTAAGTTTTAAATCATAAAATAAAAGTAAAAGCATTCCTGCTCAACCTCAAATAAAACAAACCGGAAACCATTCTATCATAATTTATGAAAAATATGCTATCTATCTATTCTGCGTATGTCTATACTTATCTATCATCAATTAAGAATTGTATATTTTTCTATCTTTTGCAGTCAGTGGAGATTGACAGTATGTACTCAGGTTTAAACCAGTCATTCAATTTCAAAACAAACAAAAAGAACACCTATTTTTCATTTCATGTTTTGTAAGTTTAAAGTGATAAATATCATGCATAATAAAAGTCTCTTTAAGATGGGATGGAAACTTTCCTTTTGTTTCTTTTCATAGATGTCTATATGCAAAATTATGAAAATAGACTTGAACTTTCATTAATGGAAAATACTTGTAATTATAGTATACTTTCTTGAACACATTAAAATGCATTTTAGGGGCGCCTGGGTGGCTCAGTGGGTTAAGCCACTGCTTTCGGCTCAGGTCATGATCTCGGGGTCCTGGGATCGAGTCCCATGTCGGGCTCTCTGCTCAGCAGGGAGCCTGCTTCTCTCTCTCTCTGCCTGCCTCTCTGTCTACTTGTGATCTCTCTGTCAAATAAATAAATAAATAAATCTTTAAAAAAAAAATAAAATAAAATGCATTTTAACTAAGACACTATACAAAGTTATAGCTAAGTAAAAATGTAGAAAACTCAGAATCTGAATACGTTTCAAATTTTGTATTTATTTGTCTTTATTTATTTTTAATAATTTTTAATCCAATACAATTGTTATAATGACTTCTATAAAATTCCTCTTCTGAAATGGTTTGAAGGAATATTCTTTCTTTTAATGTATACTTTGTTGCATTGCCCTGGAAAAAATTTAATGTTATAATATGCAATTTAATAGAAATCTTTTGTTGCAGCCATAACAATCCCTATTTCTGGCAAGTAAATAAATTGCCCAACAAAATAGCCCTAAGAAGTTCTTTTTTTTCCTACTAAAAATGTCTTCACCTCAAATCCCCTCCATATTGAAGACATTGTTGACTGTACTTCTCCGAAGTGGTAGCTAATTCAGGTCGTAGTGGCAGGTGAAGAAGTTAATGGAAATACTGGGGGGTAAAATTATGGTTTTTTGTTTTTCTGGGTTTTTTTATTATTATTTCTTTGAAACCACCATCCAGACACTTAACACTATTAATTTTCTTAAAAAACAAAAATGTATATATGGTGAAGAAAAGTGCATTTTGGTAATGCTAAGATACTCCTGAGTCTCTCTCTGACCATCACCTGTGATGTTAGGAGACCTAAAAGAAAGAAAAGGGATATCCTTGGGGAGGAAATGAAAGGAACAAATATGAGCAGTACTCCACAACTCACCATATTTATTCCCCTTAGTGAAAACCTTTATATTCTCCTGCTTGATTTATTTCCTACTCCATAGATTTATTATGCCAGAATCAACACATGAGTCTCAACTCCTATCCCCTGAGCCCCTGCTTCCCCTTCCCACTTCAAAGCCTTTTCACCAGAGAACCAGCCCTCAGGTACTGGTGTGATGCACAATTGCTAGAAGCTCAGGGCAACCACTCCAGAATGTTGGAGCCACAGTAAAGAAAAAAGGATTTTGTGGTGTATCCAAAGCACTTAAAAATACTTTACTTTTAAATAAGGTAGGTATAAAGGCTCAGTCAGTTAAGCATCTGCCTTTGGCTCAGGTCATGATCCCAGGCTCCTGGAATCAAATCCCATGTCAGGCTCCCTGCTCAGTGGAGAGTCTGCTTCTCCTTTTCCATCTGTCTCTCCCCCAGCTCATGCGCTCTCCCTCTCTCTCTTTCTCAGGTAAATAAATAAAAAATAAGTAAGCTTGTTTTATATGTCAGTTTCTCTAGTGCTTTCAATTACCCTGTTGTGCTTCAGGTACAATTTTCCCTTAAAATAGTTAAAATGGGCCAGCCTGGGAGATAAACTGTTATATATGGCACTTTTTATGGGAAAAAAAGTCTATAATCCAGAAAAAAATATTTTCAAAATTCTTTGTTTTTAGGTTGGTATGCTTTCACTGCATTTCAAATGTTTCCTTATTGTTTACAGGTTCTCAATTGTTATGACACTCCTGGCATTTTCCACCCCTTTACTTCACATACCCTAGTGGAATTTAAGGAGAATAAGTTAGACATGCTCAACTATGTCAAATTTTTATATATTTTATGTAAATATAATCGAGATGCCTTCAGGGTTCTGCTTCTCCATATACTAAGAAGTAGCTTCTCATATCTTCTACGCACGTGCGTGTGCGCGCGCGCACACACACACACACACACACACACTCTTAAACTTCGTCCTTCAACTTGTGTTTATTAGGGTTGAAGTTACTATTTTTGCTTCCAAATGCTTTACTGGTTATCTTAATTCTCAATAAATAGTTTAGAATAAAAAGAGTACATTAATGGGGCACCTGGGTGGCTCAGTGGGTTAAATCCTCTGCCTTTGGCTGGGGTCATGATCTCAGGTTCCTGGGATTGAGCCCGGCATCTGGCTCTCTGCTCAGCAGGGAGCCTGCTTCCTCCTCTCTCTCTGCCTCCCTCTATGCCTACCTGTGTTCTCTCTGTCAAATAAAGAAATAAGATCTTTTTTAAAAAAAAGTACATTAATAATAAATAGAATAAATAAAAATAAATAGAATAAACTAAAGTGAGTAGAATAAATAAGTTGTTTAGAATCAAGCTGAAAAATGAAAGTGATTATTGTTGAATCCCTTAATGATCCTCAAAATAGGTTCAAAGTTGAGGAACACTAAGATACAAAACAAAAGACAACAATTTGGGGGAAAATATATATGGGAAGGAGTGATAGAGCTAGTACATGTGGCTTTGGGCCTTGTGGCCTGAGACATCCTGACTCTAGTCTGTATAAGGGCGTATAATGGGGCTAGGGGGTATTTACAGTTGTGTTATTGGCTTTTAATGTCTGAGGACTGAGTAAGAGGCATTAGTGCACAAGCTGTCTTAGAAGATGGCTGCCACAAGGGAAGATTAGCAAGCAATGGCATGGATGGCATGGGCCTCAGCAAAAGTTTGGGTTGTCTTGGCCAATTTGAGGGACTTCAAGATGCAGACTGCTGCAGCTTGACCTTAAGCTATACTTAGAGTATATACACTGGCAGCCAGGGCTTTAGCAGATGACTTGGCAGATGCTAGCAAATCACAAAGGCCTTAGTAAGCAGGCACAACTGAGGGAAATATACAATTATTGGGAAAAGACTGTCTTCACAGGCCTCTTAGGCCCTGGTTGGCAGAACAATATTTGCTCCTTTAAAACTATGCAGCAGCTGTGTTCCACATGTGCTAGCCACACTACAGAGGATCTAGCTTTCAACTATGAGTACCAAGCTTTATAAACTTAGGTTCAGACTTAAGACAGTAGTTTTGGATATTAGCTATTTCAACTGATTCTTCTAGAATAGAAAAACAAAATGAGATCATGGAAAAATACTAAAGAAGTCAAACAAGGAACAAAATACCAGACCTTTAGCCCACTAATGCAAAAAATGCATATTTTTGAAGTTTGTAATGTTAAAGGAAAGACTCTGTTGACATGCTGATTTTTATTTAGCCCCTGGGGGCGCAGCTTCAGAAATATCAATAGCAGCTTCAGCTGTAGAAGACATATTTTAGTTGAAACCCAAGTGGGAGGGTAAACACTTTCTAGAAAGCAGGTTTCTTAGGCCTACCATAGTGACAGTGCAATGCAGGAAGTAGGGAAATGACCTACAAATGAAAATGCTTGTTTATTACAAGAATGTGGTCTCTATGCCATCAGAGGGAACCTGTACTCAAGTCATTATGAGAGTGCTAGAAAGGCAGGGCTTGAAGGGGAAATGGTAATTAATATGATAATCACAGCTCCATGATTAATCACTTGATAGGAATGAGTTTTAATTCAGAGGATTTTGGAGACATGGCAGAATGAGTTATCTTGAGGTCATTCCAAGAAGACTAAATTCAAGATTGACAATATCCTCTCTTCTTTACTCTCTTAATGTCAAACCTCCACAATGGTTTCTTACAGGAAAAATGAGTTCTGAGAACAAAATTTTGTCAGGGCAAAACTGTTCCAGATGTGATGATGAGGCCTTTATATTTGTTGCGCTCTGTCAGGCCCTGTGTTATAAAATATTATGTGCACTAGTAACTCTTTGGACTCTATAGTGAGGCACATCACAGAGTTGGCATTAGGCAAGTACCACTCCAAAAACTCTAAAGAATGACACCCATTTCCATTTCCATGAAAGAGTGTCCTGGTTGTAGTGACTGAATGAAAGAACAAAACTCAAGCATTAAGATTTATTCATCTATGATTGAGGAGAATATGAAGTTGAGGAGGGTAAAATTTTACATTAACTTATTTGAAACATAGTATTGCAAGGAGAGAATTTCATTTTATACTTCAATTTCTCTTAGTTTTAACATTTTAGGACTTTAATTTGTAAGGGGATTTGATTTTTATGATTTTAACTTTCCTTTGTAAATTCATAATGGAGGGAGATTATATTCAAATTTGGGTCATCTTTTTGTTACTGGCATTTTATTACTGTATCTATATATTTTGTTCTTGGAGTATATTGTCTTCAATTTTATGGTAGAACTTAGATGGGCCATATTGGACTAAGTGAATGTACAATATTTGTGGTGGGAAATAAAATAAGGAATGGCTATTTAGTCTTGGTATAGTAAAGGCTTAGAACTGATCGAATTAACATGTTTTTATCTGATTTGCATCCTTCAGTGATCCTAGTCAGATAAGATAGCGGTTGTGATAGTGTATCTGTGGGAGCAGAACTGCCTTAAAGTACTGTCCATATTCTCCCAAAAGAGAAATAGCCAGAACCCCACTTGGCTATGGATTTAATGTTAACACCCAGTTTATTAAAAGAACAACAATAAAACCAAACAAAACTGTCACATATTTGGGTAATAGTATTAGTGATAAAACAACACTTTCCTAAAGTTTCCCTCCTCTGAAGGGACCGCAATAACTGAAACTCATGGCTTCTCCTTATCTTAGGGAAGATGCCATAACTATCTGATGAGTAATTTTTGCAATAATAATTTTGACATAATTAGCTTGTCTGTTTTTCATTTTGGAAGTGAAATGTTCACAAAGAAAAGACATTCATTTTGTTGAGAATTTGTCACAAGTCTAATTTAGACTGACTACTACTTCTCTTCCCATCCCAAGTCCTGCTCTGGAAGGACTAGCCCCTGATACTACAGTGCATTTGATAGCATGGATAAGTCTATGAAAATCTGGGGTTCAATTATCCGGCTCTTTTGACTGTCAGGTTAGCATAAAAGCTTCCATTTACCATTTACTGTCTATAAAGCTAATATTTTGGTCTCTAACTCCTTATTCTTTGTCTTATTTATCAAACTCATCAGAACTGAGATAGTGATAAAAGAATTATTTATTAGACCCTTTAAAAACACAAATAAACTTTAATAATACAAGCCACTGTTAAGTTTAGGACAATGAAAATAAGCTATAATTCTACAAATCACCACCTATGTCAAGCCAACAGAAAAGGCAACTTTAGCTGTAGGCTGTTTCTTCCAAAACACATGGTAGCTGTGAGCAAATTTCACTGTCATTTAAATTAGTCTATCTCAGAACCTAGGGAATGATGTGATCAAAATTATTGCAGACATGGAAAAATATTAGTCCATATTTAAATAGATACAAATAATTTTGATTTTAGATACTAAGTTATACTGACTCTGATTTTTTTTTAATTTACATTATACGAAGAAAGGTGACCACTTTCATGGAGGAAGAATTGGTTAAAACTATCAAATTAGAATTTTTTATTAAATGTTATCTGTAATTTTCTTATATAATTATTTAAGACAATCTTTTTTTTGGTTATTAAATGAAGTTTTGGTATATACAAAGGAAGAATGCATTTTTTTTTCTGTTTAAATGATGTAAAGTGGAATATGTGTTATAATAAAATCCCTCAAGGGTTTTGGAATGCAGACCAGTAATGAAAGCATGGAATCTAGTTTATAAGTTAGAAGGATAATATGTACCATAGAAGTAATAGGAGCACAATTGGGAAAATGAAAAATATAGAAGCCTTGTGTGCCTAAGGAAAGGCATTGACATTTTCAAGTGATATTTGATAATGCCATTTCTGTAAATATGTTTTAAGTACAGAAACCTTTTGCATGTAAAACCTGTGGAAACTTTTTCCTGGGAAATCTGTAGAGACAACTAAGAAATCTTTTCAAAAAAAATTATTCTGGTTCTCACTTTATGGAATGGGTATCCAGATACTCTAATGTATGCTGAGACAGAATATCACTTTGGTGTTCCAATAACTTCTACACTTTCCTATTTCTTTTTTATTCTCCACAGGGACTCAAGTTTTTATTTTATCATGGGTGTGGATCTGACCGTGGTGCTGAAATATGTTTTAGTAGGACTTCCAAATTGTGGATTCAGCATACATGGAATAAAACACATTTTGTAGTAATAATCTTATATCTCCCTTTTCCTATATTTGATAAAGGATAAGACAAGTACTGGAGATATGCAATATTTAAAATCAAATTGGCCTGACATTTACTACTTTTATAACTTGATCAAGTTATTTAAACTTTCTGAGGTAAGATTTTCATTTATAAAATGGTAGTCATACTGGAGCTATTTTATAGGATTGTTAAGGATTGTACATAGTACTGTAAAAGCATCTTACATAAAAAGTTTGCCAATACATATTAGATCTTTTCCTCTTTGCCCATAATCCTTTATTGCAAAACTAAAATTTTATTCATTACCAACTTGTACAGTTCTAAATTACTTCATTTATGTGATGCCGGTTGCTAAGATAGTCAGTGATATAAACTTGATTTATCATGAATGGGACATTTTTGGACTGAACAGTTTTAAAACTGTGTGTATATATTGATGTGATCCATGTGTGACTTTTCAGTTTCCAGGGAGATTTCATGTGATAGAGATACTTTTGGAGACAGCTAATTTACCATTTTTGTCAAAACTATCAAGTGAGTAAATAATACTTGGTAACACTGTGGCAAAGACACTGTGGAATTATGCCACTTTGAACATTTGGTTGTGCATCAAGAGGCATTTTGTACTACTACTCTTCTTTTATTTAAAAAGCTGTGACCTTAGATAAATCATTAAACTCATTATGTTTCACTTGTAATAAATTGTGTCATTTTATTCTGTGTAGATGGTTGGTTAAAATAATCTATACGCATTTGTTAAGCTTAAACACAGAACAAAATGAAGAAAACACAGGAAAAAATTTAAGCATGGCCTTAGAATTTGTTATATCTCCAATCTTGTTTCCCATATTCTGAATAGTGATTCTTAATGCCATCCACCTAAGAGCTTAGGTTTACCAACATTCTTTTTTTGAAAAAATGCTTTACTCTAAATGAGAAGTGAACTGGAATCCAAATACAAAATTTATTTTATTATCAAGTACTTATGCTTTTGTCTTAAACTCAGGATCTTTTTCTAAGGACTGTATTCTCAAATTTCTGTTTTTATGTTGGTCAGAACTTCTCTTTGGGTATCCAAATCTGTATTTCCTTATCTTTGATCCTCAGTTTCAGAATGACGGTCACCCTACAATCATGCCTATATGACTCCACAGACATAGTATATATCTATCTGCTTGCCTTCCTGAATTGAATATTGTTTTTCTGTAAGCAGTCCCACACATGTAGAGAGCTTGCAAGCTAGTTGTTTCACCTAACTCTAAATTGCTGTACAAATCCTAAAGAAGTGGTAAATTCTTTTCTGTAGTACCAAATAGTGCAGTATATGACTAGAATTCACATGACGTGTGTATGTGTGTGTGGGGGTGGTGGTGTTAAAGACTTAGATAATGGAACTAAGAGCGCATCCAATGTCATACTGAGTTGGGTCAGATTTGATCTTAGACGCCTAAACTAGAATTTAAAATGACCTTGACAAATTAGAGAAGTCCTCCAACAAAAACAGTATGAAACTCAATAGTGATGAGTACAGGTTGGTACACAGGGGAAAACAATTAAGGGTGCCTGCAATAAGCACAGGAGTGACTCTAAGCAATTATGAAAAAAATATGTAGGAACTATAGGGAAAAAGCTGGAAATTAATCAGCATTAAACTGTTGTGAATTTTCAAGAGCTGATATGACACTTAGATACCTAGAATTATATGAGCTATCATAGAAAAGCAGAGAAGTAATATTTTGGCTCTGTAAAATCTGAGGATAATCCTTTTCCAAATTTTGCTAGTAGTGAGAACTTTATTTTTGCAATACATTTATTAGTTGCCTATTTATTGAGACCCTACTATGTAGAGTGTGAAGTGTTACAGATTATCATTTGATACTTCATTCTAATTACCATAAGTAACAAAATAGTATTGTTGTCAAAGTACATGTATTTTGTATCATATTTTTTAATTTTGTTATTTTCTATAGGGACATCTGTTAAATTTTGTCTGTCTAACATTTCCTCATTTTAGGAATTGTTTCTTCCCCATTTGATGGGATTGCTTACTTAGTTACACCGCCATACCTTCAATGTCACTGGCCAATCAGGGAGAGTGAGTGACTGATAGATGGACATGTAATTAAAGACAAGTTGTTTCTAAGTCATTTCAGGACTGTTGTTAGGGTTATGAGGAAATAGCTCTTTTATGTTTTCTGAAATCTCTCAATGCAGTTATGGGGTAAACCTAGAAAGTAGAAAATTTAGAATAATACCTGTTCATTCTTGGTTATCTCAGAAGAGCCATAGTACAGGATAATACTCTGGGTATCAAGGTTCCCCAACTGATTACCAAGAGAACTCATGGTTTTACTGTGAATGTTAGGAGAAAGAGGCAGATCTATGGCAAAATAAACAAGATACATTAGTTAGAACTTCAGCATATCTGAGAGGTAAATCTTATTCCCTAAGCAATTTAGCATCCAGGATTTAGACCTAAAGTTGTAGAAATATCATGTTGGTGGCGATGAATGCCAATATGATACTTATCAAATGAAAAATATGATGGTTAATTTTATGTCCCAACTTGTCTCGAACACAAGGCACCCACATATTTGTTTAAATATTATTTATGGGTGTGTCTAGAAGGGTGATTATAGATGAGATTAACATTTGAGTCTGCAGACTGAGTAAAGCAGATTACCCTCTGTGATAATTAATTTTATATGTCAGCTTGATTGAGAGATCATTCTAGGTATGTTTATGATGGTGTTTCTGGATAAGATTATCATTTGAATCAGTAGATTGATAAAGCAGATTGCTCTCCCTAGTATGGGCAAGCACGATCCATATAGGGCCTGGATAGAACAGGGCCTGGATAGA